>NC_134137.1:225327500-226577500 GCF_033958435.1 Carettochelys insculpta
AATATGTTCATTTGAAAGACTGAGCAGATCAGTGATGTATATTTAATGGAGTAATTCATCGTGCTTCCTTGTACAAAATCCTTGCTTCCCAGACACAGCAGCCAGATCTCTTCAGGAGGCATAATGCTGAAAATGGAGAGGTCTGTTATTTACCAATGAAGTTGAGTTGAAGAGACATGCTAGAAATGTCACATGGATCTCGGGATTCACCAGAGGCAAGGCTCTTCTTGAGGCCTGCAGGTGGCAAAGGTCTGCTCAGGATTACATAACAATGGGTGAAGAGTGAAAGTGGACCTGACGAAGTCATACTGTGGAGTAAACAGTGTTGGTATGCACCATCCACAATTGTCCAATCCACCCATAAATTCAGAGTATCTGCATGTTTCAATTAAAATGGGAATGGTGGTAACTGCCATAGATACTACCCCATGCCATGTGACACAGATATTATGAGCTGCACCTTTCTTACAAAAATTGTCTTCTTAAAAATAGTTAACAGAGAGACCATCCACAAGTACAAAACCCTGCAGCAGTGAGGGTATGTCTATACTTAGGAACAAAGTTGAATTTGTTTAAGTCAATTTTTTAACACTAGATTTTATAACGTTGAGGTTGAGTCTCCTGGCCAGCTTTGAAAGTTGAGTTAGTGTGTCCCCACATGGTTGCCCAAGTCTGACTGTGGAAGCCATGCATTCTGGGCACCTATCCCACAGTTCCTGCAACCCACTGCACTTTGGGATTTTGTGTCGGTGTCTTGTGAGGAAAAGAGTCACCACAAGTGGTTCCATTTTCTGATGTCATCATCCCAGAATGCATTTTCCTCACTTCTCCCTTCCCAGGTGCAAAAAAACTGCATTTTCATGCAGTTTTCATATAGTCTGACAGCCGACATTACAGGCACTAACATGGAGCCTGATACTCTTCTAAGTTTGATGCAGTGTTTTGCGCTCAATTCCCACACTGCAATGCAGTATCTTCTGAACACAATTACCATGCAGTATGAGCTCATTGCTTCTGGGGCCACTGACAGATGTGAAGATCTGGAGAGAAGAACTGTGGAGTTTAAGGCAGTACTGGAGTCACTGTACAGCATGAAGCGCAGGTTCTGGAGCCATGAAACCAGCACAGAGTGGTGGGGTCACATCATTTTGCAATCATGGCACAATCAGCAGTGGCTACGAAACTTGCATGCATAAGGCAACTTTCAAGGAACTTTGCGAACTGCTGTTTCCTGTCCTAAAAAGCAGTGATACCAGAATGAGACCTGCTTTGACAGTGGAGAAATGCGTCGCAATTGTTCTTTGGAAGTTTGCAATACCAGATAACTACCAGTCAGTGGGAAATCAATTTGGAGTGGGCAAATCTACGGGGGAAGGATGCTGTCATCCATATTGCCAAGGCAATCAACAGGCTTTTCCTGAAGAAGATGGTGACTCTGGCGAATGGACATGAGACAGTGGACAGATTTGGTGTTATGGGGTTCCCCATAGATGGAACGCACTTCCCCATCCTGGTGCCAGAAAACCAGGCCTCAGAGTTAATTAACCGCAAGTAGTGCTTCTCTATGGTGTTGCAGGTGTTCGTGGATCACAAAGGTTGGTTCACTGACATCAGTGTGGGGTTGCCAGGAAGGATGCAAGATGCACGAAACTGTAGCAACTCTGGTCTATTTGCAAGGCTCCAGAGTGGAACTTTCTTCCCAGAACCAGAAAACTGAGTGTGTGAAAATTCCCATAGTGATTCTGGGTGACCCTGCTTACCCCTTGTTCCCTTGGCTCATGTAGCCCTACACAGGTGCCCTGGACTCTGGCAAAGAGATCTTTAACTGTAGGCTGAGCAGGTGCAGAATTGCGGTAGAATGTGCTTTTGGCCATTTGAAAGCCTGGTTCAGGTGCCTTCTGACCCACTTAGACCTCAATGAAGAAAACACTATCCTTGTCGTTGGAGCCTGCTGTATTCTTCATAACATTTCCGAGGAGCAGGGGGAAAGTTTCATGCCCAGA
Organism: Carettochelys insculpta; assembly: GCF_033958435.1. NCBI lineage: Eukaryota > Metazoa > Chordata > Testudines > Carettochelyidae > Carettochelys > Carettochelys insculpta. Next base: position 225,329,504 of record NC_134137.1, read on the forward strand.
GGGAGGAGGAGGTTGAGGCAGAGATCCTGGCAAGAAATTATCAGCAACTCTTCTACTGCTGAGGTTTACCTTCAACATTATGGTAAGCTATCCTTTATTCATGGGAAAAAAATTATTAAAGCAACATGAAAGGTTGTTGGGGGTGCTGCACATCTCTGGGATGCTGGCCCATGTGGGAGTGGGTGGGTGCACTGTGGCATTCTTAAAGCCCGTCACCCTGGGAGGGAATAGGGCAGTGCCTGGATTTTAAAGCAGTATTCCCAGGATTTAAAAATTTCTAAAAAGTCACTGCAGGCATGCATGTGATCCAGGGCAGGGTCCAATCACCTGCTGGCTCGGGAGATGGGGGGCACTTCCTGGAGAGCATGCTGCTTAAAGCAGTGCCTTGATTTTAAAGCAGATGCTCCAGGAGATCCATGGGTTTTGCTCTGCAGTGGGTAGGTCACAGGGGAAAAAAACCATCAGTGACTCACAAAAATTCCCAAGCACTCTAGGTGGCCAAATGAGACATCAGCCTCCACACAATAAGGAAAATCAACAAGGAAAGATTGCTCATTCTGTCCAGGTACCACACTGGAAAATTTGCAAGATGCCCAAAGGGGCCATGCTTCCAGACCACTTACTGGTGGCTTGACATGGTAAGGTGTCGTACCATGGAAGCAGGAACTAGTAGGGTCTCCCCAAAAATCTCATGAGGAGAATCCAAAAGTGTCTGCCTTCAGCTTTTTGTCCAAACAGGACCTGCACTCCATAACCAGGCATATTAACAAGCTCTTCCAAGGGAAAGGGCGTAGACCCTTCCTCACCGTGATTGCGACATACTGTTATCAGTAAGAAAAAAGCACACTTACCGGAAGTGCCCTCTCCAGGATCCAGGTTTACCTCCAAAGCCACCTCCTGAGTTAAGGGGACGGGATCGACAGGCTCCAGCTTGACAAATAGCTCCTGGCTTTTAGATGCTGGTTTAGAGCTGGAATGGACCCCACTGTTATCCACCCCTTACAGATAAGGACACTGTTCATCATCCTCCCCAAGAACATAGGACTCAATACATCTTCTGGGAGAAGAGATTTTCTCTCTTCCCAGGATAGTGTGAAGCTCATCATAGTAGCGGGATTTCTGGGGAGATGCCCCAGATCAACCATTGGCTGTCTTGCATATTTGGTAGCTCTGCCTCAGCTCCTTGATCTTAATGCAGCACTGCTGAGTATCCCTGCTGTAACCTTTCCTGGTCATGCCTTGGGATATTTTAACATAACTATCAACATTCTTTTTGCAGGCTTTGACATGCTGGAAAATAGCTTCTTCCCCGCAAACTGAAATGAGATCCAAGGTCTCCTGATGGCCATTTGCTGGGTCCCTTCTGCGATCTTGGGAACTCACGGTTGCTAGGCATGCTGCAGAGATGTGGTGCACATGTCTTCTCACAATGCTGGCCAGAAAGGAAAGGAAATCTAATCAAAATTCCTGGGCTGATAACTGCCACTTCCTCCCACCTACTTCCAGCTCATGTAGCAGCGGAGAGATGACTGGAGTGATGACTGGAAAGGATACCCTGAAGGGCACTGTGGGACAGTTCAAAGGCTAATAAAATTTATTTTAATAATGTTGCTGTTTTCACTTGTATAATTCGACTTTACAAATTTGACTTTTCGAGTTACTTCGGGGGGAAGTCAGCAGTACAGAAGTCGGCATTAGAGACGCTTGAAATCAACCTGTTGTGTGCTGGGATGGATACACATAGTTTACAAATTTGACCATAAACCCTTTAATTCATCTTAATCTCCTAGTGTAGACCAGGCCTGAATCTCAGGGCGTGGGTTGACAGACTTGGACTTGCAGAGCTCAAGATATGGTGCTATAAATAGCTGTATAGGTCTTTCAGCTCAGACTGGAGCTCAGGCTGTGAAAGCCACACTATTCCTCGGGTTTCAGAGCCTCAGTAGGAACATTCACACTGCTATTTTCAGTAGCATAGCACCAGCCTACTGAGCCTGAGCCTGTGGACCTAGGCTCTGAGTGTTGGTTGACACAAGAAAATTAGGTTGACCCAGCTAGGTTACTCAGAAGTCTGAAAAATTCACACTCTGAGAGATGTAGTCAAGCCAACTTAAAGGCCGAGTAAACAGCACTAGGTCCACAGAAGTCTCCATCAACCTAGCTAGGTGGATTTACTGTGGGGATAGAAGACCAGCTTGCACCACTGCAGTGCCTGCAGTAGAGCGTTGCAGATTTTTCTTGAGAGTTGGGAGAGTAGTTCTGGTTTCTATTTTATTTGATGTTATAGTGCAGACATACCCTATATTAACAAGCAGTCCTCTTGCACATTCAAGACTAACATATTCATTAGGTCATGAGCTATCATGGGTAAGACCCACTGTAGTGAGTCAGTATGGCCTCCTGCTGACTCAGAGGCCCTGGTGGGCGGGTCCGGCGCCAGAATACCAGAGGCCCGCCCCGCTTTATGATAAACCCCTGCCCCCCGGACCCCGAACTAGGACCCCAGGTGCCTCACGGGGAGGAACCAGCACGACCGGCCCTTGGGGCAATGCTGACCAACGAGCAGAGGAAGCAGGCCCAGTGCCTCCTCCAGGCATTCCAGGAGAACTTCACCGCCCTCCCCGGACACACCTCCCTGGTCTGCCATGTCATCTGTACGGAACCTGGGAAGGTGGTTCGCGACGCCACGCGGCCACTACCCTTCCGGATGCGAGAAGTGGTAGAAGAGGAGGTACAGGCGATGCTGGCCCTGGGAGTCATAGAACCGTCCCAAAGTGAGTGGCGCAGCCCTGTGGTACTCGTCCCGAAGCCCGATGGCGCTCGGAGATTTTGCATCGACTTCAGGCGGGTGAACGCGATCTCCAAATTCGATGCATATCTGAAGCCCCAGGTCGATGAACTGTTGGGACGTCTGGGGGCAGCACACTATTTCAGTACCCTTGATCTCAGCAAGGGGTACTGGCAGATCCCCTTGGCACCTTCTTCACGGGAGAAGACGGCCTTTGCAACTCCATCAGGCCTATACCAGTTCACCCGAATGCCTTTTGGTCTCCACGGTGCCCCGGCAACCTTCCAGCAGCTGATGGACCGTCTACTTCAGCCCCACTGGGACTACGCCGCGGCCTACCTCGATGACATCGTCGTATATAGTCGCCACTGGGAAGAACACCTGGACTGGGTGGCAGCGGTCCTTAGGTCCCTGAGGGCAGCAGGCCTAACAATGAACCTGAAGAAGTGCTGCATTGGATGGCAGGAGATGACATACCTCGGGTACACTATAGGAGGGGGCCAGGTAAAGCCCCTCATAGACAAGGTGCAGACCCTAGCGGCCTGCCCTCCCCCCAGTACCAAGTGGCAGGTACGACGGTTCTTGGGACTGGCAGGGTACTATCAACGCTTCATCCCGGAGTTTGGTTCATTTGCCGCCCCCCCGACACAGCTTTTGACGAAAGCCCAGCCGCAAAGGGTAGTATGGACCGCAGCGACAGACAAGACATTCCGGACACTGAAACAGTGCCTAATGCAGGAACCGGTTCTCTACAGCCCCGACTTCACCCGTCCATTCATTCTGCAGACCGATGCATCAGGGGTAGGCCTGGGGGCTGTCCTGTCCCAGGAGATCGGCGGCGAAGATCATCCGGTAGTCTATATCAGCCGGAAGCTGTTTCCGAGGGAACAGCGCTACGCTGTAATAGAAAAGGAGGCCCTGGCGGTGAAGTGGGCCTGCGACGCCCTTAGATATTACCTGTTGGGCGCCCCCTTCACCCTAGTTACGGACCATGCACCATTACAGTGGCTGTCCCGAATGAAGGATACCAACGCCCGTATTATGCGCTGGTATTTAGCATTACAACCATATGCCTTCGACGTACGTCATCGGGCAGGTAAAGACCATATAAATGCTAACTTCGTTTCCCGCCTGGGGGAGATGGAGGAGTCTGCCCCCATGGCACGGGAGACGGACTTTGGGGGCGGGGAGTGTAGTGAGTCAGTATGGCCTCCTGCTGACTCAGAGGCAGAGGAGGCTGCGCAGAGGCCCTGGTGGGCGGGTCCGGCGCCAGAATACCAGAGGCCCGCCCCTCAGAGGGCGGGGCCCAGGGCTAGAAGAGCCAAGGGCAGGGCTCAGGACCCATTAAAGCCTGGTCCTCCAGGCAGGGAGGACGCGCCTGCACGAGCTCCCCGGCGCCAAGGGCAGAGGGCCTGTCGCCGCCCAGCCAGGCCAGGGGAGCAAGCTCGCAGCGGCTCCGAACTACCCCAGATCCAGATGCCCCAGGGGGACTACCCGGAATTCCCCGACCTGCCAGGACCTTCACGCCGGCGGAGACTCCCCACCTTGGAAGAAGCCCCAGGAGCGGCCTGCCCCAGAGTCCCGGCGGATTCCTACAGCCCTCAGGCCCAGGATCGCCTTGGGTCCCCTGTGCTACCGCCGCCCGACTATCCCAATGACATTGATATGAGCGACTGGCCAAAGCCCCTGAAGGTGGACGACCTGGAGGAGACCGACCTAGAGGGACCCCCCGACCAGATGGACTGGGACCTTCCGCCAGCGGAGGGAGAGGTAGGAAGTGGCCCGGGGAACGACGCTCCCGAACCCATGGCAGTGTGTTGCGGCCTGGATCCCCACTGCCGTGGTCATGTGTGAGCGACCCCCAGGGCCCCAGGCCGGGTCGCAGTGGAGTGGGAGTTCAAAGTAACAGAGAGGTAGCTGTGTTAGTCCGTATTCTAATAAAACAAAGCAGCAGTCATGTAGCACTTTAAAGACTAACAAAATAATTTATTAGGTGATGAGCTTTTGTGGGGCAGACACACTCCTTCTGATCTGGAGATATAGCATAGTCTGTAACGGAAATGCCAAATCTCCAGATCTGAAGAAGTGGGTCTGCCCAACGAAAGCCCATCACCTAATAAATTATTTTGTTAGTCTTTAAAGTTCTACATGACTGCTGCTTCATTTTATTGCTACAAAGGCAAACATTTCACACCTGTCCCGATTCTGTTTTTCCAGGCTCTGAAGACTGAATGTGTGGCAACAAATCACATTTGTCAGGTTTCCTTTGCAACCAAAAGGGTTAGAAACTTATTTTTTTAACTAATAAAGGCACAGAAGGTTCACTAACATCTACATAGAGGAAACAAGACCCTGGATTTTAAGATCTATCTGTAGATTACCCTTCACCTAATCTGAGGATGGGATTTTCAGAGACTAAAGTTAGGCACTCAAATTCAATAAAAGCTAGGCAACTATTGCCCTTGCATTTCCAGCCAACGTGTGCTATAAATGTGTACAACTAAAATAAAGAAGCTTGATCTCTGTCTCTTTCCTGCATTCTGTACAGACTTTGACTTGCTGGCTTGCTTGCTTTTTAAATATGTGAGTGTATTGAGAGAAAGTTCATCTGAATTAGGCTTGGTTTACACTAGGCAGGTAAATCCATTGCAGATACATAGATATGCAATTCTAGCTATGGCAATTGCATAACTAGAATTGACTTATCTGCAACTGACTTACCAGGCCATCTTCACAGATGAAGTGGATGGGAGAAACTCTCCTGTTGACCTCTCTTATTCCTCATGACAATGAGGAGTACAGGGGCCAACTGCCGACCCCAGATAGTTTGATTTTGCGTGTCTCCACCAGGCACATGAAATTGAACTCCAGAAAATGGACTCTGACCAGGTCAATCCTCTGTGTAGTCTAGACATACCCTCAGCGGGGTTTGCTTTTGCTCTGAAGGAGCTTAGGTTCATGCTCATCCTGATGTCTTTCAGGAGCAAGTTTCAGGTTTATGGGCCAGTTACTGATAATGCTCTATCGCCAGGACACAGTGCCACTGTTACAATAGAACATGGCAGCCATGATCACATTGCATGAGAGTCCCTCGTGTAAACTAGACCATTGCCATGAAGGGTACTGGAAATGAGGACCAAAACCTGGAATTTGAATGTGTATCCCCCCCACAGAGCCAGTGCAGACAGTAGAGCTTTGTGGTGACAGAGGCTATGTCTGCTCTAGACAGTGTTGTTGAGAAACCTGCAGAGCATCCACATTCCCAAGGCGTTCTGTTGACAGTAAAGTGACGGAATGAAGCATTTTTGTCGACAGTGTTCTGCCACTCCCCCACAAGGCAGAACGCCTCTGTCAACAGAAAGCCAGTCTGGACATTCTGGGGGGCCTACTGTTGACAGACGGCGCTTCCGGGACACCAGGCAGCCCTGCCTGCTGTGCTTCCAGTTGTCCGTTTTGTTGAGAGAGCGGGCGGGCAGGCTGGCTGCTCTCTGTTGACAGAGTGGATCACTCTTTCCGTCTGCTTTGCATCTGGCTGCAGTCTGTTGACAGAAGTTTTGTCAGAAGATATCTTCCACCAATAACTGCTGTCGATAGATGGCTCTAGTGCAGACAGAGCCAGACTCTCAGTGGTCTGCGGTGTGGAGAAGATTTGCGGCAGTGTTCTGAGTCAATTACACCTCTAAAAAAGCTAAAATTTTCCAAAGTCAGCCCTCTCATCTAAGAACACACACAAGCTGATCTGCACGGAACTGAACTTCTGTTTCGCGGTTACACATGCTTTATAAATCCTGAGTTTTTCCCTTCTCCCAGGAGCTATTACTTTGGGCTCTTGTATGCCAACCACAGTTCTGTCACACTTGAGTATGAGGAAATCAACTACTTCAGAAGGCTGGTTATGCAGTAACACAGCACCTCTGTTAACACCACTCCTGTCATCTGTTCTTTGGGGGAAATCTGGCAATCTCTCTATTTGTGTCATGTGAAAAAGGTTCTTGAGACAACTGTCAGGGCTTGCATAGCAGGGGAGAGGTATATGAGAGAGACTCTTTCACCTAAGTGTGCACTATATATACCAATCTACATACATATATTGCTTTGCATTCTCTACTCTTCTCTGCCCAGTGATGTTAAGCTCAGTATCTCATTTACCCAGTTCTCTTACAAATACCTTTGTGATTTCTGCCCTATGCTGAACAGACTCCTTTATCGCGACCTGTAAGACCCACCATATTCTGCCCCTTCCATTCTCTCCTCAAGACCCCCGGTTACTGTGACACTTGCAGCTAATGATACTGATAGTTAATTTAAAAGAAAAGCATTGATTTTATGTCTTCTGCTTCTCCAGAGAAATTTTTCAGGGCAGGGACCATATCTGAAACAAAATCATCACCAACGGAAATTAGGCTGTTGAACGAAGGACACTGAATCTGCACAGAAGCTAGATCAAGATGACCAAACTCACTGGTAAATGAAATAAGAATGGCCACTAAAGTCACTATAGCTGTGGCCACACTTGACCAAACCTTTGAAATGGCCATGCTAATGGCCAAATCGAATACTAATGAATAGTCAGTGCCTTCCGGCCGCAGCCCTTGGAAAACACTGCTTTTGAACGCATGCAGCTCAGCGCGGCTGCACGGGGGTCCTTTTCATAAGGAGCCCGCACATTTCAAAATCCTTATTCCTCTCCGCTGGAACTTACTCCCTTTGTTCCCTCCTGCACCCCAAACAACCGTCCCCATCCTGAGCCCTATTTCTCACTTAAAAGTCCCTCCCAGATCCTGCACTTTGACCTCCTGACCCACCCCCTCCTACACCCTTATCCCCAGCCCTGCCCCCTTCCAGCAATCCTGCCCTCAGTCCCAGCCCTTCCACAGTTCAACCCCCTCCCAGAACCCAGCACTCCCCCTGCACTTGCAACCTCTGCCCCAAGCGCAGCCCAGAGCCCGCAGCCCCGCCCCATCCCAGCGCTAGTGAGCTGGGCATGAGCGTGACGGGGGGAGGGGGGGCGCGGAGATCTGGGGTCGGTGCCGAGGTATTGCGCAACACCGGCTCTGTCGCTAGCCCGCCTCCTCCGGCGGAGCACAACCACCACGGGCTGCGGCCGCAGGCGCCGAGAGCCCGACGGGGCTGCATGGCCCAAGCTCCGGACCCGGCCGCCCACGCCCCGCGGCGGCACGAGCCCAGCACGCGGCGGCGCAGCGCTCCAGCCCTCTCCACCCCGCGCCGAGATGGCCGGCAGGAGCCGCAAAGCCGGGCAGCGACGTGACCGATCCGGGCTTCGGCCCCGCCCCAGCTCCCCCGCGGACAAAGGGGGCGGAGCTAGAGGGCTGCCGTTCCCATGGCTACCGCCGCTGGCGTCGCCCCCTCCCTCTGCCCCCTGCCCCGCCACTACCATACGGCGAGCGCCGAGGGACAGCAAAGGCCGGTGCGGCAGGGTGATGAAACACGCCTCTGCTCCGGGATAGAGGGGCGGGGCAGGTGAGACCCCGACAGCCACCCCGGTATAACGCCCTCCCCGCCGTGCCTCCTCCGCACCCTGCCCCAGGCACTGCGCCCAGCTCACACCGTGCCCCGGGCATTGTCCCCCGCTGCCCCTCCATCGCCCACCTCCACTGCCCCCGGCCCCGCACGCACAGAGCGTGCTGCGCCCAGTGCACAGGAGTCCCCACCCTGCGGCCCTGCTGGGTCCCATCGCAGGCGAACCCCCACACCAGGAACCACCGGGGACATGTGCCTGTGAATATGGGCAAATCCTTTCCCTCTGTACGTCGTTTTCCCTCCCCTCCGTACAATGGACAGAGGGAGATTGAGATTCGCTCATTGCCCTGCTCTTGCCAGCCCTTCGCATCCACAGAGCTCAACGTGCTGTGCAAGAGAGCTCCAAATCACAATCCCCACTTTAACACTCGGGTAACTGAGGCAGGGATAGGTCATGTGACTGGCCTCCACTCGCCCAGAGCAGCCAGCAGATCTCGTGCCTCTTGAGTCCGGCAATAAGAGGCTGTCCCTTGAAGCACACAGCCATCTAAGAATGAAAGGCATTATTTTGTATAAGCTCTCAGCTCAGTGGCTGTTCTTTTGTGCTGTAGAGTTTTAAAAACAGATGCCTGTTAGAGAGGTAGAACTGTGCAGTTGTAAGTTGCTTATACCTCTTTCTGAGCTGAAAAAGAAAGATGCTGAAATCCTGGTCCTATGGAAGTCAATGAGAGTTTTGTCATTGACTTCCATGAAGCCAGGATCTCACCCAGAAAGTAGCATGTCTTATATGAGGAATAGAAAATTCATATTTCCCTTTTCAGTTGTGCCATAAAGAGATAAAGCCCACTCCAGTACCAGCCTCTCCCAGGAAGATGTGCTATAGCAAATGGTGAAGGAGCCCTTGCTGTTGGAGTTCTCACTCCAAAGTCTCATCCTCATATACAAGGGTGCAGTAACATAATGTGTCTATTGCACAATTCAATGAACTTAATGCTTTTTTTATTTCCTGATGTTTTTCACCAGCACCTGAAGAAATTAGAATGACTGAAGTGCAGGAGCATGTTGAATCGCTAGAAGCAGTGATTGAGTCACCTATTGAAGAGTCATGTATGGTCGACTCGCCAATGTCAATTGACCAGCCACCTATGGCTGAACTGCCAGCATTGGGGGAGCAGCCACCTACAGTTGAATTGTCAATATCAGGGGAACACTTACTTACAGATGAACTGACAGAGTCTGACACCAAATCATCTGTGGCTGACCTGCCAACAACTGTGGTCAAAGCACCTGTGAATGAATTGTCACCATCTGTGGTCAAGCCACCTGTGGTTGAACCAGCAAAGACTGTAGTAGAAACTCCTGTGGCTGAATCAGCAGCAGAGGTTGAATCACTAGAGGCTGAAGCACCTATGGTGTATGAAGACCCCTTTGGAGTTTCCCTGAGGTACATGGAGAAACATAACATTCTGCAGATATTTCAGGTGAACTTTTCTGTTCCATCTCCTCTTCTTCTCCTAGTGACTCACTTGAGAAACAGAACCTCCCAGACTGAGCCAGAAGGAGGGCCTCCTTCTTCCTCTGGCTCATATGGGGACGCGAGACTGAGTATTTTTTTGGTCGAGGGTGCAGGTGGGAGATTGGTTCTTCGTCTCCTTTGGCTACTGCAAAGGAAGAGAATTTGGCAGTATTTTTCATGTCTTTATCAGCCAAGGTCCTGCTTTATTGCTCTTGGTCCTCATGTTCCAAAATGTCTACAGCTGAAAAAAAATAGAATATTAAAATTCAGGAACAGAAGTTAGACTTCAGGGGTGGTAATTGCCTGAATCATTCTTCTTTGCTTTTCAGCAGAACAGTAACATTAGTTTTATTACAACCCTTTGTGCCCCCCCCTATTTTCCAGGTGTTCTGAACAATAATTGCTAGTGGTTGAGTAAACTTAGAATCCAGTTCCCATGACATATTACTCAGTCCAGCTCATTTGTATTGTTTGCATTTTCCAAATGTCCCTATATCTCTTTCTAGCAATACCAGTATTTACAAGCCCCTTTGTACTTGTTACACATCTTTATTTTTCTTAACATCTAGTACCACATCCCACATACTCAGGAATCTGATCCCGAAGGACAGGGCATGCCTGCCCTCAGCAAAACTTTCTGCATCCTTGAACTAATTACCTGCTTTCAGCAGGGACATAATGCTCACAATTTCTCTCACAGGAAATCACTGAAAATCTGGTGTATGAGAAGCCTGATGACCCATTGCAGTTCATGTTGCTTCAGGTACGGTGTCTTGGGGGCTGGAAAGACATTGAGTCTGTCTTTTCAAGTCTGCCCCACAATTGAATTGCGGCTTAGCAGTCTAGAGTGGCACCTAAGACATGAGTGTTCCTCTCACCAGGGGCCTTGGCACTTGGAAGGATATGACAGGGGAAGGATGCCCTGGATGACAGGGTCTGAGTGTCTTAAAGAGGCAGGACATGGCAGGTTGGGGAAACAAGTCTGGAGAATAGGGTTAGTGTGTTGAAGAGAAATATATCACAGGAGACAGTGGAGTAGACAGGTCCTACAAGACAGTGTCTGGAATTGTGAGGCGAAGATCATAGACAAAGAATGAGCTTTCAATAATGGGAGGGTTTAAAATGTACAGAACTGAAAGTTTGTGGGACAAGAGGCGGGGGGATGGGAAGGGAAGCAGGGACACAACTGTATATAGGAGGGGATTACAGTTAGAGAAGGAAGGACAGGAAGAAGATGCCTTGTGCCACTCCCCTCCCCCAGGGAGACAGTGCCCACTGTTTTAAAAGGGGGACCCACACCTTGTCACATGTACTTCAGGTTTCAGAGCTGACAGAAGCAGCTGTGGTGCTGTCTTTGGGCTCTAGTGTTATGGCATTGAGGGTGACTTGATCACTTTTTTCTTCTCCCCAGGTGCAGTCCATGATGAACAAGCAGCCAGAAATGGAGGAGGAAAAAGAAGAGGGGCAGTTGGGTGGTGACAGCTTCTACACAGCAGAGAAGTTTTCTGGTGACCCCCAATGACCCTGGCAACATGGTTGTTAGCACAGGGTTTCTGGCTAGCACTGGACTCTCAAGCTTGGTGGAAATGGTTTTGAACAGGTCTGATGGTAACTGTGTTTCATGGCTTCTCTTGCTTGGGATGCTGTGCTTCCTACGTGTAAATTATGCAACTCCATGTCGTTATCAATATGCACAAATACTATATAGATAAATATGCACAGAGAGAGAGCGAAAGAGAGAGACAGAGGGGGACATTTCTGTCAAACCCTGCACACAGCTATGCATGCACATACAAGTGTGCAGATCTCACAACTTGTATACATCCAGAACCTCTAGGGTGGAAATGCTTCCTGTTCCACGTGCAAGGCCAGGTAGGCAGGCAGAACTTCAGAGTCTCAATGCGTGGATGAGCCGATGGCATAGGGAGGAGGGGTTTAGTTTTATTAGGAACTGGGGACACTTTTGGGATAGGAGGAGCCTATACAGGAAGGATGGACTCCTCCTAAACCAAGATGGGTCTAGACTGCTGGCACTAAACATTAAAGAGGTCACAGAGCAGTTTTTAAACTAGGATGCGGGGGAAAGCCGATTGGTGCAGAAGAGCACAGCAATCAGACAGAGACTTGTCTCAGAGGAGAGTCCATTGATAGAGATACTCTAGGTTTTAGTCAGAAAGAGAGGAGGGAAAATAACATAATATACACCAGATCAGACAGGAAACACTCACATATAAAAGAATCTAGTACATCAGGGAAGGACAGACAAAAAAACTGGCAACTTTTTAAAGTGCTTCTGCACAAATGCTAAAAGTCTAACTAATAAGAAGGGTGAACTAGAGTACCTCGTACTGAAGGAGAAGATTGACATAACATGCATCACAGAAACCTGGTGGAATGAGGACAATCAGGGGGACACAGTCATACCAGGATATAAAATATATTGGAAGGACAAAAGAAGTGGTGCGGGTGGCGGAGTGTCACTGTGTAAAAGAAAATGTAGAATCAAGTGAAGTAAAAATCTTAAATGAATCAAAATGTGCCATAGAATTACCATGGATAGTAGTTCCATTCTCTAATAAGAATATAGCAGTAGGGATATATTATTGACCACCTGACCAGGACAGTGATAGTGACTTGGAAATGTTAAGGGAGATTAGAGAGGCTATCAAAATAAAAATCTCGATAATAATAGGGGATTTCAATTATCCCCATATTGACTGGGTGCATGTCACCTCAGGACAAGATGCAGAGATTAAGTTTCTCAATGTCTTAAATGACTGCTTCTTGGAGCAGCTAGTACAGGAACCCACCAGGGGAGAGGCAGTTCTCAATTTAGTACTGAGTGGAGCACAGGATCTGGTCCCTGAGGTAGCTATTACAGGACCACTTGGGAATAGTGATCATAATATAACAATATTTAACATTCCTTTGGTGGGAAGAACACCTCAGCAGTCCAACACTCTGGCATTTAATTTCAAAAAGGGGAATTACACAGAAGTGAGGAGGTTAGTTAAACAGAAATTAAAAGGTACAGTGACTAGAGTAAAATCCCTGCAAGCTGCATGGAAAATTTTCAAGGACACCATAAAAGAGGTGCATCTTAAATGTATACCCCAATTACATTGTAAGAGACCTGAAAAAGCACCACCATGGCTTAAACAACCATGTAGAAGAAGCAGTGAGGGATAAAAAGGCATCTTTTAAAAAGTGGAAGTCCAGTCCTAGTGAGGTAGGTAAGAAAGAACATAAACATTGCCAAACTAAGTGTAAAAATGTAATAAGAAAAGCCAAAAAAGATTTTGAGGAACAGCTACCCAAAACCTCAAAAAGTAATAGCAAAATGTTTTTAAAACATTAGAAGCAGGAAGCCTGCTAAACAACCAGTGGGGCCCCTAGATGGTTGAGATACAAAAGGAGCAATCAAGGATGATAAAGCCATTGCAGAGAGACTAAATGGTTTCTTTGCTTCGGTCTTCATGGCTGAAGATGTTAGGGAGATTCCCAAACCTGCACTGTCCTTTGTGGATGATGAATCTGTGGAACTGTCCCAGCCTGAAGTGTCATTAGAGGAGGTTTTGGAACAAATAGAAAAACTTAACAGTAACAAATCACCAGGACCAGATGGCATTCATCCAAGGCTTCTGAAATATGAAATTGTGGCATTAATAACAGTGATTTGTAACCTATCCTTTAAATCAGCTTCTGTACCCAAGGAAGACAGCCAACATAATGCCAATATTTAAAAAGGGCTCTAGAGGCAATCCTGGCAATTACAGACCAGTAAATCTAACATCAGTACCGGGCAAATTAGTCGAAAAAGAATTAATCGTAAAGAACAAAATTGTCGGACATGTAGAAGAACTTAATTTGTTGGGCAAAAGTCAACATGATTTCTGTAAAGGGAAGTCATGTCTTACTAATCTATTAGAAGTCTTTGAAGGGGTTAACAAACATGCAGACAAGGGGGATCCAGTACATTCAGTATACTTAGTTTTCCAGAAAGCCTTTGACAAAGTTCCTCACCAAAGGTTCTTGTGTAAATTAGGTTGTCATGGGATAAGAGGGAAGATCCTTTCATGGACTGAGCACTGGTTAAAATACAGGAAACAAAGGGAAGGAATAAATGGTAAATTTTCTGAATGGAGCAGGGTAGTGAGTGGCGTTCCCCAAGGGTCAGTCCTAGGACCAATCCTATTCAACTTATTCATAAATGATCTAGAGAACATGGTCAGTAGTGAGGTGGTAAAGTTTGCGGATGATACTAAACTCTTCAAAATAGTCAAGACAAAAGCAGACTGTGAAGAACTTCAAAAAGATCTCATCAAACTGAGTGATTGGGCAGCAAAATGACAAATTAAATTTAATGTGGATAAGTGTAAAGTAATGCACATTGAAAAAATAACTTCAAGTATATATTCAATAGGATGGGGGCTAATTAAGCTACAACTAATCAGGAAAGAGATCTTGGGGATATCATGGATAGTTCTCTGAAAACATCCTGACAGTGTGCAGCAGAAGTCAAAAAACAAATAGGATGTTAGGAATTATTAAAAAAGGGATACAAAATAAAACAAAGGATATTTTACTGCCCCTTTATAAAACTATGGTACACCCACATCTTGAATACTGCGTACAGATGTGGTCTCCTCACCTGAAAAAAGATACTAATCAGACTTGATGGACATAAGCCTAACTAGCCCTTGAACACATAAACATGTCTCTACCTTCTGTGTTCTGTTTTGGTGGCTGGTCTGTCCCAACCTGTCATATAACAATCCACCATATAACAGGTTGGAACTCCAGTGTTCACACTGAGGAACTGTCTCTGTACTGTTCCCTCCAAGAAACCCTTTTGCTCCCACACTGGGAGGGGCTGTCTCTGTGCTTCTCCCCAGAGTCTTCTTGCCCCATATGGGAATGGATGGTTCCCCCCTCACCTATCCCTGCTGAGTTCAGAACACTGTCCTTTTGTACTCTTCTCTCTGTCATGGCATGTACAATTCCTGGGAACTAGGAGGTGAAGTTAGAGTTGCAGGGTGTATGAGTAACTTCTGAGCAAACCATCTCTTGAAAATGCTAATCTTATGGAAAACAAACATGAGCATTAGAAACCCAGAAAATTCAGAGTTAAAGAGTACTTCTCAAAAAAGTAACTCAAATTACTGTTATCTATCTATCAATCAGTCAAGTTACTTATATTTTCCTCATCACCATAGTATCTGAGCACCTGTTTCCTCCCCCTTAGAAATTTCTGCCTACACCACATGCAAAGAAAGATGGCATTAAAATGTACACTGTAGAACACAGGCTTTATAACTTATTTCATGCACACCTATCTCCTGTACATAGTGTGCTGTTTTGGAACCACGCTGACTTTTGTTCTTTGTAGGTAAGTGCTTTAATTACATGACCTAGGTCTTTGAGATTCGTATATAGAGTAAGGTTGCGACATTCGGAAATGCGACATTCGCAAATTCAGTTTTTCACAAATGTTGCTTCCCTTGGGATCCCGGGGGGGAGTGCCAGCAGCCTCTGCTTCCTTGGGCCTCTGGGGCCCAAAGCATCAGCACCTGCCACTTCCCCGGGGTTTTGGGGGCCCCATATTCGCAAAAAGCAATGTTTACGAGGGTTCTGAGCACAGAACCCTCACAAATGTTGCGACCCTACATAGTCAATTGCTAGCTCTGTATTTAATGGCATTTGAATAGTTACCCGATGCTGGTGCTTTCCACTCAAGGATTTCCAAGCACTCAAAAATATTAGTTCATCTACTATATTCCATTTAGGAGGCAGGTGAGTACTATCTCTTTTAAAAATAGAGCATGGTCTTGCAAGACACAGAGGGCCAGATTTCTAGATGTCTTTAGGTATCTGAAGATGCTAAAAAGCACCTAGTTTTTTTAAAAAGTCCGTAACAGGTTAGGTACTTAACTCCTATCGGATCACTAAGGTGCTTTTGAAATTCCCTTTAGATGTCTATATGGCCCCGAATACCCTCAGCACCTCAGAGAATTGGACTTTTAATGAAATGTTATGTGGGCAATGATTTTTTTCAGCTTGGTATTTGTCTAATCAAGACTTTGGGAAACCCTTTGAGGTTCACTGTGTATGACTGTTAACAAAGCTGAAAAGCAGCGGCATTACTGTATGATTAAGACAGACCTAGCTTTTTGTGGCCACCTATTCAAGCAAACTTTATTTGAGACAGATTAGTTATTGTGTGTTTCTGGTTCTTTTTTCAGGACATTGCTGTGAAACAAAGTTAAGATGCTCAGTGTGCCTGGTTAAAAATGCCACTTTATATCTCAATTTGCTGGTTTTCTGACATTTAAACATTGTGATTTGTTGCTTGGTTTTTTTTTTTAATTTCTATCATTTTGGAAGGGTCATACACATTCAAACTACCAGTGTATCTGCAGCCTTAATTCCACATTACTGAGGTTTGTTTGTTTTCTCTGGGGGCAATTTCCTAAGATAAAGTGACCTTAAGGTTGGCTGGAGAGGAACCTTGTTCTCACAAATCCTATGTGCTTTGCAAGAGGAGAGGACCAAACTAGCGGTCCTTAGAAGGCCCAAGGGAAGGAATACCAATTTGGTCTGCTGACCACATCATCTCCTGCTACTAACATTTCCACACATCCTGGTAGAGGAGACTTTCCAAGCGTGCATATAAAGAGAGCTGAACTCCTGCAAATTCCTGTATGTTCACCAGATCAGGGCTCCTTTCCTGCAGAGACCAGGAGGTGTATGGGAATTCAGCCCCATTCCTTTCAAATGAGTGATGTTTGAAGGACTGGAGTTGACTGCCTAGGACTGGCAAGAGAGTTGGAGTGGGAACAGCAGGACTAAGAAAAACCTACCTCCTGCTCTTACAGACGTCAGGAGGTCTAGCAGGGGAAAGGACCAGCTGAGAAAAGGGCTTTGATTGGGCCTTCTTTACCCCATTCACTGAATCTTCCCAACCCACATAAATAAGGAGACCCACTTGTGACTCTTTCAGTGGAAAAGTCTATTCCCTGCTTTTGATGAGCCTTCCTAGTTGATCACTTTACACTTTTAGCTCTATTTAAAAAAAAAAAAAAAAGCTGGAGACTTATTTTAAAAAAATGAAATCTCAGGTCTCTAGCAATCATGTGATGTCCTGTTTGCAGATTGCCAGGGCTAACATTCCTGGCAACATCACAGAAAGAAATTTAAATAACTCTTAAAATCAGAAATTTAAAAAAGTACATTTTGGACCCGGATAGCTCAGCTAAGGGAATCCAGTAAAGTAGACTTTATCACTGTCCCTTCTGCTAGAAGAAATATGTGGAACCCTGGATATCTCTATTTAGGATGTCATAAAGCAGAACCTCCTTGTCTGATTTGTTTCAAAGTTAGAAAATAAAAAGAAAAATCTATCTCAGCCCCAAACATAACCAGCTAATTTTGCGGGTGCATAGTGGATTGCAGGTGGGAGTATGGAGTCTATCAAGAGGAAGAGGGGGCAAAGTTGAATTTAAAATGGAAGCTCAGTTGCAGCCTTACCTTTGGAATGGCTGTCCCTGTTCCATAATGTTTCCCCAAAACTTTGGTTTCCTGTTGATAAGTGGATACAGAGGAGCACAACTGTCTCTAATAGCAACCAGCAAACTTCTAAAGTTGTCTCCAATGCTCTGAAGGAACTCAGAGTTCACTGTGGGACATGGTACCTTCTCTCAGGCTATTTCATATTCAAACCTGTCCACTCTATATATGTTCTTAAACTGTGCTCACCATCCTAGCCTCTGTGTGCTTTCTAGTGGTATATTAGTTCTCCCACTGCTGGGAGGGTGAGAGAAATGTGTACAATGGAGTGTTTTGATTGGGTGCAGGTTTTTTGTTTTGTTTAATTAATGTACACACTGCTGTGCCGTTGGAAAGGAAGGTGGCAAGGTTTTTTCAATGGTCCTCAGCTCCTGGTGTAGTTCTTGCCATTGCCTCGGGCCAGCACCTGGGAAAGCTCTGGCACTGGCACAGACCAGCTTTATCTTTGTTGCAGAGAGGTCCACTGACTGATGTACACAGGACACTCAATACTGGCCTGCTACAGTACTGGCAGGTCTCAGTGATAAGAATCACTGCTCCATGGACTCTTGCTGCTGACAGAAAGATGACACACACACCCCTGCCCCCACCCACCCGGTAAAACTTGTAGGGTCTCCCCGCAAAGAAACCTTATCAGACTCCAAATTGACTGGTCAGATCTGAGGCCAAGAACAGAATTTTTTTGCAACGTCTCTGCATGGATCTTAAAATGAACTGGGCTTCCCGAACAACATGGAAGGTGGAGCCTCTGATCATGTGCACAGCAATGTTCTATCTCTGTTGGTTAAAGTTCTTTTGTAAAAGTCGGCCACACCCTCTGCTGTGCTTTTTGCCTAGGACAGAATGTAGAGATGGGCTGTCTCTTCAATAGCCAGTTGCTTAGGTCATGGTGCGTTCCAGCTTGACAGAGTCATCGGGATGGGTTAATCACCGCATGACACTTTTTAATGCTGGTATTACTGCATTGATTTCAAAGGTGTAATGCGAGTATAGGACTTTGGTGAGTCAGCGGTGAGGCAGGGCTTTAGCCTTTGGGGGGCAAAACTGGGGACCTGTCCAGTAGCCCTTACACACATAACTAGTACTCTTGGGGTCGTATGACTGAGCACTCTACTCACTGCTGGTTGGCATCGCTTACTGGATGTTCTGGGGATTAGCTCTGCCAGGCCAACACCCCTTCCTGCAGTCGAACTGCATCACTGTTTCTTGCTCCTCCTGCAGACACTCTTTCTCCACAGCAACTGCAGCTTTCTCTGTGATTCAGCCCTCCTGCCAGGTCACTATTTGTTTTCCCTTCCAGGGGGTCTTCCAAAGTCTCTCTCCACAGGCCGTCCTCATGCCAACTGCCCTGACTGTGTCACTCCAGTCTCCTCAGTCACTACCCTTAGCAAAAGCAGTGTAGACGGTGCCTTGAAGCTGCTGCCCCTCACTGGGGGTGATTTTATTGTGTCCCTGGGAGAGCGCTCTCCTGGCAACAAACAGCGGCTGCACTGCTTACCTTATGTGGGCACAATGACAGTGGCACAGCCACACAGTTATAAGGGGCACTGTGTGCACATCGCCTTAGTCTCTGCAGCACTCTGTACCAGCTCCTCTGGGCAGTTGAGAGTGGGGGTGAGAAATGCCATATGATTATACATGTTAATTGTATTGCTGTTAGGCCCAGCGGGCCTGGTTAGGAACCAGACCCGCACTGCGCTAGATGGTGCATAAACACTGAACAAAAAAATCCCAAACCAGCTGCTCCAGACAGAGAGCTTACAATCTAAATATAAAATCAGAGTTCCAGGTGGATGCAGACAGATGGGGGAGCACATAGGAATTACTAGTATTGTTTTTCGGGGTGGGTAACATTCACATTAGTACTAGATGTTTCCAGACTTCTTAGTTCCTGCTCTGAGAAGCTCACCATCAAGACAGAGGGTAGGGCAGGGGAATAATACAAAGGGATTTTTTAAATACTAGCAGCAGCATTCCTTGTAGGCAGCACGACAGCGATGGGTTTTCAGAAAGGGTCTGAAGAACGGAGAAGGGTCTTCAGTACAAAAGAAGTCCCAAACACACGGCCTGAGCTGGGCAACTGGGGTCTGCATAGCAGCATGCAGCCTATCTGACCTATTCTATATACTATGTTCAAGTGACAGCTGTGAGTGTGACCCACCTTGTTCCCTGTTCTGCCAGGTGATTCAGAGAGATGCACGAACCTTCCCACAATGTGAGCCACTGGGGCAGGGCTGTCCTAACAAATCTTTTGGTGGCCTCTGAGAGCAGTCACCAACTCTTGCAGATGGCCACGCTGAGAATTTTTCCTAAAATGTTTTAACTTTCAGGAAAAACAAATACAAATGTACACATACATGTCCAAGACATTGTAATTTATTTATGTAGGGGTTTTTTTACACAATAATAAAAATAATATATTATTATCTCTATATTTTATTGGACCTCAACTGAATAGAAACACAAATAAGGTGCTTTTCAATCTTGTCTTTGTTTTTGTGGTTTTTGTTTGCTTTTGTTTGTTTGTTTGGCTTTTGCTTTTTTGGTTGTTTTTTTTTTAATAGATTTGCTACCTATTAAATCTTCTTCCAAGAAAAGTGACAGTTGTGTGTTTGTTAATGTCATTTTTCACAGCAGCAGATTTTTTAGTAAGCTGGTAGACAATGAAACGTGCTAATGACAAACATACAATATCACTCAGTCCTATACCACCTTAAAGCCTAACAAATGTATTAGATCATGAGCTTTCCCTCTGAGATTATATACAGTATGGCTGTCCACTGCAGATTTACTCAGACTGACACACTGGGGGTGACCTGAGCCTTGGCTGGGGAGGTGGGCACAGAGCTAGCGGGGGGATGAGGAGTGTGGTGAACCTGGGGGAGGCAGTGGGTGCCAGGGGATGATGATGGGAGTGGTGAACCCGGGGTGGTACTGGGTGACAGAGCCCTGTGGCTGATAGATGGAGCCCACTAGGTTGTCCCAACCGATATACAAAATATGCAGCTGCATAGGGCACCAGGAAACATAGAGCACCAAATTGACCCCAATGCTGTGATTCACCTCTTCTGAATCACTTAACTCTGGTTTCCAGCCCCAGCCTCTGGTTGCCCTGCCCCCCACCCCATGGGCTACACCCAGTAGGGCCATCCCTAGGTGAGTGCAAGCCTGGGACACTCTCCACTGGGACTCTCTGCTTCACCCCCATACCACCGCTTCCCCCAGCTCCTTCTCCTAGTGACAGCCTGGGAGCTAGGGGTGCAGGGGTGGAGTCATTCTGCTTCCCGCTACTGGCAGTGAGTGCGGGGGAGGGGACAGCTCTTGCTGCCTCCCTCACCTGCTCCTGCCCCCTCCCCAGCTCTGATCCTGACCCCTGCAGTCCTGAGCGCAGCTGCCCCCTCGGAGGAACTATCCCTGCCCCTCACCGCCTCCACTGCAAGGAGCTGTGTAGGGCACCACAACTTGTAGGGATAGCCCAGCCGCTGAGACTTGTGGGTGGGGGTGTAGCCCGCTGCCTCACAGTGCAGCCACAGCCCAGAGCCCCAAGCCCTGGGATTGAAGCCTCTGGCTTGAACCGGTTGCTGTGCTGCCAAAGGCTTAAGCTGGATGCCTGAGCATCACCACCCCTGGGAAGATGGTGGGAACTCATACCAGCTGTATGCTCCACCACCGTTTGTGGTGCCACCAGGGAGAAGGGTTCAACTCCAGCAGAGGGTTACTGGGTGGCAGGGCTCAGGTGACAGGGCTTCAGCTTCAGCCCCTTCACCTTGGATTTCAGATTTTCCCACACAGAGCAGAGGGGCTCAAGCTTCCGTCCCCCCCTCCAGGGGTGGGGCAGTAATTTTTATTGTACAAAGGGGGTCACAGTGCAATGAAGTGTGAGCCCCCCCTGAACTAACTATACTGATCATTGCTGGTGTGAACGTGGCACCATACCTGAGAGGGTTATGATGAAGGAAGCGGAACTGTTTCTCGGGAGAGGCACACATTGTATCACAGGTGTTTTTAAAAACCAGCCGCAAAGGACAGCAGAGGGACATCAGCTGGAGGATCCTCCATGGAGCAGTGAGCACGGGCATGTACTTGGCACAGTTCACTCCTAGCCCTGACACTTGTTCTTTCTGTGGCTTAAGGGAGACCCTGGCGCACGTCTGCCGAGAGATCACCAGGCTACAGCCCCTCTTCCAGCTCCTCCAGAGCCTCCTGTTGAGGTTCTGGCTGCACTTTTCCCCACACCTCATCATCATCTCACACCCCCTCCGAGGCCCCACAAAGTCACAGGACCTCCTCATCAGCCTCCCCCTGCCCGTGGCAAAGGTGGCCATTTACAAGACCGGGGAGAGGAGGCTGGCTGAGTGTGGGGACTGCACCTGTGGGTCCTACTTCCGCGCCTCAATCTGTTCATGCCGCCCAGCAGAGTTCCTCTGTGCAGCATCCACTGACTCCCTCGACACCTTCAAGGAGCAGTGGGTGCTGTCCGGGGCGCTCTGCTCACTGTCCCCTTCCAGCTCCTGCGGTTTGGCCCTATGATCTCCACATCCACCCGTCCTCGTTTTAGTTGTCCCTTGGAATCATTTGGGGTCTGTGCTTTTCCGTGGATCCCTTCCTGTAGGGGGGATCTTGGAGCTGTGGGCAGGCTTATGCCCCCCACTTTCTCAATCCCCAGTAGGACAAAGGACAGCAGGTGGAGCGTTAGCTTTTTCCATATGTGCACACTAGGGGGCGGTACACATTGATGGTGGTTTCATCAGACTGCGAAAGCAGGCAGTGAGCCTAGCTGGGAATGCAGCGCACAGCAGTGTGACTACGAACAGGACCATGAAGGAGACTGCAGGCCAACTGCAGTGCCATGTGTCATCCACCTGGAACCAGAACGATACCCTCAGCTCGCCCAACCCCCTGCTCTGGAGCACTTTGAAAAGTATTTTGGACGGCCTCCAAACCTTCAGCTAATGACAGGGTGGAGCCAAGCTTTCAACCCCACCCTCACCAGTGCAGAGGAAGTCACGGAGGGAATATTATAGATTTGCCCTATTCAGACCCATTTTTCAGCTCACAGTTGATCATAATGCTCAGACTCAGAGCTCCACTTCCTGCTCTCCTTGACACCAGCCCCCTCCTTTCTGTCATGCCTCTCATTCTGCAACCGCCTGCTTCTGCTTGCCATTACCGGAACAGTTCAGAGCTGATGGGTAAGAGCATGAAATAGGCACTGTGCTAGATTAGACGGGTGCTTGTTACATTTGACTTCCCATAAGTGCATCTGAAATTGGATGGTGACAGGCAACCATATGTAGCTGGCAAGGGCCATCTTCAATTCTGGCACATCTTTCTGGAAGAGAAGCAGCTAATGCTAAGGCAGGCAAACCAGAAAGGCCTGAGGGAACTATCCCCAAATAGCCTTCAACTGTGTGGTTGCACAGAGCTTGTCAAGTCAGTGCATAGTAAACTGGGGTGTGAATTTAAAGTGCACTAGCTGCTCTGCACTCACTCCTCATATGGCCACTGTGCACTTAGTTTGCCCTCAGGTGGTTTAGCTTACACATCTATGTCTCCATGCACTTCCAAAGTGCATTAAGCCAGTGCGCAATAAGTCATTCCTGGCGCACAGCAAGTGTCCGCCCTGGGTTAATATGGAAGAACTAGCATGCACTAGCACACCATTGACAGCAACGGTTCCCCCCTCGTAACTCCAACCCCTCACGTAAACAGAGGTGGTTATGGCGACTGCCATGAAACTGGGACTCCCCTTGCTCCTTTCAGAGGCAGAGGTGACACACCTAAAGTCCAGTTTGCAACAGGATGGTTCTGGAGAGTGTGCCGTGGGCAACATATTGGTCAGTTTTGTAAGGTTTTATTTGTGTTGCGCTCTACCAGCGCCATCGCTAGATCCAAGTGGGGCAGCTTGGACCTAAGCTGTAAAATAAATCGCCACTGGACACTCTCCAGCCCCAGGGCCATTTGGGCTCTGGAACCACAGCCTGGCTGACTGTCTTCATCAAGGCACCTGCAATCCCTTTAGAGCCTGTGGGCCGGAAGGCCAAAGTTTCACAATAAGTTGTAGTATCGGCCACTTCTGGCAAGAGGTGCCTCTACTGTATCCACTGCCATGCTTTGAAATGGGCTGTCTGAGGTATGGACACAACCCCTGTCTCCCCATCACCCATTTGCCTTACCCTGTGGTTTCCATGGTACCTGGTAAAGCTTTGCCACATGCAGATGTATGCTTGGACAGGAACATTTCTTAGTCATTAGTTTTCTTTACAGGAAAGCAAACAGGATGCTGTGGGCAAGTTGTTACAATCATGCTGTGTATCATGAAGATATAGTTAGCCTCCATCTAGCCATCCCTTAATTTTCCCTTTGGACTGGCTCCCATTCATGGGAAACTAACTTGCTCTCCAAAGAATCTGCTCCTGGCCAGACTCAGACAAGCATATTCTCTGGATGCTTCAGGGACTGGCTGCGGGTCAGTATTTGTTGGACTCAAACTTTGTCTGAGACCTCTGGGATCTCCAGTTTGGTTGAGGTTTATCAAGGAACAGTCCTCATGTCTTTTATAGCCACCATCATGGTGGCTCACCAGTTCACTCCTTACTGCGTTATTTCTTAGGAGTCCCAGAATCGTAAGGATACACTTCAGGCTTACCTTTATTCTGCCTCCAAATCCCCAACACAGAGCATGTCAGCTTGTCCTTCCAGATCATCCCATGATATCACGCAGAAGGAGAGATCAACCATGCTGCCTACCCATAGTACCTCTTGATTGTCTGCCTGCATTATAATGGAGCTAAGGGGGACCTTCACAAACATATCCAGTCTGCCCTGATCAATAGAGGGGAAACACTTACTCTGGCTGTGCAGGAAGGATCTCTCCACTCCTTTTCTACTACAGTGCATCCACCGAATATCTGTTCATGTGCCTTACAGGGCGGGTCATGAGCACTGATTAATATTAATGCAACTCATTGCAAAGCTCTTTGTAATCAAACATGCAAAGTACCAGCACTGCTCCTTTCTTCTCACTTCCTGGTAAGAGGAGATCATGGGAAAATTATGTGATGCTGTTGTCCATCCAGCTAATAAAATACACGTCTTGTTTTCCCCAACCTTCTTAATCCAGAGCAGTGCTCATTAACTAAACAAAAGAAGGTTGAAGGTGAGGTTTAACTACAGGAAGATGTATTCCAATTCTTCTTCCTCTTTATTTTTCCCCAGTAGCGCAAATGTTAATAATAATAATAATAATAATAACAATAATATAGGATTTTGGACTTGATCCTCCTCCCCTTAAAGTCAGAGGAACATATCCCATGGATTTCAGTTCAGTAGGATTTCTGGTCTGCTGCTGAGGTATGCCTATTTATAGCTTTTTGGTCCCTGACTTTTAAAAAATGATCTCTAGAATGCAGAAAATTTAATATTAACAAAAGTAACACCTGCTGTCGCAACTATTTATGGACACACGAGTCAGACAAAGAAAATTTTAAAAAATGAATAGAAGCAAAATAGAGTATTAAACTCAAAGAACATGAGTAAAGCCCACAAAAATCTTGAGAGTGGTTTAATATAATCAGATTTTAAGAAGAATACATTTTGAGCACTTATTAGATTTGGTTTTGGAGGCCTTAGGAGTCCTGTTTTCAAGTGTTCCTCTGCAACCATCAGGTTAGAAACTTAATTAAAAAAATATTACCTTTCCAGTGCTTGAAATGACATCTGAGATTCTTGTGTAATAACATGACTCCTGGAGCTGAGGCTTTTAGAAGAACTCCAAATATAGTAAGAGTTGGCAACCCTGAAAACCAACCATATTTATCAGGACAGCCACATCTGTAAAGCAGGTGGCACTAGTTGATAAAATGAGTTCATAAAATAAGGATATTAATTCTTTAGAGAGAAAACAAAACCATTAGAGTCACCCATTATTCAGCTCTGCTGAGGATTGAAGACACAATGCCATGTCCAGAAAGGATTTTGTTTCTCCAAGTCCAAAATACTAAAGTATAGGGAATCACAAAGATTTATATATCCAGGCTTCATACAGCCCTCCTCCTGTGGATATCTAGGGTCTTGGAATTAATTAACTGCATTACAGGGTATTCTAAATACATGCATGGAGTCCTGCTTTTCAGAAAGTATTTTTGCAAACTTAAATAGATCCAGTAGGTTATTCCAGTGGTTCAGTATAATTAGCTTCATAGTTATTGCTACTGGTATGCCATTTGTCTCTCTGCACTCAGGAGTCTTTGGTAAACATTTTAGGGATGGAGTCATGCTCCCTTGATCTTCCTGGGTGGTGTACATTCATATAACATCCATGCACTACAGTTATTCCTCTGGCTTTAGTGCTAGATGGTACAGAACAGGTGATCTTTCCCAGGGCAGGCAGTACAAGTGAAAGTATGGCCCTGCCCACTATGGAGAGACTTGGGGAAGAGGCCAGAGGTGAAAACCAGGTTTGGATGAGTGGAGTGAGTAGCTATGAGCTCAGAGGATGACCTGGAGAGAGACTAGAGAGAGTTTGAATTCAGTAAGACGCTCAGACCACTGCACATCCTCAACTTCAAAACACAAATGCAATGAGAGCGGCAGAGGCAGCTGTGTGAAATTCCCCTCTTCTCTGGAAAGAACTGGCACACAGCCATGACACTCAAACAGCATAAGCAAGACAGGCATGAGATGCAGCCTCCAAGTGAAATTGTGTTCGAGGTGGAAGAGGGTGCAGTGAACTGACAGCAGCTGTTTCAGAGCCCCTGCAAATGTGAGCAGGGAGCTGGAGCCATTCGTGGAGAAGGAATTTGAGCCTGGGAATCCCTTGTAATGCCAACTTTTGGAGAAAGTGATTGAAATACTGAATAAAACATCAACTCTGCCGGCAAAGTCTGGTGCTCTTCGATCTTTCAGAATAGGCTCTGCAACCAAAATAGCAAGAAGAGCCATTTTCTCGAATTTAGTTACAAAATCAATATTTCAGGAGCCACAATGCATGTGAAATACGAGACAGGCCTTAATAAATAACATCAAGCTGTTCTTTTCGTAACTCGCATGATAAGAGCAACACACACGATGATGTCTACCTGTTAGAAAGTTGAAGTTACTTTCACCTCTGGGTTGGAGAGCAAATGAGGAGAAGGAAAATGCTGCACCTGGGGATAGGCTCTTAAGCAGGAAGGAGAATGTTCCCATCACCCCTCCACGCCCCCACCCACCCACTCCTGGGCTGTACCCCCCTTGGCCCATAAATCCACCCCCCATCTCCAGGCTTTAGCCACCTCACCCCCAAATCTGCCCCCATCCCCAAACTACTTTACCACCATCCTACAACCCGCCCCCCCCACCATCCCCAGGCTTAACCTGCCTCATCCAACAAGCTCCTCCAGCCGCGCACACCGCTGCTGCTCCTCTGTGGCCACCGCCTCCTTCTCAGCAGGGCTGCTCAGCTCCAGCAAGGGCAGATGCAGCCACCCGTCCCCACCAGCTCTCCTGAGGGCTTAGCACTTCCCCAACTGCAGTATGGGCGGCTGCCTGCCCTTCCACACCGAAATAATGGAACTAAATTTAATTGGTTTAACAGCTGGATCCCTCCCGCCGCCCTGCTGGGGGTTAAACCAATTAAATTGAGATCCATTTTTTCAGTGAGGGCAGCAGGGAGCTTCAAGAGGACTCAGCAGCAGCAGCAGCGCCCGGAGTCACAAGTGACTCCTTAAAGAGCCACATGCAGCTCCAGAGCCACAGGTGGCCAACCCCTTTTTCGGAACATGATTAGCTGAGATGGAGGCCCAGGCGACTGGTCTTATTTCCTGGGTATACTGAAGTCCTTTACCCTCCTAGAGCACTGTGGTGGAGCCTCAGCCTAAGAGGATGAGAAGGCTCTATACAGAGAACACCACTCAATTCATAATCTTCCCCAGTGGATTTAAACAGGAGCATCAGACCCTAAGAGATCATTTCTCTTCAGTTCCCCCAGAGAAAAGCAAAAAAAGCATCTCCCCCCAGTCCCAGGAAAACCCAGCCATGATGTCCACTTTAACCTGTGTAAGTGATGAATACTCACTGCAAATATACCATAGGAACATTGGATTTCCTGTACCCTATCCACCCATTTGTCCATCAAGTCTACTATCCCGCCTCTGAATTAGCTTCAGCTGTTAGAGAAAAACCTATAATGTACCTGGCCAATTGTGTGTGGGGCTGGGGCAAAGGAGATACTTTCTGCTTCCACCTGTGACCAGTTGATGCTCCAAGCATTCTTATTAACTTCCCATGCAGAGCTGGAAATGTAATCAACACTAAGGGGGAGATGTAGTGGTTCATCTTCTCTTCTTAACATGGAACTAAGGCAGACTGGTTAGGTCTTGTTAGTTTGGTCAGTGACTTCCATTCCCTTGCTGTGAGGTCACTTTGGACATTTAGCAACTGCTAAAGCAGTAGGAGGATCCCATCTCACAGAACTGGAAAGGACCTTCAGAGGTCTCCTACACTCACAGCAAGACCTATCACCATCCCTGGCAGATTTTTTTAATCTATTTGCCCCAGAGCACTAAATAGCCCCCTCAAGGACTGAGCTCAGAACCCTGGGTTTAGCAGGCCAATGCTCATATGAGGATGAAGACAGTCCATCTCTCCATAACTTAATAACAAGTCAGACACTGATATTACTCAAGAAGTCTAACAGAGTTTGTTTGTATTCTTCATTCTGCTGCTGAACATCATTATCATCATCATAACAAACCCCAAAGCGGCACAGCCTCTTTGCAGATCAAGTGCCTTTTAGGCTGACCTCTAGCAAGGTGATAGGACACTCTGAGCAAATATGCAGTTTATTACACCTCCTGATAACCCTCCTTCCCCAAGCAAAGTTTAAAAAGCAAGGAAATCCCAAGTTATGGGACTCCTCTTAACAGTATCCTATAGTCCACATAGCAGATTCTTTAGACTGTTAGTTTTCCTGGTTTTGATATTTTTTATTGGCCTAACCTTTCCTTTTATTCTGTTCTTGTTTTTTTGATTTCCCCTCCATTTTTTAATTTGATTTTTTTCCTTAAAAATTTTTCCTTAAAAATTATTGAATGCCTCTTTTCTTTTTCTGTCTTTTTTTGGCAAATGGGAATTTTTCAAAAATGGAGGGGGGGTGGATATTGAAAGGAGAAAGAAAAGAAAAATGGTCTATTGCAAAACTTGCGAAAGGAAAACAATTTCAGAATATTTCACTTCTTTTCCCTTTTCAACAAGCACTGTTCATCCCAACCTCATGCTTCTCTCACGTGCCATGCACCCTGCACCAAACCTGTGCACAGACACCACTCATAAAAATTTGCTAATATTGCTGAGAAATGAGACCATTGGGGGAGGCAGTGGAGAAGAGTGGATGGTGAGGCAAGGTCTTGGGGGTAGAGGCAGAGCTGGGGTAGGAAGAGGTAGAGCATGGATGACGCCTGAGGGCAAAGTAAATGTGGTGGGACCACAGTCTGGGCACCATGCCCCTCCTCCTCATCCCCACTTCTCAGGATCTTTCTGCGGTTGTGCTCCAAAGGTGGTGAGCCAGCGCACCTCCAAAGGGACCCATGCCACAAGCCGGCATTTCTTGTCCTGTTTGTGGACGCTCAGCCTCTCCAAGCTTCTTACATCTGCCATCCATGCTGGTAAACACACCTTTACTCTTGCTGTTCATTTTTCATAATCTCACTCATCGGTACATCTTTTCCTGTAATCTTGTGATGTAGTGTCATTCTTTGGTCACTTCATTATGTCATGCATTTCTTAAGCCTATGGCCTAGTATGGACAAGCTAAAATCTTACAGACCTCAGCCTGTAGGCCTTCCATTTCAGCCCATCTTACCTACATACCTAGTAGTTAATTAACCCTTCCAAGTATTGATCAGTTTCTGATACTTCTGTAATTTACATCTAGTTCCCATACAGTGATTATAGATGACGTAGCATGTTAGTTTATCATAACATCACACAATAAATAAACTAAAACTAAAATCATTGGCTACAAGGTTGTTAAAGTGGCCCCAAGGGACTGAGTTGTAACATGGAGAAATCTGAGGTTCAGCCAGTTGCCCAGTTGGAAGGTCAATATGTCTACCTGCTTGTGAATATACCAGTGTGTGCATCACACCTTGGACTGCTGCCTTTTTGGTCAGCACACGAAAGACTGAACTAGGGAGCTGACTTCCTATGCTAAAAAAGCACAAGCAACTCCAGTTTGAGTTTAAGGGCCATTGCTACCTTGCTGACACAGTCACAGGCACACGTCTTCTGTGCACTAGGCACCACAGGAAACTTGCAACCTGTGTGTGCACCTACCTATGTGTGAGTCTGTGCCTGCGGCTCTGTGTATGTGCAGAACCACACAGGCACGTGTGTAAATAGCTGGATCTGAACAGGTGTGTGAATGTGTGGGGCTGCGTGTGTGTGTAACCCACACATATATGTGTGGTGAACCATCCCACATAGTGGGTACTGAGACCACTTCATGGAGAACAAATATGTCCTCTACAGCCTCAACTAGGTCCCAGCTTCACTTTAGCTCAAGCTGTAGCAGCACCTGCACTAAGCTTCAGAGGTCCACGGTTCAAGCCTGCCTGAGGGCAGCTACATATACACATATCTATTTGTACATGCGCTCACCTGTATGTATATGTTTGTACCTGTGCATGAGTACAGGTGCCAACTGAGCTTTGCTTTCTAAACGGCATGGTCCTCCTTTGGACACCAAAATTCTTTCTCCGTCTGACCCAACCACCTCCCTATCAGCTGGCTAAGCCAGTCTGACAGAAAGCTGTCACTAAGCAAACAGCAATAACAGCAAAGACCTGCAGTCCATCCCACCCAGCCTCCCCACATTTCCCACTCAAGATAGCCTGTCTGCAAGCCCTTGTCTGGGGGTTATGTCAAGCCACAAACACTAAATGTCACTTTCTTGAAAGCTTCTCTTCATGTTTGTGACAGGCGGACAGTCACAACACTGCTGACTCCTTGTTTCCTAGGCTTGCGCTTTCCTCACCTCCTGTCCCAAGCCAGATTTTCTGCACACCCTGCCTCATTCTTCAAAAAGATGGGACTTCTGTGTCACCACTAGCCTCACCATTGTCAATCTCTGCATTCCCCCTGGGTCTGGAGCAGACAGTATCACCACAGCAGCCAAAAGGTGGATGCACATATAGCTTGGCAAGGGATACCAGTAACCCGGGGATCCTTCTTGTTCAATAGAGAAGAGCACACCAATAAATTGCATGCTATTCATTTTTTCTCCAGTACTGCAGAAGCAGCAGGTGGATGCATGAACCCAGCTGGGCTTGGAACCTTTGCTTCTAGAAAGTGTAAATACTTGTGATGAATTGTTAGGTATAACAGCCTAAGCTTCACTGTCACTTAACATGCTCTCTAATCAAGGAACCTTTCTTTGATGAAGTGCAGACTTTGCCTCATTCCTAGACGATTGTTATGCTAAGCAAACACTCCCATCTCCTCACAGGTTCACTGCCCTAACAAGACAAGTGACAGAACAAAGGGAAGCTGGGGAATAGAAGGAGTTAGGCAGAAGTGTCTCTCTACACCACAAGTCACAATAACAGTGGTTGTATGGAACGGCTATCATCTTCTTCTTCACTCGTCCTTGTGACAGTCTCATGTGGTTCCCCTGTCAGCAGCTGTACATGGATATACACAGAGCCTAGAGTAAACTACCAAAGTCCTGTCCAGAACACATGAAACTCCGTGTAAAACTCACCTACATTCTGTAGAAGCTGGGCTTTTTTTGGTTGTGTAGAGACCCTGGTGAGATACCTGAGGGGAAGCCCTCACACTGTTAAGAACTTTTGGAATTCTCGCTCCTTAAAACACTTTACAGGTGACTTACTAAGGTTTTTTTAAAAACTGAAGTTGTGCCTATTTATTCTCTTTTTGAAGTACAGAGAGCTCCTGAAAGATTGGGACCCCACTCCTCTAATCCCCCCATCTCCAAGCATTTTCCCCTCTTTGTTTTTTACCATAAATTATGAAGAAGGTCCTGTATAGTCATCCCTGCCAGGGGATCCCAGAACTGTAGATGACCAGTTTGCACAGACCCTTCTTGAGTGAGATGGAAGGGGCTGATGAATCTCAAACAAAGATATCCTTTGTCTCAAGTGTTCCTCTACGGTCTTACATCAGGGAACAGCTTTCACTTCCTCAGTAATCCTACAAAGACTTCCACACACACTTAGGTTTAGGTACTACTCCCCGTGTGCAAAATTAAGCACATGTAGGATCACCACCCAAGTATGATGTCATAGTTCTACTCACTCATTCATAGAGTCTTCTAGGGTAGATAACACTTGAATTTCTCATTTTAAAAACACTCAAGGTAAAGAAACCTAACAAACCCACCCCAAACACACCTATATTTCATGCCTGCTTTATTTACCATGAAGAAATAGAGCACGGTGCAAACCCAATTTGGCAGGTTTCCTTTTTTCTCCCCCTTTTTCAGGACAGGGTTCAGCATGGGCATTTGTTTAAAAAACTCTTCTATCTTTCCCAGTCAGAGCATTCTCTTTGGAGATACTGAATAGTCATTAAAATAACAGTCTATCAGTCAGCAGTATTCACATTATGTACTGCTGATTCACCATCCTTGTAAAAGTTCAGGGATCATGTACCAGTGAGTCACTTGTCCACCCCAATAGATTATAGTAATAGAAATACTCTGGTGTGTCTATGTTCAGTACAACCACATTCCAGTCCAATCAGAAAAATCAAATAAACACGTTCTACTCCCATCCCAGCCCAGGAACAGGTTTGGCTAGAAACAGGTCCCTCTCATGTGTTGCACACCCCACCAATCAAAACCACTTTTCCCAAGCACCAAGGGCCCTTTAAAGACAGGCTGAGCTGGGTGTGGGGGGCAGCTTGGCTAGCTTTACAGGTGTGGTAGAGTTTCTGTAGGATAGCAGCACGGCACAAGAGGTGAGTAAATGGCTGTACTCCTTTTCAGGAGGTATTCAAACTGCTGCTGTGTTACATAAAAAACAGGGAGTCTTATTTTAGTACTCTGTACTTCAAGTGAGTGGGTGTTTAGTGACTTGTGGGATTAACTGCAAGAGCTTATTAAGTATCTTTCTTTTCTGCCTGCAAGCTGCCTGTTCTGTATTAGCCCTTTAATTTGCTTCTTAGGGATATTAACTGTTAGGGAGGAAAAAGGTGGCAATTATATGTTGCCAACATATCTGTGGGGCAGGAAGTAAGGGTTACAGATTAAGCGTGATCTCTACATTAACTCCTTTTCTGAAAGAAGAAAAGAGGGAGGGGGGAACCTTCTTCTGATTTGGCCACAAAGCTAATAAGGAAAGGAGGAAAACAATAGTTCTCTACTTCCTAGCTGATTATGCCTGATCATTTAACAGTGCACTCTAACGGTCTCATGAGCAGCCTTTCCCAGCAAACAATTTCTCTCTAAAAGAGACTTGATTAGCATAGCCCTAGTTTGGTGGGGCCATTTGATTCCTGTGGTTGGAAATAACTGGCTGGGTATTGTACCCTTTCTTTCCCAAACCTCAGTGTCTGAGTGCTGTTAAATGAGATGTTCCATTTCAAAGGTGGCAGTATTTCAGAGGTAGGTGGAGTTACTGGGGGACTTTGAGGAAGTTCAAAGACAGCAAAGCTACTAATGGCAAGTGAACACTAGTAAAATGCTCAGCATCTATGTAGTCTTAATTTCCACTAAATGTCGTTGAAAAGCTACCTCAGCTACTGTCAGACCTAATTGCCCTTTGGCAGTTGTTTGGAATAGGAATTTAGAGATATTGGTTGGGTGAGGTAATTTTTTTTTTGTTTGTTTTTGATCAACTGCTGTAAGTGACAGAGACAAGACTTGAGCTTGCACTTCTTGACCTGAAGAAGAGTTCTGCGTAAGATTATCTCTCTCACCAATAAAAATGGGTCCGGTAAAACCTCTTCTCTCACTCACCTTGTCTCTAATCCCCTTGGGCTCTTGCAGCCACAATGCCGCTGCTTACGTAAACGGAAGTCATATTTTGAATGGGTGCTGCATTCTGCCTCCTTTAAACTCTGCAGGGCTAGGAGATTATCCCAATGAAACACTCCCATCTCCTCACACATGAGAAATGACTTTAAGAGACATGCCCTGGCATTTGGCTGATGTCTTTCATTATAACTGCATGAGTGAAAACATTTTTTTTCTAAGGCTTGAAGGGAAATGTTCAGTAATCTGGGCTTTGTTAGATAGAGAAATGGAAGGAGTGGTCCTTGCCTTCAAACAGATACATTTGAGAAGTTCAAGTTAGTGCTGGGTGGCTGAACCTAACCTTTTTGCAGGTGCCAGGTTTGGTTTGCATAGTTGTGCATGAATGACTCTAAGTAACCACTGAGCCATTAGGAAACAATACCTTGGATTGAATGATGGTTAAACCCTACTTGAGGCTGCATGAGTAAATGACTGGGTTCCTTCTTTCTAGCCTCTTACTGCAGGCATTAAAAGTGTGGTATATAAACTGCACCATGAAACTGGGATGGAGTTATGGGATATGACTGAGGAGAGAACATGGTAGTGCATTGACCTGGAGGCTCTTCTGAGGGGACCACTAGCGTAAAAGGCCAACTTGGTGTGCTGGTGTAATGCTGACAGACCCAACTCCTCTCTGTGGGCAGAACTGAACCTCATACCTCTGGGGCCTGTGCTGCATGAACTAAAAACCAGTAGGCTGCTAGTGAAGGCTCTAGAGCAGACTCTTTGTTCTTTCCGTAAGTGGATTTGGTGCCACTAGCTGGGACAGAACACCAAGACCAGGGGGCCTGTGCCTTATGTGGGGAGGAGGAGAGAAAAGATGTTCGCTCTCCCCTCCCACGCACACACTGAAGCGGCAGTGTCTGCAGAGTGAAAGACTTCTGTCTTGCAGAAAGCAAGGCTTACCCACTTCTCCTGTAGTAGTTAATATCTGTGCTCAGCTAGTCGCTGGGGTTGAGGGGGGATGAGGGGCTAGTCTTTCAGACTTGCTGAGCACACACAGCAATGGGGAACAGATCCGCTTAATATATTTTGTATATATGAAACAAAAGGAAAATCGGGGCTGGGTTTCTTCCCCCTCAGAAGAAATCTAAACCCTCAGTGTGTACAGCAATGGGAACCAGATCAGATTGTCCATTTCCAGCACGGGTACCATGCCACTAAGTATAATGAAAGTCTAACAACTGCCTTGAGCTGGACTTGCTGGAGCTGCTGCTGGGTGAGAGGTGAGGCTGCTTGGTTCCTCAGAAAAGCTGGCTTAGGTTGGGCACCCAAAACACGAATGGGCTTAGTTCTCCGAGTATCCTTTCCACTCTCCCACTGGCCTTGCAGGTCCAATAGAGAAGACAACAGGCTGTGGGAGGGGGCCAGGCAGGCAAGCAGGGAGGGAGAAGGAGTATAGGCCAAACCTATTCCTGGTGCAGGTAGTGGGGCACAGACCTGCCTGTAGGTTGCTGAAGAACACTTAAGCTGCAGCTCTTGATGTCTGTCTAACTTATCTAGTCCCACATGCTCTAATGTGAGAGATGAACTGGGAAGTGGATGGTGGAACAGCTGAGAGAACCTGCAGTGCAATGGATAGGGTGGAAACAGCACTCGGGTGTCCATTCACAGCCCCTAAAGGGTTTCAAGTGGTAGCTGTACTGAACAGTTACTTAACTGGAACACCCTTTGGTGTTACCCTGAAATCCAGCAAGAATTTATCATGTGACTTAACTGACAACAGTGATTCCATTCAAGCTGAAGGTCTAGATTGCCCCCGAAGGTGAAGAAACTCGGCCCCCAGCTTTCGTTCTGTTTCTCGTAGGCATAACATATGAAGCTCTTGGCATGCAATCTGGTGACTGGGCTTATGGGAAGCCCCATCTTCCCAGCCTTGGGTTGGACCAGGGGTCACTTGAGTTGGATTGGAAACCAATACAAAAACTTACCTTGTATGAGAGACTTAATACCAACTCTGGACACCCTTGACTAAAGACTGCACACTGGAGTTGCTGGAACCCCATGTCTTTGCCAGGTTTGGGAGGAGAAAGCTCTCCTATTCCAGGCCAAGGTAGCTTTGAGGTTTTCCCTCCACTGGTGCACAATTCAACCAAGGCTAACATGTAGGGTTTCTTCTCCTGCCTCTCCAGGTGCATTAGTGCAGCAGATGCTGTGCTAGTTACTTTCACTTGTGATCTATCCCTGCTCTGAGTTGTTTAGACTGGATGGATTTGGTACATGTGAAGTTCCAGGGCAATGATAGCTTGTCTGTTTGGGAGGAGAGTTTCTCATGACAGCCAGCTGTTGCCATGGCACCTGGCATGGTTTTCAGTCTCTGGCAAGCACTCTTCAAAGGTGGGGGGTGGGGTACTATTTCCCATCTGTAACATAGGAAAACTGAGGAAGTAATGTTCTTGGTCGTTCCCGGAGAAGCTGGGCATGTAACACAGGGCGTCTTGACTTCTGTTGGTGCTCTAGGCACTGCTTAATGATTCTGTATGTTACTGTTACCATAAGGCCTTCTAGTAAAGGTTCTCTCCCTTCATCTTTTACACTCCCTGTCAAATCATGTCCCTTAACAAAGGGCTGGGGCTGTACCATGTTCCTTGGAATCTGCCACTAGGCAGCTAGCACGTGGACAGGGATTTATTAGATGACTGTGTCCACCTGCTCCATCCCTGCTCCCCACAGCGGGCCTTTTGAAAGCTGATCCTTCCTTTCTCAGGAAGTCCTGGGCCTGCCCTCTTGGGTGTGTGCTCCATAGCTTGAGGCTGGCAGGATCTAGCCAGGAGAGGAGGCTCTGAGAATATGCAGCATATCTGAAGCTTGCAGAAGGAATTTAGCTGAGAGGGGGGTGAAGGTGTGGCTGGGAGGACACCTCCTAAGCAAGATTCCTCAAATAACTGGCTGGTCTGTAATAACCTGGCGATGGTTCCACAAGAGGACTTAAGCTCTTAAGACCCACATGTTAGGCCCTACTGAAATCCTCACTCTCCTTGCTCAGCTGTTGCCTAACCCTACTGGGCCTTTGGGAACCCATGTGTCTCAATTTTCACTGTTTAATCTCCAAGTTGCCTATATATCTGCTAGCGAATGTGTGCAACCACCTCCATCTCAGTGCCTCTCACAACAGGATGTGTCCATTAAGCCACAGCTGGCTAGGCCTTCCTCTGCAGGCCTGTCCGGATGGGCAGGCTCAGAGAGCCCTCAAATCGTCACCACAGAAGGTGGAGAGGAAGTGGCTTCTCTGATAACTGTTAGCTCAGGGGTTAGAGCACTCACCAGTGACATGGGAGATCCATGTTTAATTCCCCACTTAACTAATGTGGAGCAGGGATTTGAGCCTTGGTTTCCCACCTCTAAGGGCAAGGGTTTAGGACACTCCCTATAGTGTTATTCTGACTCCCTCTCTGGTCCACTTCTGGCGCCATTTGATGCAGAGGTATCGAGGGAGCCCAGGCAGCAGACTATTGTAGAGCTGAGTAGTTAGAGCTCTCCCCTGTGAGGTGGGAAACCCCAGTTTGAATGCCTGAGTGAGAGTGAGAGAGAGTGTCCGTCCGTCCCACATCCTGGGTGAGTGCTCTGACCATTGGGCTAAAAGCTTATAAGATGGCAGCTGCCACAAACTTCCCCTCCCCATCCAGTTCCCCCCCCCGCCCCACCCGAAAAGCAGGTTTGGCGCCTGGCTCCACATCTGAGACTCCCTAGCAAAGATAGGTCCTTCTTCCAGGCCCAGGCTCAGTGCCTTGCTCCCTGAGAGACACGAGGTTTAGGCCATAGCTCTCGCCTCAGCATTTCCCATTGGCTCGCTTAGGTGGTTCCTCTCTCTGCCGTGCTGCTATTGTGGATGGTTTCCTAGGAGCCTCTCTCCATTGTACTCCTATCCACTGCGTACGGAGCCTGGGTACCTGCTTCAGGGATTGTGGATTCCATAAGGTGGCAGGACACCTAAACTTGGATGTCTACATGAGCTTGTGAAACTTATGGCAAAACTGCAAATGGAGTGTCCACAAATAAGTGATTAAAAATTCCCACTGTGTTGCCAACTCAATCACTGCTTACACAATTACAATTAGTGTCAGATGGGCAGTAGGAAAGCTATTGTAGGGGGAGGTAATGGACTTGGGTAATTCTAAGTTCTACTGGTGTCCCCATGCTTTGTCTGCCAGAGAACTTTGTGTGGCTTATTGGATACCACACTGAAGTTCAGAGGACCTGAGGCAATCTGAGAAGGGAGACCAGGGCTTAATAAAAAGGAAGAGATCATCGGGTGGTCATTTCTTCTCTGCAGGGTAATGTTGCATCCCCCTAATGTTTGAAAGCATAGCTTTGCCTACCCTATCATTACTAAAATTTCTTTCTGTGGTGAGCAACAGTAGGGAAACCTGAAAGAAATTATTAGTGCAGACGTTCTAGGAGTGGAATTCTTCCCTTTTATCAGCTCTTAATTTTCTCCTGTCCCTTCGGAATAGAAGGTGGTACAGATGATCTCTAACTTAGGCTTCTGTTGATGATGCTTTGCGTGTAGGGCAGCTGTCTACAATCACAGCTGTTGTTTTCTCTGTCTCCCTTGAAGGGGAGGGGATCATTATCTTCCCATTAGCTCAAGAATCTGCACTTCCCCACCCTTGTGTCCTACACGAACCACAAGTGGTGGGACCTCCTGCTGCCAACAGAGGGTAGGGAGCCCCGGTGGGCCAGCCTGTATCAAACCCTGTTTCCACAGCCCTCCAGGGACATCAGTTGGAGGATCCTCCATGGGGTGGTGAGTGTGGACCTGTACTTGGCACGGTTCACCCCCCTCCCAGACACCTGCTCTTTTAGTGGCACGAGGGAGCCCCTGGCACATGTCTATCTTGAGTGTGCCAGGTTGCAGCCCCTTTTCTGGCTCCTCCAGAACCTCCTGCTGAGGTTCTGGCTGAACTTCTCCCCACACCTTCTGATCCTCGCACACCCCATCCCTGGCCCCATGAAGTCATGGGACCACCTCGTCAGCCTCCTCCTGACTGCAGCTAAAGTAGCCGTCTACAACACCAGGGAGAGGAGGCTGGCTGTGGGGAGGGGTAGGGGGGCCTGCGACTGTGGAGCCTCCTTCTGTTCCACCGTCTGATCACGAATCCGAGCAGAGTTCCTGTGGGCAGCGTCCACTTGCTCCCTCGACGCCTTTGAGGAGCAGGGGGCATTGTCAGGGGTTCTCCTGCTCAGTATCCCCTTCTGGCTCCCTTGTTTTGACCCTCTGACCTCCACACCTGTTCCTGTTTTTTTTTTTTTTTCACTTGTCCCCCATAATTACTTGGGCATCATGTTATTTTAATGGATTCCCCTCTTAGAGGAAACCTTTTAGTTGTGGGCACAGCCCGCCCACTGCCTTGGTTACCCAATAGGAGCTCAAGAATCTGGATTTGTTTTTTCCCTGGTTCTTGACCCCGTGGAGGACATCTCCATGCAGCTCACTGGAGGAGAGTGAGCTCCATGTGGAGTGTGTAGGACTAGAACATGTGGCAAAACATTGTCAAGAATGCAGCTGGAATGCTACACAGCTAGAATCCCATGTTCCGGCTGCTAGTGGCTCAAATCCCACCCCCCCACCCCACTCTCTCCTTGAAATGAGACCTTTCGGGTAGCCTCCATTCCCTATCTGGGTGTGTCTCTGTCCCTAGAAAGAATGAGTCAGATTTGCTGCATGTTATCCACTGGGGAAACCAAAGAAAGCGGCACTGCTTCAGCCACAGAAGACATAGCCTTAGGTACACAGTTGGAGATGGAGCCTGTGATCTCAGCAGTAGGTATGAGTTGGGAAGAAAGAAGTCCCCAGAATGTATGTGTTAGCTATAGGCTGAAGCTCTAGACTAGACAGCTGGTAAGCAAATAGGCCAAATACATCTGAGCTGGACATGCAGCTCTGTGGGGGAAAATGAGCATGGTGGGTGTTTGATAATGCAGACATGGCCACCACAAAACCGCGGTGGATGCGGGAAGATGGAGCAAATGCCTTCAGTGAAGTGTGTGGGGATACCTCTAATTCTTTAACTCTATTCCTTGCCTTCTGTGCTATACTAAGGGTCTGTAGCTGCATCAGTGTAAATAGCGTTTAGGCTAGACGCTCCCATTGGGTTGCTGGTTGGCTGGTGGTGACTTAAAACCCCTCCAGCAGCCCACACAAACATTGCTGATCTCACTGCCGCTTACTTGGGTGACTGGTGGAGCTTAGACATGAACAGGGTAACTTTCCACCAGCACTGACTTTCCCCTTCTGAGACTGGAAGACCGCAGAGAAGCATGTTTGTGAGAGCATGTGGAGTTCTGTTTGGCTTTCTTCAGGAATACTGAACACAAGTCCTACAGATTTATTCTAAACGCTTCCCTTCCCCTTCCTTCCGCCCAGGTTGCATGAGGAACTGAAGATGGCAAAAGGTGACAATGGAGTGCGCTTTTTTCAAGGCCTACTAATTCTTGGCAATGTGATTATTGGGGTAAGTGATCTGAAGGGGTGAGGGCCAGGGATGGAGACACGGTTTCTTCAGGTGCTCTTTACGCCTCATCAGATGTACTTTTCAAAAAGGCAGACATCCCAGCCATGGCGTGTCTGAAGTGATATCCTGAAGAATCTAAATAAAATAAATGCAATGTTAGGTGAGTGCTCAAGGTCCAAGCTGACTCATGCAAGCCAATGAATCCAATAAGGGACGGAGGAGTGAGGGCATGTGGTCTGGTGGGAAGCAGGGGTAGAAGCAGCATATCTAGAAGAGCAAGCTCTTGTGCAAAGGGCTCTGGAGAGCAGCCCTCCTTGCAGCTAAGCTCCTTCCCACAGTGATAGGAAAGGTTATGTTAATGCCGCTGTTAAGGAATGCTCCAAATCTTGTTTTCAGACAAGGCAAGTGGGTAAGTGCTGCACCTGGCCTGGGGGAGAGAGAAGGCCCAAGCTCAGCTGGCTTTGTGTTTCTGATTCCTGGGTGAGGACAGAATACCATGGGTTGTGAGCCTGTGGGGCGGGAGTGGTCTCTCTGAGACCTTTGTACCTTATGTGCTGGGCAGCAGGAGCGATGTGGTTAATAGACCCTGTCCTTAGACATAGCTGTGGTACTGCTCTGGGCTGACGGAAATCTGGCTTGTGGTTCTCAGATGTGTGGCATTGCACTGACGGCAGAGTGCATCTTCTTCGTGTCAGATCAGCAGACCCTGTACCCTCTGCTGGAAGCCACGAATAATGATGACATCTACGGTGCAGCCTGGATTGGCATCTTTGTTGGCTTTGCTCTCTTTAATTTGTCTGTCCTGGGCGTCGTTGGCATCATTAAATCAAACAGGGCGATGCTACTGGCGGTAAGTGAAGTCATATTTGTCTACGGATTGATCTTAGTCCATTAACAATCATGTCATCCCAGTATTCTGCTCACCAGCTGGTGCACACAGTGAACGTCAACATTTGGGTTGTAACTGTCCAGGCCTTAAGTAACCACGAGGGCCTAATGTGACCTGTAGAGCCACCCCTTCCCCTCTGACATCTAGGACAAGCACACCACGCAGCAACAAAAAGGGAATCTGTCACAGGAAGAGGGACACGGCTGTGGGAGAGCACTTCTGTGGTAGCCATAGACACCATCCTGCTGCAGGCTGCTTGACCCCTCCCCCCAGTCTGCTCCAGACCCCATCTCTTATCTTTCCTAGCCCCAGCTCCTCCCTCCCAGAGCTCGAATTCTGTGGATCAGCTGTTCATGGTGCTCCAGAAGTGCTGGGCAGGAGGGGGAGGAGTTGGCAAGCGTGCGGCAGCCTGCGCACAAGTGGCTCAGGGGGAGGGAAGTAGAGGGGGGGAAACTTGCTGCCTGTGCCTTTTCCTGGGGGTACTCTGGGACTGAAGGACCCACAGAGTCAGCACCTGTGGTGGTAACCGAGTCACAGCTCTAACTCGTGAGCACAGGTGATCAGGGCAACTGCACCTTGTCCTCTCCAGATCCAGCGGGCACTTGCTCACTCAGATTTACTTTCCCTCAATAAAATCATCCATGAGCAGGGAAGGTAAATGACTCCCTATTTACTGAACCGATCCCCAAAGGGGTCTCCTATCACAACAGGCATCCCTTCCCCCATTAGCTGGGTCAGTTTGAGAGAGAGGCTGGGAGGGGGAATAGGAATGAAAATGGTGGTTTCATGGTGGGTTGTGGTGCCTGTTTGTGTCTTCCAGACCTGATAACATGGCAGTGCAAGGACTATAGCTCTATTCAAGTTGCCCAGGTTTTAGGACATATAGGCTACGTCTACACGTGAAGCCTACATCGAAGTAGCTTATTTCAATGTAGCGACATCGAAATAGGCTATTTCGATGAATAACGTCTACACGTCCTCCAGGGCTGGCGACGTTGACGTTCAACATCGACATTGTGCAGCACCACATCGAAATAGGCGCAGCGAGGGTACGTCTACACGCCAAAGTAGCACACATCGAAATAAGGGTGCCAGGCACAGCTGCAGACAGGGTCACAGGGCGGACTCAACAGCAAGCTGCTCCCTTAAAGGGCCCCTCCCAGACACAGTTGCACTAAACAACACAAGATCCACAGAGCCGACAGCTGGTTGCAGACCCTGTGCATGCAGCATGGATCCCCAGCTGCAGCAGCCAGAAGCCCTGGGCTAAGGGCTGCTGCACACGGTGACCATAGAGCCCTGCAGGGGCTGGAGAGAGAGCGTCTCTCAACCCCTCAGCTGATGGCTTCCATGGCGGACCCCGCTATTTCGATGTGGCGGGACACGGATCGGCTACACGGTCCCTACTTCGACGTTGAACGTCAAAGTAGGGCGCTCTTCTCATCCCCTCATGGGGTTAGCGGCTTTGACGTCTTGCTGCCTAACGTTGATGTTAACGTCGAAATAGCGCCCAACACATGTAGCCATGACGGGCGCTATTTTGAAGTTAGTGCCGCTACTTCAAAGTAGCGTGCACGTGTAGACACGGCTATAATCACACATCACTCTTTGGGATACTTTGTTTTGGCAGCTGATAGTTACAAGGTGTGCTACAAATGCCTTGACTGGGCTGAGTCTCCAGCAGCAAGAACAACTTAGCGGATGTGATCATCTGATGCAAAATCCTATTGTCCACTCTAGCTTGTGTCCTCGTTATTTGCTGCTCGGGGGCATAAAATTTTGGTATCTCTTAAGCAAGAATGAATCACTGCTGTGAGGAAGTTTGCCTTCCATGATAACTATATGGGTGGGAGGTGTCTTGGAGTTGTTGAACAAGCTGTGGATAATACCAAAATGGTGGTCAGATCAACTGTGCAGCTTAACCCCTTCCTTAGAAGCGCTCCTGAAAAGGTAGAGTGAAGTACAGTCTATGCCTATCTCATACAGAGCCATCCAGAAATCCTGTGAAACCAGGGTTAAGTCCAATAACATCACTAACTTTCCTTACCCCATAATGAACCTCAAGCTTGCACTTGATCTCACTGGGGCAAATGACATACCTGCTTCCTAAGAATAAGTTGACCATATTGACAGTAGGTA
Source organism: Carettochelys insculpta (assembly GCF_033958435.1). NCBI lineage: Eukaryota > Metazoa > Chordata > Testudines > Carettochelyidae > Carettochelys > Carettochelys insculpta. The sequence goes on from NC_134137.1 coordinate 225,372,353, forward strand.
TTTGTTTTCTGCCTAACACACAACCGTTATGGTTCAAGGAATAAAGCAATCCCTAATGATAGGGTTTTCCTTAAATCCAGATTAGGGGACCTATCTGTTAATGATGGGGTAGAGCTTGAATGAGTAGGAAGGTCAAGAGGGAGTGGGGAGAAATTTAATTCTGATTTGCAGTGTTGTTCAGATGCAGGTGGAGGCTGTGGATCATCAGGGTGGGAGGGGAAGGAACCTTGCTCCAAAATACCGCACTCTGAGAGACATCACATCATGAGAACAGACCTGGGTCTGAGTGCTAACAGAACCTTCTGTTCTGCTTCTTTCCCCAGTATATCATTCTCATGTTGATCACATATGCATTTGAAGTGGCCTCTTGCATCACAGCAGCAACTCATCGAGATTTTGTGAGTAGTGGTTTCCCATCCAGATTCTCTCACAGTAGGATGGAGGTGGAGTGTTCAAACATGCCCACATAATGCCAAAGCTCTATGTACACAATGCAGTTAGGGCAGAGCAGAAACCTGGGGCAGTCTGACTAGATAAGGGACAGCCATGGACAGGTAGCCATGTTCATCTGTATCTTCACAAACAAAAAAGCAGTCTTGTAGCACTTTAGCACAGAATTTCAAGATCTAAAGAAGTGGGTCTGTCCCATGAAAGTTCATCGCCTAATAAATCATTTTATTAATCTTTAAAGTGCTACAAAACTGCTTCTTGGTTTTTGTAGATAAAGGACAGTTATGGATATTGCTGAATCACTGAAGGAAGGGTCTGGTGTCCTGGGGCGTGTGCATTTCCATAACTTGGGGCCAAGAAAGGATGACTTCCTTTATTAATGCTGAATCTGTTTAACTGAGGCTATTGGACCTTCACGTGTTTTCAGGTACAGAGTGACAATGCTACTGTAGATGTTAATGATGGAAGACTTCTGGTCCTATCATTTGAGCATTGCTAAGAGCATGGGGTGAGATCACATTGGTGCTTAGAGCTGTTGGGAAAAGTTGCACATTTTGCTCCAAACAAACCTCCAGACACTAACAAATAGCTTCTTCCCTAGCCACCTCCCAGGCAAACCCTTCCAAGAACATATTCAGCTGGCACTCTGGAATCTATGGGTTTTCTGATACCCCCAGAGTCCTGTTCTCTAGGAAGTCTTTTCCAACATGAGATGCAAAGAGCTAATTTGTTTGCCCAAAACTGCATTTGCTGGTTCTCTACTTCTAATGGAGCAGAAAACATACTCAGTTAAAAAAGACCTCCAACAATACAGTAAGCTGGGCACAAACAAACAATGTGGCTGTGGCCACATGTGGCCAAATCTTCAAAATGGCTATGCAAATGGTCATTTTGAAGATGACTAATGAGGTACTGAACTGAATATTGAGTGCCTCATTAGCATTAGGACACTTCTGGCCATGGCACTTCGAAAGCAGTGCTTTCGAAAGTGCGCGGCTCAGCGCGAATACCATTTGCATGGCCATTTCGACTATTTGGCCAAGTGTGGCCGCAGCCTGGGTGTTTTTAATATGGCTAAACCAATCCTATTTATTAGCAAAGAATATAGGCCATATTCGCATGATGAAGGACTCTCATCTGAAGAGCCGAGTCTGAGAAAGATTTGGAGGTAATGGAGGATAATCAGCTGACCCGAGTTTCAAGTGTGACTTTGTGGCTAAACTGGCTCTAATGTGATCCTTGGATGCATAAACAGGGGAATGGCAGGTAGGAGTGGAGGTAACTTTATCTATTTGGCACTGGTGTGACCACTGAAACCATGTGGCGTTCTGGTGCTCACAATTCAATTTGTTGATGATAAGTTGGAGAAGTCAGAGAAGAGCCAGGAAAATCATTTAAAATATTAGTATACAAGGAGCTCAGTCTAGTTAGCTTAACAAAGAGAAGGGTGTCTTGATTACATTCTATGAGGATCAATATGAAGGAGAAATATTTAGTGGTCTCTTCTATCTAGCAGAGACAGGTATAATGTATTCCAATGGCAGGCAGTTACAGCCAGGTAACTTCAGACTAGAAACAAGGCATAATTTTTTAACAATTTTAGCGGGGATCATAGCGGGTTCTTCATCTTTCATGATTCTTAAATTCATATGGGATGTTTTCTAAACTATCTTCTCCAGGAATTTTGGGGCAGTTTTGTGGCCTATGTTCTACAGAAGGTCGGACTGGCTGATCAGAGTGGGACTTTCTGGCCTTGGAATCCATGAATTTAATAATCTCATGTGTGCTCCATCTCATTTGTTCTATAGTTCACACCTAATCTCTTCCTGAAGCAAATGCTGGAAAAATATCAGAACCCGGAGCCAGCTAATAATGATGACAAGTGGATGAGTGAAGGCGTTACCAGGACATGGGACCGCCTCATGCTGCAGGTGATGAGTGCTCATATTATTAAAGATAACATCTAAACATTACACAGCCCTGGAATGTGTCTCACACACTGGAATCTTTCAATAATAAAAGGAAGGCTAACATCTGGCTTGGAATCTCCAAAGTAGGCCCTGCTTAGCCTCTGATGCCCGAGTCCTTCTAGGGCATCGAGAGAGTTAAGAGCGCCTCAAATATCTGACATATTATTTTCCCCAGAAATCTGCTTATATGTGATGTAATGCAGGTTAGTCACTGTGCTGAGGGGGAAGCAGTATGAGGAGGGAAGAAGGGAGCTCAGGAATGGATGTCAACTCCTGCATAATGCTTGTAGTCCTGTATTGCAGGTAATAGTCTTTCTCTCCCAAATCCAGAATCAGTGCTGTGGGGTGAATGGCCCATCTGACTGGCAGAACTACTTGTCTGTGTTCCGGAGCAGGAACAGTGATTCAGAGTTCCCTTGGCCACGCCAATGCTGTGTCATGGATGTCCAAGGAATTCCAATCAACTTGGATGGTTGCAAACTGGGGGTCGCTGGCTACTACAATAATAAGGCAAGCATCTCTCTCCCCTTTTTCTGTCCTTCTCATGTACCAGTAGGATCATCTCCATGCTTAACTGGCTGGGGCTAAAGTAATTTTTTTTCTTGCATAACTAATGCAGCAAGCTCAGCGGTACCACGGTGATGAACTGCCAACCCCAGAGGTGCCAGGGCTCAGCCTTGGTGCAAGTTAAGCACTGGATTACCTCGGGGAGATGGGGAGGGAAGTGCACCAGTTGACCAGTGAGGCTTGGAAGCCTATAACATATTAGAGGGATGGGATAGATCTGCTGGCTCCCAAACACTTTCAGAGGAAGAGAAACTTCTGTAGTTTACATCACTGGCCCAGGATGGAGTAGAACGTTAACATTCCTGTGTTTTTTGAGACATGGGAGACAATGTGTGGGGGAGCAGGAGGGAGGCTGTCCCAGTGGAACTGGCACAAGATGCCAGTCCAGGACAATAGCGCCAAAAGGAATTGCATTGTGACCATGTGGCTGGCTTCATGACTAAGAAGGTTGTCATAGTTGCTGTTAGAGTTGTCTGATCATCAGCCGTTTGACTGGTGACTGATTCATATATAGCGACTAAAGTATCTTACTCCACCCAAAGGGCCCATTTTTTTAGAAGTGGGAAGGGGCAAAGCCATGTAGGCAGGGCACCAAGTGGCTGTCTGACTTATGAGGATTAATAGGGACTTTTGGTCCTTTGGTGTCTTTCCCCAACACTAGTTAACTTACTATTGTGCAGTGTGTGGCAGTCTGAACCTTGTTTGTGTTTAGGGGAGCAGGGTGGCCAGCCAGAATGGCAGAGACCATTCATTGGAGCAGCTTCTTCACAGGTCAGACTGCTCAGTGAACGGAAGGGTATGACTTCACTATGGGGAAGATCAGCACTTCCGCAGTCAATCTTCTGGAGTCTGATTTAGCGCATCTGGTAGGGATGCATTAAATTGAACTCAGAGGGTGCCCCTCTCCCCCCATTGGTGCTGGTACTTGTGCTCCTGCAGAGGAGTAAGTGAAGTCTATGGGAATGCTTGCTCCCATCAACCTCCCTCAATGGATACTGCACAGAAGCTCAAATTAAGGAACGTCAGCTCCACCTGTATAATTAGTGTAGCTAGAGTTGCATTCAAGCTCCCCCTTTAGTGTAGACCTGGCTTAAGACACACATTTGTGGGGGGAAGGTGACTATAGCTTCTGGCAACTTACCAGAGGATGGTCCTTACCAGCTGTAGTCCTGCTGGCAAAACAGAAAGGTCTTGTCTTGCTCTCCTGGTGACTTGGAGGGAAAGGCATAACTAGTTAATACAGCAGCTTGGCCTGAGGTATTTTGAGAAGGATCTGCGTCTACAGGGAATACAAACCCATATTCTGGATCTATTTCCTCCTCTCGTAACAAGGAGTTGGCACAGCCAGGTGGAGGGGATGCCAACTGTAAGCTCTGTTCGAACACCAAGTTGTCCTTTCTGACAATGATGGCTTACAGCAGAGCATACTTGTGCAACAAGGAAGTGAGAACTCGCTAGTTTGATATACTAGTGGCTCCTGAAGAATGAGAACTCCACCTCTCTCCAAGAGAGATCTGAGTTGGTAACACAGTTATGGGTAAAAGCTCAAACACCATTCTTGACTTGCTGCTTATGTGCTTTGTTCCCACAGGGTTGCTATGAAATCATCGCTGGTCCAATGAACAGACATGCTTGGGGTGTTGCCTGGTTTGGCTTTGCCATTCTCTGCTGGACTGTGAGTACTTTTTTTGCCTTCCCCCACACCCACATTCAACATGAGGTGAAATGGAGATTTGACACTGGTGAAAGAATGGATCCCTGGAGAACTAGTAGCTCCACGTCCAACCACAGGGCCATTCTGAGTTGGGAGGAAACAGGGTAAGGGATGTGGGTTTCCTTGAAGGACTGTCTCCAGACTAAGCTGTCTTATTCTGTGCTAGTAAGTAAAAGCATGTTCTGAAGATCACCAGTTCTGATCTGACCCCATGGTAAGAAATTAATGGGTCTAATCCCCATAAGTGCACCCTGCTGATGTCCTAAATAAAATCTGCATACTGAATAGTCCAGCTCATTTGCTTTGGACTCTGTAAATCAAAAACCTCTATCAGTGGACTCATCCCATTGTCCATAAAATCAGCCTCGTTAAGTAAGCTAATAAGCCTGAACTCCCCCACTTTAGCAGAGACATAGGTGGTGAATGTTGCAAAACAGTTTGCTGCCATTAATGCAAAGAGCTGTTTCAAGAATTCACAATGCCTCTCATTTGCTCTTTACAAACATTTGTGCAGCTTCAGTCCTGTTCATGTACCCTGTTAACAGACTCTTGCTGGAAGGGTTCATGTTGCTACTCCAAAGCGCTCTGGGCTTGAGTCAGAAAGCAGAAAAAATGCAATACAACTTGGAGTATTTGCTCTTCATGAGCTGCGTCTACATGTGCACGCTACTTCGAAGTAGCGGCACCAACTTCGAAATAGCGCCCGTCGCGTCTACACGCGTCGGGCGCTATTTCGAAGTTAACTTCGACGTTAGGCGGCGAGACGTCGAAGTCGCTAACCTCATGAGGAGATAGGAATAGCGCCCTACTTCAACGTTCAACGTCGAAGTAGGGACCGTGTAGACGATCCGCGTCCCGCAATGTCGAAATTGCTGGGTCCTCCATGGCGGCCATCAGCTGGGGGGTTGAGAGATGCTCTCTCTCCAGCCCCTGCGGGGCTCTATGGTCACCGTGGGCAGCAGCTCTTAGCCCAGGGCTTCTGGCTGCTTCTGCGGCAGCTGGGGATCTATGCTGCAGGCACAGGGTCTGCAACCAGTTGTCAGCTCTGTGGATCTTGTGTTGTTTAGTGCAACTGTGTCTGGGAGGGGCCCTTTAAGGGAGCGGCTGGCTGTTGAGTCCGCCCTGTGACCCTGTCTGCAGCTGTGCCTGGCATCCCTATTTCGATGTGTGTTACTTTGACGTGTAGACGTTCCCTCGCTGCGCCTATTTCGATGTTGGGCTGAGCAACGTCGAAGTTGAACATCGACGTTGCCGGCCCTGGAGGACGTGTAGACGTTATTCATCGAAATAGACTATTTCGATGTTGGCTTCACGTGTAGACGTAGCCATGGTGAGCAACTGATCAGCTAAGAAATAGCCATGGCGAAACATTGGAGAGTCCCCACTAGAGTGAAGTCCATTCATAAGCACTTGGTCAGTCTAACTGCAGATAAACCACTGGCGTTTAGCCCCTTTGTGAATTGCTGGCTGCAGATGGCTTGCCCTGCTTCAGTACCGCTCTTGTCTTGAAGAGTTGGCGCCTGTGTACAGACTGCAGCTGCCTGTGGCTACCAGAGGTGGATTCCTTGATGGAAATCCCTAACTTGATCCACCAAAAGGCTGAAATGTCTGACAATGGGACTGTTACCTTTTATTTTTTTTAAATCTATTTTCTTCACTAACAGCTGGTTTTTGGTTCTTTTTTTTTTTTTTAATAGTTCTGGGTTCTTGTCTGCACCATGTTCTATTGGAGCAGAATTGAATACTGAAGATCCAGTGGCCTCCCACACACCCCTCTGAAATCCTTGATGCAGGAAATGGCATTCATTCATCTGTACTGTTCCTATTGTGTTATGGAGGATTTGAGGCTCTCCCAGTCCCTCCTTACCATCCCACCCCCAACTACATCCCAGAAAACCAGACAGACTGGTATACTGAGCTGATCCCTCCAGAAACCGCTCCTTCCCATGGCCTCACTGGAGGTCTGTCCATTTTTATGCCTATTAAATGACCCTGTTCCTTTACTGTTCTGAAGACTTCTTGAGTATAAGAGATGCACTGATGGTTCTGGAGATGGTGCTGACAATGGAAATGGCCCATAAATGTACTTGGTCCAGAAAACTATTTAAACTAGGGCTAATGTAAATGAGATCCGAACCAATCTGATGCACAAGGCTTCCATATCCACTATATATGTGAGAGCTGCTGCCAGCACTCCTCCCTACAAGGAAAAAACTTAAACATGTAACTGCAAAAATTGCTAAATTTTATTTTTTCCCATTCATATTTAGTTCTGGTGTCTGTTTAAAGAAATCTGTCTAAGAAGGAGGCAGACTGATTTCCACCCTCTGCCATACCTCACTTTTCAGTCTGAAAAGATAAAATGGGTAATAAGTCAGCACAAATCAAAGGCAAGTTCACTATAGCATACTATGCTTCCTAGCTTCAAGCCTACCTCTGCTTTTTGTCACTGATAAGCTACGGAACACTGATCTCTGAAATGGTGCCAATGCATGTCACATTTTGCCCCCAAAGGCTGACCCCTATTTCCATGGCTCCTTGGAGATCTGGAAAAATGCAATCTTGTACTCAAATGTGTAAAAAGGACAAAATGTGCCTCCTTTGCCATCTTCACTAGTGCACCCCACTTTCTGCCTTTAATTCAATCCACATAATTGCCCTCCCCCTTGATTAAATAGGGTAATTTTCTTTCTTTCTACAACTTCCCTGAACCCACACTCTGTCCTAGCTGAAGCAGTTTGAACTCCTAGTTAAATTAATGGTAGTTGTCTACTTAAACTGGTCCATTCTGACCTGGTGTAATCCCTAAGGAATGTTTTGTAAATTATGTGCATTATGTGACAAGTGCTTTTTAGACAGAATGTTTATCTGAAATCTGTGTAAGAGCAGGAGATGAGCTCCTAAGAACCTGTCAGCTGCCCTGATTGTTACAGTGTTTCTGTATATTCTCCAAATTTATTTAATAAAATAGCTAAACTGAAAATTCTGACCATCAAGGATCCTGACTGAATGGAAGACCCACCAGCTCCCTCTCGACACCTGAATAGTGGGCAGAGCAGATCTGGGTTCAAAAAGTTGGTGGAGCCAAACCTACCACAGGTGCTGAGTTGCCAATGGCTGTGCGTATATGCTACAGTAAACTTTCATATCCAGCAGCCCTGGGGCCGGGAGGTTTCTGGATATTCAAATAATCTGGATAATAGAGAGGTAGGCCTAGCAATGCATAGCGCCACAGACAAACAAGATTAGCTACTCAGAAACAAACCAAAAGGATTTTATTTACCAACCACAGTAATATTGTACGATGTGAACTTATATTGTGTGTGCTGTATTAACATTCATGATATTGTACTTATGGAAAACATAACTAAACTGTAATTAAAAATGCCAGTTACTTGAGAGTTCCTAATGGAGGAATGCCAGATATGAAATAATTTACTGTTATGCTATGGAGAAAGCTGCAGCGGAGCAGCCTTGCCAGTCTAGCCCCAAAGGAGGGTGGGCTAGGACTCCTGGATTAAAGGTGGCTCACCCATACCTGGTGGCATTTGGGGTGGGGAGGTGGCAGCTGAATGTTTCTGGAGCAGGGGGAGCAAACAGAAAGCAGGCTGCCTTGGTAAGGGGGTGGCTGCCCCCTTCAAGATTAAGGAATCACTACAAGTAGCGTTCAGTCTCGCATACTCACAGGGCTTTGAGCAGGTGCGTTGAGCCTACACATTTAGTTTTAGGTACTGCAATACACATAGGAACCAGAGGCTGCAGCATGAGTAGCAACAGAAGTACAGCTTTCGGGGAAGTTAGAGACAAAACCTCTGTGGGAAGGACGAAGGTAGAAATCAGTACCATTTTTATGGTACACATGCGCACACACATGCAACTCCCTTCTCTCCAAGCACACATCTAGTGGGCCAGCCTGCCCCTACCCCCGGAATTGACAATAGCTGGGGGGTTTTTTGTCTAGTTTCCCAATCACTGCATGCCCAATCCCTCATGAAATCTTGTTCTTAGTCTTAAGCTGCCCCAAGAGCTCTGCAGCGCCCCTCCTTGGATTTTCTGCTTTAAAGCTGTTGGTGAGACGGTATCACCAGGAGGGCAGAATGACACACTCTGAAATTAATGATTTAATGGACGGGAGAGCAGATACCATCTCTCTCATGTACATGAATAGAGAGGGAGACAGGTCTGGACAGTGCTTTCTCTGTGTTGCTTAGACCAAGCACTCCAATGGTGATTGGCTTACAGCATTATTTAAAAATCTCAGGTTGTGGGATCTTTGTTTTTTGCCTCATGGTTCCTGAGCCTCTTAGTTATTTGCTGATCATGGTTTTAAAATTTCTTTACAAGCATGAGGAGCAGAAACTTCCTGCCATTCTTTTGAAAATTGATAATGCCATAGTGTCAGGATCCAGGGAAGAGAGGCCATGTAGCATGAGCGTGGGCATTGCTGTTGTCTGGAATGGCCATTTTAAGCATCTCCCCCAGTGTGGCAAGAGAACAGAGAGATGGTAGAATGCTGTCAAGCAGGCTCTGAAGAACCCTGCACAATTCTTTCTGGTTTCTCTGCTCTGAGGTGCCTCATTCCAATTTTTGCAGCTTTCCCCGCCCCCACACACCCTGTCGTGGGGTTGTTTAGATTCCACTAGTGGGTGGGGAAGCTCAGAGCAGTAAAGGCAAGGTAGCACAAGAGATAAGGAATGGCAGCGGACAGGTTCATGTACTAATTAATAGCTGGCTAGGGAACCTCCTCGTTTTCCACATTCTGGACCACAGCTTGGTGTAGGGCTATGCCTTAATCTCTGAAAGGGCCGTTTACTTGGCTATGTGAATAAGTCATGCAGCATTGAGATAAGATAACACTAAAACTCTTGCAAATGCAGCTGTGTCTCTCTCTCCATACATGCAACCACGTGCTTTGTAGCTGTCCTGTGTAATTGCCCTAAACTAAGAGCTCTGAGGCTCAACTCTTCACATCCCAAAAAAGTGCATTTGTACCTGTCATGCCCAGCTATGAACTGAATATGCACACCAGCTTCTGCTGTAGTGCCACTGTGTGTCGCTGTTGTCCCAAAGCCTGAGCTAGTCACTACTTTTATTTCCAGTTCCTGGCATTGTATTCGGAAGAAGCTCTGCTTTTATTTATATTTCTAGAGTGTGGCCAAGAAAAGTTTGGGAAACATGGAGTGCCCACAAGGTTTAACATCAGAAGCTGTTTCTGTCCTGCAGTCTGCATCAGTTTAGGTTATAAAATCATGTTTTTGTAATTTTTTTTAAATGCTTGCTGTTGGCAAAACTAAATTCTCTGTCACGTTAGAGGTTAGTGCTGTCTTCCCTGGTCTGCTACACGCCACGACGGTCCTTTCATAGTCTGATGCACCTGCCCCCTCACTCGGTCCGCCATTCTCCAATAGTCTCACTCACAAAAAGACCTTCATTCTTGCACATCGCTCCTGTCTGGTCATGCAGCTGCTTGCACCTAGGCCCTCATTCCTTCTTCTCTCAGCCTGTTATTGACCTACACTACTTCCTGGCAATGGCTTTTGACAGCTATTGAACAACATGACACAGTAGCTACAAATGTGTCCTTGCTGCTAGAGACACCACTTAGCTACAAATGGAGGTGGGGAGGGGGGATGTGGTAGTTATCACTGCATTCTGTCCATACACCTAGTGGCCTATACATCTCGTACAGAAGCCCAGTTTCCCCCATACCTCTTGCAGCCTGAGCTACCCTGCACCACCAGCAGGTCTGTCAAGGAAAGGGTGAGCTGAAATTTGCCAGTCAGCTGGTGATGGAATGTCTCCCATCCTCAGGAATGGTTGAGAAAAGCCCATGCAATGCATGGTATGTTGCTTATGAAGGCAGGGAGTCTCCTACAGCAATGCCACCCTACAAGTAACAGCACCCCCTCTAATCTGTCACCCCTCTAATTAGGGAATAGACTTTACTGAGCAAGGCATAGGTGCATGATGCCAAGGCCTAGGTTTTTTACAAGGGGCTTTTATGTTCACTACCAGCTGAGGTGAGTGCCTGATCTGGCCCAGGCAGTTTGTAGTCATCACAGCTTAGCTAGATAAGAGAAATGCTAGGGGGCAAACTAGTGCTGAGCTATAAGCTGCCTTGTCTACACCATGCTAGCTCACCCAGCTCTTTTCCTAATGTAGGGCCACCTTTGTGAGGGTGGTGTGGCTGGAGGAGAGTCCAGAGCTGTTGACAGCCACACTAGAGTCTCTGCCACTTTGGATGCTACAACTCAACCAGGCTTCTAGCAGCCCAGTCCTGCTCTCAGCAACAGGCACACACTCCCGGGTGGTTAACTCAAAGTAAACTGCTCAGGGTACAGAAATGAACACTACTGCTTGCTGAGCGTGAATGGCAGCTGAGGTCAAGAGCTCTTTCCCTTGTATTTGAAGGGGGCTTAGTGTATTTCAGGCAGCATCCAGCAGCTTCAGATCGGGTCCCTCCTCCTCATCCTCCATCCATTTGCCTCACATCTGTTCTTCATCAGATGTTTTAGTCCCCACATTCCCACCCAGCAGCAGCTACATCCACAAGCTGAATTCTGGCAGCTCATTCTTTAGCAGCAACTGAATATTCTTTCACATAGTAAAGCCCTTCTGCTTATTAAATTTAAGTATTTCCAGGCCCTTTAAGATGAAGGATTTATACAGTAGACATGTCCGTGTTGCCAGGGATGTTCTGTGAACAAAAAAGGCAGCTTGGTTGCAAACTTAGATCCAGCCTAACAGCTGAAATCTGAATGCACAGGAGTTTTATAGGAGCTTGAAAGACAAACCTGGCACCTGAGCCACATTTTGCACAGAACATGCAGTCAACTCGCTCCTGGTTTTTTTACTCCTGGACTGACCCAAAACTCTTTATCGCAACATACGTGCTTCAGCTCACTTCTGGGAGCCTGAGTGTCAGCACCACAGCTGCATTTTGCAGCTCCAGTCTGTCTATAATTCCCAGTGCCCTGAAACAGCTCATCTTCAACCCTCTGAAGACTCGGCTGCGTTAGCCTACCCTGCTCCTGCCCTGGCAAGAGAATGGCCTCAAAGAGCTAACAATTCCTTTCCATCGCTAGTTCTTTTCAGCCTATACAAGTTTGCATTTTTTTTTCTTTTCACACATCAACTTTCCTCTCTGAGGCTAATACCCCTTCCTACCCTGCCTGTCTTTCCTTTGCTACCACTTTGCCTCCAGTTCTTTGCCAGAAGGTCAGGTTAAGAACAGGCAGCAGTATGATGTTCTTGACAGCATGAGATGGGTTTGGGTGTGAGGCAACCAGACAGGTTTCCACAGGAGTCTTCCTGGGTGCAAAGTTGAACTTGGCTCCTTGGCAGACATGGAAAGCAGCCACTTTGGAAACATGCTTAGACATGGAGCCGTCATTGTTCTAAGACAGGGCGGGAGTCAATCATGCTGTAACTACCTCCTCCAGTACAGACTCCGTTGGTTCAGGCTTTGCTCTAATTTGTACTGAGTCAGCCTCTTAAGCCCACAGTGATTGGCTATCAGGCAAAAACAACTTGGTGGAAAGCAGGGTTGGAGCATTTCCATGTATTTCAACAGGATGGCTGCTGGCACAGCATCTACAGGGCTGTAGGGTATAATTTGCTTGATTCATGGAGAGCTTGGTAGTCAGTTGAGTGGTGACTTGGGTGTTACTGGCAGGTTTACAAGATGGTCTTGGTGGCAAGAAAGGGAAGAAAAAACCATGAGTAATGTTAGCCATTGGTTAGTCATGATCACAATCAAGACTAAGTGTCTGATGTTTAATGGCCATGTGACTGGCGTTCTGATTATAGGCCAGTTGCCACAGAAACTTACAGGAAACTTATTCTTGTAACTCTTCGCAAGAGAAAGCAATATCAAGTAAGGATGTCAGAGTGGTGGCTTTATTTGGAGTGGACATAAAGCCCCCCTCATAGAAATGGCCAGCTCTAGATGAGGCTTTATGTGAAGAAGAATTATTTATTTGAAGTATTTTGATGAATTCTCACATCACAAATTAGGACAAAAAAAATCAAATATCAGATTTTTTCTGAAGCAAAAAAAATTAGGTTTGTGTCAAGCGAAAATTTGTTTAGATAAGTCTAAACAAATAATCAGATATAAAAAAAGTGGATATTTGATCTTTTGCAATTTTTCTGACTATTTTTACTATACATTGGATTTTGAAACTAAAAATGTTTCAGAACAAAATAGATTCTTTTTGGTTCTGAAAATGCAAAATAGGAAACCCTGAAAATTCTTCCAACTTTTTAAAATTGCAAATTAGGGGAAAATAATCCCTTACCATTAACGGCTTTAAATCGGAGGAACTTGCATTTCCCAATGAAAAAAAATTTTAGTCAAAAAAATGCCCATCCCATTCTAATTCCAGGCTCATCTGGTGTGTGGACAAAATTTGTTTCCTCCAGCTCAAAGGCTCAGTTGTTGTTTTGGGGAAGTGAGAAGCAGGTCAGATTGCAGGGTTGGCTGCAGAGTTTACAAAGGGCTAGCAGCTTTTCAAGACAGACAATGGGTGTAAACAAAACGTAATGTCAAAATGCACTAATGGCAAGCACTTAGAGGCTATGGCACTAAGGATGGTACACCTGAAAAAATCCAGTTTAGCATTTTAGTTAGGTTCATAGTATTTCTTTAGTATTCATAATTATATGCAAGAAACTTTGTACTAAAATGAAATGTTGTTTTTCATCATATATCTCATGTTCTTTTCTTTCTCCTCGGCCGGTTTAACTTTTTATTTATTAGTGCAGGGGGGTCAATATGTTTTTCTCTCTCTTTATTTTTCTTTGGTTATTTTAAATAAAACAGACTCCAGCATGTAATGTGCTAGTTAATGAGAGAACATGCAGTAACATCATGGAATCATCATCAATACTGTAAGAGGTTACCAGGAATATGACTTTTAAACCTGAAAATTTTAAGCACTTAAAATAAGGGTGATTTTGTGAGAGCAAACAAACTCTGACTTGATTTTCAAAGTTGCTGGGCAAGATCCACAGCTCCCATTGACCTCAGGAGAGACTGATTGCTCAGCACCTTTCAAAACCAGGGCACTAATATATTTTGTTCTCTTAATGGACAAAAATTATTCTGTGGTACTTCTAAGATAGCAAAATTAGGAAACAGAAATATTCATTCATCACATTCACCATGAACATGCAAAGGATGAAGTCTCAAAACATGACTAGCGTACAGATCTGTTTTATAAAAACTCCAGTTTAATCTCATGGCTGAGACCTGGCAAAACTTAATTTCTTAAAGCAATAAAAGGCACAAAGGTAGGCAGTCCACTCAGACAATAATGCTTAACAAGAATATGATCCATTGGGACTAGAAGAAGCAATAATCAATAACCTGTGAGCCAGTCCTCTTCACCTCACCTCTAAAGTCTAACCTTTTCCCTGACATGCATCAAGCCAGTATTGTGAAGAGGACCAACGGGTTGAGCAAGCTGTTTTGGTCTCCGCCCACACCACTGGGTCCTAAACAGAACTTGTCTTCTGGTTTCCTTCTCCTTTCCGGCTCCAGCCAGCTCCCATTGAAGTCAATGACAAGCTGTGTGTACATTACGCCTGTAGTTGGAGCAGGCTCAGTTATTACTGAGCAGTAAGTTAATCAGAATCAGGCTAAGACTAAACAGGGTCTGGATCAGCTTTTGAATTTTACACCCAGCCACGTATATTTATATCTAAGAGGGAAGATGGCAGTGATGTGAAAATCAGGGAGCCCCAATGAAATGTAGAGTTGAAACTTCAGTGGATGTTCAGGGAGAAATTTTGAGGCTCGCTGATCCTTTCCATCCTCTTCCAGGACCCAGTTCTGCTCCCATTGACCTCACTGAGAGTTTTACCATTGATTTCAATGGTGGTAGGATGTACTGTTGATCCATGGTTAACAATAAGTATTATCTTGCATCACCTTCCTATGCCGGTTATAATCTGTTCCAGCTCACAGTCTCAGCAGTAAAGAAATTTTAATGGAAAACAATCTCTGTACATCAGCCCGAGTTTCACAGAGTTGGTGGACCTGTTTAGACAATTCCTTCATTTTTCATTACACTTTTTAATATATTTATATATAATGTTCTTTTATTTATATATATATATAAATATATATATATATATAAATTTAACACAGTATTCATCAGTACAGGCATTTTACAGTCTAAAGAAAGAGAAGATTTTGATTGCACTTTGGACTCTGGCTGACGGCAACTGTTGTAGGCTTGGCTGCTGGTGTCTGGTGCAGACCTAACTTACGCCAGAGCCCGATCATGCTAAAAGACCACATCATACAAGTGCTTCACCCTTTGTAAAATGAGTGAATGGGATGGACACTTTATGTTAATATTGTTTACAATGTAATGTACAGCCCTAGCTCCTGCCTGTTCCCAAGGCCATGATAACACCAGCTGATCCCATGCTCATCAGTGCCCCACTATGAAACCAGGTGACCACATGGGTGAGTGCGCACACACACACACACACACACAGAGCCACCAATGCCCCTCCCTTTCAGCCAGGTTGTGCCTACATCCAGCACGTCTGTCCTACAGCCAGGTGGCAGTGACACTACACGACCTATCCAGGTAGGTGACCACCCCAACCCATCTCTCTTCATCCAAGTGACCCTCACCATCCAACACCACTCCCACCTAGCCATGTGACCCCCCCCCCCAGCCCATGCCCACCAAAACCCTGCAGTCACTGAGGGCTGCACACATCCCTCCCTTGCACTCTAAAGATTAGGAAGTGACCCCTCTGGGCATTTTGTGTCCCCTCTTCTAGATCTCATAAAACAGGAGTGTGATGTACAATATCAGGGTAGGGCCTGAGGGCAGAAAAGGCCACCTGAAAACCCAAAAAGAGAGGTCCCTGCACTCTTCCCAGGATCATGTGAACTGCAGCCTTGTGATCTAGTTAGGAAAAGCATGTCCATGCTAGTAAAATCAGGCAACAGACACCTCTGTACACACTTGGGAAGACTCTAAACTGTGGGATGGACCTGTCTCCCATAAACGCTCCTCCAACAGGTACAAGGTATGTTGGACGTGGAGCAGACGCACACCAAACAAGGGATGGTCCGTGTGAATGTGCAACACTACTACAATTTACCCTGATTCAGCTGCACTGGGGCAGGTTGCAATGGTGCAGTTCTCTAATGTAGGCATGGTTCTACCAACTGCACCATGACCTAACAGCACAGCTTGGACCTGTCTCTAGTCTAGAAATAACAGACCTGAAATTGATTCCCATTTCCAAGCCCCATGAATTCTGGGAATTTTGTCTCCACAGCTGAATTTGGTGACTTGGGTCCAGGACTGCAATCAGAAAACATGGATATATGTTCCCTCTGATCTTTCCTGTCCATGTGAGGATTTTTTCCATCCGTGTGTGGAATAAACTCTGTTATGTGAACTGATGCAAGCATGAATGTTCACCATTAGTAGAAACAAAAACCCAGCTGTAGGTGCTCTGTTAGCCAGCTGGCAGCATTTGAGTCTCTCTTGAGTGGCTGCACAAGCACGCAGCTTACAGGGATCCCTGATGTGGATCACTTAATCTAAAACCTCCCAGATCTGTAGAACTTGAGTTCCTGCTCCAAAGTTTGTGGCACAGGCCCATCTGTGATTGCTCTCTGGAGCAAATTACTAAGCAATCAATTTGCAAACACCAGCAAGAGAATAAGGTAATAGGCAATGCTCAGCATGGATTTGTCAAGAAGACATTGTGTCAAACCAGCCAAGTAGCTTCTTTGACTGTGTGCAAACTGCAGGCTTCTGTTGGGAGCTTGGAGGGCTCCCGAGAGAAGTCTGCCACTCCAGGAGTGTTCTGCCAACATCTCAGTCATCCGTGTTTCGTGACAAAGAAGGGGGCCAAATGTCAGGAAAGCCTCTGCCAACAGAATTGTCGGCAAGAGATACGCAAATGTGCTGCATAATTTGCGTATCTTTTGCCAACAGTCCTTGGCAACCTAGACATAGCCTTTGACAGGATAAAAAGACTTGTGGATAGGAGGTTGCAGTAGACATGGTATGCCTTGATTTTAGTAAGGCTTTTGACACTGTCTCACATGACCTTCTCATAAACAAACTAGGCAAATAAGATGGAACTACTCTAAGGTGGGTGCATAAGTGGATGCAAAACCATTTCCAGAGAGTAGTTACCAGTGATTCACAATCATACTGAAAGCACCTATCTAGGGGATTCTTGCAGGGATTATTTCTGGGTTCTGTTCTGTTCAATCTCAATTATTTAAATAATAGCATAGAGCGAATGCTTATCAAGTTTGCACCTGGTACCAAATTGTGAGGGATTGCAAAAACATTGGAGTATAGAATTACAATTCAAAATGATCTGTATAAAGGGTCTGAGATAAACCCAATGAAATTCAGTAAGGACAAATACAATGTCCTCCCATTAGGAAGGATCAATTTCACACAAACAAAATGGGCAGAGCACTGCAGAAATGGGATCAAGTTGTAAAATTTAGATCAAATTGTAAGATTTAGTTTTACCCACTACCTAGAGAAAATACTCATTTGTAAAATCCATATCTGGATGTAGGCTCAAATTCTGAAGACCTTCCAAAGCTATAGTGTCTGGGTCCATGCTTTGGTAGCATTAAGTAGCATTTCAGGGTTTTTCTATCTAACCCTACAGGTTTATTTCTTAAAGGGGCAGTGTCAAAATTAAAATTCTATATTTCTATGGTAGCTTTGCCTCCATTTTAGTGGCAGGTTAAACTAAATGAAAAATGAAAGGACTCAGCTTTTCATGTTTCTTATTTTGGTTTGGTTTGGTTTTTTTGTGCAATGAGCTTTGTGAAACTAGGTTGGGCTATTTCTACCTTCATCTTCCAGTTCTGTCACTATCACTATACCACAATAGGGGGGCTCCTAATGGTAGGGGGAAAGGCGTAAATCCCCACCCAAAATAAACTACTTCCCTGAAACAAAAAAACCTGGGAATACCTTCCACTCACATTACATTTTGCATAGTTGTGTAATATACCCCCAAATATTGCACCTAACCTACCTGCATCATCTCCTGTTAACTGTGCAGTGATAGGTAAGACCCCCCACCCAAGAGAAGCTACATAGCTCGGCGGGAAAGAATGAAACTGGGTGAGGATTCTAAGTTCTTTCCCATCTGACTTTAGGCAGCCCCACGGGTTTGATTCTCAATGACCTTTCCCCACATGAGGGCTTTTGCTTCCAGACAAAGCAGGGGTCAAATGATAAGATGGTGTCAAGGGGCAAAGCATTCTAATTCAGTCATTCGTCTCACTTTGCACACAGGAACAAACAACAAAATTGGACACCAGGCAATGGGGAATCACCACTGGGTTCCTGAAGCCTACACATCTCTCATCCCAACCAGACCAGCAATAGGGCTCTTTACTCTTCACCCAGACCAAATGGTCCCATTGGCTGGACCAGCAGCCACTTCACCTGAGAGACTGAACATGGAGGTGCCTCCAAATAAAGAGAGAGACACAGACAACGAACATATATTAATGAATTTATAACTTTAGATTGGAGCATCTCTTGATTGTCATTGCTCTGGGGAGCCACAGCCCAGCCCTTCCAGCTGCTCAGTTACTTCTCCTAGCTCTGCTCGCTAGCAGGGGGAGTATGAGCTGTGACACTGGGTCAGAATTGCCCTCATGGATGCCAATATTAGGAGTGTATCAAGATTGGTGTCTCTCTCTCTCTCTCTCTCTCTCTCTCTATTGCAGGAACACTAGTGATATTTTTAACTGCTGAGACACCGAGGAGGGCAGAGGGTCATGCACCTGCCTCTGCTCACACAGCAGCTGACAGACATGCCTGCAATTAAACCTACGTCAAAGGACTTTGTAGCAGAAGCCATAGTCCAGTTCCTTTGGCAGCTGTCCCTTTATGGCTACCTATTGGCAATAATGCAACACTCTTGCAGGACTGGTTAATTTCACCTGAATTTCCTCCTGGGATGTCATACATGGTACTCCCCCATTCTCTGCACCAACAAGTCATCCTCTCTACCCCATTCCTCCCAATCTATCTGAAAGGCACCAATGGGGAGGGAAGTGAACATCAGACAGGCTCCTAGTGATCTGCCTCAAATCTCAGGCACAGGAAGTGCAAAAGTAGCCAAGGGCCAATGGCCAGGCACGTGAAAATTAGGAGAGAAGGCATTGGCCAAGCAAGTAGTGATAAGAAGTGAGACCTTGTCTAGTTGCTGGGAGCCCATCGTGTAACTGCAGGAGCAGCGAGTGACTGGAGAATGCTATGAACAAGTAACTAAGCCCTAGATCGGGGTGAGCAAAGATGGGGGCGGGCCCCTCAGGGGTGTGTGTGAAATTTTGTAAGTGAGACCTTGTCTAGTTGCTGGGAGCCCATCGTGTAACTGCAGGGGCAGCGAGTGACTGGAGAATGCTATGAACAAGTAACTAAGCCCTAGATCGGGGTGAGCAAAGTTGGGGGCGGGCCCCTCAGGGGTGTGTGTGAAATTTTGTAAGGGGGGTTGCAGCACGATCAGCTGCTGGGTCTCAGGCTCATCTACAGATTAAAAATGTTGAAATATGTAACTGCTTTTACGTACGCATATTTACATTCTATACCGATTAACAACATTTTCACATTCCACAGACTTATTTTCTTACATGTGCCAAAAGGTTGTTTTTTTTTTGTACGAACATAACTGAAATTTCCATCAGTTTGAATTACATTAGACAGGCTGGGGGTGGGGGGGAGGGGTGGGGGCTGCTAACTGCAGGGATGAAAAGTGGGGCCCAACATAAAATGTTTGCATACCCCTGCCCTAGTTGGTTGTAAAAACCTGTCGTCTTGTTCTTTGGATCGAATGTCTCTTCCACTCAAATAAGCCCAAGAGAACCTCTACCCCACTGGAATCAGAGCACCAGGTACAAGCCAACTCCCCCAAAATTCTGCACAACAAATAGGGAAGGTCTGACTGTGAAACAGCCAGACTAGCGGGAATTGCTTAGTTGAAAGGGAAGCTGTGGCCTGTCTCGGTCAGCCACCCTCATTCTGTGCTACAAGAGACCAGCTGTGGGCAATGCCTTCAAGACCATGTTTGCCAGTGGAAGCTCTTCAGGACACCAAAGACAGTGGCTACGTCTACACTAGCCAAAAACTTAGAAATGGCCATGCAAATGGCCATTTCAAAGTTTACTAATGAAGCGCTGAAATGCATATTCAGCGCCTCATTAGCATGCAGGCGGCCACGGCACTTCGAAATGGACGCACCTCGCCGCCGCGCGGCTCATCCCGTCAGGGCTCCTTTTTCGAAAGGACCCCGCCTGCTCTGAAGTCCCCTTATTTCCATCTGCTTATAGGAATAAGGGGACTTTGAAGCAGCCAGGGTCGTTTCAAAAAGGAGCCCCACCTGGATGAGCCACATCAATTTTGAAGTGCTGTGGCCGCCCGCATGCTCATGAGGTGCTGAATATGTATTTCAGCGCTTCATTGGTAAACTTCGAAATGGCCATTTGCATGGCCATTTCGAAGTTTTTGGCTCGCGTAGACACGGCCAGCGTGATCTTTACAGGTTAATTTTCCCTTCCTGCATTCAGCTGTCACCACTCTCCTCTGCCGTTTGCTGATGCTACTCAGAGTAGTACTGCAGGGATGGCTGCACAGTTGGTCCTGCATCATTGCCTAGGAGCAGAAGGGAGGAAAATATACCTGCCCGGGATTACCTCTTTAACATACAGTGTAACTAACTCCCATGGACTATGGCAGTTTCTTTTTTTTCCAGAGGATGAGACATTCAAAGGCCATGTTAGGAAACAAGACAAGAAAACAAACTTCCTTGGGATCATGTAGGGCTGCAAGAAAAGGACAGAGGGAGACAAAGATCATGAGAACCTCAGTAGCAAAATGCTCTGCAGGAAGAAATGAAGGATGTTCGTCCTTCTTGCATAGAATATTTATAATCATAAGAGCAACAAGAGCACAGTTGGTCTCAAGGTAGGCACTTGCCATCTCATCCACCAGGGAAGAGGGGTGAGATGAGTTGCGGGGGTTATTCTATTTGCCTCCCGCTTCTCCCGTCCAGAATCACTGACCTCCTCTGGGGCTGGTAAAAGCAGCTGGTGGAGGTCTCCAGTCTCTGGCCATTTTTGGGAATGGTCATTTTGTTTCGCAGAGTGACCCCCTCAGGAGTTAGCTGCAGGTTCCCAGACAGGTCACCACAAAGGGAGTTTGGAGAGTTGGTCTGAGAGGGGCTTCTTATGGGTGATAACAACACCCTGGAGTCTGCTGAGGAAGATGGATGGTCCATGATGGGGAAGGGTGGGCTGAAGAGAATAAGACTCTGGGGTCTTCCTGGTCTGGATCTGTAGGAAGGCTTGGAAGACCCTGATGGCCTCTCCATTTTTGAGGACTGGGGGCTGTCCCCTGCAGCCTCCCCCTCTGAAGTGCGCTTTCGACGCAGCACAGGCGCCTCCTGGCTGGAATTATGACTGGAGAGGGCAGGATCTGGCAGAAGGTTGAGGCTGCGCTGTCTAGAAGATACTGCACCTGTCTGAGTCGGGTCACTGTTTTCTTTCTCCTCCTTGACTTTCTTCTCCACCTGAGGGCTCTTTGAGGGCTCCAGGTGGCCCCAAGCTGCTCGGTGGGTCTGCCTGCCGGCCAAGTGGGGTTCTGTCTCCTTCCTCCCTGGCAAATCAGGGATGTCATGGTCAGTGTTCTGAGTCTGTAATGGCTGGGGGACTTGGGTGTACTGGATCTTGGGAGGTATCACTGGCACAGCTTTGGCCTGGCACATCTTAACCATGAAAGAGGTCCTCACTGCTGACACACTCACAGGGGCAGAGTTACGGCGGCCGGTGGCAGCATGGGCCACTGCCATGTAATCCAGGTCTAGCTCCCGGGGATCGAAGTGAGATCCCCAGGGGTCACCCTTGTTTCTGGCAGGGCAGGCAGCAGGCAGTGACAGGACAGAATCACTGCCTTTCCCTTCCTTCTGTGCACACCGGGGGTTTCCAGGTGGAGTAGGCACCGCCAGGCTCTCAAACATGAGGAAATCTGGGGCCGAGAGGAGTGAATCCAAGTTGAGAGAGGATGGCCTAGTTCTCACTTTCCGGGGCATGTCTTCATTTTTGTGGTTACTCAGCTGTGGCTCATTGGCAGAAGGCAGAACTTCGCTGACAGCTGCTCCAGCAGGGGCAGTATCCTGAGGCCTGGATAGATCTTCATCTCCTTCCTCTGCCTGCAAGAATCCGTCTGGGGTATTACAGCATGGAAAAGGCAGCTCCAGCATCAGGTCCTGAGGGTTTTCTTTGCTGCCAACCACTTCTTTCTCCCCTGGCTCCAAAAGAGAGGCTGTGCGTGGTTCCTCATGCCTGGCTAGCAGTATCCCTGCTGCAGGCTCTGCCTCGCTGCTCACAGCATCACCTGAGCCCTCTGGCTCAGAAGAGTCCTCTGGAGGACTCAGATAGGTCTCGGCTTGCTTGACATGTCTGGGCCTGTTTGGTGAGAGTGGCAGCGTTTCTAACAGCTCCCTAGTTCCCGAGGTAGCACCATCACACGGACGCTCTTCAGCTGCACTGGTGAAAGGTGGCTGCATAGGCCACACACTCAGCACCATGTCTTTGCTATCCAGAGAAAGGCTGCGACTGAACCGGGGCCTAGGGGACAGGCCCCTTTCCACTCTGTGACTCTGTGACTGAAAGTCCTGTACTGCCTTTTCCTGAAGGGTCTTGAAAGTGGGGGAATGGAGCGGGCTGGTGACCCACTGGTGATCCTCCCATGGCTCTACCAGCTCGAAGCCCTGGATGTTATCTGTCCCCGTATCCTCTTCTTCATGGTCAAAAGAGTCCTGGGATCTCTTACCCATGCCACCCTCTTTGAGTGGCAGGGCTCCAGTTCCACTTGTCCTCTTTGATGAGACCAGGCTGTCTCCTGCGGTTGTCCTGTCAGGCTTCTCCTTCTGAGTCAGGACGCCCTGCTGGCCCACAGCCAAGACGTCCTTTTCCCTGGCCAGCAGGCAAATGCTGCCTTTCTCCTTGACTTGCTCTGGGTGCAGCGCACTGGGCTCAGAGGCATCTTCTTTTAAAGGCCCCTCGGTGAGCGGCTGTGTATCAAAAAGCTTCTGGTCTTGGTGGAGAGGCAGAAGATCAGTGCTGACATCGAACACCATGAGATGGTCCTTTGGGGAAGCTGTCCCAGACAGGACAGTGTCCCGTTCGGGTGTGTTAGGAGAGCGGTCACGCTGTGCTACCGCTTCAGGTTTAGGACCCCGGAGGTGGCCTGGCTCCTTTGGTATTTCTTTGGAGGTGGCACCAAATAAAGGCAACTGAGATGTGACCCAGGGGACTCTGGCTGGAGCGTCCTGTTTGGCCAGCGTCCGGGCAAGCACAGAACTAGAAGAGATGCTCTCTGTTTGGGGTGAAGCAGAGGCCTCAGGAGCAAGGGCTGAGTGTATTATTTGCTGACAAGGGCCTGTCTTGAGGACATCTGTAGGCAAGAATGAGAGCTCCTCTTCAGATTCTATAATTTTGAGTTCCTGCTGAATCTCCGGCCACAGCGGTTCCAGATGGGCACTGGTAGCATCATCTTCAGCCTGGAAAACACCAGAAATGTCATAACCTGACAGCAACCACTCCCATCTCCATGTGCCCATCTGCCCACAATGCTGCCTGCTTTAGCTCTGTGGGGTACAGCCAGGCTAGTGGAAACACTGGCACACATGCTTGTGTCACCAGAAATCTGTTTAAATAACACCACCACCTTGCTCTTACATAACATTTTCATCTGTGGATCTCAAAGTGGATCTGTACAGGGGGCGTAGGGAAACTGAGGCACGGGGCAGTGACAAGACTTGCTCGCGGTTACCCAGCAGGCCACTGACAGAGCCACGGATAAAAGGTAGATCTCCTGAGTGCCAGTCCAGTGCTCTAGCCATTAGGTTACACTGCCTCCCTTGCATATGCCTGCAAACAAATGACGTTACAGGGGACAGCATCACAGGGAAGGGCTGGGACTCGGGTCTGGTGGCAAGTGCCCAAAGTGAGCTAGATGAGAACAACTGCTACAACTCCTTGGACTGCCTCCCAGCTGGCCCCATGAGATAGACTCACCTGCCCCAGCTGGGGATGTTACACACCCCATTAAAGAAATATGGCCAAATGCAAGGTGATGCACACTGGAAGGAATAAATAGAACTCCTCATACACATTTCTGGGCTCCACTCATCTGTAGCCACCCAGAGGAAAGATCTGGGATGGCTGAGTGACTCAGTGAAAACCTCCCCTTGGTGTGACCCTACAAAGCGTTCGGATGAGCAGGAATTGAACAAAAAAAAGAAAAATCATCTTAAGAAAAACCACAGTCCTGATACAGGATATGGCAGAGAACAGGGGAGGAGGGTCAGAGGTGGAGGATCAGACTGGCTAGATACATGGAGAGCCTTCCAGATGAAGTGAGAAAGTACTGCCAGGAGGGCGTAGTTAAGAGAAAAAGGGAGTCAGAGTGGACTGAACAGAGAAAGTCAATCAACACCTGGCCAAGCTTAGCTCTACTTGGCCAATATGTCATGTGAAGACCACAGCCTGAGGTTGTTTGGATGAAGACCCACACAAGCGCTCCCCAAGCCACAGTAGCAGTTCCTTGCAAGACGGGGATACTTCCGTCCTGCTCCCACCCCCTGAGTCCTTTAAGACAATGGCTATCCCCTCCCTTAAGGTTTCCTCCTTACCAGATCTCTCCAGAACGAGGCCTCCTCTGGTTCAACCCTTGGTGTCTCCTGCTGCTGGCTGCCTCTCTCCATGGGGTTTCCCTGGGTCCTCAGCTGGCCTTGTTCGATCTCACCTGCCGAGCGTAGGCCTGTCAGACATGCTGGTGTCTGTTTCAAGCCATGGTTCAGTTCTGGGGCTTGTCTGCCACTGGTGCTGTTGCTACCACCTGCTAGATCCTGGTTTTCCATTGCTACCTTTGGGGTTTCCAAGACCTCAGGCTTGCTGGCTGTCATCAGCTCAGCGGTGGTAGAATCTGGATTAGAAAAACAGATCAATGATATAAACCACTCACAGCACAGGGCACACAGTTGGCCCAGGGCACTGAGATAAAAGACCTGGCTAGGTTCAACCCATCCTAGCTGATCTAAACTAATGTTCTTCAGTACACTGTCCAGAGTCCCCAACAGCAAGGTCAGGGTACTGCTGCCAGGAAGTTCACACAACGTGAGTCCCCCATTCCCAGCCCTCTGTGGAACAACCCACCCATCCCTTGTCCCTTGAATACCACCCCCCAGGCACCCATTGGAGGCCACTGAGCTTCTCCTTGCTCCAAGCATGTCACAGGGAGCCTCAGCTCTCTCCACGACCCTGCTGACTGCACTGGATGGAATGGCCAGCCTGGACCTGAGTCCCCATCATAGCGCATCCCTCGGCCCTGCTTCAACCTTGCATAGCTCCTTGCTGGAGATAGGCTCAGCCACCTCTTGTCCTTTTACCTGCTGCAGCCTCAGTCTGGGGCTGCTTCTCCTTCCTGTCTGTGGCCTGCTCAGGCCTGGGCTGGCAATCCCCTTCCGGTGCTGTGGGATCGGCACTGTCTGGCCCCAGAGTGGACAGTTCCTCCAGGCTGGAGAGGACAGGCTTGTCCTTGGCAGGCACACGGCACGGGGTGCTGTTGGTGCTGATGACCGCGGACACCCGAAGGGGCACGGAAACGGCAAAGGGCTCTGAGATGTTCAGGGCTTTCCGCTGGTGCCGAGGGGAGGCCTCCAGAGGGAAGAGGCTGCTGGGGAAGCCTGATCTGGCAGCTGCGTCAGAGGTGTAGAACATGCGGCAGGTCTTTGGGGAGGTCTGCTCGCTCTCAGGATCCTCCGTGGCCCGAAATACTTTCAACTGCTCAGGGGGCTGCCTCGCCTGGGGAGCCCGGGCAGCAGCTTTATCCCCACTGCGCTCGGAGCCTCCCTCAGCCCCCGCTGGGGCCCCTTCACGGTCCCACTCAATCTCCTTGCTGAGGTCACCCGAACTGCTAGTGCCTCCTGTCCGCATTTTCATCACCGGGATGAAAAACCCTCCAGCAGTGATGGTGCGTTTGAACCGGCCTTTCTCATCCTCCGCTGGGAAAAAGGGGACAAACAGAATTGGCAAAGAGAGCTGTGACAGTGGGAAGCCTTCCCCCCTCCACTCACACAGGAGACAGGGCAGGCCCCACTGAACACTCCCCAGCCCTTCAGAGTCTCCAAGACAGGGCAGGGCACAGGACCCACAAAACACCCCTCAGGCTTCTCCCCCAGGGTTGCCACTCTACCCAGAGAAGGCAGCTCTCACTGGGAACTGCAGCTAGACAGAATCCCCTCCATCAGGGGATTCCAATATTCTCACTGGCTCCCTGCATCTCAGTGTGCCCTTGCCAATCAGCCGTGCCTAGGCCATGCTAGCTGATTGCACGAGCCAGGCACTGCCTCATCCTGCTTCCAGAAGCCTTCCTACACATAGGGTTCTCATGCCCACTGGAACAATGCAGCCCATTGTACTGGTAGCAGATAATCCACACACGCGCATATATGTGAGCCCAGATGCAGATGCCGATGTACCGGCATACAGACTGGGGGAGAGGAGTGCTTACACGCTGGAATGGTCATGCAGGGACATGTCTCAGCATCCAGTGGAAGCACATAAGACCATGCAGTACTCAGAGAAAAGTATACACAAAACACCTGCCAAGACACATGCACACATTTGTGAGAGCTGAGAGCTCGCAGGCCTGTCCCGTAGCTTGGCAGCCCAAGGTGCAGGCTGTCAGGGTCTCACCTTCTACAGGCAGGGAGCACAGTGAGTCCATGCTTTTAGCTGGTCGAATAGTTGCCTTTTCTGCGGAAAATTAAATTTAGAAATATACATCAGATCCTCTCAGTTTACTGCCTAACTAGAGAATTATTATGAATAGAGAACAGCATAGTTAAAGGCAACAGGAAGACCCCAGAGGTGGGCTAATACAATAAAAAGGCATTTAGCATCCCACTATTAACAAGAAACAGGCTGATCGCACTTAGTGCCCTATTTAGCAAAAAGCTGGGCCTAGAAAGAACCCCAATAGTCCTATATTTAGAGACAGGCCAGGCCTGAAAATGAGCACACCAGCTCAGGTCCTTGACTGGTTTGAGATGGCAGCATGTGGAAAGCATTCCTCATCAGAGAGGCAGGATGGTCTTGAGCTTGAAACAGAGAGCTATTCTAAGGCCAGGTCTACACTAGACCTTAAAGACAATTGTGAACACACAATTTCAGCTCAGGCAATTATGTAGCTGGAATCCACTTATCTACGATCAACTTAACCTGGCCGTCCTCACTGAGGGAGGTCACAGGGAGAAACTTTCCTGTCAACCTCCCTTACGCCTCTCGAGACTGAGGAGTACAGGGGCTGACTCTCAAGCCCTGACAGTTTGATTTCACATGTCCCCACGAGGCACGCGAAATCGAATCCCGGAAGATCAACCCTAAGAGTTGTCACAAGCTTCCTCTGTGACCGGGGCCTGCATCTGCAAATCACACCGGATAGGTGTGACTGCAGGTAGGCAAGCATGCTACCAGAGGTGAGCCAGAACCTAACAGTTTGGAACAGGATCCAAACTCTCTCAAAATACAAGGGGGATTTTGACCCCAAACTCTAATTAATATGCAGTATCAGCCAGACAAGAGGTAGCCAGTGCTGCCAGCTCAGGTGAGTTTTTTGATACTTTCATGTTGAGTTTTTTCATAAAGACCCAGCTCCTAGATTAATGAGATTTAATGAGACTCAATCCTATCTTTTTAAAAAAGGAAAGATAAAGTATCTTCCAGCCATGGCAACTACAGAGAAAGCTTGAACAAAGAAATCCTAACGGCTCCAAAAATGATCAGCTAAATTAAAAGAACCTCTGATTTTTTTAATGTCCTGATTTTTAAACCAAATTCTCTTTTTTCCCCTTGGGGATGGGGGTGGGAGGAGGGTTGCCTGACCCATGATTTTTGAAGCCCTGGGCTTGGCGATACTAGCTATGCTCCCAAGAAGTACAGCAATTATTAAATTTCAACATAGGAGAATCTAGTGTTTGGGACACTGAACATTAGGAAAAACATCTTTCTACCTGTAAGCTCTCCAAAGGTGACCTTACCAAAATACCAAGAGACAGTGAAAATGGGAACTCATGATGCCAGTGTAAACAAATACACTTTGGTTCTTTAATGCCCTGTAGGCATAAAATAGTCTCTAATTCAGAATCACACAGAGTGTATTAACTAATGGCACATGGCCAATTTATGAGGGATAATACCTCCAGGAGTGCAGATCCCTCTAAACCCAAGTCCAGGGTGTTACATGTATCCAAGCTATCAAACAAAATAGTTAAGGCCCATATCCTCTGTGGTATTAAGACTCCTGAGCCTAAAAAAGCTTTGCAGAACTGGGGCTTAGTACTGAGTACCTCCAAGGCCCAGGCTGGGGTGCTTGGGAATGAAGCATATTCACCCCTACAATGCAGTGGGTTGGCATTGCCTGGTTTTGACTGCCTGTCATGGCCATGCTCAAGTGAAAGGCCACTGATGCAAGAGGCCAACTATGTGACTCCTCCTCCCCCCACAGCCCTAGAAGCCTAATCTGACTTTTGCCCCCAATCTGAGTTTCTGCAGCAAGGACATCACCAGGCTAGGTACTGTAGCACTGTCACTTGGGATAGGAGTGATTAGTGGCTGAAAGAGGAAATTAACTTACCAGAGAGTTTCTGCCCTCTCACAAACACACTCCCATTTCGACTCAGTTTTGACTTTGAATCTGATCCAGACTTGCCCAGGTTAAATATTGACTTCCATTTCTTGGATTTGGTGGAAAATTTTCTCCTGGAAGAGAAGATGAACAGGAGATTAGTACCAAGTACCTGTCACCAACCCCTAGTCCTGGTATGTCACAGAAACTTTCTGTCTCCCCTACTCCCCTCAGCTTCTGGTCATCCGCTAGTCTCTCTCCAGCTCGCTTTTTAAATTTTGGGTTTTGCAAGGCAAACATTATAATAACCTTGCAGCAGAGGTTTATAAAGGGTCCCCGGTAAGTTAGGCCCCCAAACCCAAGACTTTCACTAGAGGGGTTGCTTACTCCCTTCCACCCCTTTGAAAAGCTCAGGGTAAAATGACAGAAGCTCCACATCTCATGCATATTGTCCTTTGTATACATCATCATATGTATCTTTGTCTTCATCTGCTTGCATCACTCTGTTCAGATAGCATTAGCCTGGTTTTTCTCCCTTCCCACACTCCCACCTTCCTGGGTGCAAGAACCTTCTCTGCTGCTCCTGTTATCAGACACCATCTCCCTGCACCTCACCCTCAACAATCCTTTTTGTCTATCAGTTTAGTACAGAGCAGAGGATGTTAGAGGTACAGAGTCCTCTCTTGTGGCCCATTCTCCTGAGAGGGTGAGGAAAGGGACACACTACAGGAATGTAGGGAATCCTATTCGGGGAGTGGGCTGCCTCTGTACCACTTCTTTGTGGTGGATAGTCCTTTGCTAAAACTACATGAACTATGCAGATACATCACTGTTAACGTTCCTTACAGGTCACTAGCTTAGCAAATCTCCAATGTCCATAATCTATTTAGGTTAAATTAATGCTCTCTAGCTATATCTACCTGACAACTGTAACAAGCTCACATGATTCCACACTTCTCAGAACCTGTACCCTCTTGTAAGTATCTTTTAGGCTACACCTACACTACTGGAAGCGTTGGCACACAGGTTATGGGTAATACATGCTTCAGTGAAAGGCAGGCTGCGTCCACACGGTGGTGCATCATTACACAATGAAAGGTTCTAGTAGGAAAGAGGCCATGGGAAAAGGCTTCAGCAGCTTCCTGCTCTCTCCCCGCCTCAGTCTTTCCTTCTCTCACCATCTATGCTGCTATTTACACCAATGCTCGCAGGACATGCAGGGTGTGTACTCTACACATTGCCACAAGTAGTATGCAGTGTAGACATACTCTTAGTGGTGCAGCAGCAATGATATTTGCATGAACGAACACGGTGATTTATATGGTACAATTAGGCAGATGGCCAGGCTGCACTTCAGAAAAAACCACCAGCAGGTGGCGCTCTTACAACAGCTGTTGCCAAGATCCGACATTCAACCAGGTTGGGCAGATGGAAACCAAGACAGGCGCTTCCCAGCAGAGGCCTCTCTGGTTCTGTGCTGAGGAAGGGAGGGGAGTGGCAGGGTCACATATTCAGTGCTTGCAAGCGGAGACTGATGTCTTCTCCTTGGAGAGGGGGGTACAGTAATCCCGATGGTGGTGGTATTAACGAGTGGGAAAGTGATCACAAGAGGAGGTGGAGGAGGAGGAGGAGAATTCTGCCCGTCTGTCCCATAACATTTCAAATGACTAAAGTCACTGCCATGGCTGGTCACCACCAATCCCTGTGAAGACATCCCAGCTGCAGGAGCCAGGCCCAGCACTTGGGTGTGTGTCACACTCACCCCCTGCCTTCCTGCCCAACTTACCCCAAAGCATCATGCTCTCCGTCCATGTGCTCCCCTGCAGCCAGGGAGCATGCCCAAGGTGGCTGAGTTTTCCATGGAACAGCCGAAAGCACTGCCCTCCCTAGCTCTGCCTCAGCCAACAGGGTGCACAGCTTCGGACACCACTAAAGGCAGGGCACGTTCTACTTCCATCAGAACGGGAGGTTTGTTGGGGGGGAATCAAAGTGGGACAGATTTGCCAAAACCATGATCATGGGGAGGTGTCACTTTGCATTTCAGCTTCCTCTGGGCACGTACTTGCCATCCGGTAGGTCGACGACAGTGTGGAAGAAGGACCCAGTGACTGGGACAATTTCAGGCAGGCTGTTCTCTCTCCTTTCCTTACGGGCAGGGTGGCAGGCTGACAGACTCCGCGCCTGAGCTTCTTCCAGGCTCACCAGTTTCATAGGAAGGGAGGTAGAGGGCAGTGTCAGACTCTTGACAATGGGCACAGTCTCTGAAAAGGAAAAAAGAAGATTCCAGCCCTGAAGAGAGGTGTTTTCTCATGTGTTTTCTCCACAGGGTCTCTCTCTGCAGAGGGGAAAAGCACTTGCACAGGGATGCACATGTCTGATGAGTCCCCTGTCTCCACAGCAGTCTTCTTGATCAGACTGCAGTGCCTCTCAGCAAGGCTCCACGTCCTATTGGCTGCTGCTGAAGTCTCAGTATGAAAGATGTGTTCCTTCAAAACACATAGATACCAATTCCCCTGAACTTTGGGGAAATTCAGATCCAAATCCCAACTTTGCGCCTGGCCCTTGTCTCTACTCAATAGTCCTTCTCCCTGTTTGTTTGTTTTGGGGTGGGGGGAGAGAGGGGTTGTTTTGAACAGTAACATTTTTTCCTTCATAATGAATTCTAGCACTGGCAGAAGGACAGCCTGGGAAAGCAAAGACCTCTGCTTATGAAGGTAATAGCAAGACCAGATTCCTCCACACTATTTCACCAATTGGCCAACCTTCTCTCAGAGCAGGATGGATGCTCAGGCTCTACAGTTTAGTAGGTTCTTGGGCTTTCTGCTGAACAAAGGGATTGTTCAGTGCCATTGCTGGTGGGCTCTGTGATATGGGAACTTACCCAATAAGAACCAGAACAAGACAATGAATTTATTCCTCACAGGTCCCCACAGAGTTATTAGAAGGCAACAATTTTCAGTCACTAACAAAACAGGCCAGTTTTGAACCGGTAACCTGGGGAACAAAGGCACTGCAACATGTCACCAACACTTTATGGTGGCAAGTCACTGCTCCATCATGACACTTGTGCCAGTTTGAAATAATCCTGCAGCAGAATTTGTCACTCTGTGGGATCTAATCTCTTCCATGGGAGAACAGAATGCCATTGGCATTGAGTTAGCACTGGAAGAGCAGAGTGTCAGAAGGTCAGGGCTGGGGCCCTGCGCAGGTGGTTTCCAGCAGCAGACATGAAGGGGGCATTACAGGTTAGGGTTAGCGAGTTCTGGCAGAGCTGAGTGTGGAAAGGTTGCATGGCCACTAGCCACACCCTGTCGCTAGGTAAAATGGTAAGGAAGGGAGGGACTTTCGGGCAAAAATTCCCCTAAAGCTCAAATAAAAAGTGAAAAGAATTAAAAATATTATAAGTTTGCCATTTTTGAGGTTACATGAGACTAATCAGAACCAAGAACTCCCATTAAAAGCACTTTCTCTAAAATGCTGCCTCCGGGTAACACGAGCAGTATTTCCCAACTCTGCTGAATTCCAGGACAAACCCTTAGTTTATGAAATAATCCCCCCAGTTATAAAGCCACAAATCCTTAGACATGCGATCCAAATGTCATGCAAAATGCACACTGTAGTTTTGGCCACATCTTTTGATGACAGGAGAGGCTAGGATTCAACAAGGAGAGGGAAGAGAAGGCTGACGAAAGAGATGAGCACAAGGGTGTGAAGACCTATAATTGGAGAAGGCTTGACATTCTCAGGAGAAAAGCTCAGGCTGTTGGTGGGAAGACTGAGGGTTCTAGGTGTGGCAGACAAGAGTTTAGTTGCGTGGCTGTGGGAAAGACTAGGGTGGGTTGGGCTAACAACGGAAGATCCCTGGGAAAGGTTAGTCTTGGAACTGACACTAACATCACGCGGGTGAGAAGGGTGTGGAGGAATGGTGTCAGGATCAGCACAGGCATTTGTGAAAATGTTTAGGGTGAGTTAACGCTTTTGTGGGGGATGATCGGGGATGTTGAGGAGAAGGATACGAGGTGTTGGTAAGAAGTAAGAGGTTGTGGTTGTGGTCCTCATGAGATGCATCTATGAGAAAGGAAAGTCTGGGGTGTTGGTGGGAGGGCATGTGGCTAGCGTTAGCATATGCGGCCAGGGAGTCAGTTACCATCATTCTCCATGGAGCTGGTTGTCCTGTTGTTGTTGAAGATCTGGTCCACGTGGTTCAAGATAAACTCAATCACCAACTGCTGGACTCGCACCTCCAGGAAGGCTGCATCCCCATTACAGCCAACAGCCTCGATCTCCTTCGACCTGTTCCACAGGGGGGAGCATCCATAAAAACAATAAAATCCTGCATCCCAAGATAGAGCACGTGTGGGAGACATTCCCCAGTGAGTCACTGATAGAACTTTCCCTGGCACAGCAGGAATGTCCTGGAAGAGGAATTTTTTACTCACTCTTGTTCTGAATCTTGCTCTTTTTCCTCCTCCTGACCTTTACTCTCTTTTCCTTCCCATTCTTTCCTTATTCTTCCCCCATGTCCTCTCTCACCTCCCGCTCTTTCCTTCTGTGTTGCTTTCTCCATTTCCTCTCTCCCCTTTCTATTTTCACAAGTGTTATTCCACAAAGGTTTTTCCTTTTATTTCCACCCTTCTAGTCACATATTATTGTCCTTTTCTTGCCTTCTCTCTGTTTTCTGTCTCTGTTAGACGCTAAATCAGAACACCAGACCCAACATCTCATCAGACTTTGGATTCAGATCCAAACTTTGTGGTTTGAGCTTATCTCAGTAAGATGGATCTGAGGCCAAAGCATGAGAACTGAACCGCATCAAATCTCAGGGAAAAGCAGTTCCGAGCAACATCATGTATCCAGCTTTGCTTTTTCCTGCTGTTTTTTATGACTCTCTCTCTGTTCCTGACCCTTCCTTCACATCCCCCAGCACTCTTGCTTTCTCACTCGCTCAGCAGAGAAACTTTCCTTATCTTGACATGCCAAAGTGTTTCTGAAGAAAACATCTCTGGGCAATGGATCCTTTGTAAAGTTAATGAGTGGTTTGTCAGATAACAGTTTGGGGCATTGCCAAAGGGATAACCATGTAAGGTGATTGCAGTTGCACCTCCTGCCTCTTTCTTGTCCTCCCGGAGGACTTGCATTACAAAGAAAAGAGACTTCAGGTCATTTGAAAAGGAGGACGGAATCTGGAATGGAAATGTCTGAGGAGTAAATGTCCACTTTGCAATGTTCAATAGTTTTAACATTTGATCAGATCACAGGACTGGCTCTCAGCAGAGATTTTCAAGCACGGTAAATTACAAAAAACAGTCTGTTGATCTTGTGATACTAGTAAATGTCCTCTTGCAGCTATCTTAAGACCTTCAAATTCATTTCACTTGTAACCAAAATGGATTTGGCTTAGACTCAAGTCTTGAATAGCACTCATCACCATCTCTTCCCTAGTCACTCATTGCTCTGAGCCATCAAATTTCACCACTAATATTTTGAAAACAGTTGCTCCAATCTCATAGTGATGAAGAAACTCCTTATTTTTAAAGGGACACTGTCAAAAACAGTTCTGTTTTTAGAAATCCATTGATTTCCTTCCCTGAGTATTATTAGTACACCCCAAGTTATTCAACTTGAGAGACTATTTTAAATCATATTTACTTTTTATTATTATTTATGCTATTTATTTCTTTACATTTTTCTCTGTGGGATCAGTCTGTGCCTGGGCCAGCCTCGGCTTATTGTCAGGCCAGTCTCACTCTCACGTTAGTCTTGAGAGCATTCTATGCCAAACTAAACTAAACTAAACTAAAATAAAATAAAATAAAGTAAAAATTCTGCACCAAAAATGAAATATTCTGCACACAATATTTTAAAATTCCTCAAATTTTACTGTCAAAAGGCCAGTTTCAGTTATTTTGGAAATTTATTTCAAAATATCTGTCTTCAAGTATGTCACGTAGCACTTTAAAGACTAAGAAAATAATTTATTAGGTGATGAGCTTTCATGGGACACACCCACTGCTTCAGATCACAGCCTTATCAGAACAGACTCAAGGCTATAATCTGAAGAAGTGGGTCTGTCCCACAAAAGGTCATCACCTAATAGATTATTTTGTTAGTCTTTAACGTGCTCCGTGACTGCTGTTTTGTTTTGGTACAATACAGGCTAACCCAGCTATCTCTCTGTCACTGTCATCAAGTATGGCTGTAACAACACAGACCCACACGGGAGTAAACAGTTAAAGATACTCCTATGATAACCTAGTTCCTATTTCTCTGCCTCCTTGTCCCATCCTCCCCTGAGCCCCCAACCCCTCAAGCCCAGCCAGGAAGCCCAGACACCCATAATCCTTCCTCCTACCCCAAGCCCAGCTGTGTCCCCCAGCCAATACACAGGATCCCCTCCCTCTCAGAACCCATGTGCAGGGTTGCTGTAACCCAGTCACCAACTTTCCCTCCATTCTCAGAGCCCAGAAATCCAGAGGGCAAAAAAGCTTGCTGCTTGGTCCCAGGTTTGCATGGTATTTCCTGCTAGCCACCCTCTCCTTACCCCAGGGCATGCTGAGAACCACAGCTGCCAGCAGCCCTCTCCCTCCCTCACCCTCTGCCACGTCCAGTAGCCTCTGGTGGTGGATAGCAGCACTGCAGCCCATTTCTAGGGAAGAAAGGAAATTCTGTGCACACAATATTAATTTCTGCAAAATTCTGTATTACACAGTGGCACAGAATTCTCCCTACCCCCTCCTGGACTATCCGCTGCTCCAGCAGCAGCTCAGCAGTGCTGCCTTATGAAAACAAGTGAAGAGGGCCTTACTGTACCTGAGCAGATTAGGGGCCCACACCAGGGCCAGGTTCCTTGTGTGCATGTTGGTCATGTTGCTGAAGGAGGCCAGGTGAGTCAGATGCCTGATCAGGTATTCCAATGTCCTGCAAACATTTGGTAGGAATAAAGAAAAAGGCTTCAGCTCCTGCACACACAGTCAAGTCTCCCATTAGCTGCTAGACCCAGAGATTACAGCAGTCTGCCATGTAAGACCTGCTAAGGGAATTTTTCTTTAGCTCAAGAGGTTTCAGTGCTGATGGTGCTAGTTTCAATGACTGTCATCTGTTCCTCCCAGACTGACATGAGAGGCACCGCAGATGAAAACCAGAGCAGTGATATGTGATGTCAGGGTTTATGAGCAGCGGCACAGAATGCTGTGGATGTTGTTACTGGGGCTGGTTTGCTGTGAATCTGAGAAGGACGGATAGTAGAAAGCACAGGGCTACTGACGCATATGATGGTTGTGGATGCTAAGATCTCATTGCATGCCTAAGTGTATGTATTTAATTGACTTCTTCCCAGCACTTGGACAGCTGTGCACAGCTGGCTCAGTGTGATATGACATCTGGGCAGGAGAGCCAGGTTGACAGAAGGCGGAACAGTCTGGTTGCTTTCTCAGACATATAAAGCAATGAGGTATTTAATTTTATTTAAAGGACAGGTGAATTGTACCTCCTGAATTCAGTGGCAATGAATGAACCTACCTGTCACCACCTCCCCAAAGCTGAAGTTTTTTCAGGGAATAGTTCTCATGGCTACGAGCCACCATACGGATTCCCACTGCCTCCATAGCTGAATTCATACCTGTAATGTGATGGCGGAAGCTCCTGGATGACATTTTGGATACGGGACAACTGCTCCTCTTCTGGGCAGCAAGATACTGCCTCCTGCAATCAGAGAGAAAATAGTCCATCTAATTGATGAAGTTAGAGCAGGAACAGGCAAAACATAGCCCACCAAACTTTTGGGTCCAGACTGCCAAAGTCTAGCAGGACTCTCAGGCCAGCTCCTAGCTGCCGTGGCCCCATGCGGCCAGCGTTCTGAGCACCCTATGGGGGTCAGGGGTATCCACGCACTGCCCCTGCCCCAGAACAATCTTTGCAGCTCCCACAGGCTGAAAATCAGCCAATAGCAGCTGTAAAGGCAGTGAAAAGTGTGCAGAAAAGTGCTGCCTGTGACCACTCACCAAATTCTTACAGTGCCCTCTCCCTCGTCGAAAATTATTGGGCACCCAATTTAGAAGGGAGAGAGAGAGAGACATACAGAGGCCTGGCAGATGTCAGAGGGAGAATTTTCTCATTACATTACTGAGCTATAAGTAGGAAGTCCTGCCACTGACTTTCTGTGGGACCTGAAGCAAGTCACTTCACCTCCTTGTAAGGATAACGATACTTACCTCATTTCATTGTGGGGCATAGAGACTGCGGCTACAGTACGAGATAAAATCAAATTTAAAGGAGTTAGCTCAATATTAAAACATCACTGTCTTCACTGTAAGTACCATTAGCTCTGAGTAGTGAGCCCTCATACCAATAACAAAATGTCGATATTACCAGGTGGGTATAACGTCAATTTCAAATTTCGAATAAAGGCTAGTGGGGAAGCACCATGTCTTCAATTCAAATTGATTGGCCTCCAGAAGTGTCCTGTATGTATCCCACAAAGCTACCTGGTGACCCTCCATGTATGGCCGCTTCGTTCTCTGTTGCTCTGCACCCAGGTGCGCAGGAAGAAGGTCACAGGAAGGACGCGAATTTTTGATTGAATTAGAATTAGGATTCTGCAGCACCCAGGCCTGCAAATATAAGGGTCCAGACACGCAGCTGATGGAACCGGGATGGGGGTGGACAGGGCTGGTAGCATAGATGCCCACCACTATGCCAACGTCTGCAGAGGATGCACGTCACAGGGAACACAGGTGGGTTTGGGGGGAGGGATAAATTCTGTTACTGGGACCTCTGAATTCTGGAGCAGTGCTTTGCAGCCTGGGATTCTAACATGAAACACCCACAAGTAACTGGGGCTAAGGCACTGTGGGATCAGTACCCACAATGCATTGCTCACGCTGTCAAACTTGCATGGGGCAGTGGGGATGCTGAAACTTGTCATGGAAAAATGTTAGGCTGAATTTCAAGAAGGTTTGTGGACACAAATTCGAATTCATAAGAACAAGGTTAAAAAAATTGAATTTACTAAAGATCAGTTTTATCTCATAGTGTAGACGTAGCCTTAGTATCCTTAAGTTCAAGGCTGAAAGTCTGGGCCTTACTTCATTAAAACCTTTAATATCTTCAATTGGGAGATATTTCCTTTTTCTTCTTTTTGACTTCCCTTCCTTTACAACCAACTTATTTTTGAAAATGTATTCCCCTCCCCCTGCCACCCACAATGACTATGTGAAAAATAGAAATGAAAAAAGAGGAAATATTGAGAGAGATGGAGATTGGAGGTGTGGAAGAAATAAAAGGAAAAGATGGAGAAATTGTAAATAATAAATGAAAAATATTGCATTTAAAATAAGTCTGAAAAAATAAAAAAATTGGCCCTTTTTAAACCCTGGACATTAAAATAGCTTGGGGTTTATGAGTATGAAAAGCTAATGAACCTAAAAATAAAAACAAGCTTTATTATCTGCTGTATGTGCATACAACAACTGAGGCTCATGCAATGATGTGGGTTTTAGCTACACAGATGATAGAGCTCTAGAAATATGACACCAGCAGAGTAACATCTACATGAGCTGTCAGAGTGGAGCAGAGATAAACCTGAGGCTATGCATGTATGTGCAATGTGAAGGATAAGATAGTGATGGTTCCCTTTCAGTGGGGGCAGCTTATGGCTAGCGTTTGGCCAGCTTTGGGCTTTGTTACCTGTTTTTACCCACACCCATACACTTACATGCACAGTCTCCCTCATGCAGTCCCCTCCACCGCTCCCTCACCCCCTGCACCACTGCATACACCAGGGCTCCCTGCATCCAGGTCACTTTCCCCACCTGCGCTGTGAGGCATCAGCAGTTGCTGCTCTCATACCATCTCCCTATGCAGCCCAGGCACAGAAAGTGAATTAGAAGTTTTGTGCACCCAGGTCAGTTCCCCCATATGGGGGCAGCAGGAAAATGCAGGGTTTAGCAGTGAAGGGGTGCAGGAGGGGGAACAGGCCTGTCCGTGTCTGTGCTGCCATCCGCCTGTCTCCACCCTGGGTGTGAGCAGCACCGTCCCTACAAAAAGTCAGACGGCAGCGGGTAGATGGTGTTGGGTGGAGGAGCCATGCTAGGCCATGAGGGGGGAGAACATGCCTGTGAGTCAGGGTGCATTTTCACAGCTC
The DNA here is from genome assembly GCF_033958435.1 of Carettochelys insculpta. Lineage (NCBI taxonomy): Eukaryota > Metazoa > Chordata > Testudines > Carettochelyidae > Carettochelys > Carettochelys insculpta. Next base: position 225,410,912 of record NC_134137.1, read on the forward strand.
CCCTGGCTTCACTCTTTCTCCACACAAGTTGCGGGGGGGCATACTCTGGCCAGCAGCCCAAGAGGATCTCTCTGTGGGGTAGGCAAGTGGGCAGGCTAGCATGGAGCAATCTGGTGTCTGTGCAGGTTTTATCCAGGGACTGTGCCCCCTTGACACACTGAGGTCAATGGTGCAACATTTTATAATCCTGCGCAGGGCCCCATAGATGCTAAGGATAGCTCTGACTCCACAGACATGAAGCATAACTAATCCTAAAATTTTTGTGGGAGATCTCCAGGACATTGGTACCGACCAAAGACAACCGATATTTGGGTGCAAATTTGAAACATTAGCCTTCAGCTGGATTGCACAGCAGCAAATCAGTACAGATTTTGTCTCATACATTTTGTTTCTCGACTCTAGCAAAAGAAGCTGAAACATTCAGCAAGAAAAGGCTGATTCGTGCGTTGTCATGACTGACTCATGCCCAGCACCCATACTACTGAGCCAACTGAGCTAGAAACCCATTGCCTGGCTACAAAACCAAGGACTGTCTTCAAAGTGTGGGATTATAAACTCAGAACATCAAGAAGCAGAAAATAGCTGGAACAGCCATGTGCTTTTATTTAAATGCACTGTTTTCAAATGTAGCGTTGATTGCTGATTGTTTCACTTCTCACCTTGTGATTGGGAAGAGAAATACTGAAGACAGGGAGTTTCAGATACAGATACACAATCAAGGACATTGACTGCAGCAAGCATGCTCAGCTACCCCCCTGTTCATCCTACCCTCCGTCTAGCCGGTGGAGTAAATCTCGGGGCAAAATAAGTCATGTGGCCCTCTGTTGTTGACCTAAGTTGATGGAGCTATCAGTCCATTTATAAGAGTGTTAGAAAGAGTCAGACAGGGTCACCAGCTCACTCAGAACCACAGTTCATGACTGGCTTACAAGACACTGAAGGCCCAGAACAGAAGGGAGTGCCACATTGAAAAGGTGAATATTTAGCAATGCCATGGCTGGTTGACTGAGCATATAAACTTGTATCAGAGAGGTAGCCATGTTAGTCTGTAGCTTCAAGAACAACAAGAAGTCTTGTGGCACCTTATAGACTAACAGATATTTTGGAGCATGAGCTGTCGTTGGCAAAGACCCACTTCATCAGATGCTTCATCAGATGCATTTTTTGCCCATGAAAGCTTATGCTCCAAAATACCTGTTAGTCTATAAGGTGCCACAAGACACATAAACTTGATACCACCAACAGTAAAAGGTTAATCCCTCTCTGGTCATGAGGAATTTGCCTATCCCAAGACACTGGTGTCTGAATCACTTTGGCCACTCAAAGCTGTGCCCCTCCCTCCGCAGACACAGTGCTGAGTGAGGCAGACGGTGGGATTAACAAGCATCCTAAATCCTGCTCTCACATCCCTGCTGTTCAGACACAGCTGCATCCATCCCACATTCAACCCGATTCCCCATCTGGTGGTTTTCACTGGATTTTGGAAAACAGAATCCCCAAGGGGAAAAAAAAAAAGGACTAAATATTTTTAGCTAAATGGATTACCCATTGTAGGTAGCAATAGACAGTTATGCAGCCCATACTTAAGGCTGCCCAACGGCTCCCATTATCAAAACTAGACCTGCACGAATAATAGATTTTTTTCAGTGTTCTTACAATTCTGACTTTTTTTTAATTGTTAGGATAGGTCAACCTGAAGCCAATATTCTTCAAAATGTTTAGAAAAGCAAAATGTTGGAAAAAATTGTTTTGGGGTAAAGAAAGTATTTCATGTGACCTCAAGCAAAACATTTTGCTTTGACTGAGAGTGTCTTTCCATATTTTAATTTAAAAATACAGAAAGTGCAATGGATATTTCCAAATATAAAAATCACAGAGCTAAAAAAATGAAACATTTTTGATTTTTTTATTATTGTTTTACTAAATCAATTTGGCAAAACCAACACAAATTCACAAAATGTTACGTCACCCCAATCTTGCATTTTTTGCCCAAAAAAAAGTTTGGCTAAACAATTTCACACAGCCGTAATAAGAGCTTGTTTTCAGCCACTTTTAAGTTTGCCAAATCTTAATCATCCCAGACCCCCATCCTGTCCACTCCTTTTCCCCCATCTCCTTTTTTCCTACCCTGCAGATCTTGCACCTCATCAACCTTTTCCTCCTTCTTGTCCTCCTGCCTGAGCCAGCAGCAAAACCACCTTCCACCTTGCACTCAGTTCCTGTGTTTGGTATGACAGTTGTTCCTGGGCAGCCAGGAGCAGTAACTGCAGGCAAAGTCCTGTTCAGCACCTGTAGCCCTCACTTGAAGCATGCTTAATGCAGGTGTAATCTTTGGGGAATTTAGCTGCCAAAATCTAACAAGTCTCTAGTAAGCAAATGCAAACTGAGCTTGTTCAAAGGCTTAAAGCTTAGCCAACTTGTACATATTTTCCAGGCGAAAACAAAAGACTATTCTGTTCTATATAAATTCATATAGCACAGTATCTGCTATTCCTGACACCAGGGTAACCCTCCTCCCAAACCTCTTGTACCTGCTCCTAAGCTTGTGGGGAGGAGGGAGAGAGGGCACCAGAATTCCTCAATGAAAATGAAACAGTCCTAAGAGTTTTGAACATGGATAATACCATGTATTTTTCCCTAACACTGTTCTGAGAAAAGGCTGAACCATTTTATCTGAAAGCTTCCAAAATCATTCAATCAGAGGCAGCTAGCCAGTTTTATAGTGGACAGCATAAGGCTGCAGGTGTTGCCATTTGCACTGCCAATAATAAAATGTTATCTATCACCAAAGTCACCAGGACTTTTGGAAATCCAGGTAGGGTCCCCAGCACAGACTCAGGGAGGATCAGCAGCAGGGGTCTTGGTCTATCTTTCTGCCCCCAGGCTCCCATTTGTATCCACATAATCTATATTCGTTTTGCAGAAGGAGTTATTACAACACTTTGAATTAGCTACATTAAACAAGGTTATAGATTCCTATTGAATAGTTGCTATCTTCACCTGCTCTTTGTATTTGTAACATGATAATTTTGGTTCTGATTTTGCATTGCCCTCTGCTTTGTGTCTTAATTTACATCAATGCAAACTGAGTGAAAAACAATCTCATCTTACACCCCCTATGCACTCACTGTGCATAGGAGTAAATGACTTCAGAGCGCATCTGAGGATAAGGCCTGTGATTATAATGGTTATTAAAATATTGTTACAAAAACAACAAGCAAAAGACAGCAATGAGGAAAGAATCAGAATTAAGGTGGGAGGGAGGAAAGGTACAATGAGACAAAGAGAAAACCAGAAAGAACAGTAAGAACAGGTTGCACCTCTCCAGTCTGGCACCCTGCGGACCTGACCAGTGCCGAACGAGAGAATTTGCTGGACCATGAGAGGTCACTATTGTCTAGCTGCATTACATACACTTCCACTACTGACTGGGCTCTTAGAAAATGTTTAGGGGTAACCTGGAGCTAAATAACAGCACAGAAGTGGTTTGAGCATTGGCCTGCTAAACCCAGGGTTCTGAGCTCCATACTTGAGGGGGCCATTAGGGATCTGGGGCAAATAGGTTTTAAAAAAAAAGGGATGGTGCTTGGCCCTACCAAGAGGGAAGGGGACTGGACTCGATGACCTCCTGAGGTCCCTTCCAGCTCTATGAGATGTGTTTGTGTAACACTGAGAGCCAAGACTGGTGGCTGGGAACAAACTTTCTGGGACCACAGGAAACTTGGCTACACCCATGATAAGCGGTCATCTGGCTAACTAAAATCATGCCAGATTACGAATGCTGCTGGATGAGAGAGTGCCAAATTAGAGGAGGTTCAACCTGTATAAGAAAGAGGCTATGAAAAACAGAATGGGCTTGTCTGCACTTGCTCCCACCTTCGAAGGGGGCATGTTAAACAGGGCGATGGGAGATTACTAATGAAGTGCTGCGGTGAATACACAGCACTTCACTAGGCTAATTCTCCCATGTGGCAACTTCAAAAAGTCCAACTTCGAAGTTACCGTGGGGGAGAACTAGCCCAATGAAGTGCTACGTATTCACAGAAGCACTTCATTAGTAATCTCCCATCGCCCTGTTTAACATGCCCCCTTTGAAGTTGGGGGTAAGTGTAGACCCGCCAATGAGAGGGAGATACAGAAGAGAAGGAGACCATGGAAGGCAAAGATAAAGAGAAGAAAACAGCAAAGAGAATTAGGGAAGCACGGAAGAGACAGAAAGAACCAAAGTGAGAGAGACAGTGACCGACCAAATGAAAGAAAAATGTGAGCGTGCGTGAGCATGGATGGATGATATCAGAGTGAGGCCTTGTCTGCACTTGTCTTTACAGTCGGCCTACTTCAGCTATGCAAATTGAGTTGCTGAAGTCGACATGCCTACTGTGGCATCTTCCATATGTTAAGGTTGATGGGGACTCCTCTCCCGTCAAGACCAGCTACTCTTCTCATTTCACTGGAGTACCGGAGTAGACGGGAGCGTATTCAGAGATCGATTTATTGCGTCTTCATTGATGCAATACATTGACACCCAGTGGACTGATCTCCGCTAGGTTGATGCCCAGCATAGTGAAGGCATACCCTGAGACTAAAACATAACCAAACATCTTTACCAAAACACATCCGCATGTCTGTTTGTGAAGGAGAACAGAAGACTCACCGTGAATTTCTTGTAGAGTTCATAAGTGAGGAGGGGATTTGGCAGCTCCCTGAAGTACAGCTTGCAGAGTGACCCCACGCAGTGAATATCCTGGAGATAAACTTCCCTTGTCAGGTCTGGACATTGATCAGAGCCAAATTCCTGCCTGAAATAACACAGACAGGGACATAACAGCCTGGAAGAACCGGAGCTGGAAACAGTCCATGCCTCGCTGTCTGTCACAGGTAGAGGGGAAATAGAAATATTTTATAGGCTGTAAACCAGAGATCTCCCTCCTTTATCTGAGTCCTGGCCCAGATCATCTCCCAAAGCTCAGGCTCCAGGTTCATTCATCTCTGGTTTCCCTCTTACAGCTATGATAATGGGACCTAAAATGGACATACAGTGACTATCCTCTCCTGATATTGGATACCCCCAGGCTGCCCCAAAGTGCTTCATTAACTGAGTCAGAGGGAAATGCTTATTTTTTTTTTTTTGGAGTGGGGAACACAAGTCAGTCTCCATGAAACGGTGTGTTTGGTCTTTAGCAGCCTTCGGAACTAAGGTGTCCATGGACACATCCCCCTGCTGACCTCACTACACCACTGAGGGACCGGATTCCCTGGAATCCCCCTTGCAGCAAGAGCCCTGCCCTTACCTGAGCTTCTGTATGTTGGACGTCACTCCTGAAAGCCGGTAGATTCCATCCACAATGCCATGAGTCTCAATGAATTCAGCACAGCTCCTCAGCACGTAAGGGACTAATAAAGGAAAGGAAGACGAGGTCAGCAGTGTTTAGGCAAAGAAATGATCTTTCACATGGGTCCTCAGAGATGGTCCTATTCCACAGTGGCACACGCTCTCCGCAGTAACCAAGAAAGGGTACTGCCATGGGGGAGGTCAAAAATTTCATAATGAAATTGATTTACAGAGCTAAAAAAAGAGCAGGTCACAGCAGCCATGATCATCATCTGATATGATAATAACGATCTACGACAGATCAGGAAAGGGATCTTGGAGTTATAGTGGATAGTTCTCTGAAGACATCCACGCAGTGTGCAGCGGCAGTTAGTAAGGCAAATAGGATGTTAGGAATTATTAAAAAAGGGATCGATAATAAGACAAAAGATATCATACTTCCCCTATATAAAACTATGGTACGCCCACATCTCGAGTACTGCGTGCAGATGTGGTCTCCTCACCTCAAAAAAGATATATTGGCATTAGAAAAGGTTCAGAAAAGGGCGACTAAGATGATTAGGGGCTTGGAAAGGGTCCCATATGGGGAGAGGCTAGAGAGACTGGGACTTTTCAGTTTGGAAAAGAGGCGATTGAGGGGCGATATGATAGAGGTATATAAAATCATGAATGGTGTGGAGAAAGTGAATATAGAAAAATTATTTACCTTTTCCCATAATACAAGAACTAGGGGACACCAAATGAAATTGATGGGTAGTAGGTTCAAAACTAATAAAAGGAAATTTTTCTTCACACAGCGCACAGTCAACCTGTGGAACTCCTTGCCCGAGGAGGCTGTGAAGGCCAGGACTCTATTAGGGTTTAAAAAAGAGCTTGATAAATTTTTGCAGGTCAGGTCCATAAATGGCTATTAGCCAGGGATAAAGTATGGTGCCCTAGCCTTCATAACAAGGGCAGGAGATGGATGGCAGGAGATAAATCACTTGTCTTCTGTTCTCCTTCTCTGGGGCACCTGGCATTGGCCACCGTCGGCAGATGGGATGCTGGGCTTGATGGACCTTTGGTCTGACCCAGTATGGCCATTCTTATGTTCTTATGTTCTTATGTAAAGGCTGCATTAGCCACAGCCTGGGGGGGGAAAAAAAAAAAGCTTTTTCCAGAGGGGAAAGTGATTCCTTCCTAACTGGGAGCACAAAGTATTGGAATCCCCCAAGCAAGCTGTTCTCCATGAGATCTCCAACCTAGTTGTGTAGTTCTGACTAGTCTAACGGGTGGGGATAAAAATCAGAGAAGCATCGACTCTTGTGCCTGAGCCTTGTGCCCAGTGACTAGGGCTTATAAATACTTACAAGCTACAGCTACACTACATTTCCCTTTTGGAGGAGGAATGCAAATGAGGGACATTGAAAATGCAAATGAAGCACTGATTTATAAATCTCACACTTCATTTGCATAACCTCATGCAATCACGTTTCCAGAAGAGACTTTTCTGAAAGCAAAACCAGCCACGTAGATGGGGTTCCTTCAGAAATAAAAAAAGTGTTTTTGAAAGAACCCTTCTTCCTGAAAAGAATAAGGAAGAACGGTCCTTCCAGACTTTTTCTTTTTTTCCAAAGGAACCCTGTCTACATGGCTGTTTTTGCTCTTGGAAAAGTGTCTTTTGGAAACACGATCGTATGAGATTATGCAAATGAAGCACAATATTTGTAAATCAGTGCTTCATTTGCATTTTTGATCTCCCTCATCTGCATTCCTCAGCCAAAAGTGGACTGTAGTGTAGACGCAGTCATAAAGATTAGATGGAAATATAGGCCAGATCCTCAAACTGATACCTCTCCATGGGCTTCAAAAGAGCTCCACCAGTTTATACCAGCCACGAATGTGGCCCTTAGAAAAGAGACCAGGTTACTACATTCATATCCAAATGTGACACTCAAGTGTGTTTGAATCTGGGGTTCTCCTTTCTCCCCTTATACAAGTTGTAGGAGCCAGTCCTCCTTTTAGTTCTGATCCATCCCAACAGTCCCCAGTGCCCTCAGCTGGCAGACTCCATTCCTATTTAAATGCAAATCACTAAATTAAGGCAGTGGTACGGCAATTACAATTACAAGACAGGAAATGCAGACATTAAGTTTCCTCACAGCAGCATTAACTCAGCCATATTATGCATCCTGTATGTTAAACAAACTAACAAACAAAGCTATACACTTAACCAGAAACCCATGCTGAGAAGCAATGCTGCCGGCTGAAACTCTCCCAGGTCCTAGTGCTTATAATATACAGTGTTAAGGTCAAACCGGCACAGATTTTGATATCTAGGGCCTGGATCCAGCAGTCTCAATATAGCACAATTGGTGCGGTTCCATTGCACAACAGAGAAGGCAGGCAGGAGCCTTTCTGGGAATCGGCTCCTCCTATGTGCCAATGAACCCAGCACTACAGGGGCCATAACATGGAGCAGTGTACTGGGGAGAGACATGAAGGTGTTAGTGGATCCATTTCCTACACCTGCGCACAAGTGCCATTTTTTCTAATCCTAGCCATCAAGGGAGAGCTTTTCGTTTTTGTTTTTCTCTTCCTGGAGGATCGTGTTATTTAATGTAGTATGGTACTTATATGAACCCTCAGACCCACTCTCCCAGCTGCAGCAGTGGGACCGTTGATTAGATCTGCCAGGGAGAAGTGTGTGAAAAGGTCACAAGAGGAGTGAATATCTTCGCAGTCCACTGAAAGTCTGAGCAGATGTCATGAGGTCACTCAGAAGTGATCTTTCAACCATTTACAGCATTTTCAAGCCTGCCCTTGCAAAAAAGCCAAACCGAGGCACCAGTCTTCAGTGCCCATGCCAAGGATCAAGTTTTGAACTTCAGCCACGGTCACTGTACTCCCATGCAAAATACGACAGGCCAAATGTATTGGGGACAATTTTCTTTATTTTGGAAGGTGAAGCACATAACCAGGGAGACAGCCATGTTAGACTCAATTCTGACCAGCAGGGAAGAATTTGTAACATATCAGATGGCAGAAAGCAATTTCGGTGAAAGCGAATATGAAATGATAGATTTTTGTGACGCTAAGGAATGGAAGGAGGGAGAATAAGGACACTGCATTTCAAAAAAGCTGGCTTTAACAGATGCAGAGAACTGGCAGGTAATATTCCATGGGAAGAAAATCTGAGAGAAAAAGGAATTCAAGGAGAGCTGGCAGTTTCTCCAACAGCCAATATGAAAGGTCAGCAGCAAAAGAATGGGTTAAAGAATATTTAAATAATTTAAGTGTAATTCAGATCAGCAAGGTTTGACAAAATGTATGGTAAGGTACTTAAGAAACCAGCTGAAAAATCTCAGAATCATTTGTGATTATCTCTGAGAACTCATGGAGGACAGGCAAGGGCCCACAAGACTGGAGAAGGGCAAAAAAGGACTTGGATATAAACGGAGGGAAAAAGAAGACCAGGAGAATTATAGACCAATCAGCCTATACTCCATACTTGGAAAGATACTGGAACAAATTATTCAAGTCCTCATCATAATTCAAGACACCTTTGGGGAAGGCACCAAGTATGAAACATTTTAACCCAAATGTTCCTTTTTATGAAAGGTTGTGAACATGCTGGGCTAGAAACATCCCAAGGGGTACATGCACAGGGTGCTCACGGGCAGCTTCTCTCATGTGCTCATTTGGCAGTGTAAGAAAAAGGCACCCATCATTTCAGCAGCAGATGAACCAGTCGTGCAAATTAAACCAGTAAGTGAGCATGATTCATCATCACTCCCTTCTGCCACATTGCACAAACCCCATCCCTCTTTAGTCTACTCACAGCTCCTTACGCTACCCCTTTCTCACAAGCCACAGCGCAGGAAGACACTGCAGCACAGCCTGGGAGTCAGTAGGTTTACGCTGGTAGTACACAGCTCAGAAGCCCTCCCTATAGAATAACCCTGGGTGACTACATCAACAACCCCCTCGTAGTGACTCACTGCGACATCCACTGCAGCCATTCTGGGAATCCCTGGCTTTTATTCTCCCATTCTTAGCTTGGCGAGTCCCTCCTTGCTCATCTCCATTGCTCTCCGCCTACTTCGTCACAAATGCAAGGAACCCCAGCAATGCATAGATCTCCCACATCTGCCAGCCTTTACTCTGAAAGTCACATGATCCAAACCAAGTAAGTTTCCTCTCTGGGGAGTCAAAGGAGTTGCACACAAGGGTAATCAAGAGGAGAATTACCCTGTGCTAATTCTGTCCTGTGTTTTTAGAGCACATGGCTCACTGCCCTTGATCAAACTCAAGGACCTTGTGTTGATTTTCATGACCCTCAGCAAGATGGGTCAGGACTAACCAAGGGACGTGACCTGCGTCTTTCTGTGACATTCACCTGCCATAACAGAGGTGTTCATTAGAAACCATGAAACTGTCTAGGAAATAGGCAAGATGCATGGCAGCAAGAGAAAGAGCTGTTTCAGCAGCAGCTTCTTGGCTGTGGAACTCCATCCTAAAGGACTCGTTCAAACAGAAATTATTTTAAGGAAGTCCCAGAACCTGTTCCATGCAGGAATTCATACTAGATGGTCAGAGGGGTCTCTTCTGGTCTTCACAGTGATGAATCTATGGGTTCTCCCAAGATCTCACTGCCTTCAAGATGAAATGAGAGATTCATTCTTTCACAGTACCAGCACCCTTGCCACAGCAATGGCAACTACAGTAAAAAAAATCATGTGCAAGGAGATAGATCAGAAGACAGGAAAGAAGAATGGCTCCTCCCACAACTTCCCAGAAAAGCCAAGTGTTCCTTTACGATGTGTCGGTGCTTTTTTATACCTTGGGTAGGCACTCAGAGACTGCGATTTAAATGGATAGTTAGAAAGACAAACTAAACAGGACTCACCCCCTGCACCCCTTGTCTGTTTAGTCTGCAAGCTGTGTGCACCAGTGACTGTGTGTGAACAGAGCCGAGCATAATGAGGCCTCAAGGAGCAACTGCGATATAAAATGGAAATAATACTAAAACATAGAGCTGACATTTATTATGGTGGGAGGATAGATGCATGAGGGAGAAGCCAAACAGAACCTATCCTGGGATCATCTTTTGAGAGCTTTTATATTCAGATGCAATAATGCCACTTCATCAACTATTGCATTAAGGAGTTTGCCTCTATGCCAGCCACTCCCTTGTCATCTCTTGCTATGGGGTTGCCAAAAATGCTTGCTTAGGCAACCTTTTATCAGACATTCTGAAAAGATGTCCAAATGTGTCCATTTTTTTCTTTTATACTGCTTGTATTGCTGTAAGTAGTCCTGCCCATTCTATGATTGCTTAATTAGTTATTATAGCCATCCATTTTACTTTGAGCATTCTGTGCAGGTACTTGCACTGACAGAGGTTTAGTTTGCATTGGATGGATGGATTATTTTTCAAGCACTCCACTCCATACAGAAGGACACTTAGGACATTGCTTTAAAAGGTCTTGCGTCTGGTGTTTTTGCTACTTACATTAGAATTCCAGATGGCTACATTTTTTAAATAAAATACAACATTAGAGTTCCGCATGATTAAGATTTTGAAACAGAGTGCTTGTTTTACTGATTCTGGACTTCGTATCAAACAAGCACTCATCCAGATTATGAATGATGCCATGCAGACAAGTACATTGGGGACACTGAAGATTTTCAAGGTTTTACCTTCCAAAAGATATCATCAATAGGTAAATCAATTTTCACAATTTCCATCTTTGGTTTACTGATAATAAGTTCCATTTGCTTGGCAAATTTGCAAGACCATCTGTCTTTCACTGCACATCTTCAACTAAATTATTTATAGGACAGATGTAATCTGCAAAATCAACGTCTCCAAGCTCGCCATCTAGCCATGCACTGCCAGTTTCCGTATTAACAGACTGTCACATGAAATCAACAGTGACTGACACCAGCTAATCTGTGGGCTCCTGGTTTATCTTTACTAAATGCTGAGACTTCTGATACAAAATTTTAATAATGTGAATTATTTTGTTGGAGATTCCATAAATTCATACTGTCTGCCACAGTGACTCTCATTCAACACTACCAAATGCTTTTTGGAAATCAACCTAATACAGAACTAGTATTTGCCACGAAGAGAAGGACAAATTAATGAGACAAATTAATTAAATTAACTGGATAGAATGTTAATTAACTGGAAAGAATGTTAAAAACCCACAGAAGAGTCCATCTAAATGGCTCAGGAATATGGTCTATGCCTTAAAACACCTTGGATAATGTGAAAGATAAACATATAAAGATACATAAATACAAGAGTCATTTACAGTGACTGGGAGGCTGAGAGGGGACAGGGGGAGCTTGTTTTTTGTTTGTTTTCAATCTGCTAGGCCTGGGATTTGCATGGAATAAATCCAAGCAAGAGGCCTCAGGAAGAGGAGAGAATCTTTTACACACAAATTGAAGGTGGTTAGCCCAATCCACAGGTCAGCTGCAAACCTTTCTATACTTTTACAGAGTTTAAACATTTGTGTGAATTTAGCATTCAAGAAACTGAGGACCTGATAACTATAGAGACAGCCTCATATAGCATTAATAGGTAGTATACAAACAGAGACACTGCTATTCCAGTACTAGGCTCCCCACACAGCCCTGCCAGTGCCCTTTCAAACATCATACGCCATGATTTTCTTCTATTCCAGTCCTTGGAGTCTTCTGAATAGAAACACCCAGTTGTGCCAAATTGTGCGGTGGTTTTGTGATGTCAACAAAAATTCCACATGCGACTCATTTAACTTGTGGCCAGAAACTACAGTCTTGACCTCAGGTCCCAGGAGGTGAAAGGACCGTATCAATTTCCTGCAAAGCAAACCCCTAAATGCAGCACTTGTGTGAAACTGGAGCACAACAGATATTCTGTTTAAGCAGAACCTGCAGCACTAAACTCCCTCAGCAAGGCTGGTCTCCTACGGAGCTGATTTACTAGGGCGTAAGAAGGAAGGGGAGGGCAGAGTGGTAGCATGCAGCTGACACCCATTCTGTGTGCACCACTCTGAAATCATTTCATTCTGGCTTGGCTGCTTTGTTTATTAATTATTACTGTTATTATTTCAGAGATGGGCCAGAACCCAAATAATGGGTCAAATCACTCAAGAACTTGGGGATAAGTTCCAATCCAAAATGTGAACTTTACAACAGGATTTTCCTAGCTCTAAAATGGGCATGGGTGGTGGGTAAAGGGCTAGCTGGGGAAGACAAGCTCCAGCCCAACCCTTTTCACAACCTCCCCCCCCCGCCCCCGTGGAGCCAACCCAGAGCACTGAACATCCCCAGGCCACTTAGGCTATGTCTACATGGCAGGGGCTAATTAGGGATGCTGCAGCATCCCAAAATAGCTGCCCCGTGTCTATGCAACGCCCCCATCATTTTGAAAGATTTTTCAAAACAATGGGCACACTATTTCAACTGTACACCTCATGACAGGAGGAGTAAGGGATGTGCCAAAACAGCGCTGTCCTTCAACATGTGACGCCATTTAGGCAGCGCCACGTGCTGAAATAGCCTACTGCAAAATTGACTCAAAACAAGCTACGCAAGTGTAGACTGTGGTGTAGACACAGCCTTAGTGTCCCCCCTGGCAGTGAGTGACATGGCCCCACACTTCCTGGCTGGCTAGAGTGTGCGGCAGCTGGGGACCTGGGCAGCCACACCACAGCCCCAGGACTTCCAGCTGGCTGGAGAGCCAGGCTGCTGTGCTGCAGCCCAAGGCCTTCCAGGCAGCGGGAGAGCACAGGCAGTTTTGGGAAGGCAGGGCCTTCCCTTGCCTATGTTAGTCACCATGCATAACAAGGGGCCAACTTGAAATCTTGGCTCTGAATAATCTAAGAGTTCTGAGGAAGTTTAGCTTTGGATCTGAACTTTGCAGCAAGATGCATGTCATGGGTACATGACAGGGAGATAGACAGTGGGGGATGGAGGGAGTGTCCCAATTTTCATGTGTTTCTATAATTAAAAGCATGCTGGAGGCTTGGAAGTTGGAAAAGGCAGCTGGTGTCACATAAACCCCCGCTTGTTCTGCCAGACAGCCAAACTGTCCTCATTTGAAACTACAATAGAAACCAGATGGAGAAGAAGAGAAGAGTGTGGAACCAGGCATCAGTCAGAAGGGAAATTGAGTTATAAACATAACATACAGAGAATATGATGCTTCTCTTCCCCACAGACAAAAATAAAACAAAATGCCAGTCACAGTGATTAACACTGTACTCGCTGAAGGCAGACCGTGAGGCCCTACATTATGGTACCACATCCCTTTCATTATAGGCCCCTTTCCTGAGCATGTGTCATGTCCCTTTCTTATACAAGTCACACTTCTCAGACAGCAGTGACATCTTGCTTCTATTCTGATCAATATTCCTCTGATAAAGGCCATGCATGGTCATAATTTTGCAACTCCCATCAGGCTCCTGACTAAAGCAGGGAGGGAAATGATTTTCCTATAATTCTAGACACAGAACAATATTCCTATCAAAAACACACAAAAATTGAGATTTCAACTTTTGTCAACTGAAAAGCTGAAAAAAAATCTGTTTGGATTAATCAAAACGTTGTATTTTGATTCTGACCTTTTTTTATTTAAAAAGGCTCTATAACCTTTCCAAATTGTTTAATCCTAGCTGTTGTAACTGTGAATGCTCATATTACCCAGGTCTAATTCTTCTAAGATCTTGGCTTAAGTGATCTCTTATCATGGTAAGTTCAACACATTATATATACTCAACATGAAAATTAGTTATTTCCTTTCTCAGTTTTTGCTTCTTTTTCATTTGTATGCTTCTTTTTTCAGAGATTAGAAGAGAAAAAGTAAAGAGTACTCGATTCACCTGCATTCTACAGCCCACTATTTTATACCTTAAACAGCTCAGGTACACATTTTACCACATAAACATTATTTTACGTATATATACCTATATATAAGTATATAGGTACTCTCTCTCTCGAGATATATATAAGTCTACACCACAGTATCTATATAGCGAGAGAGAGAGTGAGAGAGAGAGTGCCTATATACATACATACATACAGTAAATAAACATATAGGCTGATTCTCCAGTGCACTGCCTTGTGTGTAGTCATTTACACCTCTGCAGACATTGTGTACAGTGTTACCAAGTCAGCCTGGTAACGTTGTGCACTCACTTTGCGCTAATGGAGTTCTATGACTCTGCAATGACAATGTCCCACTGACCCTATGGTTTTCACTTGACGTACTGAAGTATGGATTCCATGGAATCGCTCCCCTCCTGTTATACTCAGCTGTTAATGTTCCATCTTGCATCCAGTTTCTTAATTGCAATTTGTGACTGTTCCAAAAACAACGTGAATTTCTCTTCCTTCCCCCGTCCCCTGCCACAATCTCATCGTACTGGCACTAAATGCCTCCCCTGTTGGCAGCCTCAGACAAATAGACCATGGCGCCTGAACTTCCCTCTCACCCTCAGAAATACCCCCCAGCCCAGGGATAATGCCACTGGTGTGGAGGAGCCTGAGGGACAGCCTGCCCGCCCCGCACAGCTATGGAGATGAACAGAGAGCTTCAGTCTCCAAAGCTGTCAATGCAGCACCTTTCACCAGCCCTAGGTTCACTTTACAGAAAAAGAAAAAACAAACTGCCTTGCCCTCAGATTCCAGTGTTGATTTTGGCTGTGATGGCTGCACTGCCAGAGCCCCCACACACTTGTGTTTAAATAGCAAGACACAACCAAACAGCATCCAACAGGTTTAAAAATGAATCATCTCATTGGAGCCCTCCTTCCCTCTTCTCCCTACACTGCCATCAAGTCCGTTCAAAAGATGAATCATTGGCACTGCTCTGATCCTGTCTCTGCAGAACCCAGAGCAACTAGAGCACCGAACAAGCAACACGCTTTCTTTTTTTCCTTTATGGGAACCATTGCAGCACCATCACTGGACTTTCCACAAAAGAACCCTTAGCAGTCTGTCCTAGTGACTAACAAACAGCCCCACGATATCATTTTGAGTGGCAAATACAAACACAGAATGAGCCTGATCCTGAAAAGAACTGAGCTCTGTCACCTCCCACAGGCAATGGTAGTTCTAGCCCTTTGATTCTGAGCTTATGCAATTCAAAGAGTCATTGAATACATGGAGCCAAACAAAGGCAAAACTCACTGAACTTCAGAAAGACCAGGATTTTTTTTGCTCCCTGATGTTGTACCCATCTTGTGCTCAGCACACTCCTTAAAAGGAAGCTAAAATGAGGCCTGAAAATAAGGAGCTACTGGAACTTAGGATTTTCTAGGCTTGATTTGACCAATGGTCAAATAAATTAATTAAGTATCCTGTTTCCTATGATGGCCAACGACTGGTGCTTCAACGAGCAATAAAAAGCCTGCGCAATGTACCCACGCAACTGAACAATACTCTGCAGGCACAGAAATGTCACCATCTATAGCCCCCAGCTTAAACCCCTCCAGTGCATCACTGACAGCCAACAACCTGTACTCAAACATGATCCCTCACCCTCATAAGCTTTGGGTGTTACATCAGTCCTCTTCTACAGACTGTGTCTACACTACAGAGTTTTGTTGCCAGAAGGGGCCTTCTGTCATCATAACTCAGGGAGCATCTACGCGCACAAAGCATTCCATCAACAGAGTCTCAACAGAACTCTGCATTTGTCTCGACAGTGTTATCCCTCGAAAATTTGAGGAATAACACTCTGTCGACAGATTTCTGTTGGCAGAAGTGCAGTGTAGACACTTCCGTCAACAGAGAGGGCTTCCAGTTCACCGGGCAGCCCTGTTT
The DNA here is from genome assembly GCF_033958435.1 of Carettochelys insculpta. Lineage (NCBI taxonomy): Eukaryota > Metazoa > Chordata > Testudines > Carettochelyidae > Carettochelys > Carettochelys insculpta. The sequence continues at coordinate 225,427,047 of NC_134137.1, forward strand.
GCAGAGCTTCCGGTCAGCCGCTCTGTTGAGAGAGGGATGGGCAGTCTGGCTGCTCTCTGTCAACAGAGGAGATTGCTCTGTCAATCTGCTTTTGGCTACGTCTACACTAGCCCCAAACTTCGAAATGGCCACGCAAATGGCCATTTCGAAGTTTACTAATGAAGCGCTGAAATGCATATTCAGCGCCTCATTAGCATGCGGGCGGCCGTGGCACTTCGAAATTGACGCACCTCGCCGCCGCGCGGTTCGTCCAGATGGAGCTCCTTTTCGAAAGGACCCCGCCTACTTCGAAGTCCCCTTATTCCCATGAGCAGATGGGAATAAGGGGACTTCGAAGTAGGTGGGGTCCTTTCGAAAAGGAGCCCCATCGGAACGAGCCGCACGGCGGCAAGGCACATCAATTTCGAAGTGCCGCGGCCGCCCGCATGCTAATGAGGCGCTGAATATGCTTTTCAGCGCTTCATTAGTAAACTTCGAAATGGCCATTTGAGTGGCCATTTCGAAGTTTGGGGCTAGTGTAGACACGGCCTTTGTGTGTCAATGCACTCTGTTGAGAGAGGTTTTGTTGATATAACTGTCGACAGACGTTACTGTTGACAAATGCTTCTAGTGTAGATGTAGCCACAGACAGCCACCCAACCTCAAGAAAGTACTCACCAACAGACACACAAGACCACAGAAACGCTAACCCAGGAACCTAATCGTGCAACAAGCCCCGTTGCCGACTCTGTCCACACATCTATACCAGTGACCCCATCACTGGACCTAACCAAATCAACCATACCATCAGGGGCTCACCCACCTGCACACTCGCTAATATGATCTATGCCATCATGTGTCAGGAGTGCCCCTCTGCCATGTACACTGGACAAACTGGACAGTCTCTCTGCCAAAGGATGAATGGACATAAATCTGACATCTGGAATTGGAATTCACATAAACCTATAGAGGAACACTTTAATCTGCCTTCGCATTCACTAATAGATTTAGAAGTAGCCATTCAAATACCACATAATTTTGCCACAGAGGGAGACATCTGAACTGGAATTCATTTGCACATTTAAAATAGGCCTTAATAGAGAACTTAACCACCTTAGGCATTACAAGGGCAAATTCCCCACGTTTGATTTTCACAGGAAAGGGGGGGGCATCCTACAGGCTGAACCTCTCTAATCCAGAACTCTCACCCAGCAACATCCATTATCTGGCATGATCTTAGTTAGCCGGACAATCACTTACCATGGGTGTGGCCAAGTTTCCCACAGTCCCATAAAGTTTGTTTACAGCCACCAGTCCTGGCTCTCCCGGTTCTGTGTTGTTATTTTGCTGTAATTTATTCCTGAATGTCTTCTAAGAGCCCAGTAAGCCATGGAAGTGCTGGTAACATGATAGACACTATTGACCTCCCATGGTCCAGCAAATTGTCTTGTCTGGCACCGGTCAAGTCCAAAGGGTGCTGGACAAGAGAGGTTCAACCTGTACTTAATTTGTTTCATTAACTGGTTCCGCTAGTGACAGGTAACCCTTTTTTTCTCTTCCTTCCTTCGTGCCTCCCCTGCCTCTTCACTCCGCAACATAAACCCTGGATTCTATTTTTCCTCTCCATTTTTTTTTCCACCAGAAGATATAGGTTGTACCCACAAAAGCTCATGACCTAATACATTTGTTCGTCTCTAAGGTGCCACGGTACTGCTTGTTATCAGGGATGGAAAGAGAGGGATAAACCTAACCTGAAATCCTGCACCTGAACATCCATGATATTCAAATTCAGAGAAGCCCGGACCAGAACTGGCCTGGCACCCTGTAGGAAGCATACTGAACCCCTTCTTCTAGGTACGTCACAGCGTACGAATGAGTTCTCTGGAGCAGAGTTCCTAGCACAGCATCCTGGGTGGTGATGCTTCTCCATTTTGTCCCCGGTGCCAAACAGACGCAACTGAGCCCTCTGCCTGGCCTACCTCTCTGTCACAGGTCAAACCAAAACCACAGAGCTGAACAGTCACAGAGTTTGAGGAAGGTTAGCATTGGATCTAGATCTGCTCTGTACAACTCAGGCCCATCTCCTGGGAAGAATCATTTGATCCCTCAAGTCGGCAGCTACTCCCTTGCACAGGCAGGGAAATCCATTTACACTCATTCCTCCTTTAACAAGTACTTTACTTATGAGTACTCGCTAAAACGAGGGACACATATACCTACATTTGTTCACTAAACAAGTGAATTTCCTCCACTTATATGACCCACTTGCGGAGCCACTGGCCAGGGTGCAGAAAGATCCGCAGCCTCACTGCTGGAGTGGAGCCAGCTGTGGGGTCCCTGGCTGGGGGGAAGTGGGGAGACCCACAGCCCTGCAGCTGGAGCCTTCTCCCTCCCTTCCCTCAGACATGCAGCTGTCTGACAGCCCTTAGGCTGGGAGAAGAGAGGGAGAAGGCTCTTAGCCTGGTTCCCTCCCATGCAATAGCAGGAACGTGAAACTCACCAGCCATGAGCTAATCAGTTTCCAGGTCCCACAAGCCATGAGGAGACTGAAACCAGCCTGCCCCTGGTTTCCAGCTCCTGCCACTCTGGGAGGCAGGAAACTGGCCCACCCTGGTGGTTCCTGGATCCCCTCCCCTTGCATGAAAATTCAAGTTATGCATGGGTTGCAGGAACAACCCCGGGGTAACTCCAGGGTTTACTGTATTAGACCCCCTCACCCGCCCCACAGACCTCACCCTTGGACAGGTTTTAACTCCCTGCCCCAAGGTCCCAAACTGCCCCCAGCCTTAGATACCCCCCAGCAGCCCAAACCATCCCCAGCCTTAGAGCCCCCCAGCAGCCCCACACTGTCCCCAGCTTTACACCCCCCAGCAGCCCCAAACTTCCCCCAAGTCTTAGACCTCCCCCGCAACCCTAAACAGCCCCAGCCTTAGACACTCCTCCTCTCCCCGACACCCTGCAGCCTCTTCACAGGGGCTGCTAGGCTGGGTGGCTCCCCCAGGCATCCTGCTCCCAGCAGGTAACAGTCGTTAAAACCAATTAACCCAAATGTTAAGGTTTCAGCACCTAGGCATAAGTTAATTGCTATCCCTAGTGATAGAGATAGTTGTCATCTCCAGCAGCTATCTCTACTGATAGATATCTGCCTGAGGCAGCAGTGTCAAGAAACTGCAAATGGCTTCTTTAACAGCCACACGCAGCTGGGAACTGCCCAGCTGGCAATCTTTAATAAATCTAATGGAACCCATGTTTGGGTCCCAACCCATAGGTTGGGAATCCCTGCTCTACATACATACACTACATCCTGTTTCTGTTGCCAAACTATTCAAATACATCAGAAAAGTACCTAAACGCAACTGGTTTATCTCAAGTTACAAGACTTTGGAAGGAACTGGAGACTTTTACATGTATTTTAATGGGAATTTAGTGTCGCTCTTATGAGTTTTCACCTACGAGCAAAAATCTGGGAACCACTTGTGCTCGTATAATGAGGGATGAATGAATTACAAATGTTTTTTCTAACTGTAAAAGAGTTTGTAATCTGGAAAGCAGAAAGCTGCCGAGATGTGGCAGGCCTGACTGCCCACCAGTGGCACCTTGCATTGTTATTTGGAGCTGCACTAAGCGGGCATGAAAGATTTGGAAGACTTTTACATCCACTTAGTGCTCATGTATATGGCAGCATGGTGCAAGGCAGCGGAGAATCAGATCTGGCATCACAGCTGCCCTCTAGGGAGAGAACTGTTTAGTTGCACTTCATGTAGTACAGCTTGGGCTCTAGGTCATGGTATTCTTCTTTTGCCTTTGGTCACACCGACAGGTTGAGGCAGACTGAGACTTCCACTCAGTGATAAAGAGTGGGCACAGCAATTTCCAGCTATTTAAGGATTTCCCTAAATCGTGGGTTAACAGCTACAAAAGTTTTTAAGAACCATTATGCACCATGGAGAGATAGCTGAAGTGCTCAAACTTAGCCTCAAGCTTACAGGCTGCAAATGAGTACTGAAAAATGAATGCAAACAGCAGCCTGGGAAAAAAGGAAATAAGGGTTTAAGATGTCAAATTGGTAAAACAAAATATGTGCAAGCAACTTAGAAATAATAAATAATGAAACTTAAGACACATTAAAATAAGTTCCATCTTTGCTTACTCACCAAGGCATATAGTTAGAGCTCGGTATCGCCCTTGCAAGAATTGCTTACATCAGGCTTGTTCCAGGAGACCTCACGCATGAACAACTACCACTGATTTCAGCAGCCCTTTGTACGGTATGAAAGCAATCCTTTTGGTGCCAGTTCTCCGCTGCCTTACACTTTGTCATTTATACCTGCGCAAAGTGACCACACAACACTACAAAATTTAACTGAGGAAAAATTTACACTCATTTTCTACAGATGTAATTTGGTGACACAAAGTGGAAGGGAGTCAGATATATTGCTGACAATGTAAATGAGGCTGAAAACAGTTTATACACTATACTACTCTAAGAGACCAAAGCCACTTTAACTCAGAAAGCTGTTGTTTGTCTGGTGGAATGAAGGGCTAGACCCTTAAATAGCCCCACTAATCATAAATCAAAATGCTACAAACTTTCAGTGAGCTAACAATTTCAAAGCTGTAATGTCCCTGGGAGAAAACCGGTAAAAGCAGCTGCCAGCCAGAACAACAGTGGAAGCCCATGCAGAGCCAGGATCCAGGCACACTGTGGAAGTGCCAATGGAACATGTTGTCTAGCAACCACAATATTTTTAGCCTCAGTGGAGAAAAAGACCACTGGGGTATGTGATTGCCACATGTTATAAATCACAAATCATTTCCCAATGGGAGTTACACACATGTAAGGGTTAAAAGATGAGGCCAGTCACAAGTCTGCAAATCACATGGACCAGCATAGGAGGACCACAAGTGTAAATTATGCACAGTTGTTTTTATCTTCAGGGTGTCTACTGCCCACCTGAGGACATGGATTCTGTCTCTAGGCAGAAGGGTAAAAACAGTGTCAGTAAACAAATCACTCTGGCTAAGGCTATATTAGCATTCCTCTTTTGAAAGAGGCATGGAAATGAGGAAAATCAAAAATGCAAATGAGGCACAGATTTACATATCTGGCACATCATTTGCATATTCTTCTTTTGAAAGAAGAAAAGCTGTATAGATGCGGGTCTTTCGAAAGTAATCCCCATCTTCAAAAAAACCCTTATTCCTAAAAAAAAAAAAAAAAAACAAACAAAGGAAGAAGGGTTCTTCCGAAGATGGGGATTGCTTTCAAAAGAGCCTTGTCTACACAGCTTTTCTTCCTTCAAAAGAAGAATATGCAAATGAGGTGCCAGATATGTAAATCTGCACCTTATTTGCATTTTCAATTTCCCTCATTTCCATGCCTCTTCCAGCAGAGGACTATTAGTGTAGACATAGCCTCTACCTACAGATAAACCGACTTCGAATTCAGTCAATGGGTTAGTCTACTAAGATGGCCTTTAGCTCACATACACTTGATCTCAGGGCTTGTCTACGCAATCGCTTTTATATCAATCAGGTGTGTGAAAAAGCCACCCCAAGTGACGCAAGTTACATCAACTTAATCCACTCTCCATACTGTGCTATGATGGCAGGAGATGCTCCTGCCAACATAGCTTCTGCTTCTTGTTAAGATGAAGTAATTATGCTGACAAGAAAGCACTGACAACGGTGCATCTTCAGCAGACATACTACACCCGTGCAGACATAGCTGTGCCAATGTCACACAGTCACACAGAATAGCCCTCAGATATTTTTTTAATACACAGGGCTGCAGTCTTCTCAAGTGCACCGGCCCTGATCTCAGAGGTTCCTTTAATTTTCCTTTCCATTTAATAAGGAAGACAGAAATGGGAGATAGGAGTCTTACGGAACACATCAAACTGATGTAGCTCCAACATCGGGATGCATGCCTCACACCCAGTGTCTCTTTCAAAGTCAGCAGCCAATACTATTGTGTTGCCTCTACTGTCTTTTGTCAGATCAATATTCAGCGCTTGCTCATAGAAACAGTTGTTTTTCTCAGCATTCTTCAAGGGTCGGAGGTGACAGTCAAGAAGGCATGACTGCATCTGCCGTTAGCAGCGTCTAGGAATGGGGCTGGCAGCCCCTGCTGTAGCACAACCTCCAGGCACATTCATTGCCTCCTCCCACAAGGGGTGAATATGTGAGCCTCACCATGCACCATATTCCTAGATGCCTCAGCCAAGCAACTTGAGGACTCTCAGGCTGGACCATTAAATTACATCACAGTGAAACATCAGATCAGACAGGATCTGTTTAAAGAGTTTAGAAACACTGTTATGGCAGGTAACACTAGGGATTGTTTTAACACAGAATATTTCAAGATCTTTCATTTAATGTGTGAGCAAATATTCCGTCTTAGGAAAACATGCTTTGTGATGCTGGTGTTTTTGTTATGCAACATTCTGAATGCAGGAACCATGCGAGCAGCAGAATTACAGAGTTACTACCTGGGAACCAGGCATTGGTATTGAGCTGAGATTCCTGGAAGAATGGATTGTCTGTGTGCTGTTTGTAACCCCCTCTGTTCTAGGGCTGGTGTATATGTGTGGATAAAACAAGGTAAACTTGAAATACACCCAGGCTCTGTATCACTGATTTCTCCTCCACTGGGAAGCTGACCAGCAAGGTCCCAGACTTCTGCTACCGTTGTGTGGAAGAACAACACTAGTATCAGAACAGGAAACTGAAATTGGAAGAAGAGGAAAAAATATTATGAGCCTCACAGTCAGACAAAGAGGCCGCTCCTCTGAACTGGAACAGAGTTGAGTAGAAGACTGCAGAATAAGTATGTTTCCTCATCCTCTAAAAGAAACAAACTGTAGAGGAGGTATTAGTCAGTATTTCTCTTAGGCTACGTCTAGATTGCAGGCTTCTCTCAGGAGCCCAGAGGCCTCCCAACAAAAGTCTACCACTCCAGGAGCCTTCTGCCAACATCCTGGTCATCCTTGTTCCACGAGGAAGAAGGGATGTGTCAGCAGAGGAGGTTTTCCCAACATTTGGCCCAGCGTAGATGTGCAAAATGTTGGGAAAGCCTCTCCCGACAGAACTGTTGGCAGGAGATATGCAAATACTTTACACAATTTGCATATCTTTTGCCGACAAGTGTCTTCAATCTAGGTATGGCCTGAATGCAAAGAGTTTCTTTTTCTTGTTTCCAGCGGTGATATCTATATCTCTGTATCCTCATTCCTCTTTCTATCCCATGGGCCACTCTGCCCCACATGGGAAGGGGTTTTTCTCTGGGCCCTCTCCCTTTTCCCCCACCTCTTTACAGATCCTTTTTTCAGAACACTAGGAAGGTGAAGTCTTTCTGTCCCTTCAGTCTCTCAGTGGTCAGGTGGAGGATTATATTTAATGCTCACACCAGGAAGAATTCAGCACCTAGCTGTTACTGCGGTAATAAATACAACCTCATCTCCTCTATAGTCCCTGGCTTCCATTCTGCCCAGTGGATATCTGATATATTCCATATTTTGTTCCTTATTTTGTTTTCCATTTGACAAATGGCAGGCTCAGAACAAATGTGAAAAAAAATCCATCTTTTTTTTCCCACTGTGCTCTCTATCTCTGCTCCAAGTCAGAGCAGGTAGTGCTTATCATTTCCTTTCTACCACACACACCAGTGTGCATTCATTTCCTGCCAGCTAGTCCTAAACTACAGGCCGACATTGTTTTTAAGGCCTCTTGCACTTGGAAGCAACAGAAGCTATGCTGCACAGGGCTTCCTGTTGATGTCAGGCACCACTTCCTCCTAAAGCAAATGGACTTCCCGTCAGCCTATGTAACCTTTTCCATGAGGAACGGTAGGAGCCATTTTCCTACACAGGAGCTGAACAAAAATGGGGATGGGAATAATGGGGAGGCTGCCGGGAGTGTTATTTTCTTGTTTGTATATAGTTTGTTCAGACAAATCTGGAGCCATTACTACAAGCAAGGAGGGAGGGAGGGAGAGAGAGAGAAGGCATGTACAATTATATCTCACCAATGCCAGAATTTATCAGAGAAATAACTTACAGCAGAAAACATCAGATTGCTCACTGAAGCTATGGCGTTGGCCTACATGGAAAGTAAGAGGAAGGCAAGCCAAGGTGTCATGACAACACACCAGCCAGCTATCCAGTAACTCATCATGAAAACACCGCTACAGTGCAGTAAGAGTCCTACAGTGCACTTTTAGCAGACTGACTAACGGAGTCCAAGTTACTCCAGATTTATACAAATATAAAGCAGAGCAGATCTGACCCTCAGTCACAGTCATGTCGATGAATTGGATTCTATTCCATCTTGTGGGGCATCATCAGAATTGTCAGCTAATGTACAATTGTGAAATCTCTACCCTTGGCAAAGGCAGCTGCAGTCTTGCATCAGAGAGAGCATGCAGGCTATGTTGAAGTCTGCAGCACTGACAGAAAATCGTTTTGCCAAACAAACTCAGAAGATCCCTGAGGGCTCAATCCTGCAAAATCCAAGTCACACTTTAAATAAACTCTTTATAGAAATGGATCACAGATTACACAGACAGTCCTATTTTCCTTTTTCTCCCTCTCTCTTTTAGCAGCTTTCTGTTTGTGAATGAATTACCTTAGTCCCTCTTAAGCTGTGTACTGACCAGGAAAAGGGTGTGAGGATTATGAATGGAAAAATCCTTGAATCCCTCAGCCACGTGCATTGCTGTAGTTACAAGTAGAAAGCAAACAGGATACCACACAGAGGGAGAGAGAAAAGCAGCTCAATCTACAGCAACTGATTTAAGAGGGAAGAATAAAACACTGCTGATAAATAGGCATAGCTGAACTAAATTATGATGAATGGGGAAATCACCACATGATGAACATCTGGACAAGGGTGTAAACACCAAGAACAGAGAAGGATTGTTTATGCGGCTCCAGAGAGTGTAACTAGCAAATATCAGATTAAATTATTAGGAGAAATTTTAGGCTGAACAGTAGGAAAAAGATCGTAACAGTAAAGCAGATTATAGTTCGGGATAGTCCATCACTTGCAACATTTAAAACTTGGTTGATGACTATTGTAGGGAACAATCCTGCACTGACCTCTGTGAGACAGATAAAATAATCTTTCTGGTCTTTTCTATCTCTAATATCTATTATCAGATAAGGCTTTCAGACAAAAATTTGGCAAGCCCACATGTAGAAATTAGTATAGTCTGATAATAAATAAAAGCATACACAGCTAGTACTCCATTACTACCAAATTCAACTTGATTTTGAATTGACTCCTAAAGGATAGAGGAAGCCAATTTGGCTGAAAATGTTCTGGCAGCAATTTTTTTAAAATGATGTTTCAATTAAATTAAGATGATGCATGGGAAGGTATAGATTTTGTTGAAGCTTTCAATGAAATGCTTTGTTTTGAAAATGAGCTTTATTTTGACATTTATTATAAAAATCAAGATAGCAAATAGCATGTTAATTTTTTCAGAAATTTCATTTTGAAGGAAGTTTCCACCTTTTGCTCCAACTAAGGATGAAATTCCTCATTCTAGCCAGCTCTACTCGGAAACTAGTGAAGTAGACAGAGTGTGGGAATAGTGAGTTTCTCTTCTTTGCACACGGCAGAAGAGGGGCAGCAATGTTCTGCCTGGGTGGGAGTCCAGATGACAGAAATTTACTTAGAGCAAGTCTGCACTACAAAATTAAGTTGAACCTAAGTTATGTCAACATACAGCCAGTGCAGCAATTGAATGGGTTTTACACATCCACACTACACTCATTGGCTACATCTAACTGGCATCCCTCTCACAAGAGAGGAATGCAAATGAGGGAACCCGACATTGCAAATGAAGCACTGATTTACAAATCTTGCACTTCATTTGCATGATCTCATGCGATAGCACTGTCGGGATAGATTCTGGTGAAAAAAAGAAAAACAGACGTATACGGGGTTCTGTCGGCAAAACCCGTCTTTGCCAACAGACCCTTAACCCTGAAAAAAATTAGACTACAAGGCTGGGGGTTTTTTTCCCCCACCAAAATCTCTCCTGACAGCACAATTGTGTGAGATTTGTAAATCTGTGCTTCATTTGCAATGTCGAGCTCCCTCATTTGCATTCCTCTCTCACAAGAGAAATGCCATGTAGACGTTAGCCACTGTATCAGCAGTATAATCCTCACCAGAGATACTTGACCCATTTAACTGCTAGCATGCGGCACTTTGGGATGACTTCTGAGAAACAACAGCTGACATAAGAAATGCAGTGTCTATACTGAAACTGTGTCAACCTAACTACATCCCCATAAGTGCTATACCTGTCACATGGGTGGAGTTATTCAGTCAGACTAGTGGGCTCGTTACATGGGTGGGAGCTGCATTTTAGTGTAGATGCTTACAGAGTTAAGAGTCACATAAATTGCTTCACATCATCTTACCTCTGTAATGTAGACCAGGCCTTGGTGTGTGTATGTGCATTTCTAGTCTCTCTACTAGAGCAAAGGATGTCAGGGTGTTTATATCACAGCTCACAGGAGTCCCGTAATTCTCACTGAAGTCAATGAGTTACTCAAATCCACCTCCTCCGTGAGAGGGTCTGGCTCCAGAACAGTCTTTAAAAATATATTTTACTTCCATCTGAGGAGCTCACAGCTCTTGTCAAACAGTAGTGAATTCAGCCTCGCAATGCCCCCCTAGGAAGCACAGTTATCATCTTCACTTCCTAGATGCGGGGGAGTGACTTCATCCAACATCATATGGTGAGGTAGAGGCAGAGCTGGGTTTGAAACCCAAAGCTCATGGTTTTTACTCTCTGTCTCAACCACAAGCCCAGTCATCCTCCATATGAGCATAATAACAAAGAGCAGAGCTCTCAAAGTTCAAAGGGTTGGTGAAGTCCCCAGACATTTACATAAGCTTACTGGTATTACTGGGTCTAAAAATGAGGCTTGAAATTCCACACAGACAGGCTTTTTTGTGAGATATCCTGTTCTTCCAAGGCAGAAATACCTTTTGTACCCTAGATTTCCATTGCTATCTGCAAGCTAGGCAGGCATATGACATTTAATTTAATAAATACACTGGAACCTCCTGAAAGGTTTTGAACAGGGCAAGCAGGTTCAAGTTTGAAGCAAAGTTCTAGACCAGTTCTTAAGAGAGATGGACTGGAACCAAAGCCCCAGGCCAAAACACCCCTATCTAAATGTTTAGAACTGGACTAAAAAACTCTATTGCTTGTTCCCACCTCTAGTGCCTATTTTTTCCAGGCTAATTCCCACATAGCTAAATACCACTGCAATGGCAAAAAGCTACCCAGCAGGCCGCTAGCAAGAAGCTACATTTCTTATTTTCTCAGGAAAGACTAAAGGAGATGGGTGCTAAGCTCTCACCAGAAAGGAAAAAAGCTCTCTGTCATACGATATCTCTTCCACCACTTATCATTTTCCATTTCCTCTTCTTTTTACAGGGCACCTGGTTTCTTACATATTTTCTTTCCCATCTCAGCCTGGCAATGCTGAACTAAGGGATGGTCCCCAAGTATCTGTGTTTTTTTTACCTGAACCCACATTCAAAATATACCAAAAATTAAGGGTATTTGGACCCAGGGTTTCGATGTAGGCGCACGTTTTCTGACAGGAACTCCAAACTGGGTTGAAGACAACCTAGCCTTTGTTCAGGTCTCTGTACCCTTAAAATGTCTGCAAACATGATGGTTTTGTTGATGGTTCATCTGGATAGTTTGAACATCTCCCACGCTGCATACTGTGATGAGATGGGTGTTCAACAGTCAGAAAACCATAGGGATAGTTGCTTCACATTGCTGTTCCTCTCACCAAGGCAGCAGCCGGAAGCCGCAACAGTGCCACGAAATCTACACAGACGCATCCGCCTCCAGCTGCCCTGTCTAGGAAAGGACACACACAATGTTTGCTTTGAACCTCTCACTGATTGTGCTCCTGGGAGCACAGGAAACCACACTGGAATTCACACTCTCCTAAAACATTGGGATGGGTGGCTAGACTACCCCCATTCTTAATGCACGCCTTCCTCTCTACATGACCTGCTTCTGTGGAGAGAAAAGAGAACAGAACAGCTCCTTGCCTGCATCATTCACCACTGTTTCAGCCCACCCTAGGCTGCGACACAACTGTGTCTGAGCTCCTCACTGCTGTTCTAATACCACCTTCCCTGGGTGCTGGTTTATTGGTTTTACACTGTCTGGTGCAAGAAGGAGGGGTCCAACCTGGGGCACACAGGCACTTGTAGCCCACAAAGCTCTAAACTCAAGGGTGTCTGGTCAGAAAATGCATGCATCATCAGGAAAAGAAAGTGTGCTCCCTGAGCTGTGGCCTGAGATGTTAAACCCAGGCATTTCGGTAAGGCCAAGTACTCTGCGGGAGAGATGGGGGCAACTCCTCCCTGATTGTCTCTCACCACAGCCTCTGCACAAGCTGGGTGCTCTGAACAGCAGCTGCCCCTCCTCTAACAACAAGAAGTCCTGTGGCACCTTATAGACTAACGGATATTTTGGAGCATAAGATTTCGTGGGCAAAGACCCGCTTCATCAGATGCATGTAATGAAGCGGGTCTTTGCCCACGAAAGTTTATGCTCCAAAATATCTGTTAGTCTATAAGGTGCCACAGGACTTCTTGTTGTTTCTGAAGACACAGACTAACACGGCTTCCTCTCTGGTACTTGTCTCTTCTGTGCTCTAGCAGCTCCTCCACTGCCTATTTGTGCCACCTCAGAGGAGGGAGGAGAGAGCAGGTGTTACTGCTCTGTGGCCTGATTCCCAGCCAGGCTGTAGGAGCCCCAGGGAAAGGCAGATCAGAGCTCACAAGACTCTTAAGTGTCGAGGAGTGCTAACAAAGGATGCCTCCCTCTCCCCCACAGCCACCCCAGGCAACCAAAGATGGGTACACAGGGAGATGAAGAAAACCAACAGCCAAAGCCCATGGTTCTCTTCCCATTGTGGGGATTGTTCTAACCTGCACCAGCTGGCAATTGTCCCCTCAGCACCACACTGCCCCTGAGGAGAGGTGGCGTGCAATATGCACTGGACACCACCCTCACAGCCATTCCAAGATGCCCCTCCACAAGGAGCTGTGGAGAGGGAGGCATAGGGGCTCAATTTAGCCCACAGCAGGGAAATTGCAAGTTCCTCCCTTGAGTGACTCCCTCTCCACTACCTGAGAATCTGCCCCAGACTGTCATCAGTGTTCCTTCTGGAATAAGAGGTTGGGCCCTCAGAATGAAAAGGTTGGACACCACCAACGTTCCCTGTAAGCTGAGCACTAGGGTGGCCACCAGCGATTCAGTGTGCCGCCCAGCTGATTAGCAGAGCACCCATCATCTTATCTGTATAGCTAGGATCATGTTTCAACAATCTGTACGACCCTGTATTCACCACCATACACACCCCATGCACTGGCAGTTCCAGCTCTGCCGCAGTCGTATCCCAACTTGTGGAGGGTCCTAAAGATGTTTAAAACCAGGGGCATGGGCTGTGTCCACCACAAGGGGCTTGAGTGGTGTCCTGCAGCAGAAGGTGAAGTTTGTCTGGCTAAGCAGGTGTGCTGGCACACACATTCTGCACAAATTGCAATTTGTTTTGCCTCTGTCTTTAACTCCTGGTGCAATTCTGTGACAAATGCATGTAAGACCTAATTATCCTCTCACTTATACAATGGACTTCACTGGCATTACCCCTGGCTTACAACATCAGTAACTGGGAGAAGAATCTATGTCCAGCCCAAATGCAGCCTGTCACTGCATTCTCACCTGGAGACTGTTTTTGTTCTTTCTTGTTGTTTCACTTAGACTCTGCAAAGTCACTGAAACTTTTAAGTTCAGGTTGCTCTTTGCACATAGATAACAACAAGCAATATAAATCTAGAGTAATCTAGAGCAGGCCACCAAGATTTATAGCAGTATAACAGATCAGAATCAGGCCCAATGCCAGACAGTCTATGCATCCGGAGTAATTTAGTATGCTCACTAGCTGCCTTTTACCACTCAAATGCTGATACCAAAACCAGTGCTGCCTTGCATTGCATGCTCTCCTCTGCGGGAAGGAGCCAGGTATCACAGTGACATGTGATGCTACGACAGCCATAAATTTTGCAGAACCAAGCACAGTGACATGCTAAAGACTTCACAGCAGGCTTGAAAGGACATTGTGTTTCCTGTATTCCTTCCACAAGCAAATGTCCTATCAGTGTTTGGGAGAGTCTTGAGCGCGCAAAAAATGTAGGATCCTGCATGAAGTCAGCGAGAAGTGGGAAGGAATAATTTGTTGTGGACTCAGGATAAATTGGGACACAATGCACCGTGATACCCTGAGCAGCCATAGTGGCTGGGTGTTTGGCAAGTCTTAACCAGGTGCCATGTTAGAGTGATGAAATCAGTGCAGAACCATCCCATGCCAATATAAAACTGGAACACGAATCAAGGGAAATTTTGAAAAAGATTACAAAATTCCAGAGGAAATCACAGGAAGTTACGCATCTGGTTTGCCTGTCCTTCACCTTAATCTGCTGTATAACTTACATCCACAAGCCAGCGTTGGCTGGTGGAACACTAACAGCTAAGTGTAAAATCCAAGGAATGTCCAGTACTTGCACGGCAGGTGACATTAAAAGCCTGTAAAAGTTTGCATCTGCTTTGTGCACAAGCCTTGTGCTTCTGGCTACTCATGCTCTCCCCTCCCCACCCCACCCAACAGCAGAGAGAGCACAGGTCTCTGAACAAGAGATGAAGTCACATAAAAACACAGTGGCCCTGAGTACTCTGAACATTGGGGTCATTCCGATCCAGAATTTGCTTCTCTGGATCAACATCTTTGGAACCATTTGAAAAGAACAGACTTGGCCTAATGGGGCCTTTCTCACTGTTCAACATAGCCTGATAAATAAAAAGAAGCTCTGTGCTGGGATTCCAGAGCAATGTTATTTAAACTTTTTGAGACCTCGGAACAGCAAACAATATTTTTATGTGGAACACCTACAAACGTTTTCTAAAAAAAAAAATGATGTCAGACCAAACAAACAAAAAAAACAGCCACATATACAGCAAAACCATAATGAAGTAATTTAATCAGGTATCATAGCAATGAAGAAGTAACATTGTGTCTGGTTTTAACAACAGAAAATATAGACCATCAGCGCATTTTTCCTAACACTCACAGCACACCAGTGAGTCATTCACAGAATACCAGTGTTCCGCGGAACACAGTTTAAGAAACACTGTTCCAGGGACATACAGCCTAATCACACTGCAAAAACGGGAAGCTGTATATACTTCCTCCCCATAGACCAGGGCATGTAACACCCCAGGACCTGGATACAAACCAAACCAGCTTCACAGATTCACAGATTTTAAGCTGAGAGGGACCATCCCTTGGCACTGAAACCAGCTTTTTGTAGGTGAAGTTTTGTTTCTCTGTTTTCTCTGGAATTCCTGGTGCCATAGGGTTAGAAGGGACCTCAAGGTTCATTAATCTAGCCCCCTACCAAGATGCAGGACTTGTTATGTCTAAACCATCTAAAATAGACACTTATCCCACCTCCTTCTGAAAACTTCCAGTGAAGGAGCTTCTACAACCTCCCAAAGCAGTCTGTTCCATTGTTCTACTGTTTTCATAGATAAGAAGTTTTTCCTGCAATTTAATCTACATCTGCTGTGTTGCGGTTTGAACCCATTGCTTCTTGTTCCTGCTCTCTGCGGCAAGAGAACAATTTTTCTCCATCTTTTTTATGGCAGCCTTTCAAGTATTTGAAGACTGCTATCACATCCCCCCTTAATCTCCTCTCTTCCAAACTAAACATACTCACTTCCTTCAGCCTTTGCTCATATGACTTGCATACCCTGCCTTTGATCATCTTCTTTGCTCGCCTCTGGATTATTATTGTACCTGTGTCTTTTATATTAAAGGGCAGGGGGGCACATATTCGCCAGCTTTTCTGACATTACCAGGCCAGCCTCAGTATCACTGGTCTGACCTCAATGCCCTCTGAGCTTGGCTTACAGAACATTTAAACAGTTCTGGATTTATTTTCAGTTTCAAAGACATCGCAGAGCAAGGAGAGGACATCAAATATGCACATCCCGACATGGCTGTGAAGCACAGTGTCAGCATGACACCGCAGGGACCCAAATGTTAATAAATGGTGTTACAATATGGTGTACACAGTGTCATACTGTGGTGATCCATGACACAACATCAAGCTGTGATGATATGATTACACTGGTCTACAGGACAAACGTATTCAGGCAGCCACCGTGACTGGTTGAGACATATTGGTTTTAGGTCACAAACTTTTTATTTTCAGTTTTTCCTCCTCAGTAAGAGCCTGTCATTTCCAGTTTTTCTTTGCAAACCCACAAACTGACAGCAAATCACAGCAAAGATTCCCAAGTTTCACATGCCCCAGCTTAAACCCACAAAGCCACCAAAGTTTGCCTCAAAAAATGCTCTAGATTTGGCCAAAAGGTTTGCAAACCAAACCCCAGTTTCAGTTCACAACAAAAACCTATGCCCAGGTAAGTTTGTCCCACTTTCAGACATTGTAATGAAAGTTTCACACATTTTGTCTCCCCACCTTGGCAGTGCCTGTGCAACCATTCACACCACACGATGAGCATTCCTGGCTTTAAAATGGAGATTTGGAAAAGAAGAATTCAGAGAACAGTATAGCCATGATCTCAGTACTCTGAGGGTAACACACCTACATATCTCTCTGCACCTGCATTTAAACCTAGAAGCTTCAACAGCAAAATCCTGTGGCAGTAGAGGGACCATATAGCAAATGTGAAAAATCAGGACAGAGCAGAGGGGTAACAGGCTCATATTTAAGACAAAGTTCCAAATATTGGG
Source organism: Carettochelys insculpta (assembly GCF_033958435.1). Classification (NCBI taxonomy): domain Eukaryota; kingdom Metazoa; phylum Chordata; order Testudines; family Carettochelyidae; genus Carettochelys; species Carettochelys insculpta. Next base: position 225,443,897 of record NC_134137.1, read on the forward strand.
TCTATCCCTATCAAAACGGGACATCTGGTCACCCACTGTGAAAGAAAGCACTGATTTTCATTACTGCCTCAGAGGACTTCAGAAAAGTTCAGTCCATCAGAAAGTTAAACAAGGAAATTACAACGTTGTATTTAAAAATACTTGAAAATGTGTCAAAATCTCCTTTGAGATGAATTGGGCATCTGTGTAATCCCGGGGCTTTGCCAACTCCATCAGGAAGCACAGACTGATGGGATGTAGATCAAGACAGGAAGGTTCAAGGCTGCACTCATAAGCTGTGTCTACACGTGCATGCTACTTCGAAGTAGCGGCACTAACTTCGAAATAGCGCCCGTCGTGGCTACACGCGTCGGGCGCTATTTCGAAGTTAACTTCGACGTTAGGCGGCGAGACGTCGAAGTCGCTAACCTCATGAGGGGATCGGAATAGCGCCCTACTTCGATGTTCAACGTCGAAGTAGGGACCGTGTAGACGATCCGCGTCCCGCAACGTCGAAATTGTGGGGTCCTCCATGGCAGCCATCAGGTGGGGGGTTGAGAGACGCTGTCTCTCCAGCCCGTGCGGGGCTCTATGGTCACCGTGTGCAGCAGCCCTTAGCCCAGGGCTTCTGGCTGCTGCTGCTGCAGCGGGGGATTCATGCTGCATGCACAGGGTCTGCAACTCGTTGTCGGCTCTGTGGATCTTGTGGTGTTTAGTGCAAGTGTGTCTGGGAGGGGCCCTTTAAGGGAGCAGCTGGCTGTTGAGTCTGCCGTGTGACCCTGTCTGCAGCTATGCCTGGCACCCTTATTTCGATGTGTGCTACTGTGGCGTGTAGATGTTCCCTTGCTGCGCCTATTTCGATGTGGTGCTGCGCAACGTCGATGTTCAACATCGACGTTGCCAGCCCTGGAGGACGTGTAGACGTTATTCATCGAAATAGCCTATTTCGATGTCGCCACATCGAAATAGGCTACTTCGATGTAGGCTTCACGTGTAGACGTAGCCATAGAGGCAGAGAACAGCAGGAGATTCCTACCGTTGATTTTTGGTAAAAATATAAATGCTATATGGATATGCACACTAAACAAAAGAAAAAAACAGAACTAAAAGATGCCTTGGAATCTCCCGCTGGTGTCTCTCTCGATTTCTTTGCTCTTATCTCCCCAATGTGATTCATGTGACCAGGCTGACTATATGGCTGCTTCCTGATGTGTTATGTCACAGTAAGATGACTTTTACATATAACCCAAATAAAAAGAGAAAATTTAGTAGCGACTTGGCTGCAATGAATCAAGGGTTTGGAAACTATTTTATTACCTACTGCAATTTTTCTTTAAGAGACGGGCTGGCTACTTTCCTAAAGACTTCCCAGGAGAGGACTGTTCACAGATGGCATGGGGAGGGCCACCCACACAAGCACAGATTCTCACATGGGCATGCTGGTACCTGAGGTCACCACACACAATGTGGGCCCAGCAAAGTTCTATTTCGGAGAGACCGCTGCTTCATGAAAACTCCCCAGGGTGCCGCACATCCATGCGCATGCTACAGCAGTCTGTGAAAGAAGCAACTGTTCTGTATTCTGACTTCTGAAAACCCCCCGGCCAATAGTGTCTGCTGCAAGCTTCCTGATTAAAGCCCTGTTGTTACATCATATCGAATGATGCTACTAAACCTCTCTCTGATGAAGACCCATCTGCCCAGTGAGTCAGGGAAAAAGTAAGTGGGGAGCTGCTGGGAATGAAGAGGAACACTGGAAGGAACAAGGAAGGAGGGAGATGAGAAGAAAGCATGAAGAACCAAAGAAAATCCCCAAGGAGTCTACAACACTGAGGTTCTCAACATCCCAGGCAAAGGCTTGTTTTTTCTGGGTCCTGTTTCCTTTACTTGTGTGTCTAATATTTGCCATCACCATCCCTTCTGAGCTCCCTGATTCACTTGGGAGCAGGCAACACACACCCATGTGCCTGATGTAAGGGGATCCTGAGTATCCCAGTGGTGATATTGGATAGGTGGGAATCCTCTATCCAACCTTCTTCTGCAGTTCCTTACTCTGAAAGGAGTTCACAACTGGTGATGCTTGCACCTGGCTGGCCCCTGCACACACTCAATGGCATACCTTGGAAGCCACTCTAATACTAATCTATGTCATGGATCGATCTCAAAAACAGCTGTTATAAATAACATACATCTAATGCACTTAAATTGGGCTTAGCACACCTTTTCTTAAAAATTAAAGAAACGGGGTTTAACAGACTGAGACTTAATATCACTCCTAATTTGAGTCCACTGTATGTAGCCGAATAAAATCAATCAGCAAATATAGGATTCAGTAATAAATTAAACTTATGTAACTGCCATTTTTACTTTCACCATTTTCCCCGCCTCCCCTCCAGAGTGTAACAGTCATTGGGATTTCAGAGTCTCAGACACCTGCTTGTGTGGGCACTTGAAGACCTGCACCTGGTGCGAAGACAGCACTGGGCAGGTTCTGTGTGTGACCTGAGCCAGGGCAGCAAGCTGCAGAAACCCTCAGAAACTGAACCCGGCCCCACCAACCGTCACCAGCTTTGGGTCCTGACTCACTGGGCAGATCGAGCTGGTGCTCTTCGGACTCAGATTCAGCCTGTCTGCTGTGCTCCTTCCTTTGCAAGCACTTTCCCAACAACTGTTACTCACTGTCTCTTCAACGCAGACCCCTCTCTGTCAGCCCTAGGCGCAGCAATCGCTGTGCCCTGGAGGGAAAACCACCAAGAGCCGCTGAAGCTCTCTGCTCCATCAAAGCCCCTGCAGGTTCTCAGCAGCCAGCTCTAGCTTCCCAGCAGCAGCTTCTGGCCTGGATAGAACTCCACAACAGCAACTAGGCACCTCTGTGTAAATCTGGGCCCCATCACCGGCTCTTCCTCCACTGAGCACTCTGGGAAAAAAGCCGTTTTCTCCCAAGGAATCGTGGCATTTGCAGTGTCTAAGGCTAGACTGTACTTCCCAACAATGGCCACACGCTCCTACAGTAAAGGGGGCCTACTTATCTAAATAGTTCCCCCAGTGCCTTGTCCTGCAAATGGAGTGTGTTGTGCCATTGGCTTTAGGATGTTAATTATGCAGCACCAGGCCCACTGACAGGGCAGGGCAAAGAGGGAAACTCACAGATGCCCAGCATTTCAAAGGGGCCCAGCACTCCCGGCTGCTGCTGCTGCTGCTGCTGGAGCCCCAGGCCCCTTTGAATTGCCTCAGTAGCACCTGAGCACCACTCCACATGGCTCTGGGGACTGGGAGGGGGGGCCCAGTGCCAGACTCTGAGAAGCACTAAGGGCTGACTGCCCTTTACCACATCCCTTCCACTCAAGGCCCCACCCCTTACAAATGCAGCAGAAATCACAAGTTATGATGGAGAGGCTTGTCACACGTAAAAAGTTTTCACATCATGTTTAATCACACTTCCTTACATTTTGATGACTTGCTGCATCGTAAATCAATTATTCCTCTCTTTGCCATAAGACTATGAAACCTGACCACTTTCAGATCATTGCACCACAGAGCAGGCTTCCAGAGTTCAGGAAACTGATGAACTCTCAAAAGGTAACTTTAAAATGTCCATGACTTCAATTCAGAGTCTACTTTCTTCAAGCAGACTTTTTAAAATTATCCAGGCACTAAAAGGTGAGTGGGAAAATGTTCCAGGCACACAGAAAACAGCCAAATGGCATTTTCTTAAACTTTCCAAAGCCAGATTTATTTACTGGACTGAAAAGAAACAGGATAAAGTCGAAAAGCTGATAGAGGAGGTATCTGAGTCTTTAGCTATCATCTTTGAAAAGTCATGAAAGTCCAAGGAGATTCCAAAAGACTGAAAAAGGGCAAATATGGTGCCCATCTATAAAAAAGAGAATAAGAGCAACCCAGAAAATTACAGACCAGTGAGTTCAACTTCTACACCAAAAAAGATAATGGAGCAAGTAATTAAGGAATTCATCTACAAACATCTGGAAGAAAATCAGGTAGTAGGTAACAGCCAGAATGGATTTGTAAAGAACAAATCATGCCAGACCAATCTAATAGCTTCCTTTGATAGGATAATGAGTCTTCTGGATAAGGGAGAAGCGGTGGACCTCTTACACCTAGATTTTAGTAAGGCATTTGATAGGATCTCACATGATCTTCTTACCAATAAACTAGGCAAATACAACTTAGATGGGACTACTATAAGGTGTGTGCAAAAATGGCTGGATAACTGTTCTCAGAGAGTAGATATTAATGGCTCATAATCATGCTGGAAGGGCATAACAAGTGGGGTTCTGTTTTGGGACTGGTTCTATTCAATATCTTCATCAATGATTTAGAGACTGGCATCAAAAGTACTCTTAGTAAATTTGCAGACAAGACCAAGTTGGGAGGGGCTGCAACTGTTCTGGAGAAAAGAGTCATAACTCAAAATGATCTGGACAAACTGGAGAAATGGTCTGAGGTAAATAGGATGACATTTACTACGGACAAATGCAAATTACTACGGACAAATGCAGTTTCACACATGCAGAAAAGGGAAGTGACCGTCAAGGAACGAGTACTGCAGAAAGGGATCTAAGATCATAATGGACCGCAAGCTAAATATGAGTCACCAGTGTGACGCTGTTGCAAAAAAAGCAAACATGATTCTGGGATGCATTAACAGATGTCTTGTGAGCAAGACACAAGAGGTCATTCTTCCGCTCTACTCTGCACTGATTAGGCCTCAGTTGAAGGATTGTGTCCAGTTTTGGGCACCATATAACAAGAAAGATATGGAGAAATTGGAGAAGACCCAGAGAAGAGCGACAAGAATGATTAAAGGTCTAGGAACATGAGCTATGGGGGAACACAATGAACTGGGCTTGTTTAGTTTAGAAAAGAGATGGGACATGATAGCAGTTTTCAAGTACCTAAAAGAGGGTTACAAGGAAGAGGGAGAAAAATTGTTCTTCTTGGCCTCTGAGGATAAAACAAGGAGCAATGAGCTTAAACTGCACCAAGGGAGGTTTAGGTTGGACACTAAGAAAAACCGTCTCAACTGTCAGGGTGGTTAAACACTGGAATAAATTGCCTAGGGAGATTCTGGAATCTCCATCACTGGAGATATTTAGGAGCAGGTTAAAAAGACATCTGTTGGGATGGTCAGACAGTACTTGGTCCTATTGTGAGGGCAGGGGACTGGACTCGATGGCCTCTCGAGGTCACTTCCTGTTCTAGTGTTCTATGATGCTACGAGCAATTTTACCCCAAAGGTCAATATTTTTCAGTATCTGGAAATAGGGGATTAGGATAATAAAAATAATTATTTGCCCTTCTATACTACGTTCTTTCTCTCTACACCTGCTGGCAGAAGAATCTTTCCAAACAGCTCTATCCCTACTGATAAATCTGCCATGGCTTTACATCTTGTTCGGAAAGCTTTGTGCCTGCCTTTATTCTCCCGTCCATTGCAGAACAGTTCTTTCCCTTCTCCTACTGCATGTAACTCTTCAGTTTTCCCTCCATGCCCTGCCCATGGCCATCTGCTCTTAGTCAGCAGTACTGTTTGCCTTGCAGATTCTTCATGCAGTCACTCTCTACCACCTTCACCTCTTTTTCCCATTCTTTTTCTGCATTCTGCTCTACCACAGGATTTTTCCCATCTCTCATTCGCACTCGGCCCCTTTCAGCTGTTCTTTACCCAGTCACTTCACTGGCTGTGGTATCAGCTGCCACAAATTAATTTGGGCTAGATCTGGCTGATGCTTGCATAGGAGACCTTCCAGATAAACCTACACAGTGATGGTCGTTTTTGCTATGAGTCAGTACTGAACCAATATCCAAGCATGGGGTCAGGAAAGGGTGGGCTGATGACGTTTCTCTTTTAGAAAGGCTATAAAATAGAGGTTCTGGTCTCTAAAGCTTTCCCAGCAACCTCTGCCAGAGCAGCAGGGTTAAAGCTAGATCCCTGGCCAAATCTCAGTTCAGGTTATCCCTTCTACTCTTTCATTTAGACACTTATTTAATCTCCTGTCCTAAATTGTTACACAGTATTGCTGGGTGCTAGTAAGGAGCTGCCATGGTCTGTTCAAGACATAAAACCTCTTCTTAGAGGGCATAAAATAATCATTAGCCCTCTTGGGGAGGAAGGCACTTTTCCTACAGGCATAGTATCCCATAACTACCCACTTTGGAATTCCTTGCACCTCCATCTGGAAGCGCTGGTGCTGGCCATTGTCAGAGGCAGGATACAGGGCCAAATGGACCACTTATCTGATCCAGAAGGACAGTGTCTATGCCCCCGTTGCATTTCAGGAATGGGTGAAGTAATTCATTGGATCTAAGACTCTTCAAACTGTGTGACAATAATGAGCACACAGAGAGCATGTTTCATCCACAGATCTATACAAAGATGGGTCAGTATCATTACCCATCATTAAATGTGGAAACCAAGACACAGAGCACAGAAGTGACTTGCTCAAAGTCACACAGAAAGTCAACAGCAACTCCAGAATGGAATCCTGAACCCTACTGCACTGTCCTATTTATAAAACTATTCTCCCTCTGATTGTTTCTGTATTTTAAATAGATCACTAGATTTGTCAGTCAATTAAGTATTTTCTGATTAAAGGTCTTATAAGAAGCTACAGTGGTGTTATTATTGTACTATGTCTGCACCAAGATATTAAATTGCACACAGAAAAAAAGAAAACTTGAGACTCTGAAGACTCAATTCACACATGAATTGCTAGGTCCCTAAGCTTTCAGCAGTGGTTTCTTCCATTCTGTGCATTCCTCAATGGGCTGGTGGTGGGAGCAAAGCCATTCCTAATATTTCAGACAACTATGTTGCTGGTAGCTTGGAAAAAGGTTCGGCTGAAACTGCTGACATGTCTCAAATTCCCCAAGCAGTGTTACTGGCCCTAGCCAAGTGAGTTCAAGGAGCCATCTGGCTGGGGCTGTGACGTCCACGTGCCAGCAGCCTGCCTCTCACTCCCTGAGCTGGGATAATTGTACATTGTTCGGCCACTGAATCACAGCTCTGTAGATCTGGAAGCTTGTCTCCCATGGATGAGCTAATTCACATGCAAACTGCCGGGAAAGGAGGGAGTCAGTCACTCAGAGATAGCCCTTACCCCTTCCCTTCCCAGATAATAAAGAGAAGGGTTATGTGTAATTAGAATGCTCAATGACACCAGGGGAAAGAAGAGGAGATGGAGTCCCCTTAATGTTTAATATTTGAGCCCTACATGAAGTAACACACAACCTTCCTCTTTGGGTTTGGGTGTGGGATTCTTCTGCAGTCTTGTTCCTATTGTGTCTGAACTCCCAAATAAGACCAAAGCAGTCTGGAATCTGGTTGCATGTGCTGCTGCACCTACCATTTGATTTCTGGAGTCTGCTGTAAGATATAAACAGCCCTTTGCCTTCTTCAGCCCCACCCACTTACCCCAAACCCCCAAGGATCTCAAAGTTCTTAACAAATAGGAATGAATTACGCTTCACAAGCTCCACGTGTCCTTTTTTCTGTGAGGGACAGTAGGTCTGTATTATTGTCAACTTTATTTAACATGTGGGGAAACTGAGGCACAAAAGTTACTTTCTTAAAGCACCATGCAGGGAATAAAGGGCGCTATTTGTCTCCCCTGGGTTACGAGTGAATGACATCCCTTGTTATGTACTACTCAGGCTCTGGAAGAGGGTAGGACCTCCAGGAACAAGGGGTTAACCTCAATTTTCCCCTAGCTGGGTGTTTAATAGAAGGGTTATAACCGAGGGAAGGCAACGGGATGGGACATCTTTAGGGAGGCTGAGTGCCACACTGAGCGTCAACATTCTGAGCTGAATCCCAACCAGAGGCAAAGAGAAAACAGTTCCATCTATGTTCACTTGATTTGCTTCCTTTCAGGAAGACACCCTGCTGACTGCCACTATATGGTCTGCTAGATTATTCTACCGCCTTACAAAGATTTAACCTCTTGATAAAAGATGCATGAAAATCAGAGGCAGGGAACCACCATCGTGCAAAGATGGAAAGACTGTCAAAGTACAGGGATCTCTGGAGCCAGGTTTCAGACCTCACTGGTCTTTCAAAAGTATTGCCTTTTGCCATTGGGCATAAGAGCCTTTCATCCCAGAATGCTTTTAGAAACTGCCTGAATTGGACCTACCCCACACATTTTTAGGCTGGGGTGTTGCAGCCATTTAACAGGGTACAGCAACACAATACGACAGCTTAGGACAGGGAGTGAAGCCATATCTTTGACCCAAATTAAACTCTTTGTAGAAAGGGAATTGCAGGATGCAAAAAGTACATATGCAAATGATAATGTGATCTCACCAGATAATTATCACAATGTTCTCTATCCTGGGAGGAAAAAGAAAAAAGAATAAAAGGAAAAACAGCATATTTTGTTGAGAGCAGGCAGTCAGGCAGCCTTTTGTTTTACAAAGGGCAGTACCTCCTCTCACCATGCTGGTGAATTCACTCTGCTGACTGAGAAGGAAGGCTCCGATCTACTGACTCATCAGCACCATTTCCTTGAAAGACTCCAGTCCTGCACCATGTACATGAAAGCACTGAAAGCACCGTTTAAGGCTTTAGGTTTATGTCTGCCAGGTTTAGAACTCTACCTCCAGTCTTCTTCACCACAGCAGCAGAATGGCAGATGAGTATTTAAGAAGGCTACAATTGAGAGCTATTTGAAACTCCTCACCCTTCTCTGGGATGATTAGATGCTTCCTCCTCTCCCTGTGGAAGCAGGTTAATAAACAACCCCAGGAACCGGGTCTCCACTGGAAACCTCTCTCCAGTGCTGACAAGAACACTGCCCCAGAATGAAGTGTTAGGCTTAGTCTACACTAGGCTGGTAAATTGATTTCAGAAACACAATTCTACTTAAGGCAACTGCATATCCACAAAGGCAAATCCACATATCTGAAACAGACTTACCTGACTGTCCTGACTGAGGGAGTTGATAGGGGGGTTTCTCCCACTGACCTCCCTTACTCATCGTGGTAGCCAGAAGCACAGGGGTTGACTGCTGACCCCAGATAGGTCAATTTTGCATGTCTCCACCAGACGTGCAAAATCAAACTCCAGAAGTGTAGACATAGTCTATACCTAGTTCTAGTCACTGAGCTGGAGGAAAGTTTCACACTCACTCCTATTCCTGCAAACCTAAACCATGACCCGACTTCCAAATCAGCAGGAGCCCCTGGTCTATATTTTGTCACCACTCAGACCTCTCTTGCCTATGCACTGCAAAGCTCAAAGTCAGAATACCTGGCAGGCTGCCATCACCAAGTCAGAAAGAACAATAACAGACATCACAGATCAAACACAGCTCTCCCATTACTACAGTTAAGCCTGACACTTAATGTATTGACTTTGGCAACATGTGTAGCCGTGTTGTGCCAATACAATTATTGAAATGGAAACAGGAGCAAGGAGGCATGGATGAGTGAACCAGTCCAGGTAAAATAAGAATCCCTTGTCCCCTCGCTACAATCCCAAACCTTTGCTTCAAACCACACTCCAAACCACTGGGTTTATCTTTTCTTTGTTTCATTCTTCTGCCCTGTTGTCGTTCTGGGTTCCATCTGGCATTGAAAAGGAAAGTACTAATGTATAACGAGGGTGTTGCTCTATATTTCTGGTCAGGTCAGAAGCAGAAGGTACAAGAAGTCTCATAAAGAGCCTGTTTTCATTTGCTCTCTAGCCTAGATGGGAAGGAAGGAAGGTGTAGCTAAAACTAACCAAACACAGGAGTCCAAAGGTAAACTATCCAGTTAGGAACACTGGAGGAAAATAGTCTAGGAGGGTGACAGCCGGCGAAAGAAGAGTAACTGGTACAAAGCAATTATCATCTGGCGCTTAGCTTGTCCAAATAAACCAATCTGATCCTGCTGATTGCTTGTTTATTTCATTCAAATTATAACGCTGGCCCAAACGGTTTGGATCCCCATCCAAAACACCAGATCAGCCTCCTGATCAAAACCCTGAAACTTCTGAGGTTTAGCCAGCATTACTGTATGCAACCCTGTAATGAAAAGGTTCAAACAGGAAAACAGTGCAGGCCTCACATGAGGCTCTGTAAGTTTCCAACATTTTGTTTAACACACTTGCTTTGCCAGCCTCTCTCCCTGAAAGGCAACAAGAAGATACTTACTAGCACACACTGCCAGAGACAGCACATGAGGAACATTGTTCTGAAACACAGACAGGCTCCAACTTCACAATTCAGATCCAAATTTCCAAACATCCACAGTGTAGGGGCTCTGGAGTGGCTCAGATCAATGGGTTTGATTTAGCCCTTTATTGTACAAATAAAGGAGCAATCGACTCAATTCTGATCTAGGTCTCAGCTTAGGTTTTGAAGATAACCTTATTTAAAAAGGTAAGTATGACCATATCAATCCCAAACAATATACAGTACAAATACTGCACTGTCTGGTGCAATCACTGTTGTATTTTTCAAATAAGGATTGGCTCTGAGAGTTTGGTTGATGCTTGTGTCTAACTGCCTGCCTGTACTAAGATTAGAAACAGGTCAAAGGATGCCATTACAGTAAGAGTGTCCTCTGTCCATTTTGACCATCCAGATTTTTAATCCAGATTCAGGGACATATGACACATCAGTTAGAGGTATCACAAACCTTGTCCCAACCTATCTAGAGTGCAGAGACAGTAAGCTAGTGCCTAAGATCTAGGCTATGTCTACACAGCAGGTTTTTTCAGCATTACTTATTTTGATGTTCGAATGTCTAAATAAGTAATGGTGGAAAATTGCATTCACACAGCCACAGCATTGCGAAATGGAGCATTCTCAATTACAGCCACAGTTCACGGCCACAGACGATAATAGCTGTACTTCATTCACACACATTCCTTTTTGACCCTGAAAGCAGGAGGGGGTTCACAAAAGTCATTCACGGAGCTGGAGTAACTATTTTGAGGGAAAAGCCCTCTTATTCCAAATGACCCTGCTTGGCTCTGTGAATGCTTTGTGGTTTGTTTCATTTTTTGAACAAAAAGGTGGTTTTCTGAGGGGTGGGGTGCACCCAATGTAGACAAACCCTCAGAAAGGATTTTCTTGTTTCTTTTAAAAAACTTTTCTGTATTTGTAGAAACAAATGTAGGCTCCTGGTGCACATGGAAAGTCTTGGAGTGGCTTGTGGCCTTGGGAGCATGTGGGATAGTAGCATCTCTGAAGGCATTTAGTTAGTCACTCTCTAAACATGGAAGGAACAGGAGTGAAAGATGAATGGCTGCAACCCTGCTCAGCTGCTAGAGCAGAATTCCAATGGCGAGCAGGCAGCTGAGAATCTGGCAGCAGGACATGCATTCCCCATCCTCCTCCTGTCTGTTGCCCCACTCCAGAGAGGGGCATGTAACAAAGCCACTGTCAAAGAGTCTGGGTGTGAGTCTCATGTCAGATGTCCATGCACATGGGATTGCTTTACAGCAGGGAGTGGTGCAGACCAAGAACCACTGGGGGAGGGAGGCCATTGTAGGCACCATGCATTGCTACCCAGAATTTATTTGTACGTTTTGATTTAGACAAAGATCCTGCATGGATTTCACCACACATGTCTGTGTCTTCTTCATAAAGTGCCCATTTCTCTGTTGCTCACCCTCGGCAGCAGTGTGACAACAGAACTCTCTACAACACAGAGGATCTAACCACAGCACCATCGGCCTCTTAAGCTGTCATTAATCAAATATCAAATTCCCCTGCTTTCTTGTTTAGTTACAGACTCAAAGTCCTGAGTTCTGAGTAAACTCAATTTCTGTCAAAACTAGCCTCTCTCTACACTTAGGAATACTTATACACTAAGCTACAGCTGTCTCTGTCTCCACCCTATCTATACAGGTCCCTGAATTTGGACACTGTTTGGAGTTTGTGCTATGTGGCTGAGGCCCCAGCATTAGCTGTTATTGGTAGAAAGAGGAAAGAGATTGGACTCTTACTAAAATCAAGGGGTTTTTCTACAAATGATTCCCCCCCACACACACAATTACTATTATCGAGACATGGCTAACTGACTCTGTCTACGATCAGTACAGTAACCTCTGTGTTAATTTCCCACTAAACTCAATCTATGCAACTATGTCCTCCATCCAGGTCGGTCGTTGATGAACCTAGATTTTTGTGTTGACAACGTGTAACGGAACTGCAGAGCTGTCAAGGGAGAGGTTGAAGGTTTTGGCAGCCGGACTGAGGACAACTGAGGCTTTAGGCACTGGAAAGCCCTGGGAACCTGTTTGGAACTGTAGGGTGAACATATTAGCTGAATTTGTCTTCTCAACGGTCAGCAGTGAACCAACTAGCAATGCTTACATTTATGTTATCTTTAGGTTTCAGAATGGACACCTCAGATAAGATTAATTGAGCAGCTGACTCAGTTAAAGGCTCTGTTTCAAAATGGTTGTTGACTCATGTAGACGCCCCTGCATCAGGCACCCTCAGTTCATAGCTTCAAGTTCTACTTCACAAAAGAGAGAAGCCTGAAGGGGGACATAACAGTTTTCAGGTACATGAAAGGCTGTCATAAGGAGGAGGAAGAAAACTGATTCTCCTTAACCTCCAAGGATATGACAAGAAGCAACAAAAATTAAAGCAAGACTGGTTTAGTTTTGATATTAGGAAAAGACTTCCTGGGAGATTAGTTAAGCATTGGCATATATTGCTTAGGGAGGCTGTGTAATCTCCATCACTGGCGACTTTTAAGAGCAGGTTAGACAAACTCTGTCAGGTATGGCCTAGATTAGGGGTCTGCAACTGTAGCTCTGGAGCTGCATATGGCTCTTTAAGGACTTCTTTGTAGCTCCTGATTCGATCCTCGCAAAATAAAAAAAGAAAACAACTTCCTGATTATTTTCGATAAACGGTGAACATCTAAAAGCCTGAAAATGAACATCTCATATCTAAATAGTAAAGGATATGTGAAATTGAAAATATAGACAACTCCCCATTTAATGTGTGCAGTGCATTGTGGGGTATGATATTGTATCTGTGTTTTGATCATGTTGCTAATAAAGTCTTGATTTTGAAAAGGCAAAGGAAGCTTGGGGCATTCCTGCTGTGAAGGACAACACGTATTTTAAGAAAGAAAACTGAAATTAAATATAAAATAATATTGGCATAATTGAAGTGGCGTTGGAAAGGCTTTAAAAAGAGGAAAATGGACAATGAAAACAGAATTTCAAACTGAATGGACCCAATCCTTCACATATATATTGAGTTCCGCTGGGCTCCCTTTATGTCTCATTTGCAATGAGAAATTTGCCAGCAACAAAAAATGCACCCTTGAGAGGTGTTTTCTCAAAAAACACACTATTTTTGCTGAACAGTATCCAGATATGTAACACACATGTAAAGCGTGAGGAAACAGAATGTGTAAAAGCTTGTGAATGCCCTGCAGTTTACATGTATCGCATTACAGTAAATCATTGTGTGTGTGCTGTTCTTAAAATAGGGGTTACGAAAAGTATGATTTTAAATTATTTATTAAGGACCATCTCTTATTCACATGCATTGTGGCTCTTGAACTACTGAGGTTTTTACCGGGTTCGAAAAAATGGATCTTCTTGCTATTTTGGTTGCTGCCCCCTGGCCTAGATGGTGATTAATCCTGCCAAGAGCTCAAGGGCCTGGAAGACATGACCTCTCAAGATCCCTTCCAGTTTTACAATCTTATGATTAAGAGGACACCCCATCTTCAAATGAGAACGAAGATACCAGAGCAGAATTCTGTGCCACCTTGTATACTCTGCTGCAAATATGGTGGCTGTAGAATTGCAGAATATGCATAAAACTGGTTACAGATTAACCTTTCTGGTATTGCCTCTGAACCATGAGAGCTCCAGTTTAGAGCTGGGCCTGAATTAAAAACTGGTTTCAAAACCACATATTCCTGAAATTTGGGAAAACTCAAATCTGGGCAAGAGCTCTACAGTATTTTTACTTCAGTTGTTGCCTTCGTATCAGTAAGGATATTTCCCTATGCCTTTTAGAGCTGTGAAATACTGTGTACTGCAGTCCCCAAAAGTTTGCAACCACTCTAGATAAAATGTGCAGTTACCAATAAAGAGAAAATATTTGCTCTTTCTGACTGCGTCTTCTGTAAAATCTAGTTCAAATTATGCAGCCAGAACATGTGATTCATGCTGTTTGCAGGGGAAATGTAGGATCAAAGCACAGTTAGGCATGCAAACATGTGTGTCTCATGCAGTCGTTGATGAGGTAAATGCAAAGCAGGATGTAGCCTGGACCCACAATGTGTGATTCATCCAGGAGTTAGTCAGGAAAATGGAGATCCAAAGCAGGGAACACTATGCTTGCAACACAAACATTCAACTTCTGTTACGGTAACACCAAACTACGGGTACATGAAAGCCCAGCTCCGAAAAACCAACAAACTGACTGAGCAAGTAATATAAACAATATACAAAATAAAGGAAAAAGAGCAAAGTAACTATAGAAAATGAATGGTTTCTGCACCTATTGTTCCAACGTTAACACCCAGCTCAGATTTGCCTTCTTGTTGCTTCCACAGTGTTGCTATAAAGGCTAGCAACTGGGAAGTGGGTGCAGACAAAGCAAACTCAGGATTATTGCAGTTCACACACTTTATTCATTGTGGCTGCACATATCCACATAGGGGTCTACCGAATCACCCCCTTCACCTGTGTAAGCCCAGATGCTCCATGATACCATCCTTTTTAACCCTCCAAACACAGGTACATGCCCTGCAGTTCATACATTCAACCTTTGATGTCCCAGCGCAGTCTTTTAAAAAACATTCCCCTGTTTGGTTTTTGGTCCCACACTCAACGGGAGAGGTTTAACTTACTAATCCGTTTCTCAGAGAGTCAAATCAACGCACTTTGCAGCTAATTCCTGTTCTTACACTCTGCACTCTCTGCCTACCACAAGACAGATAGACAGATCTCAAGAGATACCACACACACATCTATAATATACACCTTGAATCAACAGTCTGTGATGAGTTCCACGTAGTACAGTAAATTCTTTCATATCCAGCAGCCCCAGAAGATTGCCAGATATTCAACTACTTTGGATAATAGAGAGTTATACCTAGCAATGCATAACACTAAAGAAAAACAAAATTCGATATTAACAAACAAAAAGAACATTTGCAGAGTACTTTATCAACAACAGTAGTATTGTGCTCTGTGAACTTACACAGTATATGGTATAGTTATTTGTATTGTTACACTATTCTGTACTTATGGAAAATGTAACTAAAATTTATTTACAGTTAAAATGCTGCTTATTTGAGATTTCTGAATGATAGAATACTGGTTTAGATGGAGTTTACTGTATGGTGAATTTATCTGATTTACTACACTGATGACATGCATTTGAACATGTTCTCCAGCTGGTATGCAGCTAAAGAATTTAAAATTCTAATTTAATAGTCTAAACTTCAATGCATGTTCATACCACAGCAAAGCAAATCTAGCATTTCATCTTTCTGCATTAGCTGTGCATTGGGTCTTTCCAATGAGACCCCAATAAGTATCCGCTTATGTTTTCTGTGTAGGCATTATCTTCAGCACTTCTCATAAAAGTGGGGGTTTGTGCATGCACGCTTACACACAGATATAGGTCTGCAAGTGCACATTCCTAATGGCAAATCCCGACTCATGTACACACACTTTCATCTGCTGACAAAGAGGCTTAAAAAGACCCAGACCCCAACGCACACAAACACATCTTTATGAACATCCCGGCACAAACTAGCTTGCACAGATCATTGTGTTTGCTGTATAGAATCATACCACATATCCCTGTGCACAGAAACTCTCACAGGAGCATACAAATACATTTACACACCTAGGGCAACGCATGAAAACGTGCCATACAAACAAATGCATATACACATATGTATGGTTACACATGCGCACGCATGCGTATGCACACACGCATCCATGCACGGTAATACAGGACACAGATACACATACGAACATAAGGTTGGGCATGGTTACGCACACGTCTGCTTGTGCGTGCAGCTACAAGGCCACCGGGCCTGGAGAGGCCTAGCTTCACATCTGCAGAGCAGGTTTCAAACTTGGCTCCAATTGGAGACATCTCCTTAAAGCAAATCACATGCTGCCTGCAAGGTAGGTCCCTGCTCCCTGCTCATCAGAGCACGAGTAGCAATGTGACTGTAAAGTAAATGGTCCAAGACTCAGTTTGCCTAGGACATGGTTGTGATTGTTGAGCTGGTGACAAAATACCATGCCAGCATCAGGACCAACGAACTGAATGGGGTTCTGTGTTTTCTTTGCTTTGTACAAAGTATTTAGTACTTATTATTTTGCCTCCTTAAAAAAAAAAACCCACTGATGTAGTCTACTGTGTGCACTGAAACATTAAAACTGACAATAGCACTGTCATACTGCAATGCCTTGGGAGAGGTATTTTTATTAGGGCCCAAACTCTAAATAAGCCCTGTTTCAATGCTCACTCAATGCAGTCATCCTAATGCTTCTTCCGTTGGAGCTGTAAGTGTGAAGAGATGGGTGCTAAGGGAGAAAAGTTAGAAGGGTATTATTAATAATTTTGACAGAGTGTATGGGAAGCACAAAAAGCAGGCAACTGGCGAAGACCCACGTGCAAAGGTGAGTGAGGGTGGGTTGGGGGGAGGAGGAGGAGGATGGGGTTAGATGGAGGGCTGGGGAGGCTGGCTTGGATAAGGGGGATGACGTAACTGCAGGGGGCTGGTGGTGCCTGGCTTTGTGGGAGGAGAGGGGCTCGGCCGGGCGGCTGGCGGGGCTTGGGCGGCTGATCAGCTTGCAGGATTCACGTGGCTTGGGAAACTGGGCCTGGCATCACAGAACTCAGGCGGCTCAGGCAGCATAGGGCTTGGGTAGGCAGCTCAGGTGGCTGGCCTGCACCTGGGGCAGGTGGCTAGTGAGGTAGCAGCTAGCTGGCCTCAGCAACGTGGGGCTCGGGCAGGTGGTTCTGGCAGTGCAGATCTCAGGTGGGCGGGGCAGCTGGCATGGGCATCATGGCAGCTCAGGCAGCTGGCACAGGACTCGGGCAGCTGGCCAGCTGGGGCTGCACCATGCACTCGCAAGGGGCCAAGAAAAACTATTTGTGCTTATTTTTAATTTGAAATAATGTTTTTGTATCAAGCTTCTGTGCTGATTGTAAATTACTAATTGAATTTTTTATTAAAAAGGGGATTGGATGGTGGCAAAGAAGAGGTGGGGGGGTATGAGGGTTTCTCAAAAATCTAAAGGCAGGGCGGGATGCCGAAATGTTTGGGAACCACTAATCTAGTTCTTTTTTGAACCCTGTTAAAGTCCTGGTCTTCGCAACATCCTCTGGCAAGGAGTTCCACAGGCCTGCTATGCGCTCCCTTTTGTTAGTTTTAAATCTGCTCCCATTGATTTCATTTGGTGACCCCTAGTTCTTATAATCAATCTTATCTGACCCATCTTACAAGGTTCTTAAAAGGAAACTGAATTTGACACAATAATTTTCCATAAACTCATGTTGATTTGCATTAATTACATTACCCTCCTTTAATTCTTTATAATCAAACCTGTAAAGCTTTTCCGGTATCTGGCTCAGCATCAATGTCAGACTGCTAGGTCTATAATCACCCAGATCAGCCCATTTCCCTGCTTTGAAAATTGGCTTATTTGCTGTCTTCTGGAAGCACTGTCAAGTGCTCAAGACTTACTAAAAATCAACATTAACAGGCCAGCAAGCTCCTCAACCAGCTTTTAAAATTCTTACATGCAAGCTATCTGGCCTTATTGTTTTAAAAACACCTGATTTTAGTAGCTTCTGTTTCACATCCTCCAGAGATGTTAGTGGCATGGCCGTACGTGCCAGTTCTGAGTATTGGCACCTTTTTCAGAGTGCCACAGCTGGGGATCCTGCAGCTGGGGCTGCCAGCAGGGCTTCTGCCTGACCCCAACCAGGGATCCCACGGCTGGGGAGGCTGGCGTGGCTCCATGGCCCAGCCAGCTCCCAGCCAGGGGGCTGCAGGGTCCCCTACCCCAGCTGGGGCGTGAGTACCAACACCTCTTTTTTTGTTGTTGTTTGTTTGTTTAAAAAATAATAAAGCAGTGGGAAAGAGCATTTTCATAACCATACTATGGGACTACATCACCTGTTTTTTCCTCAAATACTGAACAGGAGTATTTATTGAACACTTCTGCCTTTTCTGCATTATTGGTAATTCTACCCTTTCCATCCAGTAATGAAGCAATACCATTCTCAGGAGTCCTTTTGTTGCTATTATATTTTTAAAACTCCTTCTGACTGTCATTAACTCTGTTGGACATATATTCCTCCTTGTAGCCCTTTGCACCCATCATCAGCTTTCTACAATTCCTAATTATTGAGGAATATTCATTACTATCAACTTCCCTTTCTTCCATGTGTTATATATAATTTTTTAAAGATGCCTTCACTCCCCTTCTATATCAATTCAAATTTTTAACCAGCGCAATCTTCTTCAATTGTGGGATTGTGGCTTTTGAAGCATCTCACAAACTCCTCTTAAATTATTCCCAATTATCATTCACACATTTCTGTTCATCTTCTTTTCCAGGTGATGTGGCTCGTAACTGTTTTCAGCTTCATGAAATTGGCCCTATTGAAGATTGGCCCTACTCAGGCACCAAGTATAGGTTGAACCTCTCTAGTCCGTCACTCTCTCATCCAGCACCATCTATAATCGGGCATGATTTTAGTTAGCTGGACGATCACTAAACATGGGTGTGGCCAAGTTTCCCATGGTCCCATAAAGTTTGTTTACAGCCACCTCTCCTGGCTCTGGTTGTGTTATCTGTTCCTCTACCTATTAGGCCAATAGCTACTACGGAGTTTTCCCATGTTGGCTGCAACCTTTTTTGAGTTAGGAAATTGTCATCTATAAAGTTTAAAAATTCCATGTGTGGTTTGATCCTGGCAACATGAGACCCTCCCCATCCCAGCCTATGTCACTCAAACTGAAGTCCCCCATGATCATACAGGGTTTTTCCCCAACACATTATAGTCAGATATGTGAGGAGGCATTCATCCTTTCTCCAAGTATGATCTGGTGTTCTTAGAAGCAGGCAGCCAAGCAAGTGAAAGGGGCTGGTTAGGGGCATGCATCCTCCAACCGTCTCCATCCAGGAGTGTTCCCACCCTTAGGCTCCCCTCTCCCCCACCGAGCACCCTTTAGGAAGGGCAGGTGTCCTGCAGCTGTGGGTACCTAGGATTTCACAGTTCCTCCTCCTCCGACAATCAAGGAGTGAGGGGAAAGTGCACTGATTGTGTGCCTTCCTCTCACTCTCGGCTGCCAAGGGGAGGGGCAGAGGAGTACATGGCACATCTTGCAGACTCTCCCCTGGCTCCCTGATAACCAGGGGAAGAGGAAGAAGAGCTGCAGCAACACAGTATTTGCAGCTGCAGCCCCTCCCTGCTTTCCCAAAATGGAGCTCTTGTCCCCCCCACACAGCACACACCCCTACACAGACCCCAGCCCCTGCCCCACTCTACCCCACACTTACATTTCTTACCAACCCGATCATATCACACCCCAGCCTCCTGCCCTGAGCCGCCCCCTCTCTCCTGCATGGGGGTGTGATACAACAGTACCCGTAAGAAGCTTCAGTTTCATTCACCCTTGTCTGATGGGATGTCAATCCATACTCATTAAAGATGTGTTTCTTTCCAGCCAGTCTTTCCCACGTAACAGAAGGAGGAGTCCTGTCTTCATGACTTCTTTTAAATCTCTGTAGAGAGTCACCAAAACAAGAGGCCAGGCCCTGGCTGTGGGTGCCTTTTGAATCCCTTCTGTGTGTCTGAGGCCACCTGCAGGCTCTGCAAGATGTTGCTATAGTGCTCACACTTGAATCACATTTTGAAGCTTTTCCATGTAACCGTGAAGGCTGGCAATTTACTTAAAATAAAACAAAAGCTGTGATCCTGCCATAGTCACCTGCTCCAGCAGCTGGGCACTAGGCACAGAAAGAATGCCTTAATTTAACCTAGACAGAATAGGAACATTGTGCCCAGTTTCCTTTTCCATAAGCAAATGTCACCGGGCTCCTCTAGAGTGTAGGAAGGTTGACTCTTGATTGGTCTGGTAGGCAATAATTGTTCTCAACATATTCTAGTTTCTATACAAGCTGCCCTGTTGCTGAATCCTACCATCATGGCTGTGGCACAGGACTGGCTACATTCAACTGATGAAAAGTTTGTGGTTGGGTTGAACGCAAACCCTGCCACCAAGCTTTCCCATTAATTAATGGGCAAATCCAGAAGTCCTCACTCAGACAAAATTGCCAGTGAACTCAGTGGAAATCTATGCCATAGCCAAACGCGAGTATGACTTTCTGGATTTGGTCTTGGTATACAGGTGGCTGGATGAAGTATCTAAATACCCACCAGGTCTAAACAAAAGCTCAGAGCAGGGGTGGGGAACCATGGCTTGTCTGCATCTGGCCCCCAAGTGTCAGGACTCCCCCCTCCAGCATCTGGACTATGGCAGGTGGTATGTGGGGAGCCCCAAGCCTCACAGACTGGATCAGGCAAGCCAGGGTTGAACCTAGCCCACAGATTCTGCCTGGAAGTGATCAAGAAGAAAGCAGCACCACCGTCACCTGTGCTGCTGTTTCCTCTCCTGCTCCCCCCTACCCCAGCGGGAGGTACTGCAGTTCACGGCTCCCTGGAGAGGTTTTTCTTCCTGCCTCTCCCAGAGGCTGCACCTGCTGCTCTGATTGGCTGGAATTCTGGCCAGTCAGAGCAATGGGAGGGCAGTGCCTGGGAGAGGCAGGTAGAAAAAACTCCCCAGGGAGCATTTCTTTGCACTGCCATTACTCCAGCCAGGGGAGGGGGCAGCAGTGACAACTCACAGAGATAAGTGCCCCTCCTCACTGTCTAGACTTCCCCACCCCCAGCTACTCCCGCAGCTCCTCCTGCCCTGACCCCCCCACACCCCACTCCTGCACCCTCCCTTCCACCCACACCCCATACCTGCTCCTTGGCACCCCCTCTTGCACAGGGTAACCTTTGGACCCCCCCCCAGTTTTGGTCCTGCCTCAGGTACCCAGAAGAGTTAATTTGCCCTGGAGGAAGCCCTGAACCCCAGACCCTCCATTCTCCACCCCTCTGCCCACGGTGCTGCAGCATGAGGGGAGTGAGGTATCTTAGTCAGGGACACCACATCAGTGAGGTTGTTTTAGGGGTTTTTTTGGGGGGGTGTTTTTTGCTTCTTACTTTTATGTGGCCCCGACTGATTTTTCAGTGGGTCAGTGACCCCCAACCCAAAAAAAAGTTTCCCACCCCTAGCTTAGAGATTAGCAGCGTGATCAAGATCAGCTGGGGGCTGTGCCACAGTGAAGGGGAGGAGCTTTGGGACAGACCTACAATGAGCATCATACCATAGCATGTCTCGGGCACAGAGACAGGCCTCCTCTGACCCAGCCTCTCCTGAGGCACGCTCTATCCACCATGACCCCAGCCCAGCATGCACATTGCACACAAGCTACTAAGCAACCATCAGGCGGCAACAACTTTCAGCCTCTGCTGACCCAGGCTGAACTAGAAGAGTCATCCTTGGAGAGTAACACTCTATATCCCATTATCAATGCCCGGAGCCGTCCGTTGTACCAGCTAACATATTTTGACTCTCTGCCCCTATTAAACCCCACAGTTGTCTCCCTGAGGTTCTGTTCTCTCACCGGAATGCTATTTCAGGGCGTGCAGGAGGGCGAACAGAACATCACATTGGCAGCAGTCGCAGAACACTGACCCCTTTTTCCTCTCCAGAGGGCACTGCTAGAAGGGCCCATTTCACAGCCATATCAGAGCTCATGGAAAAAAAGAGCCTCAACAGCTGAGCACAAGGGGGTCATTTGTTTCAAAGACCATTAACAAAGCAGCCCCACTTTTTCAGCCAGGGAACAAAACCATTAACAGGAGTCAACAAAGGAATGTAAAGACCTCTGGAGTGCTACTGTTGAAGGACTTCAGACATTGAGGGAACTGCAGAGAGTGGGTGGGGGGTGGGTATGAGAAATATCTGAGGTCACTGCATCACAGTCAGACAGCATCACACAGGAAACAGATGTGTTACAAACCACAGAAGGGTACAGCAGCAGCAGTAGAATAAACTCTTCTGCAAATGGACATGCTGGGACACAGAGTGGCTCCTGCATTCTAGGAACAAGTGGGTTATCTGAAGCTTTTTTGTTTATTTTTTTAAGGCAGAGAGTTTCTAGTTCTCCTGGTTGCAGAGAAAAGTTGGATAATGTGAACTAAGTGCCTGCCAAAGGCTCAGAAACCAAAAAGCAAAGAAAAAAATGTTTATTTTATAAAATCTCATGGTTTTTAAACCAATCTCTTTGGGGGGCGGGGGAGGGGCTGACTCATGATTATTGAATGCCAGGGATCAACAGTACTGATTTACCCTCACAAAAGATACAGTCACCACTGCCACCCTCCATTCAACCAACATGCTTCATTTCTGCTCCAGAGAGGAGTTCAGACTCCCTGCATTCTGGGAAGCCTGTGAGAGCCAACGGTGGTGAAGACAAGAACCAGACTGAGACCCAGCAAACAGATTTCTCACGACCCACCGGCCTACCACCAGCCAGCAACAGCTTTCAGCCTCTGCTGATCCAGTCTGGACTAGAAGACTCTTCTGAGAAGAGAATCCCTCTGTACCTGTATCCCTTTATCAAGGTCCCCAAGACATCCATTTTACCTGCTAACTTCTTTTGACCTTCTGCCCCTATTTAATAATAATACTTTGTACTCCTAAACCAAGTTACATCATCATAAAGCACTTTACGAGCATTTGTTAATTTAGCCTTAGGTATAGAAGGTAAGGAACACAAACATCTTCTCATCCCCATTAAAATACAGCAATTTCTGAGGTGGAATGTTGTAGCGATTTAACAGTTACGGCCCAAAAAAAAAAACACCCTACGGAAGAAGAAAAATTAATACCTTAGGCAGAATATAATTCTCTCCACTGGAATTTGGCAGAGACATTAGGACTAAAGACTTTACAAAAAGCACCACTGGCTCTTAAATGAGCTGACCACAAGCATTCAGGAGTTCAGTTTTATACCTCTTCTGAAAAACAGCACCCCATCATGTCTGGACTTCAGTAACTCAGCCAAGACCTATGGATGTGTTACAGGACAGGGTGGGTAAGAGCCCATGGCCGGCAATGTGCAGGAGACCAGATTACATGATCATGATGGTCCTGTCTGGCCTTAAATCTGTGACAACAACACCCCAGAACAGCACGCTGAGTTAACGACTACTGTATGTGCTGACCCAGAGGGAAGAAAACAATCAAAAACAGCCAGCTCTACATCCTGCAGCACCCAGATGTGCCTCAGAGATTTCCCTCCCAAGCACAGAGGTGGTCTAACGCTCACTGGTTTATGAGAGCTCATGGAATCACTGCACAAGGCAGCTTTGCAAACTGGGATAAAGCCACTCTGTGTATGAAATAGAACCAGTTTAAATTGGCCTCAGTCCCTTTTACACCCTTGCCTGCTGTTCCAATTTATACTTCTGAGGACGTTTGGAAATCTGCTTTCACAAAGTTCCACCTTAAAAAGCCTTTTCTGGATACCAAAGTGCTCTATCCCCATGTCATGACTATCGGCTGCTCTGAACCAGTACCTTGGTCCCGTATTGCTTCTGAATAAGCAATGATGGCCAGCACCATTCCCCCTTGGACCCTGCCTGTGCAGAAAGACAGTTATCTCCTATTTTCCCAAAGCCCCTTCTTGGCAAGATACTGGCTGGCTCCTATAGCTGTAGTTGCAGATAGCTAAGCTGTCTCACTGACAATTATCTTCTATACCTCAGTAGCACTTCAAATTTCATCTCACAGTTTCAATTAGTGGAGAGCTGAAGGCTGGTAAATCCATCAGTGACATTTGGCCCCCTCAGTGCCCTGACAGTCACACTGACAGATTTTATTTCAGGAGTATTGATTCTGCTAGCAGAGGAATGAATGCTTCCACTTCTCTTCCATCCTCCCATAACCCTCTGATTTAACTTCTACCCTATGATCTAACTCATATCCTTCTAAATGAACATATAACAATTGGGTCTTTCATTTCTGGATCACACAGCACTGGGCATTGTGACATGCTTTTCAACAAATAACACAGTATTATATAAGGGAAAGCAATATCAGATTTTCCAACATTACTTTTCAAGACGGACTACATAAGGAAGTTGAATTATGAACCATCCTACAAATGACATCTAAGACAAAGCCCTCACCACTCGTCATTTAAACAAAAAAAAACCTGCTGTACTTCTTAGTCTTGCTGCCCTGACCTAATTTCAAATGGAATAATGCTGTTCTTTCCCTCTAAATTGCCTCTGCAGTTTCCACTTTGTTCTTTCCTGCCCTAAACTGTTGTGCAGTGTTGCTATGGGCTGCTGTAAACAGCTCCTCACAAGAGGTGGCTGCTGCGGTGATGGGTGGAAGTCATGGCAAAGTGATTTAGGTATCACTGTGATATGTTTGCAAAATGATTTGTTTTAAAGTGTGTTATATTTGTTTGGATCCTTGGAGATTAAGGAACCATACACATGGAAAATATTGTGATTTCTTAATATGACTGCTGATTTCCATTGTAAACTGTCTTTTGTAGTAACCAGAGAGATGTACATATACAATACACACATGTACTTGAATATCATTCACATACGCACACACGCGCACACACACACACACAGCACATCTTTCCTGTGTGATGCAAAAGACTTACTACACAGTCTAGTCTAGCTTTTTTGCTGAGACAGGCTTGTTCCCTCCAGCACATCATTAATCACCCTCATCACACACCAGAAGACCCAAATGTAAGGTCCACCCTCCATGGAGCTGACATTTCTGCAAGAGCTCTGTCACTAGGAGTAGCCCACATCTGGTGAAAGTAACTCAGTAACTGCAACATTATGTTAACTTAAATAAAGGAATCGGGGCAGATGTATATTTATTCTTTCCCCGTCTACTCTACAAGCAAAGACTCTGGTCTCAGCTGCTTCTCTCCCCACCCCACCCATCTTTCAAGTAATTGGCTCTTTTCCTTTCCTCATCCCAAACCAGTCATTTCAAAACCAAAGCCCTCTGACCTTATTGCAGCCACCCCCAGTCTGACCCACCATGTGCTTGGAAAGCTAGGGGAGGGTAGATAGAGGGAGAATAGACAAGGATATGGAAATATTATCTCAGCTGTCCCCTCAGCCTCCCCCTCCCCCCAAAAAAATCCAACACTTGTCCCTCCCCCATCCATCCGTCCTTACCCAGCACAGCAACAGCAGGCGGAGGTGGGAACGTTACTGGACATAGGAAGGGGCAGCTGAGGCATACCCAGTTGCTCTTCACAGACCCAGTCCTGCCGGTGCTGAATGCTCTCCGCACCCAGGCTTCACATGCAAGGCAAGTGGGGCTGGGGATCAAGCAGCCCGGCACCAGATCCCAAGCAATTTTTTTCTAAGACATTCCTAACTGGTGGGACAAGCCCAGGGTGCCGGGGCTGTCAAGTGCCAGGCTTTGGGGGGGCTGGGGCTCAGCCTTGGCACCCGTTAAGCACCCACCCATGAACTTCGGTACCCAGTCGGGATTTAGTGCCTGCGTCCCGGCTCAGCACCAAGGCGCGAAGCTGGCTGGCCAGGATGGAGCCCTGGGAAAGCAGCCTCAGCCCCTCCCTCCCTTCCCCCCCAGCCTCCCCCGCCCCGGCAGGTCCCGGGCATGGCAGCGTTCCCTGCAAGCTGAGCGCTTGGGCGCCCGCGCAGCAGCAGCCACGGGGGGCCGCCCGGGGCCCGGGCAGAGCAGCGCGCGCGGGGTGGTGCACATCCGCACGTGACAACATTTATTCCGCCCCGCCAGGGGAGAGACCAGCGGGAGCCCGGGGCAGCGCCCCCTCCCCCATCCCTGCCCCCACCCCCGTGCCCGGCCCCCTCCCCCTCCCCCATCTCAGCGCCCAGCCCCCGCCCCTCCTGCCCCCCCCCCCGCAGTTACCCTCCTGCCCCGAGCTCTCCAGGTGCTCCGTCAGGTCGCAGCCGAAGGCGCCGGCGGCTCCCTTCCTCCTCGGCTTCGGCTTCGCTCCCTTGTTCTTCATGAGTCAGCCCCGGCGGCGGCGGTTGCCCCTCCCGCCGCGCGCTGCCCCTCACACCGCCGCCCGGGCCCCGCGGCCGCGCCGGGACATGGGGGCTCCGGCCGCAGCGAGGGGCGGCTGGAGGCGCGCGCAGCCCGGGCCCGGCGGAGCTCTCATGGGCGGGGGGAGGGGCTGTCCCGGCTCCGCCGCGCGCCAACGAGCGGAGCCCGCCTGGCTGCTGTGCGCCCGGCTGGCCGGGAGACGGACCGCGCCCCGGGCAGAGGCCGAGCCAGCCCCCGCGCAGCCAGCAGCCCGCTTCCTGTCCTGGCTCCGGCCGCCGC
Source organism: Carettochelys insculpta (assembly GCF_033958435.1). Taxonomy (NCBI): domain Eukaryota; kingdom Metazoa; phylum Chordata; order Testudines; family Carettochelyidae; genus Carettochelys; species Carettochelys insculpta. Next base: position 225,470,321 of record NC_134137.1, read on the forward strand.
TGCGGGAGCGCTCCAGCCCGGGAGAGGCTGGCAGGGAGGGGAAGGAAGTGAGCGGGGAGGGGGCGGAGGGGTTTGGCAGCGTCTGTGGGGGGGGGGGCGGGGGAGGTTGTAGGGTGGGTGGCTGTGCGTGCAGGACGGGGGGTAGCGGGGTGTTATGCGTGCGCGCGCGTGTGTGCGGGATAGGGGGTGTAGGGTGTGTGTGCGCGGGATTGGGCGTGTAGGGGTGTGGGTGTGCAGGATGGGGATGTCGGCTGTGTGCGTGCAAAAGAGCATAAAGTACGACAGTGTGGGGGGGGTGGGCAGGATGGGGTGTTTGGGGGGGTGCGTGTGTGTACGATGGGGGCTGTAGGGTGTGTGTGTGCACACAAGCGTAAAGTACAGAGGTGTAGGGTGTGTGTATGTGTGTACAGGATGGGGTGTAGTGTGTGTGTGCGAGTACAGGGTGGGGGTGTAGTGTGTGTATGTGTGCAGGGCGAGGAGTGTAAGGTGTGTTTGCATGCAGGGTGGGGGGTATAGGGTGTGTGCATGTGTTCGTGCAGGAAGGGGGTTGTAGTGTGTGCACACGTGTGTGCAGGGTGTGTGTGTGTGTGAATGTGTGCACTGAGCGGAGGGTGCAGCAGATACCGGCCAAGCCTGACAGCTGCCACCAGGAGGGGCCTGGCGGGAGGAGAGAACAGAAATGGCTCCCTTTAAATCAGTACCCAGCTCTCGTCACTGATTCCTCTCCCCTCCTAGGCGCGGCTGCTCTGCCCCACAGGCTGCTTGCCTCCCCCGAAAATGCTAAAGCAAAGGGGGGAGGAGAGGAATCCCATGGCAACCCCTCCCCTGGTCCTTCCCAGAGAGCACAAACAGATGCCCTTGGGCTCCTGAGTTCATGCCCTTTGGAGATCATGGCCAGGAAAGGCTCCTTTGGGGCTTCCCAGTGAAGGGAGTTAGAAGCAAGAAATCAAAATCTTCCCCCATGCCTGGGGAGCAGTCAACAACGAGCGTGGAGTTCAGCTCAGACTGCCCCCTCCCCAGCCCAGAGTTTGTGGGGCTGCCTGACACGGTCTGTCTCTCCAACAGAAGTTGAGGATAGGTTCTGGAGCTAGGGATGTGGTGGGTACTGGCTTGAAGTCATTTCCAGCATATCCAGGGTTTACAGTTGGCCTCAATGTCTCTGAGCATCCCCACCACACAAACTGTTCAAGAACTTCTGAAGTTGGGACAATAAAAAAATATGACCTCACCCACATTCTCACTCACAAATAAGACTGGTAGTAATCTGCACTTCTGTTGCACTTTTCTGCCCAGGATCTCCAAGTGATTTATATAGGGGGTCACCCTTTGTTGCTTATTATTCCTGTGGGAATTCTGCACCAAAAATGACAAATTCTTCAGACACTTAAAATTCTGCATGTTTTATTTGTAATTAAATACTTATGGAGGCTCCAACCCAGGGAGCGCAGGCCACTGGCCACATGAAGCTGGACAATCACCCTGTACTCCCAGGACACGGACTCAGTGGTGAGGCTACGTCCAGCCCTGGGCCTGTCCTAGAAACACCCTGGGGCCATACCTCACCATGCCAGGTGCACCAGGTGTGAGAGGCAGGGAGGGTCAACCAACCAGGTCCACATCTGCGGAGATCCAGGGATGAGGAGCAAGGAGGACTCTGTGTGGGACAATCGGGGTGCAGGCAGCTCATTGCAGGGTCAAGAAATGGAAGGATCTTGATGCACAGAGGCTCACTGCATGGGATCCAGGTGGAGGGGCAATGACATTCTCCAGGGCTTTCCAGCTGAAGGTTGTTGCGGCTCAGTGAGGGGTCTGGTGGTGGGCCAGTGGGGCTTGATGGGGTGAGGGTATGGGATGTAAGGGTAGATGTGGGAGCTCAGGGTGGGGAATGAGTGAAGGGAACTCAGTGGGGGGTAGTCTGAGTGCATGGTTGGGGGTCCTGAAGCAGGGGATCTGGGTGCAGGGAGGCTCCAGATGCTGCAATTTAAGTTCAGGGGGTGGGGTTTGGATATGAAGAGCCAGCGGGTTCTGGATGTGGCAGCAGAGGCTTGGCAGAGGAGTCTGGATGCACAGGGATTGGGTGGATGGGGAAGCAGCTCCCCATATAGGGATCCCACTCCCCACAGCTAATGATGGGGGTAAGAAGAGCGGAGGAATTTCCTGCAGCTGGGGAAGGTTTCTGGTAGTGAGTCTGACACAGCCTCAGCTACTTTTTGTAGGAAGAGTCCTCTTGACTTCAGCGCAATGGGGACTAGCAGTTCATCCCAATTCAGGGTAGGAGCTGCTGGGGAGGGGAGTGTCTCCACCCCGCGGTAATTTACCCCTGCCAGCTCTCTGAGTGTCTAAACCAGTGTTTCTTAAACTTTTTGAGACAATGGAATACCAAACAATAATATTTTTAATGCAAAACACTTCTGAAAATGTTCTTTAAAAGAAAGTTGTTGTCAGACCCAAAACAAAAAACAAAAACCCCAGCCACATATACAGCAGCCAAAACAAAATGAAGTAATTTAATCAGGTATCATAACAAATGAAGAAGTAACATTGTATCTGGTTTTAGACCAGCGGTTCCCACACTACATTCTGGCGGGACATTGGTATTCCGCAAGCTTCAGCAAAGCATTCTGCCATTGAAATTGCATAATGGCGGGCTCTTCCCCATTCTCAGGGAAAAAAATAAATTTTGGGATGGATCAATTTTACAGTTTCCTTCAAAGGATTATACAGTAACCAATTTTATATGTGTCAATGTCTGGTTTCATTATTTGTTGAGTTTACCATACAGTAATTTAATTACTATTATTATGAAATATTTTCTGTTAATAATGTTCCTCAGAGTATGGTGATGTAAGAAAGGCAGAGTTCTGCAGAGAGCACCGTGATGTCCGAGTGTTCCATGACCAGAAAAAGTTTGGAAACTGTTGATATAGATCATCAGTGTATTCTTCCAAACACTCGTGGCACACCTTCAAGTTGTTCATGGCACACCAGTGTTCCACAGAACATCGGTTAAGAAACACTGGGCTAAAACACTGTACCTGCACTGTTAAGGAGTGGTGCATGACTTTGCATATAATTTACCTTTGTTTCCCTGTGAGAAAGTCAATTTTCTGCAAGGAAGCCAAGAAATCTTTGGCAGACATGAATTCTGTGCACATGCAGTGGTATAGATTTTCCCCAGGATTAGGTTACATAGGCCCAGTTGTGCACCCAGCCTGGCCCTCTTATAGTCTGAGCCCCATAAGCCTGTGTCAGCAGGCACATGCCAGCTCAGGTTGTTTTATTCCAGTGTAGAAATACCCTGTAAGACCATTAGCTCAGCTCTTATTCTTTGCCCACAAAAGCTTATGCTCCAAAATATCTGTTAGTCCATAAGGTGCCACAGGACTCTTGTTGTTTTTGAAGATACAGACTAACTTGGCTACTGCTCTGACTCTTATTCTGAGTGACCAACCGGTGATTTTAGTGGAGATCAGACTTTTCTGCTCTTCGGATCGTCACCAAATTAACAGGGTTCTGCCCACTGATGCCTAGAATATTCCCTGAAATTTTAGAATTGATCAGATGCAGTGTCAAAAGTTAACATGTTACATATGATTAGAGAGAGAAACACTATCAAATTTAACATAGCACCTCATTTGCTCACCCAATAATTCTCACCCCCATTTTACAGCTAGAGAAACTGAGGCACAAAGAGTGCACGTGATAACTCCACAGTCACATGGGGAGTCAGTTTCATAGGGGACAATGGTGCTCAGATCCTTTGATTCCGAGTCCCCTGCTATCCTCATGAGATCACACTCTGCTTCCAGAGGCAGCACCTTGAACTCCTGACTTTCCACTTCCTGCTTTCACTGCTGGCCTCGGCTATGTTCCCAGGGATCATTAGTCCTAGTCTGGTTTGCAGACCATTTGAAACATCCTGAATTTATCCTTGTCTTCTTGCAACATCTTGACATTGAATCACTACAGGAGGATCTACTCAATAATATAATGCTACAAACTCATCACATGCCACAGCAACATCTTGCTGCAAAACATCATATCCTGTGACTGATGAGAGGTAAACTTCAAACGGATCCAGTGGTGGGTTCAGGCGAACAGACACTAGGATGCAGATGTCGCTCTGAATCTCATTCAAAGCAGCTGCTGGCTGGCTTCTTCAGGATGAGAAACCTCATCTAGGTGGCTTCACCAGAAGCATTTCCTTCCACAAACAGCTTCTTCTTAAGGGGCTAAGGGGCCCACACACTATTGCAGAAGGCTGGTCTTATGACCAACATATTTCACTTTTCTGTATCTTACGCCACATCCAGTGATCTAGTCCTGATGTGGATCTTCACCTGCCTTCACTCAAGGCCTTTGCTAGCCTCTTCTGCCAGAGTTACAGGATGTCCAAATCAGCATATCTTCCAAATGAGGTTGATGCCTATTGTCTAACATCAACTCCCATAGTACAGACTTAGTTTCGTCCCTGCCAGCGTTCCCTCTAATTCTTTCCATACATGGGCAGAATACATTCTGTCACGTACACCGAGGCATGTTCAGATGTGTACCACCAACAGAAACACATGCTGCCCAGTGTGGGTGTCTGTCGGCTCTCAGCTAATCAGCTGGGAAGCCCCTGAATCTCTCCTGGCTGGCTACCCAAATGATCAGTTTACAGGGAACACTGCTCCCTGCTAATCTGTCACCAAGAACTTTGCTATAAGCCCTACACAGAGAAGAGATGGGGAGAACGATGGACCAAAGCCGGACATATTCTTGGACTTTCTTACAGAGGGCCAGATCCTGAATTCTTACTAAGTCCTTCTGCTTTCCTAATTTCACTGGGCTCTTTAGGGGTTTTGGCTGAGGAAAACTGACTAAGGTCACTAGAATTTGAGCCAGAGGGAGGCATCCCTCAGAGCACTAAGACTTTGATACCTTTGCTCATATTCAGTCACTCTTGCACAATACGTTGCTCAACAGTCTAGTCTCATTAAAGTCGATGGGCAAGGATATCATAGTTGGGCACTCAGTGGTTATGGCAATCAGCAGAAATCCCTTCACCATTAGAAACATCTCTATTTTAAACAAGAAGTCGGGGGGCCATTGAGGGAGGCCCGTGAGATACTGCTGATTTCTCTCTCCCCATACACAAACAGCAGTCACCCTGTTTTTAGTGCATGTTCTGCATTCAAAGAGCTTGCAGAATGGAGTCATTCTAACTTTCTCCCTGTCTTTCTCTTCTGTAATGTACTTTCCTTCTTTCTATCACGTAGGGCTTCCTGAAGCTTCTGCCTGCTCTTATGTTCGGCTGTTCTAATTTGTTCAAGACCTGTTGCTTCCTCCCATTCAGATATCCAGTGCAATGCAACTTCAGTTTGTATAGCATTTTTCAGTCTATGTCAGAATGCTTAACTGAGCTGAATAAAACAATGAAAGAAAGGAGGAGAGGAGTGAAGAGATATAGCATGTAAGGAGGACTGATTTGTTTTCAGGTGAGACTCGGCAACAGGCAGAGCAGTGCAGATAACTGATTTTTCAGTGTGCTGACCAAAACAAAAAATGAAATAAAAAAATCATTTTGGGTCAATGGAGACTTGAATTTTTCAACAAATTGAAAAAAATGTTTTTTAAAAATTTGTTTGGGGTCAAATAAAACATGTTGTTTGATCTGAAATGAAATGTTTCATTTTGGTATTGAGATATTTAAACTTTTTAAAAATAAAGTTAAAGTCAAATTCTAAACAAAAATTGAACATTTTATGATTTTACTTCGCTGGACAATCACTTATTATGGCTGTGGCCAAGTTTCCCATGGTCTCATAAAGCTTGTTTTCAGCCACCACTCCTGCCTCTCAGGGTTCTGTGCTGTTATTTAGCTGTAATTTACCCCAAAAATGTCTTGTAAGAGCCCATTAAGCAGTGGAATTGCTGGCAATGCCACTAGACAATATTGACCTCCCATGGTCTGGCAAATTCTCTCATCTGTCACCAATCAAGTTCCGAGGGTGCCAGACTAGAGAGGTTCAACCTTTAATTCCTATAAGGTTCTGTGAAAGAACAGTGGGAAGGTCATTGCTGGATCACCCGAAGGAGTTGAGGTGCTGAATGGAGACAGACAAGGTCAGTGAGATAGGCTGGAGCAGAACAAAGGAGGCTCTTCAAAACTAGGACATTTTTGTCCTGAAATCTGAAATAAAAGTGAAGCCAGGAGGTCTTGTTTCTTTGCATATCAAGTGAGCAATGTCAGAAGGGTGAGAAAGAGCTACAGAAACATGCTAGAGTCTAGGATACCTACTGGAGTGAGGAGAAAAGAGCCGCCATAGTTAAAGTTAGAGCAGATGAAGGCAGGGATGACGGTTCCAAAAAGACTGAGTCAAGTGTCATTCAAAGGAAAGTTTGCGAAGATGGGGATGAGCAAAGTGCGAGGAGACGACACATTCAGACCAAAAGTACAGATGGTGGGAACACAACAGAGTTCAAAGCTGGAGATGGAAGCTGAAGAGGGAAACCATCATCCTTCCTGAAAACGAGGCTGCAGAATAAAACCAGCTCAAAATCAGATTGGCAGCTTTACAGGAACAAGCTTCCTCAGGAGACCCCCATTGCTTCCTGCTCTCCGCTGGAATGGAAACACCTTGAAAACAGGCTGTTCCAGCATACCCCAGCCCAACCCAGGAAGTCAAAGCCCATAACATTTATTTTAATACCTTCCCTTCTAATCTATTCAAGACTTGGAGCTTGTGGGGGTTTGGTTGGATTAGTACATTATGTAACTAGTTCGCCCATTCCAGCCTCTTTGTTCTAGATGTGATGTTACAGTACCTGCTGCAGGCTGTAATGTTAGAGTCTTCGCCTGCTGTTCAGTGTGTGACAGAGACTGGCCGTGGCACAAGCACATGCCGTTATGAAAGCTCCGTTGCTAGAAGGGGCTGACCCACAGATGTATGCAGTGAGGTGGGCTTCATGACAGAAGGTTGACCCAACACACCCAGCTTCTCTAGGGATTTAGGGTCCCTCACAAACGTATGCTGCAGGCAGGTATGTGTGAGTGACTAGGGGACAGATAATGACTCTGTCATTTCCCCAGAGAAGGAACATTTGTGGTCTAGAAACGGAGAAGGGGCCCAAGGAAAAGCTTTGGCCAGAACACCTAGGTTTGATACCCTCCCCCCCTAAGACCCAGGGCCTGTAGGGGAGGCGCCGCTCAGGGGCTATTTCTGAGAGCACATCCCTGCCCTCCCTGTTGTGTTTCCCTCATTGTGTTGAACTCTTTCTCATCCATGGCTTTTAAATCTCGAGCAATCTGCCAGGCGCCACTCAGCACAAAAGGGAGGGTGGGGTCAGGGGGAGGGGAAGAGCTGAAGTAAAAAAATGAACCCCTAAAAATAGCCCTGCCGAGTAAGATTGGTTTCCTGACACAGACGGTTCATTGTTAGGCCTTGACACATCAGTTCAACCTCCCTCCCCATCCTCGTTTTCTTCTCCCACCCCTCTCCGGCCCGGCTTCCTGTCTACTCCCATCCACAGAGCTGGTGCGGTTTGTGGAATTGCATGGCTGTCTTTGTTTTTACGAGCACTTGATAGGATCAGGCACTGGCAACAACTCACCCAGCATGTCTCCCACCACATTCCCTCCCTCCTCTCCCCCATAGGACCTCCTCCCACTCCCATCTTCCTCTCCACCCATCGTTCCCACAGACCCCTCTGCTGCAGGACATCATCCAGCCTCACATCCCTCCTCCCCTCACCTTCTGGCCATGGGACTAACACCAAGTCCCCTGCCATGGCTGTCCTTCTATTCTTACCTCTCTCTCGACCAACGTAGGACACCTCCATTGTCTCACCCTTTCCCCCACCCACCACCATGGCATCTGCACCCCTCTTATCTTTCCTGTTTCTTCCTGTGGGGAAAAATAAATCCTTCCTTTGTGGCATGGCTCAGAGCCACAGGGCTTCAGACCCACAGGGGACCCTGGATGAAAGGAGTACCTCATATTTACTTGCTTTTGGACAGCTGTACTGCTGGCCCAGTGCTAGGGACAGATTAACTACCAGACACAATAGGCCCATGCCTAGGGTTCCAGCTGTGAGCTCATGTAATAACGCCACTGCTGTCATTGTGTGTCACTAGAGGAGAGCAAGTGAAGCAGACTACATGCAGCGTGAGACCCCCAGGATCCATCCCAGTGCTAATACTTGGACAGTGGGGGGACGGGTCTGAGATGATGCTGCCATTTCTCCTCCTTGAACTCCTTGAACCTGCACCAGCGCTAATGGCTGTAGAGATGTCCACATTGCAATTAGACACCTGTGGGTGGCCAGTTCCAGCTGACTCAGGCTCACAAGGCTCAAGGTAAGGTGCTGTTTAATTGTAGGGTAAGTCTTAGGGCTCAGTCACTGTAGACACCAGTCACCAGACTCCATAACTTTAGTACCCTTAATTTATCCTCTGTAAATGAAGATGATTCTCCTTCTTGGCAGTCACTCAATAACGAGTAGGACATTGTAATGTCATCCTCTTATCTGTGGGTCCATTGATGGCTGATCAGCCCAGAGGTGAGCTGCAGAGGCATTACCTCCCTGTCACTGACAGCTGAGAAAATTCAAATACAGAGGCGTGCGAGTAGAGCTCAAGGCATAGGCCACTTCCTTAGGTACAGTTAGTCACCCTCTGCAACATCCCTGCACAGCCTAACGAGGTCAGGAGAGTCCTCAGGATCTGCTCTTCTCCTCTCCCGTTTGCATCACAGAGTGTCTTTCTCTTCTTCTCTAGCAGTGCTGGTCTGAAACGAAATTTCTGGTTGGTTAAGGAACTCTGTGACTGAAAAGGTGCCCTTATGATTTCATTGGCCCACAATGCCGTCAATCCATGATGGAAAACAAAATCCTGATGTAGACAATTTTTAATTGGATGAGAGTACTGACATTTGAAGAACACCTGCTCACCGCTCCCCTGTTAAGCACAGGATGTCCCACCCCAACTGTCTGACTGGCTGATACTACCACATTTGTCTGAAAAGAAAGGAATTCTGGGGTAACGTGGCACCATAAAAACAGCAGTATGCCAATGCAATAGAGTGACTCTGGTGGTAGAAGTGTTGCTTTGGCTCTTTCACCCGTTTGTGTCTCAGTCACAGGTTCAAAGTCTTTTCGTGATGCACTAGGGTGGTGTAGATTATAAGTTACAACAGGAGTTGGTCCAAAGACTCTAGAGCAGAGTCAGAAGTGCATCAAGAGGCTGAAAATTCAACAAGCCTGGCTTGCTCAGCCAGGTTTTATGGCTACTCCAGTCCTGGTAGCTGCAGAGCATGATTAGAACACATGGGTGAGCCTGGCCCTGTGGCAGTACCAAACTAGTCTCCTGACAAAGCAAGAGGGTTTTGATCTCTTTGGAGTAGGCAATGACCAAGAAGCCTGGCTCCCTGCAGCTACCCTTCTATTTTTAGACCCTCTCATGTGCCCACCCAGTGCTGTTCCCCCTGTTTGTTTCCTACCAAACAATGAGATGTGAAAGAATTACTTGGACAGGGGCCAGCACTTGCTCATGAAACTGTCAGGCGTCCAAGCTTTGCACCGCCCTTTGTAACCTACTACTAGAGTGATAAGAAGAAACAATCATGCCTCTTGCTTCAGGCACCTCTGGAGAGAGACCCCGCTTGTAGCACGGTATTGTCAAATCTGTGGGGTGGTGAGACCGGTCTGCAGTACAGAAGGAATGAGTTATGGAGCTAAGTAATAGCGAAAGAGCTTGAATCTGCCTCCCTCTGTTCCCCGTCTCCACCACTGTACTCCTCCCAGGAGACATTTTATCAGCCAGATATACCTAGGAAGACTTTTACACATGCTCCCCTACCATGACAGTCCCCATTGCAGAAAAAGCCAGGAACACATACTGGGTTGCAGGTGCGGACACCAATCCCCACCTTCTTCTCTGTGCTGCTGTTAGTACTCAGACCAGCTCCCTTGTCTGCCCAATGAGCAGCCCCTTCCACAACCCAAGCAGTGAGCAAGGGCAGCCTGAGACTTATGAGAAGAGAAGCAAAAAAGCAATGGAATTATATATACAGAATATACAAAAAAGGCAAAGAACAGCCAATAGAAAGGGGGAGCGGGGAAGAAAAGGGAAAAGGAGAACAGATAGAAAAAGAGAGGCAGGGGTGTCTTTGTCTATTTGCCGATCCCTCGGTCCCTACAAAGAAAGAGGAATCTCAGCAGCACAACTGAATGCAAGGTAGTTCCAACTCTGCTACTTCCACTTGGCCTCCCCTGACTGCGCGCAAAAGGACACACATGACACCCATGACCTCTCTCTGAGAAGCCTAATGCATGCTGCAGGGAATTCAGCGCACTGAGGCATAGACAAGCAGGATCTGAATTTCAAGTGATGCTGAGCACTTGCAACCCTGGTTGCTGTTTGAAAAACAGGCCCACAATATCTTGTGAGGCAAGGCACTAAAAACAGTCCCTCATGTTGGCCAGTAGAAACCCTTCAGGGAGGAAAATAATCTATAGTATCTAATAGCTCTTCTGCTGCTATGGAACACAAACCACCAGTGCAAAACTGTGGCCGTGGGCAGAAGTCAGAGTGAGAGAGTGGCAAAGTTAGAGAACCAGTAGATACACTTCAAAATGCAGATGCTAACGGGGAAGCAGAAATGAGACTGCATGCTGCAGGCTGTGTCTGCAGGACACAGGGAACAGGATCCTGCACACAGCTGCACCTTAACTTGCTTTGGAAGGCAGTGGAGACTTCAGGCCATTTCAGCCATTGCTGAACTCCAACAATCACTACTGGAGTCAGTGGTTGCCGGCCCCTACCATGGCAGAAGTGGCCAGATGCTAAAAGGGAGTTTCCTGTGTATCACACCTGAGCTGTGTTGCCAAATATTGGGGACCCTTGGAATTTTTAAAGGGTTTAGCTGCTAGAGCCAGGGGATTTTTGTGAGCGTCTCAACATTCACTTTAGAAATAAAAGTTTCTGTCCCTCCTGGCTGGGGACAAAAGCTTGAAAGCATCAACCGTAAATGCACACAAAATAGAAGACAAAAGGGGTGCTGTCCTTGGGGAAATGAATGAGGCTATCACAGCCAGCAAGGAGCTTAAAACACAAGTACAACAATGTAAATCCCAACAAAGAAATGACACAACCCAAACCAACTATATACCAAAGGGAAAACTTAACTGGGAGTGGGAAAATGGGATCTGGGGAAGGAAAGGATTTTGATTTAATCAGTACTAAACACCAACCAGGTCCCCACCAGTGGTTTGAGCATTGGCCTGCTAACCTCAGGGTTATGAGTTCAATCCTTGAGGAAGCCATTTAGGGGTCTGGGGCAAATAGATTTAAAAATGGGATGGTGCTTGGTCCTGCCAAGAGGGCAGGGGACTGGACTTGATGAGCTCCCAAGGTCTCTTCCAGCTCTATGAGATGCATACCTCCCAACACACACTGCTCTTCTGAACCCCAGCTCCCTTCATCACACCTTCCCAGATAGAGGACGTGTTAACAATGAGTCCAGAGACAAGTGCTGCAGCACTGTGAACACTGGTCAGCTTAAACAAATAAGATCTTCTAACAGCGCCTTCATCCTGGACGGGGTGGTGTTTTCTCCTGGCGCTGCATCTGGAGCTCAAGAAAGGTCTCTGCTGCCTTTCAGTAGCTGGTTCTGGCTTGGCTCTCTACGACTCTAGTTAGATTATGACTATTTGATCCAGGCATTAAATCCCACAGTAGTTCAAAGATTCTCTTTGTGGGGAAGGGAGTTAGTCAGCGGCGCCCTGAGCCATTCTGCTTCTCAGCTCCAGCTTCAGCCAGGACAAAGAGAAACTAAGCCTAGTTTGAGTCTGGCTGTCCTGCAAAGTCTGTGCCTGCTGCCTCAGGCTCATCGGCTGAAGGACTGTCTCACTCCCTGTAAACTTGTGGGCTCAGGCTGCAGCCCTGGGATTCTCCCACCTTGCAGGTCTCTAGACCCTGGGCTGCAGCCCCAGCCTAGAAACCCCACTGCAGTTATAAAGCCCCTTACCCCAAGCCCTGTGAGCCCGAGTCAGCTGGCACAGGGCCAGCCATGCACATGTAATGTCTGTGTAGACATAGCCTCTGTTTCTGACTCAGGCTGTCTCCTCCCACTGCAGGGCTAAACAGCCCAAGCCCGTCACTGGCACAGCAAATGGCCTGTCACTATGACCCCAGGCAGAAGCCTATTGGTCTCAGCAGGTACTTCTAGTCTATTCTATCTACCCCGCTGACTCCAAGCATGCAGAGACATGGTGTCAGAGGGCTCAGGTAGCTTTTATTGTTGTACTGAAAGGGGCTGATTTGTTCTGTAACTGGGGGGACGTTGGACCGCCCCCTCCTTCATCCCATGTCCCACCCCTATTCTATGCCTTCCCCCCAGGTCCCACCCCTTTGGTGTTTCTTCCTTCCCCGCTTTTTCCTCTCCCGTTTCCACTCTCTGCTCAGAACACACACTCTCCCTACTCCTCCCACTCCCTGCCAGCGTCTTCTACATGCCACAAAAGAGCTGATTGCAGAGAGTGGGAGTAGTGGGAGGGAAGGGAAGGAGTTGATCAGGTGGGCGAAGGGTGCTGCAGGGAGAGGGACATGGGGAAACTTGGCTGCTGTTGGGTGCTATTTTTTCTATGGGTGCTCCATGGTTGTAGTTAATAAGGCAGAATCCCACTGCAGGCTCAGTCTGGGAGCTGGCAAACTCCACATGGGAGTTACAAAAACAACATAATGCCAACAGACCTGGACTGCTGGCCCCAGGAATAGAATCTGCAAGCATAGGGTCTAAAGCCCTGCACTCTACCGCATGAGCTAAAGATCAGCTGGCTCTCAGCTGAGGCTGTAGAGCAGGGACTTCACTCACCCCCAATGAGGTCTCAGTGCCTCTGGGTACTATATGTTTCCCTGGGCTGAGGAAGCACATCCTGAGCTTCTGAGACCTTCCAGCAGTTTGTCCTGGCAAATGCACCAGTTGTAAAGCTGATAGACCCAGGTTGCCAGCCCCAGGGATGGAACCTGCAAGGATAGGGTCTGAAGCCCTGCACTCTACCATATGAGCTAAAGGCCAGCTGGCTCTCAGCCAAGGCTGTAGAGCAGAGACTTCACTCACCCCAGATGAGGTCTCAGTGCCTCTGGGTACTACAATAAGAAATGAAAAAAAATCTTAGCAAACTGCATATTAACACCAGTAATAGAAAGTATATAGAAGAAAGATGATTCCTGGGCTGCAGATAAAAAGTTGCTTCTATTTTTCTGCTATAGCCTCAGGTCTGAGTGACGTTCATATGAAACCAGATCCTCCTACTGTCACCAGTCCTGGGTAACGCCATCATCTCTTGCTGATAAAATTGTTACCGGCAGTTCACTGTTAGGCCTTGACACGTCAGGGTTTCTTTCTCTTGGTCCTCCAGCTTGGGAAATAATTTGCAGTGAATCTCATAGTCAGCAAATGTAGCTCTTTTCCCACGTACGGGCTGCCCTGGAGCAGACTGCTGCGTCCTTGGGTTTTTCATTATCTGAAGTTATCAGGCAGGTTTTGTGTACATGTCCATTTTCTCCAGTCCTCTGTGGGTTGATTACAAACAGTATCTGGGGTTTGGCTATTTCCTGTTCCAGCTTTGCTGGTTGCTTGTGACTGACTAGATCACCCAGCGTGGTTTTAATTCGAGTAGACAAGCACCAATACTGGTGCGCAAATGTCTTGTTGGGGTCCTACAGATGAAGCACACCACTTTGAATGCACTTTCTGATATTTCCCAGAGCATAGAGAGACAACTGTTGATCCGGACGTGCTGTTTGCAAGACTCCAAGAGCCACTTCTTCACAATGCTAACCTGCAGCGTTGTGGGGTCTTACATGTCCCCTTACTGGCCCTCCACTCCCTTTCTGCCCGTTGGAGGTTTGCTGGTTTTCATGGGAGGAGACTGTGGAGGGATGGTTGCTGTAAGGACAGCACAGGCCTTTGTTGCTGTGTAGCAAATGAAAGGGCCCTGTGGAGAGGAGCCCAGCTGCCATCCTGAGGCTGCGCTGTGTGACCATGTTTGCATGAGAGCATGGGCAGGAAGCATCGGTTCGTGGTGGTCTCCACGCTCCCCTGAATTCCTTAATCCATCCGTCACTTGGTCTGCATTACAGAGCTAGGTCAGTGTAAGTCAGTTTACCCCAACCTCCTTACGTCAATGTACGCACTGCAGCCTTGCTCCCGTGCATGTAAATGCCTTACTACACCAACACAGTAACTCCACCACCATGAGCAGTGTAGGGCTTGTCTGGCTCTCATTGGGGCAATGCAGTGATCGAGTAGATGCTTACTTACATTGGCTCTTGACCTGTCCATACTGGAGCCCTGAAACTGACAAGAAAGCCAGGCCTATCACAGAAGAGAGAGGAAGGCTCCCTGCTCCCGTCGACCTGGACCCGCCCCACTCCCAACTTGAAGCCCAGCTACTCACTGGCTCCCAGATGAACTGCTGACGGAAGGCTCCTGGTCCCGGTGCTGCCTGGTGTTTCCCTGCTCCCCCCGCCACACACACACTAGGGCTACGTCTACACGTGCACGCTACTTCGAAGTAGCCTATTTCGATGAATAGCGTCTACACATCCTCCAGGGCCGGCAACATTGATGTTCAACTTCGACATTGCGCAGCCCAACATCGAAATAGGCGCAGCGAGGGAACGTCTACACGCCAAAGTAGCACACATCGAAATAGGGATGCCAGGCACAGCTGCAGACAGGGTCACAGGGCAGACTAGCGCTTCCGGGGCAACAGCTAGCCGCTCCCTTAAAGGGCCCCTCCCAGACACACTCAGCCTGCACAGCACGCGGTCTGAGGAGCCATAGGCACACAGACCCCAGGCGACGCAGTCATGGACCCCCAGCAGCAGAAGCAGCAGCAGCAGCAGCAGCAGCAGCAGCAGCTAGAGGTCCACCCAGCCCTCCCGGCAGCTGCTCCGTGCCATGCGGGAGGCAGCTGAGCACCTCCTTGCCCCAGGGGAGGAGATGCCCCCAGGGCAGCAGGGCTCAACCCCTACCCCTGCAGCACCCCGTCCCACCCACCACCTCACACGCCAGCGGCTGTAGAGCTACCCCACCAGCACCGACTGGTGGGAGCGGCTGGTGCTTGGGGAGTGGGACGACGACCGCTGGCTCAGGAACTTCAGGATGACCCGGCAGATATTCCTGGAGCTGTGCCAGTGGCTCACCCCCGCACTCAGGCACCAGGACACTGCCATGCGGCGTGCCCTCACGGTGCAGAAACGGGTCGGCATCGCTGTCTGGAAGCTGGCCACTCCGGACAGCTACCAATCCGTGGGCCAGCAGTTTGGTGTCAGCAAGGCCACCGTCGGGGCTGTCTTCATGGAGGTAAGCGAACCCACGGGGGGAGGGCAGGGCAGGGCAGGGGAGGGGAGGCCAGGGCAGGGGAGGGCAGGGCAGGGCCACGCACACCCTGCTCACCCCTCATTGGTTCTGTCCCATGTGCTTTCTCTGCAGGTGGTGCGTGCCATCAACGCCATGCTCCTGCACAGGCTCGTGAGGCTGGGGGACCCAGATGCCACCATCGCGGCCTTTGCCACCCTGGGCTTCCCCAACTGCTTCGGGGCTCTGGATGGGACGCACATCCCCATCCGCGCCCCGCATCACAGTGGAGGATGATACCTCAATCGAAAGGGCTACCATTCTGTCGTCCTCCAGGCCTTGGTGGACAGCCGGGGACGTTTCCAGGACATTTACGTGGGCTGGCCTGGCAGCACCCACGACGCCCGGGTTTTCCGGAACTCGGGCCTGTGCCGCCGGCTGGAGGCGGGGACCTACATCCCCCAGCGGGAGATCCCTCTGGGGGACACCACCATGCCCTTCTGTGTCATCGCAGATGCGGCCTACCCCCTCCGGCCGTGGCTCATGCACCCCTACACGGGCCATCTCTCCGCTAGCCAGGAGCGCTTCAACGAGCGCCTGAACCGTGCGCGCCAGGTGGTGGAGCGCTCATTTGGCCGCCTGAAGGGATGCTGGAGATGTCTCCTGACCCGCCTGGATGCGGGCCCCAACAACATCCCCCAGATTGTGGGTGCCTGCTGCGCCCTGCACAATTTGGTTGAGAGCAAGGGGGAGACCTTTTTCCAGGGCTGGGCTGCGGGGGCCGCCAGGGCACACGTCCAGCCACCTGCTGCCCCCAGTCGGCAAGTGGACCCCGAGGGGACCCGGGTCCGGGAGGCCCTGCGGGCCCACTTCGATGAACAGGCTGCGGGGTGAACTCTGCCCAGGCCCCCTACTGCCCACCCCTTCCTCCCCCACACTCCTGCCCCAACGCCCACACCATGGAGCACGCCACCGCCCCCCCCCCCCCACTTGTCCTGGACAAATGACAGCACGCACTTGTGGCTGAACGTAAACTTTTTTTTTTTCTTTCCGAAACATTTTTTTTTTTTTATGTAAATAAATATGTGAACCACAAACCAAAAACTAGGTACAAACGTTCAACAAAAGCAATACGTACAAAAATAAAACAATACAAAGAAACAACTGTCCACCATAACAAAAAGAAAACCAGGGAGGATAAAGGGGAGAACTATTTACATGGTGGGGACGGGGCAAACGGGGGGCCGAAAACAACAGGGTCCAACTATATACAAGGGGGGGGCCACGTCCCAGGCCCCTCGCCCCTATAGCCCGGCACTGGGCGTTGCCGGCCGGGAGCCCTGCCGCGCTTGCAGCCTGGTCCGTGGCTGGGTGGGAGCGGGCTGGACCGGAAGGTATGGTGGCCGGCGAGTGTCAGGTGGCTCCAGGGGTCCCTCGGCGCTCCGACCCTCGCCGGTGGGTGGCGGGGCGACGGTGGACGGGACGGCGACGGGCGGAGCAGCTGGTGGTGGGGCTGCAGGAGCAGGCAGGGCGGGCAATGTTGCAGCCGGCACGGCATGGGGGGCCAGGTAGTCCACCAGGCGATTAAATGTGTCCATGTAGGCCCCCCATGCCTCCTGGCGCCAGGCCAGCGCCCGCTCCTGCAGCTGGAGGTGCTGCTCCGCGACCTCCAGCTGCCAACGGTGGATGGCCAGCAGCTGGGGGTCCGTCGCCGTCGGCGGTTGGAGGCGCGGGGTCCGCCGTCTAGCCCGCCGTGGGGCCAGTCAGTCCTCGGCCGAGGGGCTGCCCTGGAACGATGGTCCCGGAGGGCTCTCCAGGACGACTGACTCCTCGCCAGCGCTCTCTTCCCGTCCTTCTGATGGTGCAGGTGCAGGACACAGGAGAGGAGGGGGGGAAGAAGAATGGAGACAGGAGTTAGTGTGGGCCTCGAGCCGTGGCCTTTGTCCCCCCAGCCCTGTGCTGCAGGTTCCCCATCCCCGTCCCCGGGAGATGCTGCTGTGATGGATGGGGTTCAGGGGTCCCCCTGCCCTGCACCCCGTCCCCTGGTGGGAGCGACTCTCACTTCACCCCGCAGGGTCTGAGAGCAGGAGAGGTTTCTTAGGCCACAGATGCCCAGTTTCTGCCAGGAGTGACAGCACCAGCTGTCGGAAGAGACAGTCCTTCCAACCCGTCGTGGGGAGAAGACCCCAAGGGGGGCCCCTCGGGGATGCAGCTTTCCCCCTCCTCAGGCTGGCTGCCTTCCAGCTCTCCCTTCTCCTAGCCTCTACCTGTGAGCCCCGCCCTCGCCCCCCAATTCCAAGCCAGCTCAGCTCCTCCCTCCTGTTTGTTCAGGGCAGAGGTGTCACCTGCCAGCTGTAGCCCCAGGATCATCCTTTGCCCCTGGGAGCTATTCGGCTCTTGTTGCTCATATGTAGCCTGAGTCTCCCTTTGGCACTCCCCCCACTCCATCACATGCTGCTGCTGCGGGGTGTCCCACCCCCTCCTCCCGGGGGCCCCTCGAGGTTCCGCTCCCCCCTGGCCCGGGGATGGGGCATGGCACTGTCATGCGGGGTGGGGGGGCAGGGGCTGATGCACTGCTGTGAGGGCCATGGCCCTGGTGTCCTTGGGGCCATGGCCATGTGAGCATGTGGGGGGCCCTGGACACATATCTATTACCCCCGCCCCTCAAGCCCAGGGGTGTCCACCAGAGGGGGGTACCTACCTGTCGGTCCGCTCCCACGGTCCGGAGATCCCCGGGGGGCGGAGGCCCGGCTGCTGCTCCGGGATGGCAGGAGGAGGATCTGCAGGCTGGATTCTGCGGAGGAGGAGCCCCCCTCCTCCTCCTCCTGCCGCGATGTCCCGGGGGGGGCCCCCGGGGTGCGGGGCTTGCCTCCGGGGCGGACTCCGTCTGCAGGGCCTGCTGGGGCTTGTCAGCCGAGGTGTCAAGGGTGGCCGGAGGGGAGGAGGTGTGCCGGGAGCCCAGGATGTCCCTGAGCTCCCTGTAAAAGGGGCAAGTGACGGGGGCGGCCCCAGATCGGCTGGCCGCATCCCGGGCCTGGGAGTAACCCTGCCGCAGCTCCTTCACCTTACTCCTGACGTGGTCAGGAGTGCTGGCAGGGTGACCCCGGGCAGCCAGGCCATCGGCCAGCCGAGCGAACGCATCCGCGTTCCGCCTCTTGCTCCCCATTACCTGGAGCACCTCCTCCTCGCTCCAGAGCCCCAGCAGGTCCTGCAGCTCGGCTTCCGTCCAGGAGGGGCCCCGCTGCCGCTTCCCAGCCTGGCTGCCCTTCTGGCTGGGCTGGCTGCCCTGGCTCCCCTTGGGGGGGTCCCCTCGGGGTGCTGGGGGGGCTGCCAGCCAGCCATCGCAGCTCTGTGGGGCTGAGGGTGGTGCAGGCTGGCCGCGTGTGCAGGCTGCAGCCTGCACGTTCCCTCAGCTTCCTGCAGAGGAAGGGAGGGGGAGGGGACCTTTAAGGGGCCGCTCCACGCGGCCACCAGTGAGCTGAGGGGCTGGAGAGAGCGTCTCTCAACCCCCCAGCTGATGGCCGCCATGGAGGACCCGGCAATTTCGACGTTGCGGGACGCGGATCGTCTACACGGTCCCTACTTCGACGTTGAACGTCGAAGTAGGGCGCTATTCCGATCCCCTCATGAGGTTAGGGACTTCGATGTCTCGCCGCCTAACATCGAAGTTAACTTCGCAATAGTGCCCGACGCGTGTAGCCGCAACGGGCGCTATTTCGAAGTTAGTGCTGCTACTTCGAAGTAGCGTGAACGTGTAGACACAGCTTAGGAGCCCCAGCACCAGATTGCTCCCATGAGATGGCTGGTCAGAGACTGTGTGAAACGAGCTGGCTGCCAGTGGACAACACTCTTGCTAATGCTACAAGCAGTGGGGCTGACAGACTTGCTGGGCCCCTGGGAAAGATGGGATGGGGGGCTGGCTCCATGCACCCTGGAAGGGATGGAGCCTCTGGCAGAAAGGGCAGGGCTAGAATTACCCTGCCACAGGCAAAGCTCAGCCCCTCCCAGTTCACACCATGCAGGGCTCCTGTGGTGATTTAAAGGGCCCAAGGCTCCAGCTGCTACCACAGCTGCAGCAGAGGTGGCAGTGGCCCAGAGCCCCAGGCTCTGTTGAGTTGTTGGTCCCTGGGGCAACCACCCCTCTTTGCCACCCTCCATGGTCAGTGAGCCTGGATCTGGGTGTGGAAGGGTTCAGGAGTTCTCATACTACCTGCCCCGTTAGGAGGTGTAACACGGGGCTGTTAAACATACCCCTGCAGGGTTGCCAGAGAGGCTAGACTAGGGTGTCCATCATGAACCAGCCTACGCTGGGGCAGGAACACACGCTCAGTGCTGGCCCTTTCATAGGTTCTCCTGGCAGCAATTGATTCCACAGGAGAAGGAAGGAAGGCAGGAGGGAGCTGGCCACTTCCCGCACAAAGGAGGCCTGTACAGAGCTTGGCCAGTGCCATGCTGGGATGGTGCATCCTGTGGCAACACGCCATATCGTGACCTCCAGTGTCTCAACGCCAGAGCGAAAGCACCAGAGAAGAAAGACTGGAGTGTGTTATTTTTGGAGGGCATTATCATGCCCCTGGATAAGGCACTGATGAGGCATAAAGCAGGAGCAGCACACTCTTACCCCACATCCTGCGTGCAGCTCACCGTCTTCTGCGCATTAACGACAAGAAAACTTGAGTCTGACAAAGGATCTTTCGTAGGCTTCAAGCTCAAAAGGGGCCATGATGATCCTGTAGTCTGACCTCCTGCACACTGCAGGGCACAGTACCTCGCCTGTCTCCTCCTGTAACAGCCCCCTGAACACCAGCTGAGTGACCACAGTCCTCGAGCCATGCCCTAAAGCGGGGCGGAGCAAACTTTTTATGCCAGGCCCCACTTTTTGTCCCTGCAAGTGGGAGCCCCCACAACCTGTGTAATGGAATCCAAACATTTGGAATTTTTGGCTATGTTCACACCAAAAAAAGAAAAAGCCTCTTTGAACTTGTTTAAGAAAATGTCTGTAGACTGTAAAAACGTTATTAATCTATATATAAATGTGAATACACATACATAAAAACAGCCACATATTTCAACATTTTAAGGGAGGTGGATGAGCCTCAGACCCAGCAGCCGATTGTGCTTTGCCCCCTTATGAAATTTCATGCCCCCCAGTTTGTACACTCCTGCTTTAAAGACTTCAAGTAACAAAGAATTCAGCAGTTACGCTAATTTAAACCTGCAAATGACCCAGACCCCATGCTGTAGGGGAAGGTGAGCCCTCCAAGCCGCACCAACCCCCAGGCTTTGTGGCAATCTGACCCAGGGGAAAATTCCTTCCTGACTCCAGATATGGTGATCAGTTAAATCAGAACATGTGGGCAAGACCCATTAGGCAGCCACCCTAGGAAAGAATTCTCTGAGTTAATGGAAAGTTCTCCCCCTCTAGTGCCCCATTTCTGGCTGTTGGAGACATTTACTGCTCACAGCCTCAGATCAGTATTAAAGGCAGTCCCATTGTACTGTTCCCTCCATACGTTTATCAAACTCCATCTTTCAGACAGTTAAGCGTTTTGCCCCCATGGCTCCCTTTGCTCCCAAAGCTTTCTTACGCAGTGGAATCACTTCAGCCATTGCTGGAATGTAACCTCTTCTAGGGCGGAACACCGCCTCTGTTTCAGAGCACAGGGCACAGAATGAACAGCATATAGGAGAAGTCAGAAAGACATGACCTACTGACTTGGAATTTGGCCAGAGCACAGGTGCTCAACGCTTACTCTTACAGAATGTGTCAGGGGATTTTAATAACCACACATCTTTGATTTTTACAGTTTGGCAGTGAGTTCCACATCAACACAAGTGAAAGTAACTTAAAATTTCACAGAGGAGGGAGAAGAGTTATGCTCCTTAGCCTCTGAAATTTAGACAAGAAGCAAGGGGTATAAATTGCAGCAAGAAAGGTTCAGGGTGGACATTAGAAAAACCTACCAAACTGTCAAGGTGGTTAATTATTGGAACAAATTGCCTAGCATAGTTGTAGAATTTCCATCACTGTAGATATTTAAGAACAAGTTAGATCAGGGGTCGGCAACCAAAATAGCAAAAAGAGCCATTAATTTTCCAATTTGGTAAAATACTCAATAATTCAAGAGCCACAGTGCATGTGCATACGAGATGATCCTTAATAAATAACATCAAACCATACTTTTTGTAACCTCTATTTTAAGACCAGTGCACAAAATGATTTGTAATGTGGTACATGTTTACTGCCGGATGTTCACAGACTTTTTACTTATTCTATTTCCTCACACTTTCCACATGTGTTTGTACCATTGTCTTCCTGTCTTTCACTCCCAAACCTTCTCTCTCTCTCTCTGGAGGATGCTAAGGGGAGTTATCCAACATTTTGAGATCACACATCGTTTGATATTTAGATATGAGTTGTTCATTTTTGGGCTTTTAGACGTTCACCATTTATCAAAAATAATCAGGAGGGTTTTTTTTACTTTATGATTATAGCATCAGGAGCCACAAAGAAGTCCTAAAAAAGCCACATGTGGCTCTGGAGCCACAAGTTGGAGACCCCTGGGTTAGATAACAGGGATGATATAGATGGTGCCTGATGGTGCCATGAGGGCAGAGGACTGGACTTGATGACCTCTTGAGATCTCTTCCAGTTCTAGAATTCTATGATTCTGTTGCAACCCAGATCCCTGCCAGCTCTTTAAATATCTCCCTGCTGGCTTCAGGTGCAGCTCAGCCCGCTCTTGCTAGAGCTGTGCAGCAGGGTGCACCTGCTCACTCTCACCTCTGCTCACCAGTTAAGATCAAATAAAGCCACCTATTGAATCACCAGCACCACCTGTGGGGGGGGGGGTTTGGCTATGTCTACACTACGAGATAAATTCATATTTACTAAAATCAATTTTATAATGCGGGTTTTTCTGAATTCGATTTTCACTTCCCACAGGTGCCCAACAAATTGACACATCGCTTCCACACTGCAATCACCAACCATCAGCTGTTGCAGCAGTGCATTGTGGGACCCTATTGCACAGTTTCCTCAGCCCTGTATTCTGAGCTGGGAACCAGGTGCAGCAGCCATGGTCAGTTTCCCAGGTCCCTGCAGCTTGGGGGAGCCAGGAAATGGACAGCACAGCAGCCCTGGTCAATTTTCTGGCTTCCACTAGTACAGCAAACCCTCCATTTAATGGGCTACTAGGTGACTAATAGGGCTCTCCGTTCTTCCCCATAGTTCCTTAAATGTGAGGGTTTACTCCCACTCCCCACAGGCTCCCCCAGCCCCAGTCCCACCCCAACTTCCCCCAAAAAACACCCCAAAACATGCCCACCAAAATAAAAAAAAAACCTCTCTGTAACAAGTCCAGAAACGCCCAGCCCCTTGGCCTAGGGCGGGCGGCAGCAAAAAGGGGTTAGAGCACCAGCCCGTACTCAGTTCGGGTGGTCAGCGGCTCACCGCTACAACCCCATACAGGCCCCAGCCCTCAACCTAGGGCGGGGCCGCAGTTCACAAGAGTAGTATAGTTCTGGGCCCAGCCCTCAGTCCAGGGCAGGGCAGCAGTTCACCGGTAATAGTACAGTTCTAGGCCCGGCCCTCAGTTCAGGGTAGGGCAGCAGTCCCAAGTACTAGCACAGTTCTGGGCCCAGCCCTCGGTCCAGGGCAGGGCAGCAGTCCCCAAGTACTAGCACAGTTCTGGGCCCAGCCCTCAGTTTGGGGTGGGGCAGCAACCCAAGGGTTTAAGTGCAGGCCCAGCACAGGCTGGCCCTGTCAAGGAGGGTGGGGTAGGGGGTCGCAGGCCCTCCCACTCCACTGCGACCCGGCCCAGGGCCCTGGGGGTCGCTCACACACAACCC
Source organism: Carettochelys insculpta (assembly GCF_033958435.1). Lineage (NCBI taxonomy): Eukaryota > Metazoa > Chordata > Testudines > Carettochelyidae > Carettochelys > Carettochelys insculpta. Next base: position 225,493,522 of record NC_134137.1, read on the forward strand.
CGGCAGTGGGGATCCAGGCCGCAACACACTGCCATTGGTTCGTGAGCGTCATTCCCCGGGCCACTTCCTACCTCACCCTCTGCTGGCGGAAGGTCCCAGTCCATCTGGTCAAGGGGTCCCCCTAGGTCGGTCTCCTCCGGGTCATCCACCTTCGGGGGCTCCGGCCAGTCGTCCATAACAATGTCGTTAGGGTAGTCGGGCGGCGGTAATACAGGAGACCCGAGGCGATCCTGGGCCTGAGTGCTGTAAGGATCCGCCGGGACTCTGGGGCAGCCCGCTCCTGGGGCCTCTTCCAAGGCGGGGGGTCTCCGCCAGCGGGAAGGTCCTGGTAGGTCTGGGAAGTCCGGGTAGTCCCCTTGGGGCATATGGGCCCGGGATTGCTTGGAGCCTCTGGGGGCTTGCTCCTCCGGCCTGGCTGGGCGGCCGCAGGCCCTCTCCCTTTGGTGCCAAGGAGCTCGTGCAGGCACATCCTCCCTGCCCGGAGGCCCAGGCCCAAATGGGTCCTGAGTCCCGCCTTTGGCTCTTCTAGCCCTTGGCCCCGCCCTCTGAGGGGCGGGCCTCTGGTCTCCTGGCTCCGGCCCCGCCCACCAGGGCCTCTGCATAGTCTCCCCTGCCTCCGGGTCTGCAGGAGGCCATACTGACTCACTACACTCTCCAAAAAAAACAAACTCCTGCCACTCACTGGCTCTGGTGGAAAAGCTGCTGGAGCCCACTGGCTGTGGGGTGCCTGGTCACAGGTGGCCAAGGCCACTTTGTGGTGGGTGCCTGCCCAGAGGTGTATGGCCTCTGCAGCAGGAGCCGCGTGGCTGCAGGGTGCCTGGCTCTGTGTGGCTTGAGCTTCCCATCCGCCAGGTGCCTGGCCCCACATCACAGAAGTGAAGCAGCCCTGGTCAGTTTCCAAGCCCCTGCTCGTAGCGGGGAGCTGGGAGCCAAGTGCAGAGCATAGCTTTGTGGGATACATAGGGGACCCTTGGGGAGGCTAATAAATTCAATTTTAAGACGTGGATCTTCCACACTGGCCTTTAATTGAACTTCTGAATTTGAGCTTGGCGCTACGCCCAGCAGGTAACAGCAATATTGTGATCTCAGGATCAGTGCTCCTTAAATCAAGCTATGGTGTTCATAGTGAATACAGTCACGTGGTAATATCAAGCTACCTGCCTTAAATTCAAATTTATCTTGAAGAGTAGACGCAGCCTTTGTATACAAAGAGGTCTCTCATTCAAGTACTCACCTATTCTGGCTCTCCTTAACTTAGGAAAGCTTCCAAGATTGCAGTCAGACTGAGGACTCTGTGCTGGCTTTTATTCAGCTCTCCTGGGCTTTATTTTGAGATGAGGAGTAAGGGGTTGCAGCACTTGACAAACCATCCACTTGCTCCTTCTCAGTCAGTTGGAGGCTTTATGGAGTGGAGGCTCCAATGTTGCCCAGTTGCTGCATCTTCTGCAACTGGTGGGAAGCTCAGTGAGTTTATTTTTTGGAGAACAAGGAGGAGGTTCACTGGTCTTGGTGACCCCTGACAGTGGCTATAGGGGAAAGCAGCCTGTTCTGCTTGGAAAGGACCTGGGCTGTGGTAACTGAAGCTGTTAAACCAAATCCGTCCTCTTTTAATGAGAAAAATAAAATCAACCCTGGTAGTGATGTCTGCAGCAGCAGTATCATGGACTCTAGACTCCGTCCCAGGGTATTTCTGGATATTGGGGCATAGGTTGACATCTGCTGGTAGAATGTGTTACAACACCACGACCCAGTCTGGGAAAAGTGCAAGCATCGCACATGTGGATGATGTAAGGTGTATTGGAAGCATTATTCAGGGATCATGACTGTTTATGGACACATTTGCATGTTGTATGCATAATAATCTATGCACTTCAGTCTGATGGGAACTCAGCACTGTGCCCATCTCAACTGATGGCTGGATGAAATTTCCTTACCTACAATCCTATTCAGAAAAGTAGTACGTTCACAGTGTTATTTCCTGGCAGGCCTGCCTGTGGGGGAAGGGAGCAAATGCCCAGGGGCCCAGCAATTCAAAACTTGGCAATTTAAAAGGACCAGGGATCCCTGATCCGTGCTGCAGCTACTTTGCCAAAAAGCATGTCTTGACTGAAACTTTCTTTTGCTATGTCCTTTGAGACATCTGGGGAGGGGTTACTTGCCCCCAGCATCTGTATGGAGCACATCAAAAGTGTGTTGCAGTCAAGGGACGTTGCTGTGGCTTTCCCTAGAGCAGGCAGGTTAAGTCTGGGGAAAGGAGGAGAGATGCAGCATGGTTGCACAGGTGCTCATCCGAACAGGTGAGGGAAGGAGCTGGGATAGCCCAGACTCCCCTGCAGAGAGGGAGCACTTCTCCAAGCAGGGCAGGGGCACTTGTGGCCCTAGCTGAGGAATGAAGGCAGGGGACCCACTGATTTCTGTGCTGGGGCCCAGAATTGCTGTCAGTGGGCTTGGTTGCTTGTATGCGCCCTTAAATGCAGTGCATCTTTAATGTACGTGTGGCCCATTTCATTAGATATGGGGTGCTGTGCCCAAGCAAGTGTTTTAAGAAATGGGGCTGAGGCTGAGTTTTGTAAAGATCTGATGGATGAACGCAACAAAACAGCAGTATTAAAAAGTAGGATAAAGTCACTTGCTAACATAACAATTTGATCTGCATGCCCTAGGCCTGCTAGAGGTGTCCTAGCAGCAGGGAACCTTGGAAATGCTTCATAAATACCCGCAAGCTCTGTTCATGCTTTACTAATGAAGAGAAACTCCATTGGCCTGGAGTTCATTGTGAAAGGGTGAGCAGGGGAGTTATCACAGCCCTAGAAAGAACCCTAATGACAGGGTCTATTACAAAAGGTTAAAAAATGCTTCCCTGGGTCCCAGCCTATGCCTGGTGAAAGAGTCTATTCAAACTATATTGGCTGCATCAGGGTCACGTGTCTCTTGAGGTTTTTTGGCACTGTAATTGAAAAAGGAAGCCTGCTGCATAAGGGATGAGACAGGCCAACAGTCAGGCAACTGTACAAAGAGGCGGACACAAGAGTGAAAACTGTGCTTGGTTTCTACAACCAAACCTCACTGAAAGTTGTTTTTTACGTTATCTGCCTCCTATGCTGGGTTTAACTCCAGCACACAGACTTTGGTTCTTGAGGACCACACATGCATGATATTGCCAAAATGAAGAAGGCTGATGCCCAGAATAGAGACGTGGTATTCAAACCCATCTCAGTTAGCACTGAAAGAATAGCTTATCAAGACAGAGAGGACAATGATATGAATACAAGAAACTCAGATCCTGTTTCTTGCTACATTTAGATGATGAATGCTGAAACAGCTCTAATAATGCCAAACTTCTGTTCCACTTGACTGCCTCACTTTTTCTCTGACTCTTTCCACCCAGTCCTCCAACCTGGTCATCTACTTCCATTTTGGGCTTATTTGTATATGTCCTTGTTAATTATAATGATTTATTATTATTATTATTATTATTATTGTTATTATTATTATTATTATTATTGCCCTCAACTTGCCATGTTGTGTGTGTAATACTGTCTGATTTTGTATTGCAGCTTTGTTTGACAAGTTCTGAGATTGTGTAATTGCATCATTTTTTGTGATTCGGTGAAATGTGTGGTATTTGGGAATATGTTCAAGTGTAAGTTGCTCACTTTTTTATTCCTATTGTTTATTTATGCGTATGAATTATAAATGATTTTTTAAAAAAATCAACAACAAGGGAAAAGTAAAATGGCTGAGATAACATAAGCATCAACACAAACCTCAACTCTAGTCCTAATCTGGGCTCTCTTCAGGAAAGTCAAAAGAGAAGACCAATTTATTTCTCCATATTTTCAGACCTCTTTGCATTGTCTAAGATTAGGAGTGGAAGTGATAGTCCCAAAATAGGTATTAAAAATTAGCTTGCTGTTTCCACCCAATCTGTTAGGAACCCTGTTCTAGTAAAAGGCTTGCCCTGATTTCCAGATCAGAGATACTCAACTTGAAACTTTTGGGTGATTATGTATCCCCTGAAATTGCATCACCTATTTGTAATCAATAAATCCATTTGCACTGACAGGAGCTCCTGCTGTTTTATCATCCTGGGTGTCACATTCATTGACGTCAGTGAAGTTCCACCAGGGATGGACTTAGCAACTGGGCAACAGTAAGACAAAAGAAAAAGTATCAATATTAATCTGAAGTGGCAATGAGACACTGATATGGCATTTGGGAAGGTTTTCTGTATTTGTTTTTGAAGAGAGAGTATTAGACATTGTCTGAGTGGAAACTGTGGCTATGGGCCAGTCCAGAGTCCAAGAAATCACATCACAGCCTCCCACATGCAAAATATAGACATCTCCTGAGAAGGAAACCAGTCTCCCAAGTGTGGTAGGTTTGGGGCTACCATCCAAGGCCCCATGTGCCCCAGACCCCTAGCATCCTTCAAATAGAGGAGGCTATGCAATGCAGCCCCTATTACAGTCTATTCTTTTGGTGCAATAAGATCATAGCCCAGAAGCCCAAAAAATACTTCCCAGTCTCTTGACTATATCAAGCTCTGTATTCTATGTTCCTAAGAATTGCCTCTTTGCTCCTCATATGGAGCTCAGTCAGTCTCCAGAGAATTGTATTCGAGTCCCTGACAGTCCCTCTGCCTTGGGAAAGGAAGCTTAGATTCATAAGCTTGCTGTCACTCTCAGGTGTGTATTACTGGGATGCCTACCTGAGTCCATGTGCCAGACGGCTAGCAGCTCAGTCTGACTGGGCCTTTGGTGTTTGGCCTGATAGACAAGATAGGTCAGGTGTAAGCAACCTGCAGCTCTTTAAGGGCTTCTTTGTAGCTCCCGATGATATAGCTGGAAAAAAAAAGCATCCTGATTATTTTCAATAAACAGTGAACATCTAAAAGTCCAAAAATGAACAACTCATATCTAAATATCAAACGATGTGTGATCTCGAAACACTGGATAACTCCTCCCCTAGCATCCTCCAGGAAGAGATAAGGTTCAGGAGTGAACACCAGGAAGACAGTGGTACAAACATGCGTGTAAAGATTGAGGAAATAGAATCTGTAAAAAGTTGGTGAACATCCTGCGGTAGACATTTATTGCATTACAAATCATTGTGTGTGCGCTGTTCCTAAAATAGGGGTGATTCGATGTTCTTTATTAAGGACCATCTCATATTCGCATGTGTTGCAGTTCTTGAATTATGGAGTTTTTTAACAAATTGGAAGAAATGGCTGTTCTTGCTATTTTGGTTGCCGCCTCTGGAATAGGCGAACACGGCCGGGTGCCAGTGCATGAGTCTCTAGGTTGGGGTCTTGGGGAAGAGCTGGAGGGATCAGTGAACACCAGGTTACAGCACCAGCTGGCACAAGTCCACAGGTGGAACTTCATACTGACTCTCTCCTCACAGTTTATTGTGGTCCTGCTGCATACCATGGTGAGACACTGAAGCACCGGGACTCTTGGCTGAAGCTTCAGATAATGTTTTTCTTTCTGGGTTCTGTCCATGGCTCTGTCACATGCAATCTTAGCAGCTTTCTCCTCTGTCCCCCTCTGGCTGGACTGTGTAGTGGGCATTAATGGGAGCCGCTCCTATGAGGTGACCCTGGGAAGAGATACTGCCCCTCCTATTGTGAGGGACTGGGTCAAGGGAGAGAAGAGATTGCGCCCCTACTAGTGTGGGGGAGCAGGGGGCAAGTGGGAAAGAGACAGTATGGGGGTGGGCAAGAAGAGAGTCTGAGGGGCCAGACCCAATGCTTGGATTGGTTCTTCCACTTCGTGCTGCTCTTGACCTAACTGCAGTTGGAAGCTGCCCAGGGTGGAGACCAGACCTTTCTACCTGCCAGTAAAGTGCCAGACCTGAATGACACAACCTAACCAATGTACAGTGCTACCCTCAGGCAGGAAGTTCAGCTGACCTGGGCAGCAAACCTGGCAGGGCCAGAAATGTTGGGGACAAAGAGGAAGGACCTCAGCAGGGAACAAATGAGATTTTCCACATTGCTCAGCAGGGTCCTTGTGCCTTCCTCTTTTCTCCCCTATAAGTAATAAGAAGACAGGAGTCATATAAATATCAATAGACACACTGATCCTCTGGCTCCACATTCTGGCAGGCTGATTCCTGAGTACCCAGGGCGGGATGCAGAGGTAGGTCTATGCCAGGGCTGCAGGTGTAATTCCCAGCTCAAGGAGAAGAAGACATATACCCACAGAAGAGCACATGCACTAAAAATATCAGTGTAGCCACAGCAGCACAAGCAATGGAAGGGGCTATGCACCCTGAGGGTACACCTACAATCTCAGACTGGATCATACTTGGAGCAGCTAGCCTGGCCTGTGGCTCACACCTCTGTGTCTACACGTCTGCCATAGGTAGGTCGAATGTACCCCCGCCTACAGCAGACACAGCTCGGTCAATGCAAGCATTCTTCCATGGACCTAGCTATTACCTCTTGGAGAGATGGATTAACTCCAGGGACGGAAAATCCCCTTCCATCCCTATAGGTGCTGTCTACACTGTGGGTGCCATCGCTGTGATGCTGCAGTATAGACACACCCTCAGAACCCCAAGCTGTGAGCCTCACTGTCCTTGGGATGCTCTGTCATGGACTGATATCAACTCTTTATGCCCTGGTTCCCTACCTGGCCTCCCATGCCCCCACATGCAAATGTTTGTCAATTTGCCATGGAGAAACAGCTGAGGGAAGCCGTGAATCCCAACAGATCAGCAACCCTGAAGCCATTTGCAAGGACACTTAGAAGGGGTTTCAGAGGCCACTTCTGGCTACTGTTCCCATTCCTTACCGATGCCCCCTTTGGTCTCATCTGTGTTCTATATTCACTTAAACAGCACAGAACCTGGAACCAGGATGATGGCTATATACACAGCTGCTGCTAATTACACACAGCATCTGCAGTGTAATCCTTGCCCTTCCCAGAAGAGCATGATAATCACTCCACTTTAAACATTGAATGGCCAGGCTGGGGAGAGCTTGCCTTCAGGTTTTCAGACCACCGCTTTTCTCAGAGCCAGCGGCTCTCTGCCTCAATCCAGCTGACAGATGCTGCAATAAAGTTATATAGGAATATAATATTCTGATGGGCGTTCCAATAACACAGCTTGGTGCATGAACTGTCAGTAGAACTACACTGCCCAGTAACCTGAACAGGGAGTTGGGTGTGTTGGTGGTGTTCCCTATACTATATCCTACATCACCGTCTAGTTTTAAATGTACCCAACAGTGGCACTTCAAAAAGCTCCATCTGATTTTTGTTTGGACTCGGGAGCCTAAATCACCGAGGCCGTAGGTGGCTAAGGCTAAAGCAGGCTCAACTACCCAATGATGTGGAACTCAACCCTACTCCAGAGAAGAAGGGGTTAAAGATGCCTTCTGGGCCTGCCACACTGTGTCCCAGGAAGGAGCAATGGAGATAAGCTGTCCAAGCAGCACAGGAAGCAGGAATTGGAGGGAGGCTACATGGAGCTGCCAGTCAGAACCTGGAGGGCTCGCATAAAGACAACTGCAGGGCCAGAGGCAGTCAGTTGCTCCTGGGACATGAAGAGATGGGGACTGTTCCTAGGAGGCGAAAAGAAAGCTAGCACCATGGACAGGTCAGATGCTGTTTGTGCCAGGGAGACCAAGGATATGTTTACTGTGCAGCCTTATTTTGAAATAAACTATTCCAGAATATCTTCTTTTGAAATAACTCTGCTACACACAAAATACATTTCTAAACAGTGCTTAGCTATTTTGAAAAAAAGTATCGATGCACAAAGAATCTAGTTTGAAGTAGAGCCATTAGATGCACTATAGCCTATTTTGAAATAAGCTCAATGAAATGGCAATTATGTTATGCATATCTCATAGACCTGGAAGGGACCTTAACAGGTCATTGAGTCCAGTCCCCTGCCCTCACAGCAGAACCTTTCAGTAACCCTGACAGATTTTTTTTTAAATCTAACCTGCCCCAGGCCCTTGAAAGGTCTTCTCAAGGATCAAGCTCACAAACTTGGGTCTACAAGGCCAATGCCCCAATCATCAAGCTATTGAAATAAGAGTGTTTATTTCATAATAACTTTGCTGTGTAGACATACCCCAAGAGACAACTCATAATGGGATGCAGGGATTGAGCAGCTGAGTGCCCTGAGGTGAAGGTGAAGAAAGTGCTAGAGCCATGGGGAAGGGGCCTATGGCAGGAGTCCTCAACCTTTGACTTTCTGAGGCCCCTCAATATGCTATGCAAACTCCACAGCCCATCAGTGCCACAGCAGCTGTTTTTTTCTGCATGCCCAGTAAAATAAAGCCAGCCTGGCATTGGGGGGTGGCAGACAGGGCCATGGCTAAAACCCCGTGCTGCAGGTGGCCCTGTGACATTAAATTTCTCAGGCCTCAAGTTCAACCCCATGCAGCAGGGTCTGGCCTTCAGCCCTGTGTGACTGGCTTAGGCTTCTGCTTTCTTCCCTGCTCCCGAGTGATTCTGCTCTCTTCCCTGGGACCCTGCTCTGTTCTTTATCTTGGAAGACCCCATTAAATCTGCTCATGGTCTCCCAGGGAGACTGGATCCCTGGTCAAGAACTGCTGGCCTAGGAGTTCATAGAAGTAGTGAGAGGAATTAGAAGCTCAACATGAGCTGGAGTGATAGGAGGGACCCAGAGTAGTGGGAAAGACCAGGTCCCCTGCCCCTCACTCACCACTGAGGAAGTGGCAGGATTACCAGAGAGTGACACCAACTTCCAGAACAAGGGAAACACAGAAGGTGACACAACAGACATAGGTTGAGTTCCGAAGAGGGAGCGGCAGTTCCTGAAACTATGACGGGATTGCAGGCAGATGCAGAGTCTAAGTGACAGTGTGCAGACTGCTGACAGGGGACTGGCCTCACCCTAATCCCCAGAGTGAACAGGAGGAGGCACCAGTCTGGTGGCGAAAGATGTACCTCATGACACACCCTACTGCCAGCATGCACAGCCAGACCCAGCAGGCCACGCCCCGTTGGTGCTGAGCCTTTCCTTACACATCACTGTAAAGGAGATAGGACCTACACTTTAAAAGAGACATGTGGACTGCATAGTAGTTGCTTAGCAGCCTTGTAAGGCTGAATCTGAGCCTGCTAAGTTTAATCCTGTGATTGCAGGGAGTCTAGTATATCAGGTCTGCTCTTAGCCCTCTCTGGTATTTTTGGGCAATCCGTTTTTCCTTTCCCAAATAGCTGCTGATTTCTGGATAAATGCCAGCTTGTCCCTCTCCTAATTCTCCTGGGAAGCAGGAGTCATCTCTCCCAACTGTGGCAGTACATATACTGCCTCTAAGACTCTGGCTGTATTGGACTCCACTACCCCTGTGAAGACGGCTTGGGTTGACTTTTCCAGCATCTGAAAGACTCCCTCCTCTCTGGACATGACTGAATCCTCTCCAGCAGAGACAACATATCCCCAGGGCTCCTACGCACAAGGCAAGCTTTTTCCATCTGTAGGAAAGGCCAGATTACACCGAGTGAGAAGCATATGAAGAAATAAATCTCTCAAGTGAAGAGCATTTGGCCCTTTAATAAAGTGCCCCATTGAAGATGATCCCAGCTGGCCTCCATGCTCCTCAGCAACAGGCCCAGGAATGTTTCCCAAGTATAAACCTTTCAAGCCAAGCCCAGGTGAAGAACAGCACGTTTGCCCTTCATAGCTGCCTCTCCACCTGGCTGGAGGGGAGCAGCAGGTAGGAGAAATGAGACAACAAATGAAGAGCTCCCACCTCATCACACCTCCTCTCTGCAATACATGCCACCCCACTGGAACATGCAGCTCATCGTAATCTAGGGGGGAAGATTTTTATGGGAGTCCCTTGTTAAAATACACTCTCCCCTTCTCCTGCTGCTCCTACCCCCATAACATTCCACTATCGTTAAGAGGAAAGGCTCCTTTTGGTGCTACACCAAGAGGTTTCCAGCTGGGAAATAGGATTGCTGTGTGTCCGGTTTCCCACATGAACGTCTGGGGAAAAAGGCAACTGGCAGTCCTGGTGCCTGCAGTAACCAGCCTCTGCCACTGGAAGGCAGAGAAACAACTCTGCTTAGCAGCTGCTGTTCCTCTCACCCCCACAGCCTGATAGGGAGAGAGCATACTGGCTCCCAGACAGGGCTCCAAAGTAGGTACCCTAACTGGGCCGGTGGTAATCTGTCTGCTCTGCACCCCTGTGTGCCCCCATTTCCCTATCTCCTTGTGCCAGGAACAAGCCCCAGGCCCCCATCTGTGCTTCAGTTTCCTCTCCCCAGCCTCTTGCTCCAGGGCCTGACCTGTGCCAGGGACTGACTGGGCAGATGGGCTCCATGGCAGCTCCTCCCAGCCCAGCTCTGTGGGTGATGGGAGAGTCGCAGGGGATGGGGGAGCGAGTGACGGGGTGAGGCTGTCTAGCAAGTGATGGTGGGGGGCATAGGCAAAGCAGGGGTCAGGGCCTCAGAGGAAGAAGCCAGGCAGGGGCGGGGCCTCTGGGGAAAGGGCAGAGTAGGGTGTTTGGTTGGGGAATGGTTTCCACAGGCAGAAGTGGGGCACTGAAGATATAACAAGCACAGCTGAAGCGAGCTCAGCACAGCTTCTGCTGACTGGGCCATGCAGGGATTGGCTCAGTTCCAGCCAGCCTCTGACAGATGGTTTGGGTTCTGACAGAAGAACCCAGGAGGGTCCCACTTCTACTCGTGTTAGCATCAATGTGCAGGACTCATGGGCACAGCGCCTCTGACCAAAACAGGGGACTTAGCTAACAGATTGGCTCGGCTCCACCCATGAGGTGGCAGATACAGTCCAAAGGCTCCTTTGCCAGCACTGCCAAGGCAGGGTGCATAGGGATGAGCGCAAGGCACACGTCAGTAATATTTTCCAAGCCATGATTGGGCCTGACTTTGCAGGACTCTTCATAAAGTAGCAAGAGGTGGGGCGACCCCAGGTCCCTTTGTCCCACCTCCATGCAGTCATCACCCGCTCTGCCCACAGCCTGGTGGTAGCCTGCTTGTCTCAGACCTCCTTGTTCACCTGAGCTGCGTCTACACGTGCACGCTACTTCGAAGTAGCGGCACCAACTTCGAAATAGCGCCCGTCGCGGCTACACGCGTCGGGCGCTATTTCGAAGTTAACTTCGACGTTAGGCAGCGAGACGTCGAAGTCGCTAGCCTCATGAGCAGATAGGAATAGTGCCCTACTTCGACGTTCAACGTCGAAGTAGGGACCGTGTAGACGATCCGCGTCCCGCAACGTCGAAATTGCTGGGTCCTCCATGGCGGCCATCAGCTGGGGGGTTGAGAGATGCTCTCTCTCCAGCCCCTGCGGGGCTCTATGGTCACCGTGGGCAGCAGCCCTTAGCCCAGGGCTTCTGGCTGCTTCTGCGGCAGCTGGGGATCTATGCTGCAGGCACAGGGTCTGCAACCAGTTGTCAGCTCTGTGTATCTTGTGTTGTTTAGTGCAACTGTGTTTGGGAGGGGCCCTTTAAGGGAGCGGCTTGCTGTTGAGTCCGCCCTGTGACCCTGTCTGCAGCTGTGCCTGGCATCCCTATTTCGATGTGTGCTACTTTGACGCGTAGACGTTCCCTCGCTGCGCCTATTTCGATGTTGGGCTGAGCAACGTCGAAGTTGAACATCGACGTTGCCGGCCCTGGAGGACGTGTAGACGTTATTCATCGAAATAGACTATTTCGATGTTGCTACATCGAAATAAGCTATTTCGATGTTGGCTGCACGTGTAGACGTAGCCCTGTTATCATAGCTCTGTGCACTCTGCTGACCCCGCTTGGTAGAAAAGCAAGGAGAAGAAGCAAAACCCAACTACCCAAGCAATAGGACCATGAAGAGTTCTTCCTCTGTCACCGATACCAGTGGCAAATACTGGTTGGCAAATGGTAAGTCAGAGGCAGCAGATTAGCTGGTAAGTAAAGTGAATGGTGTTGGGACTTCTGTAAATACGTGGTTTCCAGTGGTCCTGGATGGGATCATTTAAACTGTGGCACCCCTGGATCATCTCTTACATCTGAAGAGCTGGAGCCGGGAGCAGAGACCCAAACTGCAGGAAGCTTCTTCCCGGGTAGAAAAAATATCCTGGTATGTTTCAAATAATGGCTCATTTTCACACCACAGGAGCTTGATATCTCTTTAAAATGAAGCCAGGAGCTGCTCTCAGTCCAGTGCTGTCTGCTTATTTTGAAAGCATTTCAGCATCCCTTTGATCTGCACCTGAGGACCACTGCCAAGAGAAAAGGCAATGCTCAAACAGACATTGCTGAGAGAGAGGCAGGGGGTCTGCAGCGATGAAGGCTTTGTGCTTCCTGGCCCTTCTTCTGGCCCACCTTGCATTTAGGTAATTTCCTACTCTCTAAGGAAGGTGTTTTCCACTGGCAGTGCCAGCGTTCCGTACAGGGGTTAGTATCAGAGGGGTAGCCCTGTTAGTCTGTAGCTTCACAAATACACCTGTGGCAGCTCAGAGACTAGCAAATGCATTAGGTCACGAGCTTTCATGGGGAAAAGGCTGGGTTCTGCAGCAAAGTGGCTTCTGAAGAAGTGTGTTCTCTTCATCCATGAAATTTCATTTGTTAGTCTCTGAGGTGCCACAGGACTGCTTGCTATTTGTAAGGTTTAGTATTGCCATGAACATTTTTCCTCCCTTTAGAGGATCCTGTATCCAGTCTCTAACCAGAGCTGGTTGATTATTTCTACAAATAAATTATCTTACTAATTTCGCTCTTTATCCTGGTCATGAATCATTCACAAACAGATTGATTTTTATTCAGTCTTTGTAATTGTTTGGTGAATGGTTCATGCAAATGAACTGCAGCTCATCGGGTTATTTGGAGCCTGGTCTTGGTATGCGATTGGTCACCAGTGTCACATGATATTATTTCTGATCCTGGGTTTAAGGACTGATTTCTTTTATTCTGTAGAATTACAAAATGACGAATGCTCTTCCTCATACACAAATACCCTGGTAACAGCTGTGCAACAAATACTCCTGCCAAACAAAACCCCATTCATACAAAAGTTCATGAATAAGAAATTAAAATGGGATGATCAAAAGGGAGCTGAACAACTGTGCAGAATAGGAACCAATGTTCACAAACACTGTTTACGGAGCACCTGAGCAGCTCCTGCTGTTAATGTATGATGCACCCTAATTCATATGTGCAAACTAAAACATAAAGGGCATGGCAGAATGGCTTGTTGTCTCATGCTCCGGGCAGGCCCACACAACAATGCTTACTACTTGCCATCAGTAGATCTCAAAGCACTGTGTAATCTTCCACATATTTATCTTCCACACCTCTGCGAAGTAGGATGGTGCTGTTCTCCCCACTGTAAAGATGAGGGAAGATTATTCTCCTTCACCTCTGAGGATAGGACAAGAAGCAATGGGCTTAAACTGCAGCAAGGGAGGTTTAGGTTGGACATTAGGAAAAACTTCTTAACTGTCAGGGTGGTTAAACATTGGAATAAATTGCCTTGGGAGTGGGGGTTGTGGAATCACCATCACTGGGGATTTTTAAGTGCAAATTAGACTGTCATGTGTAGTTTAGAGACGGTTATTGGTCCTGCCATGAGTGGAGAGGCCTGGACTTGATAACCTCTCAAGGTTTCTTCCAGTTCTATGATTTTATAATCCTACATATTGAATTATATACCCTGGGAGAAAACTCCTTCCTGGCCCCAGCTGGTGACCAGTTTATGCCGTGAAACATGAGGACTGATGAGCAGGGTTATTTTTATCCAAGGTTGGAGCACTGCAGATGCAATTCTGCTTTGTATTTCTTTCTGAAATATTCCATGTAATCCTTGTGGCCCCTTTCTTTCCACTGAATTCACAACCTTTCTGCCTGCTGTCTGAGACAACCACATGTAGCCCTTGTGCAAAATAAAACATTTCCTACCCTTTTAAAACACATGGAATGTCCTCATTTCATGCTTAGCCTGAGTGATTTGCAAGGTGGTATTTGCCAGATCCCTAGAACAGAAGTCTGAGAGTTCTCTGATCGATGGCACTGGAAGCTCTTTCATGACCTTTGTGATGCCACTTGCATTACGAAGTGTGCTCTAATAAGATGTTCTCTCATCCTTGCCTCACCAGCAGCCCCTAGGCGCTGGAAGGAGGTGGAAGGCTGATTAGCATTTGTGCCCGGGGGACATGGGTGGCTGAGGAGATTGTAAAGGGGATGTGATGTCTCTGACTTCTAAACAGCTAGTTAAAATCCCGCTCAGCTCAGCAGCAACTGAAAGTCATCACTATCCATCAGCTTTTGGTTGGTCTGCATGGAATGAGTTGCTGACTCTCAGTTCAGTTCCTCAAGGACAGGTGTCCCCATCACACAAACCATTGTCACAACTGGTCCCCTTTATCACAGAATCACAAGTGCATGACTGGAGGGGACCTCAGAAATAGTTTTCCAAGCAACCATCACCTTTTTTCATTTACATCATGCCCTTTGGCTGCAGCAGCCAGCTTCTGCACATAGGCATGCTCTGTCTTATCTGTGCTGGCACGTGCCAAGAGGGCTAGAGTCTAAGCCTCTTTATGTCAAATGCTTCAGTCTCAAGTCGCCACAGGAGCAGAAAAGTCCCAGGCTTGTCAAGATGGTTGCCCGCCTTTGGCCAAAAGATGCCTCTGAGGCCCTCTGCACTGCAGATGTTGTTACAGAAGAAACCCTCTCCTGAGTGTCTTAAAGTCCAACAGCACCTTTCTGAAAGCCAGCTGCTGATCTGCCTGTGAGCCTTTCTCACGGTGTGAGCATGTGGTCCACCACACTGAGAGATGAGCAGGAGGTCAGCATGAATGCATATGTCTGCCTGTCTAAAAGGCCTCCTTTAGTTTCAACAGAATACAGTATTCTTCACTTCCTCTGCAAACATAATTCACAGGGGTACATTGAGGCCTTACTTGAACCTGTGTTTCTTCCTTCCGGTACAGTGGAGGAGTGATCCCTACGCATAGTTTGTGGCCAGCATTCTCAAACCTGAGTGCCTAAAGTTAGGCTCCTAATTCCAAACCTGACTGTCAAAATCTGGGTTTAGGAGATTACCTCCAGGGACACAGACTTATAGTTTTTGTGCCACATACTTATCCCACAACCACAAAATCTTCATTGAAAAACACTTAAGGTTGCTTAAAGGCAAAACCCCTCCATGTAAGCTCTTAAAGTCCAGGTAACGTCCACTTAAGCTATATTTCTTTCACATAGTTCAACCTCAACGTATCAACATAACAGCATTGAGCAACTTGCAGTCCATGGGCCACATGCGACCCATTGGGGTTCTATGTGTGGTCTACAACACATTTTGTTTATCATTGCCCATGTGCAGGGCAGACTCAGCTGGTTTCCATCAATGTGGGTTTTTTCACTACTGGTGTTATGAAAGGGACACACACATAAACCAAAGGCAAGTGTTGTGAGGTGCGTGAAGATTGTACACAACAAGGACTGTGAGAGCCGTGTGCTCCCTCTGCAGCCAGTCAAAGGGCTGCTATAGTCCAATCAACACACCCTGCAAATTCTAGGTGTGCAAGCACAGTTAGTAAAGCTACCCTATCCTGGGAAACTGTCTTGGTTACATCAATCTTGCAGCCCACTGAGGTGAAGGAGGGCCACTCATGCCTAGGTTGCTCATCACTGCTATAAATGGTTTAAATGCCAGACTCTGCCATCTACAGAGAAGCCCCATGCACCTCCCAAATGCATGCTAACACATTCTTCACAGTCACACTATACTGCAAAACCTCAGCTCTAATCTCAACAACACTGACATGCATGTTTGTTAGTGGCCTGCAAGATGTGTTATTTTTCCAGAGACAAGTATGAGGCTGGAGTTGCGGTTTTCCATGTGAGTGCACTTGGGAGTTTGCTGTTTATCCTCTTATGCTCCTAGTGCTGGAGGCCAGATTGTGCCTGATGGAGATAACTGGATATGTTACAAAGGCATTACATACATCAATAGTGACCCTGGACTTGGAAGATTGGGTTCAGGTCTGGATTCTCTATCTCAGAACATATAAAGCATCAGTGGAGGAGGTTTGGTGAAGATAAGAATGATTAGCTATCTGGACAGACTTTGTATGAAGAGATATTGAAATGGCTACACCTATTTAGTTTACACAGGAGAAAAATAAGAGAGGACAGAATAGTGGAATAAAAAATCATGAATGAGCTAAAGAAGATAGATTTGTCACTTCTACTTATCCACTCCCCAATACAACTATCTTAAAACTTTCAAATTTGATCAAATTTGTGAGTGTTACCTCTAGAACTAACAATTCTGATTGTTTAATTTTATTTTAGTCATATTTGACATCTAGCATCCCTTGATGGTGTGCTTTACAAATACAAAGGCAAGAAATAACTATAGTCCACACAATCGGAACAATCTGCAGAAATCCAAATGCAATCTCTTTCAAAAGAAAGAAGCTATCCCACATTAAACACATGGAGATGTTTTTCAAAACATATTGCAAAATTCACCATAATTGCTGCTATCTCTCCCACAATGTGCAAAAAACTCCTAGTTTTCCATCCCATTCCTTACACATCCTAGCATTTTGTTTTCTTTTTGACTACCACCACACCCTGAGCTAAGACTGTAATTGGCCAGAGGTTTCCCTGGCTGGTAAATGTTAATTTATCACCAGCAATTTATATGAGTAGTTTGAATTATTCCTTCTCAGGTGAGTTATTCTTCCCAAACTTCCTCAGCCACCGCACTGGCCATTCACCTAACTTTATCAGGGTCCCTCAGAAGTTCCTCGTAGTCTTTTCAAGTCATCACTTATCTAAATAATTTCATGTCATCTGCAAATGTTGCAACCTCACTGATCACCTCTTCTTCTTTTAGCAAATGTATTGACTGATTCTGGTGTTAATAGGAAACCTTGTTTTCTATCTTTTAGTTGATTTCTGACCCATGAGAGAACGGGCCATTTCACCCCATGCCTGTTTCATTTCTGCAAGGCCAGATTCTGTTGCTTTTACTCACATAAGCCGTGTCTACACGTGCACGCTACTTCGAAGAAGCGGCACTAACTTCGAAATAGCGCCCGTCACGGCTACACGCATCGGGCGCTATTTCGAAGTTAACTTCGACGTTAGGCAGCAAGACGTTGAAGTCGCTAACCCCATGAGGGGATAGGAATAGCGCCCTACTTCGACGTTCAACGTTCAACGGCGAAGTAGGGACCGTGTAGTCGTTGCGCGTCCCGTAACGTCGAAATTGCGGGGTCCTCCATGGCGGCCATCAGCTGAGGGGTTGAGAGACGCTCTCTCCAGCCCCTCAGCTCAATGGTGGCCGCGTGGAGTGGCCCCTTAAAGGTCCCCTCCCCCTCCTTTCCTGTGCAGGAAGCTGAGGGAACGTGCAGGCGGCAGCCCAGACACGCGGCCGGCCTGCAAGTCCCTCAGCCACCCAGAACAGGGCCAGCACCTGCCATGGTTGCCCTGCAGCCCCCCCAGCGTCCCCAGGAGACCCCCCCCAAGGGGAGCCAGGGCAGCCAGCCCAGCCAAGCGGGCAGCCAGGCTGGCAAGCGGCAGCGGGGCCCCTCCTGGACGGAGGCCAACCTGCGGGACCTGCTGGGGCTCTGGAGCAAGGAGGAGGTGCTCCAGGTCATGGGGAGCAAGAGGCGGAACGCGGATGCGTTCGCTCCGCTGGCCGACGGCCTGGCTGCCCCGGGTCACCCTGCCCACACTCCTGACCACGTCAGGAGTAAGGTGAAGGAGCTGCGGCAGGGTTACTCCCGGGCCCGGGATGTGGCCGGCTGATCTGGGGCCGCCCCCGTCACTTGCCCCTTTTACAGGGAGCTCAGGGACATCCTGGGCCCCCGGCACACCTCCTCCCCTCCGGCCACCCTTGATACTTCGGCCGACGAGCCCCAGCAGGCCCTGCAGCCGGAGTCCGCCCCAGAGGTAAGCCCAGCACCCCGGGGGCCCCCCCCCGGAGCCCACCCCTGGGACATTGCGGCAGGAGGAGGAGGAGGAGGAGGAGGGGGGCTCCTCCTCCGCCGAATCCGGGCTGCAGATCCTCCTCCTGCCATCCCCTAGCAGCAGCCGGGCCTCCGCCCCCCGGGGATCTCCGGACCGTGGGAGTGGACCGACAGGTATGTACCCCCCTCTGGTGGACACCCCTGGGCTTGAGGGGCGGGGGGTAATAGATATGTGTCCAGGGCCCCCCACATGCTCACATGGCCATGGCCCCAAGGACAGCAGGGCCATGTCCCTCACAGCAGTGCATCAGCCCCTGCCCCCCACACCCTGAACGACAGTGCCATGCCCCATCCCCAGGGCAGGGGGGAGCGGAACCTCGAGGGGCCCCCGGGAGGAGGGGGTGGGACACCCCGCAGGAGCAGCAGCAGCAACAGCAGCAGCAGCAGCATGTGATGGAGTGGGGGGAGTGCAAAAGGGAGACTCAGGCTAGATATGAGCAACAAGAGCCGAATAGCTCCCAGGGGCAAAGGATGATCCTGGGGCTACAGCTGGCAGGTGACACCTCTGCCCTGAACAAAGAGGAGGGAGGAGCCGAGCTGGCTTGGAATTGTGGGTGGAGGGCAGGGGCCACATGTAGAGGCTAGGGGATGGGAGAGCTGGAAGGCAGCCAGCCTGAGGAGGGGGAAAGCTGCATCCCCGAGGGGCCCCCCTTGGGGTCTTCTCCCCAGGACGGGTTGGAAGGACTGTCTCTTCTGACAGCTGGTGCTGTCACTCCTGGGAGAAACTGGGTATCTGTGGCCTAAGAAACCTCTCCTGCTCTCAGACCCTGCAGGGTGAAGTGAGAGTCGCTCCCACCAGGGGACGGGGTGCAGTGCAGGGGGACCCCTGAACCCCATCCATCACAGCAGCATCTCCCGGGGACGGGGATGGGGAACCTGCAGCACAGGGCTGGGGGGACAAAGGCCACGGCTCGGGGCCCACACTAACGCCTGTCTCCATTCTTCTTCCCCCCCTCCTCTCCTGTGTCCTGCACCTGCACCATCAGAAGGACCGGAACAGATCGCCGGCAAGGCATCAGTGGTCCCGGAGAGCCCTCCGGGGCCATCGCTCCAGGCCAGCCCCTCGTCCAAGGACTGACCGGCCCCATGGCGGGCTAGACGGCGGACCCCGCGCCGCCACCAGCTGACGGCGACGGACCCCCAGCTGCTGGCCATCCACCGTCGGCAGCTGGAGGTCGCGGAGCAGCACCTGCAGCTGCAGGAGCGGGCACTGGCCTGGCGCCAAGAGGCATGGGGGGCCGACATGGAGACTTTCAACCGCCTGGTGGACTACCTGGCCCCCCCATGCCGCGCCGGCCGCCACAGCGCCCGACGTGCGTGCTCCACCCGCCGCACCACCAGCTACTCCGCCCGTCGCTGTCCCGTCCGCCGTTGCCCCGCCACCCACCGCCGAGGGCCAGAGCGCCGAGGGACCCCTGGAGCCAGCTGAGACTCGCCGGGCATATCTTCCGGTCCGCCCCGCCCCCAGCCAGCCCCGGACAGGGCTGCGGCCGCGGTGGGGCTCCTGGCCACCCACACCCAGTGCCAGACTTTAGGGATGAGGGGCCCGGGACGTGGCCCCCCGCCTTGTATATAGTTGGGACTTATTATTTTGTGCCCCCCGTTTGCCCTGTCCCCCCCATGTAAATAGTTCTCCTCTTTATCCTCCCTGGTTTTCTTTTTATTACTGAGCACACTTTTTTATTACTATTGTTTTATTTGTACATATTACTTTGGTTCCACACATGTTGCATATAGCTTGTTCTTGTTTTATATTTATAGTTAAAAAAAAAAGTTCTAAAAGAAAAAGCAGTTGAAGTTCAGCCACAAGTGCGTGCTGTCATTTGTCCAGGAAAAGTGGGAGGGGGGTGCAGTTGGGTGCTCCATGGTGTGGGCGTTGGGGCAGGAGTGTGGTGGAGGAAGGGGCAGGCAGTGGGGGGCCTGGCAGAGTTCACCCCGCGGCCTCATCATCAAAGCGGGCCCGCAGGGCCTCCCGGACCTGGGTCCCTTCGGGGTCCACCTGCCGACTGGGGGCAGCGGGTGGCTGCACGTCGGCCCTGCCGGCCTACACAGCCCAGACCTGGAAAAAGGCCTCCCCCTTGCTCTCCACCAAATTGTGCAGGGCGCAGCAGGCACCCACAATCTGGGGGACGTTGTTGGGGCCCGCATCCAGGCAGGTCAGGAGACATCTCCAGCATCCGTTCAGGTGGCCAAATGAGCGCTCCACCACCTGGCGCGCATGGTTCAGGCGCTCGTTGAAGCGCTCCTGGCTAGCGGAGAGATGGCCCGTGTACGGGTGCATGAGCCACGGCCGGAGGGGGTAGGCCGCATCTGCGATGACGCAGAAGGGCAAGGTGGTGTCCCCCAGAGGGATCTCCCGCTGGGGGATGTAGGTTCCCGCCTCCAGCCGGCAGCACAGGCCCGAGTTCCAGAAAACCCGGGCGTCGTGGGTGCTGCCAGGCCAGCCCACATAAATGTCCTGGAAACGGCCCCGGCTGTCCACCAAGGCCTGGAGGACGACAGAATGGTAGCCCTTGTGATTCATGTAGCGTCCTCCACTGTGATGCGGGGCGCGTATGGGGATGTGAGTCCCATCCAGAGCCCCGAAGCAGTTGGAGAAGCCCAGGGTGGCAAAGGCGGCGATGGTGGCATCTGGGTCCCCCAGCCTCACGAGCCTGTGCAGGAGCATGGCGTTGATGGCACGCACAACCTGCAGGGAAAGCACATGGGACAGCACCAATGAGGGGTGAGCAGGGTGTGCGTGGCCCTGCCCTTCCCTCCCCTGCCCTGCCCTCCCCTGCCCTGCCCTCCTCTGCCCTGCCCTGCCCTCCCCCGCCCTCCCCTCCCCTCCTCTGCCCTGCCCTGGCCTCCCCTCCCCTCCCCTGCCCTCCCCTGCCCGGGCCCCCCTCCCCTGCCCTGCTCTCCCCCCGTGGGTTCTCTTACCTCCATGCGGACAGCCCCGACGGTGGCCTTGCCGACACCAAACTGCTGCCCCACGGATCGGTAGCTGTCTGGAGTGGCCAGCTTCCAGACAGCGATGCCGACCCGTTTCTGCACTGTGAGGGCACGCCGCATGGTGGTGTCCTGGTGCCTGAGTGCGGGGGTGAGCCACTGGCACAGCTCCATAAATGTCTGCCGGCTCATCCTGAAGTTCCTGAGCCAGCGGTCGTCGTCCCACTACCCAAGCACCAGCCGCTCCCACCAGTCGGTGCTGGTGGGGTAGCTCCACAGCCGCCGGCGTGTAAGGCGGGGGTGGGGGCGGGGTGCTGCAGGGTTGGGGGTTGAGCCCTGCTGCCCTGGGGGCAGCTCCTCCTCCGGTGTAGCAAGGAGGTGCTCAGCTGCCTCCCGCATGGCATGGAGCAGGGCAAGCCCTGCTCCTGCCGGGAGGGCTGGGTGGACCTCTAGCTGCTGCTGCTGCTGCTGCTGCTGCTGCTGCTGCTGCTGGGGGTCCATGACTGCGTCGCCCGGGGTCTGTGTGCCTATGGCTCCTCAGACCACGTGCTGTGCAGGCTGAGTGTGTCTGGGAGGGGCCCTTTAAGGGAGTGGTTAGCTGTTGCCCCGGAAGCGCTAGTCCGCCCTGTGACCCTGTCTGCAGCTGTGCCTGGCATCCCTATCTCGATGTGTGCTACTTTGGCGTGTAGATGTTCCCTCGCTGCACCTATTTCGATGTTGTGCGGCGCAACGTCGAAGTTGAACATCGACGTTGCCAGCCCTGGAGGACGTGTAGACGTTATTCATCGAAATAGGCTATTTCGATGTCGCTACATCGAAATAAGCTATTTCGATGTAGGCTTCACGTGTAGACGTAGCCATAGAGTGGTGCCTCACCCCCTGAGAGAGCCAGCTGAGAAGAACAGCAATACTCAGAGCACGGGAATACTTAATGTGAGTAAGAAGGGTGGAATTTGGCCTGCAATGAGGAATTCAGTAAAAGACTTCCCGGAAGTCCAAATACGTTATGACAGTGCCTGGCACTATGAAGCCTGAATCCGCTTCTCTGAGGCTTGGATCACAGTGCGCTGAGGTACTAGAGATGTGAAGTCTGCCTCACTTGGGGTTTAGCAATGTGACTGCTGGCAGCAGTCCTGCAGCACCAGCACCTCTCCACACACCATAAGACACGATGCCATTATTTTTCCTTCATATGACATGGAGGTATAAAGTCCCTGTTCGCTGCCTCTCAGGGCACAGTGTGGTGGCTCCAGGCTCAGCCTGAACAACTACGCTGCAGTTAAACAGCCCATAACCCAAGAGAGCTGACAGAGGCCCAGCCTGGGTGTTCCACTGCAGTGTAGACATACCCTCTTCCATCAGTGCCGAGCCATCCTCCCTGCTGTGATTGCTCCAGAAACCACAACCATCATCTGCAACATCCAGGCACGCCCTGGGGACTCCTTAGAAGTGTGTTTCTCCTCAGCCCCAAAGCTGTTAAACCTTTTGCCTCTGGTGCCAGGGACAAGCCAGCTCTGATTAATGCTGCTCAGCTGGAGCCTGGCTCCTCTTCCTGCTTAGGGAGTAGGCAGTAGTGTGAAAGGCTGGGGATATGGCTGATGTGTCACTGCCTGTGAGGTACTCCTTTCCAAGTGCTTGCCTCAGCTGAGAGATGATGAAGCATCTTTTGAGCAATTTCCATTGGAGCCTTCACAGGAGTGACATACAGGCTAGGGCTTAGCAAATATACTCAGTAGCGTATAATGTGCTCCAAGCTGGCAATGGAAGAGATATAGGTAGGACTTAAAAATAAAAAAGTCTGCTGCAGTCAGGGGCAAACAAAGAGGAAGCCCACCTTCCCCCAGCTTCTTCTCTCTTGGTCTGCTGCCATTCTGCTCCTTGTTTTATTCTGCTGTCCTGGTGCTGGGGAGTCAGGGGCAGGTAATAAGTGTCTGGGCAATAACATCCCAGAATGTCTTGCTTAAATCTGTGGTTAATTTGCTTCTGGTTGGGCTTTGGACCAATTATGTTATGCTCCTAAACTACATATTGATCTGTCATATTGTGTATATTTACAATATATATTAAATATGCTACTTTTAGGGTGTGTAAGGTCCATGTGTAGAGTTATGTTAGCTGGGATAAAAATGACAAGGACCAGCCACCCTCCTGGCTCAGGATCTGAAGTGATCACCAGGTTAGACCAGGACAAAAATGTCACCCGTGGATTATATAACAGTGTGTTGCACTGCAACAAGTTTATGTTTTCCTCTGAACCACACCCCATTGGCCACAGTTGGAGATCTAATGCCACACAAGAGGGACAATAGGTCTCTTCCAGTGTTGCAGGAAGAGACTATATTGATCTCAATGAACAAATAGTCTGTTTGCGCGTGGCAGGAAGGCTAGCCAAAGACCTCACTGGCCCAAATTTTCTGCTGTCTGCTCTTGAAGGCTCAACCATCTTCTGGAATCTTCATTTTACCATTTTTAGCTGAAAATACAATCCCATCCCATCACCTTAACTTTCCACAAACATGTCAATGGTGATGGCAAACTGCTCAACAAATCCAGACTTTGCTGCCTGCATTTTGCTGTGATTTCAGGTTAGTTAACATGATTGTGGGTTTGTTAAAGACAGACACACTGACCAACCAAATATGGATCTGTTCAGATGTCGCAGATCTTGTACTCTCCTTTAATGAACAAATGAAGCAGGAGAGAATCCCATCCATTGTTGTGCACTACTATTAGAAATTATGAATGCTCCTGTCAGCTAAGTGTTTCTTGGAGGTGACATGAAAAGATAACCCATCACCATCAATAGAAGTCAGTCAACACCCTGATTTTTGGGGTCATGCTTAGATTTTAGCCAAAACCTCAGGCAAATCCAAACCTGGCCCCCAAATCACATGTAACATGATGCTACTGTTTGAAAATTTCCATCACACAATCCCAAAGTCTTCATTCTAAGGCCCTCCTCACCATCCAGCAGATAAAAGGTTAACATCAAACTCATGTCACAATCAAATTACATAGTGGCAAAGAATATGAAGCAAGGACATGTTTCACTTGAATATGTACCAGGGCTAGAGTCTGGAAAAACAAACAAGAGAAACTGGAAATTCTCATTGAAGAGATGTTCTGTGTAACTGACGTTACTGAAACCTGGTGGGACAATGTGTATGACTAGAATGTTAAAATCACCAGTGATGACCAGTTTTACACTTATCAGTAATGCAGAACAGCAGGGTCTTGAATACACGTCAGATCGATGTGGCAGCTAACAAAACCCCGGAGGGGGCTGGTGAGAATCTGTGAAGTACCATAGAAGAGGATGAGTTACTCCTTAAATACCTGTCTGTAATGTGTGTAAAATAAAACTCTGTTCTTAAGGGAGGCTTCAGTTTGGAATACGTATGATGGAGGTCTCATGAAGCAGCTAGTAAAATACCAATAGAATTGTAAAAACAATATTCTAACACAAAAGGTATTGCATCCATCAGGAGGCAACTTTGTTTTAGAACTTATTATGCTAGATAAAAATGAATTAAATGCTGGAAATTTAACTGGAAATGAGTTAAATGCTGGAAATTGGTGGTTGCCTAGGGACCAGTGATCATGACTTGATTGCATTCATTAGGGGCCAACAGAGGCCAGTCTCCTGAGCTGTGTCTACACGTGCACGCTACTTCGAAGTAGCGGCACTAACTTCGAAATAGCGCCCGTCGCGGCTACACGCGTCAGGCGCTATTTCGAAGTTAACTTCGACGTTAGGCGGCGAGACGTCGAAGTCACTAACCTCATGAGGGGATCGGAATAGCGCCCTACTTCGACGTTCAACGTCGAAGTAGGGACCGTGTAGAAAATCCGTGTCCCGCAACGTCGAAATTGCCGGGTCCTCCATGGCGGCCATCAGCTGGGGGGTTGAGAGACGCTCTCTCCAGCCCCTCAGCTCACTGGTGGCCGCGTGGAGCGGCCCCTTAAAGGTCCCCTCCCCCTCCTTTCCTCTGCAGGAAGCTGAGGGAACGTGCAGGCTGCAGCCTGCACACGCGGCCAGCCTGCACCACCCTCAGCCCCACAGAGCTGCGATGGCTGGCCAGCAGCCCCCCCAGCACCCCCAGGGGACCCCCCCCAAGGGGAGCCAGGGCAGCCAGCCCAGCCAGAAGGGCAGCCAGGCTGGGAAGCGGCAGCGGGGCCCCTCCTGGACGGAGGCCGAGCTGCGGGACCTGCTGGGGCTCTGGAGCGAGGAGGAGGTGCTCCAGGTAATGGGGAGCAAGAGGCGGAACGCGGATGCGTTCGCTCGGCTGGCCGACGGCCTGGCTGCCCGGGGTCACCCTGCCCGCACTCCTGACCACGTCAGGAGTAAGGTCAAGGAGCTGCGGCAGGGTTACTCCCGGGCCCGGGATGTGGCCAGCCGATCTGGGGCCGCCCCCGTCACTTGCCCCTTTTACAGGGAGCTCAGGGACATCCTGGGCCCCCGGCACACCTCCTCCCCTCCAGCCACCCTTGATACCTCAGCTGATGAGCCCCAGGAGGCCCTGCAGATGGAGTCCGCCCCGGAGGCAAGCCCCGCACCCTGGGGGCCCCCCCCCGGAGGCCATCCCCAGGACATCGCTGCAGGAGGAGGAGGAGGAGGGGTGGGGGGGCTCCTTCTCCGCAGAATCCGGCCTGCAGATCCTCCTCCTGCCATCCCGGAGCAGCAGCAGGGCCTCCGCCCCCCGGGGATCTCCGGACCGTGGGAGTGGACCGACAGGTAGGTAACCCCCTCTGGTGGACACCCCTGGGCTTGAGGGGCGGGGGTAAGAGATATGTGTCCAGGGCCCCCCACATGCTCACATGGCCATGGCCCCAAGGACACCAGGGCCATGGCCCTCACAGCACTGCATCCATCAGCCCCTGCCCCCCCCAACCCGCATGACAGTGCCATGCCCCATCCCCGGGCCAGGGGGGAGCGGAAACTCGAGGGGCCCCCAGGAGGAGGGGGTGGGACACCCCACAGCAGCAGCATGTGATGGAGTGGGGGGAGTGCCAAAGGGAGACTCAGGCTACATATGAGCAACAAGAGCCGAATAGCTCCCAGGGGCAAAGGATGATCCTGGGGCTACAGCTGGCAGGTGACACCTCTGCCCTGAACAAAGAGGAGGGAGGAGCCGAGCTGGCTTGGACTTGGGGGGGCAGGGCGGGGGCCACAGGTAGAGGCTAGGGGAAGGGAGAGCTGGAAGGCAGCCAGCCTGAGGAGGGGGAAAGCTGCATCCCCGAGGGGCGCCCCTTGGGGTCTTCTCCCCAGGACGGGTCGGAAGGAATGTCTCTTCCGACAGCTGGTGCTGTCACTCCTGGCAGAAACTGGGCATTTGTGGCCTAAGAAACCTCTCCTGCTCTCAGACCCTGCAGGGTGAAGTGAGAGTCGCTCCCACCAGGGGACGGGGTGCAGTGCAGGGGGACCCCTGAACCCCATCCATCACAGCAGCATCTCCCGGGGACGGGGATGGGGAACCTGCAGTACAGGGCTGGGGGGACAAAGGCCACGGCTCGGGGCCCACACTAACGCCTGTCTCCATTCTTCTTCCCCCTCTCCTCTCCTGTGTCCTGCACCTGCACCATCAGAAGGACCGGAAGAGAGCGCCGGCGAGGTGTCAGTCGTCCCGGACAGCCCTCCGGGACCATCGCTCCAGGGCAGCCCCTCAGCCGAGGACCGACTGGTCCCACGGCGGGCTAGACAGCGGACCCCGCGCCACCAACCGCCGACGGCGACGGACCCCCAGCTGCTGGCCATCCACCGTCGGCAGCTGGAGGTCGCGGAGCAGCACCTCCAGCTGCAGGAGCGGGCGCTGGCCTGGCGCCAGGAGGCATGGGGGGCCTACATGGACCCATTTAACCGCCTAGTGGACTACCTGGCCCCCCATGCCGCGCCGGCCGCAACCTCGCCCGCCCTGCCTGCTCCTGCAGCCCCACCACCAGCTGCTCCGCCCGTCACCGTCCCGTCCGCCGTCGCCCCGCCACCCACCGCCGAGGGCCGGAGCGCCGAGGGACCCCTGGAGCCACCTGACACTCGCCGGCCACTGTACCTTCCGGTCCAGCCCGCTCCCACCCAGCCACGGACCAGGCTGCGAGCGCGGCGGGGCTCCCAGCCGCCAACGCCCGGTGCCGGGCTATAGGGGCAAGGGGCCCGGGACGTGGCCCCCCGCCCTTGTATATAGTTGGACTCTGTTTTTTTCGGCCCCCAGTTTGCCCAGTCCCCCCCATGTAAATAGTTCTCCCCTTTATCCTCCCTGGTTTTCTTTTTATTATTGCGGACAGTTGTTTCTTTGAATTGTTTTATTTTTGTACATATTGCTTTTGTTCAACGTTTGTACCTAGTTTTTGGTTTGTGGTTCACATATTTATTTACAGTCAGAAAAAAAAAAGCTTCGGAAAGAAAAAAAAAAGTTTACGTTCAGCCACAAGTGCGTGCTGTCATTTGTCCAGGACAAGTGGGGGAGGGGGCAGTGGGGTGCTCCATGGTGTAGGCGTTGGGGCAGGAGTGTGGGGGAGGAAGGGGCGGGCAGTAGGGGGCCTGGCCAGAGTTCACCCCGCGGCCTGTTCATCGAAGTGGGCCCGCAGGGCCTCCCGGACCCGGGTCCCCTCGTGGTCCACCTGCCGACTGGGGGCAGCAGGTGGCTGGACGTGTGCCCTGGCGGCCTCCGCAGCCCAGCCCTGGAAAAAGGTCTCCCCCTTGCTCTCGACCAAATTGTGCAGGGCGCAGCAGGCACCCACAATCTGGGGGATGTTGTTTGGGCCCGCATCCAGGCGGGTCAGGAGACATCTCCAGCGTCCCTTCAGGCGGCCAAATGAGCGCTCCACCACCTGGCGCGCGTGGTTCAGGCGCTCGTTGAAGCGCTCCTGGCTAGCGGAGAGATGGCCCGTGTAGGGGTGCATGAGCCACGGCCGGAGGGGGTAGGCCGCATCTGCGATGACGCAGAAGGGCAAGGTGGTGTCCCCCAGAGGGATCTCCCGCTGGGGGATGTAGGTCCCCGCCTCCAGCCGGCGGCACAGGCCCGAGTTCCGGAAAACCCGGGTGTCGTGGGTGCTGCCAGGCCAGCCCACGTAAATGTCCTGGAAACGTCCCCGGCTGTCCACCAAGGCCTGGAGGACGACAGAATGGTAGCCCTTTCGATTGCGGTATCGTCCTCCACTGTGATGCGGGGCGCGTATGGGGATGTGAGTCCCATCCAGAGCCCCGAAGCAGTTGGGGAAGCCCAGGGTGGCAAAGGCGGCGATGGTGGCATCTGGGTCCCCCAGCCTCACGAGCCTGTGCAGGAGCATGGCGTTGATGGCACGCACAACCTGCAGAGAAAGCACATGGGACAGCACCAATGAGGGGTGAGCAGGGTGTGCGTGGCCCTGCCCTGCTCTGCCCTGCCCTGCTCTGGCCCTCCTGCCCTGGCCCCCCTGCCCTGCTCTGGCCCCCCTGCCCTGCCCTGCCCTGCCCTGCTGTGCTCTGGCCCCCCTGCCCTGGCCCCCATGCCCTGCCCTGCCCTGCCCTGCCCTGCCCTGCCCCCGTGGGTTCGCTTACCTCCATGAAGACAGCCCCGACGGTGGCCTTGCCGACACCAAACTGCTGCCCCACGGATCGGTAGCTGTCGGGAGTGGCCAGCTTCCAGACAGCGATGCCGACCCGTTTCTGCACTGTGAGGGCACGCCGCATGGCGGTGTCCTGGTGCCTGAGTGCGGGGGTGAGCCACTGGCACAGCTCCAGGAATGTCTGCCGGCTCATCCTGAAGTTCCTGAGCCAGCGGTCGTCGTCCCACTCCCCAAGCACCAGCCGCTCCCACCAGTCGGTGCTGGTGGGGTAGCTCCACAGCCGCCAGCATGTGAGGCAGGGAGGGGGGCGGGGTGCTGCAGGGGTAGGGGTTGAGCCCTGCTGCCCTGGGGGCATCTCCTCCTCTGGGGCAAGGAGGTGCTCAGCTGCCTCCCGCATGGCACGGAGCAGGGCAAGCCCTGCTCCTGCCGGGAGGGCTGGGTGGACCTCTAGCTGCTGCTGCTGCTGCTGCTGCTGCTGCTGCTGCTGCTGCTGCTTCTGCTGCTGGGGGTCCATGACTGCGGCGCCCGGGGTCTGTGTGCCTATGGCTCCTCAGACCATGTGCTGTGCAGGCTGAGTGTGTCTGGGAGGGGCCCTTTAAGGGAGCGGTTAGCTGTTGCCCCGGAAGCGCTAGTCCGCCCTGTGACCCTGTCTGCAGCTGTGCCTGGCATCCCTATTTCGATGTGTGCTACTTGGGCGTGTAGACGTTCCCTCGCTGCGCCTATTTCGATGTTGGGCTGCGCAACGTTGAAGTTGAACATCGACGTTGCCGGCCCTGGAGGACGTGTAGACGTTATTCATCGAAATAGCCTATTTCGATGTCGCCACATCGAAATAGGCTACTTCGATGTAGGCTTCACGTGTAGACGTAGCCTTGGTGCGTCAAAGGGCTAATTTCTTAAAGAAAGGGAAAATTATGGGCAAAGTTGATTGTGAGGCAAAATGTAGATAGAAAAATGTGAATGAAAGTTGGATATTCTTTAAGAAGCATGGCCGAAAATGTACAATTCCATAATCAAGAAAAAGGACAACTTTGGCTAAAAGTCTGCCTTGAGTCATTGGTGAAGTGAAGGCGGCAATCCATTAGAAATAAAAAAAAGCAATGGATAGCAAATGAAAGGAAGGAAATGCAACATATTGATAGTAGACACTGAAGACATCAGGGAAGAATTTGTGGTTGGCAAGGATAAGGATAATAAGGAGAGTTTAAAGTATATGGGGAATCAAAGAAATGCTTGCAAGGAATAGCCCATTACTAGATGGAGATGGTTAAATTGTTAATAATCTGCAGAAAAGGTTGACATGTTTAATAAATACTCTGTTCACTATTTGCAAAGAAGCAGGGTCATGCACCCATAAAACATGAGCTTAACAAAGTCTTTCCAGTCCATTAGTAACTGAGAAGGACATTAGAAAACCTCTTCTAGGAGCAACGTTTGAAATGTGCAGGCCTGAATATGTTGTTCCCACAGGCCCTCAGTGTGCTTGCTGGTGAAATCTCTTACCCACCGATGTCAAATTTTAACCAGTCTTGGAATACCGAGGCAATTCCAGAAGATTTGCCAAAATACAAACAGCACCCCTGGGATTACACAGATAACTATAGACTAATTAGCTTGGCAAAATAATGTAGCAGTTGATATGGGAGTCAACTAACAAAAAACCAAAGGTGAAAAATGTAATGAGGCTTGGAAGAATTCCCTTTTTACATATAAGCAGTGCTTTTTTTTTGTGCTGGTACTTGCTGGTACTTGGCTGGGAGGGGGATGTGGGGAGCCAGCTGAGTACCAGCTCCTCTTTTTTTCTTTTTACAAAAAAAGTACCGCATATAAGAAATTCCTTCAACTAAGTTAATATTTATTTTAAGCTTTTTTCAATGTTATTGATTTAAATTTTCACAGTTGTGGGAAATTATGGAGTGTCAGGCAACTATCTAATGACAGAGGATACGGATTCAAAGAGTTAAAATTGATAAGCCACTAAAATGCAAATTGTCTATACCATATGTCAAAATATATGAAAAATATCCTTAAATCAACAAATCAGGCCTGTTTTTACTGTTCTTTCTCTAATTCATTTGTAACAAGCCTGGTTCATAAGTCTAAATGACTAGATTTTGAGTCTCATAAATTTTCAAGCAGCATTTTTCTTACTTAGTTTATCTGTAAATTTTGATTACGAATGTCAAAATATGTTTCTGTCAGTTTGCACGTGGACAGTGAAATCAATGCTTACTGCCATTTACTGATAAAAATCTAACCCTTCCAAACCCTAATTAAAATTAATGCCAATCAGTTGCTATGAATATTCCATACTGTAGCAGACGTATTACTCAGGTGTCTGCACACTTTCTCAGTATTTCCTTGATAGAGGGTTGTGTGAGCCCACTAAGAACAAATCACTTACCTCAGCTCAGTTGTATCCCAGATCTCAAACCAAAGGTAATGCCAATCCTATAATAAACGAAAAGTTTATTAACTAGGAGAAAGAAAGGAAGGCTGCATACAAGGTTAAAGCAGGTAAACACACACGCACAAATGAGTTACAGTCTTGGGTTCTAAAAAGCAGTGGAAACTGCTGTTAAGTGCAAGCTCTATATGTCCTGCAGGGTTAAGAGCTATTGAGAAAGACTAGGCACACACAAATCCATAGGTATGGATTTAATGCAGCCAAGGGTACTGAGGGAATTGGCAGATGTCATTGCAGAGCCTTTGGCCATTACCTTTGAATATTCATGGAGATCAGGAGAGGTCCCGGATGATTGGAAAAAGGCAAAGGTAGCCAAACATAAGTCTCTGGGCTTGGTACAGGAGTAACCGAGTGAAAGGCAATGGCCCTTGACACAAGAATCAGACCAGATGAGCTAAAGCTCCCTGCTGGCTTAAAACTCTATGAAGTTATGAATCATACCTAGAAGTGTTAGGCCAAATGACCTATTCCCCATAATAGTGGGAAGCCCTTTCCTTCTACCTGTACTCCATATATTACCTTCCATGGAAGCTGAAACTAAGGCAGGAGACATGACAGAGTGTTCTACGCTGTGTGGGTTTCATTTGGTTCCTGTTAAGTTTTGTGCAGAAACCACTGAAAAAGAAACAAAACTGAGGCACAACAAGGCTAAGTGACTTGCCCAACATCACACAAAAAGTCTGTGACACGCCAAGGAAACCAACCCAGTCCCCTGATTCCCAACCCAGCACCCTAACTACTGCATAAGCCTTCCTCTCCCACCAGGGTAAGGTAACAAAGTAGTGACTAATACAGTAGTACCCACACTTTTCCCCCAAGGATGTCTTTGGCATCCTGTTAGATAGCCCAGACCCCAGCCATTTCTAGTCCTGCCAGAAAGCCTCCCCCACACCTTGCAACTAGTGTGGAAGTGCCCCTACCACTGAGATCTCTCACACACAGTAGCTGTGTCTACACGTGCACGCTACTTCGAAGTAGTGACACTAACTTCGAAATAGCGCCCGTCGCGGCTACACGCGTCAGGCGCTATTTCGAAGTTAACTTCGATGTTAGGCGGCGAGACGTCGAAGTCGCTAACCTCATGAGGGGATCGGAATAGCGCCCTACTTCGACGTTCAACGTCGAAGTAGGGACCGTGTAGACGATCCGCATCCCGCAACGTCGAAATTGCCGGGTCCTCCATGGCGGCCATCAGCTGGGGGGTTGAGAGATGCTCTCTCTCCAGCCCCTGCGGGGCTCTATGGTCACCGTGGGCAGCAGCCCTTAGCCCAGGGCTTCTGGCTGCTTCTGCGGCAGCTGGGGATCCATGCTGCAGGCACAGAGTCTACAACCAGTTGTCGGCTCTGTGTATCTTGTGTTGTTTAGTGCAACTGTGTCTGGGAGGGGCCCTTTAAGGGAGCGGCTTGCTGTTGAGTCCACCCTGTGACCCTGTCTGCAGCTGTGCCTGGCACCCTTATTTCGATGTGTGCTACTTTGGCATGTAGACGTACCCTCGCAGCGCCTATTTCGATGTGGTGCCGCGCAACGTCGAAGTTGAACATCGACGTTGCCAGCTCTGGAGGACGTGTAGACGTTATTCATTGAAATAGCCTATTTCGATGTTGCTACATCGAAATAAGCTATTTCGATGTTGGCTTCACGTGTAGACGTAGCCAGTGAGTAAGAAGTTACACAGTGTAGAAGACACTATTCTGAAAATTTAAGTGACTGAGCCTCCGTAACATACAGCATATCCCCTGGAGATGGGGACCCCATGAGTGATGTATGAATCCCTCACTCAGGGAAACTAGCCTCCTGCCTTGCCTGCCCCCCCCCACCTCTCCCAAGTTCCCACACCTTTCTACTCCCGCCCATGGGAGCCATAGTAGCCTCAAGACCTCCACTGTGGACTGAGCCACCCCTGCTGGCTTCCCTGGGCTGTCAGCGGACTTAAGCCCAGAGCCTTAGGCCATAGGCCTGAGCCAAGCCCATGCTTAAGGAATGAAGTAGAGCATGGTTGGGGCCACAGCTTGGGTTTGGGGAGGGTTAGTCTCCCCTGGACTATTCTAGACTGTGATTCTGGGGGGACCCCAGTTGGGACAGAAAGATGTAAGGCTTGTCCGTCAGCCTGGCAGAGAAAGAGCTTGTCACCTTCTGACTGCATTCTGGGTTAAGTTGTGAAAGAAAAGCAACAAAGAAAGGGAGAAAATAGCCAGAGGAAAACAGCTCTATTCTGCAGTTGACTATGAACCAAACTTAGTGTCTCAACATTTCCAGTGTGGCTCTGGGGTCCCCTCAGGACAATTCCTCAGTCTTATGAATCAGCAACATATGTTTCTCACTCGCCCCCGGTTTCTCTCTGCCTTTGCCTCCCCACCCCCTCTCTTTCCCTGCCCAATCCTGACTCTCTCCAATCTCTTCCTTTCTCTTCAGTTCATGTTTCCCACTTCTCTATTCTTCCACCTCCTGCTTCACTCCTTCCCTTTCTTTTTCTTGCCCCCCTCTTCTTAGTCCCTTTCTTTTGGCCTATCCTCTCTCTCCAGTTCTCTTTCCCACCTTCCCTCTTTCTCACTCTTTTTTGCCTGCGTGTCTCCTTCCATCCGGCTCCCTGAAACTCTCCTTCCATTTCCTCTTTGTCTTTTCTCTCCTCTCTCTTTTCATCCTGCTCTGTCTTTTGTCTCCCTGTGCCACTTCCGCTTCTCACATCCATGCTCTTCCTCCTTCTCTGTGGCACTGAGTGCCTTGACACAGAAAAAGCACTCTCTTACTGTGGAAAATAATAGAATTGCAGCCCCAAGCTGTCTAAAGGCAGCCTGGAGTACACTGCAAGACTGGCTTGTGAGTCCCTGAGGAAGAAGTAATAATTTGTATTAATATTTGATACCTTATTTAGGATGCTAAATCAGATGTATGAAATCTACGGGGAAGGCGCAAATACCACATGCTGTTAAATAATATAACACCACATCGGGTTGCTGCAAAATCCCTTGTTCTCTTGCAGCCAGACCTCTCCTGAGGGCCTCCATCTCAGACCTAATGTTACCGTTGTCCCACACAAATTTAAACCCCGTATACATTTTTAACATCAGAAAATGCTGTCTCGTGAAGCTGAGGAGATGTATGGTACAGAAATGAACTCCTGCAGTGGGACTCCCTGCAGCATTCTATTTCCACAGCCCTGTTCCTTTGAGCTGCCTGTCTTTGTCCGGTGTCACCCACCTCAGGAGCCAGACCCACCCCCAAAGCCACAATACTGGTCAAAAGTCATGAGATTGTTACATTTATTTGGTGTTTCTGGCCTGTCTTTGGCCATGTGATTCTCTTTGTCCATGCCGGCAGGTGGGTGGCTTAACAGTGCTGCCAAGTTGCCCAGCTGTACCACATGAGCCTTGCTGCAGGAGCTCTTGTGCCTGCTGATGGAGTGAAGCTGTCAGCTTCACCCCAGCCCCCAGCAATCTAATTGGATACCTCTGTGTCTCTCCAGATGCACACACAGCTGCCTCTTCTCCCCTAGCGCAGCACCTAATTATGCACCCCTTCCACCCCGGTGCTAAAAAGTCTTCAGATCACAAGCTAGAGATGTTCATAAACAGCTGCCTGAGGTAGATCCTTCACATTAAATGTTGAGTCTTTGTCACAAACGAGGGGCTTTGGAACAGAGCAGGACAAGAGCCCCTTGACATTCAAATCCGGAGAAGAAAGTGGGGGTGTCTAGGCCACGCTCTCAGAAAGCCATCAACCAGCATAGTCCATCAAGCTCTCGCACGGAACCCACCCGGAAAATGCTAAAGAGGAAGACCTCAGACAACGTGGAGAAGATCTACTGAGACTGAAGGACAACAACTGGGGTACTCCTGGGGTCAGCTAGAAGTTTTGTCCCAAGACACAGTGAAGTAGAGGAGACGTGTAGGTGACCTGTGCTCCACTCAGAGTACAAGGGTTAAGTCAGTAAGTCACACCCCGGACATATCAGATCTGCCCATTGGCCTCTCTGCCTCTCCCAAATCTCCTTGGATTGTTCACTCCCTATTCATCCCACAGGCCCAGGGGAGCTGCTGAATCTCCATCTCTCCTTAATCCCTACTCAAGACAATGTGGAGCACAGCTCCATGGACTCTTCTTTGCTCTGCTCCCCTGCCAGGCCTGTGAGGGAGGGATAAAGAGGGAAGGAGCAGAATGATTCATTATTCAGAGGAGGAGGGTGGGAGGGAGTAGAGACCCCCTGAACTTGTGGGATCTTTCTGCTGCCTTCATGCCTCCTGTGAGAACAGTGCCACTGTTCCCTCGTCTCCCGCCTCCCAAAACTCAACTCCTGGAGAAAGGTGGGAGAGCTCAACCTGTCTCCTGCTTCAGCCCTGGTTGGTTTCTCCTTCCTAGAAGACAGGGAAGTAGGGAAATCAGCCAATCAGAGAGGGTTTCCCCTTTCACTAGGCACATGGACTTAGACAGGCAGGCTCCAGCCCTAGCCAAAATCAAGGAATCCAGACAGAGCTGGCAGCACAGCTGATGGACCCCCATGTGGGTCTTGGGGTGGAGCAGGGTCTGGAATAATGATCCAAGGAGCTGATGAGCTTTCATACTATCACAGAGAAATAACAGCTCCTGGCTAGCGCCTCCCGCCCCCTCACTCCCCCGCAGGAACCAATGCAGAGCAGGTCCTCGCTGAACATTGGCTAGAGGTCCATCCAGTCAAGTTTTGAATGCCCTTAGTGATTGGGACTCTGTTTTCTGCCTACTGGGGATTTAAATTCACAGCCTGCTAGACTCCAATATGAGGAGCAGTCCAGGAGATGGAGCAGTGCCAGAGAAGCAGGAGAGAAGGAGGAATTGTGGGAACTGCCTGCTCCCTCATGCTAAGAATACCCAGAAAGAGGAATTGTAAGGAAAACATGCTTCTTCCTGCTGTGTCTTGGGCAGAGTGACGGAGCGATAGGATGCGAGGGCGTCACTTGGCAGGTGTGAATCATTTAGCTGAGCTACAGTGCTTATATCTAGTTGTTTTAAACTGTCTTCATATATCAGGCTTTACCGCCTTTTACTCAGATTTACTGCTGCAATCTTTCTTTAAAAAGATTCATGTCCTCCAGTTTCGGTTGCTTCTGTAATTTATTTTGGTGCTCCCAAGCCTTCCAGGATGACAGCTGATACTGTTTTGTTTATTTTTATTTATAATTTCATTGATTTTTTCCCAAATCCAACAAGCATACCAAAATACCATAACACACAGTAAATACAGGTGGTTAGGAAAAAGGGAAGAAGGGGATTTAACATAATCTATCTTCATGGTCTTTGTGAAGCACAGACATCTAAAAAGTCTGCCCAAGTTTCTTTGAAGTTTGAAGCCAGTTGTTCATTAGATGGGAGCTCAGCCATGAAGCAAGGCATCAATGTTTGGTGGTGGTTGACTTTTCCATTTTGGGAGGATGAACTTTTAGTGATGCATGTGCCTATGGGAACCTTGTTGCCTTGTCATCAGATACCCTCAGCTGTCAGGAACATATCCAAGAATGAAGCATAAGGGAAAGGGCTCCAACTTAGCATCTGGATATCAAAGTGGACCTTTGATCCACCCCATACCAGAAATTCTTGTTACATAGACAAGTCCAAAATGTATGATTTAATGTAGCAGCAAGGGACTTACATTTCCAACCGCATTCACAGAATCACACAGAATCATAGGGCTTGAAGGGACCTCAGGAGGTCATCTAGTCCAGCCCCCTGCTTCAAGCAGGATCAACCCCTACCAAGTCATCCCAGCCAGGACCTAGTCCAGCCGGGACTTAAAAACCTCAAGGGATGGAGAATCCACCACCTCTCTAGGCAACGCATTCCAATGTTTCACCACCCGCCTGGTGAAGTAGTTTTTCCTAATATCTAACCTACACCTTTCCCTCTTCAACTTCTGACCATTACTCCTTGTTCTGCCATCTGACACCACTGAGAACAGTTTCTCACCCTCCTTTCTAGAGCTCCCCTTCAGGAAGTTGAAGGCTGCTATTAAACCACCTCTAAGTCTTCTCTTCTGTAAACTAAACAAGCCAAATCCCTCAGCCTATCCTCATAGGTCTTGTGCTCCAGACCCTTAATCATTTTTGTTGCCCTTCGCTGAACCTGCTCCAGCAAATCCACATCCTTTTCATACTGGGGGGCCCAAAACTGGACACAATATTCCAGATGTGGCCTCACCAGTGCCGAATAAAGAGGAATAACTACCTCTCCAGATCTGCTCAAAATGCTCCTCCTAATGCACCCAAGTATGCCGTTAGCTTTCTTGGCTACAAGGTCACACTGTTCACTCATATCCAGCCTTTCATCCACCATAACCCCTAGGTCCCTTTCCATCGTACTGCTGCTGAGCTAGTCAGTCCCCAGCCTGTAACAATGTTTGGGATTCTTCTGCCCCAGGTGCAGGACTCTACACTTCTCCTTATTGAACCGCATCAGATTTCTTTTGGCCCAGTCCTCCAATTTATCCATTCATGAAGCCCATTGCCATTAGCCTGACTCAGAAGGGGAAGAATCCTTCCCTGCACTCTGGGGAACAGAATTTAGCTCCACT
This sequence comes from Carettochelys insculpta, assembly GCF_033958435.1. Taxonomy (NCBI): domain Eukaryota; kingdom Metazoa; phylum Chordata; order Testudines; family Carettochelyidae; genus Carettochelys; species Carettochelys insculpta. The sequence goes on from NC_134137.1 coordinate 225,530,979, forward strand.
CCCTTGCCTGCCTGGAAGGTGAGGGGTGGGGCGACCTGTAGGGCCCCGGCCACCAGAGAGGCCAGACTGAAGTTCTGAGGTCTTGGGCTGAGAGGAGGATCCTTTGCTCCAAGAGGCTGAGGGCTTGCCGGGACCCCTTGCCAGAAGACCCTGAGGAGGAGTTCCCCATTGTGGCTGAAGCACTGCAGCCCCCAGAACCCAGAGGAGCCCAACCGGTGTCTGCCCAGCAGGCCGAGGATTGGCCTGGGCCACCAAAACCTCTGCTGGAAGACCTGGAGGAGGAACTGCTCCCTGTGGTGCTTCACCCGACCTAGAAAAACTGACCAGCACTACACCAGGTGTGAGGACATGGGGGGATATGGAAGTGGCCCAGGGGTGACAGGGGTCAGCATGTTTCAGTATGGAGCCCTGCCGACCCTGGCGGCAGACCGCTGCTGCCAACAGGGCTCTGGGCTGGGGCTCAGTGAAGTGGCTGGGCCTGCATCCCCCTGCCACCTCTAACCTGTGGGTGGCAGCCTTCCCTCTCCCGCTAGTCCAGGCACATGCTTGGGTGGCCTCGCTCTTGCTGCTTGTGAGGGGCTGGGCCTGCCTTGTATACTGACTGTTTGTTCACTGCCCTGCCCTGCGCTGCCCCAGGTCCTGAGCTTTCATATGCTTTTGTTCAAGTGCCCTCCCTGCACCAGAGCCTGGGCATAGATCTGGGACTTTGTGGGGGACTGGTTGTGAGTTGCCCTGCCCTGTCCCTGAGCTTGGGCCATTTGACTCTGGCACTAGGCTAATTGTGGCCCAAGGAGCAAGGCGTTGGCCCACTGAGGCCAGAACATAGGACTAGGCTGCAGGACTAAATTGTGTAGGGAGTAGGTATGGCCACTCCCGGAGGCAACTCTCTTACAGTAAGTCATAGGGTCTTGGTCTACAGCTGCTTTTTAAACATTAGATACAATTGTATTCCCGAGTCAGAGATAGTCATGCATCCAAATCGCTGTTCCAAGTGACTCTCGCCTTACCAACCTTTGGCAGTATTTTTGAGCCAGAAGAATCATAAAAGGATACTGCTGGTTGAGTTAATCCAGGCAGTTTCCTCCAAAATAATTAAAGCTCTGGAGTTACCAAAGCAGAGTGAGCCAAATTGTTGCTGAAGAGCCAGGGGTGTCCTTAGGATTTATGATGGCCTATGCAGTACTATTAAATTGGTGCTCCCATGCCCAACAGCAGCTGAGGCTGGTGGGAGAGGAAATTTTTTTAGAGCTGCGTTTTTATAATCTTCAGCAACACACCAATGAAATATTTCTAAACCAATTTTAAACAAAGGTCCTGTTGGCTAATCCAGTAAATTGGGAAACTGACGGTGTATATACCTGGGGTTGGCAAATGCCTGTTAAATGGCTTTGTTACCATTTGAATGGCTCTTTCATAGGTTCAGTGTTCTGCTAATCGGCCTGGAAGACATTTTCACTTGAAAGTCAACTAGACCCTCTCTGGAGGAAGCAGAGCCACAGAACAGGGATAGGAAGAAGCAGGTGGGTGGGAATTAAGACCCAGCGGTGCTCCAGATCTTTGGGTGCCCTCCTCCGTTGCATATTCTGCATGTGGGAAGGATGTCTCTGTAAAGCGTTATTTAAGGTTTGATATACAATTGTCAAATAGTTGTGATACATTCGTAGAATCATAGAATATTAGAACTAGAAGGGACCTCAAGAGGTCATCGAGCCCAGTCCTCTGCCCTCACAGCAGGGCCAAGTACCAACTAGACCAACCCTGACAGATGTATATCTCACCTGTTCTTAATTATCTCCAGTGATGAAGATTCCACAACCTCCTTAGGCAATTTATTCCAGTGTTTAACTACCCTGACAGTACGTTTTTCTTGATGTCTAAACCTCCCTTACCGCAGTTTAAGCCCATTGCTCCTTGGCCTATCCTCAGAGGCCAAGGAGAACAATTTTTCTCCCTCCTCCTTGTAACCCTCTCTGAGGTACTTGTAAACCACTATCATGTCCCCTCTCAGGCATCTCTTTTCTAAACTAAACAAGCCCAGTTCTTTCAGTCTTCCCTCACAGTGCATGCTCTCCAGACCTTTAATCATTCTTGCTGCTTTTCTGTGTCCAGCCAACACATCCATATCAAGGTTTTGCCACAAGCTTTACCCATTGGATTGCTCCGCAGCACTGTCTCTGCATGTAAGAATGAATGTTGGAAGGAAAACTGTCTAGCCAAATTTGACCAAGCTTTCCTGATAGCCATTATTGTGGGAGCTCTGATGCCTTCGAACCTATAATTTGTTCCTACAATGCCTGAAACAGAAGAGGGTATGCCAATTCTTGTTCACTCTGAATCCAAAGTAGTATCTGTAGGATCATGGCTAAAGGCCAAAAAGATACCCAGTTTAACAAAAAAGAAATAGGATAAGTTTCCAGGTTGAGAAAATAAAATCCTTCCAAGGACAGAGGGAGCTATAATTTGTTGAGAGACAGTCTAGGTTTCTTAACTGCACTACAAAGGAATGTTCTGCAAATCTTACTATATCTTAAGATAAACTTAAGGTCTAGAAACAAGGAGAGCCCCCTCAAGACATGCAAAATTCTGGGAAGGATATTCTCTATTATATGGATTTAACCCAGAAACTGAGGGTTGATTCTGTCGTGTCAAATTGTTGGCCACTTAGACCATAGTTGTTTCTATATTTGTTTTAGAAATATCCTGAATGTTTTGGGAGTTGATATTCCTAAATATTCCATCAAAAGTGACTGCCATTGAAAGTGCCAAATTGAGAAAAGGCCTTTGTGAGCATTGTGACACTATGTACCTGAAAGCAGCTCCCCGGCACCCCCATACTCACCACTGTCATAGAATTATGACACCTTTTGTACAAAGTATGCCCGGTGAGGTAACGTTTTTAGAAGTCTTGACCTGTTAAACAGTAATACCGTGTTGGATTGTATGTGCTGTCATGGTAGGTGAGATTGCAAAGTATTGTTATTGTATTACTGAAATGCTGTAGGTTGCAAGGGTGGGAACACCCACAGCCAGCCTTTCAGGTACGACAGTGGAACATCCAGATGTGCTAATGGCCCTTTAAGGGGAATCCACTCTCACGGTGGCATTCCCAGAGGATGACTCAGAGAAAGCACGGAGATGATGGAGAATGCATGACCAATAGAGTCATCCCCTCCCCTCCATATCACAGCAAGGATCTTTCCAGAAAGATGAAAGAAATGATAACTGAGGGAAAGTGACATCATCGCTTGATGAAGACTATGAATTGGGGAGATGGTCTCAGGCTGGAAAAGAGTCCCAGCCCATGCATCGAGGATCTATGATCTGTTTGGACCATCTGCTAAGATAAGATGCCTTTTGATTAAAATCCTGTTTAATTTGGAGAACTTATTTTTGTTTCTCAGTTAAGCAACTTTGAGCTCTGCTTGCCACGTACAATCGCTTAAAACCTAGCTTTCTGTAGCTAACTAACCTGTTCTATACTTCACCCTTGATTTGGTTGAAGTGCTTGGGAAAGCTGAGCTCAATTTACAAAGGCTAGCTTGTGCCCTCACAACCCCAAGGGAGGGGTGTACTGGGGGATGAGTTTACATTGGCCAGGCTTCTGACCAGTATAACATGGTGAAGTTCTGGAGTGCAGGACTGGGCCTCTGAGGGGATTGACTGCAGCCTCTCTACTGTTGGGTCATGACGGGTTAAGAAAACATTCATGTAACTCAGTCGGGTGTGCTCCTGCTTGTGGATGTCTGTCTTAGTACCGTATCTGACAAAGGTGTGTGGCTTGATGTGGCATCGCAGTGTGAGAAGGATACACCAGGTTGATGGGACCTAGGGTTCAGCAGTCCCACCATCCAGGTTGCACCCTGTGGACTCTGTCACATGCATATCTGATAATATGTAAGATTTTTGCTTTACGCTCAATTAATTTTACACCCTGAGAAGTGTGTTCTCCGATTTTTGCCATCCATGGGTGGAATAAATTTTGCTGTGCACACCAAGGCATGGGCAGACGTGCACCACGAGTAGAAACACATGCTGCCCGCTGTGGGTGCTCTGCTAATCAGCTGAACAGTTTTTGAATCTCTCTTGGGCGGCTGCCCAAGCGCTCAGCTTACAGGGAACACTGACCTGAGGGAAGTCCAGATTTGTCCATAGTCGTACAAAGATTAGGAACGGTAACCTTGGGAGTAGATGTAAATAAAAGAGCATCATCTGCACAGAGCAAAATTGTGTACTTCTTTTGGCCTTTCTTGATACCATAAATAGGTGGATTCAGAGGTGCCAACAACCACTGTGGGCCTGGAGGTAAGGGGGGAGGTGAGCCCACTCCCTGCCCCCTGGAAAGGGTGGGGTCCACGGCAGAAGGGGCAGGGTGTAGGGTAATCAGCCCTGAGCCCTCCCCACGCTCCCTCAGAACTGTACATGGACCATGGCACAGAACGCCACAGCCTTTCAAAGGGGCCTGGAGCTCTGGCCACTACGGCTGCTGCTGAAGTAGCAGCAGCTGCAGCTGGAGCCCCAGGCCCCTTTGAAATGTCAAGCCCATGGACAATCGCCCCTTTTGCCAACCCCACCCCTCAGCAGCAGGCTTGGGTGGATTTGCTCATATGGCTATGGCTAACGGTTCTTCTCTTCCAGTAGCTGGGAGAGTTTGTTCTTTCTTGGCTTTATTGAACATATTCAGGTATCTAGGTCTTACAGGTTCAGTGAATGTTTGGTGAAACTCAGCTGGGAATGTGCCTGCAGCAGGAGTCTTTCCAACCTTCGTTTCTTTTATAGTTTGCATCAGCTTTGCAATTTCTAGAGGGGCATCTAAAAGTTCCTTCCGAGAATCATAAATTAGTGGCAGAGATAATCCACTACAACAGGTATCCAGGGCATCTTTACTGATTCCCTCGTCAGCTAAATATAGATTTAAATAAAACTGTCGGAACTGTTTATTACTATCTGGCAAGGTTGTATATAATTTATTGCTACTATCACAAATAGTAGCAATATAACTTCTATTAGCCTTTTGCTAAGCCACTCCAACAACCTGCCAGGTCTTTCACCAGATTTCCCCATAGTTCTGCTTCAAACAAAACAAAGCAAACTCATCTCTGTGGGACAGAAGTTTACTGATTTTTATGTCTTCAACTGTGGAGGGTTCTGAGTTTCTCTGGAGAGGGAGCAGAAGTATCTACATCCAAAGCCTTAATTTTCTTCACAGGGGTGTCAAATTGGTGTTCTGCACATTTCTTTTTAAAAGTGCCATAAGAGATGATATAGCCTCTGGCAAAGTCTTGAAAGGTTTCCAAAGTGTGGCAGCTGATGAAGCAGTGAGGACATTTATTTAAAAAAAAAAAACAAAGGTCTAATTCACGCTGCATTAAGTTAACAAATGATATAGCAAACAGCAGAGATATTTAATGGCTGCATTTTAGGTGGGTTGCAGAACCCGAAGGCTAAAAGATATAAGTGCATGGTCAGGTAGAACAATAATGCTAATGCCACAATCAGTGATAGAACTGACCGATTCTTTTGATACTAAGAAACAGTCCAATCCTGAATATGATAAAAGCTGCAGAAAAAGAAAATATAGAATCTGGCCATAGGATTACCCCCCAGTCCACACATCATGTAAACCTAATTCAGCCATGGATGTATGACGTACCTGATGAGTATTTGTTCTTCTATAAGGAGATGAAGGAGACTTTTTAAAGAGTGGGCCAAGAGCTTAGTTAAAGTCTCCAGCTATAATAGTAGGATAGTGGCCCATGTCACTTAGACTCATAAAATATTGTGAAAAAAATGTGGGCTCAGCCTGGCTGGCCTGCAAAAATGATTATAGAATTGCCAGTTTCAGCCTTGAAGACAGTAAACCTGCTCACACTGTCTGACCTCATGCTCAGAATATTAACAATCAACTTTTTTTATGCATCAGTATAGCAACTCCCCTCACTTCTGAAGTCAAGCAGCTAGATGTGGAGAGGCCGACCCAGCCTCTATTCAGTTGTCTAACTTCACTTTGTGCCAGATGTGTCTCCTTGACTATAACAATGTCAACGCTCTTTTTTTAAGCACTGAGTAGATATTTTTTTTCTTTTAGTAGGGTTATTAAAACCCGTTATATTCCAGGAGACACATTTAATTATCAGAGCAATCATTGTTAAAATATACCAGATAAAATATAGTCACTTTGTGAATAAATGAGAAATTTGCACATTTTCCTGAGCAGCATATAGTCCTCGCATAGCTAAACAGCAGGAGTTATATAATACAGTGGTTGGGTGTCACTTCCCATCTTGGGCGTATAACAGGAGAGAGCAGAAAGAGGAATAGAATAAGTGGGAAAAGTTAACAGAAAAGATAGTGGAGAGAGAAATGCACCCAGGCCCACCAACTGGGAAGTGGGCAGTTGCCCTGGGACGTGGTGATTTAAAGGGGTCTGAGGCTCCGGCCATCACCACTGCTGCAGTGGTAGTGGCTGGAGCTCTGGACCCTTTAAATCACTGTGGGAGCACTGCACCACATGCTCTAGACACCACTGAAAGCTGGGGGTGGCGCCATGTACTCCAGATGGCCCTGAAGGCTGGCTGTCCTCGGCCCGCCCCTTCTGTCCTCAGCCCTGCCCCTTCCAGAAGCATGAAACCAGCCCCCACCACCACTGGGCCCAGGGGCCCATGGTACAATCAAACAGAAGAATCTGTTTGGATAATCCAAAAACACACACTTCATATCCAGAGTTTGGCCAGATCAGGTGACACATGAAGATAGTCATAACCCTGAGGCCCCGAACAATACAAGTAAGCACCTATTGCCAGTAGAACCTTGATACATTAGTCTATAAGGAAGCACCATCTCATAAAGCAATTACATGCAATTACTAAGCAAATCACAGATTTTACAGTGATGCTCCTTTCCCATGAGTTAATAGGAAGCAAACTGATAATAAACCTCTAACCCCTCTACTCCAATGAGAGCGTGGACAAAAATAAAGGAACTGATATATCCATATCAACAAACATCCATCACTGACTGAGAGAAGCCACTTGAGAGAGTCATACATAAATTCAATACAGCTAAATTATTCCATAAATGTCTCCTATTGTGAGGGAGGACTGTGTAGATTTGAGGTATATTTTCAGCTTCCTAACGGGAACTGAGTCATGCTGCCTTCTTGCCATGTTAATATGGAGCACTGCCAGGTATTTAATAAAGTTCCTCAAGTCCATCCTCCTGGCCAGTTGTCCAGCCCTCATTGCAACCACCTCAAGGACATAATCTTGACAGAGAGCTCTTTGAATTGCTGCTTCTCCCCTAACAGCTTCTTTTTCATTCTGGATTTCTGCAGTATAAGTTCCTGGCTGGTAAAATTCAGAAGTTTCACAACCAATGCTCCGGTCATGTTCCTGGAGCTGGCTTGGGGACAAGGGCCCAGTGCCCACAGCAAAACAAAAAGCTACTGTCAGACCCAACAACTGAGTGGCAGTTTAGGAACAACTTCAGAAGTTTACCTTTCTCTGTTCCCTCATGAACAACCACAACCCTGATGTTACAGTTTCCTAGATCAATCTGCACGGTCTTAATAGTTTGGGTATCATTACAGTTCTTCATAAGCTGTAATTTGTTCTCATTGAACTTATCTTCCCCTTGAGACGCTTTGTGTTCTGCTGGCACTGGTGGTGCCCTCCCTATCTTGGGCACGGTGGCCTGCAGGGTGCCAACATGAAATTTAATTTCAACATTACCTGCAGACACCTGTTGTAGCGCAGCCATCAGCAGGATTCTGACAGACTCAGACACCATTTTATTTATGAAAGATCTCCTCTGTGGCTTGGGTGCTTTCTCTTAATAAGGTTATGGGGTTTGTGTGCTTTCAGATTTGGCAAGGAAGATTCAGAACCAAAGGGCACGTTGGAGGTTTCAGGAGTTAGGTGCAACGTTTGGACTCAAACGTCAAGGCCCAAAGGGACCATCATGATTGGGCAGTCTGGCCTCCTGCACAGGACAGGGCACACAACCTCACTCTAAGAGACCCCTAGCTCTACCTGAGTCACTGAATTAGCAAATAATGGTTTAGAGCAGTGTTCCCTCTAATTTTTTTCAGTAATGGGCAGAATAAATATTGTTGTGTGCACCAAAGCATGTGCAGGTGCGCACCACCAATAGAAACACTTGCTACTACTCACTGCGATTGGCTGTGGGCACTCTGCTAACCATCTGGGCAGCACCTGAAATCTCTCCCGAGCAGTCACCCTGTAGTGAGTCAGTATGGCCGCCTGCAGACCCAGAGGCAGAGGAGGCTCTGCAGAGGCCCTGGTGGGCAGGGCCGGAGCCAGGAGACCAGAGGCCCGCCCCTCAGAGGGTGAGCCGCAGGGCTAGAAGAGCCAAGGGCGAGGCTCAGGATCTATTAAAGCCTGGGCCTCCGGGCAGGGAGGAAGTGCTTGCATGAGCTCCTCAGGGGCAAAGGGAGAGGGCCTGCTGCTGCCCAGCCAGGCCGGAGGAGCAAGCCCCCAGGGGCTCCAAGCAATCCCGGGTCCATATGCCCCAACGGGACTACCCGGACTTCCCAGACCTACCAGGACCTTCACGCCAGCGGAGACCCCCCACCTTGGAAGAGGCCCCAGGAGCGGTCTGCCCTAGAGTCCCGGCGGATCCTTACAGCACTCAGGCCCAGGATCGCCTCGGGTCCCCTGTATTACCGCCGCCCGACTACCCCAATGACATTGTTATGGACGACTGGCCGGAGCCCCCGAAGGTGGATGACCTGGAGGAGACCGACCTAGAGGGACCCCTTGACCAGATGGACTGGGACCTTCCACCAGCAGAGGGTGAGGTAGGAAGTGGCCCAGGGAACGACGCTCACGAACCCATAGCAGTGTGTTGCGGCCTGGATCCCCACTGCCGTGGTTGCGTGTGAGCAACCCCCAGGGCCCCGGGCCGGGTCGCAATGGAGTGGGAGGGCCTGCGGCCCCCTACCCCCTACCCCACTCCTTGACAGGGCCAGCCTGTGCTGGGCCTGTGCAGAAACCCTTGTGTTGCTGCCCCGCCCCAAACTAAGGGCTGGGCCTGTGCGCAAACCTTTGTGTCGTTGCCCCACCCCAAACTGAGGGCTGGGCCTGCGCTTAAACCCTTGTGTTGCTGCCCCGCCCCCAAACTGAGGGCTGGGCTTGTGTTTAAACCTTTGTGTTGCTGCCCCGCCCCAAACTGAGAGCTGGGCCTATGCCCAAACTATTGTGAACTGCTGCCCTGCCCTGGACTGAGGGCTGGGCCCAGAACTATACTATTGTTGCGAACTGCTGCCCGCCCTAGATTGAGAGCTGGGCCCAGAACTGTACTATTATCTGTGAACTGCTGCCCCGCCCTAGATTGAGGGCTGGGCCCGTATCGTATTGTAGCAGGGAACCACCGACCGCCCCGAACTGAGTATGGGACTGGGGGGTTCTAACCCCTCTTTGGGGCTGCCCGCCCGAGGTCAAGGGCTGGGCGTCACAGGACGTGTTACACACCCCTAGTGCTGAGCTTCCAGGCAATGCCAGTTGGGAGACTTCAAGTTACAGAAAATCCACCATTTACTCTAGTTCAAACTAGCGAGTGGCCCATGCTGCAGAGGAAGGTGAAAGCCCCCAGGGTCTATGCCAATCTGACCTGGGACAAATTTTTTTACCAACCCCAAATAGGGTTATCAGTTAGACTGGACCACGTGGGCCTCTGCTGTAACTCAGAACCCGTCCCTGTCTCTTGTCCTTTCACCTGCTGCTGGAAACATTTGAAGCTAGCCCTCACAGACCAGCTGCTGCCACTGTGGGCAATCTCATCATATCTTCTCATCCGGAAGCTTATCAAGCTCAGTCTTGAAGACAGTTAGGTTTTTGGTTCCATCGCTCCTCTTGGAAGGCTGTTCCAGAATTTCTCTAATGGTCAAAAACGCCACCAAATTTAGAGCCTAAGCTTCTTAATGGCCAGTTTATATCAATTTGTTCTAGTGTCAGCATTGGTGCTTAGCTTAAATATCTCCTCTCCAGTTCCTGGTATTTATGCCTCTCGAGCATCTGTAGAGAGCAATTGTGGCTCCCCTCAGCCCTCTTCTGGTTAGGCTAAACAAGACAAGCTCTTTGAGTCTCCTCTTCCAAGACAGGTTTTCCATTCCTTGAATCATCCTAGTAGCCCTTTGCTGCACCTGTGCAGTTTGAATTTATCTTTCTTAAACACAGAAGACCAGAATTGCACGCATGCTGTTCCAGATGAGGTCTCATCAGCACCTTAGCACAATGGTACTGTACCAGGGCATGACTCACTGCCATAGCACATCCTATCTGTCACAAGGGAATTAGCTCTTCTAGCCTCCAGAATGCCCTCTTCTGGCCAGTGTCTCACCCACTGCTGCCCATCTGTTTGCTCTCCAACTTATATCAGGATCTCGGTCCTTCCCTGACCACAGACTCCTTTTCTCAGGATACAGTCTTGCCACAGTGCCCCATACTCTGGGGTCCACCCCTCCCAGGGAATCCCTAATCCCCCTATAACCACCTTGCCTTAGTGACCCACTTCCAGTCCTCATCTAGCCCCTTATCTCCGGGGAAAACTGCAGTCTGAAATGGCCACTGATCACTGGCAAGAGGTTGGACCTGCTGCCTTCCACTGCCCTGGCTGCCTCTCTGCCAGCCTAGTCCCCTCAGGCCTTGCCTCAGGCCCTGAAGTCTGGGGCTTGTCTGGCCAGAGCACCCCAGGTCACACTGCCTTTCCACACCACTGCTCAGACCATGGCGCCCAATTCTAACAGGCAGCTAGGTCTCTCTCCTTTCAAACCTGGAGCAAGAGTCTTCTCACCCTACCAACCATCTCTTTTATACAGCCCTCCTGAGCTCTGACTGGCTGCCACAATCCTTCCCCCGACAGGCTACCAGGACAGCCCTCTCCACATCAGTATGGGGCAACTGCCCTGTCACCGGTACTGACATTTCCTTGTCTCTACTTGAAATCTCTCCTGCTGCACCCTAGGACTGCATTATCCTTTTCAATGGCCTCATTGCATTGACAAGTCATCCAGTAATCAACTAATATATCACTGGTCTTTTTCCTCCTCTCACCTCCAACTGATGCACCCCCAGCTGACAGCACAAATTCGATTTGTTAGTCACTAAATGTATGACCTCACACTTTGCACTATTACATTGCATCCCCTGACTATTCCTCCCCAGTTTACAAGATCATCCAGATCTATTACATTTCCATCCTCCTCCCTTCTGGCAATATCTCCCTACATTGCGACATCTGCAGAATTCCACTTTTTCTGCTGATGTCACTAATAACAATGTTCAGTAAGATCAGTCCCAAGAAGAACTCCACAAGTAACCTCTCCCCAGCCTGACATTTCACCTTTTAGAATGACCTGTTGGCATCGCCTTTCTAGCCAGTTCTTTATCCACCTTTCAGTCCCCATATTAATCCCCACCTTCTCTACTTTCATGAAGAATTTCCCATGTGGAATTGTATCAAATGCCTTCCTGAAATCCAGGTAAAGTAAATCTGCTGTGTCTCTTTTGTTTAAAAAAGTAGAAGTAGAAGGAGCAGTGAAATGACTAAAGTACAACAAGATCCCTGGAAATGACAAGATCAGGGGAAAGATAGTTAAATATGGCCGAGAAAATGTGATTCAGGAAAAACACCAACTATGTAATACAGCATGGAAAGAAGGGAAGGCACCTAAGGAATGGACGAGATCTGTGCTAGTGACAATACCCAAGAAAGGAAGTACATTGGAGTGCAAGAACTACAGAATGATTGCCCTAACGAGTTATCTAGGCAAGGTGCTGATGGTGATAGTGATGGAGAGACTAAGATAGCAGATAGAAGAACATCTAGCAGACAAGCGAGCAGGATTCAGGGAAGATGAAGTATCATACAGCAGATATTGGCACTCAGATTGATAGCGGATAAAGCTCAACAAAAGAACATCTACACTTGCTGCATCATTTTTTTAGGAGGCATTTGACAGTATAGATCAGATAGTGACTTGGGTGGTGTTGGAGTCGTACACAGTGGATAACAGACTGATATGGTTGTTGAAGGGTACCAATGACAATGCGGAGGCAGCAGTGAGGACATGCAAAGAGTTGGGAAGTTGGCTTAGAACAAGTAGAGGTACGAGACAAGGAGATCCGATATAGCCAAGTGTCTTCATCATGCATCTAGAGAGAATGATGGACAAGATCAAGGAGGAGGTAGAAGGGATATCTGTGCATGGGATATGAATAAACAACTTGAGGTTTGAAAGTGATATAGTTATCACTGAGGAAGATGAAGAGAAGCTACCAAAATGGTACGGGTGCTAAATGAGGAAGGAAAGCATTATAGACTGATTATGAACATCGATAAAACAAAAACAATGGTATCTGGAGATAAGGAAATAGGAAGGAAGATCAGTGTAGATGGGATGGAACTAGAGAACATAGAGAAGTTGTTAAAGAAAGATCCTGAAAACAAGATGGATGCAGAAGGTCACCAACGAGGAATTCTAAAAGAAGAAACAGCCGAAAGAGAACCTACAGCAGGAGGTTATACAATGGAGGTTGCAGCTCTTTGGGCATATTTGCAGAATGAATGACAAATAAAAAATCAAGACCCTGGTATTTGACATAATGGACGGTTCAAATAGGAGAGGCAGACCCCACAGGGAATGGCTGGATGATATAGTAGATTAGTGTGGAGCTATTATACAGAAGTTAAGCCATTCCGCATTGGACAAGCATGAGACACCGATGGGCGCTGAGGCCATGTTTGTTGATGATGATGATGGAGTCACAGACAGTGCCCTTGGGCATTCCACTCTATCTCACCACGCAAGCAATCTGGACTTAGTTATAGACAGTTGCTGTACACCAGGGATCACAAAACATTAAGGTTGCTCCCCATCCCACTGGATGAGTTGCTTATCCCAGGTTATCACTATAGAGCCAGCATCAGCCTGGCCTGTAATAAGTAAACTAAAGCTTTATTGGCTAAAACAAAAAGATGAGTTATTTACAGGGTCAAGGCAGGTAACACACACACACACACACACACACACACACACACACACACACACACACACACACACACACACACACACACACACACACACACACAGAGAGGAGTTACAGCTTATGGCTACCAAAAGATGACAGAGTTGTAATAATCTGCCAGGTTTGAATGTCTTTTCAGGCTGAGCCATGCTGACCGTGGATATCTCTGCTTCTGTTGTGTAGCTGTAGGTGCACAGGGAATCACATCCACCCCCACAACATCCACCCCCCTGCACTCATCAGTGCCGCACTGCTTCTCAAGAGTGCAGGGGTGGTTCTGACACTCTCCTGGCGCTTGCGTTGTTCTCAGGCCACACTGTCCCAGTGCCCGTGGAAGCAGCAGGGTGGCTGCATGCGAAGAGGTGAGAGGGGCTGGAGAAGGGAGAGGGTGCAACCTGGGTGGGGCAGGGGTGGGAAAGGCATGGGCCGGGAGGGTGGAACAAGGTGACATGGCCAGCGCCCTCCCTGGAAATCCCCTCCATAGTCACCTCTGTTCATAGCTCCAGCCATGTGCCTGTTCAAACAACAAATAGTGAAAAATTGTCATCAGCAGGTTATATTTCCTTCTTCAGAATCCAAGCAGATAGGACGAGCTCTTTTGCACATAGTGTGGCTGTAAAGAAGAAACCAACAGTCTTTTTATTGCTATGTTCCACAATGGCCTATTTAGTTTTAGTAGCCTTCTTGATGAGCCCTCCTGGTAGGTTTACAGTTTCAGAGCAAACATTTTTGTCATTGTAACTTAAATATAACCTTGTACTGTGAAATATCGAGATTGCCCCTGAAATTATGGCATGTGGCAATTTGCAAGCATCTCATAAAGTCTTAATGCTAAACATGAGATGAAACAGACTGGTTGCCAGCAATGCAGCTGTCAGTTCTTGGACGAGGCCTATAAGTTTGGCAAGAGTTGGCCCCTGTTTTGCAATGTCACAAGGGATATGAGGAAAAGGCGCAGTGCAGAGGTGCTTAGGCCTCATGAGCATGGAGTTCACAAAACAATAGGGGCAGAAGTAGGGCAAGACAAGAGACAGTGGAGGGTGAAACTGGCTATGACTTTGCTATATAGACTGTCTCCCTGCCCCGTGTATCTCCAAAGCACCCAGCTCAGCACTCAGGTGGGACACTCGAGCTGTCTATACTAGCAAGTTCATTCAAAGATTTTTCGAAAGAAGGGGGCTCTTTTGAAAAATCCCATGGAGCATCTACACGCAAAAAGTGTTCTTTTGGAAGTAAATCGAAAGAATGCAGCTCTCCTTCCAAAAGCGCTCTTCCACTCCCGTTTCAGGAAGAGCGTCCTCTTTCAAAGCTTCCTTCGAGAGAGAACCTGTGTAGACTCTCCAAAGACGTTTTGTTTTCAGAAGAGCCGTCCTCATCAGGACCTGATTTTTCAATCCCTAGCCCGTTCTTTCAAAAGAGTGGGGAGCTATGTGGACGCTCTCTTTTGAAAGAGCAGATCACTCTTTTGATCCCCTTTTTTGTGTGGACGCGCTCTTTCGAAAGAGGCTCTTTCAGAAGATCTCTTCAGTGTAGACATAGCTTCAGACTGAGTGTTAGGCACTCAAGCCCAGATTGTCTTGGGTATTTAGGGACCTATTCCCACTGAAATCAAGCAGGTAAGAGCCTAAATACCTTTGATGGTCTGGGCCTTAATAAATTCCCTCCTTCCAGATAAGTGAATTTCCCATCTAATTGCGGCAGGGGTAATTGAGGTTCCACTGGCTTTAGTTAAGCAGGAACAAAGGATCCTTTGTCAACCCAATCAGATCACACCCTCCACCCCCTGTCTGAGCACTGAGCTTCCTGGCAAGGAGTCCTTCACTCCTGTCTGTCAGCCACTGAGCTCTAGGAGAGAAAAACAGTTGGTGATGAGGGTGCACTTTGGTCTAACACCAAGAACTATCTCCTTCGCGCACCTCACCCCAAGGCTGTATTCCAGCCATCAAAAGCCCTTTGCCAAATTATATGGATGCTTCTTTCATAGTCATGAAGGAGGGTCATACTAATGGGAGTCAGCCGATAATTATAATCAGGTTGTGTCTTCTACAAAATGATGCCAGTCTCACTTATGTGGGCACACAGCCACTGCTATTATTAAATCGCTTGTGTGCGTGCATATGTGGCTCCTTGTCGGGGCAGTGTACATCCTCACCAGGAGTAACCTCTTCCCAGCCTGACATTTCACCTTTTAGAATGACCTGTTGGCATCTCCTTTCTAGCCAGTTCCTTATCCCCCTTTCAGTCCCCACATTAATCCCCATCTTCTCCACTTTCATTAAGAATTTCCCATGTGGAACTGTATCAAATGCCTTCCTGAAACCCAGGTAAAGTAAATCTGCTGTGTCTCCTTTGTTCAAAACATCAGCTATTTCCTCAGAGATGATCAGATTTGTCGGGTACGATCTACCTCTTATTAAAGCCAGATGTGTTTTATTCCAATTGCTGTTCTCTATTTCCTTAACTATTTTCTCTCTCAAAATTTGGTCCAAGACTTTGCATAGAGCTGAGGTCAAACTCACATGTCGCTAGTTTCCGAAATTACTTTTTTTCCTTTCTTAAAAATAGGAACTATATTAGCAATTTTCTAATCCTGGGTTACAATCTCTGAGTTTACAGAGTCATTAAAAATTCTTGCTACTATATTTCCAATTTCATGTACTAGTTCTATTAATATCCTTGGGTGGAGATTATCTAAGGCCCACAGTTTAGTCCAATTAAGCTGTTTGAATTTGACTTGCACCTCAGATGTGGTAATTTCTGCTTCCATATCATCAGTGCCATTAGCCAAAGTGATTGCGGCTTAAGCAGACTCTGGTTTATCCTTTCCATCACTGCTAATTCTTCAGTCTTCATTATCAGTATATAACATGCCACTCCACCACCCTTGCCTTTATTCCCATCTTTCCTGCACAGCACAGACCCTTCAACCCTTGTACTCCAGCCACACATACCATTCTGCCATGTTTCTGTTATCATGATATCTGATTTTAACTTCCTGCATCAGTACTTCTAGTTCCTCCATTTGTTATGCAGGCTCCTTGTGTTTTTTGTACAAATGTATCATTTGATGCTGCTGATTGGCTTTGCCCACTTTCCTCACCCGACCAACACTATCCTTTCTCTTGATGTCCATTCTCCAACCCACTGCTGTTCCTGTCTTCATTGTTGTATCCTTCCTTGATTTTCCTCCTGCTCAGTGTTAAAATCAGGCTGGAGACTACATGAGCATCTCAAAACCCTCTTGCCCAGTTTAAAACTCTTTCAGTGAGTTGCACCTTTCTCCAACTCAAAGTCTATTTCTCTCCTTACTCAGGTAGAGCCCACACACTAAGAACAGTGCTTTCTCCTTGAATGCCTTCCAGTAGTCAGACAGCCTAAAGCCATCCTTACAGCACCACGCCCTGAGCCAGATATTGGTCATCATAATCTTGTCTCACCTTCTTTGGGCTCCTCCTCTAGGAGTAAGATCACCTGTGCCTCCATTTCCTTATGCATCTTCCCTGCTCTTAGGATTAGATGGTGAGCTTTAGGGAAAACCAGTGGAAGTTTCCCCATGGGCCATTCCAAGTTCAAGCCCTCTGCTTCCACCTTGACCCCTGAGCCCACTGATGTCCTCCAGCTCCCACTTTCTCATTGTAAATCTTCACAGACAAGTTCAGGTAGTTGGTATGAGGCAGAGGCTGAGCCTCAGTGGAAATTCTGGAACATTACCCAAATTCATTTGGTTTTATCCTAAGGGTGCAGAAGATGTGTCTTATTAAGAATGTACAGTGTCCCCTCTTTTCTTAAACCAGCAGCTGCCACATGTTTGAGCACCTTCTCTGCTCCTGGTTAAGTCACTGAATTGACAATGAATTCCTTCTGTGCTGTTTCACTAGAAAGAAGTAGCCTAGTGCCATGAGCACAAGGCTGGAAACAAGATTCATGAGTGCTCAGTCTTGATAGGTACTCATTATGTGACCTCAGGGGAGGTTGCTGGCTCTCTGGGCTTCAGTTTCCCCACCTGTGAAAAGGATATGATGGTACTGATCTACTTACCATGGGGGATGTAAGGTTAAATTTATTCATCATCATCAACAACCATGGGCTCAGGGCTCATTGATGTCCAGTGCCTCCCTCACGATTGCTTTCTATCTTTCCCTGTCCAGTGCGGAGTGGCTTAGTTTCTCTGAACTAGCACTACACCAATCTACTATATAATCTATCTATCCTCTGTGGGGTCTGCCTCTCGTATTCAAGCCATCCATTATGCCAAATACCAGGGTCTTGACTCTTCTTGACACTGTTTGTAAGAGTCCCCAGATAGAAGGTGCTAATGGTGGGCAAACTAGTGTGAATATTGGTACAGATCAGTGGTCCCCAAGATATTTACCATTGTGGGCCGCATTCACAGCTGTGTGCGTTTATGTGGGCTGCACCCACACAATAGATATACTTCCAGTATAGCGCTGAAAATGTCACATGACTGCGGCTGTGTGCTGATTGAGCCATAAGTTAAGAACCACTGATATCGATATAGATATAGATATCTACCCACCTGATAGGGCAGCTTTGAGAATTAATTACGTGATATCTGCAAAATGTTCTGGTGATAAAAAGAGCATTCTATTAATGTCCCACCGTATTGCAATCTCTCACCATCTAGGTTTGTATAAAGCAGTATTTCTTAAACTATGTTCCACAGAACTCAGGTGTGCTGCGAGCATGGGACCCCTTTGTTTTATTATACACCAATGGGCTGTATTTCTGGAAAGACCAGATACAATGTTTCTTCTCCATTGCTATTATACTTGACTAAGTTACTTCATTTTGGTTTTGCTGTGTATGATGCTGTTCTTCTACTGTTTAGTGTTCCAAGGTTTCGAAAGTTTAAGAAACATGGCCTTAGAAGACATTTAAGGGTAAATTACATCTAAATAACAGCACAGAACACTGACAGCCAGGACTGGTGGCAGTCAACAAACTTTATGGGACTGAAAGAAACCTGGCCGCACCCGTGAAAGGTGGTCGTCTGTTTAAATAAAATTATGCCAGATTACGGATGTTGCCAGGCAAGAGAGTGCTGGACTAGAGAGCTTCCACCTGTATTAATCTTATAACAATGTAATCAGTGTTTAGATTGTATGGAATCATCATCATCATCATCATCATCAAAAACCGTGCACTCAGAATTCGTTGGTGTCTGATGCCTCTCTCACTATTTCCTTCCATCTTTCCCTGTCAGTGCAGAGTGGCTTAGTTTCTGTAGACTAGCTCTGCACCAATCTACTACATCATCTATTAATTCTCAGTGGGGTCTGCCTCTCCTGTTCGAACCATCTATTATGCTGAATACCAGGGTCTTGGTGTTTCATTCGTCGTTCATTCTGCAAATATGTCCAAATAGTTGTAGCGTCTGCTTTATAACCTTCTGCAGCAGGTTCTCTTTCAGCTGTATCTTCCTATAGAATTTTTCATTGGTGACCTTCTGCATCCATCCTATTCTAACAATCTTTCTATAACAACTCCTTTCAAACACCAATATTCTTCTTTTCGAATCTTTTGTTATCACCCATGTCTCACATCTGTACAACATGCTGCTGAATACACACATTTTCAAGATGCCCAGCTTCGTTCTTAAGCTAATTGCTTTGCTTTTCCAGATCTTATCCATCGCCTTCAAACTTGCCCTTGCTTTCACTATTCTAGTCACTATTTCCTTCTTACAGTCTAGATCATACGTTATGTTGCTCCCCAGATATGTGAACTTCTCTACATTTTCTAGTTCAATACCATCCACACTGATCTTCCTTCCTAGTTCCTTATCTCCAAATACCATTGTTTTTGTTTTATCAATGTTCATAATCAGTCCGTACCACTTTTCTTCTTGGTTTAACACCCACACCGTTTTCGCTAGCTTCTCCTCATCTTCCTCAATGAAAATTATATCATCCATGAACTTCAAGTTGTTAATTCTCTTCCCATGCACAGAAATCCCTTCTACCTCTTCCTTTATCTTGTCCATCGCTCTCTCCAGATGTGCAATGAAGATACTTGGCCATATTGGATCTCCTTGTCTCATACCTCTACTTGTTTTAAACCAACTTCCCAACTCCCCACATGTTCTCACTGCTGCCTCCGCATTATCATTGACATCTTTCAACTGTATTAGTCTGCTATCCACTCCGTATGACTCCAAAACCACGCAAGTCACTTTCTGATCTATACTGTCAAATGCCTTTTGAAAATTGATGAAGAAAGTGTATACATTTTTGTTCTTTCATCGAGCTTTCTCCTCTATCAGTCTTAGTGCCAATATCTGCCATATGGTACTTCTATCTTTTCTGAACCCTGCTTGCTCGTCTGCTATATGTTCTTCTATCTGTGATTTTAATCTCTCAGTCAGTATCATCATCAGCACCTTACCTAGATGACTCGTTAGGGCAATCATTCTGTAGTTCTTGCACTCCAATGTACTTCCTTTCTTGGGTATTGTCACTAGCACAGATCTTGTTCATTCCTTAGGTACCTTCCCTTCTTTCCATGCTATATTACATAGTCGGTGTATTTCCTGAATCGTGCTTTCTCCGACATATTTGATCATCTCTCCCATGATCTTATCATTACCATGGCTCTTGTTGTTTAGTTGTTTCACTGCTTTTTCTACTTCCTCCTTTGAAATATTGGTCTTGCTCTTGATGCTTAGGGGAGATATCTCTTTCAATTCTTCAATCAGTCTCTCTGAGACACTCGGGTCCAACTGTGCTTTGTATAGATCAGTGCAATATCTTGTCCATCGCTGCACAATCTTCTCCCTGTTCATGAGCACTTCTTTGTTCTCATCAATGATCGCCATCTGCTTCGATTGCCATCTCCTATTAATATTCCTAATTGTCTTATACACCTCCCTTGTCTTACATTCGCCGTAATACCTCTCAATATCTTCACATTGCTCCTCTAACCATTTCTCTTTATCCTTTCTGGCTGCTTTCCTTACCTCATTGCATTTTATCCTATATTACTGTTTTGCCATCTCAGAAACATCTCTTCTGATCTTCAAAACTCTTTTCTCTTGAACCAGCTTCAGTGCCTTCTGGGTAATCCACTTCTTATTGATCTTTTCTTCTTCTGGAACAGTCTGCTCAATTGCCTCTTCTATAGCAATGGCTATCCCTGTGACTCTCTTATCTAGGTCTTTCTCTGTGGCGATATTCTAAATCTTCTCTTTGAGCACTGTTCTGTGTGCATTCCCTGTTTCTTCCTCACATAGCCTCACTACATCTCTTTTCTTAAACTGTGACTTACATTTTCTTTTGAGTTTTATCTTGATGTTTGCGATCACTAGACTATGGTCTGAGTCTATATCTGCTCCTTGGAAAGTTCAGCACAGCTGTACTGATGTTATCCATCTTCTTATCAAAATCATATCTATCATGTTCTTGGACTTCCTGGCATTTGATCATCTAGTCCACTTCCTATAGTCCTTTTGTTGGAATCTTGTGTTGCAAATCACCATCTCATGCTCTGTGGCAAACTCTAACAGTTTCTCGCCTCGTTCGTTTCTTTCTCCATACCCAAACCTTCCCATGACTCTCTCCCAACCTTCATTATCTGTTCCAACCTTCACATTCCAATCTCCTCTGATGAACAACACATCTTTTTACAGTATCTCCTCCACCATCTTTGTCAAGTCTTTATAAAATAGCTCAATCTCTTCCTCCGTACTGTCCAACGTGGGTGCATACACCTGAATGACTGAGAAGTACAACAGTTTTGCTTCGAAACGCACAACCGTCATTCTTGCACTCACCGGCTTGTATCCCAATAATGCTCTTCTAGCTGTTTTACTAAGAAGGAATCCAACTCCTGCGTCATGCTTCGTTTTGTTTCCTGACCAAATGACTTCACAACCGCTTATCTCTCCTGATCCCGTCAAATGCATCTCTGCCAGTCCAAGTATATCACATCGATATCTCTCCATTTCCCTCTGAAGCAGCTCTAATTTTTCAGTTGCCCACAGTGTTCGGATGTTCCATGTTCCAATGGATAGCATATGTGTTAGGTGTAATTTTCTTTTGGTAGCCAACTTATCAACCCAACCCCGATCGCTCGATTGGCATCGCAGACCTTGTTTATCCAGGCGACGTCCGAGCCGGCATCTTTTAACATTTGGTTGTATTGGCATCAGATTTCATTCGTATTGTTGTTTGACGGTCAGCGCATCGACACACATCTGACCAACCCTCCTCCTTCATCTGTGTAAAATTACCTGGTGACCCTTAAGTGAACAACCATGCTCAGTCATGTTAGGGTGAATTGCATGGGCACTTGAACAATGTGGTGAGGTACGTGGGGTGGAGGCAGGGTCCAGAGACCCTTTTAAATTGTTATAGGGAAATGTGCCTTAGCACAAACAGGCTAAGCCACTAACCCCACACCAAGAACTGAGGAACCAAGTGAATTGGGCAAGTCTAAATCAGTCAGCAACAGAATTTACTGAACTGCTTGCAGACTGCACTATCTGCAGCCTTAGTCCCCTGTCTAAAAGTGACAAACAGGAAAAACCTATACAGGAAAGATCCATGGCCTCTGACCTAGCAGCCCAGAGG
Source organism: Carettochelys insculpta (assembly GCF_033958435.1). Lineage (NCBI taxonomy): Eukaryota > Metazoa > Chordata > Testudines > Carettochelyidae > Carettochelys > Carettochelys insculpta. The sequence continues at coordinate 225,552,610 of NC_134137.1, forward strand.
CGCCAGCTGCCTACCTTAAAAGGAAAAAAATAAGCATGAGAGGTATGGTTGTGTAAAATGGGGAGGGGGGCTCAGAGGGGCTGCAGGTGAAGAGAAGCAGAAGCAACCAGGATGTGATGTGTCAGGCCTCGGGTGCAGCCAGCAAACAGCAGGAAAATAAAGGGGGGCAACAATGTAAGGAGGGGGAGGAACTCCCAAATCCTAGAGTGACCGGATGCTGTCTGTGACAAGGACTGATCACCCTTCACCACTCCTCCCACCTGCTCGTGAGCTAAACAGAGTAGTGCGTGAATACCTATTGGTACCATGAAGAAATTTGTAACAGTATAGCTTAGATAGCCAGATGCAGTGTTTTGTTGTTTTGTTCCTGTACCTGCTCAGCTGCATAAGTAAAAGCTAGCATTTGCATTTTTATCTCTGGTTTTCCTTTTAGTACCCTACCATAGCTATGTGTATTACTGTGTGTGTGTCTTTAGTTTCATGAGCCTGTAAGGGTCACGTGTAAGTCTGAGGCAAAGATGCCCCAGAACCCCTGAAAGGGCTTTGACCCAATGACCGGGAAGTTCTGAAAGCAAGCTGCCTCAGCTGGGAAGTGTGGGCCGCTGAACCTCCGTGTTCTACAGGACAGTTTGTTTGTTTGTTTGTATCTGTACGTCACCCTCTCCTATTAACCCTTAAGTCCTATCCCCTAAAACTCAAAACTCTCACTTCCTGGGGATAGATAACAGCTCTTAGAAATCAGGATAAATAAACAGTCAATGAATTCCACCAACCCGTGGACTGTTTTAGATAGCTACTGGGAGTTAGAAAAACCTCAGGGGGTATTTCACTTTCTTTTGGGTGTAATCCTATTCCTCCTGTTAGTAGTGTGGTGTAAGCCACGGCTATAACAACACCAGTTTCGTAATAGCAAAATTAATCCCAGTTGTGCGGGTCATCACCGAGAAGCGGCCCTCCTTTTTTTTCTCTTTTCCCAGTTCAACACTTCACCCACCTCTCACCTCCACCCTTATTTAGGACTTGGAGCACAGCATATTTGCTCATCATGATCCAGGCTTGGGACTGGCCTGGAGCTCTCAGTGGCTTCATGGTGGAGTTATTGTATGGCATGCTTGTAAATTATTTCATACATTAATCTCACTTGTTATGTCTGTATTCCATGTTACAAGAAAATGCGTAAGAAGTTTTTTCTCTCTCAGTTTGAAAATATGTGCCCTGAACTGGTGAAGTCAGGCAGGGAATCATCCCCAGCCTCCTGCCCCATGCACACAGAGGAACTATCCAAATCAGAAGGGCTGTCAAAGAACATTGCACTACAAAGGATTGGTTAATATGGCCCTATCACACTTGAGAAATTCTACGTTCAAAGAAGCTCGTCCTGTGGGCTTGAAAGCTAAATGACGGAAATAACACAAACTAAAGTCACAGGAATATTTTTCTATGTAGTGGCTCTTTTTAACTCTGAAGTGCCAGAGACTCTAAACTGAAGCCAGAGATCCCTAGGGGCTGTCTGCTGGATCTGATCTGAAAAAAACTTTGAATCGACAGATTACTACAATGGTGTCTCTCAGGATCTAAATGGTGACTCATTTGTGTGTGTACTTTTGCTTGCTTTGGCGTGTAAGTAACTCTTATTCCCGTTTCCTAGTTAATAAACCTTCAGACGGTTTGCTACAGACATTGTTCTTGGTGTACTAATCTAGGGGCAAGTGACTGATTTTTGGGACTGGAAGCAACTTGAACATAGTGCGGTTTTGGGTATAAGTGGCCATTTAATGCAAAGTGCAGTTTGTCAGGAGATCAAGCTAGACTGGATAGACTGTCTGTGATTTCATGCTAGGACTGTTAGGGTGATGCAGGAGCTCTCTTTTCTTACTGGGTTGGTGAACTCTAATGCTAGACCACGCCACCAGCTTTGGGTGTCTGCCCTCTTTTTGACAGTCTGCCCTGAGGTAGAATGGTCTTGAGCTAACCCAGATGGTGTGACAAGTGGGGAATTTTCTTCCTATGAGATCCACAGCCCCCCAGAAGCCCTTGATTTAATATTTCATCAGCAATTTCTGTAGCCTCTAAAACTGAGGAAGATTTTTGTCATGGATGGCAGCCTGCACCTTGTGTGTAACCACCACCACCTATTGCTCCTGAATTGAAATTTTCTTTTATGGGAGATTTCCATTTTCTTACATAACTTTACAAGGTCTTTATGTCAAAGCCATCATCTGACTGATTAACTCTTCATGTCTAATCTTTACCCTTTAAAATGCTCTAGATCAATACCTGTGGCATGTGAATCCTGCCAAGACTACTCCAATTGTCTTGCTCACTGGAGTGGCCCAGGATTAAGTGCAGACCTTGGGACAGACCATTAACAAGCAAGTCGAAGACTCCAAACTAACTGTATATTGCAGAACAACACAGTAACAAGTATCAAAACAAAAAGCAGTCAAGTAGCACTTTAAAGACTAGCAAAATAGTTGATTAGGTGAGCTTTCGTGGGACAGACCCACTTCTTCAGACCATAGCCAGACCAGAACAGTAGCAAGTATGAACTTCTAAAGCTTTATAACACTCCTACCATGAAGTCACAACATATACTATCAGTTGGAATGTGAAATGTCCATACACTGTGGGCGACTGGAAAACTACAGCTGCTTTAAAAGGACATGGAGAGATACTGATGCCATACTCTTGGACTGGTGGAGCTGTGTTGGACAGTATCAGGAGAAATGTGCAGTTGCAAAGTCATTTGGTGAGGGAATGAAATGAAGCATGAGGTAGGTGTCAGATTTCTTCATAGCAAAAGAGCTAGCAGAGCATTGTTAGGATACAAATGGGTGAGCGCAGGAATGATGGTAGTGAGAATCGAATCAAAACCATTCAACATCTCGGTCATTCAGGTGTATGTAACAACCTCAGACAGTACGGAGGAAGAGATTGAGCTACTCTATAAAGACTTGAAAAAGATGCTGGAGGAGATACTGAGGAGAGATGTGTTGATCATCGGAGGTTGGACTGCGAAGGTTGGAACAGATAACAAAGGTTGGGAGAAAGTCATGGGAAGGTTTGGATATGGAGAAAGAAACAAAAGAGGAAAGAAGCTACTAGAGTTGGTGATCACAAGGTGGTGATCTGCAATACGAGATTCCAACAAAAGGGCTGTAGGAGGTGAACGTGGCAATCGATTGAAGGGATGTCTGAGAACACGATAGGTATGATTTTGATAAGAAGGTGGGTAACATCAGTGCAGCAGTGCTGAACTTTCCCAGGAGTGTGTGTAGACTCAGAGCACAGTCTAGTGATCACAAACATAAAGCTGGAACTCAACAGAAAGTGTAAGACACAGTTTAAGAAAAGAAGAGATGTGGTGAGGGAGAAGTAATAGGGAATGTGTACAGAGCAGTGTTTGAAGACAAAATTAGGAATGCAGCCTCAGAGAGACCTAGATAAGGAAGTCAAAGGGATAACCACAGTGGCAGAGGAGGAAACTGAGCAGACTTTTCCAGAAAAATAGAAGATCAATAAGAAGTGGATTATGCAGGAGACACTGAAGTTGGTCCAAGAGAAGAGACCACTGAAGATCAGAAGGGATGTTTCCGAGAGGCTGGAACAGCAATATAGGGTGAAATGCAACAAGGTAAGGAAAGTGACCAGAAAGAGTCAGATGAAATGGTTAGAGGAGCAGTGTGATGTTAGAGAGAGGTACTGTGGCAAATGTAAGACCAAGGTGATATATAAGATGGTTAGGAATATTAATATGAAGTGACAGCCAAAGCAGATGGTGGTCAAAGATGAGAACTAAGAGGTGCTCATGAACAAGGAGAAAATTGTGCGGCGATGGACAAGATACTGCACCGGTCTGTACAAAGCACAGCTGGCCCTGAGTATCTCAGAGACTGATGGGAGAACTGAATGATTTCTACTGAGAATCCAGAGTGAGACCAATATTTAGAAGGAGGAAATAGAAAGAGCAGTGAAATGACTAAAGAACAACAAGATCCGTGGAAATGATGAAATCAGGGGAAAGATGGTTAAATAGGGCGGAGAAAGCATGATTCAGGAAATACACCGACTACGTAACATAGCATGGAAAGAAGGGAAGGCACCTAAGGAATGGACAAGATCCGTGCTAGTGACGATACCCAAGAAAGGAAGTACATTGGAGTGCAAGAACAGGTACTAAACAAGGAAGGAGAGCAGTATGGACTGATTATAAATATCTATAAATTATGAATATCTATAAAACAAAAACAACTGTTTTTGGAGATAAGGAAATTGGAAGGAAGATCAGTGTGGATAGGATGGAGCTAGAGAACATAGAGAAGTGCACGTATCTGGGGAGCAACATAATGCATGACCTAGACTGTAAGAAGGAAATAACAACTGGAATAGGGAAAGCAAGAGCAAGATTGAAGGCAATGGATAAGATCTGGAAAAGCAAAGCAATTAGTTTAGGAAAAAAGCTGAACGTGACTGTATTCAGCACCATGTTGTACAGATGTGAGACAGGGGTGACAAAAGATTCGAAGAGAAGAATATGGGTGTTTGAGAGAAGTTGTTATAGAAGGATCCTGAAAACAAGATGGGTGCAGCTCACCAACGAAGAATTCTATAGGAAGATACAGCTGAAAGAGAACCTACAGAAGAAGGTTATACAATGGAGGTTACAGCTCTTTGGGCATATTTGCAGAAAGAATGACAAATGAAAAATCAAGACCCTGGTATTCAGCATAATGGACAGTTCAAATAGGAGAGGCAGACCCACAGAGAATGGGTAGATGATATAGTAGATTAGAGTGCAGCTATTCTACAGAAGTTAAGCCACTCCAAACTGGACAGGGAAAGATGAAAGAAAATAGCGAGAGAGTCATGAGACACCAATGGGCGCTGAGGCCATGTTTGTTGATGATGATGGTGATGATGATGGAGTCACAGACAGTGCCCTTGGGCATTCCACTCTACCTCACCACGCAAGCAATCTGGACTTAGTTATAGACAGTTGCTGTACACCAGGGATCACAAAACATTAAGGTTGCTGCCCATCCCACTGGATGAGTTGCTTATCCCAGGTTATCACTATAGAGCCAACATCAACCTGGCCTGTAATAAGTAAACTAAAGCTTTATTGGCTAAGACAAAGAGATGAGTTATTTACAGGGTCAAGGCAGGTAACACACACACACACACACACACACACACACACACACACACACACACACACACACACACACACACAGAGGAGTTACAGCTTATGGCTACCAAAAGATGACAGAGTTGTAATAATCTGCCAGGTTTGAATGTCTTTTCAGGCTGAGCCATGCTGACCGTGGATATCTCTGCTTCTGTTGTGTAGCTGTAGGTGCACAGGGAATCACATCCACCCCCACAACATCCACCCCCCTGCACTCATCAGTGCCGCACTGCTTCTCAAGAGTGCAGGGGTGGTTCTGACATTCTCCTGGCGCTTGAGTTGTTCTCAGACCACACTGCTCCATAGGTGGGGGACTGCCCCAGCGCCCGTGGAAGCAGCAGGGTGGTTGCATGCGAAGAGGTGAGAGGGGCTGGAGAAGGGAGAGGGTGCAACCTGGGTGGGACAGGGGTGGGAAAGGCATGGGCAGGGAGGGTGGAACAAGGTGACATGGCCAGCGCCCTCCCTGGAAATCCCCTCCATAGTCACCTCTGTTCATAGCTCCAAACAACAAATAGTGAAAAATTGTCATCAGCAGGTTATATTTCCTTCTTCAGAATCCAAGCAGATAGGACGAGCTCTTTTGCACATAGTGTGGCTGTAAAGAAGAAACCAACAGTCTTTTTATTGCTATGTTCCACAATGGCCTATTTAGTTTTAGTAGCCTTCTTGATGAGCCCTCCTGGTAGGTTTACAGTTTCAGAGCAAACATTTTTTGTCATTGTAACTTAAATATAACCTTGTACTGTGAAATATCGAGATTGCCCCTGAAATTATGGCATGTGGCAATTTGCAAGCATCTCATAAAGTCTTAATGTTAAACATGAGATGAAACAGACTGGTTGCCAGCAATGCAGCTGTCAGTTCTTGGACGAGGCCTATAAGTTTGGCAAGAGTTGGCCCCTGTTTTGCAATGTCACAAGGGATATGAGGAGAAGGCGCAGTGCAGAGGTGCTTAGGCCTCATGAGCATGGAGTTCACAAAACAATAGGGGCAGAAGTAGGGCAAGACAAGGGACAGTGGAGGGTGAAACTGGCTATTACTTTGCTATATAGACTGTCTCCCGGCCCCGTGTATCTCCAAAGCACCCAGCTCAGCACTCAGGTGGGACACTCGAGCTGTCTATACTAGCAAGTTCGTTCAAAGATTTTTCGAAAGAAGGGGGCTCTTTTGAAAAATCCCATGGAGCATCTACACGCAAAAAGTGTTCTTTTGGAAGTAAATCGAAAGAATGCAGCTCTCCTTCCAAAAGCGCTCTTCCACTCCCGTTTCAGGAAGAGCGCCCTCTTTCAAAGCTTCCTTCGAGAGAAAACCTGTGTAGACTCTCCAAAGGCGTTTTGTTTTCAGAAGAGCTGTCCTCATCGGGACCTGATTTTTCAATCCCTAGCCCGTTCTTTCAAAAGAGTGGGGAGCTATGTGGACGCTCTCTTTTGAAAGAGCAGATCACTCTTTTGATCCCCTTTTTTGTGTGGACGCGCTCTTTCGAAAGAGGCTTTTTCAGAAGATCTCTTCAGTGTAGACATAGCTTCAGACTGAGTGTTAGGCACTCAAGCCCAGATTGTCTTGGGTGTTTAGGGGCCTGTTCCCACTGAAATCAAGCAGGCAAGAGCCTAAATACCTTTGATGGTCTGGGCCATAAGACATTCCCTCCTCCTCGACAAGTGAATTTCCTGTCTAATTGCGGCAGGGTTAATTGAAGTTTCACTGGCTTTAGTTAAGGAGGAGCACGGGATCCCTTTTCACCCCAGCCAAGTCGCACCTTCCGCCCCCTGTCTGAGCACTGAGCTTCCTGGCAAGGAGTCCTTCACTCCTGTTTTTCAGCCACTGAGCACTGGGAGAGAAAAACATTTGATAATAGTGTGCACTTTGCTCTGTCAACACCAAGAACTGTCTCCTTCCCGCACCTCACCCCGAGGCTGTATTTGCTCTGATCCTACTGACAGAGACCGAAAACGACAAGAAATGTACCAAATATTCATAAACCTGAACTACCCACCAGGAGAAATAAAAAAACAAAATGACAGGGCCAGACGAATACCCAGAGACCAGCTACTCCAAGATAGGCCCAAAAAAGCCAAGAACAGAACACCACTGGTCATTACCTACAGCCCCCAACTCAAACCACTGCAATGCATTATTAAAGACCTACAGCCTATCCTTAATCAGGATGCCACACTCCAGAAGGCCCTAGATGACAGGTCTGTCCTCTCCTACAGACAACTTCCCAACCTTATGAGGATTCTCACCAACAACCACAGTCTATACCATAGGAACACTAATCCTGGAAATTTTCCTTCCAACAAGGCCCATTGCCAACTTTGTCTACATATCTATTCTGGAGATACCATCACTGGACCTAACCAGGTTATCTCCAGAATAGATATGTGGACAAAGGATAGGTTGTAGGTCTTTAATAATGCATTGCAGTGGTTTGAGTTGGGGGCTGTAGGTAATGACCAGTAGTGTTCTGTTATTGGCTTTTTGGGCCTATGTTGGAGTAGCTGGTCTCTGTGTATTCATCTGGCCCTGTCAATTTGTTTTTATATTTCTCCTGGTGGGTAATTCAGGTTTATGAATATTTGGTAGAGATCTTGTCGTTTTCGGTCTCTGTCAGTAGGATCAGAGCAAATGTGATTGTACCTAAGGGCTTGACTGTGAACAATGGATCTAGTTGTGTGTGCAGGATGGAAGCTAGAAGCGTGTAGGTAAGTATAGCTATCAGTGGGTTTCCAGTTGAGTGTGGTACTGATCAGGCCATCCTTGATTTGTACTGTAGTGTCCAGGAAATGTATCTCTCGCGTGTAGTAGTTGAGGCATAAGTTGATGGTGGGGTGCAGATTGTTAAAGTCTCTGAGGAACTTTTCTAGAGTCTCTACACCAGGGGTCCAAATCATAAAGATGTCATCGATGTATCGTAAGTAGAGGAGGGGTAATAGGGGATGAGAGCTGAGGAATCATTGTTCCAGGTCAGCTATAAATATATTCGTATATTGTGGGCCACAACTTTGTCCACATATCTATTCTGGAGACACCATCACTGGACCTAACCAGGTTATTCACAGAATCATGAGCATATTCTCATGTTTCTCAACTAACATCATACATGCCATCATGTGCCAACAATACCCAGATGCTTTGTATATTGGACAGACTTCAAACTCTCTTAGACAAAGAATTAATGAGCATGAAACAGACATAAAAACACTCCTGATTCACAAACCTGTCAGTCAGCACCTTAATGGAGTGGGCCATTCTGTTAATGACCTGAAAGTTTGCATTTTACTGAAGAGGAATTTTCACAGCAGTTTGGAAAGAGAGGCTGCTGGACTCTTTTATATTCAAATTCGACACATTAACATGTGGTTTAAACCGGGATGGGAATTTTCTAGCTCATTATAGGGGCTCATTTGCATACTTGGCTTTATCTAATTCTTGACTCCCTCCTGCCCCTTCTGCCCCTCTGCTCTCTGATTTGCTCACCTTGATTATATTTTTCTGATTTGTCAACCTTGATTACTATGTTTGGTTCTCTGTGGCTTAAATATTGAGTCTGTTCTGGTATGGGTATGATCTGGAGAAGTGGGCCTGTCCCATGAAAGCTCATCACCTAATAAATTATTTTGTTAGTCTTTAAAGTGCTATTAGACTGCTTTTTTGTTTTAACAAGAAGAAGTGGGTCTGTCTCACGAAAGCTCATCACCAGATAAATCATTTTGTTAGTCTTTAAAGTGCTACATTTCTGCTGCTTTGTTTTAACAAAACACTTGCCATTCAAGTAATTAGATGATTATGAAACCATTGCCAGGTACTTCACTTAAAAGATAGAGGGAGAAAAAGGTAGGAATAAATGGCGGTGTGCTCTGAAGGTCTGGACTGGGACCAATGCTCTTCAATTTACTAACAACTGATCCTGCAAGTGGGTAAACGATGAGGTGGCAAAATTGCAAATGATACAAAGTAACTCAAAATAGTTACGTCCAAAAGTGTCTGCAAAGAGTTACACAGGAATCTCACAAAGCTGGGTGATTGGCAACACAGCAACAGATGGAATTTGATGTTCATAAATGCAAAATAATGCACATGGAAAAATATAATCCCAACTATACATACACAATGATAGAGTTTAAATTAGCTGTTACCATGCAAGAAAGATCTTGAAATCGTTGTGGATAGTTCCCTAAAAACATCTGCTCAATGTGAAATGCCAACCTAAAAAGCTAACAGAATATTGGGAATCACTAGGAAAAGGATAGATAATAAGACAGAAAATATCATTGTTTCTATCAAGAGGCATTACTGGCATCTTGAACTGGCATGCAAATGTAATCTCCACATCTAAAAAAAGAGGTATTGGATTTCGAAAAGGTAGAGAGAAGGGCAACAGAAATTATTAGGAGTAAAGAACTGCTTCCTTCTGAGGAGAAATTAAAAAGACTGGGACTTTTCAGCCTGAAAAAGAAATGACTAGTGGGGGTGAGAATATGTCATAAGTCTGTAAAATCATGAATGGTGTGGAGACACTGTATAAGGAAATATCAGACAGGCAGCCGTGTTAGTCTTTATCTTCGAGAACAACAAGAAGTCCTTAGAAAAGACTTAGAGGTGATTTAATAGCAGCCTTCAACTTCCTGAAGGGGAGCTGTAAAATGAAGGGTGAGAAACTGTTCTCAGTGGTGACAGATGGCAGAACAAGGAGTAATGGTCAGAAGTTGAAGAGGAAGAGGTGTAGGTTAGATATTAGGAAAAGCTACTTCACCAGGCAGGTGGTGAAGCATTGGAATGCGTTGCCTAGAGAGGTGGTGGATTCTCCATCCCTTGAGGTTTTTAAGTTCTGGCTCGACAAGGTCCTGGCTGGGGTGACTTAGTGGGGGTTGATCCTGCTTGAAGCAGGGGGCTGGACTAGATGGCCTCCTGAGGTCCCTTCCAGCCCTGTGATTCTGTGATTCTGTCCTGTGGCACCTTAGAAACTAACAGATATTCTGGAGCATAAGCTTTTTGGGCAAAGACCTCCTTCAAAAGCCCTTACAAAAGCAGCTTCTCTACCCGGGGTGCGTAAACATCTCCACATTAGACTCTGACAATGGGCCATACCCCCTTGTCTTATCTGACTTGTTTTTTCCTCTTTTGATACATACTACTGATAATGGGCCATTTCCACCTTGACTGAATAGACTTTGTCAGCTCTGGCCCTCCCTTTTACTGGGACCCCACTCTTTAAATACCCCTCTGAACTCCTGCCCCCTCCCCCGAGTCATGCATCTGATGAAGCGGGTCTTTGCCCATGAAAGCTTATGCTCCAAAATATCTGTTAGTCTATAAGATGCCACAGGACTTCTTATTGTATAAGGAAATGTTATTTACTCCTTCACTAACATAACACAAGGAGGCCACCCAATTAAATTTACAGGCAGTAGATTTAAACCAAACAAAAAATTATTTCTTAGTGGTCAACCTGTAGAACTCTTTGCCAGGGGATGATAGAAGGGCCCAAACTATAAGAACACCAATAAGAATTAAATGTGTCCGACAATGGCTACTAGTCAGGATGGGCAGGTACGAGGTCCCTAGGTTCTGTTTGCCAGAAGTTGGGAATGGGCTACAGGAGATGAATCACTTGAGGATTACCTGTTCTGTTCATTCCCTCTGGGGCACCTGGGGCCTTTGTGGGAAGCCGTTGTGGCTAGATGGACCTTTGGTTTGAGCCAGTATGGCCATTTTCATATCCTATATAGAACCCAGATGAATCTGCTCCCTGCTGTAACCCATGAGACCCAGAAGTCCTGACAGTGTCTGTCTGTCTCTCTGCACAGAGTTAGTAATGAAGTAAGAAAGTACATTAAAATTTTAAGCTTAACCAGTGTCCCTTAAGTGTCTTGCCACAAGATGTTAGAATAAGTTAGTATTACAAGCGAGGGAGTCTAATATTAGGTGCAGTGCTCCTGTCAGCTAATTGCTAAGTTATCTGCCAAGAAAATAGAGTTTTCAACTGCCTAAAGAGCTCCTGGAAAGAGGTGATGTGTATATGGGGAGGCTGGAGGGAAGAAGGCCAGAGAGGGTTGGGCTCCCCTCTCTCCCATTTTCTTCTTGGCTTGTACTGAGCACGCTCAGTAACTCTGCTGAAGCTGCTGTCCTCAGTCTGTTCCCCCACCCATGGTCTCACTATGACCTCCCACCCCCATTGCAACGTGCACAGACCATGCCCACCCCCAACCCCCTTACACCAAAACCTGAAGTGGCACCCTGGGCCTGCAGGGCCATTAATCACCTCCAGCTACACAGCACTGAAAGGCTGGGGGCAAAATGTAGGATGTAGTGGGTAGTTTGAGGTTCCAGAAGTATAGTGGGGCAATAGATGGCTTACATCCCTATATTAGCACCAGCCACCTTGCCACACAGTGCAACAAAAAGGGCTACTTTTCTAAGGTTATGCAAGACTGGTGGATCTCAGGGAATGCTTTGCTGATATCCGTGTCAGCTGGTCAGGGAAGGTACATCTTTAAGAACACAGGACTGTTCAGAAAGCTGCAAGCAGGGATTTTCTTTCCCAACCGAGGGATTGGTGACCCAGCCTATCCTTTGCTCACTTGGCTCGTGAAGCCACACGCCACTTGTCTAAACAGCACCAGTGGGAGGTTCCACTACATGCTCAGCAGGTGCAGAATGAAGTTGAATGTGCATTTAGTCATTTGTAGGGCCGCTTGTGATGTTAACTTACAAGGTTGGACCTCACTAAGAAAAATAGTATCCCAGTAGTGATAGTTGCCTGCTGCAGCCTGACCCATATCTCTGATGCAAAGGAGACAACGTTTCTGTGGTGGTGGAATCTGGAGGTGGAAGGGCTGTCTGCTGAATTTGATCAGCTAGATACAAGGGCTTTAGGGAAAGCTCAGCACGGAGCTCTGTGGCTCACACAGGCTTTGAAAGACCATTTTGGTAGTAAGTCAGAGTAGCATGCGTTGCTGTAGTGTGCTTCACTTGGTTTTTCTCTTCTGCAGCTTGAAATGAATGTTGTAGTGAGTCCCGTGTGTGGAGGAATATAACAGTGTCAGCACACTGATTAATATTGATGGTGAATGATGGTTTGGGTTCTGTGACGCAGTGCTGTAACAGGAAATTGATTGCTGTCAGAACCATTCAGAACCAGCTGGCAAATGTTGTAAACTAATAAAGATGAATGGTGTCCCAAAACATAATTTTATTTTGTAACATGAACCAGCAATTTAAAAAAATGGAACTTAATAAAACTTGATAAATTAAAGGAACAGAATAGAACTTATGAAGGGGGAAGAATAGACTTTTATGTGAAGCAGGTAATCTCTTTAATGTACTTGCCACCCCTGGATGGATCCATAGGGTTTCTGTATGTGATGCCACATTGAATGTTGAGGGGGAACATAGGGAGATCCCAATAAAGAGATATCTATGGGCTGCAGAGGACAGCAAGCATGGTATTGTTGAACCTGCAGGTCTTCCAGAGTCCACATCACCTCTTTGCTGTCTGAGAAGGCTCTCCTGCTGCACATCCCTCTCCTTTCCCTGTACCTTTCCCTTCCCACTCTATCCTTGTCCATGCCATCTGTAGGGTCATCCTCTATGCCCTGTGCTCATTTTCTGATGCCAAGCTAGTTGCCAGGATCTCCTGGAACATGGCTGGGATTAAACTGAATAATGCAAAGTGCAAGACCATGCATTTGAGGGACTAGCGACAAAAATCTTTGCTATAAGTGTGAACTTATTTATTAGAAATGCCAGAGTAGGAGAAAGATGAGAGTGTGTTGGTTAATCACAGGATGATTATGAGCCTTCAATGTGATACAGCCATGAAAAAGGCTAATGCAATGTTTAGATGCATTAGGCAACATATTTCCAGTAGAGACAGGTAAGTGTTACTCCTGTTACACAAGGCACTGGTGAGACCTCATCTGGAACACTGCATGCAATTCTGGTCTCCCAGGTTTAAGAACAACAAGAAGTCCTATAGCACCTTATAGACTAACAGATATTCTGGAGCATAAGCTTTTGTGAGCAAAGATCTGCTTCTTGAAAGTATCTGTTAGTCTATAAGGTGCCACAGGACTTCTTGTTGTTTTTGAAGACACAGACTAACATGGCTACCTCTCTGATACAGGTTTAAGAAAGAATTCAGACTGGACCAGGTTCAGAGAAGGGCTACGGGGATGTTCCATGGAATGGAAAACCTGCCTCATGAGAAGAGACTCAACGTGCTTGGCTTGTTTAGCCTAACCAAAAGAAAGCTGAGGGGAGTTAAGATTGCTCTGTATAAATACAGGGATGGAGAAGAGCTATTTAAGTCAAGCACCAATGCTGACACAAGAACAAATGAATATGAAGTGTCCATCAACAATTTTAGGCTTGAAATTGGCCACAGGTTTCTAACCATCAGAGGCACGAAGATTGGGAGCAGACTTCTGAGGGGAACACTGGGGACAAAAAACCTAACTGGATGCCTGGCTGCACTTGATAAGTTTAGGGAGGAGAAGGAATGGCACGTAGCCGGTCTGCAACTGCTAGCATCAAATACCTCCCGTGGCTGGTGAAGGGACACTAGATGGAGAGGGCTCTGAGTTACTATGGAGAATTCTTTCCCAGGTGTCTGGCTCGTGGGTCTTGCCCACAAGCTCAAGTCTAACTGATCGCTCTATTTGGGATCAGGAGGGAATTTTTCCCCAGGTCAGACTGGCAGAGATCCTGGTGTGGTGGTGGTTGTGGCGGGGATGGCTTCACCTTCCTCCACAGCATGGGGCACAGGTTACTTGCAAATTTAAACTAGCGTAAATGGTGGCTTCTCAGTGACTTGAAGTTTTTAAATCATGATTTGAGGACTTCAGTAACTCAGCCAGAGGTTAGGGGTCTATTACAGGAGTGGGTGGGCAAGGTTCTGTGGTCTGCAATGTACAGGTAGTCAGATTAGATCATGGGTGTCCAACCTTTTGGCTTGCCTGGGCCGCATTGAGTAAAGAGGAATTATCTTGGGCCACATATAAAATATATAATATAGTTAATGTATATAAATCACATAATAATGTTAAAAGTTTACGATCTTGTGGGGCCTCATTACTAGCTGTCCAGGGCCGCGTGCGGCCCGCAGGCCGCGGGTTGGACATGCCTGGATTAGATGGTCATGATGGTCCCTTCTGCCCGTAAAGTCTGAGCCTGTCATCTCAATTGCTCTCCTTTCTCCTCTCTGTCTGGCCCAGGTATTTGGCAGGTTTGGAGGGGCAGACCCTGAAGGCAACGATGGCAGCAGCTGCAGATGCAACACACAGAGGTATCATTGCCCGTGGATTGTTGCCCGTTACCAATGGAAATGGAAAGCTAAGACACTAACCTCACTCCTCTTGCTCCCCAGCACTTACAAGCACTACATCTCACTTCTGTTTGGGGTGATAGAGCTTGGTGAGCAACACAGCACCAGCCATGGTGAGTATGGCCCTCTGGCCGGAAATAGCTCACTTGAGCGATGTCCACATGGCAGGCGCTATTTTGGGATACGGCAGTACCCTGAAATATCTGCCCACATCTACCCAATGCGCCCGTTGTCTCAAAAGAGTTTTTGAGATAGCGGGGCGCACTATTCCGGCATCCCTGCTAACCTCACTGCAGGAGGAGTTCAGGGGTGCCTTGAAATAGCACTTTATTTCAGCGCCACATGCTGAAATTGCCCATTTCGAAATCTACTTGAGATAAGTGACACCATTTGCATAGCTAATTTCACTCTTACAGCACTGTGCAGACATAGCCTTGGACAGGGCAGAGGCACTGAATACTGGCACTGCCTTCCACTGGCAGTGCTGGTTTTAGCTGATATCTCACCTGTGAGGGAACAGAAGCCAAAAGAACACAACTGCTGAAGGTATCCCAAAGCCTCCTGGGCATAAATGCTGCTACCCTGAGTACCGCGATGGTGCTTGCAGAGCGGCATGGGAAAGTGTCCTCCTGCAGAGTAAGAAATAAAGCAACCCTCCCTCGGGTGCTTCTGCAGAGGAGCACAGAGTACCTCTGTGAAAGTGGCCTGGAGAGCTCTGCAGAGGATTCATGGGGCAGCACCATGCATGCAAACAAACTGCAGCGTGTTGCCCCCTCTGCCTAATTCAACAGGGAAATCAGAAACGTTTGACAACTCTACCTTGATTGGTTGTTCTGCTGCCTCTTCTAGCACAAAGCACACAGGGCAAAACAAAAGATGCTAGCTGCTTCTTCTGGGGAGTCTCCCCTACAATTGCACCGTACACAATACATCGACTAGAGGTTTCTTCCCCTCCATTAGGCTCAGCTGTCAGGACTGGCTTGCTGACAGTCAAGTCAAAACCAGGTCCTGGCTCACCGGGCAGCAGGATCTTCAGTCACCTGTCCTCTATACATCTCCTCCTTTGCCTTGTCCACTTCATCCTCCTGAAGGGCCTGTGACTGAGGCTCCTTAAAACCATCCACAGGTTTCTTATAGGAGCTGGTGGGGTCACCACCAATGATAGCAGGCAGCTCTTTCCAAAAGCAGCAGGTCTGCAGGTCTACACTGTCGGCCTCCTTTGCTTCCTGACGTACCTCTTGCAGCTGCTTGACTTTTACGCAGTACAGCAGTTGGTCCCTATTGCAAACCTTCTCCTGCATTCCCAGGCAGTCTGCTCACAGATGCCCACATTTCTACAGCTGGATCTGTGTTGCGCCTGCACAGCCTCTTCCTTCTCATGGGCTCTGGAGAGCCAAAAGCTCCTGCCTACTCCAGGCAGGACTGTGTCTTCAACATGAAGCCGGCATGGGCAGTAGAGCCACAGCGAGCTGCTGGGCGTGCTTGCCAAACCAGCCAGCCAGGAAAGGGAATTTCAAAAATTCACAGGGCTTTAAAAGGGAAGGCAGCTTTCTGTCCACCTGGCCCATGAGCCATAGGTTTCATATGGCTGGTAACCATAGGGGTCAGCGAGGGGCTTGGTCAGATGGCTCCCAAAGACCAGTAACAATAGCTGTAACTAGTTACTTCCCCAAACAGGAAGTCACTTCCATAGCTAGGTGGCTGTAAACTGCCTTGCATTGACCTTTCCATGCAGCGTGGAGCAGGCCCAAGTTGAGGGCAGGGACATTCATTCCAAGACTCCAGGAGACATGAATACCAGCATGAAATACACATGGGGAACTGTGGATGGGATACATGGCCTTTCTCTTCCTGGTCAACAGCCACTATACAGCACAGGAGGGGAGCACACCCAAGGTGCAGCAGATTAGGAGGGAATGGTCTGAGGGCTTGGAATGGGAATAACAAGAGGTTCTAGAGCGTGAGGCTAAAGAACATTGATGTCACCAGGCAGAGGTCCAAGAGACCGAAGTAACAGGGGGGTGGGGGGAACTCCAGGGCAGGAGTGAGGGGCAGTGGCAGAGACGTGCAGGGAGCTCAGGGCAGTGGGGTGCTTCCTCTCAGAAACGCTGTGTCATTACAGAATTACGGAGGGAACTGCAAGACTCATACTCCTGGTGAGAAGGTGGTATTGCTGGATAGAGGACAGGCTTACCCACGACCTGGCCTACACTTCGGCTTGGGCAGTGAATTTATGCTCCAAAAATATTGGCAAATTCAGGACTTGCCTACCTGGGGAAATTGATTGGCATAGCTATAGCAGAATCATGACTGCCCTGCAACTACACCAGTAGAGCTCTCTGTCAAAGCGAGATCTCACCATTGGGCACACTCCCCCCTGGCAGAATGTGAAATAGCACCAGCCTTTCCCCTCCTGCTTCTTCTGCCGCAGTCACTCCAGTCCTGGAGTGGTTTTCTTCATTCTTCTGACACGACCTTCTAGGAGGGTCACCGATGGTCCCACCACTTTAGAGGTAAACAGGGTCTTGTGTATGTCTAGCACTGCAGAGCTTCATGCTAGGTCTTCAGCACAACAACTTGGTATCTCCCACCCCTTATCTCCTGGGCCTCCACATCACCTTTGTCAATAGGCTAGTGGGTGAATCCTCTGCTCCGGGTTCCACCCTAGTGATCTTGAAATAAATACCTACAGTCTGCATAGTAAGATTTGGGCTGCTTCCTGCCACGGCTTACCTTTCGGCCTTTCCACCAGCCCCATCCAGGTACACTCCTTCACAGATCCTGAAAGGAATACACACACCACCCATCGTCCCAAGGAACAGAATCTATGTAAGTGTCCCATGCCAAGCTGGCCCACCCTAAGGCTGGTTCTGGTCATCTTTTGGCCCCAGCCAGTCCTTCCTTCAGGCAGTCCTGAGATAGACGTACCCAGGTTTAAATTCTAGGAGCTCTCCCATCCTCCTAGTCAGCCACCAGTGCACTGAGCTTTGCCACTCTTTACTATCAGGCTCAGCTCCTCTGCTCATTAACCCCCTCCAACCTGGTGCCAAAAAAGGCCAAAAGACTGGACAGATGTTTCAGTCACCTACAGAGGGACCTCTTGAGGACTAGGCACAGGACACTGATGGGGCAGCAGGGGTGAGGGAAGGGAGCTCCCCTTCAAACTGTAATGAATTCATGCTGGTCTTTTGCAGAGAAAGCTTCTCAACTCACCCCCAGCATCTCACCCATTTCAGCATGTCTTGATTTTCAGTGCATCCTGTCAACATCAGCATCACCCCCAGCACAATCACCCTGGACTGCAGGGTCGTCCAAAGTCACACTTTGTCATCCGACCCCAACATGCCCCCAGGATGCCTTCTGACACTGCATCACAACAGGAGACACAAGGTCATGGTGCAAGGACACATGTGGGCCATGTAGGACACGTGCTTACAAAAGAATGTAAGTCCCCTAGCGTCCCAGGCAACCCCATCATATAATCCCATTCAGAAACGTATCAAACTCCATATTACACCCACTTGGGTTGCTTGCTCCCATGTAATGCTTCGTGATGGCAGCTTTAAGTTTAAGATCCTTTTAATAACTATAGTACCCAGAGGCACTGAGACCTCATCTGGGGTGAGTGCAGTCTCTGCTCTACAGCCTCAGCTGAGAGCCAGCTGGTCTTTAGCTCATGTAGTAGTGTGCAGGACTTGCGACCCTATGCTCACAGGTTCTAACTCTGGGCCTGGCAACCCGGGTCTGTCAGCATTACCTAACAATCACATAATCTGTGTATTCTTCTGTCTGTTGATCCATGTGTGGCATACCCATCGCTGTGCTGCCTTAGCTCTCTTTAAATGTTCAGCTCATTTACACATAACTGATCCCCATGTGCTGGCAGTCGCCTCGCCTGTAGTACTTAAGGGCACAAGTTAACTTCTGCACTGTATCAGGCTCTTTCTCCAGAGTTCCCCAGCATAGCAGAGATCATCTCGGCCTGAGCAGAGGTGAGGAGCGCTCCAGCAAGTCACTGCATGGACAGAATAAACTGAAACAGCAATTCCCAGGCTGCTTTGCTAGGTAGCTGTCTGAACCCACTTGAACCAGACAGATGAAAGTGGCCAATTCTGGCCCAGATATCATACACCTAGTTTGGCAGACAATATCATCTCACAAGCAGCACCACTGCCTGCTGACTCTGGCCCGACGGCCTCTAGAGTTGGACCAAAGTGGGTCTTGCCCGCAAAAGCTCATGACCTAATAAATAAAAAGCAGACAAGTAACACTTTAAAAACTAGCAAAATGGTTTATTAGGTGAGCTTTCGTGGGACTGACCCACTTCTTCAGACCATAGCCAGACCAGAACAGACTCAATATTTAAGGCACAGAGAAACGAAAACACTAAGCAGGGAGGACAAATCAGGAAAAGATAATCAAGGTGAGCAAATCAGAGAGTGGAGGGGTGGGGGAAGGTCAAGAATTAGACTGAGCCAAGTATGCAGACAAGCCCCTATAGTGACTCAGAAAGTGGAACACTATAGTGGAACTTTCTGAGTCACTATAGGGGCTTGTCTGCATACTTAGCTCAGTCTAATTCTTGACCTCCCCCCGACCCCTCCACTCTGATTTGCTCACCTTGATTATCTTTTTCTGATTTGTCCTCCTTGCTTACTGTTTTTGGTTCTCTGTGTCTTAAATATTGAGTCTGTTCTGGTCTGGCTATGGTCTAAAGAAGTGGGTCTGTCCCACGAAAGCTCACCTAATAAACCATTTTGCTAGTCTTTAAAGTGCTACTTGACTGCTTTTTGTTTTGATAGTGTATAGACTAGCACAGCTTCCTCTCTGTTACTATTTGACCTAATAAATGTGTTAGTCTTTAACATGCTACAGGACTGCTTGTTCTTTGTGAAGCTAAAGACGAACACAGCTGCCCCTCTGAGACTGTCCAGCCTGCCTGTTTTGGCCAACCTGCCTCTAGGACAGTCCTCATGCACGTGCCTGTTCTTGCCCAGGCTTTCTGGGGCAGGCCAAACCACCTGCTCTGGACATACTCTTCTGGTATGAACAGCTGATACTGAGAGGTACCTGTGGACTGGGTAAATTCCTGGAGCTGTAGCAAATGGCTGCCTGCATATGACTTGTACAATTGTCCATCTTAACAAAACAGTCTGTAATTCTACATCGGCAAGAAGATGTCTGTAGCAATGCATGGGTAACGGTATCCAGCACGTACCTGTGAGATTTCTTCACATGCTTATGCTATGTCAGCTGTGGGATCAGTACAATCCACAAGGATTAGTAGTTGGCTCTGAGAGAGAATTCCCGATTAGGTCTACAGAGCAGAACGAGAGCTGTAACTCTAGCCCTGGATCTGAACACAGCCAAACTTGAACAAGGTCCCGATCCAGATCCAAATTGGGTGGGTTGGTTGCACCACTATACCGCGATGAACCAGAACCATAGTGTTTCCAATCACCACTTGAAAGTTCAGGTACAAATCAAAGTCCAAAGAGGCCTATCTCTAACACATGCAAAGAAAAAGTCAGCTCAGCCCTCAGAAGGCTCCTGGAGGGTGCTGAAGGGTCAGATTTGTTTTGCTGCCCTGACAGCTGCCTGTTCGCCCCACGGGGCATGTGGACTCTGCCTCCATGTGTGCGGAGAGGCATCAGATCTCTGAGCACGCGTGTGACTGACAATTGCTGGGCTTCCAGAACGAGCCAGGGCTGCGTGAGGCAAGTTTCAGCCTTTGCATGCAGCTCTATTTGACCCTTACCCAGCCCATTCATTCCTTCTGTACAAAAGCAAGTCTTATTTAATTCCATTTTGATGAGAGATACAGAGCAGAGAGGAGCTGGGAAACAGAAGCTACTTTCTCATAACGCAGTATAGCTGGCAGAGAGCCACCTTCTGTTCTCTTTCCCCTTCCCTCTGCCTCACAAAGCTGGCAAAGAATGCACCACTGCCTGAGCAAGGGTGAAAGCAGAGTTTGCCAGCTGTATTTGTGAAGTTGTACAGCTGTGCACAGGTCACCTCATTTCCTATATCAGACCAATATTTCCTTAATACTGGCTGTTACAATACCAGTGTATATAGATCTGCTCTGGGCGGTCACTTGTGAGTGTCTGCAGGCTTTCTAGGGAAGTAGCATATAGGGTAAGCTAGCCTACCCTTTCACACTACTTTACATCAAGGTCAGTGGAGTTACACCAATGTAAAAATGGTGTCATGGGGTTGAGGAGCTAACCTGTGTTTTTGACTGACAGCTCACCAAGGCAGTCACTTTATGAAGGCACAATACAGGTTGAACCTCTCTCGTCCAACATCCTGGGACCTGACTAGTGCTGAATGAGAGGATTGCTGGACCATGGGAGGTCAATATTTTCTAGCACATTACCAACACTTCCACTGCTTACTGGGCTCTCAGAAGACATTGAGGGGTAAATTACAGCTAAATACCAGCACAGAACACTGACAACCAGGACTGGTGGCTGTAAACAAACTTTATGGGACCGCAGGAAACTTGGCCACACCCACGATAAGGGGTTGTTCAGCTAACTAACATAATGCTGGATTACAGAGGATACCGGATGAGAGAGTGACAGATTAGAAAGATTTAACCTGTGTAATTGCTGTCTGCCTGTAGAGGATTAAACAGGGATGAAACTGATATAGAAATTACGATAGAAAAGTGCAGAATTTAACAGAGAAGGATTTCCTCTCTGTAGGCCTTTTCCTTTTGCTGTCCTATAGAACTCTGTAGCAGGGATATAACTCTAATCAATTTTACAGGATGGCTCAGAAATCGATAGAAAGGTCAATAAGTATTAGTCATTTTTTTTCCTTAAGGGTAAAATATGACCGTGCTGATCTAGATGCTGCCACCTGCTGGGTGGGCATGGAGATCACTGCTGTGTCACACACTGGTTCAGGGGAACCTGAGGAATGTACAGCACAGCGCCTTGGGACGCTGATATTCTGGTGGTGAACAGTATTCATTTTTCACATGCTACCTGGATGAGGAAAATGCAGTCTGCAGTCATTTGACTCAGCGTGCCTTTGAACCTCCCCATCAGTATAATTGAGTTCACTCCCTCTGTCTTGTGGCATAAGTAGAAGCCAATCTCTTGCACTCCCTGGGGCCTCCTACATGCCTCTAAAGAGACACAAGTCCTAGAGTGACAATTCCCTTCCCCGCTGGAAAGCAGGAGAGTTTATTGAGCCTCCGTGTTCATTCGGTATCAAGCGCCCCCTCTCGTCATGAATGGACCCAGGGTAAGCTGGATGCACATATGGGGTCCTATGTGCTTCCACTTATGGAATCCATGTGTGGGCTCCTTTGTGCACGCACATCATGCAGACCTATGTACACGCGTGCACACAGGCATCATCATGCACACACGTACTCATGCAGGTTGCTATGTGCACTCCCTCTGCCCCCTCCCAGCCCCCCCACAGACACCTTCTTTTGTTCTTGCATATGCAGGAGCCATACGTGAATTCCTGCTTTGGTGGCAAACCCAGATTCCCTCTGCGGCGGCTGTGTCCCACAAGGGGCTAGGAATTGCAGGAGAACCCTGGGGATACAGAGCATAACCCTGTCGCTGAATCTCCCCAGCACACCAGTCCTTTGCATTGTGTGCCCAGGAAAAGCTGCCTTCGAGCTCAAGAATAACAGATGCATTTACCACACAACAATCTGTCTGTCTATCGAGGCACTTCCATGGCCCCTATTATTATAACAAAATCTGAAGGCTTCCCAAGCATTTAAAAATAGAACTCGCACTCATCTTTCTCTTTCTTCCTCCCCAGCCTGGAGCAGAAATAGTTCGATGAGCATGTTGTTCTGTTGCTGCTCAGAAGAAAGAAATGAAACTGCAGAGCTGGCAGTGCAGCCTTCCAGCCTTCTTCAGGCTGCAACTGCTGGGCACTGCATGGATGCCTCCCCGCAGAATGTGTTTGTCAAAGGACAGTGGGTGTAGCTCAAGGCCCCGTTGTTCAGACATGCATCTTCCCAGCCTGATTTGCAGGAAGGGGAGTGGTGCTAACACAACTGGAACCTTGGGAGATAAAGGCCTGACCCCCAACCAATTGTTCATCAAGCCTGAAAGGCAGGGAGCCTGGGAAGAAATGAAGCAGTTAAGAAGTGGCTTTCTTTACAGAAAGCAATGGGACCCAGATGGCTCAACAGACTATTTGGTGCTGGAAGGAGGAAAATTGTCTAGTGATTAAAGCAGGGTGCTGGTTGTCAGAATGGGCCTGTTATATTCATGCCTGTGACCTTCAGAAAGCCATGCCCCTGCTCTGTGCCTCGGTTCCCCCATCTATATATTCAGGCTAATACTACTTTCCCTGCCTGAAAAGTGAAGTTTAACTCAGGCAGCTTTATAAGTCTCCACATAGAAAAGGGTTATAGAGGGGGCCATGTAAAGGTCTCAGTAATCACATTCATTACACACGCTTAATTACTCTGGCCCATGCAAGTGCGGTCTGTAAGTTAGTAACATCTGATGGCTCTTCGGCAGCCTAAATGGAATGAGCTGGTGAGTTCTCAATCTAGTGGCTAGTGATGAAGTTTCCATAGCACAGAATCACCCCCTTGCCTGGGCCTTCTGATGGCAATCTTAGGGGAACTCGAGGGCCCCGGAGTTGAACAGAGATTGAGTCATCTTGGTGAGGAGCTGCGGTCAAGCTTGCCCTGTGCTGGGCCCGTTCTGTGGACAAGCAGAGGATCCAGCCTCCGAGGGGCTCCTTCTGGTAGCTTGACTGGGCTTGGCCGCTGGCCTTCCATCATTTTGGTGGGCTCCACCCACCGCCCCATGATTTCAATAAGCTGGCACAAGTAGTACCCAACTTGCAATGGCCTCAATCCTGTCAAGTTGGCTCCCACAGTGGCACAGCCAAGGGAGGGTGCTTGGCTGGGAATGGATGAGCTGCTCCTAGCCTGGAAAAATGCCTCAAATGTGCTATGCAAAGTGTGGGGCAGCAGCCAGTGCAAGCTAGGGCAGCAGGCGGCAGCAGCAGCAGCACAGCCCAGATGCCTCAAGACTCAGGAGGCTCAGAAATGATGTGTGGCTCATTCCTTTCAAGCAAAGCCAATAAACATTTCCCCTCTCTGCGGCTTTGCGATTTACCATTTCAGGAGTCAATTGTGTGTCCATGAGTCTGTCCGCATGCTGGGACTGTGCCAAGTGTAACAGGGCGCACCGATGAAAAAAAAGGTGAGTAACAACAACTCATAGGAATAAAACACATTCAAACACATGAAGACCAGGTCCACCTAACCCCATCAGCCAAGATGGTCAAGGGTGTGACCCCCATGCTCTGTGTGTCTCTAGGCTGTTGACTGCCAGAAGCTGGGACTGGACAACAAGGGATGGACCATTTGGTAATTTCCCTGTTCTGTTCACTCCTTCTGAAACATTTGTCACCTGTCACTGTCAGAAGACAGGCTACTGGACTAGGTGGACCAATAGTCTGGCCCAGTATGGCCATTCTTATGTTCCTAAATGATAATAATTCACCCATCTTTAGCAGCTCTCACATGAGGATCTCAAAACTCTTAACACCCATCAATAGGTTTATCCTCACAACACCCCGGTAAGCAAAGTCAGAATTTTCATCCCCGTTTCACAGAAGAAGACACTGAGGCACTGCACACTCACATAGCAAATCAGTGAACCAGCAACAGAACACAGGGGCCAGTCCTGCGCTCTAAAAACTAGAAATACTAACACACACACCCCGCCGCCGCCCAGTGAGAAACTAGAATCAAATTCAAGTCTTGACTCTTGTTTTCCCTACTCTGAGCAAACAGTCCAGTAGATTTGGACTTTTCCTCCTGTCCTCACTCCAGCAGACTGACCGCTGCACCCTCCCCACTCCCCCAGAACATGAAGAGCTTCTTAAGAGACTTTTACCTAGAAAGGAAGGACTGCCCAGTGGATGGGGGCATGAGCAGAAAATTTGGGAGACTTTGATACAAGTCCCTTTTCTGCAGTAGACTTCATCATCTTCTCACTTTAGTCTCTCTGAGCCACCATTTCTCATCTGTAAAATAGGGACAATAGCACCACCCTACCTCTCAGGGGTGTTGTGAAGATTGCAATACTAGGCTCGTGGGGGGTCATATAAGTGATCGAGATTCTTTGTGAAACTGCCCCCTTCTCTTGCTAATTCATTCCCAGACAGCAGGGCTATTACGGAATTGATTCAGGAAGATAGACTTCCTCTGGGCCATCTGTCGGGGGGAAGTGTGGCTGTTTCCTGATGCCCCCCCCAAACACACACATAAAGGAAAGAACACCCAGCTTTTTTGTCCAGCAGCACAACTCCCAATGACTATCTAGACTTGTCACTGAAACATCCCCAGGTCTGAATAAGCTCTGGTCTGGGGAATGGAACTTCTGAGGTTGGCACTGAACTGATTAGACTTGAGCCCAGCTGGGTCATAGAAAGCTGTTGTTGTAGAAATATTCTGAGACCAGGATGGATGCAGAAGGTCAGCAATGAGGAATTCTATAGGAAGATACAGCTGCAAGAGAACCTGCTGCAGAAGGTTATAAAATGGAAGCTACAACTATTTGGGCATATTTGCAGAATGAACAATGAATGAAGAATCAAGACCCTGGTATTCGGCATAATGGATGGTGGAAAAGGAGAGGCAGACCCCACTGAGAATGGGTAGATGATATAGTAGATTGGTGCGGAGCTAGTCTACAGAAACTAAGCCACTCTGCACTAGATAGGGAATGATGGAAAGGAATAGTGAGAGAGGCATCCGACACCAACGGGCGCTGAGCCCAGGGTTATTGATGATGATGATGATGATGATGACGACGACGACAGCTGGGTCAGCTGGGCTGAGAGTTCTGATCTAGACTGAGAGGGGAGCAAGTGTAGAGAGGCCAGGGCACTCACAGATGCTCAGTGCATCTGGTGCCCATCATAGAAAGGTCTGCAGATTAATGAACCAGTGCAGTGCCAAGCACCCCATGCACCCAGCAAACATCTGGCCACACATACTGATCTTCCAGCTTTGCGTTTCCCTGCATGTTCTAGTTCAGTAAATATCATTTTGGCTGTAAAATTCCCTGTGGTGTCTTTCTACAAAGCTCCTTTCAGTATTCCAGATCCCCAGCCTAACAGAGAGGAGTAGGCTCATGTGGGGAGCAAGAATAATTCCTTGCCCTTCTATGGCACCTTCCAGCCAAAGATCTCAAAGCTTTTTGCACAAATGATCTTGTTGCACAGCAGAAGCTAGGCTACCTGAGGGCAATCCTGCTGCTACTAATACTGAAGTGAAGGCCACCTCAGCTCATTCACATGTTCAGCCCTGGCGGAGGGTAAGACAGCTCATCCAGCTGCTGATCCATGGAGTTTGGTCAAGGAAGGTGCAGAGACTGGCAATTTCTGCAATAATTCCCATGCTGTGTTATCCAGCAGACCTTCTAGGGGCATGTGGAGGATACACTGTGCAGTCCCTGTCCCTGCTGGCCACTCCTGCAGCATATGAGGAGGAGAGAAGCGAGGGCAGAGCTGCTGCTGGATTGAATCCCTGTAACCATTACAG
This sequence comes from Carettochelys insculpta, assembly GCF_033958435.1. Classification (NCBI taxonomy): domain Eukaryota; kingdom Metazoa; phylum Chordata; order Testudines; family Carettochelyidae; genus Carettochelys; species Carettochelys insculpta. The sequence continues at coordinate 225,578,677 of NC_134137.1, forward strand.
CCCACCTCTTCCTCTGCTGCTAATACATGCCTGCCCAGCCCCAGCCTGCAGCTAGAACAAGGGCTAAAGGAAGAGAACCAAGCCCCAGTCTATGCCAAAAACTTAGTATAACTGTGTTCACACAGCAGAGCAATGGTGTTATCCAGCATATTGCCCGGTGCAGACAGTGCTACGACAAGGGGAGGCCTACGGCCTCTTGGGGAGGTGGAGCGTCTACATCAACAGGAAAAGTCCACCCGTTGGCATATGTAGCATCTTCACTAAGCTCTGCTGGGGCACAGTGCTGTAAATGTTGACAAGCTGTGCAAACCCTTCTTCCATCACCTCCGTTGGAGCCCCACTTGACTCTTCTGCCCTGAAAGACACCAGTTAAGAAAAGCAGCCACCTTGTGGAGAGGAGAGCCACCAACCACCAAAAAAAAATAAGGAGACCTCCTCTTTCCTCCTCAGACCCACCAGCCCTCCACCCAGCAAACTCTGCTCCTAGCCAGAGAAGAGTAGACAAACTCTCTGCCATCTCTGCCACTGTTGCCAGTTCACGGAGGTCTGTGGTGAAACCTCCATGAGGCTCTGAGGAAGGGAAAACGTGATGGACTAAGCAACCCTCCCCAGTCCCCTGAAAAGGCAGCATTTCCATGCTCCACTGTGCAAGCAGAAAAACTGAGCCATGTGAAAGTGCAAGGTCACAGAATCTGAGCCCAGCTCTCCCACACCGGCACTCAGCTGGCTTGACTGCACTCAGTGTTGATGACTCACAATTCTAATGCATCTCTTATGACATAAGTTGTTTTTCTTAATCCCCCTCTCCCCCGGCTGCATTTCAGAGGCTGCATGGGGGTCTCTGCAGACCCTAAAGGCCCTGATAGCAAATGCAACCTTCCCTAGCCATTGTTTGATAGGGAAGGATGATTCAGTGGCCATGGTCTAGGACTGGGGCGCCATAGGGTCAGTTCCTTTCTCTATTGCAAACTTCTTGAGCAAGTCTCTTACGTTCTCTATTCCCTGTCTGTACAATGGGAAGAATAGCACTGCCCTGCATCACAGGACTGGTAAGAGCCTAATAACACTTAGCTCTTTTTGGGTGCATTTTACCCGTTGATTTTAAAGCACTTTAGAAAGGAGGTTGGTATCATTAGCCTCATTTTATAGATGGGGAAGCTGAGGCACAGAGCAGGGTTGTGACTTGTCCCAAGTCAGCCAGCATTCATACAGCCTGGGAGCTACTCAGATATTATGGAAACAGGGCCACATAAGTACCACGGACAAGTAACATTATCTTTTAAATTGGAGTGGAAAGAGAGACTCCTGGGTGTTCAACAGTTGGGACAGGAGGCTCCATCTCACCCATGACACATGCCAAAGTATTCGGCTTTGCTACCCTCACCAGGTGGAGCTGATAGAAAGTGGTGTACAGAGGACTACTCCTGTCCTTGGTGTGAGGAATGGAATGAACATAGGAGCAGATTTGGATGGGGCATAGTAAAAACTACTGCAGCCTCAGGTCCCCAAAAGGGACACTATGGCTATGGCAACATTATATCTGGATCTGCCAGACCCAGGTTTTTGGACTGGTTGTTTCCAGGGTGAATTTATCTGAGCAGCCACCCTGCATTGTAAACCCGGGCTTAAGGCTGGCCCGAAGTTATTCATCCTGCATTATGCAAACCTTCTGACTCAAGTTTGTAGTTGAACCCCAGCCACACTGCAAAGTGGTAGGTCTTGTTATCTGAGTCACAGAGGGTCCATCACCCTCCCCATCCCACGCAGAGTCTAGGACCCAGGTCCAGAGCACTTGCTAAGCTCAGCTGGACCCATCCGGACGGGAGCAGAAGGGAGACTTGGGCTCAGACCTAAATCAGAGGTAAGTGCACAGTGTGGACAGCCCTGATGCAGCTTTGCACCCAAAACGTGTATGTGTGCAGGGGGGCACATGGGGCAACGCCCAAGGGAGCTGCTCCCTCATTTGGCGGGGCAGAGAGGGCTGGTTCCCCATCACACGGCCCAGAAGGGACCGGCTGCCGCAGGCTGCCCGTGCGCGGGGGTGGGCGATCTGGGTCTGAGCAGCAGTGCGCTGCGGGAGCGGGCTCGGGGAGCGCCGGGGGTCAGCGCGGGAAGCAGCCCCTCGCGGGGCCCCCGGCCCAGTCCAACCGGCTGGAGGCGCGAGCTGCGCAGAGGCGCGCGGCAGCTCCGCACCCGGGGCAGAGCGCGCGCCGCATTCTGCCCGGGTTCCCTCCTCTCCTCTCGTGCTCACCCTCCCGCCCCCTTCTTAAGGTGGCGCAGCGCGATGCAGGGCAGCGCGCCCCCGCTCTGCAGACCGCCCTCCGGCAGAGGGGCCTTAAGAAGGCTCCTTCGTATAGCCACGAGCGGAGCGGCGTTGCCGGCGCTGCCTATAAAGGGGCTTGATCCTGTCGGGGCGGCGGGGTGAGATTTATCTCGGCGTCGGGCGAGCTGCGGTGGGAGCAAGCGGGCCCGATCCGTCCCCACTCCCCGCGGTGGGAGCAGGCGGGCCCGATCCGTCCCCACTCCCCGCGGTGGGAGCTGCTCGCCAGCCAGCCCAGCGGCCACGTTCACGTGCAGACTCGTTCCGGCTGCGCAGAGCTTCCCGCCGGCGCATCTCCCCAGGTAAGCCCCGGGGCTCCTCTCCTGGGCTGGGGTCGGGGAGCAGCGCAGGTGTTGCGCTCTGCGGCCGCGCAGCATTGCCTTGGCTCACGCGGCTTGCCCGCAGATTGGCCGAGCCCCAGCCCTGGAGCCAGGCATCCCAAACTTCAGCGCAGCTCTGCCTCCGGATCCGGTCTGACTTCCCTGAGCAGCCCCTGCGATGGGCCGCGTGAAAACCGCAGCTCAGAGCGCCCCAGCCTGAGGGGGGAATCAAAATCCGGCTTGGCATTTTCCAGCTTGGGGTCCATTCCTAGCTATCGGATGAAGCGGGTCTTTGCCCACCAAAGCTTATGCTCCAATGGGTCTGTTAGGCTATAAGGTGCCCCAGGACAGCTTCTTGTTTTCGTGGCTACAGACTTACAGGGCTACCCCTTCTGATCCTAGCTCTCTCTTATTGCAGCGTCCATCTAACTGCTCTAGTGCCGGTTGGGAACGTGATTTCAGGTTCAAACTGGCCTTAACACTAGGGCTGTGAGAGTATTGTTCCTATTCTACAGATGAGGCCACCAAGGTAAAATGACTTGCCCAAGGATGCACGGTGAAGTGTTGGCAAAGCTCGAGACAGGACCTAGGTGTCCTATCTTCCAGTCTTCTAACTGCTAGACAGCACTCCCTCTCCTGCTTGGCTTGAGAGCAACTACAGCCATCTGAAAAGCTGGTCTGACACAGACAGTCTGGCTACATTACTGTTCCCTGTTAGCTGCTGGAGAGATTCAAATGTCACCCACCTATTAGCAGAGCACCCGCAGCTGTTTTTTGTTTTGTTTTTGGTTTTTTATGTCTGGGGATGGTGCATGTTCACACATGCCTCAGGGCACATAAAACATTTATTCTGCACATAGATGGGGAAAAGTCCACACATGAATGGAAAAGATTAGACGGAGCATTGGTCTGCACGGCTAAAATAAAAAATCTGCAATACTGAGTCTCTGACCCCAGGTCAACTGGCTCCTAGGGCTTGGGCTGCGAGGCCAAAACCCTCAGTGTAGATGTTTCAGCTGAGGCTGGAGTTTGCTGGTTCTTAGGAGCAATTTCAGTTAGTTTGGTGCCTCCAAAGTGAGGCTGGAACGTGCTCAGCTCTCTGCCTAGCCCTGCCAATCACCCATCTAACCAGGAGCTGGGGGAGGTGGGAAAGCCATGTTAACAACAGATGTATGAGTTGGGAGAGGGAATTCCCCTGGGTAGCACAAGTGTGGGAAGCAGCAGCTATTCCCTGAGTAACTCCCTGGAAGGGGCTAGTCTCTGAGTGTGGGGGGCAGACGGGACAGATCAGTGCGCAGTGGAGTTGGCATGGCAGAACCGACGGCGCATGCATGCAGCAGAGCAGCAGTGACCGACTGGGGATAAACATACAATTGGCAACATGCGTCTCTTGCAGGCCCTTTCTGCCCTGGGGCAGGACCGTGGTAGGAAAGTCAGCTGCTTCCTGTGCTAACCTGGCTCCACATCCACTTGGGTTCAAATCCTTTTGGGCTCTTATGAGCAAAACAGTTTTGGAGGCCCGTGCCTTGTTCTTCGCTGGTTGCCAAGCAGTGAGTCTGAGAGGCCATAGGACAGGTGGGTATTTCAATGCACCAGTCTCCTGGCACTCCAGCAGAGATGAAGCCATTGTAATTCAGGAGATGGGTGCACTGCCGGGGGAATGGGGAGGGCAGGTCTGCAGTGGGAGAGGAGATTACAAAACAGGAATGAGGTGCATTGGCAGAGCTGTCTGTGAAGTCCAAGAGTGACATAACTGGGCGGGGGCATGCAAACAGCAGCAGGGTGGGAATTAGGGGCACTGCCAAAGCTGTGTGAGGAGCACAGGAGTGGAACAGCAGGTGGTGCTGCAGGGCAGGAGTGAGGGGCATTAGCAAACCTGTGCAGGGAGGTTTGAACCTGTTTCTGGCCACATGCCCTGTCTTCTCCGCTCCCAGACTAGGAGAGCTTTTGCCTATCTGTGAATTACAAGGAGGAAACGACTGTCACTTGTGACATGCATTGCCTAAGTGCCATTCAGAATAGCTCTGTCGGTGCCCTGGGAGGGGGTAAAGGCACACAACTGGTCTCTTGGGAACAGCAGCAGCCACTTCCAATGCACTTAACTCTGCACTGAATAAAGGCTCCGCAGAACAGTTAGTCTGTCGTGGGTCTGTATAGCAGCAAACACTCAATACTGTGCTTTTTCAGAAATCAATTGCTATTGAATTAAAGCAGCGTAGCTACACTCCAAAAGGCACAGGAGCCAAGTAATAACAATTAATGAATTATTTACTCCTTAATATAAGGACTCTGGCACCGGTGTGCTAGACGCGGCCATTTAGGCAGGGCCCCGCTGACATGCAGCAACTTCTGAAGAGAAGGCCAGCAGCCAGCCCACACGCTGGATGGCAGTAGGCCACCAAGGAAAGTATTTGGGCCGAGGAACCTGGGGCAAATCATACCTACCTTTATGGAAAGGGAGAGGGCAACTTCAAGGGGCAAACAGGACCTCTGGTTTTTAAAGTATTGTTTGAAAGCTGTAAGGACGTGATCAGGTACTGAGGCTTTAAAAAGCCTGGAGAAACATACCTCCACTGTACACAGCTCTTACATTCCACCTGCCCATGGGACTCAGGATTATTTAGCAGCATCTGCCCATAGGGGCAGGGGAGTTTTGATGTCTACATCTATATGGTGTTTCAATAATGATGAATATATTTGTTTTACTACACACAATCCACATACTCTGCCTACAGACTTCTTACCACTGGCACCTGCTGCATGCATGCCCATGGTGGTTTGGAAGGGCCCTTCCCTTTGTTTCAACAACACGTGCCAGGAACTCTTGACAGCCAAGGCATACCTGTCCTCTTGCTGCTTGAGATGTCCACACCCCAGTCAGAGGTGTGAATATAGCCAGGGAAGGCACACCTGCACTGGCTTTTACTCTGGGTAGCCCACTGCAGATAGCAGTGAGGATGCAACAGGGGCACTGGGGTAGGCTAGCAGTACAAGTACAGTACCCAGGTGGCTTGTACAGCCCATACCAAAAGTCATACTGCTGCATCCCTTCCCATGGCTGTCTTTTTAGCCGTGTCGGATAGATCAAAGCTAGCTTGGGTATGCCTAGCCCAGCTGCATTCTCCCACCCGACTGCAGTATAGACATAGCTGCACTGGGAGTGGTGCATGGATAAATTCCCCAGCAGCGTTCACTGCAAGGCTTCTGTTCCCTTCTTACCACTACACCCCCAGGCTCTTATATATAGTAGCATTCCTAGTGTCCCCTGCGGTCATCAGTGCTGCGTACCCCCTACTTCGTATTTCATATCACGTGCTGCAGGTGATTCCACCATCCGTTTCAAGCCAATAACACCCAGAGCTCTCTGGCCATTGCCAATATTTAGTTGGAGCCTCCTTAGAGGCCTCTGCATGCCTATAGCCAGCATTGGGAACACTCCTGCTTCTAGTGCCATGTGCCTTGTGTCCAAGGCACCCCTGCTTCTAGCTTCCTTACAACCCACAGTCAATGTCCACAAGGTTGCTGCTTCCAACCTGAATTCACCCCATCAGCACCTGCAGCATGGCTACTTCCAGTCCCTCTGAACTTACCCTACCTCTCCACAGCAGGTTCTCTTTTATTTTCCAAATCATATTTTTCTTCTCCAAGGGCTGTGTCTCTGGGGAGATGAGAGAAAACTGTACCTTCATCATGAAAGCCACTAACTGTTGTGAGAAATGTGTTACACGCTTCCCTACCCTTGTACTGGGCATCCAGAAAGTCTTGAATGTCTACTCAAGGATGAACCTACTTGTCCCTGTCCCATCATGTTTTTTGGTCTTGTTAGGATATTGGAAGAATCCCAATGTCTTAGATGGGCCTGACCCAGCACCTAGGCTCCTGACACACCTGAACCATGACAGCATAAAAACTTGTGCCTGCTCTTTGTGTGTGACCCTACGTGTAATATTTCTTGCCTGTCTTTTGGCTCTGTTGGAATCCAAACACTTCACCCGCATTCCAGAGTTGTTCTTGGCATCTCCTCTCCTCTTCTCTTATGAAGCTCTGCAGGCCAGTCTGACTCCCCATTTTATGCATGAAGACGCTGCAGTGCACATCTCTCCCAGGTACTACAGTGGCGGAGCTGGGAGCACAGCCCAGCTTGTCAGACTTCCAACGCAGGTGCAAGGCTGGAGAGTAGCAAAATGCTGAGCTCATCAATGACTTTTAACAAAAGGATCTGTTAAAAATTGCTGCGAGCATCTGGTTCAATGGAAGACTAGGCAATACGAGGCATATGTGAGCCCCAGAGCTCCTGGTCCTTGACTAGGAGTCCTAGTCGTTACAGTCCTACAAAGACTTTTTGTTGTTCCTAGTCACCTTCCTCTCAGCCATAGATGTATTACCTCCCAAACAAGAATGGGAGTGACAGGAAGCTGGGCAGATCCCACTATACCCCATATGAGGGATTCAGTCCTCTGATAAATACATGCTAATTGGGGCTGAATTGTTTATCATGAGCATGATCCTTCATCTCTCTAAGGCTTGGTCTACAATACCAACTGAAGTCCGTATAACTACATCTCTTGGAGCTGTGGAAAATCCATGTTCCTGAGCAACACAGTTACACCAACGTGACTGGAGGGCTTCTTTCATTGACCTAGCTGCTGCCTCTCCAGGAGGAGGAGTACTTAAACTGATAGGAGAAGCTTTCTCTTCAGCATGAGTAGCATCTTCACTAAGCTCTAGAATGGTGTGGCAGCGGTGCTGTGCCTGTAAATAAGCCCTATGTTAAATGAAGTGAGAGTCAGGCAATTTAAGGCAGGATTTTGGTCTAAAAGACTCAGATCTCCTCTGCAGGGACACGAAAGCTCCATCATCCTTTTCCTAAGAGCTGGAATTTATCCCACTCTTCTTGGCAAAGATTTTCCCTCCCCACTGTTCCTGAACATGCTGTACTGTCGAGTTGTCTTCCACCACACCCTGAGCAGCTGCCTCTGAGTGGAGCTGTCTGTCTAGTTTGTGAAGTGCCTGGGCATACTTCAGGAGTAAATAAAAAAAAAATAGCACAATACAAACTTCTTGAATCTGCCAGTTAGTGCTAAAAATGTGCCGAGTAAAGATGCAGTACTTGGATCCAGATCCAAACTTCTGGGGCATTCACATCCCTGACTTGTGGGATCCAGCTCTGACAAGAACAGGCTGACTTGCAGAAATGTAACATGGCTGCATACATCTGGGGTAATAATCAAAAGATTGAGGCATTATGTTCCAAAGAGCATGTAAGAAGACATGATAAATAATGGTGCAGAGTAGATAGGCTGGTACTTCTATTCTCCCTTGTCCTCTAATTGGAAAAACAAGGGGAAACTGAAGTTGAAAGGCAGCCATTGTAGTAATGAAAGGAAATACGTTTACACAACTGAACCTGTAGACCTCACCAACTGACATCTAATGGCAGTGTCTCTATGCAGCAGCTAGACACCTGCAGCTGGTCGGTGCCAGCCAGGTTGAACTTACAGGGGTTCAGCTTGCTTCACTGTTGCATAGTTTCTCCAGCTCATGCTGGATGCAGGGCTCTGAGAACCTACGGGGTATGAGGGTCCCAGAGCTCAGAGACTGGAAGCCTAGGTAGTACTGAAACGGGGCCCATAGTGTGAGTGGGTGACCATCTGTCCCATATTGGGTGGGACAGTCCCATATTTGGGATGCCAAAATGTCATCCTGACTTATTTTTTAAAAGGGAGTAATTGTCCTGTCTATGGGCCATCTCCCTCCCCCACTCCACACACTTCCCTGAGCCTCAGGGAAGCGGGGGGAGTGCTGACGGCTGCCGCTTCCCTGGGGCTTCTGGGGAGCGCTGGCAGCTGCCGCCTCCTCCCTGGGACTTGGAGGAGCAGCCCCTCCCCTCCATAGCTCCCTGTCTTGTATTTGGGACAGGGACATATGGCGCCCTATAGCGTGGGCCAGCTGCAGGTTTTCCTAGCTTCACTGGGTAAGTGTCCTCACAGCAAAGAGCTTGCTAGGATTCTGAAAAACATGAGCCATTTAGATGCCCAATTAAACATCCACTGATATGTTACATAGAATCCCGAATGTAGAAAGACTGCTAAAGATTAGGAAGAGGCTTCCATAATTCTCCCTTGTAAGATTTCTTTCTCCTTCTGGAGCATCTGGATGGAAGGATACTGGCCTAGAGCTCTAGTTCTGAAGTCCAATCTGGCAGCACCTGAGTTCACTTGAAGGGAATTGTTTTCCATTCAACCTTACACTCAATCCTCAGACTAGGTCGGCTTAAGCCCAGAAGTTCCAGCTTTTGGAGAAGGGACAAGGTCCATATTCTTTCTAGTATCTTCCATCCAGGTGCAGAATAAATCTTATGCGCACCGAGTCATATGCAATAGCTGTACAAACAAAGCACATCTCAGCAGCATTCGGCTCTCTACTGAACAGCCGTGCAAGCACACAGCTTACAGGGAGCATTGGTCAGGGTGGTTCTGATTTGATCTGAATGAGTCCAGTGCTGCCCAGACTGCAGCAATCACCTGCGCTTGTGTTTATTCAAAAAGGCTATTGTCTGCCTCAAACCATCTTGTGGTGCCAGTTTATGAATGATTCAAAGCCACACTGGATTGTCCTAGTATTTTTCCATTGCCCCCTGGCAGTCACTTCATGGTAGCTATTGCTTAACCAAGCCAAGTAACGAGACTCAATGAGGGAGGAAAGGAGTTAACGTTCATAAAACTTAGGTTCCAAGTCAGTGGAGAGCAGCTGGGTTTGTGGAGGGGCTAGTGTATGAATTTAGCATGTCAGACAGTGTTGTATATCCATCTTGCAAGCTAAGCAGGGTTGATCCTGGTCAGTATGTAAGGGAGAGCACCAAACAAAACACGATTGGCAGTGGCGTTGCAGGCTTCCTTTCCTCTGCATTGTTACCCACAGTGGTGCAGACGGCTGCCCCAGAGCAAGACAGGAAGGGGTGTGGCTTTGGGCCCCAGAAGGGGCAGGGCCAACAGCAAAAGGGGTGGGGGGCCAAAGGCAGCCATCCCTTAGCACCTCCTGGACTTCAGCACTGCTCTCTTCCCCTCCCCATCTCCCTCACAGCATACACAGCTGGAGCAGCGCTGCTGGGGCAGTTCAGAGGGACCCAGCACTCTAGATGTTACCAAAGTGGTGGCTGGACCTCTGGGCCCAGGCACAATGACCCCCTGTGCCCCCTCCACCTCCTGTCGGTGGGTCTGGGTAGAGAATCAATGCTCCATCTGGCACTGGGGGCAACGTGCTTCTGAAGGTGCCATCCTTCACAGCAGGGGTGCAGTTGGTGTGGTTGTCTTAACCTCTTATGTCCCACGTTTCTCTTGTTGGAGCAGAGCTGGGTTCTGTGCCAGCATCTGCCCTCAGGCTAGTTTTGGACAAGTCACTTCACTGATCCGCAGGTTCCCCATCTGTAACAGGAACATGGAAAATAATGCTTGGCTACCTCCAGGGCTTTGCAGGGTGTAGTGGTGTTCTCAAAGTGGTCTAAGATTGGTTGGTTGCTACAGTTTGATTCCTTTATTCGCTAAATTTGTAGGAGGCTGGTAATCTGACTTCTATCTAACGGTAGGCCACAATAGTGGGCCTTATGGGATACGTGCTCCGTGGCATGCAGAGCAGACCTCTGATTGCAAGGAGTGCTGTACAAGGGTGTTCTAGCCAAAACGTTGTCCCCTGGAGGGCAAAGCTGAGGCTTCACATGAAGGGAACGGTCTCCTGCAAACAGATCTGCTGTGGTGGCTCCCTCACTCGTGCAACCAAGCCTGGTTGGCTTTTGCCTCATTGAGAAGACCCATACTGACTGTCCCTGCTGGTGATCTTGTTTCTAATCTCCCCTGATGCCTTACAGTTTGTTGCCTTTCATCTCAGTAGGTTTTTTCCAGTCCACACAAAGGTGAAAAGGAGCAAGGCACCAATGACTTCCTGTATCTGCTGGCTTCTCTCTCCAGCGCTAACATGAATAGGGCCCTTCATGCGCTCCTCTTGAGCAAACACAGATGCTTTTGTTCTGGGGACTGGTGGGATGGGATGGAATTAATAAATCGGAGCTGGTGTTGTGCTGCCACATTCTTGTAATTTTAAGGCAAGATCAGGAAAGGAAGAGGGCAAGTTAACTCCTCTCTCCTTCAGAGAGAGTGCTCCGATATCGACTCCTGTCCCCTCCTTGCTCATGCTGTCTCCTCTCTCCTTCCCACTTAATCTATTGCTCCATCTCCCTTTCATTCCTTCTTTTCACCACTCATTCACACCCCCCATTCAATTCAGTGCTGTATTCTCTCCGCTGCTGCCTTCTCCTAGAGACTCTTCTGTTTGTATTCTCTCCCACCTACTCTTCCCATCCCTCCATATTTCTGGCCTTTTCCCAGCTTAATCCCTGTGTAGAAAGAGAGTGCATAAACTCCAGACAGATGCCTCATCCAGCAGCCTGAATACAGGACTGGGAGCCGGGAACTCCTCGGTGCTAGTCTTGAATCAGACAGTGACACCTTCTCTTACTTTAGGCTGGGGTCTGCAGCCTGCAGCTCTAGAACCACAGGTGATTCTTTAAGGACGACTTTTTGACTCCCAGTGCTATAATTGCAAAGTAAAAAACCCCTCCCGATTATCTGATAAACAGTGAACATCTAAAAACCCAACAATGAACAACTCCTATCAAAAGAGCAAATGAGGTGTAATATTGAAACGTTGGACAACTCCCCCTTAATATGTGCAGTGCGTTGTGGGATACTGTATCTGTCTTGATCGTGTTACTAATGAAGTCTTGATTTTGAAAAGGAAGTTAGCAACATTCCTGCTATGAAGGGCAACAAGCATTTTAAGGAAGAGAACTGAAATTAAACATGAAATAAATTTGGCCTACTTAAAATAGATTCAGGAGTGAAAGTCAGGAAGACAGTGGTACCAACACGTGTAAAGTGTGAGGAAATAGAATATGTACAAGGTTTGTGAACGTCCTGCGGTAAACATGTATCACATTACAAATCATAGTATGTGAGCTGTTCCTAAAACGGGTTACAAAAAGTATAGTTTGATGTCATTTACTAAGGATCATCTTGTATTCTTATGCATTGCGACTCTTGAATTATTGAGTTTTTTGCCGAATTTGAAAAAATGGCTCTTCTTGCTCTTTTCGCTGCCAACCACAGCTTTAGGCAAATCATTGCCTGCTCTGTGCCTCAGTCTCCCCTTTCCCTAAATGGGGCATAATGATGCTTCATCCCAAGCAGGTTAGAGGGAGTCTAGGGGGGATTAATACATGTCTTTTGAAGATGAAAAGTAGAGTAGAGGTTGAACCTCTCTCATCTGGCACTCTCAGGACCTGACTGATGCTAAGTGAGAATTTGCTGGACCGCAGGAGGTCAATATTGTCTAGCAGTAGTGCCAGCGCTTCTGCGCTTTCTGGGCTCTTATCCATAATTTATCCCAAAATGTCTTCTAAGTAACGGCACAGAACATTGAGAGCCAGGACAGGTGGCAAGAAAACTTTGTGGAACTGCAGAAAACTTCTCGACACCCATGATAAGTGGTTGTCTGGCTAACAAATCATACTGGGTCACATGTGTTGCCAGAAGAGAGAATTCCAGATTAGAGAGGTTCACCCTGTAGTGTTATGCCACGGATATGGCATTTACCCATGTGCCTGTGGGTAGAATAAGAACCTGCTGCCCATGGCCCAAGAACTGGCTAGGCCTTCTTCTTAAAGTCTGACCAAAAACCTTTGCAGGCTGTACTTCAAGTGAAATGATTTGCTTCAAACTGAAGAATCCTGAGCACCTCTGCCTCCCTGATGTTGGGAGGTGAGGTGCTGTCGCCGGAGCCTATTCTTTCACAGCCTGCCTGTGCATTGATCTTCTGTACCTGACATTCGGTGAAGATTATTGTCAAGGTGTGAAAATGTAGCTCTTGGCTCCTTGTGTACTTTTAGTAATACTAGTGTTTTGCAGCCTTAGCCCTGGAAAAATCATTTCACAAAGGTGCATAAGTGCTATCGTCCTCATTATAGAGATGCAGAAACTGAGGCATGGCAGAAGAAGTGATTTGCCCACAAATGTACAAAAATCACAGATGGAAAAGCAAATCCAGGAATCCTCCATTCAGTGATATGCTACCTAGTGGCCCCAGAGAGGAAGGAATACATGCACATCTCCTACAACTGGAAGGGACCTTTGGAGGTCATCTAGTCCAGTCTCCTCCCCTCTTGGCAGAGCTAAGCACCATCCCTGACCTCTATCTGCCCCAGTCTCTAAGTGGCCTCCTCAAGGATTGAGCTCACAACCCTGGGTTTAGCAGTCTAACACTCAAACCACTGAGCTAGGAATAAATAATAATGACATCTCTAGGGGTTTGATACTCAACCCTGGCCAACACTAAAGTTACTTTAACCCAGCTAAATTGCTTGGGGGTGTGGGTGGAAAAATTCACATCCCTGAGTGGAGTGATTAAGGTTATGTCTACACTATGCCAAGGACTGATCCATTTGGCAGTGATTTATCCTGTCATCAAAGATGCAATTAAGTGATCTCTGAACACATTCCCATTGATACCTGTACTCCAGCAAAACAAGAAGAGTAGCCAGTCTCAACAGGAGAGCAGCCCCCCTTGACCTTACTGCATGGAAGACACCACAGTAAGTATGTCAATTTCAGCTATGCCTTTCATCTCCGTAGGCTTTTTCTAGTCCACACAAAGGTGAAAAGGAGCAAGGCACCAATCTGCATAGCTGAAGTAGACGGATGGTAAAGATAAGAGTAGATGAGGGGTAAGTCCACCTGATTCCAGGTGTGGACAGTACTCGGTTAACAGAAGTCTTCCGTTGCAATAGTTGCTGCCTCTCAGAGGTTGATTTCTCTCGGTGGCATAGGTACACCTACACAGCTGGGGGCAGTGTCTACAGTACAGCAGCGCATCTGTGCCCCCTTTGCAATTCAGGTATACCCATGCTCTCCCTGTTGGAGGACTTTGGGACAAGATGACCCTTCTGCATTCCTTTGGTACGTTTCCTAGCAGGTGCTGATTTCTGACTTCTTCCTCGATCAGGTATTGATTGATCATTACTTGTGCTACATGTTTGAATAAAGGGGTTGGTTGTTTAATGACACTCGTGCACTGTTGGGGGTTCTCCTCATGCCCTTCTACTCAGTTCCTCAAGAATTGTTTCACTCCTGTTTTGTTCCTCAGGTTTCTTTATTTGGCAGACACCAAAGCTATGTGGATCAGATCAAAGCATTTGGGTGTTTGGTGCACTCTTTACCTGCCCCCACCCATCTCTTCCTTTATAGGCACTTGTGCATTGCATCGGGCATTTGGGGATTAGCTTGGTCACTTGGTCAGAAAGAACAAATCCCAGCACGACATCTCCTGTCCACACCTAGTCCATGTAGGACTTGCTTTTCACCTACTCTGAAATGTAGGGCTTATCTTCTCCAGCATTTTTCTTAACTAGCAGTGGTCTTATGTACTTTCCCCATCTTAGCTAATGGACATTCCTTTCCAGCCTGCTGATCCATATGTGCTCCTTGTTCCCAAGAAACAAACAACCCGCCCGTATCCAAGTTACTCACATCAAGCCAGGCCTACATATAAAATCTTACAGATCACAGCGATCGATTCCCAGAGCAATAAGCAAATAGAAAACTAAGTCCTGATTATTCCTGAGCACCTTCTCTGCAGCCCCCAGGGAGCATCTGCCACAGTAAAGCATGAGCCCATCTGAGCTGTGACTCTGGACCAGCCATGGCAGAATGAGAGGGGCACTGTCGATCTGTAACAGTACAGTTGAATGAGACGTAATTTTTCCCCTCCTTTTGTTAGCTAGGGTGCATAGCTCCCCAGCAGCCTACATCACCAGGATGGAAAAGGTTACTGCTGGCTCACTGCAGCTAGTAAAAACATCCCCCTGTCCCACAGTCCACTTTGTGACACCGCTAGTGCTACCTAATGCCAGATGGACCTCAGTGAGGTCGTTCCCCTTTTGCCTGTCACCCCACTTCCAACAAGCCCTCACTGCCTCTATCTGGTGCACAGCTGTGTGCCTCCCTTCCACTGACAGGGCATCTCCTTGCCAGTGACAGCATGATGGCCCACCCTGTAAAATCTCTGAACGGCCCATCTCCTCTGGTCTCTCCCTCTCCTGCGACAACAGCTAGGAGCACATAGTAGGGGGGGTGCTCTGATTTTGGAGGGTGGGAAGGGGGTACTGAGGGTTCCTGGCTGTGGAGGAGGGGATCAGGCAAGGGGATTGGGGATGTGTCTGAAAATTGTGGGTACTGGGGGTACTCTATTTAAAAAAGGTTGAGAAACACCTGAAATAGAACTCAGTTAATTGGTTTAATGGCTGGCAGGAGGGATCCAGCTCTTAAACCAATTAAATTGAGTCCTGTTCATTCAGCACAGCAGGATGCTGGGAGCTGCCCCTGCCATGACGTGTGCAGGGTTCAGCATGCATGGGGCCCTGGATCCATGGCTCTCCTCCCAGTATGCTGCTTCCCAGTCCCTTTCAACAGTGCCCTTTTTCCCCACCCTCCTCCTCCCACACCAGCACTGGGCCTGCTATCATGTGGCCCTGACTACTTCTCTCCAGTGCCTGGTAGGATTCCCTCCTACGGCAGTCAGATGAGCACCAGGATCTTGAGGCCAGATTTCCCCTAAGATCTGTGCAATTCACTTCCTACTAGCATTCAGAGACACTTATGGGGGAATTGCGCAGAAGAGGGCGAGCATCTCATTTAACTTACTCAGGGAGCCACACAGCTGTGGTGAAGAAGAGATGGCCCCACAAAGCAGTAGTCGAGGGCAGCAACATGCAGAGCTCCTGGGTAAGTTAATCCTGGGTTTGGGGGCACTGCGTGGGGCTGCGAGTGGTGGGGGGGTTAAGCCTGGGGATGGGGGGATGGTTTGGGTCTATTTGTGTTGGACCCTGGAACATGTAAATAAATTACCCTGTGGCCCTGGATGAGAAAAGGTTGAACACCCCTGTACTAAATCTATCTAGAAATAAGTATAGCCACATTCTTTGCAGGATGGGAGACATTACCCTGGGAAGCAGGAACTTTCAAAGATTTGGGGGATCATGGTGGATAATCAGCTGAAGATGTCCCAGGATGATGCTGAAGTTAAAGTGTGACATGATCCTTGGATGTATGAATGGGGGGAATTCTCAAGTAGATGTTCAGAAGTTATTTTATCTCTGTGTTTGACACTTGTATGATCCCCACTGGAATACTGTCCAGTTCAGGAAGCACATTGGTACAGTGGAGGCGTTTCTGAGACGAGATGGAGAAAGATTAGAAAACATGCATTTATAGTGATAGATTCAAGGAGCTCCACCTACTGATCCAGTAACCTTTCTTAAGATGACTTGAGTACATTTAGAAGTATCTCTTTGGAGAACAAATATTTAATGGGCTCTTCAATCTAAAAGAAAAAGATAACATGATCCCATCACTGGAAGTTGAAGCTAGAGAAATCCAGACAGAAAATGAGGCCTCTCTCTTTTTTTAAGGGTGAGACTAATTAACCAGTGGGACAATTTTATGGAAGGTGATGGTGAATTCTTCACCCCTGACAACTTCTAACTCAAGATTGGATTTTTTTTTCTAGAAAACCGGCTCTAGGAATTATTTGTTGGGAGTTCTACAACCTGTTTAGCCAAGAGGTCAGACGAGATGATCACATTGCTCCCTTCTGGCCATGGAATCAGTCTGGGAAAACACCAGATATTACTCTTCCCCCTTAGATTTCCATGACAGCCCAAGTCCCATCACTGGAAATGATTCGTGGATCAGGGTATGAGCATCAGTTCCCCTCTCACCCTCATTCTGCTAAATATAAATCCTTTGCACTATAATCACATTGCAGGGAGGTGCACTGCCCTTTGGTAACAACTGTCCCTCTGACAAAGCGGGTCTTTGCCCACGAAAGCTCATGCTCCAAAATATCTGTTAGTCTTTAAGGTGCCACAGGACTTCTTGTTGTTTTTGAAGACAGACTAACTGGGCTACCTCTCTGATACTTGTCCCTGTGACAAGCCCCGTCTTGTCACCGCTCCCTTTCAGCCTCACTATGCTAGCAGTATTTTATGCACTGTACACCTTTCATACACACGTACAACACCTTCATGCCCACGCTGCTGCTGCACGTGGACCGAGGTGCTCTCACATACACACACACACACACCAAAGATCGTGATCACCACTGGAATAAGCCAACAAAGCTCAGTTGACTTTTTCCATGGATTCCCCTCTCCCCCATGATTCTTCTGGGCCAGATTCATTTCAGACTTGGTTCCACAGAGGTCAAACGCAGATTATATGCCAGATTGCAGGGAACCTGACAGTTTGGACCCTAATAATGTGGGTCCATTTTAGTCAGTGTCACAGCCTTAGGGTTTTAAAGATCTCAAAAGTCATGGTGTTATGGGGAAATCCCAGCCCAAAAGAGGGCATGGGGGTTTAATAGGCTTTTGTAGAGGGAGTGTATTTCCACCCTCTTCTGCACTGCCTTCGTGCATGGTAGCCAAAGAGCAGCAGCTACTGGCCAAGTGCCCAGCACTGAAGGCAGCACCACTAGCAGAAGCAGCAACAGCAGCACAGATATAAGGGTGAGAGTAGCCGATCTCCCACCACAATAGCCTGATCGCACAGGGTGAGACACCTCATAGCCCACAGCATGTTTTTTGTGGCTGTGCATTTGGTAGGGCCCTAGTTCTAGCTAAGGCTCTGACAGAGCTAGAACTGCAGCTTCTCCTTAAGGCACAGCCCTGTAGGTAGGTGCAGGGGTCCCAGTGTGTGCTGCAGTTGGAGGACTGCAGGGTTCAGCATGCCTGGGGCCCTGGATCCATGGCTCTCCTCCCAATATGCTGCTTTTCAGTCCCTTTCAACAGTGCCCTTTTTCCCCACCCTCCTCCCACACCAGCACTGGGCCTGCTATTGTGTGGCCCTGATTACTCCTTTCCCGGGCCTGGTAGGATTCCCTCCTATGGGAGTCAGATAAGCACCAGGATCTTGAGGCCAGATTTCCCCCAAGATCTGTGCAATTCACTTCCTCCTAGCATTCAGAGATACTTCTGGGGCAATTACGCAGAAGAGGGAGGGGGTCTCATTAAACTTATTGGCTCCTACATTTCCACATGAGCAGCAGCTTCTGCCCTGGCCTTGCCTTTGCTTGGGGATAGGCAGGCATCTGTCTCTCACACAGTGAAGCGCAGCACATGGAGTACCACTATCACAGCTGTGGCGCGCACACGTGTGTGTGTGTGTGTGTGTGTGTGTGTGTGTGTGTGTGTGTGTGTGTGTGTGTGTGTGTGTGTGTGTGTGTGTGGTAAAGGGAAATGACCGCTGTCGTTCCAATGGTGCACATGAGAACACCTATCATCTCCACTGTGGGAGAAACAGAGTGAGACTGAGGACCCAGGAGGGATGCTTTACCGGAGACAATCATTCACCAGCCAACAGAACATGCAGACTGTGAGAGCCGATCTTAAGAGAGGAATAGGAGAGGCTTTTCATTGCTTCTGTGTCTGCAGCCCTGTCTGCTCACTTATCCAGGTGGTCTAACCTCCCGAGATGCCGGTCTGTGCGATGTTCCCTGCCCAGCACTGCATGTTTGCCCCAGGGGAGTGTGGATGTGACCTTCTGGATCCAGGAATCCACTCCAGGGAAAATGAGGCTCAAAAATTAGCATTATATCTAGATTGGACTAGGACATCAGGAGAGACCTCCAGGGAACTCAGCCAGCCTGTCTTGGGGGTAGTAGGAAAAGAAGGGGGAGGTGGACCAACAATGGGAATAAAACACAGCAAGAAAATGAGCTGCAGTGTGCTTCCAGGAGAGGAGATCTCAGGAGGTCTAGGCTTCCATTTAAAGATGGGTTGACAAAGCCCTGCTTCCAGCCCTTGGTGAGGTTCTGCGCTAGAATTGGTTTTGAGTTGACCCAAATCCAAACTCCAGCTTTAGACACCCCCTGCCCCTTAGCTTTGGGATATTTGAGAACCACATTCTAACCTAGTGTTTCTAGCCAGCAAATCAAAAGCTGACTGGAACTTATGTAGTTCTGCTCTCTGAGAGACAGAAACACGTATAGATGAGTTAGCTAGAACATGGGGGAAGTTCAAATCCAGTTCTGAATTTCGTATAGCTCTGGGCTGCATTTCATTAGAAGGTTGCTATATGTCTTTCTTGAGAGAGAAGACGGAACTGATCTTTTTAAGTCCTCCAAAAAAGGAGTTTGCATATAGTTGGAGATTCCTGCCCATGATCAGCTAACTTGCTGTGGCTGAGCAGTTAGGTAGCATCTGAGGATAGGGGCAAGGGCTGTGCGTGACAAGGGGCAGCAAGGAACAGATGCTCTACTTGCGGGCTGAGGTTACCAAAGGTTCATAGGCTCAGAAGTCTGAGGAGAATCTGTAGTTCCTTGCTGTACACACTGGACTGAGAAGGCTGGTCTATACAACGATAATTTTATAGGCTAAATGTGTGGAAGGGACATAGAAATTGACATTTCATTGTATCTAGTCCAGCATTGACCAGTGCCTCAGGCTACAGAGGCAGACAGACAATGTAGTCCTCTCTAGTCCATTTCTCCTGCTGAATATGGATGCAGAGTGATGGAACTTCCTTCATGACTCTCAATCCTGAGCACAGGTAAGCATGAAGGTGTGCAAATATGCCTCTGGGCATAGGGCAGCACCTTTTGACTTCCCATGGAAGCTAGGTTCTCTGTGCACAAAGAGCAGAACAGGCACTTTAATCTGGATTACTTGTGCTTGCAATTAATAGAAAACTGTGGAAGAAAGAGCAGGGGTGCTGTCTCTTCTGGTGAGCTCTTCCACCTTGAACAGGGTGTGAGACCCACTGAGCCAACCCTCAGACCTTTGTGTCTGATAGAAGCCATTTCAAGCCAGGAGGGGCAGCAGCAGCCAGGGGAGATGACAGCTTGTGCAGGATTCATGGACAAGATGGGGGATGGAGTACCCAGCTCTGCGCTCCCAGAAATTGCAGGGCTGCACGCAGAGGCAGCCCGCCCTCTGTGCAGCACCCTCAGAGCCCCATGGCACAGTGCTTCGGCAGCAATTTAAAGAGTCCAGGGCTCCTGCAACAGCAGTGGTGGCCATAGTAGCGGCAGAAGCTGAAAGCCCTGGGCACCTTTGAATGGCTGAGCTGTGGGGCAACTACCAACTTTGGCTATGTCTAACCAGCAGTGTTGTTTTGGAATAAGCTATTCCAGAAGAGCTGTTCCGAAATAACATATTTTGAAACAGTGAGTCTACACACAAAATACATATTGAAATAACTTTCAACTGTTTCAAAATAGGGCATCCACACACAACAGAGTCTATTTCAGATATGAGCCACTGGACACACTCCGTCTTATTTCAAAATAGCCCCTGTTCCCTGTCTGCACAGTCCCTATTCTGAAATATCTGTTTCAAAATAGGTGCTATTCCTCGTAGAATGAGGTTTGCAGAATTCGAAATAAGCCAGCTGCTATTTTAAATTCATGAACATGAAATAAATTTATTTCAAAATAGTGTTTTTGCTGAGTAGATGCTCACAAATTTATTTTGGAATAGCGGAGGTTATTCCGAAATAACTTGTATGTGTAGACACACCCTGGCTATGTCTACACTACAGAGTTCCTTCGAAAGAAGCTTTAACTAAAGCGTGCATCCGCACACAAAAAAGTGGCTCAAAAGAGTGATCTGCTCTTTCAAAAGAGAACATCCACAGAGCCCCAAAAGAGTGATCTGCTCTTTTGAAAGAATGGGCCAGGGATCGAAAACAGAGACTGTTCCTTCGAAAGAAGGGCCTTGCAGAGCATCTACATGTTTTTATTCAAATCAGCTTTTGCAAAGGGGCACTCTTCCTGAAAGGGGAAAGGAAGAGTGATTTCAAAAGGAAAATCACATTCTTTCGATTTACTTTTGAAAGAACACTTTGTGTGTGTGCAGATGCTCCATGGGCTCTTTTGAAAGAGCCCCCTTCTTTTGAAAGAACTTGCTAGTGTAGATGCAGCCTCTGTGTGCCCCCCTCCATCATCGGCGGGTCTGATAACACCCCTAGTTCCAGCATTTATGATCTCAAATCTGCTTCCATCCTCTCAACAGACAGGCACAGATTTACCATCTGTCACGTTTTTTTATTTCCTACTTCTACAAAGTAGAGCCATGTTCCATCCTGGAAATGGCAACGTTAGCAATTTCCATTCTGGAGCCTTTTTTCCTTTTTACCTCTGTGTGGTAGGCTATGTTTGTGGCAACTCCTTTCCCCCACTTCCTCCTTCCCCTCTAATATCATACCCTGGAGGGCAGATACTGTATGCTGTTCATGCTGCTTTTTGTCCCAGTCTTGATTGAAGTAGATCAGTTCAGTAACTAAAGATTTGATTCTGATGGAGTTTTCTGAGCAGGTAACTGTGGCATAAATCTATAACAGAAAATTGGCCCAATCCTGCATTTCTTCAATTACCTTTTTTAGATGCCTGCACAGCTGGTTGATGCCAGGCGATAAACAGCAGATCTAATGTGCTTTAATGAATTTATACTATGGAAGATTTGAGAACCAGTTCTCTGGGTAGCCTGTATGCTACATACTTCCTTCACAAGGCCCAGTAGTCTCAGCAGCAGAAATGTTCATCAGGCATATCATTTCTTGCTTCCTGGAATAAATGTCGTCTTCACTAGATCCTAGCGGTCACTTTTACAGCTAACAGACCTTACCTGCCATGTTTTGCCCGTTGCTAAAGAATTAACACTGCCTACTTTCCCCTTTTTAATGTCAGTTCTATGTCTGGCAACAAAACTTCATTTTCATTATTTTATTAATCATTCATTCAACAATCATTCTCCAGTGAAAAAAGTAGGGTATTTACTACCCCTATGCCATAAGGCATTTGCTACAGATAACTAATTTTTTTTACTTAGTGCAATAATCGGGTTACCATATTGGAACTTTCAGAAAAGAGGACACCCCTGCAAGAGAGTATATCTGTGTTAGTATCTACCAACTCATGTTGTATCAATGTGTTATAGTATATATAGTACATACATACATCTCTCATAGAGCTGAAAGAACCTCAAGATGATTGAGTCCAGTCCCCTGCCCTCTCGGCAGGACCAGGCATCATTCCTGACAGATTTTTTTTTTTAAATCTATTTGCTCCAGACCCCAAAATGGCTTCCTCATGGATTGAGCTCACAACCCTGGATTTACAAGGTCCATGCTTAAACCACTGAAATACTGATACAGATATACTCCCCATTTTATGTGTCCTCTTTTTGTGAAAGGTCATGTGTGGTAATCCTATGCTATAAGGATGCTAACCTTGATTCCCCAAGAGACTGAAACATTTGCCTATCTGTGGCCATGTGAGCATGACCATTGACTCTGGTGAGGTGGCTGATATAGTTAAAGATATGCATGTTAAGTCACATTTTATATCACCAGAAGTGACTCCCTGCTAGATGATATTTGCCATGCAGAAGTAGTGTATGACATTACTATAACCAAAGCCATTTCCCTGGCACTCAGGGGGGCGATGGGAAGGCCCATTAGGTAAGAGTTCATACGTTGCCTCTGAAAGTAGAGGAACTGAGCAGAATAATCAATCGGTATAGCACATCAGTGATAGCAGTGTCCTCTGGAGGCATGCATTTGATGCAGGTAAGATCAAAGCCCATCTCTGCATCTTGGCTGTTGCTCAAGGTGCAGTGTCAGCCTTTGGACCCAGCATCTTAACAAGGAGCTTATGATCAAGAACACTCGTGGTATTTAATTATGTCCCAAATAATGCCTAATGCCTCTTTCTCTTTGAGAATAATTCCTCTCGGCCTTTGATAATGTTCTGGAAACAAATGTCATGGGGTTTGCCTTTCCTTCTTCACAACCAACATGGGCACTGACAGCTACGGCTCCTGCTGAACAGGCAACATCTGCTAATGGGAGGGAAAACGCTGGATGAAAAGCACCAATACACTAGAACTATTCAGTTTTACTTTTTGCTTCCTTGAAAGATTTAGGCCACGTCTACGTTACCCAAAAGACCAACCTGCTCCAGGTCGATCTGGGGTTCGATTTCGTGCATCTGGTAGGGATGCACAAAATTGACCAATTGGGTTGGTGGTCGACCACTGTATTCCTCACTACCGCAAGGAGTAATGGAGATTGGCAGGAGAAACTCTCCGATTGACTTTCCTCAGTGAGGGCAGCCAGGTAAGTCAATTGCAAATGAATCAATTCTAGCTACACAATTGCTGGAGCTAGGATTCTGTATCTGCAATTGACTTACTTTCCTAGTGTAGATCTGGCCTTATTCTGCCTGTCAAACAAACCCCATTTCCTAACACTTAATCCAGCTAGTGGGGCTGCTTATTGCTGGTATATTTGGAACAACAGCTCCATAACAGCTACCGTTGCCTAAAAAAGATCTCCATTCTGAAAGTGTTTGGCAGCAGAATGGGCAAATCTTGGTTTAGACAAGCCCCCAAAAATACACTTTCTCCGAGGTTAGACTGTTCCTGTGAGTTCGCAGCACTGAGTTAGGACTGACAGGAAACCTGGCTCTCTCATGAGACATCTGGTCCCGCCTGCGTCTGTTTGGTCTTGAACTGTCACTCTTTCTCGGGGTATGTTGGCACTTTTCTTTTGGAAAAGAAGCACAGATACATGAAAATTAAAACTGGCCCCCAGGCTGCAACATTCTGAAACAGACCTGAAGTTTAAGGAGTCTGGTAGGGCCCGTGGCAGACATGAAGATCGGGTGAACAGTTGGGATTTAGGCCTTGCACTAACATTGAGATCAGAGGTTGGGATTGTGCCTATCTCTAAAAATGAAACACGTAACAGAATTTCCCGTTCTCCCCACGCCACCCCCAGCCAAGAAGGTTCTGCATGAGTGTGGGACAAAAGTTTTGTTCTGCATTTATTTAAACTGGTTGTGTCTGTTCCTGTTCACAGCCAAAGTAACTGCTGGCTGGTCTTTCTCTCTAAGACGGCAGGCAGAGTCGTGCCTTAGCATAAATGTGTTCGGTACCCCAGGAACTAGCCTGAATATCATATTGGCCGTCTCCAAATTGTTTCTTGTGAACAGAACCCAATGTAAGGAACCCTGCCCCCCTGCATACACCACTAAGGCTGGGACACATCTCTCCAGAAAGGAGTCACACAGAGCTAGGTATGAAGCTCATGGGCAGGGGCTGCAGGCCAGCAGGATCCACAGCACATCCATAGGGTTGGAGAGCAAATAGCAGAGGATGTAGTGAGAGGAGGGTGCCTTACAGGAAGTTTTGGGGGAAGGCAGAGGGTTTTTCTTCCCTGCTGACTCACTCCCTGGAGGTGTTCTCTGCCCCAAGGGCACACACCACTGAAAGCTGCAACTTGGAGGTACCTGACCATCCAGGCCCTA
This sequence comes from Carettochelys insculpta, assembly GCF_033958435.1. Lineage (NCBI taxonomy): Eukaryota > Metazoa > Chordata > Testudines > Carettochelyidae > Carettochelys > Carettochelys insculpta. The sequence continues at coordinate 225,602,731 of NC_134137.1, forward strand.
GGAGTGGTGTTAACCCTTAGGACAGGTGTGCTAGAGGAGGTGAGCTGTGGTCTCGCAATCCCGTGTTCTTTAAGTCTTTATTTTCTGTCAGTCCATCTCTTCAAACTCTTCAGTGAAGTTGTCTTCACACACACACTTTTCTTGGGTCAAGATCACTACTCCCCTTTTACAAGGGAGAGACTTGCCCAAAATCACTCAGAAAATCAGTGGCAGGGTAAGGACTAAAATGGAGAGCACCTGTCTCTGCGTCGCAAGATCGTCCCTTTTCCTCATGGGCACGGCACCCTGCAGGAACTTCAGCAGGGTTGTGGTGTCGGGGCTGGAAAGGGATAGGTACGCTCCTTCCCTGCCCCATTTTGCTAATGAAATCCTGCCTCCTGGCATGCAGCATCCTTCCCTGCCACTGGCTTTTCAGACAGCCAGATCCAGCAGAGTTTAGGGAAGAAAATACTGCCACTCAGCTGAATCTCATTTCCTCCCCTGACTCCCAAGCTGTGGTGTCCCATTCTGGAACTGTACTTTTGGGGCTTGTCTTAAATCCCCTACGTTTTGTGCAGCCCAACCAGGCAGAAGATAGTCCTAGTCGGAGCAGCTCCTCAGCCCTCTACCAAGCACAGAGCGACATTTCGGCGGCTGACTCTGTGGAATGAGATGCAAAAGAACTGGGCAGAGAGGAGCAGCAAGCCGAGACCAAGCTGTTGCTGAGCACCACGAATACAGCAGCAGGCATGAATTATGCATTCCTCATTTGAAGGGCACTTGGCCTCATCAGTAATGAAGGCTCATCGCTCTGCCTTCAGCGTTGCATCCCCATCGCCAGCAGTTGCGCAATTCTGGAGAGCTGCATGGGTGTCCTCAAGGGGCTTGCGGGGTGGGGACGGGCAGCGAGGCTGCAGAACCTAGGCTGCTGTGCCACACTGCAGAAAGTTCCTGAGCATATGAGATGTGAACCTGCACAGCCCCCAGGGTGCCCTGCCAGCAGCACTGCTCCTTATGCCCATACGGATGCACATGGTACAAACATGCACCCAGAAATGAAGGCTCCCAAAATTACTGGGAGTTTTTGAAAATTTTGGCTTGAGCAGGCGACTTTGCATTAATAGATCCCAGACTTGTACATTGGGTGGTCGGGTAATATTGTAAATGACTCTTCCATGCAGGGTACAAGTCTAGGGCTGTGTCTACACGTGCACGCTACTTCGAAGTAGCGGCACTAACTTCGAAATAGCACCCGTCGCGGCTACACGCGTCGGGTGCTATTTCGAAGTTAACTTCGACGTTAGGCGTCGAGACGTCGAAGTCGCTAACCTCATGAGGGGATCAGAATAGCGCCTTACTTCGACATTGAATGTCGAAGTAGGGACCGTGTAGACAATCCGCGTCCCGCAACGTCGAAATTGTGGGGTCCTCCATGGCAGCCATCAGCTGGGGGGTTGAGAGATGCTGTCTCTCCAGCCCGTGCGGGGCTCTATGGTCACCGTGGGCAGCAGCCTTTAGCCCAGGGCTTCTGGCTGCTGCTGCTGCAGCTGGGGATTCATGCTGCATGCACAGGGTCTGCAACTCGTTGTCGGCTCTGTGTATCTTGTACTGTTTAGTGCAAGTGTGTCTGGGAGGGGCCCTTTAAGGGAGCGGCTTGCTGTTGAGTCCGCCCTGTGACCCTGTCTGCAGCTGTGCCTGGCACCCTTATTTCGATGTGTGGTACTGTGGCGTGTAGACGTTCCCTCGCAGCGCCTATTTCGATGTTGAACATCGACGTTGCCAGCCCTGGAGGACGTGTAGACGTTATTCATCGAAATAGCCTATTTCGATGTCGCCACATCAAAATAGGCTACTTCGATGTAGGCTTCACGTGTAGACGTAGCCTGGGGCATTGTCTGCACTAAACAATTAAACCAACTTAGGTTAAGACAAGCTCAGCCACCCCCTTAATTGATGCAGTTTTTCATGTCCATTCTACTGTCCTTTCGCAGTGGGACACATCCTCCCCAGGAGCACTTCCACTGACTTACAGAGATGGTTGGGGAGGCAATGCAGTGCTGGCAGGCAGTGGAAGTAACAGTGTCTAACCAATTCTGTGTTGCCCTAACTACTCCGCCGTAAGCCCCACGCCTCCTGTGGAGTTGCGTTGGTGCAGTTGGGAATTTACATTGGTAGGAGTGAGGCTGTCGTTTGTACGCAGACATAACTAGGTAAGCTGCCTTACGTCAGCCTGGCTCTGTTGTGCAGACCTAGTCTAAATTTATGATCTCCAGGGCAGACTGCGATGCCCACGTTTCCTCAGGCTCTTTCCAGATGATTGTTCCCTTTCTGAGATGGTGGGCTTTTAAAATCTCCTCAGCAGCTCCCCAGTTTGCCTCCACCATTAGCTCTGCCTTCCATCAATTCTCATCCCCTCCTTGGGCTTCTCTCATTCTTCCCCACCCACTTCCTCTTCCTGCTGGGGGTCAGAGAATCCATTCTGCTCCGCCACAAGTGAGAAGTGTGTGTCAGAGAACAAGTAGGTGCTCCATGTGAGCCGGAGTCACCCTCCAAAGGCAGATCAATGCCAGTCCTGATGTGCAGCCTCACAGGTCACCTTTCTGTGACTCAGTTTCCCCCCATCTGTAGAATGGAGAGGATGAGGTGGAACTCCTGCGCCAGTAGATTGAAGGGTTAATTAATGTCTGGAAAGTGTGATGTGGTTGTGAAGTGGTAGGAATGTGCTCTCTATTATCATTATTAGTATTTATTTTATATGATCCCATTTCCTGTATTCTGCTGCCTCCACATTGTTTTTTTCCAGCCCTGGCCTTGCCAGTCCAGCCTCTGCCTTGCATGTGCATGTGGCAAAGCGGGTCTTTGCCCACAAAAGCTTATGCTCTGATAAACCTGTTGGTTTCTAAGGTGCCACAAGACTTCTCATTGTTTTTGCAGATACAGATTAACATGGCTACCCCTCTGATACTTGCTCTGATTGTTAGTGTACAGTAGTTGGAAAGAGGATGGACTAGAAGGATACCCCTTCCACTGTCACGCTCCAGCCTGGCTCTCCCTAGCCTTGGCCTTGGCTTCTGAGTATGCTTCCAAGCCATCCTCAAGACCACCCTGTAACTCACGTTACCCCAGCACTGCCACCTAACCTAGATCTCCTGAGCACGGACCCATACTCCAGTGAGGTGCCTACCCTTGTACCTGACCCCACGAAGCAATGAGACTAGCGGTGCTGCACACACTGCAGGCCTCCCTAGCCTGGGTATAAACAGCAATGGAACCGGTGAGGCCTGGCTCAGGCAAGTAGAGTTAAGGCATGCCACTAGGTGTGTACCTGGCTCCATACCCTGCAGGCTTGCTACATGCTCAGGCAGCATCTCCCCCATCTAGGCTGCCATTTTCCATAGGGTCGTGTCTCACAGCTGTGTTCCCTGCTGCTCTAGTCTTTCCCCACCTCACGGAAAGGGCTCGGTAGTGGGCACAGATTCTGGCTGTCAGCAGCAGGTGGAGAAAGGCCGAGCAGCTTTTCTGCTGCCGAGACAGTTTCTTTGCCTTCCCACCCCCATCACCAGAGCCTGTCCCTAATATGTGTAGCTACATACCTCAGTGCAGACATGGCATGGCTTTTTTTTCCACTGGAACCCCTGGAAAAACATATTGAACGTGCTGCTGCAAGTGGTGTGCACTGCAACTTTAACTGAGCTTACTTTCAACCCCGGGAACCTTTAGGCTGGTCCCTAAAGCTGAGTTGCCCGCTACTGATATTGCATTTGAGTAGCAGAAACTTTTCTGGGAGCTAAACAGGCTGGTGATGGTCGACAGCGGAGCAGTCAATTGCACCAGATGCTCTGAGCTACAGCTAGATCCTTCTTACTGCTCAGTGCTACACAAAACTAGGAAACAATCAAATCCCGCTCCAGAGGGGGTACGTGTACACACACACACACACATACACAAAACAGAAGATTGATGGGTGAAATTAAGCAGAGAGATGTGTAATTGGAAAACAGCTCAAGAAGGTTACAAGCAGCATATTGAAAGCATCCATCAGGCGTCTAGCTAATGTTGTTACAAGTGCATAATAAAAACAGAGACTGCAGCAGATGCTAGGAAAAGAGGGGGAGAGACAAGGAGAGTTGGAAAGGGAAAAAAAGCAAGGGATGTAGAGATAGAACATAATAAATAATGCAATTTGTATTACAGCAATGCCTACTGGCCCCTCGCAGAGTCAGGACAAGAGCTATGAAAATGCACAGTAGGAGGGAGTCCTCTCCCAGTACAACTTACTGCCCAGAAGTGCTGGGTGAATGCGTGGTACAGAAGATCAGACTAAGTGATTGTCATGATCCCTTCTGGCCTTATGAGCTCTGTATTTCATGTAAGAAAATACACTACAAATGGGCATCGTAAAGGAAAAGGACGGACTGGGGGGGGGAAGTAATAGTGCTGGTAACACACAGCTACATAGATTAGCTGTGTGCACAAACTGATGGTCCCAACCCAATTACAGACTGTTTTTAATTAAAAATGTAAATGAGAGCATTGAGTAGATCTCAGTTGCTCCCCCCAGGTTTCAGTTTGACCATTAGCAATCTCCCCCAGGCAACATGATATAAATGGGTTTGTGAGGTGTCAGGAGAAGGGCTGGGTGCTGGTTTCACTGGCTACCTGGGGGAGGGTATCCTATGCCAAAGGGGCAATGCAGAAGAAACTCTGCCAGCCCCTGGGAGAGAAGGGGATGTGCAGGTGATCAGGACTATCGTTGTTGTCAGGGTGGGTGGAGGAGAACTCTAGTCCGGGGCAGATAAAAACACGCAGCTGTGGGAAAGGGGAGTGAATGTTCTCCATCTTGCCCTCTTTCAAGGAAGGAGAGGAAAATCTGTGAGAGAAGAAATAATGTGTTCGACCTCGGGGAGGGTGAAAAGCAGAACCCTCTGTGATGCTCACTATGAGCTTGACTGTGCTGGTCTTGTGCAGTGCTCAAGCTCTGTAATACTTGCGCACTGTGGAAAACGGGTAACGAAAGGATGAGGCTATAGAATGGTGGTCGCCAAACTTTTGAGGGCTGTGACCTCCATGCCCCTGTCTGTTCCCCACAGAGCCAGGAGCAGGCCGTGGCTGGGGGGATGCAAACATGGGTAAGTGGGCGGAGGCTGAAGCCACAGGGATGGGACCAGGGTCCAAGCCACAGCCAGAAGCCAAGGCTAGGGGCAAGGAAAGGAGCAGAGTTGCACCTAGGCCATAGTGGTGGCCAGTAGCCAGGCCTGCATCTAGCTGTGGCTCCACTTCTGGACCCACCCGGCCTCCAGCTTCCACCTTGAGTGAGAGGTGAAGCTGGGACCAACATCTGGGCAGCGAGAGGCTGTGTGGGGCTCTCTTCCGCCTTCCAGCTCCCATAGAGATACACTGAACCTCTGTCAGACTGATCCCAGGCTGTGTCCAAGCTTTCCCTTCCACACAGGCCTCTGCTGTTTGAGTGAAGAGAAAGGTCTTGCAGCTGGCACTTCCGTCAGGTCCGTTATCCTCACTTTGGACCCCGCTACTAGAAGGTGACCTGGCCTCATGTATTGAGGCAGTAAGTTATTCTGTCTTCCTTTAGAGCAGCACTTGCTGTTGGTGCTCCACAATAGAGAGGGGCCAGCAGCGGATGCCGGAGCTCAGGTGACAGCCTAGCATCCTGTCTCACGCATCTGAGATCTATGGCTTGTCAGCATTCATAATGTGAGGCAGGGAAACAGCCCCCTGCCTCACTTCTGTGTTGGCATTGTTTATTATTATTTATGAGTAGCAGACTCACCCAGTTTGGCCTGGATCCGGGGCTGTCCTGAGGCACTGGGGGCTGTGTAGCCCACTGGTCATCTTCTCCCTGGGGCAGGACTGGGGCACCCGGGCTGCCTGCTGGCTTCCCCACAGGGCTGGCTGGCCTGGGATTCGGGGAGGCCACATGGCCTTGTTGGCAGCTGCTGTCTGGGTGGCCTGGGGGAGCAGGGACTGTGCTCTCGGCCAGCAGCTGCTTCCCGGGACTAGGGGACTTGCTGGCCTCTCTGTGGTCATTCATGAGTATAATTGCCCACACACACACTTACTGCCCCCCTATGGTCATTTGTAAGTGTAACTGTCCCTCCTATCATACCCCTCGCTTTCTGGTCAATGTGAAACAATCTCATTCCAGGCACAGCCCATTATCCTGGCACAGCCAAACCCTGACCTTGCTCTAAGATGGTAAGAGGAAGCTGCATAGCCAATTTGGTGGTCCTAGCACTTACCATTTAGGAGGAGCTCTTGAGCAAACAGACTCAAGGATGGACACACAGACAGACAGTTGCACAAACTCTCTGAAATATGTAGCAGATTGTTTAAAAGTAATAGAAAGGTTGAAGATTTGGTCCCGGGAGGACTAACAAACCTACAACACTTACCATTATTCCCCTAGCTAATTCTGGTGCTCACGTGGACCCTGTTGCTAGAGCATTGCCATGCCTCACAGTCTTTAAGACTTTTATTCTCACAGCACCCCTGTGAACTAGGGTAGCGTCATTATCCCCATTACAGATAGAAGGAACTGAGGCACAGGAAGAGTGAGTGACTGGCCCAGAGTCACATGAGAAATCTATGGCAGAGAAGGGACATGCACCCAGTTCTCTCAGCTAATGTGCTAAGTGCTGGACTCTGTGTCTTCCCAGTCTTCTACCATACTGGTATCAGGACACTGCCCCTCCATGGGCTCTTCAGCTGGAAGAGCAAGAAGGGGAGCTTGGCCTGTTGGGAGTTCGGGGGGTCAGGCTTACAGCTGCAGCTCTCAGGACACATGGTCACAGTCAGTGCTTTTATTGCTCAGGGCAGAGGTCAGCAACCAAAATAGCAAGAAGAGCCATTTTTCCGAATTCGGTAAAAACCTCAGTAATTCAAGAGCCACAATGCATGCGAATACGAGATGGTCCTAATAAAGAACATCAAACCGTACTCTTTGGTAACCCCTATTTGAAGAACAGCTCACACACAATGATTTGTAATGTGATACATGTTTACTGCAGGATGTTCACAAACTCTTTACATATTCTGTTTCCTCACGCTTTACATGTGTGTTCTTAGTATTGTCTTCCCGACTTTCACTCCCACACCCACTTCAGTTATGCCAATTTTACTTCATGTTTAATTTCAGTTTTCTTTCTTAAAATACGTTGCCCTTCACAGCAGGAATGCCACAAGCCTCCTTTGCCTTTTCAGAATCAACACCTTATTAGTAACACAATCAAAACACAGATACAGTATATCCCACAATGCACTGCACATATTAAAGGGGGAGTTGTCCAACGTTTTGAGATCACACATCATTTGCTGTTTCAAACGATGTCTCAAAGAGCTGCTTGTGGCTCTGGAGCCGCTAGCTGGAGACCCCGGCTCAGGGGAAACCTAATGAAAACTGCATTCCCTTGGGCCTCCACAGGGAGTACTGGTGCAGCCGCCATCTGCTAGACAGGCATGAGGGAAGATGCCCACTTCTAAGGGCTCACTATATTCACTCAGCACCTGAGAAGAATCCCCGAGGAACCAGTCCACTGCAGTTACCAGGAGGGCGACGGGAGTAAAGTCTGGCACATGCTGGTCTTGAAACGGGTCACCAGCGAGGCACTGCGCTGACAGCAACAGCGGTGAGTATTCAGCTGACAAAAGGCAGTGTTACTCCTGTGCAGCTCAAGTGCAGGCATGCAGAGTGCTGTGCTGCAGAAGGGTTAACTTGCCATTACTGTGCTTGACTTTTGCTGCCTGTGGCATGGCACAGGCAGCTCATTTTATAATGAGCCGGGGGCTTCTGCGCCCATGGAGCTAAAAGCAGACAGAAGAAGCTCTGTGTTGCTTGAAGCAGGGAACTTGTGAAAGAGAAAGGATGACCTTTTGGCTGTGACCCCATTTTGGTATCTGGATTGTGTCCTTGTTTCTGCCATAAACTTTCTGGATGGTGGTGAGCAAGGCACGTCCATCAACATTTTCAGAAGGGGTTGCCAATTTCAGATACTTTCTTGAGTGGCTGCCCGACAGGTGACAGGAGCTGTAAGTGCCAGGAGTGCAGGAGCAATTTGTATTGTGTGGGGTGCTAAAAGCCACTGACCCACACTGTAAGCTATGGATATAATGAAACCCTCTTTTAGCAAGGGGGTGCCACAGCAACCCCTGCACACTTAGTTCCAGCACCTTTAAGTGCTCAGCAGCTGTAAAAATTCAGGCCCACGATGTCTGCAGTTGAACACCCAATTAATGAAGCGCCCTAAATTAGCATCTCCTCCTGAAAGTGTGGGCTTTAATGACTATCTCAGTTCCCCTCGTTTCACAGGGGTGTTGTAAAGATGAATGCATTAATATCCGTGAAGCACTAAGAGTCTGTGGTGACGAAAGCCACAGAAAAAAGCCCATGAGGAGATTAATAATTCCATTGGCAGTGTGTGATCTGGATGATGAGTCATACATAATGCAGTGGCCAGATACCCATTGGCGGGGATAAAAAGAGACATTGATTAACTACCCAAGCGGTGAACACTATCTTTGCTGTGCACTGAAAGAGGCAGAGAACCTGGGCAAAGATCAGGATGTGACTGTAAAGAATGTATCTGAACTAACATATACGTACGTAAGGGATGCATTAAAATGATATGAGAAGAAGAGATACTAGGCATCTTTAAGCCCACTGCTGTGTCCATGGTTTGTCCATTTGTGTCTACAGTTATTCAGATCTTGCACACAACTGCAAGAATACTACGTATTTGGTACATCGAAAGTCAAATTTTCAAATAGCTGAAGTGTCACTACAGGGCTCAGAAGTTAACACCCCATTGGGATGAATGGGAGCACTCGCACTCCCTCTGGGCTGTTGTTGCAGGTTGCCTGACAATTCAGAGAGGCAAGCTGCCATGCATTGGGTATCCTAAGTTCACATTTGGGAGGAATTCTATCCTTGATGGTGGTATAGAAACTTTTTTTTTTAAAGGATAAAACAGGTGCCAGCCAGATAAATGCCTTAAAGGCTCTGGTTTGAAGAGTGATGGGACTAGTCATTGTGCTTACATTTAAACAAGGGCTAAAATGCTTTGTTGGAACAGGGCCGGAGTGTTCAGCCAGCACCGTTCAGGATCTAGCCCTAGGTGAGCTGGACCTAGTCTGTTAGCAGAGCATCTGGTGGCACTGACTTAGCCCTTGCTGGTGTCTGTCCCTTTCTGTATGAGCATCAGGTGACTTACCCCGTACTCTGTTCTGAAAGGTAGGGAGATGCCTGAGCGTTGGAAGCTCTTAGCAGCATGCTAAGGAGACGTAACCTTCTCACCACACTCCTGATCGTCTTGCCATGGGCCCTGCTCCTAACCTGGTGGCATCAGTACCCAGCCACCCGCTACCTCATCCTGCTGAGAAGTAAGTGCAAGGGCTTTGCTCTTAACATGGTTACAGTTTGATCATAACAGTGACATAGCAAGGGCATTCAGGGAAGGAATGCAAGAAACTAATGATGGGAGCGCTTGATAGGAACTCTCCGCAGAGGGGGTGAAATGAAGAGAAACTTGCCCAAAGGAACCCTCAAGAACTGGCTTCTGCAATCAGCCAGGCAGTCTTTAAAAGTAGCTAAATGTTCTCTGCTGTACAGCAGAAGCCTCGGAGAAAGCCCACGCTAGACGTTATGTCTGAATGGGACCATAGCTTCAAAGGTTTTTAGGAATGTAGCCCCACTGGATTTCACTGGGCACTAGAAGCCTAAATACCACTGAGGGTCTGGGTCTGTCTGCCTAAGAAATTCTGTTGTGCAGGAGAGCAGCTACTTCACAGCAAGATTTTTCCCTTCTACCATGGCTCTTCCCCGGTGCAGCTCCCGTGTAGATAAGCTGCTGATGTTTTGGCACTGTAGCATCTAGGCCTGCTCTGAGCAGAGTGAGATGGCACAGAGCTTGAAACATCTGGAATCTTGACTATGCTATTACCCCTTTCTCCTGCTACCACCAGTGGTGTTGAGCTGGCAGGACATTTATAGGGTGACCAAATATGTGACAGGGAGATATGGTGGGGGCTCCCCAGCTGTCTGACCAGCCTGAGCCATGTAACGGGGGGCGGGCAGGGGGCTGCTGTGCAGGGTGGCTGGAGCACAGCAGGGAGGGGGCTGCAAGCAGCTGCGGGGGCTGGGAGAAGCTGAGGAACCCCAGCCAGGTGAGGGGTCCCACTCCCTACCAACCCCCCACAACCACAGCCTCTCCAACCCCCAGCTCGCTACCAGCCCCCCAACCGCAGCCTCCCCAGCTCACTGCCAGTTCCCCTGCACCAAACCTGCCACAGGCTAGGGACACCCTGCCACGGCCAAGCCCTGCTGCTCCTTCAGCCCAGGCCCAGCAGGGCAGTGAGGGATGGGGGGATGCACGAAGCCCGGCTGCGCTCACCTTGGCTTCAGTCCACCATGGCTGCATCCTGCCTCGACTGGGAGCTGCCATTACTCTGCCTCCAGGGCGGCGGGCTGCCAGGGGTTGGGGGAAGAGCGGGGACGCCACTCGGAACTCGGGACTTGACAGCACCCACCCCCTCCCCACTGGCTGGCTTGGAGCCCTGCATTCCAAGCAGCCCCATCCACCCGAGAGCCCTGGGCCTGAGGGGAGCTGGCCCCCCAGGCTGGCTAAGTTAGACCCTGCCAGGGGTGGGGACTCAGCCCTGGAGCCCTTTCCTCTGGGACCTGGTTCTTAAACTAGTGCAGTGGGCTGGCAGGGCAGATCCATAGCACAAGGTGGGGCAGCTGCCCCAGGCAGGACGGGGCAGGAGTCCCTACTGGCTCCCTCTGGTGTGGCTGGAGAACATATGAGTAGATGCTCTCCAGCCAGCAGCTGCCCTAGGAGGGGGCTGAATATGGGGCAATTAGCCCCAGTGGTAAAATAAGTCAGGACAACTTCCTTGAGCCTGAAATATGGGGCTGTCCTGCCCAAAACGAGATAGACAGTCAACCTAGAAATTTAGGAAACAAATCTTAGAGGGTTAACACCCAGGCCCACCTGAATTAGCCATGCGTAGTATTGAGAAAAATAAACTCCGTACAGTCTTGCCCTGTAACTTTGGGCTAAGGAGCGAGCCAGGTAGCATACAGGACGCAGGCAGGATGCAGGATCAGCCCGCAGGCCGAGGGTAGGGTTATGGGTACGAGAGAGAGCTGCTTTCTGATTAAGGAACTGGTCGTAGGGTTGGCTCACTGCTTTCCGAAAATGGAGTTGCTTGTGCGCAGTTTGCTGCTGTTTTTTGCCATCTCTGTTCAAAGCAAACAAGACTGAGGTCTATTTTGTGACTAAACTAAAGGAAATACCTGGAGGTTTGTGTCCCAGCTGCCCTCTTCCAAAGGGAGATGGTCCACCACAAAACTCCAAAGTGTGCTACCATTCAGTAAAGAGGTAACAATGCTGCAGCTCCTGTTCTTACATCACTCTGTGGTTCATGGGAGGGTCACAGAGCTTTTCCATCTGAGCCACAGGGAGATTCAGTCTCAGCAGTGATGTGTGAGCCAATAACCAGTTACATTATGTAACTCCCGCTTGTAACATCAGCGCTGCAGGGCAGGTCATCAGCTGTAGGGATTGAATTTGGGATCCCTGCATCTTATTGAATGAACTTTTACTGCTTGAGCTGAAAGAGGCTACTCTTAGAAGACTCATTAATAGTTAGGTGGTTTAACCATCACTAGAAGTGAGAAAACACAGCAAGAGGCTATGGATTGCAATGATTTACAGATTCCCATCAAAATTTTTCAACCATCACGTTTTAAGCAAAAAATGGCCATTTTTTTCTAATTTGGATTAGAAAATTTAAATTTATATCTGAATTAATTTTTTGAAAGAAATTGAAAAATTAACTTTTTGGTTGTTTTCCGTTCCACTTTTTCTCCTCTCATTTTTGTCTGTCCTTCCTCACCCTCCCCCCACCCCCGCTTTCTTTTCCCCCACTGCTAGTGTGGCTGGGGAGGAGAAAAAAGAAAAACAAAAACTGTTAATGAAAAATGCCCAATAAACATTGTGATACCCTGTATCTCAAAACAGCACAGTGCTCCCACAGTTCCAGATTGAACCCTGGAAGTATGTCACAAACCTAAAATATTTTCCTTTAAAAAACTACAGAAGGAAATTACTTTGAAATGTTTAAAATCTTTCACAAAAATTATTTTGCATTGGAATAATCCATTCCATAGGCAAAGCCCTGCCTAAGACTCTTTTAGAGTTGTCACTTTCCAAAGACGTAATTAACCGTAAACCAGGATGGGGAAACAAAGACCACAGTTCCAAACACAAGGGTAATGCTTCCTTCGCATTAAAGATATTTATTTCCAGGTAGTCTCCTCACTACAGTGGCTGCAGGGTTTTTACAAAACCAAGCCTATGGCTGCTGTAGTTTCAGAGACTGGGAGGGGAAACCTGGATGGGAATCTCTCCACCTGAAGAACTGATATGCAATATGATAAAGTTGTAAAAACTCTGTTTAATAGAACATTTTCCTGAACCTGAGGGATGTTCAGACTCAAGAGTTTGGTTCATGGCCCATCCCCTATACAAAGTATTACCGCTTCAGGAAGGCAAGATCAGCACCACATCAGTACAGTTCTGGCATTTCTACGGTGCTTTCTGTTTGTTAGCCCGTAGCTTGCCCGTAAAGAGATTACTCTCGCCTGGTGCCATCAACGCTACGAGTGGAGTTAGGCAACATTACCCTTTTGCTGCCATTTCACATGTGATCTTCCAGCTCTCAACAGTCTAGAAGGATTAGCTCATGTCCTACTATTCATACATTCAAAAACATCCCACCTCTGTGGTTGTCAATCTATTCTCTGTGGATCACAAGTAATCTTCAGGGTGAAACCTCTTGAGAACCAAACAGTAACGGGAGGGGAGATATGAGTCTAAGAGAGGATCACTCTCTTATGAAGAGGTTTGCAGAATGAAAATATTGTAGAGATGGGGCCTCTGCTCGAAATAGATCAGAGTTATCAATGTCGCTTAATATATCTGTTACCAGGCTTCTATTTAGTCTCTAACGTCCAGCTGCTTCTTTTTGCCGCAGAAGAGACAGACGAAAATGCAACAGCTAAAGCTCGCTTCAACAGCACATCCCCACTGAGGGAAGAAGGGCTCCCATCATGCAGCTGTCAGCAAGCCTCAGGGGCGGCTCCAAAAGTCATCCAGAGCTATGTGTATTCCCGGCCTCCCCCCTGGTCAGACACTCTCCCGACCATCTTTGTAATCACGCCCACCTACACCCGGCCAGTGCAGAAGGCTGAGCTGACTCGGCTAGCCAACACCTTCCTACATGTCCAGAACCTGCACTGGGTGGTGGTAGAGGACTCACCCCGGAGGACCAACCTTGTGTCCAACCTGCTGGAGAAGATGGGGCTCAATTTCACCCACTTGAATGTGGAGAGCCCCCAGCATCTGAAGATGGGTGGACCCCGGCTCCCATCCCAAAAGCCCAGAGGGACACTACAGAGGAACCTTGGCCTGCACTGGATAAGAGACACCTTCAACAACACACCGCCCCCAGAAGGGGTGGTGTATTTTGCGGATGATGATAATACCTATAGCCTGGAAATCTTTGAGGAGGTAGGAGCCATTGCACTTCAGGAGAGAGAAGAATGACATGTAGCTGTTGCCCATAAAGATCTTGCCCTGTGCTCTGCAGTTACAGAGGACCTTGACACCATGGCGTTAGCACAGTTCACCTGCGCCAAGGGTGATAAAAGTTTGGTAGCCCCACACAAAGGCTCCATATCAGTATGTGCCATGGGGCTCCTCACCACTGGGGCTCCCTCTGCCTCACATGCAAGGTGGCTGAGTGCTAGGCAGGTGAGGCCAAAGAGTGGAGAGAGATACAAATCTACCAGCCTTTTTTTCCTAGTGAGTAAAAGGTGCTCCAGCCATGGGATGCAGATACAGGGCAGCTCCACAGCTGTTGTGTGATCTGGAGGAACAATTCCATCCCTCTTTCGCCCCTGCCAAGTTGCATGGATATGCTGGTGCCAGGACATGGTGCTGAGGCTTTGTGTCCATGGCAAAAGGCTGCTCTGATCAAGTCTGTTCTGGATGGGGTGGTAGAGAAAATGCTGTAGACGAGTGGAAGGGCAGACTGAACTGATTTGGCTTTAAAAAGCATCAGACAGAAACTTCCACTCAAAACTCAAACCTGCCCTTGAGCTCTTTATGGAGGTTGGAAGAAGTTTGGTTAACTTTTCAATCTACCTTTGTTTCCCATTCCTCTGTACTCTGGGTCCCAACAGGCAGGAAGAAAGAGTAAGCATGCAACGGGAAAGGGCTAGCCTCAAGGAATTTTCAGCCCTGCTAGTAGCAGGAAGCCAAACCAGAAATATCATGCGGACGCTATTTGCGCTGAGTTTTCCAGTCTATTACAAACTCAAGAAGGTGATTGTCCGGTATGGTTCACAGAATCCTGGGACATCACCTTCATAAGCCCAAGTTAGCTGATAGGCCCCATTTCCAATCCTCAGAAGTTTCTTTGGTCTTCTTGAGGAGAACTAAAAGCCTCATCATCCTTCATTAGTTCATCCTTTCCTGCATCCCCTGTGGGCACTGCTAGGGAGCCCCCACGTAGTTCTAGGAGATGGCCCTGAACAGCATGGGTGAGAGCACAAAGAGGATTCCTGGGATGAGGACAAGGGAGTGTCGAAAGAGTGTGACTGTCTGCGGAGACTGCTTGAGTCAGGCATAGGATGGAGTCAGTTGAAGTGATTAGTAGGTGCTGCAGGCCTGGTCAGGGTCATATGGTTTAACAGCACTGGGGAATGTTCATATGTCTGTGGGACAATCAAGAAAAGACCAATAAAAGATACAATAGGATCTGAACATTCTGTGAAGAGGACAGGCCTCTGCCTTTCCCTTTATGTCTCTGAGGAACAGTAGGCAGCAGATGAGTGGAGGTTAGAGGGTGATGGAATTTGAATAGTCAGATGGTGAACAGAGGAGGATGACTAGGAGGAAGAGAAGAAGAGGGAGGTAAAAATGACCATAGACTTCCAGATGATTTCAATGTCACCTCCTAGCCCTTTGTGTTGGGGGACAGAGCATCCTGCCAAGTACCACCTGGTTTTATAGGAAGGCACAGGTGATGGGTGCCAAGTGTCCATAAAATGAAGAAAGGGGAGATTGATGGTGTGGTCATGAATAAGGAGAGACTGACCTCTTAGCAAGTGGGTGGGTAGGAGTGAAGGTGAATGGGATCATGGGGACCATGGGAAGGTAGGGTGATGCGAACGGGGTCACTTTGATGTCAGCTTGTGAAGAAGGGGCTGGGGATGGACAGGTGGTACATGAGCATCAGAGCAGGATGTAGAGGAGGTGCAAGTACGAAGTCAATAAAGCTCTTTAGCCAGGAGGCGAGGGGTGACCGCGAGGAAGAGGTAGAGAGGAAAGGATGGGAGGAAGCCTGGGGCAGTCTGGCGGGTGGAGGTGAGCAGAGAGAAGGCAGAGAATGAAAGGAGAAGACTGCAAGAAGTTAAAGGCAGAGTGGTTCCCACAGAGGACATTGGTGGAAAGGGGTCAGAGGGTGACAGGGCACTAGAGGCGTGTTGCACACAGGGAGGTGGGGGTGAAACGACAGCATTGAACCTTTCACTGCACTGCTTCTCTCTGGCACACAGATGCGCTATACAAGGAGGGTATCCGTATGGCCAGTGGCCTTCGCTGGGGGTCTGAGGTACGAGTCCCCCATAGTGAGCCCAGCAGGGAAAGTGGTGGGCTGGAAGGTGGTTTTTGACCCTAACCGGCCCTTTGCTATTGACATGGCTGGATTTGCAGTCAGCATCCGACTGATCTTGGAGAGGCCTCAAGCCAATTTCAAACTGGAGGGAACTAAAGGAGGCTACCAAGAAAGCAGCTTGCTGCAGGATCTGGTGACTATGGATGGACTGGAGCCCAAAGCAGCCAACTGCACAAAGGTCAGCATGACAAGTGATTTCAAAGCACAGTTCCCCCTTTTGTGGTCTACATTAAACCTCTCTTCTAAACACACCTCTGTCAGGATCCTTTCCACCCTCCACTGCACCTGACCATACACTAAAGCACATCAGCATAGAACAAGAGCTAGGCAAATCAGTTAATATGCATGAAGTGCTTTGCAAATGAAAAGCCATCAGAGTCCAGAGAGACATTGTGATTATCCATTATAGCGATAGTACTGGAGGTGGGTCCCTAGCTGCAGAACTCAGATCCCAATTCCATCACAAATTCCAGAGTTTGTGGAGGAAGGTGTATTTGGAGTCAGGCCCATCTCTCCTCATTGCTGTAGTTAATCTATCCATGAATAAAATAAATATATTGATAATAAGAGCTCTAATAAACTCTGACTCTGACCCCAGCTCTGACTCACATCATTTTCACCCAAACACCTAATGTATTTCAGAGCCCTGACTATTCAGGAGCTAATGCACTGGGATTGCTGGTCTTGATTTATCCACGGAATCCAAAGCAGCTGTGAACTCTGTTTGCTTCCATGTAGGTTTTGGTCTGGCACACCAGGACTGAGAGGCCAATGCTAGGCAATGAAGGCAAACATGGATTTTCGGACCTAAGAATGGAGGTGTAAATGGAGAGATGGCCCCAGGCTGTGAGTATCCCTATGTCTTTGTCCTTTGTTCTGTATTTGTTAATATCTCTCTATACACAACTAAGTCCGGCATGGTCCACAGAGACACCCAGCCCAGACCGGTCTCTGTTGAGAATGGGGGTTTGTCAGCAAGGGTTGAATGACCTCAGTGGCTTGTGCTTACTGCTGCACATACTTCCATTGACTGCCGGTGATTGTTGGAAAGGACAAAGTTAGAAATGTGACAAACACCAAACTTCCCAACCCACTTTGCACTTCGAGTAGGCTTGGGTTTGAATTCGTGGCTCGATATCTGCCTCTGTGCTTTTGGTTCCATGTCTAAACCAAATCCAGAAGGATTTTTCTGGTTTTGATGTGACCCCAATCTTACGACATTACTGATCCTACACGATTTCTACCATTAACATATTTTAAAAAACCTGTCTATCCAGCTGACCCCGTGGGATTTCCATCAATTGTGAGGTCCAGTGGCCAATATCTTGCCAATGCAGGGAGTTACACTGCACCTGTGAGGGGTTGTTGGAACCCAGGGGGCACAGGAGCAGTCACAGAAGAGTTGTATAACCTCACTGCAGCCTGCGGGAGGGATTTTCCAACCCCTCACCCATCTAACCTCTCCAATCGCTGCAGAACGCTCTTCTGCCAAGCTGCGTTATTTGACACAGCACTTTCTGCTGTGGTACCCATGGGTTGCAAGGAGCAGTATGCTGTGAGACTTGAGACCTGGTCATGTACTGCCTGCATCAGTAGCTTTGTCTTCTAGTTCTTGTCTATACTAGGCTTCTTTGTCAAAAATTTCTCCCCAGTTCAGCTCTACCAGTAGTAACAATAATCGCAACTTGAATGCAGGCAAGAAGTTGGCTGCCCACATCTTAGTTGCTGGGTCATCGAGTGCTGCTTTGAACACCTTTGATAATGCCAAGGCTACCAGGCACCCTGTACACACTAACACTCCCACCCTTGCTGAGCCAGCGGCAGCACTAGTGGGAAATTCAGACCAAGCTCCGTTTCTGCACACAGCAGCAGCGTACACCCAGGCCTCTGCACTGTAACCCATTGGCTGTCCGTGTGTTACTTGTCTCTCACTGGGCCCAAGACACGTGGGCCTGAGGCTGCGTCAGCCGGGCTCTCACTCAAGCGGCACAGATTGCGATATTTAGTTGTGGGGGTCGCTAGTTGGTCTCTTTCTGTGATTGTGCTAGCTCGTGCAAGCCAGGCTCTCAGCTGGTGCAAACAGACCCATTCTGTTGACTTCCATGCCCACTTGCACCAATAGTGAAATTGATCAAAAATCTTCACGGCTCTAAGGTTTCAGGGGGTGCGTCTCACACATGGTAGTAGGGATCTCCAAAGCAGTGGGTATTTGGCGTGAAGACACTTCATTGACAAACCCAGCAGCCGCATCCAAAGGAGAGCGTATTCCAGGCCACATTGCATTGCTCCCTGTTTTTAACCCCAGCACTGCCAGCAGTTACTGTGCTAAACATATGAGATCCCAGTTCGTGCTCTTTCCCACTGTCCCTAATGTCAAACCTGTTGCGTTTCAGAGCATATCTAGACTCAAGTTTGTAGAGTCTGATTTGATCCAGGCTTCTGCAGTTATGGCCCTCGGCATACTTCTGTCTCTTAGTAAGCACGTTGTGTCTCTCAGCTAGGGACCTCTCCCTGGTATAGGTTAGATCTGTCTGGGAGAACCATGTGCCTCTCTGAAGTCTCTCTTCCCTTCACTGTGGTAGCTTAGATCCTGGAAGTAAGGACCAGGCAGACTGTGCTTCCTGCTGCATATAACACTTGTTGAGTTCCTGTCAGACAATGTGCAAGACTTCCCAGCACAGGCTGCAGCAGCCGAGCATTTCTCATGGATACAACAGGCCCAAAGCAAGAGAACATACCAGTCATATAGAACTCACTCCAGTGGATACAGCTGTCAATATCATGTACCTCCTTTATCATATGCACCTGCCTTCCCAAATGAGTGCAGGGTGGTGTGAACCTGCGAGAGAACACCATATTATGCATGTTCAAGGGGACATAAAAAGGGCAAACAAATGTACCAATATTCTTGTCTTCCACATTTATGAGAGATAAAATAAGGCCTGGACGTTTAAAAAGAAAAAAAAAAGTTCTTCTGGTTTCTGTGCTAGACATTCTGATTTTGTTCACCCCAACGTACTTTATGGAGGGCTGAAGCACTGGTAGGATTACGGACCATTAATGAGGTCCTCAGCTCCCAGCCCTACCTCTTCATCTTAGGCATAAGGGCTGGCATGACAGAAAGGGGCCTAAAAATACTTGCAAACCTTGGGACTGGGGTATGCTGGGTGAAGTGGGGGTAGGAGGGCAGTATCAGAGATGGGGGAAATACCTAGGTGTTAGCCAATGGTCAGGTGAGATGCCACTATGTCCTTGTATTAATATGAGATTTCAACTGCCCGGGGCAGAGCCCACCAGTGACCAGGCTAAGAGCTGCTGAAAAGCAACTAGGTTCTTTGTTTTTGTGTTTGGCTGGGCACAGTAACAGGTGGAGTCAGGTTACCACTTAATCAATTACTTTGTTTATTTATCTAACAAGTTAAGCTCTTACTGTTACAATGTTGCTTTATTTGTTACCTAGCAAGTTAAGCTCTTGTGGTTACAATTATTACAAGGTTTATACTTTGATTACAAATAACTAGCATGCACTCTAGTTCATAGATCTATACTTGTTAAATGTGCGCAAAAGAAATAAAAAGTAAAATACCTAGCAGGTCTTCCTCACCCCTGCATTATCAACGTGGCTTGGCCCGTTTCCCTCAATCCCTTGGGAAGAAGTCCTTTGTCCTTTTTTTTCCAGGAGTCGAGCGTCCTCAGGGACCTGGGGAGACCCCCACTCTCCTGTCCGGCAAGAAAGATGATTGCAGCTCAAATAGGGGGTCTGCTGGACCCCTCTTTATACCCATTAAGTCATGTAGGCTTCTTCCTTGGTTTAATTGAATTAAACTGTCTGATACTGGGTCTCACAGGGAGTTCAGGGGTGTAGTTTACACCTGTGAGGTAGAGACAATTAAGGGCATTTGTGTCTTAATGAGCCAGAGATTTTTCCTCTTCCAGTCTGGGACCGTGTGGGCGAATCAACTAATGGTAATTAGCCAAGGGCAGTCTGAGGCCCGGCTGTTAATTAGCCCATTGTTCTTTGCTTTGCTCCCGAGCTTCAAAGGCCATGGCTAAGATAAGCCCTTCTGTGCTCTCAGGCATTCCAGGGCTGGGCTATTCCTTTTACCCTTTCATGCTCTGAAGCACCTAGGGAAGGCAAGATGGAGTAGAGCAAAAAGGGGGTTCTGTCTGGCTACACTAGGGTTGTCTAAATTACATTAGGGCCCCCAGAGCAGGTCCAGATAAGGAACACTCAAAGATGGGTTAAAACCACCATGGCATCTCCTCTCCTAGGCTACAAGTTCAGACCCTTAAGAGGTAAAGCACCAGCTCTCACCCTGCATGCTTACTTGAGAGGAGACACCATTATCATTCAGCCTTCTTAAAAGGCTTTTTAAAAATGTGTTGGTTAATCTTCCTAGGTCTATTGATAACTATCAGCATACGAGTGAGGTGTATATTATACGGTTATTATTCAATACCTATTCACAAACACAGTTTGGAGAAAAGAACTCTGTGCTAAACATGCAGTTGCCACTGCCCTGGGAGTTAAGAGCCTAACGGCCAGATCTACATTTTACTGAAAAATCTGAGGTTATGTCTACACCAGGAAAAAAAGTTGATTGAAGATATACAATTTTAGCTACAGCAATTGCATAGCTAGAACCGACGTCTCTACAATCAATTTAGCTGGCTGTCCACACTGAACAAGGTCAGTGGGAGAGTTTCTCCCATCAACCTCCCTTAACATCTCACAAGGAGTACCAAGGTCGACTGTGACCCTGAGACGTCGATTTTCACTTTCCTACCAGACGCGCAAAATAGAACTCTGGAAGATCAACCCTGAGGAGGTCAGTGTTCCGGGCTAGTGTGGACATAGCCTAAGATATGCAATTCCAACTACAACAATTGCGTAGCTGGAATTGATGTTTTCTAATACCAATTTTTCTGGCTGTCCGTTCAGAGGGAGGTCAATGGGAGAAACTCTCCCGTCAACTTCATTTACTGTTCGCAGCAGTGAGGATTACCAGGGCCCGCTGTTGACCCCTGATGGTTTGATTTACTGTGCCCCCGCTAGGTGCGCTAAATCAAACCCCAAAAGATCAACCCTGAAGAAGTCAGTCTTCTGGAAAGGGTAGACTGAGTCTAAGAAAGCTCACAAGCCACTTTTATGAGATTCCCAGAAGTTCTTCAGAAAAAAAAAATAAACAGGAATGCCATCTTTCTGTTCTTAAAAAACAAACAAAACCAGCAAGCAGGCCAGGGGAAAAACATTCTCTTTTACAAAACCCTTTACTCCCCATTCCTGTATCATAAAGGAGCAAAAAAGGCCAAAATCCTCTTTTTTATTTTCCTCACCACAGGCACATATGAGAACTGTCTGAGTATTCTGTGTAATTACCATATTATTAGCATCAATATTTCACATGCTATATAAAATAACCCTCCTTGGCTATGTCTACACGTGCATGCTACATTGAAATAGCTTATTTCTATGTAGCGACATCGAAATAAGCTATTTCGATGCATAACTTCTACACGTCCTCCAGGGCTGGCAACGTCGATGTTCAACTTCGACGTTGGCCAGCACCACATCGAAATAGGCGCTGCGAGGGAATGTCTACACACCAAAGTAGCACACATTGAAATAAGGGTGCCAGGAACAGCTGCAGACAGGGTCACAGGGTGGACTCAACAGGAAGCCGCCCCCTTAAAGGGCCCCTCCCAGACACAGTTGCACTAAACAACACAAGATCCACAGAGCCGACAACTGGTTGCAGACCCTGTGCATGCAGCATGGATCCCCAGCTGCCGCAGCAGCAGCCAGAAGCCCTGGGCTAAGGGCTGCTGCACACGGTGACCATAGAGCCCCACAGGGGCTGGAGAGAGAGCGTCTCTCAACCCCTCAGCTGATGGCCGCCATGACGGACCCCGCTATTTCGATGTTGCGGGACGCGGATCGGCTACATGTGCCCTACTTCGACGTTCAACTTCGAAGTAGGGCGCTATTCCCATCCCCTCGTGGGGTTAGCGGCTTCGATGTCTCGCCGCCTAACATCGATTTCAACTTCGAAATAGTGCCCAACACGTGTAGCCGTGACGGTCGCTATTTCGAAGTTGGCGCCGCTACTTCGAAGTAACGTGCACGTGTAGACGTGGCCCTTAAGCACAGTGTTCTGGTTATAGGGTAGCTTCTTGCCTATATGGACAGGGAAAAAAATATGATTGTGCTGCATTAGAGAGTTGTGATGTAACCCTGGCTAGGCCCTGTCTCTGCTAGAGTTATGACCATGTCAGAGAACTCAGTGACAATACAGTTGCCCTTTGACTTGGGCATGGCACTTTGTAACATAGAGGATACCCAGTCTTGCTTCAGCCATGGCCACAAACCCTTGGGCTTGTCCCAGGCTATAGCCTGGTAAAAGAACACAGCCCCTGTCCCTTCTGCTCCATGAAATGGAACAGTGTTGAACTGAGCCAAGGCACACCCTGCTCAGAATTGGGTCTAGACATAGCCTGAAGGAACCTAAAGGGGTGCTGAGTGCAGTGCATCCCCTGAAATGTTATATTTTAATCAAGTGTGCGGGGGGGGGTGGTTAATGAGATGCAATCTTGAGGCATGTTGTCTGCACCCACGCCTTTCTTACTCCATTTTTTTTTTTTGGTTCTGCAGGGGTGCAGGGGAGTTTACTTCTGAGATGTGTTAACACCAGCCTTCCCCACCACCAGCTCTGCTCAGCACTTTGTTGAAACCTTGGAGGAGTGCCCAGGTTGTGGCCATGTCTACCAAGATTCCCATTTCCTCAAAGTCTGTAAAAACTAGGGTCAGCGGCCATGCAGTGCCTCATGACTATGTGGAGTTTCACCTTTGGTTTTATTCACTGGCCACCAATCCTTAGCTACGGGAGTGCTCCTGGGTCCTGTGTTTTGAATCATTTGTTGGAAGACGACTTTTTCAAATCCGGGCTGTGCCATGCAGTTTGTCTAGCAGACAGAACGTTCAGGGTGAATGCTGGGTCCCCCAAAACACCTGTTGCCAGGACGTCAAACTTGAGCCATCACACACTGTGACAGTTCAGGGGAGGGAGATCTCACAAAAGCACAAGGGAAAATCCACCAGCATAAAATAGGGTTGTTTTCAAAACTGAGAGAAAACAAATCCAGCTTGAGGAGATGTCCCTCTGAAGACACAATGCTTGCAGGGCTGTCTCTGCCTGAGACACTTTTGTACATTACACACACTGGGGTAGAGGTCTAAGTGGGAACACTTGAGTCTGCATTTCAGAGCTCGAGGAGGAACTAAGGCATCTCCTCTGAGGATTTGGGTACCTAGGTGCTGATTTTGGAATCTCAAACTGGGCTGCATGTTTGGAAACTGGGGCCACAGAGTGTCATGTGCCAAGTTCTTTGGATAAACACCCTCTCCAGTGCCATGGAGAGGGAGGACATTACAGCTCCTGTGCCTCATAGGGTGTGTTGCTATGTGTTCTCTCAGACACTAGGAAGCAGGGCAGGTGGACTTTAAAGCCCTGGCCCCAGTAATGGAATCCATGTTGCCCTGGCATGGGGCATTGAGTTGATAAACAGACTTGGATCATATATGTGGAAGTCTTCTCCAGGCTTCTACAGAGCTTAAGAAGTGGAGAGGGATGAAGCATGCTCAGCAGTGAGGAACTGTAAGTTTCCAATCATCCTGAGTAAGCAGATCAGCGGGAGAACACCACCGCCAAGAAACAAACCTTAAGGAGCTGGAAGTGAGGAGACAGTAAATGACAATTGAACGGCAGCGAAATGGACAAGGACCAAAGTTCGAGGAGAATGTTTGGCAGTGTGTGTAGAGAAGGGACTGTGTCCAGTCTAGGGCAAACCTTGTTCCACTGGTAGGGTAGGACACAGGCATCCTAGGAGAGAATTCAAAGAAAGGCAAGGCAATAGGAACTGAGGCTGAGCAAGATTTAAAGCACAAGTGTATGCACAGTGTGTGGCGGGGGTTGTTACTCAGGCTTCTACAGGAAGGTCCTCGAACAATCCTAAAAAAAATCCTTTGATCACACCTTGAAAACAATTTTTCCTCGCACCATTAAAAAAAAAAAAAAAAAAAGCCCTGGGCTTTCAATAACATATTGAAGCTTTTCATGGCTGGCAGAATTGGAGGACTTGTTATGAACAACTGAGCCACACCTCTCCACCCCTGCAAAAAAATTGGTCAGGCAGATGATTTATGTACGTGTTGGCTTATTTAAATTATGGTCCTTTTCTGCCTGTTTCCTGTTTCTTAGCCTGAATCATCTGACATGTTTTTTGAAAGAGATTTATTTCCCTGTCATCCTACACTCTTCTAGATCTCACCAAGAGTGGCAGATCTTCCATTCACTGCTGAAATGTCATGTTTTTTTGTTCCCTGCATTTTTTTTAACTGAGGTTTTCAATCAGCAAAATAATCAGGTGCATAGTAATGAAGGGGGTAAATTATAAAAAAAAGAAAGATGTTTTATGTGAGAAATACAGGCACCATTAAGTGTGCGTCAAGGTCCCCAGCTCTTCCTGCAGTTGTAGGCTTGGCACACTATGTGCAGCTGATTGCCTGAGACAGAACACAAACTCACTATAGAAGTCCAGGAAGCTCCTGAGAAAGGGGCCACTAAATATATCTGAGGAGCAGATAAGGGCCTTGTCTCTCTCTCATAGAGGTCTGCTCACTTTGATAGGAGCCAGTTTAAATGGGAAAGTGGAAGAGAAATGAAACAGCGGTACAAAAGGCATGAAAATAATGTAATGGGCAGCAAACAGAGAAACAGAGAGAGGCCCCAATCTGAGTATGGAGGGTCATTAAAGGGACATCATTTTCACCCTCTCATTTGGAGGTGAAGTGAATAGGCCACAGAGACTGAGCTCCTCTCTTGCTCCTAGAAAGTGGCCTTCCAGGGCTGGGATGTGGCATATTGCTAGGGGAGCACAAGGGAAACCTTGCTTTGCCATTGCCCGTGCTGTAACTCTCCAATATTCAGAGGTGGTGAGGCTCTAGGGTTATCAGTTGTCTGGGCTCTGTGGTCCCTCACTCACCCAAATGGGTGAGCCTTTCATTCTGGGGGACCCAACCCATCATCACATAGGGGGGGCTCCTTTCACAAGCACTAGACTGACACCAGCATTAAAAAGAAAGTGACCACCTTTGTGCCTTGTGAGTTTCTAGTGATAATGAATGAGCGAGAGAAGGGAAATAAAAGAGCTGATTTAAGATCTTTCATTTTTCCATGGTACCAGAGTGTCCATGTGCTAGGAGGGCAGGGTCATTGCCAAGAGGAAAAGGAAGTGACATTGTACGGTGAAAGCCATTAAGTAAGGAGAATTGTAGAATTTGGTTTAAGTCTTGCTTGGGTCTAAGTAAAGCAACAGAGTTGCTTTGAACATTATACCTAGTGAATGTTTCTATCTAGATTCTTACATGGCCCATATCACCATAGTAACTGTGCATCTCCCTGGCACGGGTGGATTGTTGATTCCCACAGAACCCTTCAAGAAAGCAAAGTATTATTTTCCCCATTTTACATGTGAAGAGGCAGAGAGACTGAGGACGGCTCTACACTATAGACAGCTTGCTGGCATAGCCATGTTGGTCAGGAGTACAACAAGGTCTGGTCGTTCACTGACAGAGCTGTGTTGGCCAGAGGGAGATGCAGTTATATCAGCAAAACTGTGCTTCAGCTAATATAGCTTAATTTACTTGGGAAGCTGGAATAAATGATACCAGCAAAAGTACAATTAGGCAAATCATGGGAGGTGCACAGAGGGGGGCACATGACCTCCCCATGTAACTCTGCCCCACCCCCAGGCTGGCCCCTCACACTCTTCCCATTCCCAGAACTGCAGCGGTGAAAGAAGCAGGATCTAGGGCTGCCCTTCCACACAGCTATGTCTGCTGGAGCCTGTACAGCCCTGCCAAAGTAGAAAAGCCCTGTGGTCCCAGGAGCTGGAGTGGTGAAATGAACAGAATGCCAGCAGCAACTCCAGTGTGGCTGATGCAGTACCACCCCCAGCCCTGTCCCCCAGGAGCACTATATAAACCCCAGTGATGCAGCTGTGTGAAAAGGCTGGGAGTGGCACAGCTGTGCTGAGGGAGCTGCCAGTGTGGGGCTATCATTCTGCTCCATTTCCTTGCTTAATGTGCCCCCTCCAGCATCTGTCCACATGAGAAGCTCTTTCCCAGTATAGTATACAAGAGTAGCTATACCAGCAAAGTGTTCCTTGTGTAGACACAGATGGACTTTTCTGCACTTGAAAGATTTGCCATTATAGCTATACCTGTTTAGCTATGCTGGTAAACTCCCCTAGCGTAAACACAGCTTAGGCCATGTCTACGCTACAGGGACTATAATGGCATAGTTGCAGTGCCAGTGTAGCCCTATAGGGCAGATACAGCCTCCAGCAATGGGCAGGATTTTTCCATTACTGTAGAAAAATGGCCTCACTGAGTAAGGTTGACAGAAGCATTTGTCACAGAGCCATAGAAATGTAGGGCTTGAAGGGTCCTCAGAGCCCAGTAAGTCCAGCCCCCTGTACTAAGGTACCACCAAGTAAATGTCCAACTAAATTCTTCCACTGACCTACCTGCATCTACAATGGGGTTAGCTATAGCATTCAGGGTTGCGGATTTTGAGATGGCTGAGTGCCATAGCTATACTGGTCTCAGTGGTAAATATAGACCAACCCTCTATGGGGAAAAAGAGAAAAACAAAACAACAAAAAATTTTTGCTGCTATAGTTTAGACCTGTGGCTCCCAGAGTACTCTGCCCGTCTCAGGAAGCCGATTTGTCATGCATACCCTGAAGTTTCACCACACTTAAAAACGACTTGCTGACAAAATCGGGTATAAAATACACAAATCTCACAAAATTGCTCACTTTTTCATTTTTAAGCATAGAACTACAAAATATATCCATTGGAATATAAACATGGTACTTGCATTTCAGCATGAAGTACTGTACCCAAATTATGGAGTGCGATTTGCTTATCTTTTGTTGACAGTTCCCCACCCTTTAGACACAGCCTCAAAGCTCAGAGGAGGTGAAGACCAAGCTATATCCCATGTTAGGATGACAGTGTTTTGCGGAAGATCCCACAAGTAGAATATCAGCGAGTGCTGCAGTCAAGTTTGAGATACACAGAGTTGGGAAGCGTGGAAAGGGGGCTGGAATAAGGGAAAACATGCAAGTTCAGCATGTGGGGAGGACCTTGCAGCCCCTAGATGCAAGCAGCGTATTAGCGTTTGAAGTTCATGTTCCCTACAATGCATTGGCGTCACCAAACAATGAATATTAACATTTCCTGTTGTAATAGCAGAAAATAATGTTAACGAGAGAGAGAGAGAGAGAGAGAGAGAGATAAGGAAGTCGTTTGCAATGGTGGTTTGTTTGTTATGAATAGTACTGGGGCATTATTAAATATGCTGTGAACCAGTCAGTACAGAAGTTAGCCTGCTTACAGTGCAAGCAGCTGCTGCCTTCCAAGGAACAGGTAGTGACTTTAAAACAAAGAATGACTTGCAGAAGGAGCCTCTGTTCCAAGTCAGAAGGTTTCCAAGGTCCTTTTCTTGAGGACAGTGTTTATCTGATTCTAGAGCCATGATGGAAGTGCAAGAAAAGGTAATATAAAATTTCTTTCCTCTGTGCCTGTGGAGGCTGGAGGTGTGATGGGGGCATGAGAAGGGGGAATAAGATGGAGAGGAATGTGGTTACAGTCTCTAAATTCCTCAGATCACGGCTTCTCCACCTCAGCTTGGTCATAAGATGACATTATCCTTAAGGCTGGTGACACTCAAAATGGAAAGTGACCTGTGAAGTAGCCGCTAAGAGATAGGAACCAGATTTGGCCTTGCTTACTCCTTAGGAGCCATTACTGATGAGTTGCCTGTCTGTCCTCACTTAGGGAGGGGGCACTACAATCAAGGGCGTAGCTGAGTGGGAGATGGAAGGGTAAGAGTCTGTTCCGAATCACAAGGTGGAGCAGGAGGGACCAGGAAAGGATTCAGAGAGCTGAACACCTGATTTGTCACTTTCTGAAATCTTTCTCCTTTCAATTCTTCCTCACAATGAGTTTTGCATATGTTTTGATTTACTCCACTGACTGTTCTAGGAGGGAGGCCCATCTCAGGCGCCAGGCGACTGGCAAAGAAGTGCTAAAGCAGTAAATCCCAAACTGCGGATCACAGAGCACTTAGTCTGTGGTGAGCTGGCTTCCGTAGTTCTAATACTCCTCAATGTTTCCACCTGCTGCTAAATCAGATTAAAATAAATTAAAATCACGTGAACAACTTTCCTAATGTTACTTTTCCATGTAAACTATTGCTGGGATTTCCACAGGCGTGTGCCACAGTTGTGACTCAGAGGGTTGGATCCAGGCAACTGAAAACAGGAGAGAAAGTCTGGCCTGTGCAAGTGTGAATGCAAGGGTTAGAAGTGGGACTGCACAGGTCTGCCAATGCGAGGAGAGTCAGGGGCAGTTACCCTGGGGCCCAGCATTTCAAAGGAGCTTGGAGCTCCAGCTGCTGCCACTGCTACTTTCACAGCGATGGTGGCCAGAGCTTCAGGCCTCTTTGAAGTGCTGTGGCAGTGCTGTTCTGCTGCTGAGCTCGGCTCTGAGGGGAGGGTCCAGTGCCATGATCCAGGAGGTTCTAAGGGCCAACTGTCCTAAGCCCTGCCCCTTTCCCGGCCTGGAGCCAGGACCTCCCAGCTTGCTCCAGGGCCCCTGCTGGCTGTCAGCCCTGCTGGGGCTGCATGATGACAAATAGGTGAGACGGTGGGGGCAGGCTGATCGGGAATAGATGGAGAGATGAGGGCTGAGTGATGCTGAATGGGAGAGCAGATGAGTCCAACCCATGATGATGAATGTAAGATGTTCTGCACACTCACAAGAGGAGGGAGGGTTGTTACATAGACAAACGCTGTATTAATACATCTGTTAGTCTATAAGGCGCCACAAGACTTCTTGTCATTCTCGAAGCTACAGACTAACATGGCTACCTCACTGATACTCTGTATTAATATGTGGCCCAGGAATCGGGTGGCATGTGGGCTCTACTTTGGCAGAAAGGTGAGGGCACCCTGAACCAATAGTGTCATCAAGGATAAGTGTTACCCACTCCTAGGAGTTCAACGGGAATCACACAATTTTGGCCATGGGCTGCAGCCAGTCTCAAGATGAATCCAGAGGTGCCAGCCAGCATGGGAGAACTTCAGCCCTGCCTGTGAGGCTGGGGTCAGAAGTCCCATGTGATTGGCTGCCTTCCCCACTGCCCAGCCTCCTGGAGAAAAGCAGCCAATCAAGCGTTCCGCAGGAGGGAGGCAATGTTCTCTCCCCTCCCCTCAGAGTCTGAGAGGAGTTTGGGAGCGCTGGGAGAGCAGTGGCACCTTTCACACAGGGTTGGGTGAGAGGGAGCAGAAACAGCCCAGTTGTTCACGGTTCCTCCCTCCTTTCCTCTCCCTTGTCCATCCCTGAAATCTCAAGCCTGGAAGGGAGAGAGCAGCAGTGACGGATCAATGGCGTTGGAGGTGTGGGAGCTGGAGCTTCCCCCACTCCTGCCCCGCCCAGCAAAGACCCATTAAGGGCAGGTCTCCACTAGGCCTTAAATTCAATCCTAGATGAGCAAATCCAGCCACAGCAATTGCATAGCTGGAATCAACTTATCTGCAATTGACTAACCTGCCCATCCTCGCTGAGGGAGGTTGACAGGAGAAACTCTCCCCTTGGCGTCCCTTACTCCTCGCAATAGTGAGGAGTACAGGGGTCGACTGTTGATCCCAGATAGTTTGATTTTGCACATCCCCACTCGGCGCATGAAACTGAACCCCAGAAAAGCTCGAACCTGAGTGATGTACCCTTAGTTATGTCATGTGCTCACAGCTGCAGAATGGCCACATAAGGAGCAAGATGGGACTTGCCAATTGACTAGATCTGGAATGGCCAAACTTACTGACCCTTCAAGCCACATATGATCATTTTCAGAAGTTTAAGGGCCGGGCATATTTGCCTGGGCTCAGGACAGAAGTCCCTATCGCCACTATGCTGCTCAGAACAGGATCCATGAGGTCCTACCCAGCCCTGTCTGGCAGACAGCAAATAAAGTGAGGGCATAGGAGGCGCTCCATGAGCCACACTTTAACTATAAAAGAGCTTGCACTCCTTAGTTTGGCTCTTTATTGCCAAAAGCCAGTGACTACCATGATGAAGTGGAATATACTCCCAAAAGGAGATTGCAGCCAAAACCTCCTCTGCTCTTGGAAGCATGCATCCCACAATCACGAGCCCAAAGGAAGATAGCATGGCATGGGGCAGGCAACTGAGGGTCTTTACAGAGCCTCCAGAAGGGCTGACAGCTTCCTTCCACTCTTCCTCCGGGGAAGCAGGATAGAAATACCCACTACCCAACCCTCTTGAGCCCAGCAGCCTTCACTGGCTTTGCCATTAGCACATTGCTGCGCCAACGGCCCTCCGACACAACCCTCACAGAACTCAGAATTCACTGAAAAGAAATGTCTGTGTGGATTGGCTCCGGCACAGCAAACTCAACACAGGTAATTCACCTAGGGATAGTTTTTTCATGTCATCAGGCACATAACTCATTCATAAGACCCAATGGCCAGACCGCCCACCCCGCTACCCTTCTCAGCACAATATGTCAACAAGGGACAGCCCCTGAAAACACACCTCTAACCAAGCCACTTGCCACCTTGCCTCTAACAAAGGAGTCAGCCCTGGGCTCTGCAGTAAGCAGGCACCCCAGGGATTATGGCAGACAAGTGCTGTGCTGCTTTTCACTGGCAACAAGGCCTGCTATAGTCCCACTGGGGAGGAAGTGAAAAGGAAAGAATCTCATTAAATGGTGTGAGGTACTTTTCTCCTCATGTCACGTTGGAGGTGAAATTACACTTGGAGGGAGGGCAACGGTGAAGCCCCCCTGGGATGTCCACAGTCCCGTGCACAAACTTAATTTCAGGCTCTGCTGAAGCTCTGCATTTTACAGATAGATGCACACACAGACAGGCAGCTGTGTGAAAAAGGAGACAGACAGGCCTTTGGCTGTGAAGACAGCCCTATGCCTAGTGCTTAAATAGCCACACTAGTATTATTTTTCTGCCGTCCTGGCCCCTGCCACGGCATCTGAGCTCAGGCAATTTTAAAATGCCTGCCGTCTCCCAAGCACACTTTAGTGGAGAAGATTTTCGTCTAAGGGTTCAAGTTAGTTCCTCATTCCAGCCATCATGGAATCAGAACTGGAAGGAACTTTGAGAGGTTTTTCAAGCCCAGTCCCCTGCACTCACGGCAGGGCCAAGCATATCTAGACCACGCCTCAGAGGTTTGTCTAACCTGGGCTTAAAAATCTCCAATGAAGGAGATTCTGCAACCATCCCAGGCAGTTTATTCCAATGTATAATCACCCTGACAATTGGGAAGTTTTTCTTAATATCCAACCTAAACCTACCATGCTGCAGTTTAAGCCCATTGCTTCTTGTCCTATCCTGAAAGAGTCAGGAGAAGAATTTTTCACCCTCCTGCTTGTTACAACCTTTTAGGTACATGAAAGCTACTATCATGTCCCCTCTTGGTCTTTTCTTTTCCAGACTGAAGAAACCAAGTTCTTTCAATCTTCCCTTGTGGGTCATGTTTTCTAAACTGTTTTTGTTGCTCTTCTCTGGACTTTCTCCAATTTGTCCAAATATTCCAGAAATGTGACATCCTGAAACGGACACAATCTAAATTCTTCCAAGCTGCATGGGTCTTCCTTCTGGTTTAACAAAGTCTTCAGGCAAAGGCTCGGGACATGGCCATATAGTGTTATCCCTTTTTAACCCAATTAGCTCTGTTTTCTGGAGCTTGTGGATCGTTAGATTAGCAGTGGAAAAGGATGAGTCAAGTGTTTCTTTGATACAATCTTACATACCTATAAACAATGTACGAAGTCCTATTTTGTTTGTATACACCCAGGTAACCAACAGGAGACAGTTTCTTTGCTCAATGTTCTAAATCATTTTCTTACACCAAAAGTTCTCTCTCTCAGCTTTCTTTCAGTGTTACGTTACCAGTGCTTCTGTGGCTGTGGCCTTAATTTTCCACTTCTTTTCTCTCAGCTTCTCGCTGGTGTTTTTCACAGATGTGCTCACCCATAAACGCACACAGCTCCATCAGTTAATGCCTTAGCAGCCCTTGCATTTCCTCTGTCAGTCCCCCAAGCAAAACCCCTTGGTCCACATGGGTCAGCTTTTACTTAGACCAGGGGTCAGCAAGAAGAGCCATTTTTTTCTGAATTTGGTAAAAAGCTCAATAATTCAAGAACTGCAATGCATGTGACAAGAAGACAGTCCTTAATGAATAACATCAAATCACACTTTTTGTAACCCCTATTTTAAGAACAGTGCACACACAATGATTTGTAATGTGATACATGTTTACTGAAGGATGTCCACAAACTTCTTACAATTCTGTTTCCTCACATTTTATGTATGCATATGTTTGTACCACAATCTTCCTGCCTTTCACTCCCAAAACTATTATAATTATGCCAATTTTACTTCAGGTTTAATTTGAGGTTCTTTCTTAAAATGTGTGTTGCCCTTCACAACAGGAATGCCACAAGTTTCCTTTTCACCCTTCCATTCTACAGAAGAGGAATACCTCGGTGGTTAGAACACCGTCCTTTGTAAGCTGTCTGTTGTGAGCTCAGTCCTTGAGGGGACCTCCCAAGGGTCTGAGGCAGGTTAGATTTCATAATAAATCTGTCAGGGATGGTGATAGTTCCTGCTGTGAGGACTGGACTTTGACCTCTTGAGGTCACTTCCAGCTCTTTGAGATCTGCATATCTCCATGTTCCTTTTCAAAATCAATACTTTATTAGCAACCCAATCAAAACACAGATACAGTATCATCTCCCACAATGCACTGCACGTACTAAAAGGGGAGTTATCCAACTTTTTGAGACCACATATTTGCTATTTAGATATGAGTTGTTTGTTGGGCTTTTAGATGTTCACCATTTATTGAAAATAATCAGGAGGGTTTTTTTTTAACCTTGCAATTATAGCGTCCGGAACCACAAGAAGTACTTAACGAGCTGCATGGAGTTCCAGAGCCACAGGTTGCAGACTCCTGACTGAGACCTTGCCATGCTCCTGGAGTTTGAGCAGTGTTCCCATTGCTTCAGCTGTATGTTGCCATGACTGTGCTCACTCGCTTATCCTGACTGAGAGGCAACTGTTAGACATGCCAGTTTCAACACAACCCATAGAAATGCACATAGCCAAGTAAGCAGGGTCTGAGCCAGCTCTCCCCTGACATCTAGTGATGAGCTAGGGAAGAAGACTTCGGGAAAAGATGTATTTGCATGAACACACCTTCTCCTCCTCCATATTCAGTAGAGGGAGCTGCCTTAGTGGTTTGCCAGTGTGGTCCGTTTGGGAGAGTGCTGGATTACAGATCACTTTAATGGTATCCTTACTGTCTGAGTGAAGGACAGCAGCAACTTAGCTTTATCTGACCCTCACTGTCTATACAGGGGGTAGGCAACACCTAAGTGCACTGAAGGGTGGTAGGAGGAGAGAGAGACGTTCCTAACTGCTGGAAGGAGTCCAGAGCACAGTCTGATCCCTCTCTCTCCACCAATGAGGCTCAATTGAGTATCGTCCTTTTGTTCGGCATCCCCTAGAGCAGACATCACTGGTAACCAGCTGCTGAGGCTTAGATCTGGAGGGAGGCATTGCTGTAGTACAAAAGGTGGCACAGCCTGCACAGAGACCTGGGCTCAGTCGTGGAACCTCAGCCTGCACCACTGGAGCAGGGAGGTAGCCAGAGCAGTGGGTAGCAGCCACAGGCCAGCAACAACCCAGTGAACAATGGCACAGTGGCTGATTGAGGCAGCAGCTGCAGGCTGGGATGGTGGCAAGAACAGCACCTCATTGCATTGGTAGCACAACAGCTTTTCCTCTGGGCTGGGAGGTGAACTCATGTGAATGCACCTCTGGCTCTTCGCTAACCCAAGACTGCAACTCTGAGCCGGCTGCAGTGAAGGGAGGGGGAAGTGCCATATTGAATATTTATCGTGTGTCACGCCACAAGGTGAGAAACTGAGGCAAAGACCATTGCCCTGGCGTGGGAGTTTGCTCATGGTCGTATGCTTTTGAAACACGGCTGTGGTGTTTTCCCAGATTAATGCTGAGTGCCTTTTTAAGCTTCTTTACACAGCCCTGTGAGCAGGAACGTGTTGCCTCTCAGAAGTGCCAAGGGGCAGTGATTAATTTTCCCAGGTTACCGGCTGGG
This sequence comes from Carettochelys insculpta, assembly GCF_033958435.1. Classification (NCBI taxonomy): domain Eukaryota; kingdom Metazoa; phylum Chordata; order Testudines; family Carettochelyidae; genus Carettochelys; species Carettochelys insculpta. Next base: position 225,636,752 of record NC_134137.1, read on the forward strand.
GGCTTGTGCCAGATGTGTTTTGTATTGTTAAGAGGAACCCCTAGATATTGAACCAGCCCTTGTTGCTGCTGTCTGCGCCTGGCAGAAGGATTACAGGAGTAAGCGTATGCTAGCAGGCTGCTTGGCATGTGTTAATCTAGCTACTAGTGCATTAGCTTCCTCACACTATATACACATATATGGAGGTTGAGACGAGGTGAGCCGCTGTTTCCCCTCTTGGCCAGTAGCACATGAGAACAGGTCAAGGGTGATTATCAATGCAGCTGCTGATTGTGTTGTGGCCATTTTAAGCTGACAAAGTCTGAGCCTTTTAGACCTGCCCAAAACCAAATGCTCCCCACCAGCTGAGGGGGAAGAACCACTGGCCCCAGGTCTCAGCTGAGCATGGGGGACAAGAAATGGAGGAAACAAGAGCAGGAGTGAGGTCAGAGGTAAAGAATTAGGGATCCAATGTGTGACATTGAGCGGGGAACCTCTGATATCACTTCCCACTCCTCAGAGACATCCAGGGAGTCAGTCGACACTTCCCAGAGGCAGCTGCTTCAGGCCCCAGAGTCCAGCTCCACATCCTGGAAGGGGCAGGCCCAGGACAGTCAGTCCTTAGCACCGTCTGGACCATGGCACTAGGCCCTCACCCACTCTCAGGAATGTCATTGCAGGTTTTGGTAGGGAGGCAGTGGGGCTGACATCCAGGGCTAGGTAGGAGGAGGTCCAGTTGCATATGCCCAGAAGGAGTGGGGCTGAAGATAGCCAGACCTCAGGCCCCCCATCCCAAGCTGGCAGAGAGGCAAAACACTGCTCCAGCCCCCATAAAACTGCTCCACATGGCAGCTCAAAGGACCCAGGAGATCCCTGCTGCCCTTGAAGGGCTGTTCTGGGGCCATTTCCCCTCTTGACCCACTATTGTTGAGCATGTAGCTAGGCTGCCCCCCTCTTCTCTCAAGGATGTGTGTGAGTGTGGGGCTGGGCTCCCTCCTTTCCTCTGGGTGTGTGTGTGTCAGAGGGGAGATAGGCTGTGATAGTACACTACCTCTAAGAAATTTGTTATGCTCATCCGAGTTATGAATAAATGCAAAGGATTGGAAGGAGGTTCCAACCCGAGTGTCTCTCTAAATATGTGCGAGCATAGACATCACCCCCATACCATGCACTGAAGGCGCTCGCGTCTGAGAGACTCTGCTCCCCTCAGAAATATTACCAAGTGAACAGGCGCTAAGATTATATACCGGGTGGAAGAGAAGGGTAGTGCCGATGACACACAGCTACAAAATGGCTGGCTGCTTCATGCAAGGATTTGTTATTTCTGCACGGTAACCAGTAGCAAGCATATTCGGGGAAAAAGTCCTTGGAATTCAAAAGTGCATTTGCTGTCCTGCGAGAGAGACAGTCTGGGCCCCAGCTGGCAATCTGACCCAGCCCACTGTAAAGGAAAGAGTCTCTCAAACAAGTGTGAAAGTGGAACTAACTGGAAGAATAGCTGCTTCACCCAGGTGTGCTGTCATTGGCCCCGAAATTGTAGAGTTGGAAAAAAGTAGGTAAGTTTTAAGAGTAACTTAAATAACGTTTGTGGTGTGACAGCATGTTTGTTTCTTGATGGCAGGGAAAGATCCCAGCAGGAGGTCATATTTTAGTTCTGCTGCTCCTACAGTGAAGCATTATTACTAGGTGACAGAGCAAAGGATAACCAGCTTGAGGGAAGAAGTAGAAGAGTGAATTAGCTTTTTAATCAGTGTGGCTGGGAAGCAGGTGAGGTGGGCCTCAAAGAAACAGCCGAGCAAGAGACGCATAAATAAATAAAGTGGGTAGAGGGTAGGCATGCCCCACTGCCCTGTGGGTTATCCTGGGAAGGAGCAAGGCTAAGGGAGTAAACCCTGACAGAAAATCCGGAGGGGAGTCCTAAGGTGGTTCTGTGCCAACTTCTGCATCTGAGCTGGTACCAGACGTGGAGGTTATCCTCTCCTTTGAACTATATCAGTAAAGCCGAGGGTGGGGGGGACTGGCGTCTGGGCAGCCCAGGGTCCCAAAAAAATTGCCCAGGCTCACGCCTGGAGAGGTACTCCAGCATCACTTAACAGCATTGAACCAACACAGGAGGTAACAGATACCGGTTATAAGCTCTTGCTCGATTGACGTAGAGAACAAGCGCCGGGGTTGCCTTCGATGGTGGGAGAGATCATCGCATCTCACTGGACAGTCACCGCCCGCCTCAAGCTGGGCAGCCCCCAGCCAGAAGGGTACTGTCCCGCCACAGTTCACCTGCCTCACTGGGTGTGTGAGGCTGAAGGTTCCCAAACCTGACAAGTGACTGAAATTTGAGCACCACGCAAACCAATAAGAAAATCAACAAGAAAAGGAAACCAACAAAGTTTTAAGCTTGCTTGCTGGAATGTGCAGACCATGCTGACCGGTTTGACTGAAGATCTTCAGGACATCAGCGACACCCGAAAGACCACTGTCATCGATGAGGAACTGAAGAGACTCCAAGTTGACATTGCTGCTCTGCAAGAGACTCAACTCGCAGATTCGGGATCTCTAAAGGAAAAGGACTACACCGTCTTCTGGCAGGGTAAAGCCCAAGAGGAACCCAGGGAGCATGGTGTTGGCTTTGCCATCAGAAACACCCTTCTACAAATGGTAGACTTAGTCATGGGTGGATCAGAAAGACTTCTTCAGGTCATACTTCAAACTTGCGCCAGTCCTGTCCACCTGATTAACGCCTATGCTCCAACCCTGTACACCACACCAGAAGTAAAAGACAAGTTCTATGGTGTGCTTAGTGCTGCCATAGCGCAAATACCTGCTCGTGAACAACTGTACATTTTGGGTGACTTCAGTGCAAGAGTTGGAGCCGATTGTGACTCATGACCTTCCTGCTTAGGCCACTTCGGTGTGGGAAAAATGAATGAAAACAGACAGCGTCTTCTCGAACTTTGCACGTACCACAATCTGTGCATCACAAACACATTCTTCCAAACAAAGCCACAGCACAGAGTGTCATGGAGACACCCACGCTCGAAACACTGTCATCAACTAGACGTGGTCATCACTAGACGTGATAACCTCAAAAACATCCTTCTGACATGCAGCTATCATAGTGCCGACTGCAATACAGATCACTCGCTAGTTTGCTCCAAACTCAAGGTGATTTCCAAGAAGTTGTACTACTCTAAACCAACTGGAAGGCCCCACATCGATGCCAGAAAGACAGCAAACTCAGAGAGAGCCAAAAAGTTCAGTGACCCTCGAGGAGAATCTGCGCAGCAGCCCTGGGGGTGCCGATGTGCCAACCAGATGGCAAAATCTGAGGGATACAATCTACAACATGGACTTGTCTGTGTTTGGAAGAAGAGCTAGAAACACAAATGACTGGTTCAAAGCTAACTCCGATGAGATGATTCCAGCCATCAAAAAGAAGCACGCTGCACTCCTGGAGTACAAACGCTCACCAAGCCAGAGTACCCTGCAAGCACTCAGAGCAGCCAGAAAAACAGTACAGCAGACAGCCAGGCGCTATGCCAACAACTACTGGCTAGAGCTATGCAGCAGCATCCAGACCAGTGCTGACTCTGGTAATCTCAGGGGAATGTACGAGGGCATCAAGAAGGCAATGGGACCCATCGAGAACAAGATGGCACCTCTGAAATCCAAATCTGGTGAAGTCATCACTGACAAAGCCAAACGGAGCGCTGGGTCGAGCACTACTCTGAGCTGTACTCACGCGAGAACATTGTGGCTGATAAAGCCCTCGATGTCGTCAAGCTCCTACCAGTAATGGACGAACTGTGGACCAACTGTGGACAAACTGAAGAAAGCCATCGACAGCATTGCAGTAGGAAAGGCCCCAGGCCAGGATATACCACCAGAGGTAATCAAGTGTGCCACGGATACCCTCCTGGAACCCCTACATGAGCTACTGTGTCTGTGCTGGAAAGAGGGAGAGGTTCCACAGGATATGCGCGACACTAACATTGTAATGTTGTATAAGAACAAAGGAGACAGAAGAGACAGCAACAATTACCGTGAAATCTCCCTCCTAAGCATCACTGGTAAACTGTTCGCTCGCATCATCCTCAGCAGACTCCAGAAGATTGCTGAGAGGGTGTATTCCAAATCACAGTGCGGATTCCATGCAGAGAGATCTACCATTGACATGGTCTTCCCTCTGAGGCAGCCGCAGGAGAAATGCAGGGAGCAGAGAAAGCCACTCTATATTGCCTTCATTGACCTGACTTAGGCCTTCGACTTGGTCAGCATGGATGGACTGCTCAAACTGCTCCACAAGACAGGCTGTCCACCACGGTTACTCAGGATGATCCAATCTTTCCACGAAGACATGAGAGGAACCATCCAATATAACGGCACATTATCGGATGTTTTCAGCATCAGGAGTGGCGTCAAACAAGGATGCGTCCTTGCTCCAACATTGTTCAGGATCTTCTTCACACTCCTCCTGAAGAACGCCTTTGGATCTTCAACAGAGGGCATCTTTTTGCACACAAGATCTGATGGGAAACTATTTAATCTTGCAAGGCTGAAAGCTAAATCTAAGGTTTGGGAAGTCCTCATCAGAGATATGCTGTTCGCAGATGATGCTGTTGTCGTGTCACACATGGAAGACCAGCTTCAGAAGCTGCTGGATCAATTCTCCAAAGCATGCAAGGACTTCGGGCTTTCCATCAGCCTAAAGAAGACAAACGTACTTGGTCAGGATGTTTCTGAGCCTCCATCAATCAGCATTGACAACTATACATTAGAGGTCATCCACAAGTTCGTTTACCTCGGGTCCACCATCACTGACACCCTGTCATTGGAGACTGAGCTAAATAGGAGGATCAGAAAAGCAGCCACAACTCTGTCCAGACTCAGCAAGAGAGTGTGGAATAACATCAAGCTGTACACCCACACCAAAATGCAAGTCTACAGCGCCTGCATCCTCAGCACCCTCCTTTATGGCAGCGAGTCTTGGACCCTGTACGCCCAGCAGGAAAATAGGCTGAACGTCTTCCACTTACGCTGCATCAGGCGCATCCTTGGAATATTGTGGAAGAACAGAGTGTCCAACACTGCTGTCCTTGAGCAAGCTGGAATCCCAACCATGCACACCCTCCTCAGGCAGCAGTGGCTCCGCTGGCTTTGCCACGACCACAGGATGAATGATGGAAGGATCCCAAAAGACAGCCTGTATGGCGAGATAGCCTCTGGCAAAAGACCTCCCGGACACCCCCAATTGCGCTAAAAAGATATCTGCAAGAGGGACCTCAGGGAGGTAGACATCGATCCAGACAGCTGGGAGGAGCTGGCAGATGATCGCAGCAGGTGGGGGCAGGAACTACACAAGGGCCTTCAGAAGGGCGAGATGAGGATCAGCTAGCAGAGGAGAAGCGAGCGCACAGAAAGCACACTAAGGACCTGCCAGACACCCATTACACATGCAACAGATGCAGCAAGGACTGTCACTCTCGTGTGGGCCCTCACAGTCACAGTCGACGCTGCATATGATGATTCCAAATGGAACTAGAAGGGTGCGACCCATAGTCTACGTAGACTGAAGTGTGCCTACTACTACTGGAGGGTAGGCGGGGGCCAGTGTCCTGCAGTGGCAGGGTTCTTGGGGAGGCTGCTGCCCCCCTTGGGTCCCCAAATGGTGCCCCTGCCCACTCCCTGCCAGCCGCAGTGGCAGAGGCCGGAGCTCTGTGCCCCTTTGAAACACCAGGCATGGAGCAACTGCCCCCTTTCCCCACATCAACATGCCTGCCCAGAGGGATTCTGCCTAGACATATGACCAGAAATAGGCTCTACAGTCCTAGAGCACCAGACCCCCATCCAGCTTCCTCCTCCCATTGTGATGAATGGCCATATTGACAAGTGCCAGCAGGAGGCTGATGCAGAGGTGTGAGACTTGAAGGAGCTATGGATGGAGAGTGAGTGGACCAGGAGGCGAAGGGAGAAGTGCAGTCAGACCCTCAATAAGAGGTTCTGGAGGAGTCAGAAGAAGAACTGCAGCCTGAGGCACTTGTTTCTGTGTATGCCAGGATCTCCCAGGCATCTTGAAAAGGACTAGTGTGAGGCGAACCTATGGACATTGACCATGCTCACAGGTCCATGAAACAGCTGTCTGGTAATATCCCCAGCAGGCTGTGGAACCAGAGAGGATTACAGAATGGTCCACCATAGTTCCATTCAAGAGCATGTGTGGAAGAGAGAGAGGAGGCATGGCCAGAATGTCCCTATTCCCTAGCTTTTCTACAGTGACCCAATAGCATGAGGGCTATTGCACCCAAAGCATAAGTTTAGACAATCCTTGTCTGTTCTCCTCTACCCTCCAAGTCCTGATCCATTTGTCACAGAAGCCTAGAGATAGGGGAGGCATAGGCCACCAGATATAGCCTATGTGCTGCGTTCAGGACTGGCACAGAGAAGAGTTCCTTCCAGGGTCCACAGCATGGAGCATCGGGCACTTGTAATTATAGCTACCTGGGTGTTTCATGAGACCAATGAATGTCTTTTTGTTTTACTGTCCACAAAACAAGATGTAGCACAGGAGAATATGAGTTATTAATAAGCGGAGTGGAATTTACAGGTAGGAAAAATCCAATTCTGACCATTTTGGATCTCCTTGAGAATTCCCTCCAGAGCGTGTTGTTTCCTGCAGCTCCTCAGCTTTCACTGGTATTCAATTCACAGCCCTGGTTGGAAAGAAACTCTTTGTCCTGTGGTCACAGCAGTGTTATTGTTATATAGCCTATCACAAGCTACTGTTGCCCAGAGAAGACGGATCAATAACATGGGATGAGTGATACTGTATTTGAAAGAGGTAGGTGCATTTATCTAGCCTTCTGGTGTCAAAGAAAGAGCAATCCCACTTGCTGCGCTGGTATTAAACTGGCAAGAGATAGAAATGAGTTCTCAGACTTATAAAACTAGGTAAATTACATGGCTGCACTCTTCAGTGAAAATGACTGTGTTTTCAGTTTAGAGTGATAATCTCTTACAGTGAGATTCCTCCTGATATGCATGGGTCAGTATTATTCCCCATTTAAAGATGAGTACACTGATGTCACACACAAAGATGGTGACTTGAATCAGGATCATGCACAGTGAATTAGTGGCAGACTCAGAAAGAGAACCATGGAGTCCAGAGTCCAATCTGAATGTACAATACCCTAGACTACATTATATCACTAGTTAAGGCAGCTACCCATTGAGAAAGAGTTGTGCTTCAGGCCATAAGCTTTCATTTAAAAACAATTATCCTTGTATCCATTATGATTGTGGAGAGAAACCTCAAAAATGTGGCCCAAATGAACAAAAACAGTGATGTCTGAATCATCTTGCAATCAGTTTGAAAGAAGGGCTCTGACTGAAGTGAACTTTCCTGTTCACTTCAACCTAATGATGATAGGGTTTACCATCAATATTGTTAACTTTTCAGAGCTCATCATGTAGCACAATTATGTGGCAAAGCAACATTGCCTTATCATTCATCAAGTTCCCTCAAGTCTCACCTCTGCCAGGATCTAAGAACATAAGAACATAAGAATGGCCATACTGGGTCAGACCAAAGGTCCATCTAGCCCAGTATCCTGTCTGCCGACAGTAGCCAATGCCAGGTGCCCCAGAGGAGGTGAACCGAAGACAATGATCAAGCGATTTGTCTCCTGCTATCCATCTCCTGCCTTCGACAAAAGGCTAGTCACCATACCTTACCCCTTGCTAATAGCCATCTATGGACCTAACCTCCAAATATTTATCGAGCTCTTTTTTAAACTCTGTTAGAGTCCTGGCCTTCACAGCGTCCTCTGGTAAGGAGTTCCACAGGTTGACTGTGCACTGTGTGAAGAAAAACTTTCTTTTATTAGTTTTGAACCTGCTACCTATTATTTTCATTTGGTGTCCTCTAGTTCTTATATTATGGGAACAAGTAAATAACTTTTCTGTATTCACTTTCTCCACACCATTCATGATTTTATATACCTCTATCATATCGCCCCTCAGTCTCCTCTTTTCTAGACTGAAAAGTCCCAGTCTCTCTAGCCTCTCCTCATATGGGACCCGTTCCAAACCCTTAATCATTTTAGTTGCCCTTTTCTGAAGCTTTTCTGATGCCCATATATCTTTTTTGAGGTGAGGAGACCACATCTGCACGCAGTACTCAAGATGTGGGCGTACCATAGTTTTATATAGGGGAAGTAAGGGATTCTTTGCCTTGTTTTCTATCCTTTTTTTAATTATTCCTAACATCCTATTTGCTTTACTGACTGCCGCTGCACACTGCATGGATGTTTTCAGAGAACTATCCACTATAATTCCAAGATCCCTTTCCTGATCTGTTTTAGCTAACTTCGCCCCCCATCATAGTGTATGTATAATTGGGGTTATTTTTCCCAATGTGCATTACCTTACCCTTACTCACATTAAATTTCATTTGCCATTTTGCGGCCCAATCACTCAGTTTGCTGAGACAACTGATACCAATCTTTGCTGGTAAAGTTTGCAGACGATACCCAGTTTGGAATAACAGTAAATAAGGAGGGCACGTGACACACAGTTTTGTCTCTTGAGGGCTGGTCTCTAAAGTCTATGGAAAAGCAACAAGGAATCCTTTGGCACATTAAAGACTAACAGAATTATTTGAGCATAAGCTTTTGTGCTTAAAACCCATATCATCAGATGCATTGAATATAATGGGGTGGGCTTTTGGCCATGAAAACTTATGCCCAAATAAATCTGTTAGGCTGCGTCTATACTACAAGGTAAATTCAAATTTATTTATATTGATCTTCTAATTTTGGAATCTATAAGTTCAGTTTTGACCATCCTCACTTCACACCTTGTTCCCCACAAAGTTGCCTCATTGGTGCCACACACATACTGGCTAATATTGACTGTTGCAGTTGTGCATTGTGGGAATCCTCATAGCATTCTGGGGATGCTCGCTGGTCTTGACGTCATCTTCCCCCATTGCATTTTCCTCATTCCTCTCCCGATGCCCAAAAATATGTCAATCATAAGAACATAAGAACATAAGAATGGCCATACTGGGTCAGACCAAAGGTCCATCCAGCCCAGTATCCCATCTGCCGACAGTGGCCAATGCCAGGTGCTCCAGAAAAGGAGAACAGAAGACAATGATCAAGTGATTTATCTCCTGCCATCCATCTCCTGCCCTTGTACTGAAGGCTAGGGCACCATACTTTACCCCTGGCTAATAGCCATTTATGGACCTAACCTGCAAAAATTTATCAAGCTTTTTTTTAAACCCTAATAGAGTCCTGGCCTTCACAGCCTCCTCCAGCAAGGCGTTCCACAGGTTGACTGTGCGCTGTGTGAAGAAAAATTTCCTTTTATTACTTTTGAACCTACTACTCATCAATTTCATTTGGTGTCCTCTAGTTCTTGTATTATGGGAACAAGTAAATAACTTTTCTGTATTCACTTTCTCCACACCACTCATGATTTTATATACCTCTATCATATTGCCCCTCAATCGCCTCTTTTCCAGACTGAAAAGTCCCAGTCTCTCTAGCCTCTCCTCATATGGGACCCATTCCAAACCCCTAATCGTCTTAGTCGCCCTTTTCTGGACCTTTTCTAATGCCAATATCTCTTTTTTGAGGTGAGGAGACCACATCTGCACACAGTACTCAAGATGTGGGTGTACCATAGTTTTATATAGGGGAAGTATGATATCTTTTGTCTTATTATCTATCCCTTTTTTAATAATTCCTGACATCCTATTTGCTTTACTAACTGCCGCTGCACACTGTGTGGATGTCTTCAGAGAACTATCCACTATAACTCCAAGATCCCTTTCCTGATCTGTTGTAGCTAAATTTGACCCCATCATGTTGTATGTGTAATTTGGGTTATGTTTTTCCAATGTGCATTACCTTACACTTACCCACATTAAATTTAATTTGCCATTTTGCTGCCCAATCACTTAGTTTGCTGAGATCTTTTTGTAGTTCTTCACAATCCCTTTTGGTTTTGACTGTCCTGAACAACTTGGTGTCATCTGCAAACTTTGCCACCTCACTGCTTACCTCATTTTCTAGATCATTGATGAACAAGTTGAACAGGATCGGTCCCAGGACTGACCCCTGGGGAACACCACTAGTTACCCCCCTCCATTGTGAAAATTTACCATTTATTCCAACCCTTTGTTTTCTAAGAACATAAGAACATAAGAACATAAGAATGGCCATACTGGGTCAGACCAAAGGTCCATCAAGCCCAGCATCCCATCTGCCGACGGTGGCCAATGCCAGGTGCCCCAGAGAAGGAGAACAGAAGACAAGTGATTTATCTCCTGCCATCCATCTCCTGCCCTTGTTATGAAGGCTAGGGCACCATACTTTATCCCTGGCTAATAGCCATTTATGGACCTGACCTGCAAAAATTTATCAAGCTCTTTTTTAAACCCTAATAGAGTCCTGGCCTTCACAGCCTCCTCGGGCAAGGAGTTCCACAGGTTGACTGTGCGCTGTGTGAAGAAAAATTTCCTTTTATTAGTTTTGAACCTACTACCCATCAATTTCATTTGGTGTCCCCTAGTTCTTGTATTATGGGAAAAGGTAAATAATTTTTCTATATTCACTTTCTCCACACCATTCATGATTTTATATACCTCTATCATATCGCCCCTCAATCGCCTCTTTTCCAAACTGAAAAGTCCCAGTCTCTCTAGCCTCTCCCCATATGGGACCCTTTCCAAGCCCCTAATCATCTTAGTCGCCCTTTTCTGAACCTTTTCTAATGCCAATATATCTTTTTTGAGGTGAGGAGACCACATCTGCACGCAGTACTCGAGATGTGGGCGTACCATAGTTTTATATAGGGGAAGTATGATATCTTTTGTCTTATTATCGATCCCTTTTTTAATAATTCCTAACATCCTATTTGCCTTACTAACTGCCGCTGCACACTGCGTGGATGTCTTCAGAGAACTATCCACTATAACTCCAAGATCCCTTTCCTGATCTGTCGTAGCTAAATTTGACCCCATCATGTAGTACGTGTAATTTGGGTTATTTTTTCCAACATGCATTACCTTACACTTACCCACATTAAATTTCATTTGCCATTTTGCTGCCCAATCACTCAGTTTGCTGAGATCTTTTTGTAGTTCTTCACAATCCCTTTTGCTTTTGACTGTCCTGAACAACTTGGTGTCATCTGCAAACTTTGCCACCTCACTGCTTACCTCATTTTCTAGATCATTGATGAACAAGTTGAACAGGATCGGTCCCAGGACTGAGCCCTGGGGAACACCACTAGTTACCCCCCTCCATTGTGAAAATTTACCATTTATTCCAACCCTTTGTTTTCTGTCTTTTAACCAATTCCCGATCCATGAAAGGATCTTTCCTCCTATCCCATGACCGCCTAATTTACATAAAAGCCTTTGGTGTAGGACCATGTCAAAGGCTTTCTGGAAATCTAGGTATATTATGTCCACTGGGTGCCCCTTGTCCGCATCTTTATTAACCCCTTCAAAGAATTCTAATAGATTAGTTAGACATGACTTCCCTCTGCAGAAACCATGCTGACTTTTGCCCAACAATTTGTGCTCTTCTACGTGCCTTGCAATTTTATTCTTTACTATTGTTTCTACTAATTTTCCTGGTACTGATGTTAGACTTATCAGTCTGTAATTGCCAGGGTCTCCTCTGGAGCCTTTTTTAAATATTGGCGTTATATTGGCCATCTTCCAGTCACTGGGTACCGAAGTGGATTTAAAGGATAGGTTACAAACCACTGTTAATAACTCCGCAATTTCACATTTGAGTTCTTTCAGAACCCTTGGGTGAATACCGTCTGGTCCTGGAGACTTGTTACTATTCATCTTATCAATTAACTCCAAAACCTCCTCTAATGTCACTTCAATCTGGGAGAGTTCCTCAGATTTGTCACCTAAAAAGGCTGGCTCAGATTTAGGAACCTCTGTAACATCCTCAGCCATGAAGACTGAAGCAAAGAAATCATTTAATCGCTCCGCAATGGCACTGTCTTCCTTGATCGCTCCATTTATATCTTTATATCTTAATCCCTGGAAATAATGCAGAAGACACTAAAAATTACAAGAATTTTTGGTTTCCCCACACCTTACATTGCCAACACAGGTTCAGCGATTGTATTCTCAACTGGCCATCCATCCCACCTCCCATCATCACAGAAAAAGGAATTGTTGGTTTTCCCTGGCAGCAGCAGAAAGCCCAGATATGGGCCAATGTTGGGGGTGTCACTGAATGACCAGTTGAAGTATTCTCCTCTGTCAGCAGAAAGCACCTTAGCCACTGGGGGTCGGGGGTAGAGGTATTGCTGGATGACCAGTTGAGCTGTTCCTTCCCCCAGGCCTCCAGTATAACCGCTGGGGGAAACTTCCCCATGCCTCTCTTTCCTGAGCGACTGGCAGCATTGCCACCATCGAACAGCAGGCACATCCTTTTATTGGGTTGGGTTGGGGGCTACCCCCATGATGTGCCTGAGCACGGGAAAGACCCAGACTGTGTGGCAACTGTGGGGGAGGAAAGGGGTTCGCACACAAATGTAAACCACTGAGAAGAAGTTTCTTGGCATGTTATGCAAGCTCAACCCCCAGCACAGCCTTGTTGACATGTGGTACGGTGAGGCAGGGGCTGGGGCCAGGCAGCACAGAAAAAAAATAGCGAGAGTACAGGCTGTTGCAAACTCCTTGCAGGGGCTATTTGAATGGGTAGATGCATGCACCTCACTAACAGCATAGAAAGAAGGAAGCCGTTTCTCAGTCTCATAAAGTAACATGAGCCCAGACCTAAAGGCTTGTTGCTCCCGCATGGAAAATCAGGCTCTTCCTGTTACTGGAGAGCAGCAGCCAGCGCATAGCAGTGAGAGGGGCATTGTGGGATACATACAAGAAATCTCTGGAGGCTAATAAATGCACTTTTAAGACATGGTGCTTCCACACTAGCCTTTAATCGAACTTCTAATTTCAAGTTTGACACTATACCTGCGATTTTGTAATCTCGAGATTGGTGCACCCAAAATCAAGCTAACGGTATTTACAGTGAAGACAGTCATGTGGTAAAATTGAGCTAACTGAATTAAATTCAAATTTATCTGGTAGTGTAGATGCAGCCATAGTTTCTAAGATGGCACAGGACTCCTTGTTGTTTTTGCAGATACAGGCTAACGCAGCTATCCCTTTGAGTAAACTCTTTGGTTAAGTATAGGTGCATCTGGATGAAATTTAGTGGCTTGTAAAACACAGCAGGTCAAAGAAGATGATTTAATGGTCCCTACTGGTCTTATAAAGTCTATAAAGCCATCATGCCAACCAAATGCAGCCTGCTGATAATGGTGAAACAGGTAACAATCTGTGACTGTCTATCTTCCCCTTCTTTCATTTCCCTACTTCTGTCCTTCCCATCTTTACACTGAAGGAAAAGAAACCCCAATAACTGCAATGAAAGTAACTAACAAAACTACGCCAAGTATTTCCTACAGGTGTTTTCTTGTAGGTTATATTTCCTACCCTTCATCTTTTGTGCCCTTAGATTGTAATCCACAAGGGCATACTGCTTTTGTACGTGTACAGCAGCAGAAGGCCTCACACTCAACTGGGCAGAGTGTTACCATAATATACATGTTCCATATTAATAAAAATAATAAATGTGCTTATTCCAGAGTCCCAGACTGCCCCCAGTACACTTCTGGATTGGAATTTTGTGTCTAAATGAATAAGACAGAGGTTAACACACTGAGCATCTGTTAGCCGGGGGCTGGGTAATGTGCGGTGAGGTACTCCCCTGGGTGCTAAACAACCCAGTTTTTTGACTGTTAGAGCAGGGAGCTCCTAGCACTCTCACCTACGGCCAGGCTGTGGTAACCAAACAGTTAAAGTTCTTTTTATTGTGCTGGCTGTGTTGGAGTGACAAAAGGGTAACAGCAGTCAGGCTTAGATCTTAACTGGTTACAAGTTTATTAAGCTACAGTTATAAGCGTGTGGTTACAAAAGGCTATTGTCTACTTCTTATATGCTAGCAAAGTACAGGTGTTAACAGGTTACGTTACAATCCAATACAAATATATCTGTTACCATCTAACACAATGATATCTTGATACAATGACATCGAGTTACAGAGCTCTAATTCTTTAGCTGTGCACAAAATGAAAGGAGACCTAGCATGGGTATATCTTACCCTCTCTGCGTCTCTCGATACCAGCGTAGCCAAGCCGGATCGGTCACTCAATTCCGTGGAAAGACGAATACGAGGTTGGGCGTCCCCAGTTGCGGACCTCGGGAGGCAATCACCTGACCCGACCAGCAGGTAGTTGGTAGAATGCACTCAGAGTTAGAGTTCTGCTGGACCCACCTTTTATACCCCTTTAGGTTACGTATTCTCTTTCTTATCTCAGGTGCCAGATCGTACTGGTCTGTCTTTTGTGACGCCAGTTTTTACAAGGGCAATTCTTACCTAATTTGCACTTGTAAGACAGGAGATGAGCAATTTAGGAGTACAGGACATTCTTTTTGTGTGGGCAGAGACTTCCTCTTCTGAGATGGCTGTGTGGTCATCATATCCACCAATGCCAGCTGGGGTGATTTCCTGAGGGTCCCCCCCCTTGTTGACAGTTTGGCCTGTTAGCCTTTTATCTGTACTTTCTGTTTCTCAGGGTCACGATAAGCTAGCACATCTGGGCCTCAATGACAGGCATCAAAGACTGTGCTGTCAGTAGCCATTTCCGTGCCCTGTGAGCTCCTCAGTGGGGGGTGGGGGGGCAGCGAGTAAGCTGGCTTGTAAGGGGGAGACTTTGTCTGGCTACAGCATCTTATTCCTAGTTAACTCATTAAAGACCTCAATTTTTAAACATAAGTGAAACCATCCCCAAATCTCCAGGCTGCTGTCCCAGAGCATCACAGAATTTAGGTCCAGTTTGCCAAGGAGCGTACAAAGCCTTCATTAAGATTTAGAACAGAAATGATGTTTTATGGACAGAGTCATCAGGCCAGAGGATGAGGGGGAAATAAACAAGCAATTTAAGGTTTGGAGATTGGCACGTAAGAGAAATGAAATAGTACGAGAAGATTCCCAGCTGCAGCCAGTCTTGTGTCCTTGTTCATACCTGTGCAAGGTGCTAGTGAGGCACGACTCTCCAATCACACCTGGAGGAGATGTATGAGCATCAGGAGAATGGGAGTCGGAAGATTTGTGTTCCGTGGAGGAGTGTTGTTAAAGGGACACGTCACAGGGTCAACTCATCGCCTTGGCACCTCCTGCTGGTTGAGGAGGGAATCGGCTTGTTTGGTCCCCAGCTCAGTGCCTCCCTCTGGAAGGTGTGTTGTCTGCTGCCCGTTCTCTCTGCACAATAGATCTCTGGACTCATATTGCTCTTTAGCTTGTGGCATCCTTTTCAGGACACTGCCCTCCGGCAGTGCCTGCTCTATTAGTCCCTTGCCCCCTTTCGGGGGATTCAGCAGTCCTGGTTCGATCCGGGGCACCCTCCACTGTGGCCAACTGCAGCATTGGCCTGGCCCCTCACCTCAGGGTGGACTACAGTCTATCAGTGCCACTTTGGTGTGTGGCTGGCTGCAGTACAAGGGGGAAGGGGAGGTACTCAGGCCTGCCCACTACTCTGAATCCTGGCCCAGGGACCCTCTGGAAGCAGCCTTGTCCTGTCCCGTTCTATCCTGTTCTGTCCCCTTCTTTGTCTTGCTCCTTGGGCCACTTCCCCTGTGGCCCACTTGCACCTTCTGGGCCTCCCTGGCCCCTTAGCCTTCCCAGTACTGCTGTTTCTGTGGTGCTTGCTCTGAGTGGGAGCTGCTCCTTCCCTAACTGACCCAGCTCTGCTGGAGCAGCTCCTGATACACTCAGCTGCTCTGGAAAGATGCCCTGTGATCGGCTCCCCACAGGAGTCCTTCATGCAGCGGCTGGGGGAGCTGCACATGCTTCCTCCAGCCTGCCTTAACCCTTTCTTTGCAGTAGTGGGCACTCACAGGGCACAAGAAAAACTGTGAATGCTAAGGAGATAGGCTGGAAGTAACTCAGCTGCATGGACCAAAAGCCTCAGAGAGGGTAGCCATGTTGGTCTGTAGCTTCACAAATAAAAAGCAGTCCTATAGCACATTAGAGACTAACAAATTTCATGAGCGTTCATGGGTAAGGCCCTCTTGGGTCCATTTAGGTATGTCTGTTAGTCTCTAAGATGCTACAGGACTGCTTATTATTTATGGACCAAAAGGTTAAATGAAGGTTAAATAAGGTTAAAGCAGTAAATGGCATCTGTCTTTGTGATGGAAAGAGGAGTGGAGAATTCTGATTTGGTAGGTGTAATTAACTTCCACTTGTTCAGCTTAATCTGCATTCAGCATCTCTCTTTGCACATGAAATATGGTGGCCTGAGCAGTGAGTTCTCTAAAGCACAGCAAATGGCATCATAAACCTTGGAACTCAGTCTGAACCTCTGGATTTCCCAGAAACAAACCTAGTCCTGTGATGGACCTTGTGGAGTTGTACACAGACCTGGCCATGCAGGAGCGTGAGAGAAGCAGGAAAATAAAACTATTATTTGGAAAACAAGGTCGAAACGCCCTGGAGCCCTGAGAAGCTCACCATGCTGCCTTAAGCCTCATAGCAACTTAGGAGCATCAGGGACCTAATGCTCCACAAAGCAGAGCAAAGCTGTGAGCAACACAGTTTTTTTACTAGAGATGAACCCAAAGAAAATAGACCCCTGTGTTACTACCTTACACACAGGATGCTTGGGCAATTTGGGGAACTCTCTAATTTGGAAGAAGCTAGTCTGCAGCATTTGAAATTACCACCTGCAGAAGCAGCTGTCCAATGAAGGTGATCTCACATTAGATATATGCTTAAACATGATGTTTGCAGTTGAAACCCTTGAGAAAAAGGATGGAACCCATACTAGAAGTCCTTGCACTAGGACAACATTGCGAGGAATGTAGCAAGCTGAGTCATTTTAGCAGCATGTGCAAGAGGAGAGGAAGTTCTCAGAATGATGTAGTCAGACTCATGTAAGAGGGGAATGACAGAACAGACAACAGGAGCCACAACTTAACTCCCTCACTGAGTCTAACACATGTCAGGTTCAGGACATTGGGATAGGAAAGCAATCAAGGACAATATTAATCTCTGTGCATGTGTAGCACCCAGAGGCACTGAGACCTCATCTGGGGTGTGTGACATCTCTGCTCTACAGCCTCAGCTGAGAGCTGGCTCACCTTTAGCTCAGGTGGTAGAGTCCAGGGCTTTAGACCCTCTGCTTGGAGGTTCTATCCCTGGGGCAGGTAACCTGGGTCTGTTGGTATTACACATGCAACAATGTTAATAAAGAATATCCCTGTGCAATTTCAGATGGATAATAGAGCCTCCTGCAGTGTTATTCCTCAGAGGCTACGTCTACGCTAGCCAAAAACTTCGAAATGGCCATTTCGAAGTTTACTAATGAAGCGGTGAAATACATATTCAGTGCCTCATTAGCATGTGGGCGGCCACGGCACTTCGAAATTGATGCGGCTCGTCCAGACGGGGCTTCTTTTCAAAAGGACCCTGGCTACTTCGAAGTCCCCTTATTCTTATCTGCTCATGGGAATAAGGGGACTTCGAAGTAGGCGGGGTCCTTTAGAAAAGGAGCCCTGTCTGGATGAGCCGCACAGCAGCGAGCCGCGTCAATTTCGAAGTGCCATGGCCGCCCGCATGCTAATGAGGCACTGAATATGTATTTCAGTGCTTCATTAGTAAACTTCGAAATGGCCATTTGCATGGCCATTTTGGAGTTTTTGGCTATTGTAGACGTAGCCAAAGAGTCCAGCATGCTAGTCATTATTGATATCTGCACATGCCACTGGGCATAGACTCAGCACCAGAGGTGTTCTACAGAAGCCTAATTCAAGCAGGGGCAGGACTTCCTGGAATGAAAATAATTGCAGATTATATCCTCTTTGTAGAAGCTGAATGAGACTGTCAGAAAACTACAATCTTTTGTATAGTGTTACAGGGGCAGGAACCTAAAACTCAACCCAGAAAAAAAGGTGACTCAGGAAGTATGATGTGTGATATTTGGACATTTGCTCATGGCACAGGGGCTGGAAACAGATCCCAGCAAGAACAAAGAAGTCAGAAACAGGCCAGCTTCAGTGGATGTGAAAGGGATACAACACATCAGAGGAGTAATACATTTTCTATCCAATTTCTGTTCACAGAACGGTAGCAAAACCCATATGTCAGCTCATAAGGCAGGATGTTGAGTGGGACTGGTAAGTCCTTGGAACATCTGACTTCTTATTTAAAAAATGGATGCCCCTCTCCTGAGAAGTTGTCAGCCAGAAGAGCCACTGGTACTCCAGTGTGAGGCATCAGAGAAAGGACTGGACTCTTCTGCAGGAACAGCTGATCACTTATGTCAGCAGAGCCTTGTCAGAGATTAAAAAGAGGTATGCCCAGATAGAGAAAGATCTTCCAGCTGTGGTATTAGGAGTGGAGTAACACTAGCAGTACATCTATGGCCACCCCATACTAATGCAATCAGCCAAAAACCCCTAGAGACAATCATGGCGAAGCCCCTTCTTAGGGCTCCAAAGAGACTGCAATGCTTACTGATACATCTCCAGTATTATCAAACAGAGAACGGGTGATTATTTGTGCTAGCTGACATCTTGAGCAGGGCATATATACTGAGCATAAGTGAACTGGTGGAAGGGGATAAGGACACTGAATCCATTAACATGCTGTACTGTCTCCCAGTATCAACAAGAAAGCCCATTGAAATCAACAAGGCTGCAAAAAAGGTCACCTGACTACAGGCAGCCAAGAGATACTAACAGGGTGACCAGAAGACAAAAAAACAGTACTAGTAAGAGCAGAACCATATTTTCAAACTAAAGAGCTACGTCTACATGTGTATGCTACATCGAAATAGCTTATTTCAATGTAGCGAAATTGAAATAAGCTATTTCAATGAATATCGTCTACACGTCCTCCAGGGCTGGTGCCGTCAACGTTCAACGTCGACGTTGGGCAGCACCACATCGAAGTAGGTGCTGCAGGGGAGCATCTACATGCCAAAGCGGCCCAGATCAAAATAAGGGTTCCAGGAACAGCTGCAGACAGGGTCACAGGGCGGACTAGCACTTCCCGGGCAACAGCTAGCCACTCCCTTAAAGGGCCCCTCCCAGACACACTGGCACTAAACAGCACAAGACTCACAGAGCTGACAACTGGTTGCAGACCCTGTGCATGCAGCATGGATCCCCAGCTGCAGCAGCAGTAGCCAGAAGCCCTGGGCTAAGGGCTGCTGCACATGGTGACCATAGAGCCCCGCAGGGGCTGGAGAGAGCATCTCTCAACCCCTCACCTGATGGCCGCCATGGCGGACCCCGCTATTTCGATGTT
The DNA here is from genome assembly GCF_033958435.1 of Carettochelys insculpta. Taxonomy (NCBI): domain Eukaryota; kingdom Metazoa; phylum Chordata; order Testudines; family Carettochelyidae; genus Carettochelys; species Carettochelys insculpta. Next base: position 225,656,143 of record NC_134137.1, read on the forward strand.
GTGGGATGCGGATCATCTACACGTGCCCTACTTCGACGTTCAACGTTGAAGTAGGGCGCTATTCCCATCTCCTGTTGGGGATAGGGACTTCGACGTCTTGCCACCTTACGTCGAATTCAACTTCGAAATAGTGCTCGCCATACGTAGACGTGGAGGGCGCTATTTCGAAGTTGGCGTGGCTACTTCGAAGTAGCCGGCACGTGTAGACGTGGCTCAGATGAGCTGTGTATGCAGTATGAGATCTTGTTGTGAAGCCAGAGCTATTGTCACCATTTCATTATGTAAGATCATGCCATGTATATATGTTTATATATACGCAAACACACGTTACACCTGCACATTGACAACTGTTTTAGGCTTGAGAGCATGTTTACTAGCTGAGAAAGATTACAGAACTCTGCTCCTTGAGAGAAGGGAGTCACATCTGGCAGCCATGTGATAACCACCAGAAGAAAGAGACCCTCTTCTCATATGTCACTCACCTGACCACAGAAAAATGAGGAGCAGACCGATTTACTTTCAAGGAACAGCAGTATTTGATTACAGTGGACTACTTTCAAATTGTTGGGAGACTGATATGCTGTCTTCTATGGAAACCAGCCCAAAGATTTTAAACCATTATACTGGGAGTCTATACAACACCCCTTTCATGCCATAAAAAGTGGTTGCATCACATGCTTTAGCATCCTTGTAACACTAACCTGATCCTACAGAAAATGACAAAAATTAACCCATAAATTAGTGGGACCAGTATTAACAAGTCATAATTGTATCACAAGTTTTGTGATATTTGATGTTTTTCTTAAAATGACAGCCGTGAGAGCATCTTGTGATTACACAACAGCTTTCTTTCTTTTTTTTCCCTGTAAGTTTTCGTTAATCATAAATAGAAACTTGAAAACATGAAGGCAGTGCACACTAAAGGCTCTAAAACCAGCATGTAAATATAACAAAGCCTAAACTTTATGTTCAGCCCAGTGGTGCCAAAATTAGAAGTGCTGGTGGGTGCTGTCACACACTCTGCTAGCTTGAAGCACTAATAACAACCATCATATTTCCCTGACCTCCGCCTACGGCACTATGAAATTTGTTTCAGAAGCCTTGTTCAACCAGGTCATGATTTGAGGGAGCTTGACTCTTGATTTTGAATGTTCAGTAATAGCATTCCTGTGATGACTATACCACTTGCTCAGAGCAGGGCTACATCATCTGTCAAGCCTGGTGCCCATTCTCCACCCTGTTCTTCTTGGGTTAGGGATCGTCTCTCACCATAATAGTGGCAATTCTGTAAGTAGGGTTACCGTACTTGACCTTCCACAAAAGAGCCCCCCCCACCCGAGACAGTGCATCTGTGTCAGTATTTACCAATGTACCATGTATTCATGTGTTATCTATAACATAAATAAAGGGTGAGTTGTTAGACACTAACACAGATACCCTGCCTCTCAGGGGTGTCCTCTTTTTATATGGTGACAAATATCAGAGAGGTAGCCATGTTAGTCTGTAGCTACAAGAACAAGAAGTCCTGTGGCACCTTATAGACTAACAGATATTTTTGAGCATAAGCTTTCATGGGCAAAGACCTGCTTCATCAGAGGCATGATTGGGGGGGGTGGTTTCAGAGGGGTATTTAAAGAGTGGGGTCCCAGTAAGAGGGAGGGCCAGAGCTGACAAGGTCTATTCAGCAAGGTGGAAATGGCCCAGTATCTACAGCACTTATCAAAAGAGGAAAAAACAAGTCAGAGCAGATGGGGGACGTGAGCCTTTGTTAGGGTCTAATGGGGAGGTATTAACATCCAGAGCAGAGATGAAGCAGGTCTTTGCCCACGAAAGCTCATGCTCCAAAATATCTGTTAGTCTATAAGGTGCCACAAGACTTCTTGCTGTTCCCTTTTTACATGGAAACCTTAGTATACGTGATTCTGGGTCCCTTTCAGCCTGGGATAGAACTGCCCCAGTGTGACAAGCTTAGCACAGGCCTGATGGTGAGTAATAGTCGCAGTCTGTTCGAGGGGAGCGGGAAACCCTCAGGACCAGAGCTCCCGTCCCAGCATGCACTGCTCCATATGAGACCTATAAGAACGGGAGTCCACAGCGTAGCCTGGGCATTTTAACACCCCCTCCCCGATCGTGTTGCCTGCTGGGAGCTGTAGTCCCCGGAGGGCCGCGTTGCCTGCTGGGCGCTGTGGTCTCGCTGGCGTTTGAGACGGCGGGAATCGGGTGCCCTGTTATGCAAATTAAAGGAGCGAGAAGGCAGGGCAGGGGCGGTGTTACGGGAGTGGGCGGGGCGAGCAGAGCGGCCGCGCTGTCGGCGGTTTAACGGACGCGCCTGCTGTGGCCTCAGGCAGGTGAGGGGCTTGCAGCGGCGCTGCGTGCCCCGCCCCCTCTCTCGGCGGGCCGCACGCCTGGGTTTGCGCGGGCGGGGAGGGAAGAAGGGTCCCACCGGCGCGGGCTCCTCCTCTAACTCAGCGCTGAGGGGCTCGGAAAGGGGCTGCCGGGGCTGTCCCAAGGCCTCGCCGGCCTCCCCCCTCCCCCGTTTCGGGGTGGGGACGACTGTAGCTCGTCCCCTCCCGCTGCCTGTGTGGACGCTCGGGTTCCGGCGTGGACGCGTCGCCTGGTCCTGGGGTTGGATCCGGCGTGAACCCCGGCAGCGCGATGAAGGGATCCGAGCGTCCGCACGGGGACCTGGCGGGGAGCAGCGTGGACTCCCCTCGCCATAAGCGGCGGCCGGCCTGCGTCCTGGCTGCGTTCGGCTCGCCCTTGGTCCCTAAAGGGGGGCGCAGCCCTGGGAGAAAGCCTTTTCCGTAGGGGCAGGAGCGGGTAATGCTCGAGAGGCCTCCCCGCCTCCCTAGAGTAGCAGAGTCGGGATAATTAGTAGGGAAACTGGCGGGTCTCCTATGGTGGGATGACTGTAACAGGTTGTCTTTTCTCTTTAATTAGCTGCGCAGATGGAAAGTTGAGGCAAAATGGAGAGCGGGGCCCAGAAGGTGGCTAAAGTTTAGCACTGTGGACTGAATGTAACAAATCCATGCCCCCAGCGTGCACTGCAGTCGAGAGACATGAATTGTTTTGACCAGCCCTCTGAAGAGGACAAGCATTCTTACCTGCACAAATGTAGCCCAGAAGTAAAAATGTGAGATGGTTCTGGAGATTTAAACTCTCGGCAAAACTAGTTCAGCGGAGGGCCTAAAACCATGTCCCTCTCTCGTGTTGAAAATCCTTGTTTTCTCCTCTTCCTAGCTGTCTTTCAAGCAATATTTATTCTGATTTTATACCGAGGTGGAGCGTCTACTGTGTTTCGGGGATTTTTAGATGCACCTCAACCTTGGGATTACTCAAAAACACAGGATGTGTATACAAACCTCAGCCTGTTCACCAGAGCTCCTGATGAAGAAAATATGCCATATTGCACAGCCCAGTCACCAATATTTGGTATGTATCAGCTGTTACTGTTTGAATTAGTGCATCAGTATAATACATGTTTCACTTCCATTGGAAAAAAAGTATTTGTCAGGAATTTACTACAGTGTCAAAAGTTTTTTACTAGCATTTCCAGTCTTGGGGCTGGAATAATATTTCTCTTTCCTCTTGAATCTAGATACTGGAAATTTACAGGCTCTGATAATATGTGACACAATCAAAGAGGTGGTTTTGTTCAGTGTATGCTCAGTTCCCGTTTGTTAACTTCACACTGAGCTTCTAACCAGTTAGAGCTAGCCATCTAGCATACATTAAATGTTTTTTGTCAACATATAACATACTTAGTAACCATGACAATTTAGGGTTTTCCGTTCCACAAGGACTTAACTGGTCTAATTGCCAGTTGCAATGCTTTTTAAATTGGATTGTTGTGTACACTGGGAAACTGTACCAGTTTTCCAGCAGTGGCATAGGTAGTATTGTGTCTCCTGCAATATAAACTACAGTGTATGTTGGGTACTGTGATACGTTTGTTACCTAGGCACAGGTAATCTGACAATCAGGCACAGCTTTAAGAAGGGCTACCTCACACTGGTTTTAAAAATAAATTGTTCAGGCTGCATTGGAGCTCTCACTGTCAGAGAGCACTGATTCAGCTACATCACAACGTTTGTCTGATATTCTCCCCCCCCCCCCCCCATTTCCTAATTGCTTGTGTAACCAGTTTGACTGCTTTTTGTTTTGACAGTTTAGCCAGTTTTAATCCCTTCCAGCTATGTGAGGTAAAAACTTCAGAGTATTGCCTCAGTGCTGCAAATGCTTTTCTGTATACATGAAAGATGCACAATAACCACATGACACAGTAGGGTCTCAATATTTGTGAACATAAGGTTCCCGAATTCAGTTATTCATGAGCGGCTGCAAGTGGCTGCTGCTCTGGGGCAGGGAGCACTGGCAGCCCCCACCTGTCCCAGGGGCCTGGGCAGGGAGTGCCGGCAGCCAAGGTCTGCCATGTTTGCAAAATTCAGCATTTGCGAGGGTTCTCAACACGGAACTTGTATGAATGTTGAGACCCTACTGTATTCTGAGATACATACGTGATCAGTCAACTTGGTAAAAGCAGATGTGCTACCTTGCTTTATACACAAATGTATTGCTTTTTTTAAAAAAAAAAAAAAAAGGCTAATGTGTCGGTGCAATGTAGCTGTTTGATTGGAATAGTTGCCTGGTTAGTAAATTTACATTTTTTAACTAAACCTGGGTGGGTATTTAGACTAGCTCTGCGGGCATTATAACAATGTTTGATCATCTTTATTTTTCTGTCACTGAGATTACATGAAGTTGCCACCACGCTGCCTGTGTCTGTGTGTGATCTCTAACCCATGTCATCTTGCCTATATGCCTCATTGTGGGTTTATTCACACAGATGCCAGTTATTTGTTTCTTCACATGTAGACTTGGTCTAAAATAGACTAGAGCTCACAAATTCAGTTAAGAAGGCATGGGATGGATAACAACAACTTTCAGTCTCTATGACCCAAGTCCTAGATGAGAGGAAAAAATACTTAAGCTCCCTTTCGGAAAACACTTAACAGGAATCCTCCTATCTTAAAACGCTTTCTTTAAATTGGAGACTTGATCTTTAACCTCAAAACAAAGAAATAGTGAGCAGTGTACAGCTTGCCTTTCAGCCATCAGAGAATGTTTTAGATTAGCAGCTCTTGAAATGAGGGTAATGCCAGGACTGGTATTACAGTTGCTGAAGCTGCGGCTAAAACCCAAGTCCCACTGCCTGAGGTCAGAGCCCAATGGTTTCAGAGCTGGGAAGCAGGGATCGGTTAAAGGCCCCTTAGCTAGGTCGAAGCTGTTGGGCTTCTGCTTTTGGTCCCTCTGCTCATGAGGGTGGAGCCCAGGCTTTGGCTTCCTCACCCAAGGTGGTAGGGCTCAGCATTCAGTCCTCTGCTGCTGGTCCACGTAGTAATTTTTGCAGTCAGAAGGTGTGTGTGTTACAATGAAGTTTGGGAACCCCTGTTTTATAAAGAGCTGCCAAAATGAGAGGATACTAAAGATGGGGTTTAAATAGATTAAAGTAATTATCATTTATGAAAACTTGGAGAAGAAACTAGAACTGAGCATCTGAAATAATGTTACATTGCAAAAAGCAATCTTGTGGGGTGTTAGAAAACTTGATATTTATAAAAATAAGATTCTGCTTTAATTTTCTAACTTTCAAACCAGTAACACTTTTTTAGTGCATAAAAAGAAATTCTTTTCTCTGGATATGATCTATTGTGTTCAAACGTCAACCAAATAAACTCTTAAATGTAGGCAACTGCACAAGGCATTTACTCTTCTCCTTAAAAAGAACTAAAATGGATATGCAAATTGTTTATCAATAAAGAGAACTCTCTCTTGAGACAATTAAAAACATCCTGTAGAAATAGACCTGTTCTTCCAATATTTATTTCATAATTTCCATTAAATAAGATGGAACTCAGATGTAATTGTTGACATTCCAAATTGGAAACAGGTAATAGGGCACTTTGGGCCAGATCCACATCCCTCCTAAATTCAGTGGGAAGACTTTGGTAGCCATGGGCCTCGTATTAGGCTCTTCAGGAAATGCAGCCCTTTCTCCATTTATGTGTGTAGTAAAGGTTCAACGTTTCATTGCTATATGCAACAAGCAACTTCATTTCCAGATTCCAACCTGAAGATTGTCTAAGCAAAAGCAAACTGTTTGACACATTTTTATTGGTCAAGTGCAAACTTACAGTTGTCATACACAGCTTATGCCTAAATTGAATCAAAGTCCTGTCTTTTGCACCTTGCTTGAAATATCTACTGGAAGCAATGTGGTTCAGTGCATTGTCTCTTCTAGTTAATCTTTTGTTTATCCCATAAGCTTGTGTCTGAAGGATTTTCAGCAAGAAACTTTTTTCAATGGTATACCCTTTATCCTTATGGGTGAGTGACTAACTTTAGCTCTGGAAAACTTGATAGGAAAAAAAATTTGAATTTCATGTACCTGCTGAATTAATGAGTATATACCAGGTTCAATCTTGGTCGAATATCTTAAACAATAGTCCCATCTTTTACTCCCATCTTGTGTGCAAAACCATCTGCTTTGATACTAATGAGTGGTCCCTACAGTCTTGTCAAATTGATGCTTTTTTATTGGGGATCATACTTTTGTTTGTATTTAAAGGGGGAAATAGGAAAGGATATCACTATGAACAGGGTTTAAGCCATTAGCTGCAGTTGAGAGGTTCTTCTTGATTGGACCTTATTCTCCATTAGGATTTGGTGCTTAAGCTAATGCTATTTTATTGTTGCTTATTTCTTCTTCTAAACAATGTGGGCTCTTTTTTTGTGGGGTGGGTGGGAGGTAAGGTACTGGAAGAGCTATACCAGAATAATTATTTCACTATATTTCACTATTTCACCATAATTGGTGATACACCTCACAGGAGAAGCTATGTTAGTCTGTAGATTCACAAAAAAGGAGCAGTTCTGTATCACCTTAAAGACTAACCATTTTATTTATTAGGTAATGAGCTTTCATGGGTAAGACCCACTGCGTCACATTTGCAGCAGTGGGTCTTACCCACAAAAGCTCATTACCTAATAAAATTGTTACACTTTAAGGTGCTACAGGACTCTTTGTTTTTTGTGGTGATTTGCCTTTTGAAAAGGCAAAAGCAGGAAAGATGCAGGAAGTCTGCTTCCTTGTGTGTCTGCCCTCACGCCAGCCCAGAGCCAGGCAGTATTAATAGCCACCTACAGAGCCTGGACTTTCCACTGCCTGGGCCAGTGCATCGCATGGGGCAAATACCTGGGCCAGAAGTTGCTCACAGGTGCAGGGTCCAGGGTTTCCCCACAGTGTCCTGGGCTCCCTGAGTAGCTCTTACTCATGTCCAGGTCTGGCTGCTGGGCTGGGCTGGGCTGACTAGTGGCTGAAGCTGGGGCGGGGGAGCCAAGAGCAAGGCATCATGGTAAACGGGGTGAGGGGGAGGGGAAGGGCCCATCTTTGATCCCTCCACCAGGAAGCAGCGGCTGCTGGTGTTCACAAATAATTGAATTCATGAACTTTAGGTTCACGAATACTGAGACCCTACTGTATTAAAGACAGTATTATACAGTAGAAATATGCAGATTAATAGCAATAATGGAATCAAGTATGTTTGTTATTAAAGCCAAAAACTGTATTAGCTACTTCTATAGAACTCTCAACCATAGGACTTAAATAGCCACGGTAGGTGTGGTTTACAGCTGTTCCCTCATAGCATAGTTCCCTGAAGAACAGCCATTCTGCTTGTTGCAGGTAAACACAGTAGCAGTTGGTCAGGGAAACTCTTAATAGCAGAGTCAAAAATCAGATTTCTACCTTAGACATCTAGTTCATTGATTTTTATTTATAAAAGTGTTTGTTTCATTAATATAAAGAAAGAAGAAAGAGGCATGGGAGGGGGAACAAAGCCAAGGGAAACTGTAGAGTAGGAATGATTTGATTTCCCTGATGTGAAGAAGGTGACAGAGGTCCTTCTCTCAGCAGAAAGGACTGAGAACTGGTTGTGAATGCTGTTAAATACTATCAGATTGACCTTAGAACAAAAGGGGAATTTAACTTGGGTAGCATAAGCTGCAGTAAGGGAAAGTGCCCCTGCTCTTTTTAAGATTTGTTTGCTTAAAAATAGCTTCCACAAAACAGTCACCGCAGTTCCGCCAGATCACTTGGTCCTTGAGACCTTGCCTTAAATAGATACATAAATGGAAAAAGATAGTGTAGGTAGATACGATTGTTTCTCCAACTGGTCTTCCACAACTGTCCTGCAATTGAGATTATCTTGCCTTTTATCCAGACACCCTGGTGGCTCTCTGAGTTTTTCATCGGGGTTTGGGTCATCTCCTCTGGTGTGAATGGAGAACAGCTAATGTCAGAAGAACCGGGCCGTGAAGACGTGCACTGAAAACTCTCCCTTTTGGATTCCACCCCACAGGATGACACATGTCCCACTATGCTGTTTTCAACTGCTCTCTGTTGGGTACAGATTGTTTCCAGCAGTAGATGTATGAGGTTTTGTTGAAATTGAAGTGATTTGGCTCAACCTCCTATTCACCATATTGACTGTTCTCCTTCCTGCTACTCTTTTCTTACTCTTACAGTTGGTCCATTGACCATCACCTTCAATGCCTTTCCCACTGAAAGAATGATAATTAAAAAAAATCCCTTTGTTCGGTTTGGAGGTCACTACAGCCCTCCCCACTGCCTGGCTCGCTACAAATCAGCCATCATTGTGCCACACAAGAACCAGGAAAAGCATCTGCTACACCTTCTCTACTATCTTCATCCCTTCCTCCAGCGCCAGCAGCTTCACTATGGCATCTACTTGATTCACCAGGTAAATCAAAATTGAGTGTCTGGGATTCCCTGTTAAGAAGTGATTTGGCTGTGACTGAACAGTGGACATAAAGCAGAAGCCCCCATGACAAATACAGAATTTGTGAATATGAATGTAGAATGGCACATAATTAACCTAGTCTCTTTGTATCTCTGAAGCACTGATGGTTGTTATCTTATTGTATACTGTTCTACATTTTGGGTTATGGTGTTGTTTTGAGGGATAAATTTAATCTTAGTGTGGTGGTGATCTTTCCTGCCAAAGAGGACTCCTCTCAAGCTCATCAGAGCTGCTTCCGAGTCAGTCAAATGCATGTTCTAGAGTGATATCGGGTATCCTTGCTATCTTCCAAGAGAGGCATATTTGATCTTGCTCTGGGTCAAACTTATGAAGGCTAAACACAGGGGCTACATCTACGGTCGCATTCCTCTTTTGAAAGAGGAATGCAAATAAGAGAAATTGAGAATGCAAATGAAGTGCTGATTTACATATTTGGTGCATCATTTGCGTACTCTTTTCAGGAGAGATTCTTCGAAAAGAAAAAAAAAAAAGGCAGTGTAGATGCAGCTTTTTCAAAAACAAACCCTGCCTTTGAAAGAGCCCTTCTTCCTGAAACAAAATAGGAAGAAGGGTTCTTTCTAAGATGGGATTTATTTTCAAAAGAGCATCATCGTCTGTACTTCTTTTTTTCTTTCAAAAGAATCTCTTCTGAAAAGATTATGCAAATGATGCACCAAATATGTAAATCAGTACTTTATTTGCATTTTCAATTCCCCTTATTTGCATTCCTCTTTCGAAAGAGGAATGCAGGTGTAGGTGTAGCCTTGGTGTCACTGATGGGTTCTAATAATTTTGAAAAATCATAGGGAACTAGTGGTGAAAACTGATGGTTAATTAGCAAAAGGAGTACATTTTTTTTCAATTGTATGTAAAACTCTTGATTTCTGGCTTCTTTGGCTATAGTTACATTATAGTGCTCTGTTAACAGAAGTCACTGAGCATTTTCCTGACGAATCTTCTCTTGACAGAGTATGTGGACGCACAAAAGCCAACTGAGAGTGCGCTCCACTCTGACAGAGCAGCTGGACTGCCCAGCTGCTCTCTCAACAAAACAGGCATCCAGAAGTACAGCAGACAGGGCTGCCTATTATTCCTGATGTCCTGTCTGTTGAGAGAGGGCCCCCTCGCCCCCAAGAGCGGCCACACAGCTGCTTTTTGTCGACAGCAGCGTTCTGCCTCAAAGCTTTGAGGCAGAACACTGCCAATGAAAGTGCTGTGTTTTGTCCAGATGCTGTCGACAAAATGCATTTTGTGTGTGCACGCTCCCTGAGTTTTGCCAACAAAACTGGGGTTTTGCTGGTAAAACTTGCTAGTGTAACCGTGGCCTTTCTGAAGATGAGGGCACTAGTTTGTGTGAACAGGGAAGTATAGTTGCAAATTTACATTAGTCTGTTTAGAGGTTAAAATCGCCTTTCTCTTATGGGCAAAAGACTTCAACCTCTCAAAGTTCAGAAGAGTTGTAAAGGCAGGCAGCAAAATTTTCAAAACATCTAAGTGACTTAAGTGGAACATAGACACTTCTGAATTTTTCTCCCAGTATCATTTTAGTTCCAGTTTCACTGAAATTGAAATCTGAGTTTTGCTGTAGAATTCAATGCAAGCAACATTAGTTTCCCGTAACCATTCCAGAACTTGGTAAGAACAGCATATTTTCATTTTCAGGCTGGGAATTCTACTTTTAACCGAGCAAAGCTCCTTAATGTTGGTGTCCGAGAAGCCATGAAGGATGAGGACTGGGACTGTCTGCTTCTACATGATGTGGACCTCATTCCTGAAAACGATTATAATCTCTACGTTTGTGATGACTATTACCCCAAACATATTGCTAGTGCCATAGACAAATTCCAATACAGGTAAGGGTTTACATTTGGGATAGACACTTCTTCTGATGCTCTTAGTAGTTCCTTTTCGTGGAACATACAGTATAGCCTAGGACTGGATACCGAATGATGTTAACTCTGTTTTTTCACGTGGAACTGTTGGTACTCTGACACGTGTCCCTTCCCCGTAATCAAATGATTCCTACTACTCTCCCCTATGTACCCATATTGAAACAAAGGCTTTTGTTCTCTCCTGAACAGAAATGCAGGATGGAGAGCATTAAGCAGCATTCAACACAAATGTGACATGGTACTACTGCTGAGTACAGCTCTCAATGCAGCGTTCTCTTTTGAATAGAATCACAGAGCTGGAAGGGACCTCAAGAGGTCAGGGATTCCACCCCGTGCCCCAAGCAGGATCAACCCCAACTAAGACATCTCAGCCATGACTTTGTCAAGCTGGGACTTTAAAACCTCCAGGGATGGAGATTCCACCACCTCCCTAGGCAATGCATTCCAGTGCTTCACCACCCTCCTGGTGAAGTAGTTTTTCCTAATATCCAAATATTCCTACTCTTCTCTTCTGTAACTTCAGAAAATTACCCCTTGTTCTGCTGTCTGTCACCACTCAACAGTTTCTCTCCATCCTCTTTAGAGCACCCCTTCAGGAAGCTGAAGGCTGCTATTAAATCACCCCTCAGTCTTTTCTTTCGCAAACTAAATAAGCCCAAATCCCTCTGCCTCTCCTCGTAGGTCATGTGCTCCAGCCCCTTAATCATTTTCACTGCCCTCCACTGAACCTGCTCCAGCACATCCACATCCTTTCTGTACTGGGGGGCCCAAAACTGGACACAATACTCCAGATGTGGCCTCCCCAGTGCCAAAGAGAGGGGAACAACAACCTCTCTAGATCTGCTCAAAATGCTCCTCCTTAGGCACCCCAGTATGGCATTGGCCTTCTTGGCTACAAGGGCACACTGTTTACTCATATCCAACCTTTCAACCACCATAACCCCTAGGTCCCTTTCTGCAGTACTGCTACTTGGCAAGTTGGTCCTCAGCCTATAAAAATGCTTGAGATTCTTCCATCTGAGATGCAGGACTCTACACTTCTCTTTGTTGAACCGCATCAGATTTTTTTGGCCCAATTCTCCAATTTACCCAGGTCACTCTTGATCCTATCTCTACTCTCCAACGTATCTACCTCTCCCTTTAGCTTGGTGTCATCTGCAAACTTGCTGTGGGTGCAGTCCAGTGCCTTGTCCAGGTCATTAATAAAGATGTTGAACACCACCAGCCCCAGAACCGAGCCTTGGGGCATTCCACTTGAAACCAATAGCTATCCAGATATTGAGCCATTGACTGCTACCTGTTGGGGCCCAACCGTCAAACCAGCTTTCTATCCATCTTACAGTCCATGTGTCCAATCCATACTTCCTTAACTTATGGGCAAGAATGTTGTGGGAGACTATCAAAAACTTTACTGAAGTCAAGGTATATCACATCCACTGACTTCCCCATGTCCACGGAGCCAGTTACCTCATCATAGAAGCTAATCAGATTTGGTCAGGCAGGACTTGCCCTTGGTGAATCCATGTTGACTACCTTTGATCACTTCCCTTCTTCCAAATGCTCCATAATGGATTCCTTGAGGATCCCCTCCATTATTTTCCAAGGTACTGGGGTAAGGTGACAAGTTAGTCTGAGCTTATGTACTGAAGACTCAATGTCCCATTTACTGAATTACTAAAATTTTCTATGGGGTATCTTTTAGTTCAATACACTTGCCACAGTAAATATGAAAACTCTCTTCAAGTTTGTGCAGTATGAGTCAAATAAGTTGAGACGGAGATGCATATGCATTTGTATCTTGAATGACACACTCTCAATTTTGTCAATTTGTTTTTATCTGCTCCAGTTTGCCATATTGGTCCTTTTTTGGTGGTGTGTCTGCATTGACTCCAGAGCATTACATGAAGATAAATGGGTTTCCAAACACCTACTGGGGTAGTCATGGTGAAGATGAGGACATTGCTGCAAGGTACTAATGGGTAGGACCAGGCATTTAAAGTAGAATGAAATAAACCTCTAAAGTAACCTATTGCACGGTCTCCCATTAGTGCAAGAGGAGGAATTACAAAACAGCTAGTAAGTCCTGGACAGCTTTAATTTTATGTAATGATGTCATTCATAGATTTCTGAGACCAGAATGGGCCGTGTAAAATCATCTAGTCTGACCTCCTACTTAATACAGGCCACCAGTTTTCCAAAATAATTCGTGGACTACAAAGAGTCTGCCAAAAATAAACCAGACGGTGGGGATGGTGTTAGATTGCTTGCGCCCAGGAAAGAATGTTGAAACCTGACACCCTCTGTCCTCTTCCCCCGCCTGCCTGGGGCTGAAGCCAAAGCCTGAACCGAGTCTCTTGGGGATGAAGCCAATTTAGCTTTATGGAGCCCACCTGTGGCATGGGGCCTCAGACAATTACCTTCCTTATATCCCCTTGCATTGGTCCTGACTTTTAATCTACTTCAGTGGTCCTCAACCAGTGTGCTCTGGCACATTGGTGTGCCACACAGTGGTGCTTGGTGTGCCTCCAAGCTGCATGCTGAGAGTGCCATCCACCACTCTGTGCAAGCGCCACCACACTGCTTTGTGGGAGAAGTGCATGGTGGCAGCAGCGGTGGCAGCTGCTCTGGTGAGTTGCCGGCACTGAGTTAGAGTGGGGATGGGGTGTCTGGCTCTGAGGGGGAAGGGGTGGGGATTGGGTTATAGTGGGGAGGTGGGGGTGCCTGGTTCTGGCAGAGGAGTGGGGAGATTGGGGGTGCCTGGTTCTAGGGGAGGGGAAGGGCACTGGGTTAGAACTGGGTGGGCTGGGGGTGCCTGGCTCAGAGAGGGGGAGGGCAATGAGTTAGAGTGGGGTGGGAGGGCTAGCTCTGGGGAGGTGTACTGAGTTTATATATAAAGTGCTGTGAAATTATAATGAGGGCTGAAGTGTGCCACAAGGTAGTAAAGATTGCTGAGCACTGATCTATTGGATATGCTTAAAAACTTTCGTGTGTGAGAGGCGGTTGGAGGGACATATGTAGGCTGCAGAGCCTGTTGGGGCGGGGGGGAGAAGCTCAGAAAGAGAAGTGGTCTAGGACAGATGTTGTGTAATCTTTTAATGATTCTGGTGGCTCTTCTTTAAGCAGTATCCAATGTATCGATATTGGTCCGGAGTTCAGTTTTGGAGAGACAAAGCAAAATTAGATCTAACGTGCCCAGACCCCATCAATTCTGAATTTGAAGTATCACTTTTGTATAGCAGGAAGTTAGAAGCTTTCTTCAGATACCTGAATTTCAGGAGCTAGATAATGTTGCATTGAGTAATTCTGTGCTGTCTCTGGGGTTCTTCCAAGACCTATATAACCCAGAAGTGACAATTGACTCAATGAAATTAATTCTTGTATAAGAGAGAGAGTACTAGGCTGACAAGGTAGAAAACCCAGATATTAACTAGAAGATTTCAGGATATGGTATTTACCACCTGCATAACTATTTCAGTAAGCACACGGTATTTGGGAAGCTAGTACTTAAAGAATTAAGATTCCTAGTGTTAAACTCTGACATGTAGTGACATAGAGGCTTAAGCACCATGAGAGTTAGGATTGGCAAAATACAATATCTTGTTGCTAGGAAGCTGAGCTGCTATGGGTGTGAATACAGAGAGTTTAATTAGAGCTGCTGTGCCCAGTGCAGCACTGTACGGAATAGAGACCATTTGGCCTCATCTGCCCTAGCAAGTATAGTGGCTTTACCTCTGGTGAATTCCAGCTTACTAGAGGATATTGAGGCAAACTATTAAGGACATTTTTACTTAGCTGGCAGTAAAAAATAACACATTTGTTTCTTGCTCTTGTACGATATGACAGGTTATGTAATTTTCAGTGGAACATTTCTGTTCAAAGATTGTGGGAGTTTTATCAAGCATTGTGCTCCTGAAAATGGAAAGTTAGGTGTTTAAATTTCACTGATCAAATGAATTAACTTTCTGTGAAAGGCATATGATTACTTTAAAGCACTGAAATACTAGTTGAATGGAGTATTAGGATATAGTGCATTTTGCCATCTGAAAACAAATGACACCCCAATGCTCTGCACACTACTTCAGCTCTCGCCATGGGTCTCAAGTGGGGTGCCTGTGGTGACGCATTCCCTACCAGAGTCCTGTGCATTAGGATGCACTGCATTTTTTAAGGAATAAGTCTGTTAGGTGGACTGTTAGCTTGGGTAGACCCCAAAACATACCTTACTTGAAGGAAAGTAAATCCCATGCAACATCCTGTAAGAATTACATACTAGATACTTGATAACCACATCCATGTGAGGGGGACATGGGTTTCAATGGTGGAGGTTAATAATAGTTTTGTTCTTTCATACCTGTTTTCAGAAGTTTGTAGTGATTTTTGGGGTGCCTCAATTATTGAGTGACCACCATGAGACATCTAAAAGAGCTAAGTTTTAGAAAGGACAGAGCAATTGCAGACTCCAGAGGTGGTGTCGGTCAAGTCAGGTGTGAATTATGCCATAATTCAGGTGGTACCACTGGGTACCAAAAATCTTTCTTCCTCTTCTTGAATGCAAAGTACTGTCTTTTCAGCCCTGTTGTATGGTTCGCTTCAGTTGTGTTTCTACCAGGAAACATATCTCTGTACTTGCGCTTTCTGGACCTTAAAGCTGGCATCCTTGTGTATAAACCCATATTTTCATGTCTGTTTTAAAGGATTCAGTTAGCAGGAATGAAAATAGTCCGAACCCCTGTTCATCTTGGACGCTACAAAATGGTGGATCTGAAGCAACACTCAGGGGGAGAAGAGCACCTGAGAAGGTAATTTTTGTAGGATGTCCCTAACCTTATTTGTCCAAATTGCTGTGTGACTATCCTGGGTCTGTACAGCGCTGTAACCTTCCTCCTCAGAAGTTTGCTTTTAAATGCTATTAAAGAAACTAGCTGTGAGGTTGCACAGCATGGAGTTGGGGAAACTCACTGGGTGGAAGCATTTGCTTGATTTATTCTTAATTACAACTTAAATTTCTGCAGTCCTGCTGGCAGCCTCTGGACAAAAGAACATTTGTGATATTACCATTATTGTCTGGTTAAAATCCAGTTATAACTGAATCTCACATTCATCAGGTACATTTTTTTGCAGGGTAGAGATTTTTAATATTCATTACATTGAAGTCCTTTGTAAGCTCACTCTTTTGATTGGCAGTTGTGAGCAAGGTGCATGGCTAGGGCTCTAGCCACTATGGGTGTATCTGCACTAGGAACTAACTTCAAAGTAGCCAGCAGAGTGTCTACACACATTTTCCCTTGCTTTGAAGTTTAACTTCAAAATAAGGGAGCCCAACTTCGAAGTCCTTACTCCATTCCCGGGAATGGAATAGTGCCCTACTTCCAAGTAGTGTGTGTATAGACGCTCAACTTCGAAGTCTGTACTTACTACTTTGAAGTAAGCAACTTAGAAGTTATTTTAGTAGTGTGGACATGGCCTAAGAGTTCTTAAAAATACGAACAGTTAAATTTTCAGGTGAAGGAACGAGACAACTTCAAAATGGGTCATCCGAGTATCTTGGAATATAAAGCATCAACCTTGAAGCTTTTTCTTCTGTCTTCCCTCCTCTCATGATTTTTCATTTGCGTCTCAGACAGAATAAATCTTAAGATTTTATGTAACAAAGTATTATGCTAGCAGTAGCCAAACTCTAAGATGTACATGAACCCCTTAAAAATGTGAAATCAGATGATACAGGTAAGGTGGACCCTTTTACTCTCCTAGCATCTACTTACATACAGAATTGGAAGAAGGTGTTTATGGTGTCTCAGCCCTCCCACTTGCCCCATTCTTAATGCTGAGTTCTTCAATTTGTTCCCTTGTGTTCACCAGTCAACATCCAGCCACCTCTATTCTACACATTGTGCTTCTGAAATACTACTTTCCACCTTTGTCTCCTCCAGTCCCAGCTTTCCATGTTCCAACATGTGCAGGATGCTGCTGCCACTGAGTTTTCATATGTACAGAGCAATGTTGCCACATACTCTCCTCCCCCTTTCCCCCCCCCCCCCAATTTATTTCAGGTTCTAGTTCCAGATGGTCCTGGTTTACAAACATAGTTAGTCTTCTGCACCTCACATGTCTCTGCTCCACTTCCTACTCATTTAGAACAGGTCTCTCTTGTGAAAATGGACAAGCTCAGGTTTTTCAGTGGAAGACTTGCCACCTGGAACTGCTTTCTTATCTGCCTCTCTACATTTCACTTCCAAGTGTTACTTAAAGTGCCTGTTTTCTCTTTGCTTAAGCCACTTGATCATACTGACAAATAGTGTTGTGTAATTTTGTGTCAGTCTCCCCCTGCTGTCCTATTATCTAACCACAGGTATTCTCTCTTCAGGCCTGCTCCACTGCTCAATACCAGAAAAACGTGGAAGGATGATGGAATGAATTCTGTAGAGTTCAAACTCCTTTCAAGGAAGAAGCATCTTCTTTATACCAACATAACTGTGGACATTGGGAATGCTCCTACGTTGCCTCCAGAGGACAAATAGAGCTTGAGTATTGGTGTAGGCAGGAACCTCCTGTGGTGTTCAATTTTCAGGTGGTGCAATCAGCTCTACAAAGATTGAGGAATTATTTCTTGCTGTGGACTTCCTTTCCTCTAAAGGTGCAGGATTAGAAGAAAAGTCTTCAGGAACGAGACATGACTGGCTTCTGTTTAGTGTAGGGAATCCCTTTTCAAGGGGTGTAAAAATGTGATACTTACTGAGCTCTTTACGCACACAACACTCAGTAGCATGTCCTTATTTATCACCAGACATGTGGTCTAAGCTGTGTACTCTTAAATCAGCTGGCTAGTTAACCTGTGCAAATCCTACTGCTTAGTATTTTAAAAAGATAATGGGGATTAAAGCCAGGCTGAGGGATATGTTCTGTGTTTCATGTAAAGAAAATTTCAGTCCCACTTCATTGGGAAACACTCTCGAGTTGCAATATTTCTTGAAATGTTTGTTCTTGTTTTTTCCCCTTAGTGTTAGAAGGGGGAAATATTTAACTTTTGGAAGTATTCAGCAAATTTAAATAATATACTTTGAAAGTTAATAGACATCTTATGGTTCCTGTTTTTATGTGACCATTTGCTGTGTAACTGGGTTTCTCCACAGGAAGTCTAGAGGCTTGGTATGGCAGAAAGTTTAGTCATGGTTACAGCAGGAGCATGGGCATTAGCCTCCTGCCCCCCCCCCCTTTTTTTTTTTTTTGCTTAGCCAACACTGAAATTAAATCTGTTTACTTAGAACAGCATTAAAAATCCTCTGCATGGGACTCAAATAAAAAAAACTCCATGTATCTATAACAGCTAGAAAAGTTATTTAAAGTTGCCCATCTCCCCACCCCCCAACAAGAATTGGACTTCAGCTTGCTGCAACTATGAGAACAAAACAGTTCAGATAAGAAGCCCAGAAAAACAAATGGGAGAGTGCCAGGGAGCTGTGTGAGGCCTGACGTTCTCATCCATGCAGAACTGCAAATGCAGGCTCCCCCAGAACACCCTCATATCTGCCCTAGAGATATGAGTAAGGGGGCAGTTTGGTTTCCACAGCTGTCAGTCTGTCCCTTGGGCTAGCTCTGAGATTGCAATATAACATGGGCGCCTCTTCACTGTGTGCATACTCAGCTAGTGCTCCAACACTTGTCAGTTCTTCATGTTTTAGTAACTAATCTGAGAGTAACTCCCTGGTGTAAAAGCCCTTCTCTTCTTCCTTAACTAGTCCTTTCAGCCATCCAGTGGGCTCTCTAAATTTTCACAGATCATATGAGACAGCTGGTGCTGTCAGCTACCTTTGTACTATTCTATCACTGTGACCCTAAACCAGGCATTTATTCTTAGCTGGCTGCAATCAAGCCTTGATATAAACCTAAAGAGGTAATTTTGCTCCAATTGTAGCCTTCATTATTCAGGGCCCAATTTCTTACTGGGTTACACTTTCTAAGCAGCTGAAGATATTTAAACAATCCGCTAGTCCTCCTGTGTTATCTGGAGGTCACTTTACTAAAAGTGTTAATCCCTTTGAGGGAGAAGACTGCAGCATTGCTAAACAGCTGTGCAGTGACCCTTATAACTAATCTAATGAAACTTTATTTATTATGGGCCAATTAGTCTCTGGGATGATTGAAGCCTTTTCACTGCTGGCTACATTAAGCCGCCTCTTTCATACTGCCTCCCATTCTGGATCATTCTGTTGTAGGATGGGGGAAGAGACATGTTAACATGGAAAAATTACTTAGCATGATTGGGAATAAGCTGAGACTCTAGTACTAGTCCATCTGCTTTTACCAAGGGTGAAGAAGTCATTGGAGCTGGACTTCATACATCTTCCGGATAGGATTAGGGCTGTATCTATACTATGAGATAAATTTGAATTTAGTAATATCAGTTTTATAATTCTGGAATTTATATGTTGGAATTTGACCATCCTCACCTCCCTCCCTGCTCCTCACAGTCAACTTATTGCTGCCACACAATTAGCAAACATTGACTTGCAGTAGTGCGTTATGGGAACCTATCCCCCAGTTCCCTCATTGCTGTAGCATTCTGGGTGTGCTCCCTGGTCTGTGGCATTTTCTTCATTCCTCTCCCATGGTAAGCAAACATCCACTTCCCTGTCCGAAGGAGGGAAAAGTAGGGTGTCCACAGAGCTGGCAAAAAAGTTCACAGAAATCTTTCTTCTGTAACTTAATTCTCAACTGGCCATCCACTGAGTGTCCCCCACAGCCTCCTGTAATTGAAGCTGCTCCCTGAAAATAATACAGGGACCTGTACCATATTCTTCTAAATTAGAGGAAAGAGGATAGAAAAGTGTAGGAAAAAAGACTGACTTCCTTATATAGACATTGCCAATGTGGTGATGGCAGCAACATCTCCCTGATGAAAGAGAAGCTAGGCAAGTTTTTCCAAAAAAGAGAGTTCCTGAGGGGAGGGTCTTTGGCTTTCCAATGCACTATGAGGCTTCTGTGCAACAACTTTGTTCTCAACTATCCATCCATTGAGTGTCCCACCTCCCATCATTGCAGCTGATCCCTGAAAATAATACAGGGACCTGGACTGTATTGTCAGAGTTAGAAGAAAGAGTACAGAAAAACGTGTAGGAAAACAGATTTGACTTTCCCCTTCACTACACAGATACTACCAACAGAGGTGATGGCAGTGAACTACCATGCACTGAGCTTATAAGAGAAACAGGAATCTCAACTACTCCCTCCCCCATGTTTCTGAGGGGGTCAAAGGATGAAGGCAGGAAACATAAGCAGAAAGATTTTATAACTGAAATATCAAACGAGGAGGTGTCTGCAAAGGACAGCAAGCTCCTGAAAATATTTTTGGGGGATGGGAGAGGGGTGCTGTGGTCGCAGCTGCATAGCTGCTTGAAGTAGCTGAAGTAGTCTCCCACCTATCTTAGGTGCCAGGGGAGACTCTCTCTTGGTGGCTGCAAGCCCCAGTGGTCCTATGCTGTGGGGGGGGGGGTTCAGGGAGGGGCCAGTTGAAGTAGTCCCCCTGCAACTATTGCAATTGCCAGGGGAGACCCCCCTCGGCAGCTGCAAGCCCCCAAATCTCTCTTTCCTGCCCTTGGAGCCGTAAGCATGCACACACTAGGACATGCCTGGCAGCACGGTCAACACTAAACAGCAGGTACATCCTTTTATTGGATCAGGGGCTAGCCCCAGGATGTGGTTGAGCATGGGAAACACCAACTGCGCAGCACCTGTGTGGAAGGAAGAGCATCACACAAATGTAAACCACTTAAAGTTTCTCAGCAGCTTATGCAAGCATGACAGCCTTGTTGCCAGGTGGTGCAGTGAGGCAGCACAGAAAAAAATACCAAGTGTAGAGACAGAACCACAAACTCAGTGCTGGGGCTAGTGTAATAGGTAGATGCTCTGACAGTGCCAATAGCAAAGAAAGGCAGGCATTTCTCAAGCTCTCATACAAACATGAGCCCACAGCCACAGGCTTGCTTTGAAATTTAGTCTTCCTATTACCTAACTGGCACACCTGGAGAGCAGCAGTAGCCTGAGTGGAGCAGTGAGGGGCATTTTGGGATACATACAGGACACCTCTGAAAGCTAATTCGATTTTAAGATGTGGTGTTTCCTCCCTGGCCTTCAATCAAACTTCTGAATTCAAGCCTGATGCTATACCCATCAAGTAATGGCAATATTGTAATCTTGACATTAGGGCTCCCTGAATTGAGCTAATGATATTTACATTGAAGACAGTGACTGTAATATGAGTCTAACTGCCTTAAGTTCAAATTTATCTCATAGTGTAGATGCAGCCTTAAATCAATTTCTAAAAGTCACCTTCACTACATTCATCGTAAAACAACTTGGAATTGCCTTGTCCTGTAATGCAAATTGAATTTCTCCTACTCACCTTAAACAAGACTCAATACAAAGCCCACAGGTATGACAGTCAACAGACCGGCTTGGTAAGAACTGGAAATCTTAATATATATATATTTTTATTTGCTTCCCCCTAGCAGAGTCTGAATTCACACAGATCTTAGGATTTAAAAGCCTGCCTGTCTTAATTGTTTGCTCTTTTCTCTCTGCTTTACCAAGATGCTCTAGATGCTCCTGTGCATATTAAAACAGCACTTAAGTATCACCAACCAACTTCTCAAATGGTATCCAGAAAGCAGTGGCATGTATGAGCACGTAAGTCTCTTTTATTCTTTCTTGCTCAGTGTAGAATTGTAGCTGCACTTGTTGAGGGGTGAGGGTGGAGGAGGAACAGAGCCAAACTAAATCCAAATCCTGTTTTTTTTCCTTTTATCATTAGGCTGTCCTTGAAACTAAGATGTTTTTAGAACAAACTAGAGAGCAACAGCTTTGCTGTCTGAAGTCTACTAGCCGCAGGAGGACGACATCCTTGAGTCATAGCCAAAACAGAACCTGTGGTAGATAGAGTTCTCCTGAGCTTGCTGATCAGTATTTCCTGTAAATTGCAGGTTTGTGTGGCCACTCACAAGAGATTAAAATACCGGGTAGCTTGTGTTTTCTTTCTGCTGGTGGTGCACAGGGATGGAAAAGATTAGAGGGAACACTGCTGCTGATCTCTGTTGCATGGAGGACACTTTTCGCAACTGCAGCTTCCTTGCTAAAGGGAGCGGTTATTGCTGCAGCGTTCAAGAGGAAACAGCAGATGGCAGCCTATGGTGGAATTTACTTTTCAAAGCATTCATAGTAGCAGTGTCTCAGCTTTTACAATGATAGCAAGCACCTAATATTTCTATTACTAATCTGTAATTCCAAACATTGACTTTTTGTCTTAAGATTTCAAGATGTGTTCTCATGCTTTCTGGGTGGAATTAAAAACAAAACCTTCAAAAACTCCTTGGTTTTGAGGCACAATGAAAACCCTCCATGCTTTCCCCCTTCTAAACTATTCTAAGCACACAATATAGTTAGACCAACACTAACAAATGCAGAACTTGGCCCATTTGCTTGGTTTGCGGAGAAGTGTTTTACATGCAATCCCTGAGGCCTCCCTGCGCTGCTCCTACCCTCCCATAGCTCCTGAGTTCTCAGCCCTTGAGCCCTGGGCCTGCATAGGGCATCAGAACTGCTTGGCATGGCCCTGCTCATACCTAACATTGCAGATTGAAGAACAGTCTGGAAGATCCTTCCCCTTCTGTGACCTCACTGTAGAGAGTCAACCTGTTCAGTCCTGGTGGGCTTGAGCCAAGGGCTGCTTTGGGGACAGTTGTTTATTTTTTAACACACAGGTGACATAAGCAATAAGTGTTTTTTCCCCTCAAAAAGAAAAAAAAAAACTTGCCTGACCATTAGCAACAACAGAAAATAGTGGAACTGAAAAATCTGACCAGTTCTTACAATCTCAGCAATTTTTGCTATATTCCAAAATCAGTAATTCTGGAGCTAGTCTGAAGGTTAAGTTGGCAGACTCGAGGGCCAGGATGGACACTGTTTTTATAAAGAGTAGGCCTTAACAACTTGAGTATTTTTCTCTGCAGGACAGAATGAATACACTCACCAATACCTCGAAATAGGACTTCATGCTAACATAAGCAGGGTTTCTAATTTCTAAGTCTCTAAGTAATAAATTACTGTTTCCTAGAGGAATTAATATAACAAACATCAGAAGCAAAGCTTTTTTCCTTGAAGACTATAATCTTGCATTTATTGACTGCAGCCAAGGCTGGCCCAACAAGCAACTGTCATCAGCTGCTGTAAGAAAGGGACTTGCAATAGGCTAGGCATTCACAGTGGAAAATTTGCTATTTACTGCAACTCCTAATGAGTTTATGCACAAACCCATCCCATTTTTTCTAAAGAACTACAAAAAGTTGTTACCCTGCTGGGTATTTATACCACACAGAGTCTGAGGGTAACGGTGACCAGGAAGCAAGGAACTACAGATAGCCACAATCCATTTTATACATGACTAATTTAGCATGTCTTCCCTCAATGCCAATCCTAGACTATCACAGAAGGAAGGTGATAACTATACTATTGTCTGTATTATGAGCTTGCTGCAGAAAGAAGTAAGTCTTTCATATATCCGCAGGACACTTTCAGCACTCCCAGTAGGTTCTGAAGTGAAATGTGTTATATTTTACTGGCCTTTTTATACTCTCTTTGCTTAACAATTTGGAAAGAGCAGCTGGAGGTGAAGCTTTCAGTATGTCATTCAAGCTTCCAATGAGGCCAATGAAAAGCCAACAGTTCAAACAAGTAGACTTTCTGAATATCCCAGTGCAAACCAAACAGGTACAAAGACATGTCCACTGGGCCAGCCCAGGCCTCTTGCTTAATGCATGGCACTGCCACAGAATAACATTCTTAACAAGATAATCAGAAAGAATGACAGAAGCTATTTCCTCTGCACTGTGTCTGTGCTCCTGGGGGCCCCCCTTCGGGCAGAACACTGTATTCCCAATCACTGGAGCAGGTACTGCAAACAGATAATCTATTCCCATCTTCTAGAATCTACAGTAAAAAGTGTTATGAGATATTGGGTGGCATGCTGAAATCCACCGTGATGTTGGTATACAAAGGCTTGTGCTCCACTGAGAGCAATTTATAGGAACAGGAGTTCAGACCATCTGTTTTCCACGTTCGGGACACCTGCCGCAAGAGTTTCATCCTAAGGATGTAAATCAGAGAAAAAAAAATTATAGGACTGCAAAGCTGGAAAACCCCTACTCCAAAGCTGGAGATGCCACTACAATTCACAGCGGAGGGACATCAGTGTCTATCCTGCACCTATGTGACTAGTGGATCTGAAGAAGTGAGAGCATTTTAAAGACCGTGTTCCTTTTGCCCTGTTTTACATCTGTTCTCATGTGTCCATGTGTACTGGAAAGCACAAAGTCCTCCTTTCTCTTCCTTCAGTGGAATCAGACACACACTCATACAGGAATCCTATAATTTCATGTGAACTCCTGGCTTTCTAACTTCTAAAGCTTGAAACATAATGTGCACCCTACTGATGACTATGTGTCTGTAGCTGTAACTCCATCTTAGTTGGAAAGGAAGATTTATGTGCACAATTTTAAGTTTTCAGATACCATACAACTGTCTCCAGGAACGAGCCTAACTAAGTAGCCCCTCTCCTGTAAGGTTCACAGTCACATTAATGTTCAGTAGGACACCTCAAAGCATGCATTCCCATATGGTGTTAGCAAGAGAGAGACAGCAACAAACTCTTGTACTGGGCCATCAGTTCTTTCAGTCCCCCGCTCTGCAGGGAGAGATGGAGTCCTGTCCACACTCACCTCTCTCCATTCTCCTCATTGCCTCTGTCTCTTGTGTGGAAGATCATAGTGTACTTGGCTACATCAGGGGGTGGCCGCATCACCTGCATCTTCTGCATCTCAACTCTGAAAATGGTAAGATTGCAGTGAGAAGAATACCTGTAAACTCAGTCCCATGTCAAGAAGATGGCCACACACTTCTCCAAGGCATTAGAAGATGATGGGGAACTAAACAAAAAAAATGTATGTAGACAACAGAGAGCCACCCCAGAGAACTCAGACATCCCCTCCCTTCTCCCCTATACTATGCTCCACCACAGAAATGGAGCCCAGCAAACTTCTATTTTCCCACAGCAGACTCAAGTAGGGCTCCAGCCATCCACTCCTTTTGAACACAAGCAAGTAACTATTAAGCCACTGTGGCTTATCTGGGGGGTCTGTTTCATACATTGGTTGTATTCATCCAGGGAGTCTACGGCAAGGCTGCATGCATTCTATAGTGAACTTTGCCTAGCTGCTGTGGCAATATCCCTGCAGTTTGAGGCTCTAGGATGACAGCTGAAAATTCCAGGGGATCATAGGAAAATTAGAAACAGTTTTGTCTGTTTTCCTTATATGAATGAATATATCTTTACAGCTGTGTCTACACTTGCATTCCACTTTTAAAAGAGACATTCAAATGAGGGAAATCAAAAATGCAGTAGAGGTGGAGATTTACATATCTGGTGCCTCATTTGCATATTCTTTCAAAAGAGCTTCTTTCAAAAGACGAAACGTAGTGTAGACCTGGCTCTTTCAAAAGTAAATCCCATCTTTGAAAGAACCCTTCCCATAAAAAAAGGGAAGAAGGGTTCTTTCGAACATAGGGTTTACTTTCGAAAGAGCTGCATCTACACTGCTTTTCTTCTTTCAAAAGAATATGCAAATGAGGAACCAGATACATAAATCTGCACCTCATTTTGCATTTTCGATTTCCCTCATTTGCATGCCTCTTTTGAACAAGGAATACAAGTGTGGACACAGCCTACAACTATTATTAATTTGCTTTGATGGTAAATTCACATTATGTTATGCTACCCATTTCATTTTCAACAAGATATAGATTTTGACGATGAAAACACAACAGCATTGAAGAAGTTGGTAAGGAGATAAGGGTTTCAACAACTGAAGCAGGGGTCCATTATGGATTTTGGCAACAGGGAAGGCAGTTCAGCATAGCGGAATAAACACAGAAGCTGGCTGGCTGTTAGAAGGCCCAAGATATATAGATAAGGAAATAATGTGGTTATTCTGACACCGCTGAAATCAATAAATTCCCATTTATCTTTAGGGTCCAGCGTTGGAACCTCTCAAAAGCATTGTTTTAGGCTGCCTGCAGACTTGGATACACATCTCATCAATGGACCCTCTTCACATTTTAAAGGTTCTCTCTGCAAGAAATACTAGCAACTTGAAGTATCTAACGTTCATACCCAACTAAGAGCCTAAATTTAGACACCCATCTTTGAACATTTTGAGAGTTTGTTCTTTTAAATAAAAGTTTATGGAACACAATACTCCTGCTAGTGGACCATTTGAAAGTAGATTTCACAGCCACGGAGGTGAGAAACATGGAGGTCATCAAAGCAGCTGAAAGAGCATCATTTTGCAGTAAGAAAGCAAAACAGTTGGAGGAGTTGAAACCCCATGTCTTCTTGATGGCAGTAAATTGTCATACAAATGAGACACACTCAGTTTGCATCCTTAGTCTCTCTTCCAAGAACTCTCTTTAGGAGGAGGCTCAAAGCACAGAAGTGCATTTAGTACAGAGGCAAAGAGCAGAATGCAGATATAATTGCCTCCATTACAGCCCTGAGGAAGATTCAAAGGGATGCCCCTCTTCTGGATACACAGGAGAGAACAGCTCTGAAAACCTTACCCAGAATTAACTCTGCTGCTCTCAGTGAAATTGGTAATTTCATCATCACCCAGAAGGAACAGCCATGTAAGTATCCTGCTGCCAGACGCAACCACAATCAAGTGTCATCTTGATTCCAGCACCCAGTAGACATGATGGTCAGCCAGTAATACTCTACCACGTGCACTGCAAATTCCCTAACTTGTTTACTCTTCATATCATAAGATCTTCCAGTGGTACCTTCCCTGGCCTTTTCTGTCTGTGCTGGAGTTCTCATGGTAAGTTGCAATTGGGATATTATTGGCATCTCTACCATTCATCCACATTCCATAACGTATACACCTATTTCCCTCTAGCCATTTGATTACCTGATTCGGAGGTCATCGTCCTCTGCACCCCAGCCCCAGTAACTGTTAGAGAATCCATTCACCATGGAAAACTGGTCCCTTGTTAGAGCAGTTACGCCCCCAAAATAACCCTTGTAACGCAACCTAGAAATAGACAAGAAGGCATAGTGAAAAAACTGGAAGTGATTTGAAATTTGAGATTAATACTGTAACTACAGGCCTGAAACCTTAGGCCCAAGCTGCAAAGTGTGAATCAAGGTATGAACATTCTCCAAAATTCAAAGGTGTTCAAGTCCTGGATTTTAGGCCCATTTTTCTCCACGAAACAATGCTTCACTTCAAAATGCTAATCAGAATAACTCGCTCCCCAGCTGACAGTCTGGAGCCTTCTTTACTTTGTTCCTCTGGCTCTCTCCTTTGTCAGACAAAGGTCTATGTATCCCAAGTGCTCCAAATCAGAAGGGGGACAGCAAGGCTGGCTACAAAAGTACATGGAAAGGAAAGAGAACAATTTTCTGATTGTGGATCGATACACACCTGCCCCAGGGCAGGAGAGCTAGGATATGACAATGTCTGTAAGAAATTTAAGTGCAGGGTGGCTCTGGCTGAGGGTGATGGTGTGCAAGTGTCATGGCAGGAGGCAGGGAGCTTGTGGGGGGAGTCAGGGCAGGGGTTGGGAGGACCTTTGGGACCGAGTTCACAGAATCACAGGGCTGGAAGGGACCTCAGGAGGTCATCTAGTCCAGCCCCCTGCTTCAAGCAGGATCAACCCCCACTAAGTCATCCCAGCCAGGACCTTGTCCAGCCAGAACTTAAAAACCTCTAGGGATGGAAAATCCATCACCTCTCTAGGCAACGCATTCCAATGCTTCACCACCCGCCTGGTGAAGTAGCTTTTCCTAATATCTAACCTACACCTCTCCCTCTTCAACTTCAGACCATTACTGCTTGTTCTGTCATCTGACACCACTGAGAACAGTTTCTCACCCTCCTTTTTAGAGCTCCCCTTCAGGAAGTCGAAGGCTGCTATTAAATCACCTCTAAGTCTTCTCTTCTGTAAGCTAAACAAGCCCAAATACCTCAGCCTATCCTCATAGGTCTTGTGCTCCAGACCCTTAATCATTTTTGTTGCCGTTCGCTGAACCTGCTCCAGCAAATCCACATCCTTTTTATACTGGGGGGCCCAAAACTGGACACAATATTCCAGATGTGGCCTCACCAGTGCCGAATAAAGAGGAATAACTACTTCTCTAGATCTGCTCGAAATGCTCCTCCTAATGCACCCTAATATGCTGTTAGCCTTCTTGGCTACAAGGTCACACTGTTTACTCATATCCAGCCTTTCATCCACCATAACCCCTAGGTCCCTTTCCATCATACTGCTGCTGAGCCAGTCGGTCCCCAGCCTGTAACAATGCTTGGGATTCTTCCGCCCCAGGTGCCGGACTCTACGCTTCACCTTATTGAACCGCATCAGATTTCTTTTGGCCCAGTCCTCCAGTTTATCCAGGTGGTGCTTGCAAGTGTGGTCAGGGCAGCACAGCCCAGGCTGAGTCACCTGCTTTCTCCCACACCAAAGGGAAGCTGCCCCCTTTAAGGCCCCCCCAGCCCAATCCCCTGCCCCAATCCTGAACTCCCTCCCAGACTCTGCACCTCCACCCCCCCAACTCTGAGTTCCCTCCTCCATCCTAACTTCCTCCCAGACCCTACACCCCTACCCAGGGCCACACATTGGAGCCCATTTCTCCACCTAGCTCCCTCCTTGTTGACACACTCCAACCCTGAGCTCCCTCCTGCGCCCTAACTCCCTCCCAGATCTCACACCCCAATCCCCCTCCTGAGCCTCCTCCTGCACCTCAAGTCCTTAACTCCCTCCTAGACCCTCGGTCCTTCCCAGATACCCCACCACAACCTCCTGTCCTGAGCCCCTTCTTGCACTCCAAATTCCTGGACGCTGGCCTGGAGCTCCTTCCTCCACCCAAAGGCCCCCAGTTGGAGCCCTCACACTTCCTCTCACTCCCATCCTCCTGCCTCAACCCTCAATCCTCTACCCCACTACCAACTCCTTTTGGCCTGAACCCAGAGTCCATGGCGCCCCACAAAGATCTACTAGCCTCAGGACCCCGGTAAGTTGAGTGAGAGGTTTTGTTTTGTTTGGCTTATGCGTGGCCCCCAACTGATTTTTGTAGGGCGGGGTCAAATATTCCCCACCCCAATATAGGCTCTTGCATTTTAAGGATCAGTTTCACTGGCACCAACTCCATGGGTGCACTGAGGGTCAAGTACCCAGAGAAAGTGGTCCCAGCCATGCTCTGGCCTAGCCCCCACCCTCACTCTGCTTCCTCTCCCCTGGATCCAGCCATACCGTGCCTCTTTGTGCCCCTGCTTTCCCTCTTCCCCATCCAAGGCCTCTGCATTTGCTTTGGGTAGAAGGGACAGAAAGGAGTGAGCACTTGGGAAGGAGGGAAGGGGAATGGGTGTAGTTTGGGGCAGTGCAGGGGGCACTGCCCCCTCAAACAGAGGTGAGGGAGGGTTACATGGGGTCATGTGCCACTCCCTCCCCCCCAATTATTCTATCTACTACCCAAGATCCGTAAACCTGGAAGTCCTGGATGCCCCATCATCTCAGGCATTGGCACTCTCACCACAGGATTGCCTGGATATGTGGAGACTCTACTCAGAGGCTACGTTATCTTCAATACAGCACCAATTTCCTAAAAAAACTACAATACACAGTGACCTTCCTGAAAACACCATCCTGGCCACCATGGATACAGAGGCCCTTTACACCAATATCCCACATGAAGATGGACTTCAAACTATTAGAAACAGTATCCATGAAGATGCCAAGGAACAACTGGTGGCAGAAGTTTGTGACTTTATCCTCACCCACAGCCATTTCAGATTTGAGGACAATCTATACCTTCAAATCAGTGGCACTGCTATGGGTACCCACATGGTCCCACAGTCTGCCAAAATGTTTATGGCTGACCTGGAATGCTTTGTCAGCTCTTGTCCGTTAGTGCCCCTCCTTGACTTGCGCGACATGGATGACATCTTCACCATCTGGACCCATGGGAAGGAAACTCTTGAAGAGGTCCACCATGATTTCAACAGTTTTTACTCGGCCCCCAACTTTACCCTGGACTAGTCCACACAAGAGATCCACTTCCTGGACACTACTGTGCAAATAAGTGATGGTCACATGACCACCACCCTATACCAGAAACCCACAGGCCGCTATGCTTACCTACATGCCTTCAGCTTCTGTCCAGGACACACCACATGATGCATTCTCTACAGCCAAGCATTAAAGGTACAACTACACCTGCTCTAATCCCTCAGACATATACAAACACCTACAAGACCTTCATCAAGCTTGCCTAAAACTACAATACCCACCTAAGGAAGTGAAGAAAGATTGACAGAGCCAGACGTGTACCCAGAAGCTACCCGCTACAAGACAGACCTAAGGAGGAAAACAACAGAACACTCCTGGCCATCACCTACAGCCCCATCTAAGACCTCTCCAGCACATCATCAGTGATCTACAACCCATCCTGGACAATGATCTCTCGCTCTCACAGACCTTGGGAGGCAGGCCTGTCCTTGCCTACAGACAGCATGCCAACCTAAAACAAATTCTCACCAGCAACTATAGATCGCACCACAGTAACTCTAAACCTGGAACCAATCCCTGCAACAAACCTCAGTTGCAACTCTGCCCACATATCTACACCAACACCACCATCACAGGACCTAACCACATCAACCACAACATCAGGGCTCATTACCTGCACATCTACTATAATATATGCCATCATGTATCAGCAATGCCCCTCTGCCATATACAATAGCCAAACTTGAAAGTCTCCAAATAAAAGAATAAATGGACACAAATCAGATCTCAGGAACGGTAACATACAAAAACCAGTAGGAGAACAATTCAATCTCCCTGGACACTCGGTAGCAGATTTAAAAGTAGCCAACTTACAACAAAAAAAACTTCAAAAACAGACTCCAAAGAGAAACTGCAGAGCTGCAATTCATTTGCAAGTTTGACACCATTAATCAAGAACTGAACAATGAATGGGAGTGGCTGGCCAATTACAAAAGCAGTTTCTCCTCTCTTGGTGTTCACACCACCACATCATCTGCTGGAAGTAGGCCACATCCTCCCTGACTGAATTGACTTCATCAGCTCTGGCCTTCCTCTTGATTAGTACTCCCTTCTTTTCACAAGCCTGTATAATTATACCTGCTCCTGGAATCTCCATTCCAAAGCATCTGATGAAGCAGGTCTTTAACCATGAAAGCTTATGCTCCAAAAATTCTGTAAAGTTTATAAGATGCCACGGGACTTCTGAGGGGGTTTTGAAAGAGCCCTAACAAGCCTGGAATTACCTGGTTATCTGGCTCTTACGTAGCTCTCCTGAGCATGTATGTGTGAGATTCAGATCCTGATAACGAAGTTGCTGAGATGTAGGAAAGACTTGTCCCAGTTTTAAAGATGGGTACACGAGAGGCAGAAATTTTTAAAAACTGACTTGCCCAAGCTCACATGGGAAGTCTGTGGCAGAAGCAAGAATTAAAACCAAGATTTCCAACCCATGCCTTAACATACCTAACCTTCCAACAGAGGGCCCCAACTGACATCGGGATCCCATTCTGCTGTGAGTTGTACAAACAATTAGGGAGAAATAGGATAATCCCTCAAAAGTTGCTCTAGTACAGTTACCTCTTCCATAAAAGCAGGGCTGATGTGGAGATCTTACAGAAGAGGAAATGTTATCAGAGCAACTCCGTGGAGCATGATCCTGCAAAAAAATCACCAAACCAGAAGACCTGACATGAATTCCTGCTTTTGCCACATTGTCTACACATAACCTGCAGTATATCACTTAGTCCCCTAAGAGCCTCCATTTCCTCAGGTAAGAAACAGGGCTGACCACAGTGAACCACCTCATTGATGACTGGAGAGACTAGATTCATTTATGTCCTTGGATGTGAGGCAGCACAGAAGGGCACGGTATCACAGGAGATAGCAGGGAATGCACCCATCTAAGAATCCTTTAGAAAGGAGAATGTTACCAATAATCTGGCAATTACTTGTCAAAATATTCTCCAAGCTCTTTCATTCCTACCTGTACCCAGTGTTATTCCTGCCAACTACGAGATGCTTTGGTTGTTTGTCACACATGTAAATGTTAAAGTCATTCTCCGGTATCAAGTCCACATCATGGAAAATGAAACAGTCCCAGTTTTCCTCTTTCAGGGCCTCCAAGTAGCCTACATTCAGCAGTTTAGCTCGGTTAAACTTGGTACTGCAGGCCTATGAAAAAGGAAAGGAAAAACAACAAGGCACCCATCAATGCATTAAAAGGTGATTTGCAAACTGGCTGGATTCCATCCTAATCACATAGTTTATAGTATCTGTCACGACTCATAACCTTTATCCTGTACTGAGTTCTCACTCCAAACAAAGAGCAACGCCTTGACATGACATGTGGGCATCAAAGCACGCACTCTTGTGAGGTGTTTGTTCATCTCCTACCTATCATGAACAGTCATGGATAGAGTCAGACAAGGCATAGGTTATCGTACGTCCAGAAGTAGCCTAAGTTGCGTGATACTATTCTACACCCATCACTGTTCTTGCCTTAGAATATCCAAAGTAATGAAAGAGCTACAACCATGTAGCTTAGGAAGCACAAAGTGTAAATGCAACTATTAGCATGAGTTACACAAACATAAATTATAAATTTAGCACTCTCTCCTCCACTGATTTTAGAACACTTTACAAGACGGGAAAGTATTGTTTTTCTATACGGAAAACCTGAAGCACAGAGAACCTTGTCATTCACAGGTGGAGAAGGAGGAGATTTAAGCACTTGTGAACAATAAAAGTATTGTAAAGCAAGTATAAGTGTAAACACAACATCAATAAAGGTCTGTAGGGAAAGCAAATAGAAACTAACCCAATTTCCCTCCCCTCTTCCAGAGCCAGGCACTCCCAGCTCCTCAGTATAACCCAATTCCCCTCCCCCCTTCCAGAGCCAGGCACTCCCAGCTCCCCAATATAACCCAATCCCTCTCCCCTCCTCCAGAGTCAGGCACCCCCAGCCTCCTCCGCTCTAACTCAATGCCGGCCATTGTGTGTCTGACAACTACTGATTTGTAAATAGTAGCCACACACTGGGTTGGGCAGGGTGAAGCCACCCCTGCCATATGCTCTTCTTGAAGCACCAGCCTCAGGCCACGCCCCATTGCCCTAGGGGCCCACCAATACTTGGTGCTACCCCCACAAAAGGTTAATCCAGCCCTGGGGAGGAAAAGAGTAGAAGAGTTTGAGATGCACAGGAGTTAATCAGTTACTCATCCCTTCCAGGCAGATAGTTCTCTTGCCTTCATGGTTGCCTCACCTGGTGGATGACATAGATACCATAGTCCAGTTGCTGTCGCTGAAGGAATGGGTGGAGGTGCTCCAGCAGGTACAACAGGTGCTTCTCTCGATTGCGGTGTGGAATCAATATGGCCACTCGCTGCAGCGCTGAGCATTCTGCAGGGTGATGCCGGCCTTTTGCCACCTGAGGGTTCTCCTTCTGTACCTCTTCCAGTGTGAGGAAAGCTTTGAACTTGAGCTGGGCGGGGCCCTCTGCAGGAGAAGCACAGAAAGCATTCTGAATTCATGTTTGGTTTCGGGGCACTACAGTGCCTTCAGGGGAGTGGCTCTGTACTCTAGCATTTATAATTTTAAGGCCAGAAGGAGCTGTTGGGATCTTCTAGTCTGATTTCCTGCATAACACAGGCCATAGGATAGCATGAAAACCCTGGGTACAATCCCAGATTCTGGTTTATCTTGCTTCTCAGATCAAATGGAATGGAGAGTGCTATAAAGGCTCTGCATGGTTCTGGGAGGGTGCGGTTACTTGCAGTTCTTAGCATTTATTCACTTGAAGAAGGAATGTCAATGATGTATGAAGGGAGACCCACTCAATCACAAGGACAGTCTTGGCTTTACCATGATCTTGAATAGAAAGGAAAGGAACATGAATGGAGAGAGGTGTGAGAGCAGAAGTGCGGGAAATCAGCATGGCTTTAACCAGAGACACAGAAGGATGTAACTATTTTAGGGTCAGGCATCAACTTAGCCATTTCCTGCTCTCTTACTAGTCCAACATCCCCATGCCCATATACCTAGTCAATGGCTGCGGTGCTGATCTTTCATCATAGCCTCAGCTGACACAGAGGGGGAAGAAATCACACAATGGGTGCAAAGTTTTGATGGAAAAAAATCCTCAGGAAAAAACATTTCTCTCTTCAGGAAAAGGAAACAAAAAGTCAGCACCTCTAACAGCATGCATGGGCATGGGCATACCAGAAGGATAATGCGGCATAGAAGCTTTGTGCTGCTAACACAGAAAGCACACCATAGCAATAAAGCTGAGAAGTGTATGATGGGACAATGTGGCAAATCTCAAGGTTCCATGGAGCTACTGTACCAATAAAAATGACCAGTCTAAGGAAGCCTCTAAAGATGCCCATTTGACCCATAGTCAAGAAGGCAACATTAATTCCCAAAATAATCACGTTGTATCTTCCTTTGACAAAGACTGTTATGAAGCTGCCTTTCATTTCCACCAGGGTTTTCACACCTGTCATGGAGGTGGAAAGGGGAAGTGTAAGGTTTGTGGGGATTGGAGAAATCAACAGCAGGGCCCAGCACAAATAGAAGAGGAAAGAAAAAGTGAAACAATGGAAATGGCAAGCAAGTCAGCTATAGGCAGAGGCCCATTTCCTTCTGAATTATCATTCTGGAGCTGAGCACATTGCAAGATGCATTTCAGAAGATGGGCCATACTCAAGCACTGCAAATTTAACAGATTAAACAGTGAAAAGCACAGTATGGATTCCATGAGCTCAGTAAACCAGTACTTACAGTTGCCAGAGAAGCACAGTATCCAGATACCAGGCTGCTGCAACTATTTCTGATGGGTTTTCCATCCCCTCTTTTGACCCCCATCTAACTGGGTGCTGTAGCAAGTAAGTGCATATGGGCCAGACTAGTCTCACCGGCAAGTAGAAATGTCCTCCATTCCATCTTTTTGCTAGCCTTTCTGAGTGAAGGCAGGAAGACAGCTATAGAGGTAAAACATGAGCTACCAGAGTTAATTTGATTAACCTGGCCAAAGCGCCACCACTGGGCCTGGTGTGGACCCAGCAAACTCTCTTTATAATGTATTAAATTGTTCTACACATCATCTCTTCATACCTCTTAAGTGTTTCTAAGATGAATGGATAGCTCACTGTTGAGAGGGTGCAGTTTATCTGTTATACAACGGTCACTTGCTTTGAATCTGGCTCACAGAAAAAGCATCTAGGTGAGAGATGATCACAGGGGAATCAAGGAATCAGTAGTACAGAAGCATAGGTCATTCATTAGAGATACTGAAAACTTAACCACTTACGCAGGTAGGGAGAGACAGCAGGACAGTGATTCATGGTGGACTTCACTGTGGGAACTTCCACAGTTGACGTGGTCGTCTTTTTCTGGTTCCCTTTCAAGAGCATAGTTGCCGCCCTGAAATTCTCCACCAAGCTCTTTGCTTTGGGCATCTCCTGTACAGTGCCCACAAGATAACTGGAGGTGACCCAAGCCACCACTATCAGGCACGAGGTGAAGAGTAGCAGCAGCTTGAACTTGTAGAAGAGATGAAGAATGGCAGACTTCATGCCCGTAGCCCTTGCTTGTTTGCCAGACGCTCCCTCAGCAACGTTTCTGATGCAGCCCTCTCACTGTACACCTCAGAAGCGTGAAAATGAAGGGCACTGAAGGACTGTCACAGTAAGTCAGGAAGTTGGGAGATATCAAAAGTTGATGAGCTTCCTGTTGCTTTGGAATTCATGGGAGTTCTGGTACCGTGTGTGGAAGGCAACCATCCGATGACTCACTCTAGTCCAAAACAGAAGAGGTTATATTATATCCCACCCCCCAGCTGCACTGCAATGCACACACCCCTCACATTCTCTAAAAGAATATGGGGCACAGTGGTGCTTGTAGAGAGCAGAGAGCCAAAGCACTACAAAAAGCAGCATTGTCTAGTTGGTAGGGTGCCAGGGAATATGTTGAGAAACTTCGGTTTTGTTCCCAGCTCTCCCGCTGACCTGTTGTGGGAAGCTGGGTACATCTCTTCTACTCTTTGGGCCTCTGTTTCCCCTCTCGCTCAGTCTGGCCCTATTTAGATTATGAAGTGCAGCAAGATCTGTCTCTTACTAAGTATATATACAGCGTGCAGCACAATGGAGCCCTGAATTTGGGTCTCTAGGACTATTTCGGTACAAATAACACCAGCTGGAAGGCAGGAAGCTCTGCCTCGCCTGCCTCTAGCCACTCCACTGAAAAGTGAGGCACAGCTCAAGTTACTTCTGAGGAATGAAACTTGCTTTGCTTTAAGAAGAGATCTTCTCAGGAATGCACCCCAGGAGCAAGTCATGAAAAGCCTTAGTGTGAGTAATCCTGCCATCCCTGGCCACTCAGCCTTAGTACCTCATGACTCCCGCTCTCCACCCACTTCCTTATTTGCTGGCAGCACGTTGAAGAGCTAGCTATGAGGAGGCATTTTCTCCTGTTTTTCTGAGCGGGAATTTCATTTACAAGTGAGATTTTTCTCAAGGATCCTGTGATACTGGCAGACAAAGTGCCAGCTCATGCCAAAGTAAGGCCCAGTCTTCACTGAACCCTTAGAAAAGCATAACTAGAAATCAGTCTTGTTTATGTATGTGTGAGCATCATAAAAGCAGATATTAGGCGTTCAGTTAGTAAGAGCATATTTAGTGTTCAGACTTGATAAAATTCTTGACAATGCTATACAATAGGGTCTCAAGATTTGCGAACCCAATTATTCGCAAGGGGTGGCAGCTGCCACTTCCCCCCAGGCAGGAGGGCCGGCAGCCAGGCTCCAGGTGGGAGCCATATTCATGAAATTCAACATTCGCAAGGGTTCTCAACATGGAACCCTAGAAAATGTTGAGCCCCTACTGTATATCAATGTTTTGGCACCTTTTTTTTTTTTTTTTTTTATAAAGTTCGCCCTTTTGAAAAAATTATAAGTACCCCCAGCTTATCTGGTGTACCCCTAAGGGTATGTGCACCACCAGTTGAGAAACATGGTCCTAAACCAATCAGGTTTGAAAAAAGTGCCATTCAACCTTTTCAGGTTACTATATCCTTTTGAGGAGTGAGATTTGTTTTGCACACAAGCAAGTTACACCTCACTTAAAAACAACTTTCAAAAACATGCAAAATATCACAGAAGACTACTGTTGAAAACTTGTTGATTTTCTACCATCTTATTATCAAATACATGAATGGGAATAAAAATATTGTACCCACATTTCAACATAAAGCATATGAAGCAGTACAAACAATGGATTGTACTGCACTGACTTTACTAGTGTTTTTATGAACCCTGTTGTAAAACGAGGGCTAGATGAGTTGATGTATCCCCTGCAAGACCAGCGTGTAAGGCCGCCCCACGCCCAGGGTGTATGTCCCCCTGGTTGGGAAATATTGCTATATATGTATTCATCTCATTTATAATCCCTATAGCCAGACCCATCCTGTCCATTGGATGGTATGGTGTGGTCACCCTGGGTCCCACGCTTTGGGGGGCCCCCACACTTCAGGGGAATGTGGGGCCGGGGTGGTATGGGGGCTGGCATCAGCACAACCAGCCCTTCTTTCTCAAGCAATGCCCAGAGCTGACAGAGAAGGGGTCAGGACACTGGCGAAGGGGCAGAACGGGAAAGGGGTGGGGCAGGGGCAGGGAGGCGTGGAGCATGGGACAGGTGAAGAGTTGTCCTGGGCCCCACATGCACTCAGGGAGGCTGCCATTTATAGCCCATGGTACAAAGCTTAATTGAGTGTTTGAATTAAACCTCTGCAACCATGTTACACAACAAAACAGGTTAAAAAAAAAATCTAACGACTGAGGTAAAGTGATTGTCCAGCATACAAAACAGTCCATTCAAAGCTTCCGTACCAGATGGCTGGAGGATAGCTTGCATGGAGCCCTTTTTTTTTTTTAAAAAGGCTCCATAAACGATCTCCACAATTACAGGTTGGAAAACCTAACTTCAGTAAATTATCGTAAACAACAGAATTATCAGACATACATATGAACACAGGTTGTGGGGAAAGAATCAATATGACTTAAAAGGGGTAACCATGCTTACAGGTTGTACCTCTTAAATCCAGGAGTCTCTGGACCACGGACATTCCAAGACCATGGAGCCCTGGGGATGGGACCAGCAGCTCAGCCAGAGTCAGTGCCCCTGAGGGCTGGAGCAGAGCCTCTGCCTGCCCCACAGAGGCCAGAGACAGAGCGCCCTGCCTACACTGCCAGAATGGCTGAGGCTGGTGTCCCCAGGGAGGCTGAGGATAAGGCCACGGCAGCCCCCCAGAAGCACAGGGCACCTGGTAGCAGAAGCCCTGACCTCCCCTGGTCTGGCAAATTCTCTTGTTTGGGACTTGTCAGGTGGGTAATTTAATGTGGGTAAGTGTAAGGTAATGCACATTGGAAAAAATAACCCAAATTACACGTACAACATGATGGGGTCAAATTTAGCTATGACAGATCAGGAAAGGGATCTTGGAGTTATAGTGGATAGTTCTCTGAAGACATCCACACAGTGTGCAGCAGCAGTTAGTAAAGCAAATAGGATGTTAGGAATTATTAAAAAAGGGATAGATAATAAGACAAAAGATATCATACTTCCCCTATATAAAACTATGGTACACCCACATCTTGAGTACTGTGTGCAGATGTGGTCTCCTCACCTCAAAAAAGATATGTTGGCATTAGAAAAGGTTCAGAAAAGGGCGACTAAGATGATTAGGGGTTTGGAACGGGTCCCATATGGGGAGAGGCTAGAGACACTGGGACTTTTCAGTCTGGAAAAGAGGCGATTGAGGGGCGATATGATAGAGGTATATAAAATCATGAATGGTGTGGAGAAAGTGAATATAGAAAAATTATTTACCTTTTCCCATAATACAAGAACTAGGGGACACCAAATGAAATTGATGGGTAGTAGGTTCAAAACTAATATAAGGAAATTTTTCTTCACACAGCGCACAGTCAACCTGTGGAACTCCTTGCCAGAGGAGGCTGTGAAGGCCAGGACTCTATTAGGGTTTAAAAAAAGAGCTCAATAAATTTTTGCAGGTTAGGTCCATAAATGGCTATTAGCCAGGTGTAAAGTATGGTGCTCTAGCCTTCAGTACAGGGGCAGGAGATGGATGGCAGGAGATAAATCACTTGATCATTGTCTTCTGTTCTCCTTCTCTGGGGCACCTGGCATTGGCCGCTGTCAGCAGACGGGTTCCTGGGCTGGATGGACCTTTGGTCTGACCCAGTATGGCCATTCTTATGTTCCCACCATGCTCAACCAAGGAGACGCATTTGCTATAATCAGGGGTGTCCAACACGTGGCCTGAAGGACAGAATCCAGCCTGCAGAGCCTTTTTATCCAACCCACTGAGCCGGCAGCAGCGCCATTTTTAAACAGGCGGCTGGGTGGCTCTGAGCCACTTGCAGCTGCCGCTCCCTACTTTGGTTCCCATACAGTGTTGCAGGGACAGCTCCCAGAATCCTCCCACAATGCACGTGGAGGGGAGCTGGCAGAATCTCCCAAAAAACAAAACTGAAGCCTCACTTCTTAACCCTTACTCTTTTGCTGTCTCTCCTACTTCTGAGACTTGTACACACACTGATCTCACAGGGGATTCTTTTGTGGATTACTCTCCAGCTTGCCTCTGTATATGTCACTGCTGAGTTTGCCTGGGCCTCTCATTTTCACTGTCTTCCCCAGAATTCCACGAGGAAAAGCACAGGAACGTTTTGAAATTGTGTGAATCGTACAACTCTCTACATTGACCTCACAGCAGGAGTGACCAGCTGGATTTCTTTTCCCATTTAGAGAGAAATAAAACCTGCACCAAGGAGAACCAATTACACAGAAATAATTCACTGAGTCACTGCTGGTCACTTTTAAAACTTTACAAACAGAAATAACCAAGCTTAGCACAAACAGAACTGTTGATGACCTTAGTTCTGTGGTCATTAGAGCACCAGATTCCAACACCAGCATGGTATCTAATGCAAGGCACAAGCTCTGAACAAGTGCACTAAAAATAGAGTGAAAGCACAGGTGACAGGATGAGCTGGCTGCCTGGATGAGATTGTACAGTGGACCCCAGACTTAGGCGGAGATTGCGTTCTTGCACAATGCCACATAAGTCAAATTTCACATAATTGGGGGAGCCAGGAAACTGATCAGCACAGCAATGCTGGTCAGTTCCCTGTCTCCTCAGAGTGGCGGGCAGCTGAGAGCCTGGCTGCGGCACTGCTCAGTTTCCCCACTCCTCGGAGCGGCAGGGAGCTGGCACCTGGCTCCGGGCTGCCCACCATGCAGGGAATCCAGGAAACCAACCAGCCAGCTCCCCGCCACTCAGAGTCACATTAACCCGAAATAAGCGCAACTCGAGTGCGAGTTATCTCAGGGTTCTACTGTACACGAGATGGATAGTCTCTCTCCTGCTGTCCACACTGCTGTGGCTACATGGCTATTTTTAGTGCATAAGCTTAGTCAGATCTAGCTGGGTTATGTCTACTTGAGCAGGAAGTTACACCTTCCATCAATACTGCAGAAGGAAAACAAGAGGGGGCAGCTAAAGGTCAGCATCACAGGAACTCAAAGACGTTTCTAAATTAAATCCCCCTGCACACTTATAGGGTCAATATCATCATCCTCATTGTGCAGAGGGGTAAAGAGGATCACAGAGGAGGAAATTATTTACTCAGGGTTCCCACAGTCACTTATTAAGTGTGTGTGGAAGAGATCAGAAGACCACTTCCAGACACTGCACTGTTCAGTAGACCAGTAGTTCTCAAACTTTTGTATTGGTGAACCCTTCAACACAGCAAGCCTCTGAGTCTGGACTCACCCCCTCCCTGTCATAAATTAAAGACTTTCAAAAATATTTAAGACTATTATAAATATTGGAGGCAAAGTACGGTTTGGAGAGACAGACTGAGAGCTCATCACCACCACCCTAACGTACAACCTTATAACCCGCTTGAGGACTTGTGACCCCGTTTGAGAACACCTGCAGTAAACAGAGAATACTCCACCTGCATTTAAGGTGCAAATCCATGAGCTATTACGGGGTGGCCACTCTGTGGCTCTGAGCCGCATAGGCTCTTTAAGCTATTAAAAGCGGCAGCTCCTCAGAGCTGTGCTGGAAGTGCCATCTGCTGCTCTGTGCACAGTCCCCCAGTGGGAGAAGTGCGGAGCGGCAGCAGTGATGGTGATGGCAGCTCTGGGGCAGCAGCAGTGGTGGCTCTGGTGAGTCGCTGGCATTGAGTTAGAGTGGGGGGATACCTGGCTCTGGGGGAGGAGGAGGGGCAGGGCATTGAGTTAGAGCAGGGGAGAGAGGCCTGGGGGTGCCTGGCTTTAGAGGAGGGGTGGGGGATTGGGGTATAGCAGGGAGCTGGGCATGGCCTGGTTCTGGAGGGGAGCGGTATTACATTAAAGCAGAGACCTGGGGGTGCCTGGCTCTCCGGGGGAGGGTATCGAGCCACGTATTATATATTTATTTTTATATCACTCTCTGGGAATACTGAGCCCAAGTTTATTTCTCCTGGTACTTCCTTAAGAGCTAACTAAATTCTGACAGCAGAAACCTTGTTACTGATGAAGAGGCACATGCAGAGAAGTTTCTGCCAACTCTGAGGCATGGGAACACTACCACAGTGGGCAAAATGCAGCCTCCATGAGCACTTCCACTGCCTTTCCCCTTCTCTTGCTCTCTCCCATGTGAGTGATGTGCTGTCAACATCCTCTGAAAAACTTTCCATCGCACTTCGCAACACACTGAACATTCTCTGGATTGGAACTTGCCAGATCTGAAGAAGTGGGTCTGTCCCACAAAAGCTCATCACAAATTGTTTTGTTAGTCTCTAAAGTGCTACACAACTGCTTGCTTGTTTTGTGAAGTTACAGAATAACACTGCTACCTCTCGGTGACTATTCAAGATGGCAACAGTTCACCAGGATTACCTCCTGGTGGGCCCCTGTATTTACCTGCACCTCCACAGGTACGGGTGCTTTCAGCCCCCATTGGCCACAGGTCACTTGGGCCCACCCGGGGTTCATTGGCCACAGGTCACTGTTCCCAGACAATGGAAGCGGCACGAACAATGTCCCGGTCTGTTCTGTTTCACACAGTTCCCATTGAACAGGAATGATTATCTGTGGACAATGAGAGGAGTAAGTGCCTGTACCTGCAGAGGCACAAGTCAATATAGCAGTGGCAGCCCTCCAAGGGCTAACTCTGGTGAACTGGATCCAGCCCTCGGGCTGGTATTTGCCTACCATTATTTTAGCTCCATCTCTTATCTCTCCCCCCAGCTCCTTGTGGGCAGATGTAAAACACGGTGTCTTTGTTCACACATGCAGGTTGATGCTGTCCATCATCATTTTAGTTAGCTAGATGTCTACATACCATGGATGTGGCCAAGCTTCCCATACTCCCATAAAGTTTGTTTCCAGCCAGGAGCCCTGGCTTTCAGCATTCTGTACAATTATTTAGCTCTAATTTACCCTTCAATGTTTTCTAGGAGTCCAGTAAGCCGTGGAAGTGTTTGTAGCCAGACAGAATTCCCCCTGTTCTACGCCATCTTGCCTGCTCTACTCCATCTTGCCTCTTTTGGTGCTTTAAAGCACAAAGGGCCAAAGAAACAGCCCAGTCTGGGAATGCCTGAGAGCACAGATGTGCTAATCTCAAGCAGTCTTTGATGCCTCAGAGCACAGACAGACTGCCTCATCATGACCCTGAATGGACCGAAACCAGACAACAAAAGACAAACGGGCTAGCAGACGACCAGGGTCTCAGGCTGCCCTTGGCTAGTACCAGTGATTGATACGCCCACACATCGTCCAAGGAGAGGAGTCTCCCTCCCATTAGAAAGAATGTCTAAGTTATCTCCACCTTGCAGGTGTGAATTAAGCCTTTGAAACTCCCTGTGAGAACTAGTGTCACGAGACGATCTAACGCAATTGGCATCTTTAAAGATCAGGAAGAGTGTACATGACTGAAGGAGTCCTGAGACACCCAGCCCTTGGCCGAGAGCGGGGTGGCAATCAAAAGAGGGTTATAACACCGGCCCAGCCCTCAGTTCGAGGAGGGGCACCAGTTCCCAATTAAAACACAGTACAGGTCCAGCCGTCAGTTTGGGGCGGGGCAGCAGCAGAAGGGTTTGAGCACAGGCCCAGCGCGGGCTGGCCCCATCAAGGAGGGGGTGGGGGGTCGCAGGCCCTCCCACTCCACTGCGACCCGGCCCGGGGCCCTGGGGGTCGCTCACACACGACCACGGCAGTGGGCATCCAGGCTGCAACACACTGCCATGAGTTCGGGAGCGTCGTTCCCCGAGCCACTTCCTACCTCTACCTCCACTGGGGGAAGGTCCCAGTCCATCTGGTCAGGGGGTCCCGCAGGGTCGGTCTCCTCCAAATCGTCCACCTTCGGGGGCTCCGGCCAGTCGCTCATGTTGATGTCATTGGGATAGTCTGGCGGCGGTAGCACGGTGGGCTCAAGGTGATCCTGGGCCTGGGGGGCTGCAGGGGTCCACCGAGACTCTGGGGTGGGCCGCTCCTGGGG
Organism: Carettochelys insculpta; assembly: GCF_033958435.1. NCBI lineage: Eukaryota > Metazoa > Chordata > Testudines > Carettochelyidae > Carettochelys > Carettochelys insculpta. The sequence goes on from NC_134137.1 coordinate 225,699,629, forward strand.
CCCCGCGGTCACTCACCCTCGCCGGTCTGGCCGCGTCTGGGGCTCCTTCCAAGGCGGGGGGTCTCCGCCAGCGTGTGGGTCCTGGCAGGTCTGGGAAGTCCGGGTAGTCCCCCTGGGGCAACTGGATCCCGGGTTGTTCGGGGCGGCTGGGGGCTTGCTCCTCCGGCTCGGCCGGGCGGCAACAGGCCCTTTGCCCTTGGCGCCAGGGAGCTCGTGCAGGCGCCTCCTCCCTGCCCGGAGGCCCAGCCTTTAATGGGTCCCGAGCCCTGCCCTTGGCCCTTCTAGCCCTGGGCCCCGCCCTCTGAGGGGCGGGCCACTGGTGTTCTGGCTCCGGGCCCGCCCACCAGGGCCTCTGCGCAGCCTCCTCTGCCTCTGAGTCAGCAGCAGGCCATACTGACTCACTACACTCCCCCCCTCAAGTCCGTCTCCCGTGCCATGGGGGCGGACTCCTCCATCTCCCCCAGGCGGGAAAGGAAGTCGGCATTTATATGGTCCTTACCTGCCCGATGACGTACGTCGAAGGCATACGGCTGTAACGCCAAATACCAGTGCATAATTCGGGTGTTGGTATCCTTCATTCAGGACAGCCACTGTAAAGGAGCATGGTCCATAACTAGGGTGAAGGGGGTGCTCAACAGGTAATATCTTAGGGCGTTGCAGGCCCACTTCACAGCCAGGGCCTCCCTTTCTATTACAGCGTAGCGCTGTTCCCTCGGGAAAAGCTTCCGGCTTATTTAGACCACCGGATGACCTTCTCCGTCAATCTCCTGGGATAGGACGGCCCCCAGGCCTACCGCCGAGGCATCAGTTTGCAGGATGAACGGACGGGTGAAGTCAGGGCTGTAGAGCACAGGTTCCTGCATTAGGCACTGTTTCAGTGTCCGGAATGCCTTGTCTGTCGCTGCAGTCCATACCACCTTTTGCGGCTGGGCTTTTGTCAAAAGCTGCATCGGGGGGCAGCAATTGAAGCAAACTCCGGGATGAAGCGTCGATAGTACCCTGCCAGTCCCAAGAACCGTCGTACCTGCCGCTTGGTATTGGGGGGAGGGCAGGCCGCTAGGGCCTGTACCTTATCCACAAGGGGCTTTACCTGGCCGCCTCCTATAGTGTACCCGAGATAAGTCGTGTCTTGTCATCCAATGCGGCACTTCTTCGGGTTCATCGTCAGGCCGGCGGCCCTCAGGGACCTAAGGACCGTTGCCACCCGGTCCAGGTGTTCCTCCCAATGGCAACTATATACGATGAGGTCATCGAGGTAGGCCGTGGCGTAGTCCCAGTGGGGCTGAAGTAGACGGTCCATCAGCCGCTGGAAGGTCACCGGGGCCCCGTGGAGACCAAAGGGCATTTGGGTGAACTGGTACAGGCCTGATGGAGTTGCAAAGGCCGTCTTCTCTTGGGAAGAAGGTGCCAAGGGGATCTGCCAGTACCCTTACTGAGATCAAGGGTACTGAAATAGCGGGCCGCCCCCAGACGTCCCAACAATTCGTCGACCCGGGGCATTGGATACGCATCGAATTTGGAAATCGCGTTCACCCGCCTAAAGTCGATCCAAAATCTCCGAGCGCTGTCGGGCTTAGGGACGAGTACCACAGGGCTGCGCCACTCACTTTGGGACAGTTCTATCACTCCCAGGGCCAGCATCACCCGTACCTCCTCTTCCACTACTTCCCGCATCCGGAAGGGTAGTGGGCGCGCGGCATCAAGAACCACCTTCCCAGGCTCCGTACAGATGACATGGCAGACCAGGGAGGTGTATCCGGGGAGGGCGGTGAAGTTATCCTGGAACGCTTGGAGGAGGCACTGGGCCTGCTTCCGTTGCTCTTCTGTCAGCGTTGCCCCGAGGGCCAGTTGCGCCGGTTCCTCCCCGTGAGGCACCTGGGGTCCCAGTTTGGGATCCGGGGGGCAGCGGTTTATCATGAAGCCCTCCCGGTCCTGCCACGGTTTTAAGAGGTTGATATGATATTCCTGCGTCTTCTTACGGCAGTCGGGTTGGTAAACTTCATAGGTGACAGGCCCCATGGCTCGAATACTCTCGTAAGGTCCCTGCCACCTAGCCAGCAACTTAGATTCGCTGGAGGCTAGCAGGACCAGGACCCGATCACCTGGCTGGAAACTACGGCTCTGCGCCTCCTGGTTGTAGGTTCGGGCTTGGGACGCCTGTGCAGCTCTCAGGTTTTCCTCTGCGAGGGCCCCTACCTGTTCCAGGCGCTTCTGGAGCTGGAAGACGTACTGCAGCAGTCCCTTTGAGGGGGACGCGGTTTGCTCCCAGACCTCCTGCATAAGGTCAAGTACACCCCGGGGGTGGCATCCGTACAGTAACTCGAACGGAGAGAAAAGTGTGGAGGACTGGGGAACCTCCCCGGCTGCCCAAAAGCAAGGGAGGCAACAACTGATCCCACCGGCGCAGGTCCTCTGGTGGGAATTTGCGCATCATCTCTTTCAGCATGCGGTTAAAGCGCTATACCAGGCCATCCGTCTGGGGCTGGTACACAGATGTGTGTAGTTGTTTAATCCCCAGGAGCGCACAGACCTGCTTCATTAGGCGGGATGTAAAATTGGTTCCCTGATTGGTGAGAAGTTCCCGTGGCAGCCCTACTCAGGCGAAGATCTTCATTAGCTTTCCCGCGATGGTGCGGGCCGTGATATTGCGCAGTGGGATGGCTTCCGGGAAGCGGGTGGCATAGTCCATGAGGACCAACACAAACTGATACCCGGCCACGTTCTTTAGGGAGCGGGCCCACCAGATCCATGGACACCCGCTCGAACGGGGTCCCCACCACTGGCATTGGGATTAGCGGGGCCTTAGGGACCCGCGGGGGAGCAGGAAGCTGGCATGCGGGGCAGGAACTACAATAGTTTTTGACCTCCTGATGGATCCCTGGCCAAAAGAACTGGGAAAGTATCCGGGCTAGTGTCTTTTCTTGGCCGAGGTGTCTGGCAGCGGGGACATCATGGGCCAACTTCATTACGGCCCGTCGGTGGCATTTCAGCACCAGTAGCTGTGCTCGTTGTTCCTGGGTCTGGAGGTCCCGGTCCACCCGCTCCTGGCGCAGCTCGAAGTGGGGCCACTGTGCCATGAGCTGGGGGTCCGTGGCCACCCCGTCGACTGCCGCAACCTGGGCATAGGCCCGGCTTAGCATGGGGTCGTCTCTCTGATGCCGGCAGAGATCCGAGGTTACCCCGTCGTCAGCACTGGTCCCCTTTGAGCCTTCGGCGGGTCCTTCAGAAAGGGGTCCCAGGTCCGGCCCCACCCTTTCCTCGGGCGGATCCTCTGGCGTATTCCCCTCCAGGACAGGGGCCGCCTCCCCCTTGAGTCTGGTGGCCGGGCGGAAGATACCCAGGAAGCCTGGCCAGTCCCGGCCTAACACCACTGGGTATGCCAGTCGGGGCGCTAGGCCGACCACCAAATGATGGGTCACCCCTTGCCACCGTCAGGGGCACCCGTGCGCAGGGGTATGGATGCACGTCGCCATGAATGCACTGCAGCCGAATGGTCCCTAGAGTGGGGTCGGCCTCCAGGCCGGCCCGTTGGCGGACCAGGGTCTGGCTGCACCCCGAGTCCACTAAGGCGACCGTGGCCTCAGTCCCCACGAGGACCGGGACCGTAATCGTGGGCGCCTGTGGGGGTCGCGCCCTCTTTTCGGCCACCCATACTCAGCCAAAACTACAGAAATATTCCGGGCAGTCCCGTTGGAGGTGTCCTCGTTGACCACAGATGAAGCAGGGTCCTAGCGCTGGTTGGGGCCCCCCGTGGGTCCGGCACTCCCCTGGACCTGGTGGCCACGTGTTGGTGGCCCCCTTGGGTCCCCCCTGGGGGTTACTGGGGCCTGGCTTCCGCGGTGGCCTCCAACGAAGACTGGACGACTCCCGCAGCTGGCCGGGCAGTTCAGAGCGGGGCTCCCCTGGCTTCTCGACTCCCCGACGCGAGGGCCGTGACGACGGGGCCAAGCCCGTGGGTACCTCTGGCTCCTCCGCGGCGAGGAAGTCCTCCATAAGGTCAACGGCAGCTTGAACGGTGGTAGATTGGTGGCGCCGCACCCAAGCCCGCCCTCTGGGTGGGAGGATGCAGAGGAACTGTTCTAAGACGACCTGGTCCATGAGTTCTGCGGGGGTCCACACCTCCGGTTGCAGCCACCGCTGGCATGCATCCCTCAGCTCCTGTGCCACGCACTGTGGCCGAGCCCCCGGGGCGTAGGTCAGGGTCCGGAACCGCCGGCGGAAGGTCTCAGGGCTAACGTCCAGGGCGTCGAGGACGGCTGCCTTCACCCAGTCATAATCTTGGGCGTCTTCAATAGATACTGCCCGGTCAGCTCTATGGGCCCACCCGGTCAAACAAGGGGCCAGTAATGTAGCCCACTGGTTCTGAGGCCACGCAGCCACCACCGCTACTCGTTCGAAGGTGACTAGGAAGGCCTCCGGATCATCCGCTGGACCCATCTTTGTTAGCCGTACCGGCAGGACTGATGCAGGGCCCTCCCCTGGAGTTCCCTGCCGTGGCTCGGCCGGCAATGGCACCAGGGCTGCCAGTTGCTGCAGACATTGCCGCTGGTGCTCCTGGTTCTGGGCCATCAGTTCAGTCAACAGCTGTGCCTGCTGGGCTCCCAGCTGCTGGAGCAGCTGCTGTTGCTGCTGTAGCTGGGCAGTCTGCTGCTTCTGCTGACTTTCGGCCAAGTACTTCAGCAGCTTGTCCATCTCCATCATTGGAGTGGGGACAGCAACAACAACAAACAAAAAAAAACAGTGGATACTCACCCGCACCATCTGGGGTCTCTTCTGCTCTGTGGGCTTGCGAGCCCACTCCCTCACCCCTTACGTCAGGGGTGGGGATCGAGTACCCACCTTCTCCACCATGTGTAGGAGTCCCGAGACGCCCAGCCCTTGGCCTAGGGCGGGGCGGCAATCACAAAAAATGGTTATAACACCAGCCCAGCACTCAGTTCGGGGCGAGGCAGCAGTTCACAATAGTAACACAGTACAGGCCCAGCCCTCAGTTCAGGGCGGGGCAACAGCACAAGGTTTTGAGCACAGGCCCAGCGCGGGCTGGCCCTGTCAAGGAGGGGGGTAGGGGGTCGCAGGCCCTCCCACTCCACTGCAACCCGGCCCGGGGCCCTGGAGGTCGCTCACACACGACCACAGCAGTGGGCATCCAGGCTGCAACACACTGCCATGGGTTCAGGAGCGTCATTCCCCAGGCCACTTCCTACCTCTACCTCCACCGGGGGAAGGTCCCAGTCCATCCGGTCAGGGGGTCCCGCAGGGTCGGTCTCCTCCAAATCGTCCACCTTCGGGGGCTCCGGCCAGTCGCTCATGTCGATGTCACTGGGATAGTCTCGCGGCGGTAGCACGGTGGGCCCAAGGCGATCCTGGGCCTGGGGGCTGCAGGGGTCCACCGAGACTCTGGGGCGGGCCGCTCCTGGGGCCCCGTGGTCACTCACCCTCGCTGGTCTGGCCGCGTCCGGGGCTCCTTCCAAGGCGAGGGGTCTCCGCCAGCATATGGGTCCTGGCGGGTCTGGGAAGTCTGGGTAGTCCCCCTGGGGCATCTGGATACGGGGTTCTTTGGGGCCGCTGGGGGCTTGCTCCTCCGGCCCGGCCGGGCGGCGACAAGCCCTCTGCCCTTGGCGCCGGGGAGCTCGTGCAGGCGCCTCCTCCCTGCCCGGAGGCCCAGGCTTTAATGGGTCCCGAGCCCTGCCCTTGGCCCTTCTAGCCCTGGGCCCTGCCCTCTGAGGGGCAGGCCTCTGGTGTTCTGGCTCCGGGCCCGCCCACCAGGGCCTCTGCGCAGTCTCCTCTGCCTCTGAGTCAGCAGGAGGCCATACTGACTCACTACAGTGACCTAATGGGTATAAAGTAGGGCCCGGCAACCCCATCTAATTGAACTCCAATTACCTCTACCTGCTGGTCAGGAAGGTCTTTGCCGCCGAGGTCCCAGGGGACGCCCTCCTCATACTTCTTCCCAAGGGATTGAGTGAGAGACGCTGGCCACGCCATGTTGGGTAACACAGTGGTGAGAATAAGACCTGCTATGTGTCTTTGTTTTGCTTTTGCACACATTTAATAATAGAGCTATGAATTCAAAGTACTTTTCTGTTATATGCTAGCTATTTGTAATCCAAGAACATAACATATAAGCCTTGTAACCATAAAGTTAAGTTCTTATCAAATAAATAGTAACTGTTTAAGTTTTAACCGGACTCTTCCTGTTACTGTGCAAACTGAACACAAATAAAAAGAACCCAGCCGGTTTTCGGCTGCTTTAGCGTGGTCATTGGTGAGGGGTACTGAGAGCTGAGCGCTGAGTTGTGCTGTCTCCACGTGGCAGACTCTTGGGGCACCCGTCAGCCTCCCTGGCTGCCCGCTGCAATGGGACTTCTCTGTCCTAGCAGTCAAAGACTCGGGTGAAGGAGGCTCTCAGTAAAACCTTTGGGGCACCCGTCAGCCTCCCTGGCTGCCCGCTGTGAAGGGACTGTCTGTCCTAGCAGTTAAAGACTCAGATGAAATAAGGGCACACGTGGTACCTCACCCCAGCCATTGGCTAACACTGTTGGTAATGCTGTTAGACAATATTGACCTCCTGTGGTTCAGCAAATTCTCTGGTTCAGCACCAGTCAGGTCCTGAGTGTGCCAGACTAGAGAGTCAGACTAGAAAGGTTCAACCTATATTAGTAAGAATATAAAAATGTCCAAAATTAAATGGAGAAACACTACTCAAATTCTATTTCAACTAATAAACAGGCCTGAATATTAACAACACGTCTAATAGCACACAATTTGTGTGACAATGCCAAAACTAGAGTCACTTTCTGAGGACAATGAACAAGAAACCGTTTTAAAATGAGAAAGATGGTATTACTCCTGAAGATACGCTGCCTCTCCCACCTTCACTCCAGAGCTCCCGCCTAAGTTCAGAGAACTTGCATTAGCAGCAGCAGCAGCAGCAGCTGTGCATCTTGTCTGCTATTCACACACTGAAGGTGGTATGAAGATAGTGGCCACTGGCATTTCATCACTCAGGCACACGTAAGGGTCACAGTTACAGCAGATGGCAGAGCCACTGACATTCTTCCAGCACTGGGTTATGAATAATTCTGTGTGCCCCTTGGGATTCCTGGGAGATCAAGAGTCCTGCTGCTCCAGCACTCCTCCTTCGGCTCAACAGTCTCCTCTGGTTATGCTCTACTGCACCGCTAAAGCCATTATGAGCTGTGGCTCTGTTTAGCTGTTGTCAAAGGTGGTGACCCTGCAGACGGTGCTGTCACGAACGTGTTGTTGCATTGTTTAGAACATGAAGTATTGCCCGCACTCATGTATTCACAACATCAGCCCTGTTGGCAAGAACACTTCCTTCCTGCCACAGAATTACCAGACCATCTCCTGAGCTTGTAAATTTTGACAGACTCACTGGTCTGGAATAAAAATCGGACAGGTGAAATGTAATTATAATTGAAAACAAGGAACAGCGCCTGTTCACTTCACAGTCATGTGAAGAATGTGCCAAGTGAACAATATGTAAATAGAGCTACCCTGAGCTTCCCGTCACAAAACTGTTCAGCAGTTGCCTTTTCTAAGGCTGGGATTCATGGGCTCCCTGCCAGGCAGCCACTGTATTTTGGCTTTGAAGTTCATTCTCATCAGCTCAGAACTCTTCTCCTCACAACCAAGAGGTCTTGATGCACAATACGGTTTTCAAACACAGGAAAAAAATGTTTACTCACCTTCTCATCCCTGTTGCTCTTGGAGAAGTGATGTTCATGTCCATTCCACTCAGATGCGCGTGCACATGTGCACAATTGACGGAAGATTTTTCTTCCCCTAGCAGCTAGCCGTAGGGTCATCCTGGGGGTCCCTTACAGTTGCACCCTTGTGGTGCCCAATATAGGGCCCTGCCGACCTTCCCGTTCCCCACTTCCTCCTTGGTGGCTACTCCAGAGAGGTCAGAGGGTGGATACTGGAATGGATATGAGCAACACATCTTGAAGAACAACTGTTATGAGGAGGTGAGCAACTGTTTTTAGTTCTCTGAATGCTTGTTCATGTGGACTCTAACCAGGTGATTCACAAGTCCACGTTCAGGTGGTGAGGTTGGAATCTTGCATTTCATTGGAGCGCCACTCGCCTGAATGCAGCATCATGCCTCGCTTGATGGGTGATCGTGTAATGCGTGGCAAACGTCTGGATGGAAGATCACATTGCCACTCCGCATATTACCTCAGTACACTCTGAGCCAGGAACGTTGTGGAGGAGCTTGCACCCTAGTGGAGTCTGCAGTGAGTGGAAGTGAAGACCCTTCTGCAAGACTGTAGCATTCCCAAATGCAAGACACTATTCACAATGGGATGCATTGAGATGATTCAGGCTGACCTTTCATTCTGTCTGCCACTGCTACAAACAACTGGACCAGCTTTCTGAATGGCTTCATTCTCTCGATGTAACAGACCAGTGCTCTACAAACACCCTGGGAGTGGGGTCTCTCTTCTTGGGCACTCAAGTGCGGTTTAGGTTAGAATACTAAGAGGAATATCTGATGGTTGATGTGGAATTGTGGTACCACCTTTGGAAGGAAAGCAGGGTGCAGTCAGAGTCACACTTGTCCTTATAAAAGGAAGTATGGAGAGTTCTGATGTCAAGGCCTTGAGCTCAGATACCTTCCTAGATGGAGCGACTGCTACCAGGAATGCCACCTTATAAGAGGTAGAACAGGGAGCCCGCCACCAAAGTTTGAAATGACAATCCCAGCAACCTAGAAAGGACTATACTGAGGCCCCAGACAGGGATGGGTTGCAGTGCTGAGGGGTCAGTCTGTCCAGTCCTTTCAAGGATTATTAACAATGGGGTTTGCAAACACGGAGTGCCCCTGTGCACCTCTGGCCGGACTCCTCTTTTTCTACAGCACTGAAGACTGGGAGGATGTATTTGAACAGCGCTGTGAGATCTTGCCCTTATTCATTGCCAGATGTGCTGATGGTGTCAGGGCACTCCATACTGAGGATAAAGTATTCAGTGCAGGGTACATCAACCCAGGATTGTATTGTGGTAGGAATGCTGCCTTCATTAACAAAACTTTCAGGTATTGATCTCAATCTTTTAGTGTGTGGGACCTGAAGGTCTTCCTTATAGCACAACAATCTTTTTACCTCCCTCCCCAGCATCTGATGTGGGGCAGGGAGTAGGGAGCCCAGAACCTTGCGGTCTGGATCAGGCAAGCCGGGACTGGATCCGAACCACAGGCTCTGCCTGGTGGGCGGGACATATCAGATTGCAGGGAGGGCCTAAAGGGCTGTTTGGCCCAGGCCTTGGGAGACAAAAGGGCCTCAAATTTTGACATTTTTCTGTCAAGTCACTTCCATTTATTATATATCTTGCATTTGTAACAAGGACAACAAAAGAAGCTATATATACACCAGCAAAAACAAGATTTAAATCATTGTGCGACCTCAGGCCTTCACCAATTTTTCCATCACATACAAGTTTTCATCTGTGTGACCGAAGACTGGAATAGCTTCTGTGATTAGTGATTCTATGTTATGAAATGCTATTTACAGTCTTTGCATGGTTTAGAGGTTTTGAACGTCATAATTACTTCTATTACTGTAAAATGATTTTGCTTGGTCTGAGGGTGAGTTTAACCTTAAAATTAGATGTTCATCTTCACATAGGAGATTTTTGTATTCCTGTGTCTTTATATACAATAACTATATCAGACTCAGCTGTAAGCTACTGCTTCATCCAATTTTAGATTCCCCTTTGAAGGCTTTTTAGTGTGTGTGTGTGTAATAAACAGCTTTTAAGTCTAGCTGTTTAATAAACTTGATATCTAATTTGGCAATTGCCCCATATTCATATTCATCATAATGCAAAAGTTATTAGAGGAATTTAATAACAAGACTATGTTAGCAGATGAAATGTCAAGACTTTGAAATAAAGCTTTAAGGAACATAGTAAATAACAACCCCAAACTATTACATAATATTAACTGTGAGTATATAATTAAAAATTAGTACACCCAACAGCCTTAAGCAAATTAATTTATTGTGTGTTGCTGTGTTTTTTAAAAAAAAAAAAAAACTTCATAAAAATGAAGCAAAGATTTGAAAGCAAAAGAATGAAGCGGCACTTAAGAGTTTAAAGTAACTAACATTGTTTCTTGTAGAAAAGATGCCTCAGCCATTAGACGGTGCCTGTACTGACAGTGATACTTCCCATTCTGACGATAAAAACTTTGTACCCACAAATGACACTTCAATGCCACTGCCTTGAAATGAGGACGTCATTAATCAAGACACAAATGCCAACCCTAGTGACAGATACAGAATCCATGCTTGATTTAGAAAGACTGTGCAGGCAGAAAATGAGGACCACAAAAATGTGGCACAGCAAGAACTTATGACTACCACAGGACAGAATGTAACAACAGTGGCACCAGAATCTGATACTGGACTTCTCAGTGAGAACGATGTTGCTCAAATGCAGTCGTTTCTCCACGTTAGTTGTTTTCAGAGTCCAAGTAGTATACCAAAAGATGCTGGAAATCATGCTTTTCCCACTTGTCTGCTGATAAGAGCTTTTCCAAATGGAGAGATTTGCCCAAGAGACTGGCTCTGCTGGAACATGGGAAAGCAGGCTCTGTACACTGTACCCTGATCATTTTACAGTCATACTTCAAATGCATCAGTGCTGTCTGATCCATCTGGTTGGAGCATCAGTAGAGGCCGGAGGAAGTTGAAAGACCGAATACCTGCACATTAAACGTCATTGTCACATACAGATAACTAAGTTACATGGAAATCAGCTAGTAGAGGAGCACTAGCTGACAGTTCAACTGAAAGCTTACTCCTGAATGAAACAAAACATGGAAACTGCTAACCTGAAAAGAAATCCTCCTTGAGCACCTACTAGATGTCATTCTTTTTCCTGCTGGACAGGGCTTGCATCTCTGTGGCACAACGGGTCAGCATGTTTGGCTGTTAACCAAAAGGATGGTGGTTCAAGCCCACCCAGAGACACCTTACTGGAAGTGCCCTCCTTTTTCCCAGCTTGACAAGGTCCTGGCCGGGATGACTTAGTGTGGGTTGATCCTGCTTGAAGCAAGGGGTTGGACTAGATGACCTCCTGAGGTCCTTTCCAGCCCTGTGATTCTGTGACTTTGTTTGGTTCCAATCAGCATACCAGTGACCCTACAAACAGAAACTTTCTTGGCATACTATAGCGTCTTAGCAAGTATGACCCACTTTTATCAGGCCATGTTATGCATGTTCATGAATCACCAGAGAGCAGAAAATGCATGCAAGTCTCTCATCCGTCTAACAGAATATAGAACAAATTTATTGAGCTGTATGGGACATTTTTGCAAAACAACAACAAGCAAAGTACTTTCATTTACTATTGCTCCTATGCAAACTGTCGTTGGTGGCAGGGTTGGGCCAGAAAAGGGAAGGCAGGAGTAAAAACAGAGTGGAGACAGAGCTGGCAATCAAAGTGGGAGCAGCTGAGGAGTAGGCTGCCCAAAGTCAATTAGGGTCAGCTGATCCTACTCAGGGCTACCTTGATAAGCCCTTCTCCAGGCAGGGCCAGGGGAGGGTGGTGAAGAAGGAGAAGGAAGGAGACTTAGAGAAACACCAGGGACCACGAAAGGAGAGAGGAGCCGCAGCAACCCAGGGGGCTGGACTGCCCCAGCCCGGGGGGGCCCAGAGCTCCACCAGAGACTTTGAGGAACTGGTCAGCTGAAGGAGCCAAACAAAGGAGGGGACTTGCTGCCACAGCTACCACTAGAGGAGGGAGGTACCCGGGGAAGCGGTGCAGGGAGAGGATCTGCAGGGTAGTGGCTGTCCAGGGTCCCTGGGCTGGAACCCAGAGTGAGTGGGTGGGGAGACCTGGTTCCCCCCCCAGACTGCCCCCTGCCCCAGCAAGGGTACTGAGGTTCATATGGTGGGGCCAGCAGACTAAACAGAGGGCCTGGGGCCCAGGAATGAGACTGACTCTGTCACATCTCATAAAGAACAATGATCTTGGTTAACTGATACATTAAAATTGCAAGAAGGTCAAAAGTTTCAACTGAAGAATGATTCACTTTGTTAATTTAAAAAGAAACAAAACTCCGCTTCATGTATTAGAAATTCTGGAAGGCTTCAAATTAAAATTTTCAAGTCTGCTTTGGCCAAGCCTGTGACAATAGACACAGTATGGCTGAGAAGTAAAACAGAGTACAAGCAGTCCTTCCTGAGCAAAATCCAAACTGTATTTTCTCCAGTGGTGGCACTCACATAACATGTCTTGTCGACATGGACTGGGCCGAATCATGCAAGGAAGCAATCACGCACTTGGGATCAATTCAGCAATTGTACACCTATTCAGTAGAAGTCCTTGAAAGTATGAAATTCTGAAGCAGCACCTGCCTGTTTCACTGCATGGTATGTCGATGATGAGATGATCAGCATGAACCATCGGTGTTAAATCAGTTACACAGCATTTGGACTCTGGTGACAAAGACTTTAAAAGCAAGCTTGAATATCAATCTCACGCCACAGGCTCGCACTGAGCTTCTGTGAATTCAGAAGTATACATCCAAATCTGAATTCATTTTAATGTTGTCTGTGTGGATGAAACTGCTAAAAATGGTCCACAAAACGAATCTTGTAATTGAAGCATGCAATGTTACATTAGATGTTGAGAGGAATAATACTGAACAACGTCTTAAAGATATTCAAAAGATTCATGATCAATGGGATGTAATCCTTTCTGAATCCAAATAGGAAGCACAGTGTATTGACATTTCCTGTGCTTTCCACCAATCACAGCCTAACATCTTGATCTGATGCAGAAAGGCACTATCGAGTGAATTTTTTTTTGTTATTATTGACTCCATCAAATTTAGTCTTGCACGTCAATCTGAGTCACTGCCACAAATTTGTACCCTTTTTGGTTCATTTCGGAATTCAGAGAACTAAGTGATGAAGATCTGTACTCAGCAGCTGTATAGTTTCTACAAAAGGTACAAGGAAATTTCAAGAGATCTGTGACAAGATCATCTTCCTGAAATGAACATATTCCATCAACTTTAAATCAGACTGCAAGCCAAAAAAACTGCTTCAAGAAATATTCCATCTCCGTCTGTTGACTGTATTTCCTAATATCACAATTGTATTATGTATTTTTGTCAATCTCCTTACATCAGTGGCTTTAGGTAAATGCACATTCAAAGTGTTAAAACAAGTAAAGAACTATCATTGCTCTACAATGGGACAAGAGCATTTGAATGGGCTTGCAATTTTTAACATTAACAGTGATGTTGCACGTAAATTAGATTTTTCTCCGATTATAAAAAAATCTGCACGCAAAGCCAGAAAAACATTCCTAAAATGAAGAGTTTTTCTTGCAGTGGAAATTCACAATTAATATATATATTTTAATATACAGTACAAGCTTTATCATCTGTCATCCCTAGGGAACTGAGGCTGTCAAATAATAAAATGTGCGGATAGTCAAACTGGGGCTGGCATCTGGCCCTGCTCTGGCCCCCCCATGGCCAGGCAACTGACCCTCAGCAGCTGTCCCGAGCCAGGTAACTGGCCCCACAGAATGTCAATTAACTGAAGGTGTTGGTTATCCGAGTGCCACATAACTGAGCTTTTATTGTACATGGTATTGGCATAATGACTAATGGCTAATTGTAGGAGTCCCAAGATGCCCAGCCCTTGGCCTAGGGCGGGGCAGCAATCACAAAAAAGGGTTAAAACACCAGCCCAGCACTCAGTTCGGGGCGAGGCAGCAGTTCACAATAGTAACACAGTACAGGCCCAGCCCTCAGTTTGGGGCGGGGCAACAGCACAAGGGTTTGAGCACAGGCCCAGCACGGATGGCCCTGTCAAGGAGGGGGGTAGGGGGTCGCAGGCCCTCCCACTCCACTGCGACCCGGCCCGGGGCCCTGGGGGTCGCTCACACACGACCACGGCAGTGGGGATCCAGGCCGCAACACACTGCTATGGGTTCAGGAGCGTCGTTCCCCGGGCCACTTCCTACCTCTACCTCCACCGGGGGAAGGTCCCAGTCCATCTGGTCAGGGGGTCCCGCGGGGTTGGTCTCCTCCAAATCGTCCACCTTCGGGGGCTCCGGCCAGTCGCTCATGTCGATGTCACTGGGATAGTCTGGCGGCGGTAGCACGGTGGGCCCAAGGCAATCCTGGGCCTGGGAGCTACAGAGGTCCGCCGGGAATCTGGGGCGGGCTGCTCCTGGAGCCCCGCAGTCACTCACCCTCGCCGGTCTGGCCGCGTCCGGGGCTTCTTCCAAGGCGGGGGGTCTCCACCAGCGTGAGGGTCCTGGCAGGTCTGGGAAGTCTGGGTAGTCCCCCTGGGGCATCTGGATACGGGGTTATTCGGGGCCGCTGGGGGCTTGCTCCTCCGGCTCGGCCGGGCGGCGACAGGCCCTCTGCCCTTGGCACCGGGGAGCTCGTGCAGGCGCCTCCTCCCTGCCCGGAAGCCCAGGCTTTAATGGGTCCCAAGCCCTGACCTTGGCCCTTCTAGCCCTGGGCCCCGCCCTCTGAGGGGCGGGCCTCTGGTGTTCTGGCTCCGGGCCCGCCCACCAGGGCCTCTGCGCAGCCTCCTCTGCCTCTGAGTCAGCAGCAGGCCATACTGACTCACTACACTCCCCCCCCTCAAGTCCGTCTCCCGTGCCATGAGGGCGGACTCCTCCATCTCCCCCAGGCGGGAAAGGAAGTCGGCATTTATATGGTCCTTACCTGCCCGATGACGTACGTCGAAGGCATACGGCTGTAACGCCAAATACCAGTGCATAATTCGGGCGTTGGTATCCTTCATTCGGGACAGCCACTGTAAAGGAGCATGGTCCGTAACTAGGGTGAAGGGGGTGCTCAACAGGTAATATCTAAGGGCGTCGCAGGCCCACTTCATAGCCAGGGCCTCCCTTTCTATTACAGCGTAGCGCTGTTCCCTCGGGAAAAGCTTCCAGCTTATTTAGACCACCGGATGATCTTCTCCATCAATCTCCTGGGACAGGACGGCCCCCAGGCCTACCGCCGAGGCATCAGTTTGCAGGATGAACGGACGGGTGAAGTCAGGGCTGTAGAGCACAGGTTCCTGCATTAGGCACTGTTTCAGTGTCCGGAATGTCTTGTCTGTCGCTGCGGTCCATACCACCTTTTGCGGCTGGGCTTTTGTCAAAAGCTGCATCGGGAGGCGGCAATTGAAGCAAACTCCGGGATGAAGCGTCGATAGTACCCTGCCAGTCCCAAGAACCGTCGTAACTGCCGTTTGGTATTGGGGGGAGGGCAGGCCGCTAGGGCCTGTACCTTATCCACAAGGGGCTTTACCTGGCCCCCTCCTATAGTGTACTCGAGATAAGTCGTGTCTTGTCATCCAATGCGGCACTTCTTCGGGTTCATCGTTAGGCCGGCGGCCCTCAGGGACCTAAGGACTGCTGCCACCCGGTCCAGGTGTTCCTACCAGTGGCGACTATATACGACGAGGTCATCGAGGTAGGCCGCGGGGTAGTCCCAGTGGGGCTGAAGTAGACGGTCCATCAGCTGCTGGAAGGTCGCCGGGGCCCCGTGGAGACCAAAGGGCATTTGGGTGAACTGGTACAGGCCTGATGGAGTTGCAAAGGCCGTCTTCTCTTGGGAAGAAGGTGCCAAGGGGATCTGCCAGTACCCTTACTGAGGTCAAGGGTACTGAAATAGCGGGCCGCCCCCAGACGTCCCAACAATTCGTCGACCCGGGGCATTGGATACGCATCGAATTTGGAAATCGTGTTCACCCACCTAAAATCGATGCAAAATCTCCAAGTACCGTTGGGCTTAGGGACGAGTACCACAGGGCTGCGCCACTCACTTTGGGACAGTTCTATCACTCCCAGGGCCAGCATCACCCGTACCTCCTCTTCCACTACTTCCCGCATCCGGAAGGGTAGTGGGAGCGCGGCATCGCGAACCACCTTCCCAGGCTCCGTACAGATGACATGGCAGACCAGGGAGGTGTGTCCGGGGAGGGTGGTGAAGTTATCCTGGAACGCTTGGAGGAGGCACTGGGCCTGCTTCCGTTGCTCTTCTGTCAGCGTTGCCCCGAGGGCCGGTTGTGCCGGTTCCTCCCCGTGAGGCACCTGGGGTCCCAGTTTGGCGTCCGGGGGGCAGGGGTTTATCATGAAGCCCTCCCAGTCCCACCACAGTTTTAACAGGTTGATATGATATCGCTGCGTCTTCTTACGGCAGTCGGGTTGGTAAACTTCATAGGTGACAGGCCCCATGGCTCGAATACTCTCGTAAGGTCCCTGCCACCTAGCCAGCAACTTAGATTCGCTGGAGGCTAGCAGGACCAGGACCCGATCACCTGGCTGGAAACTGCGGCTCCGCGCCTCCTGGTTGTAGGTTCGGGCTTGGGACGCCTGTGCAGCTCTCAGGTTTTCCTCTGCGAGGGCCCCTACCTGTTCCAGGCACTTCTGGAGCTGGAAGACTTACTGCAGCAGTCCCTTTGAGGGGGACGCCGTTTGCTCCCAGACCTCCTGCATAAGGTCGAGTACACCCCGGGGGCAGCGTCCGTACAGTAACTCGAACGGAGACAAACGTGTGGAGGACTGGGGAACCTCCCGGATGGCTAAAAGCAAGGGAGGCAACAACTGATCCCACTGGCGCAGGTCCTCTGGTGGGAATTTGCGCATCATCTCTTTCAGCATGCGGTTAAAGCGCTCTACCAGGCCATCCATCTGGGGGTGGTACACAGAGATGTGTAGTTGTTTAATCCCCAGGAGCGCAGAGACCTGCTTCATCAGACGGGGTGTAAAATTGGTTCCCTGATTGGTGAGAAGTTCCCGTGGCAGCCCTACTCGGGCGAAGATCTTCATTAGCTTTCCCGCGATGGTGCGGGCCGTGATATTGCGCAGTGGGATGGCCTCCGGGAAGCGGGTGGCATAGTCCATGAGGACCAACACAAACTGATACCCGGCCATGTTCTTTAGGGAGCGGGCCCACCAGATCCACGGACACCCGCTCGAACGGGGTCCCCACCACTGGCATCGGGATTAACAGGGCCTTAGGGACCCGCGGGGGAGCAGCAAGCTGGCACGCGGGGCAGGAACTACAATAGTTTTTGACCACCTGATGGATCCCTGGCCAAAAGAACCGGGAAAGTATCCGGGCTTGTGTCTTTTCTTGGCCGAGGTGGCCGGCGGTGGGGATACCATGGGCCAACTTCATTACGGCCCGTCGGTGGCATTTCGGCACCACTAGCTGTACTCGTTTTTCCTGGGTCTGGGGGTCTCAGTCCACCCGGTACAACCACTCCTGGCGCAGCTCGAAGTGGGGCCACTGTGCCATGAGCTGGGGGTCCGTGGCCACCCCGTCGACTGCCGCAACCTGGGCATAGGCCCAGCTTAGCGTGGGGTCGTCTCTCTGATCCCGGCAGACATCTGAGGTTACCCCGTCATCAGGGCTGGTCCCCTTTGAGCCTTCGGCGGGTCCTTCAGAAAGGGGTCCCAGGTCCGGCCCCACCCTTTCCTCGGGCGGATCCTCTGGCGTATTCCCCTCCAGGACAGGGGCCGCCTCCCGCTTGAGTCCGGTGGCCAGGCAGAAGATACCCAGGAAGCCTGGCCAGTCCCGGCCTAACACCACTGGGTACGCCAGTCGGGGCGCGAGGCCGACCACCAAATGATGGGTCACCCCTGCCACCGTCAGGGCCACCCGTGCGCAGGGGTATGGATGCACGTCGCCATGAATGCACTGCTACCGAATGGTCCCTAGAGTGGGGTCAGCCTCCAGGCCGGCGCGTTGGCGGACCAGGGTCTGGCTGCACCCCGAGTCCACTAAGGCGATCGTGGCCTCAGTCCCCACGAGGACCGGGACCGTAATCGTGGGCGCCTGTGGGGGTCTCGCCCTCTTTTCGGCCGCCCATACTCGGCCAAAACTACAGAAATATTCTGGGCAGTCCCGTTTGAGGTGTCCCTGTTGACCACAGATGAAGCAGGGTCCTAGCGCTGGTTGGGGCCCCCTGTGGGTCTGGCGCCCCCCTGGACCTGGTGGCCGCGTGTTGGTGGCCCCCTCGGGTCCCCCCTGGGGGTTACTGGGGCCCGGCTTCCACGGTGGCCTCCAACGGAGAATGGGTGACACCCGCAGCTGGCCGGGCAGTTCGGAGCAGGGCTCCCATGGCTTCTCGGCTCCCCGATGCGGGGGCCGTGACGACGGGGCCAAGCCTGTAGGTACCTCTGGCTCCTCCGCGGCAAGGAAGTCGTTCATAAGGTCGATGGCAGCTTGAACAGTGGTAGGTAGGTGGTGCCGCACCCAAGCCCGCCCTCTTGGTGGGAGGATGCAGAGGAACTGTTCTAAGACGACCTGCTCCATGAGCTCTGCGGGGGTCCTCACCTCCAGTTGCAGCCACCGCTGGCACGTATCCCTCAACTCCTGCGCCACGCCCTGCGGCCGAGCCCCCGGGGCATAGGTCAGGGTCCAGAACCGCCGGCGGAAGGTCTCAGGGCTAACGTCCAGGGCGTCGAGGACGGCTGCCTTCACCCAGACATAATCTTGGGCGTCTTCAATAGATAGTGCCCGGTAAGCTCTATGGGCCCACCCGGTCAAATAAGGGGCCAGCAATGTAGCCCACTGGTTCCGAGGCCACGCAGCCACCACCGCTACTCGTTCGAAGGTGACTAGGAAGGCCTCCGGATCATCCGCTGGACCCATCTTTGTTAGCCGTACCGGCAGGACTGATGCAGGGCCCTCCCCTGGAGTTCCCTGCCGTGGCTCGGCCGGCAATGGCACCAGGGCTGCCAGTTGCTGCAGACATTGCCGCTGGTGCTCCTGCTTCTGGGCCATCAGTTCAGTCAACAGCTGTGCCTGCTGGGCTCCCAGCTGCTGGAGCAGCTGCTGTTGCTGCTGTAGCTGGGCAGTCTGCTGCTTCTGCTGACTTTCGGCCAAGTACTTCAGCAGCTTGTCCATCTCCATCATTGGAGTGGGGACAGCAACAACAACAAACAAAAAAAAACAGTGGATACTCACCCGCACCATCTGGGGTCTCTTCTGCTCTGTGGGCTTGCGAGCCCACTCCCTCACCCCTTACGTCAGGGGTGGGGATCAAGTACCCACCTTCTCCACCACGTGTAGGAGTCCCGAGACGCCCAGCCCCTGGCCTAGGGCGGGGCGGCAATCACAAAAAATGGTTATAACACCAGCCCAGCACTCAGTTCGGGGCGAGGCAGCAGTTCGCAATAGTAACACAGTACAGGCCCAGCCCTCAGTTCAGGGCGGGGCAACAGCACAAGGGTTCAAGCACAGGCCCAGCCCTCAGTTTGGGGTGGGACAACAGCACAAGGGTTTGAGCACAGGCCCAGTGCGGGCTGGCCCTGTCAGGGAGGGGTTAGGGGGCCACAGGCCCTTCCACTCCACTGCGACCCGGCCCGGGGCCCTGGGGGTCGCTCACACACGACCACGGCAGTGGGGATCCAGGCCGCAACACACTGCCATGGGTTCGGGAGCGTCGTTCCCCAGGCCACTTCCTACCTCTACCTCCACCGGGGGAAGGTCCCAGTCCATCCGGTCAGGGGGTCCCGCGGGGTCGGTCTCCTCCAAATCGTCCACCTTCGGGGGCTCCGGCCAGTCGCTCATGTCGATGTCATTGGGATAGTCTGGCAGTGGTAGCACGGTGGGCCCAAGGCGATCCTGGGCCTGGGGGCTGAAGGGGTCCGCCAGGACTCTGGGGTGGGCTGCTCCTGGGGCCCCGTGGTCACTCATCCTCGCCGGTCTGGCCGCGTCCCGGGCTTCTTCCAAGGCGGGGGGGTCTCCGCCGGCATGAGGGTCCTGGCAGGTCTGGGAAGTCCGGGTAGTCCCCCTGGGGCATCTGGATACGGGGTTGTTCAGGGCCGCTGGGGCGGCGACAGGCCCTCTGCCCTTGGCCCTGGGGAGCTCATACAGGCGCCTCCTCCCTGCCTGGAGGCCCAGGCTTTTAATGGGTCCCGAGCCCTGCCCTTGGCCCTTCTAGCCCTGGGCCCCACCCTCTGAGGGGCGGGCCTCTGGTGTTCTGGCTCCGGGCCCACCCACCAGGGCCTCTGCTCAGCCTCCTCTGCCTCTGAGTGAGCAGGAGGGCATACTGACTCACTACACTAATAAATAAATGTCTCAAATGTTCATTTTTGTATATTTTTTTGGTTTTGGTATGACCCTGTGGGTGAGAAGGTAGGTAAGTTGGGGGCCTGGGACCTCTAAACTGGGTCATTTACCTCTGTGCAATAATGCATGGAGGTAAATACACCTCTGCATCAACCAGACTCCACCACCTCTAACCTACTCCTCTCCTGCTTCTGCCCAGATACCCACCCTCAGCCTGTTCCTCCACTTCCCACTCAGACCCTCACCACTAGCCTGTTCCTGCACCTTCACTCACATCCAGACCCCCACCTCCAGTCTACTCCTGAACCCCACTTCTGCTTCCTCCAGTCCACTTATGCACCTTACCTTCCACCAAGATCCTCTAATCCCTGCTCACTCCTGCAACCTCACTTCTACCTAGGCCCCACACCAGCTCCTTGACAGCTCTCTCCCGCACACTGAATCCTGAACCCCCTATTTTTGGTCTCACCCTGGGCCCCCCAAAAAGTTAATGGGCCCGTGGAAAGCCTGAACCTCAATCCTCCCCTTCTCCAACCCACTGCCTATGGTGCTGGAGCATGAGGGGTTTCAGTCAGGGACCAAATCAGTGAGGGTTTTGTATTTTGTTTTGTTTTGCTTCTTCTCACTTGCGTGTGGCTCCTGACCGATTTTTGCACAGGTAAGCGGCTCCTGACCCGAGAAAGGTTCCCTACCCCTCCTCTATTGATTAGGTCTGTGCTGTGCAGTGCCCCGTGGTACAGCACACTGTTTTCTTTCCAGCACCTCATGAAGACTTCACATGAAGCAGCTCATCAAAACAAAAGCATCACAGATAAACCATATCTTAAAAACCATACACAGTCTACATGCCTGCTAAGCTTATTAACGTCATGCCCATCTTCCATTCAAAGAACCTCCTAGGTGTCAAGAGTCCTTCGAACACTTCCAACAGGGTTTTGTCTCACTTTGCTACAGCAGGCTGCACGCTTCATCTGCTGGTCCTCTTGAATCCACAGAAAATTAATATAAGTAATTTCCCTCAAGGGCGTCACTTCTGTCAACTTGTTTACCTGTCTAGAGATTCGCAGTAATTATCCCCAAGTGAGTTTAGCTCCCTATAGATCGTTTTGCTTTGTGACTTCTCCTCAGTCAATGTATCGTTTGCAATATTTCAAGACAGAAGTTACCACCTGGTGGAAAGCAGTTAATAATACAAAGTTAGTGTGGAGACTGAGTCATGCCGTCTTTCATTAAAATAAAGAGAAATTCTGTGCAGACTAATAAATGTGGAACAAATGCAAAAGTAAAGAAATGCTTATTGTACATGGTATTGGCATAATGACTAATGGTGAATAAATAAATGTCTTGAATGTAAAGAAAGAAAAAGTAAAGAAAAGTAAAGAGATTTCCTCCAAGACCTCCATACTTCGTCACTCAGGTATCTTTAGTTAGTATATCACAACACTATACTGAGTCAGAGTGAAATGCAAGTGGGGGAGTAGCAAGGTGCATCAGAACCCCAAAGTTACTCAGAAAAACCCCTACCCCCCTTACTTATTTTTATACACGTGCACGCACGAGCGCGCACACACACCTCATTACATTTCCTATGTATTGCATTACACGTTTTTGATTGACTCTGTTACTTTGCAGGAACCAAACCCTGTTCACACATTGCTCATGCTTGATCTACTCTTTACCTCAGCTCTACATTCCTAACTCATCTTGTTCAAAGTACAGTAAAAGGTTTTTTTTTGGGTAGTCTCCCTATTTTCTTGCTGGCTCAGTCACTCAGTCTTCTTGGCCCACTGACTTATTCACTCATCTTAGTTAGCACAATTGTTCTGTTTTCAGCCTAATCACCCATTTACCGCCCTAATTCTATCTTCCTGAAAACGTGCCCTTCTTCCTTATGTTTAATTACTTACGTTAGATCAAGCTTCCTCTACAAAATAAAAATAAGAATAATTAGAAAATAAAAGAAAAAGAAAAATCCACCCTATTGAAATTTGCTGATGACACAAACTTGAGAAGCACCATTAATAAAGAAAAGAATTAGAATATTTTACAGGAAGAACTGGAGTAACAGAAATAAGATGTAATTTAATAGTTCAGAGTGCAAGGTTTCATATATAACCTTATTTGGCATTTCCTAACTACACTTACATGGTTAAATACAGAAGTGAATTAGTAACACTTATTCTGTTAAACTTCAATCTTGATTAAACAAACTTTACAGCAAGAACTATTTCCAAGGCCCTGCCTGCATCTGTGTTTTAATACAAGCCAATTGTTTTTCAAATACAGATAGCAAGATACAACTACCAACTTTACAGTTAGAAAAACTCCTCCCACGATTAACCTGTACCTTGCTGGATTTGATCATGGGTATACAAAACGGAGATTTGAGAAACATGCACCAACTTAACATGTTATTTATTTTACACACTAACTTCATACATTACTTCTGTGTCTACACTACAAAACTTCGAAGTTGCTTACTTCCAAGCACAACTTCGAAATTGAGGGTCTACACACACCCTACTACAAAGTTAAACTTTGAAGTAGGGCACTGCTCCATTCCTGGGAACAGAATAAGGACTTTGCCGTTGGGCTCCCTACTTAGAAGTTAACTTTGAAGTAAGGCAAAATGCGCGTAGACCCTCTGCTGGCTACGTTAACTTCAAAGCTAGTTCCTAGTGTAGATGTACCCTACATGAAAAGCAATAATTTCTTCCCACGAGTGACATGTAACTCCAACTATGTAGAATGTCTGGTCACATGGACCAAAAAACCATGCTGTTGTTTAGGACAAAAAGCAAAGAGCACCATGATACCCAACTGAAACTGCCTGGGACAACACAAGGAAGTAAAATAATTATCCAAATCTTAATTTAGCCAAAAGAGTTAAGTCAATGGCTTTATAAACAGCACTGTTGAATTCTGACAACAATGTGTGTCAGACGTCAGACCTTCCTTTTTCAAGACAGATAAATAAATATCAGACTGTGTGTTGGAAACCACATCTCTATATGAAATTACAACCAATCCTACCAAATCAAACACGTTCATTTGCACAGCATCAGGTATGATGCACACCAGGGTGTAACCAAATAGAGCTCCTTTGCAGAAAACTTCTCTCCTCATTATCCAGCCCAAGCATTCAGCTATGTGTGGTCAGTTTCCCAGGTCCTGCAAGGCCGGGGAGGGCGCACCAGTGGGTTGCCATCTCCCCAGCTGCTGGCAAGAACCAGGAAACTGACCAGCCCTGGTGGAGTGGACAGTTTCCCAGCTCCTTCAAGCCCAGGGAAAATGCGAACCAGGCTGGTGCTGCTCCCTGCCTTCCCCCAGCGATGTCAGCTGTCTGCCTGCCTGGCTTCCCACAGCTGGGGGAGCCTGGCAAGCAGACAGCTACAGAGTGGCTCTGAGTTGTGCTTAACTCAGTTTAATGCAAATTCAGTGCAACTCAAAGTCACACATTTCAAGGGCAAATTCTAGACTCTGACCCTGATCTTTGCTGCACAATCAAGCCTCAGCCTCGTAACCCCTGCCAGTTTCATGTCTTGCATGACAGCATGCTGACAACTCTCCCCGAAGATGAGCTCCACGCTGTACAGGGGATGCCCTATACATACCGCTCAATGGAAATACACCA
Organism: Carettochelys insculpta; assembly: GCF_033958435.1. Classification (NCBI taxonomy): domain Eukaryota; kingdom Metazoa; phylum Chordata; order Testudines; family Carettochelyidae; genus Carettochelys; species Carettochelys insculpta. The sequence continues at coordinate 225,723,355 of NC_134137.1, forward strand.
GTTTCATGGAAAGAAGGCCTTCCAATCTAAAGAAGGAGTAATAACCGGCCAATACTGAAAAATGCACTTGGTATCCACATGCTGTTGCAGGGACCCAAGTACAAAAGAATTCTCGAAACCGTGTGTTTATCAGAATTGTGGAGTTTACGATTCAACATCTGCAGTTTAACCGAATCCCCAAAGTAGAAATGGGATTACTGCCGAGGGCAACACAGAGAAACAAAATAGCATTTTGATCCACACCTTCCAAGAGCAAAGTGATCTCTTCTCATTCAACTCAGGAGAAATATCAACTAACAGTGTCTGCTTATCACGCAGGACAATCCAAGCTCCTGAGTTCTGTAAATGCTTATTCCAGCCCCTTCTCACAGACTTTCCAGGTAATACATTTTTAAAGCTTGCCATTCAGCTAACCCTAATTTGTGTCACTGCTTTAGGACACTTCCCCACACACAGGGCTTAAATTTCCTCTTCATCTGTTCCTAAAGAAAATCTTTTCAAACCAACCCTTTCAATCTGCACCCAGGAGCACTGAATTCACTGGCTCTTAAGCTTCCACCAACTCCTTCCTTCCTGCTTCTTTTTATCATTTCAAGCCACAAGGAAGAAAGCACACAAAATCTACTTACTGCTGCCGCCGCCCCTCAAGTCACTCTGTGCAGAGTTATGGAGATTCCTCTGTGAATGGCAGACACTTCTCAGCCTTGAAACCCCACAAAGAGACCTTTGTTGCCTCGCACATGCCAAGAACAAGTCAGCTCAACACTGCAGGGACCATTGGAAAAAAAATAACGTCAACACTTCCAGCCTTTTTCCACTCAACAGGCCACTCCCTCACCCCTGCTTACACGCTCCTCCTCCCCTGCCTTTCTTTCTGAGTGTGCAGAGAGCTTCTCTGGATCTCCCAAAGCACATAGCAGTCTATCCCCATGTTATTCACACATATTCAGGAGGGCAGCATTCCAAAGGCACTACCACAACACAAATAATCAACAATAATGGTAGTAAGATAATGAATTATGAAGAATTAAGAGCCTCATAAAGACAAGATTTTCATCTGAGCCCCTATAACCTTATGGATTATTCAGGTATAGCTTCTATCATCCTCACCTAGGCTGTTTCTACACAGGCCACTTCCTTCGGAAGTGGCATGCTAATACACAGAGCGAAAGATGCTAATGAGCCGTGGATGCAAATTCCCCATGCCTCATTAGCATAGTGTCATGTGATTTGGAGTCCAGAAGACCGCTCTTCTGGACTCCAAAACGCCACGTAGAAGCGCAGCCCTGGGGGACTTCCGGAAGGAAGTCCTCCTTCTGGAGGCCCCTGCTTCCCATAAAGTTTTGGGAACAAGGGGCCTCTGGAAGAAGGACTTCATTCCAGAAGCTGCCCCGCCCCCAGGGCCAGGCTTCTACACGGTGTTTTGGAGTCCAGAACAGCGGTCTTCTGGACTCCAAATCACATGACGTTATGCTAATGAGGTGTGGGGAATTTGCATCCAAGCCTTATTAGCATCTTTTGCGCCGTGTATTAGCATGCCACTCCTGAAGGAAGCGGCCTGTGTAGAAATAGCCCTAGATTAATCTGTCTAGCACTTTCTTCTAAGCCCTCCTCCCCAGTCACACCTCTCCATCACACTGTCACTACTATATCCTGAGAAGTGCACTTCTTACACCTCAGTAACAACTAGTCAAACTCAGTCAGTGGCACATCATCAGTTTTGTGCTCTCCATACTTCCCTTAAGGTGCACCCCACCAGCACTGGCAAATGCAGTGAGATATAGGGCTTGTCCACACAAACAAATTTTCAGCCAATGGGGATGTGAAGCTACTCCATATTAGCTGTTGCCCCATACTTCAGGAGGATGCGAGGCCTTGATGGCACGGGCCACTGGTAGCACCACTGGCCCCAGGCATCACTCAGGAGAGGAGACATCTGGGCTTTGGGAGAAGGGATGGAATGGAGCTTGAAGAGGTGGCAGAGGGGCAAGGGTTGGGAAAAGGCATGGAGCAGGTGCAGGGCGGAGCAGGGAAAGGAAGAGGAAGGACAGAGGCTTGGGGGTGTTGTCGGGGCAGCACTGATCTGTATGTCTAAAAACATGTTACGCTCTTCCCCTCCTGTCTTTTACTAAATGCCTGGGATATGGCTCTCCCTCCACCCTCTCTTGAAATGTGTATTGGGGTGAATGGGCTGGTGGATTCTCCATCCCTAGGGCTGTTTCTACACAATTTTTGGAAAGAAGGGGCCTTCCAGAAGCCCACCAGGGCTGCGCTTCTACACAGCGTTTTAGAGTCCGGAAGAATGGTCTTCCGGACTCCAAATCACGTGACGTTATGCTAATGAGGCATGGGGAATTTGGATCCATGCCTCATAAGCATCTTTTGCTCCATGTATTAGCATAAAGTGGCCTGTGTAGGAACAGCCTAGAGGTTTTTAAGTCCTGGCTGGGATGACTTAGTGGGGGTTGATCCTGCTTGAAGCAGGGGGCTGGACTAGATGACCTCCTGAGGTCCCTTCCAGCCCTGTGGTTCTGTGTGTCTGAGCAGCTGGGAGATCAGCAGAGCTTCCAGGTAGACAGAGAGTCTGGGATCCTGATTAGGCAGCTATCACATGCGATCCTGACCTCAGTGACTTTTTATTGTTTGATAGCTATTGCAGCATCAAACTTGAATTCCCTTTGTTAATGTACTCAGTTATTTTGATGGAGATGGGTTTACTATGTTCCCATTTATTATTATTGTAATGATTGTATTATTTTCTCAGTTATGCTTGCAATGATTTCATTGTTTGGCCAATTATGATTACGATGATTTGCGTTTATGTTTGTTATCCGAGCTTAGTTCAATTGTAATGATTTTAGTTAGTTCATCTTGTTATAATTGTTTGGCTTCTTTTAACAGACCACCTGTGCCACACAATGACAACTATGTAATGATCATAGATCAAGGGGCAGAGTGTTGTAGGAACAGCAGTGATCTTTATGTCTAAAAAGCTTGCTGCACCTTCCCTCTCTCCTGTCTCTCACTGAATGCCTGGGACATGGCTCTCCCTCCACCGTCTTCTGGAGTGCGTGTGGGGATGAACGGGCTGTCTAAGTAGCTGGGAGATCAGCAACGCTCCCAGGCAGACACAGAGTCGGGGACCCTGATCAGGCAGCTATCACAAGCTCACGGCACGGATACTGACCAGCGTGGATAGCGCACCTCAGGAGCCATCTATCGCATCTAGCCATCATGACTGCTCACAGTTCTTCTGATTTGAGTTCTCAGGGTAGCAAAAGAGCTCCAGCATGGAGCCACAATGAGATCTTGGATCTCATCTGTGTGTGTGCTTAAGAACCAGCGATGAGCAGACTGCGAGTCAGCAAGTGAAATAAGAACATTTATGAGAAGATTTAATGGGACATGATCGAGAATGGTTATGCCCAGGACGCTCAGCAATGCTGAGTCAAAATAAGGGAGCTCAGGCAGAACTATCAAAAAGCGAGAGAAGTCTTTGGAGATGATCCAGATTGCCCATTGGCGTGTTGCCACTATGACACCATTCTTGGGAGGGACCCAACCACACCTCCCAAGGTTAACAGAGATTTTTCAGGAGACCATCCTCAGAGCTCCAGTGGGAGCCAAGGGTGGAGCAGGAGGCCGATGTAGATGAGGACGCTGACGTTCAGCAGGCACCCAACGGAGCTGATCCTGCCAGCGTGGAGCTCTTCACCACCCTTGACTCAGTCCCCTCATCAACACCTGATGCTCCGGGGTGCAGCAATGATGCAGAGTGCTCTTCTGGTGTGTATTTTTTTAGAATGCTACAAGCGGGTTGCAGCTGGGTTGGGGTATAGACTTACTTCTGTGAAACATATTTTTTAAACTGCTACAAGCAGGCTGTGGCTCTGGCGTGGCAGATCTATACCCCTTAAAACAACTTGTTAGCATATCTGGGGATGGAGTCCTTATCCATTTTGAAGATCTCCACAAAGGTCTCAGCCAGGTACTCTTATTTTTTGCACAAGGCTTTTGGCGAGGCTGATTTATTACAGCTTCCACAACAGTACACCTTACCACGCTAGGCAACCAGTGAGTAACCTGGCATCATGACACCACATAGCATTCCAGCAAGTTTTCCAGCCCTGGTGCACACAGTATAAGCATATTTTCTTTATCACTGTCTGTTATTTTTAGAAGGCTTAAATCTCTTTTGACAACCTAGAAGCAGCATGGGAAGCATCTGGGTTTTTCACACTGCTCCCTGGCCATTTCAATCTCCCAGGACCGCCCTGACGCACCACTTGGCTGGCAGACTGACTGTCTCCCCTCTCCACGCAGCTGGCAGGCTCACCGGGCCTTTTCCCCTTCCACCATACAGCTTTAAAAAAAATTGGCTTTCCCTGCTTTAAATGGCTTTACCCCTGCATAGGATTTATGAAGTGCTACCAAGAAAGTTTTTTTTCCCCTGCTTGTCAGTTTACAGGGAAGACTGCCCCAAGCCTGCCATGTGTCTGGTGGGCTCGAACCCTCCCCCCACACCACATGGCTGCCAGGCAGTGCGGACCCTGACCCCCGCCATCCTTGAGAAAACGAGATCTTAGTTATCCAGACCATGTCACTGCAGATATTGTCTGGATAACTGATAGTTTTGTTCTGCATAGGCTGATTCGTGGTTATTCTTAAGAAGCCAAAAGCGGCCTTGGAAAACAAAAGTTGCAGTGACTGCCAAACAGAAACCTATGCGTAAGGGCTTTGTGTCACACTTAAAAACTGCATCTAAATGTTGACCTTCGCTGTCTTCAACAGGCAATGTGAGTAGGGGAGACAAGGACTCTGCCATAAGGCAAAAGAAAAGATCCAAACAGCACTTCATCCTGCAGCAACTTGAAAAAGCAGACTGGCAGTGAGCCAAAGCTGACACAGAAGGTGGACCCCGCAGTGTCAGCAAACCAGGCTCCAGTGCAGGAACAAGGACTCAGGAGAACTCCAAATGGCTGTCAGGGAGCAAACCAAGATCCTACAGTCCACACTGGAGTCCCAGACAGACACCTGCCACAGGACTCATTATGCAGCCTTCATACTCTGTTGCCCAGTCTCCCCTCAGCACGGACTACCCCCAGAGTCCCCAAACACGCAAAGAAGGGCGCAGACAGACAATCTCTTGCCCCATGCCCAGGACCTCTCCACACTGCAAAAGGCTCACATTCCACCAAATGTGATGCCAGGATTCCCTTCTCTTTCCCTACCTACCCCTGAACCCTCCCACTTCTAAATAAAAAGATTGGCTTTGTGAAAGCCACAGTGTCATTTATTGGTTCACATGGGGTGGGGTGCAGATGGAGGTGCTTTCATAAATGTCAAGCACAAATCATTGTGGGGGCTTAGGGGTGGTATCATAACAGTTAAATGCAGCAGATTCATATGACTGGTTGGCTGGCTGCTCATTCATAAAGTTATTTTTCAAAGCCTCCCTGATTGCTGTTGCTGCTGCTGCGTGTGACTTGCTGAATGCCCTTGTGTCCAGCTGTGCATGAGGACTGCCCAGGTGGCATGACATTTTCCCTGTTCGATTTGCAAATGTTATGGAGAATACAGCATGCTGCAACCACGGTGGGAATGTTAGTTTAACAAAGAGCCAAAAGGGTCAGAAGGCACCCAAATCTGGCTTTTAAAAACGGAATAAAGCACATTCCACTGCCATTCTGCACTTGCTCAGCCTCTAGTTGACACACTCCTTCCTGTGGTCCAGGATGTCTATATGGCTCCATGAGTGAAAAGAACAGAGAGTAAGCAGGGTCACCCAGTAACACTATGGGCATATCCACATTGCCCATCTTGATTTTTTGGTCTGCAAAGAAAGTCCCATCTGGAGCTTTCTGTACAGATCGGAAATTTCTGAAGAGGTGCATGTTGTACACCCTTCACGACTATTCAACACAGATGTCAGTGAAATGACCTTTCTGATCCACCAATGCCTGCAACATCATGAAGAAGTACTCCTTGTGGTTTATGTACTCTGAGGCCAGGTGGTCCAGTCCAACTTAGATAAGGCAATGGAAACGTGCCATGTCAACTTTCTGGACATTTGCGGACACATCTTTGACTTCATAAAATCTAGCAATAAAAAGGTGATTTCAATAAATTTGACTTAATTTTGTAGCGTAGATGTAGGCTCAGTATAACTACATTGCTTGGAGGTGTCAAAAATCCACAATCTCAACAAGGCAATTCAAAAATGGACATGGGGGGAGAGTAGAGCTGTAACTAGCTAATTTTGCACCTGAGGCAAGAATATAAAATTGTGCCTCCCTCATGTTTATATATTCATAGTAGTTATTTCAAAGAAAAGGGGAAATATATTAATAAAATAATAACACTACATTCACTACAGTTAGTCACAGCTGTGGTGGTGGAAAGACACATCCCCAAACTGCTCCCCCTGCTTAAACCCCACAATCAGGGGCATGGGGAGGCACACTTGGGCTGCAGGGGGCTAGGGGAGTCACACTCAGCAGCTGGGAGTCACACTCAGGCTGGAGGGAGCTAGGGAAGGCACAGGGACCCCCACAGCTGGAAGCTGGATGCGGGGCAGAGCCCCAGCCTGAAGCGCTAGCTGCAGGAACCCCATCTCATGCAGAGGGTGGAAGCCAGGGAACTAATTAGTTCTGCCCTCCCTCCTTCTCAGACTCAGGCCCCCACCTCACCTGAGCTGGGCACTGCTCCTTAGGTATGCAGTTCTCTGCCCTGCAGCTGAAATGTTTCTAACCATAATTGATTGGGCTTAACTGCCTGACAGCTGTTAATCCAATTAAGAAGTTGAGAATCACTTCAGGGGGTGCAAATGGCTTCTTAAAGTCACCTGTGGAGCTGCCCAGCCCAGCTGGTCACCCTTTCGAAATGTAATTGCAACTCATGTTTGGGTCCCAACCCATAGGTTGGGAAACCCTGATTTAGACAATCCTACAGTGATTATACCCAAGATTCCTGATTTAAGAAACTGCATGACTAGAACTTGGACCATGGGGGTTCTGGCCCACTGATGCCTCCACTTCATCACTAGAAGCTTAGGCTGTGTCCTTGGCAGGACCTCACACATCTAGGCTCAGCAGGAAGCATTGCCCCCAAAGAACCTGACTGGCAGCCCCTCAGAGCCCACAGGTGGGCTGACACCACTATATAAAACCACAAAACAATGAAGGTGAGCTCTCTGAACAACCTCCCAGCTTCTGCTCCCATGCTACCAATCTATCTGAGATTCCAGCTTCCAGACCCTCATTCCTCCTTGGCCTCACTACTCAATTGCTGTCCACACCATGGTGCCGACCCCAATTTCCTGTTAACCTGACCCTCCTACCACCTGACTCTTGGTCTGCCCTGTCTCTGACTGAGCTAGGCAGCCTTGTCAATTTCATGGGTCAGGGAGCTGTGAAACTGATAAGGGGGATTAGAGGCTGTCCAGCTCTCCAGGGAAGCAGGAGCTTTCTTGTTAACTTCCTGGGTCCTGCTGTGAAACTGACAAGACTGCTAATGTAAGGGACACAGTGTCTACACAGATACTGCATCATCCTAACTACAGTAAACTCTTTTTCAACCACTATTCAACCAACCGATACTCTCAAATAACTAGCACTGCCACCAAGTGCTATCCCAGCGCCTACGCTGGGGGCTGCTGAGCACCAGGGTGTGGTGGGACGGGTGGCCAGAGCATAGGCAGGCAGCCCCCACACCCCCACCGCATGGCAGCACAGCCAGCACCTGAGCCACAAGGGGCTACTGAGATGCAGCAAGACCCTCCCCACTGCCCCTACCCCCTGCACAGAAGAGTCCTGAGCTGCTGGGAGTCCCAGCAGGGAGTGTGGTGGGACGGGTGGCCAGAGCCAACACCACGTACTCCACGCCCCCATGCACAGCAGCACGGCTAGAGCCTGACCTGCTGAACCCCAGCAGGGAGTGTGGAGTGGGCTGCATAGGCACTCTGGGGACCGGGCTGCCAAGGGCTTTGAGGAGGGGAGCGCTGCTGTAGTGCATTCCCACTGTCAGAACGGGTGGCAATGGATCCCTGTCCATTAAACGTAATATTTTCATACCTGGCAGCCTCCCGGTCCCATGGCTGCTAGACATGAAAGAGTTTACTGTATGCGAATATATGCCTTACACCTGTTTTAGAGGTGGACATATTGGTGTAGTAGGAAAACTTACACTGGTGGGAAGAAGTGCCAGTAGCATAGACATAATTAGGTTGACATAAGCTGCCTTATACTGAAACAACGGCGTAGTGCAGACCAGCCCACAATACAGCAGAGAAAAGTTCCACGTTGTTCTAGAATTACCGTATATTTAGTAGTCTGGAGAGTGTAAATAACACAGAAGCTCAACCACCACCCACCAAGCGTAGGAACTGACTGCTAGGAGACACTTGTATGTCAGTTCCTGAAATAAGCAGTAATTATCTGTTCTAGCTTCAACGACCTTCTGTACTCTTCTATTTTTCTTACATTTTAGTTTAGTAGCAGAAGGAGTGACCTTCCTTAAGCAGGATGTTGAAAGTGATACATAGGGCTCAACAAGGCAAAAGGTAGCTCAGGTTTCTGTTGAACTGATAGTGTTACTTTGGAAAGATGAAAATAGGCAATACATTTCTTGGCAACAGCAGATTGGTTTGATTTTACGTAGAACACAACTGGAATCTCTTAGGCTACAGCTACACTGTGACCTAAACTCAAAACAAGACATACAATATGCACTGTGCAAAATGGGTGTCCTACTTCAAGTTTATTTCAAAATAGGCTATTTCAGCATTTACAGCACCAAATGTCAAAATACAGCGCTATTTTGAGGCATCCCTTACTCCTCATGCAATGAGGTGTACAGGGATGACAAAATAGCATGCTCGTTATTTCAAAAAATATTTTGAAATACCAGAAGCATTTTGTAGACACAGAGCATCCTGAAATTGTTCTGAAGTACAGACATAGCCATAGAGAGGAAATTTATAAGTTAAAAGAAAAAATACCAATGTGCCCCAGATCAGAAACCCCTTCTGCACCAGAACTGCCCCCTGTCCCTGCACCCCAAACTGCTACCCCACCCCAGAGCTCCTTTCTACACCAAAACTCCTCCTATACTCCACACCCTCTCCTACATCCCATACCCTGCCCCAGCCCACAGACCCCCACTGCACCAAACTCCCTTCCAAAAGCCACTTTATTTCATCACCTGCCTTGTTTATTTAAGTTTGAATTTGTCACTTGTTTATCTTTGTGTATGAGTACAAGCAACTTTGACCAAAAATATTTCAAGAGGCACATCACACACAAAGACAAAGTCAGAAACAAAAACAAAAGCTTCTCTCTTTTGAAAATTTCCCAGCCCCTGACTTAAGCACATGATTTATTTTTACCATTTAACTAGTAAGACCATGATACTATGCAGGAGTAAAGTTATGTACTTGCTTGATCAGGGTCTAATTAATTAGCTAATGCTATGCAGTGTGGATTCCGTGCAGAGAGGTCTACCGTTGACATGGTCTTCTCTCTAAGGCAGCTGCAGGAGAAGTGCAGGGAGCAGAGAAAGCCACTCTACATAGCCTTCATCGACTTGACCAAGGCTTTTGACTTGGTCAGCAGGGATGGTCTGTTCAAACTGCTCCACAAGATAGGCTGTCCTCCACGGTTACTCAAGATGATCCAGTCGTTCCACGAAAACATGAGAGGAACCATCCAATATGACGGCGCATTATCGGATGCTTTCAGAATCAGGAGCGGCGTCAAACAAGGATGCGTGCTTGCTCCAACATTGTTCGGGATCTTCTTCGCACTCCTCCTGAAGCATGCCTTTGGATCTTCAACAGAGGGCATCTTGCTGCACACAAGATCTGATGGGAAACTGTTTAACCTTGCAAGGTTGAGAGCTAAGACTAAGGTGCAAGAAGTCCTCATCAGAGACATGCTGTTCACAGACGATGCTGCTGTAGTGTCACACACAGAAGACCAGCTTCGAAAACTGCTGGATCGGTTCTCCAAAGCGTGCAAGGACTTTGGGGTTACCATCAGCCTAAAGACGACAAATGTACTTGGTCAAGATGCTGCTGAATCCCCATCAATCAGCATTGACAACTATACGTTAGAGGTCGTCCACGAGTTCGTTTACCTCGGGTCCACCATCACTGACACCCTGTCGTTGGACACTGAGATAAATAGGAGGATCGGAAAAGCGGCCACAACTCTGTCCAGACTCAGCAAGAGAGTGTGGAATAACAACAAGCTGTACACTCACACCAAAATGCAAGTCTACAGAGCCTGCATCCTCAGCACCCTCCTTTATGGCAGCGAGACTTGGACCCTGTATGCCCGCCAGGAAAAGAGGCTGAACGTCTTCCACTTGCACTGCCTCAGGCACATCCTTGGAATATCATGGAAGGACAGAGTTACCAACACAGCCATCCTCGAGCAAGCTGGAATCCCAACCATGCACACCCTCCTCAGGCAGCGTCGGCTCCGCTGGCTTGGCCACGTCCACAGGATGAACGATGGAAGGATTCCAAAAGACATCATGTATGGTGAGCTAGTCTCTGGCAAAAGACCCCCCGGATGCCCCCAGTTGTGTTACAAAGATGTCTGCAAGACAGACCTCAGAGAGGTAGACATCGAGCTGGACAACTGGGAAGAACTAGCAGACGACCGCAGCAGATGGAGGCAGGGGTTACACGAGGGCCTTCAGAAGGGCGAGTTGAAGATCAGACAGCTAGCAGAGCAGAAGCGAGCGCACAGAAAGCACAATAAGGACTTGCCAGACACCCACTACATCTGCAAGAGATGCAGCAAGGACTGTCACTCTCATGCAGGTCTTCATAGTCACAATAGACGGTGTAAATGAAGTCTTAAATTGAAACTTTAAAGGGCGCGATCCATAGTCTGTGCAGACTGAAGGATGCCTACTACTATGGTTGAATTCAGTGGGAATTCACAAGGGTCAGCCTAGACTTATCCAACCACCAAGGCTGTAGAGCAGAGACTTCACTCCCCCTTATTAGCGGCTCGGTTTCTCATAATTGCAATACCTAGTATGTTCTCTCTGTAAGAATTGTGTAGTCCACGGATTTCTTAACATGGAAGCCGAGCATTTAAAAAGGGCTTGAAAGGAGACCCTAGCAATTATAGACCAGTAAGTCTAACGTCAGTACCGGGCAAATTAGTAGAAACAATAGTAAAGAATAAAATTGTCAGACATGTAGAGGAACATGATTTGTTGAGCAAAAGTCAACATAGTTTCTGTAAAGGGAAGTCATGTCTTACTAATCTATTAGGGTTCTTTGAAGGGGTTAACAAGCATGCGGACAGGAGGGATCCAGTAGACATAGTATACTTAGATTTCCAGAAAGCCTTTGACACGGTCCCTCACCAAAGGCTCTTATGTAAATTAGGTGGTCATGGGATAGGAGGAAAGATCCTTTCATGGATTAGGAACTGGTTAAAAAACAGAAAACAAAGGGTAGGAATAAATGGTAAATTTTCACAATGGAAGGGGGTAACTAGTGGTGTTCCCCAAGGGTCAGTCCTGGGACCAATCTTGTTCAACTTATTCATCAATGATCTAGAGAATGGGGTAAAGAAAAGATCCAAACAGCACTTCATCCTGCAGAATGGGGTAAGCAGTGAGGTGGCAAAGTTTGCAGATGACACCAAACTGCACATGTGGTCTCCTCACCTCCAAAAAGATATATTGGCCTTAGAAAAGGTTCAGAAAAGGGCAACTAAAATGATTAAGGGTTTGGAACGGGTCCCATATGAGGAGAGGCTAGAGAGACTGGGACTTTTCAGTCTAGAAAAGAAGAGACTGAGGGGCAATATGATACAGGTATATAAAATCATGAATGGTGTGGAGAAAGTGAATGCAGAAAAGTTATTTATTTGTTCCCATAATATAAGAACTAGAGGACACCAAATGAAATTAATGGGTAGCAGATTCAAAACTAATAAAAGAAAGTTTTTCTTCACACAGTCAACTTGTGGAACCCCTTACCAGAGGACGCTGTGAAGGCCAGGACTCTAACAGAGTTTAAAAAAGAGCTCGATAAATATTTGGAGGTTAGGTCCATAGATGGCTATTAGCAAGGGGTAAGGTATGGTGCCTAGCCTTTTGTTGAAGGCAGGAGATGGATGGCAGGAGACTAATCGCTTGATCATTGTCTTTGGTTCACCTCCTCTGGGGCACGCGGCATTAGCTATTGTCAGCAGACAGGATACTGGGCTAGATGGACCTTTGGTCTGACCTAGTATGGCCATTCTTATGTTCTTATGTTCATTCAAACGTTATCACTATTAAACAAGCTCCCATACTATTTTGCTAATAACCTAAGAGTAGAACAATTTTAAAGGATACACTCACTTGTTATTCTTTATGTTGTTGCTTTTCTTTTTTCTGCGATTCTCACAAGACAAGGACATATCAGTGAAGGCCATGTTGCTTCTGCCTACAGGCAGTTTCCACTTCCCATTGCTGCAACATACGAGATGTCCTTATTTATATACTGCTGTGGATTATTTACCTATCTCTACGAGAAGTCTTCAAATCGAATCAACATTTATAAGGTGATACTCAGACTGCAACTCACTGAGCCATAAGTATTTCTTCAATGCATCTCCTGGTGTCTCTTTCCATGGCTCTTTTGGGTAATACTTAAGTCTAATCTGGCTACTGAAGCACTGAGGTCTGAGTATTAACCAATTCATACTAGTCTGGGGTTTTAAGGTCTGTCCAGTTTGAGTTGACGGCAGTATCCTCTAAGTGCACGCACACCTTTTTCTTTCCCGAAGTTAGACCGGGAAGCCACCGCCCTCCAACTACCCTTACCTCACCCCAAAGGCCTGATGAGACAGGCAAAGCCCCACCAATCCACCGCGGGGGCGGAACCCGGCCAAGGACCCAAACGCACCCCCGCCCCAAGCCACCTCCGCACTCCCAAACCCCGGCACCTCCATGTTTTCTCGCCGGAAACCCAGGGGGACGCAAAGCGGCTTCAGAGGGAGGGAAACCACCGTAGCTTCCCGGACGCAGGCGGCCGGTTCGGGGTCCCCACGTGGGCAGCTGCACGGAGGGGTACAGCGCCTCGCACTGTGAGGCTGGGAGGAGCCATTGCCGGGGGCGGGGCTGTATGCCGGGCGCCCCGCCCTGGGCTCCGGCCCGCTACTCAGCTCGCGGCGGGAGGGGTTGGCCGCCCGTGGGAGCCGGGTCACGAGCTGTGACGGGCCCAGTCCCCAGCCGGGCCGCTTCTGGGAAGCAGCGGAGCTGTGCCACCCCGGCCCCCAGCGCTCCTCACCCGCTTCCGCCGCGGTGCGGGTTCCAGCCCACATCCCTCCCCGCCGACCATAGAGACGGGGGGGGAGGGGGTAGAGCGGCCGCCGACCACCACGGAAACCCCGGCGGAGGGATAGAGCGACCCCCGACACGCGCGCGGCGCGGCGCGGCGCGGCGCTGCGCTCCCCAACCCCCCACACTGCCTTGTGTCGTAGAAACCCCCGGCCCGCATGCGCCGCCGCAGTCCCGCCCGGGCCCAGAAGGCGTCAAGGCCCGTGTCCTGCCCGCCTCCACCGGAGCTACCTCGGGTGTCCATCCCGGTGCCGGAGGGCCATGCTCACAAACACCGTACGGAGCCAACCGGATGGCGACGTCCTCCTCCGAGCCACGTGGCGCCCCCTCCGGGAGGGAGGGAAGCGCGGCGACAAGGAGCCCGAGCGTCTCCCTCAAGGTATCCAGCGGGTCTCAATAATTTAGCCACCTGATTCAGTCAGACAGTAGTTGATGGCAATCGAGAGCCCTCCCGTTATCGCTGTGAAGTAACCGGCCAGTTGGCCATGTTTTCCGGGGTACCCCTGTTGCACCCCGGCACTCAACCCAAGCAGTAAAAAATAGTTTACTAAAACGATTGTCCTTTTCTGACCATAGTTAAATAAGGCTCCAACATAGCAAAAGTTTATCCATGTGTGTAACTTATTCGTGTGTGTCCCGTTGGGTGGCTTTTTGCAGTACTGGGATCTAAAAAGAAAGACATTAATTCGCAAAGGTATTAATTATGTTTTGCAGTTTATCTAATGCTTTTGTCCCTGCTGAATTTGTTGTATTGTTTCATGTCTAAATATTGCTATCTTGGCTGGTTATCTCAGGTTTCCTGTTATAAAAACATTTTATAACTCTGAACTGTAAATTGATGTAGTACAAATATGGTCAATATCTGAATGCTAATAAGGCTTTTGTTTTTCTTGGCTGCTGTCCTAGATCTTAAGTGTGTGTAAAACTGAAGGTGGGAGGGATTGAACCTGGGACCTTAGAGGTTAAAGCTATGCATCTCTGCCATATGAGCTAAAAACTAGCCATCTCTTGGCTAAATCTGTAAAGCAGATTTCACGCTCCGTTGTCAGTAGTCTCAGTGCTTTTGGGCTACACGTGTTTCTATGATTGCCACGTATGTAGAAAATATTTATTGCGTTAGCTATGAATGCTGGAGACCTCAATGGTGTTTTTCCACTGTGTGTACATTTTACTAATTAAAAGTTATAAAGTCTTATTTAGAACATTGCCCTCAAAATGAGAGCATTTAAAATGCTTTAAAATGTTAAGAACAATGTAATGTGTTGTTTACCGGATGTTTTTAAAATGTAAGAAACCATAGAACTAAATAAAAAGCAGTCAAGTAGCACTTTAAAGACAAGCAAAATAGTTTATTAGGTGAGCTTTCATGGGACAGACCCACTTTTTCAGACCAGAACAGACTCAATATTTAAGACACAGAGAACCAAAAATAGTAAGCAAGGAGGACAAATCAGGAAAAGATAATCAAGGTGAGCAAATCAGAGAGTGGAGGGGTGGTGGGGGGAAGATCAAGAATTAGATTGAGTCAAGTATGCAGACGAGCCCCTATAGTGACTCAGAAAGTTTCCATCACGATTTAAACCATGTGCTAATGTTCCGAGTTTGAATATAAATGTCAGTTCGTCCACTTCTCTTTCTAAAACGGGGCAATAATGTCTCTTCATTAACACACATACCTTGAGGTCATTGACAGAATGCCCCATTCCATTAAAATGTTGACTAACTGGTTTGTGGATCTGTAGTGTTTTGATGCCCGTTGACCCTTTGTCTAAGGGAGTTAGAAGTCTGTCCAATATACAAAGCATCTGGGCATTGTTGGCACATGGTGGCATATATGATGTTAGTAGAGGAGCATGAGAAAGTGCCCATGATTCTGTGAGTAGCCATCATGTGCCAACAATGCCCAGAAGCTTTGTATATTGGACAGACTTCTAACTCCCTTAGACAAAGGGTCAACGGGCATCAAAACACTACAGATCCACAAACCAGTTAGTCAACATTTTAATGGAATGGGGCATTCTGTCAATGACCTCAAGGTATGTGTGTTAATGAAGAGACATTATCGCTCCGTTTTAGAAAGAGAAGTGGACGAACTGACACTTATATTCAAATTTGGAACATTAACACATGGTTTAAATCGTGATGGAAACTTTCTGAGTCACTATAGGGGCTTGTCTGCATACTTGACTCAATCCACTCTCTGATTTGCTCACCTTGATTTCTTTTTCTGATTTGTCCTCCTTGCTTACTGTTTTTGGTTCTCTGTGTCTTAAATATTGAGTCTGTTCTGGTCTGGATATGGTCTGAAGAAGTGGGTCTGTCCCACGAAAGCTCACCTAATAAACTATTTTGCTAGTCTTTAAAGTGCTACTTGTCTGCTTTTTGTTTTGATAGTGTATAGACTAGCACGGCTTCCTCTCTGTTACCATAGAACTAAATGTTTTGCTTCCAAAACATCAGTGTTTGCTAAAGAGAAACTCCTCTTTTTGTTTTAATCAAGGAAAGATTGTTTATGTAAGCATACATTAATAAAGGCTAAACAAACGAGTTTTATTTGTGTATGTGTGATTTTATTGACACTTTTTTAATTTCCAAGTTGTTTAATTTATTTCCAAGTTTATTTCCAAGTTGTGGAATTGATATCATTTTTTAGCACTTTAAGAATGAAGAATTTTCAAAATCACATTTACTTTTACCATGTTAATTAAGATTGCTACTATTTGGACTTTTCCCAGCACAGTCACTCAAACTAGTTCTTTCTGTTTCTCTTGTACAGTGTTGCTGCCATGTTTGGGTTCCCAAAATTGCAGAGAAATAATTCACATTCCAAAAAGCTGATTCTATTTATATTTTTAAACTTGTAAATGCACTTATGCACTTCCACTGTTATAAACCCTTCCACTTAACCATTCTTCCACCACATCCACACCCTAACCCCTATATTTGGGAGCATGTGTCACTTGCCAATATTCCTTTAAACAAATATATTTTCTTGGAGACAAATCCTGAACTCCTTATTTAGACAAAACTCGGGTTGAATTAGGAACTGAGTAGACGCACAGAAAAACCCACAAGGATTGCCTCAGGCAAGATGAAAACGTAGTATGGTGTAACTGAGGCCTTGTCTCCACAACTAGTGGATCAATGCACTAGCGATTGATCCACCAGCCATTGATTTATCACATATAGTGTAGACATGATAAATTGACCTCCAAGCTTGCTCCTGTTGACACCCATCCTCCACCAAAATGAGACCTCAGTGGCAGAGGAGCCCCTGTCAACCTTACTGCACACTAGATGCTGCAGTAGATATTTTGACTTCAGCTATTTGTGTAGCTGAAGTAGATTGGTGGAGATGAGTAGACACAGCCGTAGTCTCCTTTCTGAGCACAAGCCTTAGGTCAGATTATCCATACTAAACCCATGTCAGACAGAATCCAACTGTCTCTGTTCTCACCTTTATAAATAAGTCTGTCCAGGATTAGATTTTTTTCCATCCACGCTAAATCCCCTGTTATAGTGGATTACAAGAACAGGAACATTGGATCTGAACAAAAACCTTGGATTCAACCACTCCCAGACTTGGAGGAAATTTAGATCATGGTCTCAACCTGCAATTGCAGTCTAGATCCATCTCTGTGGGTGAATTGCCACATGGGAATGTAAGGTAGCACCTATGGTTTTTTCCAACCATTCGTGTAACTCAGGTTATTCAGACAGTAAAATCATAATTAATAGTAGCTAGTATTTGAACAAGGTCATGGAACATGTGTTTAGCAATAAGAACCACTGATTTCAGCGATCGCACTGTTTCCTGTAAACTTAGTAAAAACTGTTTCAAGGGAATGCAACTTTACAAAAACTTTGCATTCTGTAGAAGGACATATGACACATAATACATGGAGTTATGTCACTCCATTGTATTGATGAAGTGGTTTATTTTACATAGTAGGAAGCAAAGGGTGGACCAAAGAAGAGTCTGATCACCTTCTTCCTTTGTGAATCATAACTGCTTGTAACTGTGTGCTGATTTGCCTAACGAAGATGCACAGAATGGCTGTGGGGTCTCAGATTCCTGGATGGAAGTCTGAGCCAAAGACATAAAAAAAGTGGTGGAATATCTTCGTAAGTAAGGACCTGGGACTTGTAGCAGCTGACAGATCTTACCATCAAAGGGATATGAAGCAAGCAAGCAATCGTAAGTGGTGAGACAGCAGTTCAGGAGTGAGTCGTGAAGAGATATTTGATGAATGATTGAACTGATTAGCTTTAAATCTCCTTAGAACCTGAGCTAGTTGATGGAAAGCAACAAGGGAGTTGCTTCAGACTTTTAAGGGGCAGAATGGAACAAAGCATGGCACACAGAGAAACAAGATGAAAGTATTGGAAAGCAGGAGAGTGACTAGGAATCAGGAGAAATGCAGGCAGACCGAGTTGGACAAACAGAATCTGCTCTGTAAAGATGAGGAGTCTGAATTTTCTATAGTGTTATTTTGTGGGTTGTTGACCATTATTGAGCACAGTGGTATGGCCACTCATAACTCCACATCTACATTTTAGGGGGATCCATGTGACTGTCCCTTAGGTAAGCCTGTGGCTCAGTAATGGTGGGGCCTTTGCCAAGTGCCCCTCAGTGCTCTGCTGTGTCTACGGTTCATAGATGTGTGTAGGCCATCTGTGAAGTGCTCCTCCTCCTGCTGTGGAGCCCTCAACTGGAACATGAGCTGAACAGATTTGCACCAGGCAGTAGCCCCAGTTGAGAACAAGTGAAATGCAGTAATATCATCAGTCAGGCACAGTTCAGTGGACAGGATCCCATCAAGGGAGTGTCAGTGCTGATGGTCTCATCGCTCCAGTATGTTCCGTCAGAGCCAGTCCCTGCACCTCAGTGTCACTTTCCCCAGCCAGTTTCCTCTTTCCCACCCAGGCTCTGTTGCTGTCAGAGGTGACTTCAAGCTAAAGGATTCAGATTCTGATCTGATTTCAACCTCTTGTCCCAAAGATTGGGCAATGTTAGGATCTGCGGTTCGTTCAGACCCATCCCTAGTTGATACAGTGATAATGAGAGAGAAGAGTTATGGGATACATCAGAAAAGCAGGTGCTATCCCACTAGAGAAGTGCAGTGGATTGCTGGAATGTACTTAAGAGGGTTAGTCTGGGAAGCTGCCCATTGCCTGGCTGCCCTGAGTTTGCTCCCTCTGCCTGTGAGTATGGGGGAAAGAAAAAAGCGATTCCCAGGTCTCCTGAGTACTCACTGAATAATGGCCCAATTATAAACTCCAGAGATTGGGCTGAGATGCTACTTTCAGAACCAGATGTCACACAAACCAATGCCATGAAGTGTCTGCATTCTGGGTTTTGGTTTGATTTTCACTGATCTTTGAAGTTCTCATCTCCCTTGTTCAGATTCCAAACCTCCCCACGTTTGGGGTTGATATGGGATTCAGAAAATTGGTTCAAGCCCCACTGTACGTGCACAGTTCAATATAGGCTGAAATTAGGCAACCTGAGAGAAAAGGAAATGCGGGTGATGATTAAGAGCTTCATCCAAAGACGCAGTTAAGTCAATCAACATGTTTCCATAAAATTCAATAGCTTCTAACTCAGGCCCTAAAAGTACAAAATCTATTTAATGTGTTGGAGGGGGAAGGCCTAAGAGACGAAGGAACTTGAAGAGCATCAGTTAATCCACTACAGAACAGTATAATGAGAGGGTAAGAAATATTCATAGCCTCATATGGGGTTAGAAAACGGAGAAATAGACCAAAGTCAGGGAGAGAAACATTCAGCTGAGACATTAAGGGAAGTGTAGTAGCAGTAAAAGCAATTGATTACTGTCTTAAAATGGCATGGGAAGGTACACCAGTGCTGTGTTAAAGAACAGGTGAAATAACGCTTTAGCACAACAGAGGAGTGGGAGACTGTAGGAGTCCGGAGCTAGGCCAGTGCCTGTAGCTCCGGAGTGGACCGCAGCCACGCCGGCGGTCCTGGGAGGCCCAGTCCTTGGCTCAGGGCGGCACAGCAACAAAAGGGTTACAAGACAGGCCCAGCCCTTCCTTCAGGGTGGGCAGCAGTTCACAGTTTATGGTGCAAGCCCGGCCCAGCCCTCAGTTTGGGGCCGGGCAGCAGTTCACAGTGTAGAGTACCAGCCCAGCCTCAGTTTGGGGCGCGGCAGCAACACAGGGGTTTAGAGCACAAGCCCAGCCTCAGTTTGGGGCGGGGCAGCAGCACAAGGGCTTGGAGCACAAGTCCAGCAAGGGCGTGCCCGTGAGGGAGGGGTAGAGGGTCGCAGGTCCTCCCACTCCACTGCAACCCGGACCGGGGCCCTGTGGGTCGCTTACACGTGACCACGGCAGTGGGGATCCAGGCCGCAACACACCGCCATGGGTTCTGGTGCAGCGTTCCCCGGGCCACTTCCTACCTCCACCTCCATTGGGGAAAGATCCCAGTCCATCTGGTCAGGGGGTCTGCGGGGTCGGCTTCCTCCAAATTGTCTGTCTGCGGGGGCTCCAGCCAGTCGCTCATGTCCACATCATTGGGGTAGTCCGGCAGCGGTAGCACGGTGGGCCCAAGGCGATCCTGGGCCTGGGGGCTGCAGGGGCCCGCCGGAGCTCTGGGGCAGGCCACTCCTGGGGCCTCAAGGTCGCTAGCCTTCATTGGGCTGGCAGGGCCCGGGGTTTCCTCCAAGGTCGGGGGTCTCCACCGGTGCGAGGGTTCTGGGAAGTCCGGGTAGTCCCCCTGGGGCATCTGGATCCGGGGTTGCTCTGGGCCGCTGGGGGCTTGCTCCTCCGGCCCGCCCGGGCGGCAGTGGGCCCTCTGCCCCTGCCTGGAGGCCCAGCCTTCAATGGGTCCCGAGCCCCGCCCTTGGCCCTTCTGGCTCTAGGCCCCGCCCTCTGAGGGGCGGGCCACTGGTGTTCTGGCTCTGGGCCCGCCCACCAGGGCTTCTGCACAGCCTCCTCTGCCTCTGAGTCAGCGGGAGGCCACAGTGGCTCACTACACTCCCCGCCCTCAAGTCCGTTTCCCGTGCCATGAGGGCGGACTCCTCCATCTCCCCCAGGCGGGAAAGGAAGTCAGCGTTTGTATGGTCCTTACCTGCCCGATGACATACGTCGAAAGCATACGGCTGTAATGCCAAATACCAGCGCATAATTCGGGCGTTGTTGTCCTTCAGCCGGGACAGCCATGGTAAAGGAGCATGGTCCGTTACTAGGGTGAAGGGGGCTCCCGACAGATAGTATCTAAGGGCTTCACAGGCCCACGTCACAGCCAGGGCCTCCCTTTCTATTACTGCATAGCACTGTTCCCTCGGGAAAAGTTTCCAGCTAATATAGACTACCGGATGATCTTCTCCGTTAATCTCCTGAGATAGGACAGCCCCTAGGCCTACCCCCGAGGCATCAGTTTGCAGGATGAACAGGCGGGAAAAGTCGGGGCTACAGAGGACGGGTTCCTGCATTAGGCAGTGTTTCAGTGTTCGGAACACTTTCTCCGTGGCCGCGGTCCATACCACTCTTTGCAGCTGGGCCTTTATCAACAGCTGCGTCGGGGGGATGGCAATTGAGGCAAACTGCGGGATGAAGCATCAACAGTACCGCGCCAGTCCCAGGAACTGTCGTACCAGCCGTTTGGTACGGGGGGGAGGACAGGCTGCTATGGCTTGCACCTTGTCCATGAGGGGCTTTACCTGGCCCCCTCCGACAGTGTACCTGAGGTAGGTTGTTTCTTGCCACCCAATGCAGGACTTCTTCGGATTCATCGTCAGGTCGGCTGCCCTCAGTGACCTAAGAACTGCAGCCACCTGGTCCAGGTGTTCTTCCCAATGGCGATCATATATCACAATGTTGTCGAGGTAGGCCATGGTGTAGTCCCGGTGGGGCTGAAGTAGACGGTCCATAAGCCGCTGGAAGGTCGCTGGAGCGCCGTGGAGACCAAAGTGCATTCGGGTAAACTGGTACAGTGCCGACGGAGTGGCAAAGGCCATCTTCTCCCGCGACGAAGGTGCTAAGGGGATCTGCCAGTACCCTTTACTGAGGTCGAGGGTGCTGAAGTAACGGGCCACCCCCAGACGTCCCAACAATTCGTCAACCCAGGGCATTGGATAAGCGTCAAACTTAGAGATTGCATTCACCCGTCTAAAGTCAATGCAGAACCTTCAAGTGCCATCAGGCTTAGGCACTGGTACTACTGGACTGCGCCACTCACTTTGAGACGGTTCTATCACTCCAAGGGCCAGCATCGCCTGTACCTCCTCTTCCACTACTTCCCGCGAACCACTTTCCCAGTTTCTGTACAGATAACATGGCAGACCAGGGAGGTGTATCCAGGGAGGGCGGTAAAGTTATCCTGGAATGCTTGGAGGAGGTACTGGGCCTGTTGTTCTCCTGTCAGTGTGGGCCCAAGGGCCGGTTGTGCAGGTTCCTCCCCACGGGGCACCAGGGGGCCCCATTTGGGGTCTGTGGGGCAGGGATTTATCATGAAGCCCTCCCGGTCCCGCCATGGTTTTAAGAGGTTGACATGGTATCACTGCGTTTTCCTTCAGCGGTCTGGTTGATGAACTTCATAGGTAACGGAGCCCATGGCTCGAATAATTTCATACGGTCCCTGCCACCTAGCCAGTAACTTTGATTCGCTGGAGGGTAGCAGGACTAAGACCCGGTCACCTGGCTCAAAACTGCGGCTCCGCGCCTCCCAGTTGTAAGTTCGGGCTTGGGATGCCTGTGCAGCTTTCAGGTTTTCCTCCGCGAGGGCCCCTACCTGTTACAGGCGCTTCTGGAGCTGGAAGACAGACTCTAGTAGCCCCTTTGAGGGGGACGCAGTTTGCTCCCAGACCTCCCGCATAAGGCTGAGTACTCCCCGTGGGCAGCGTCCGTACAATAACTCGAACGGAGAGAAACACATGGAGGACTGGGGAACCTCCTGGATGGCCAAAAGCAAGGAGGATAGCAGCTGATCCCACCAGTGCAGGTCCTCTGGTGGAAATTTGTGCATCATATCTTTCAGAGTACGGTTAAAGCGTTCTACCAGGCCATCCGTCTGGGGGTGGTACACGGAGGTGTGTAGTTGTTTAATCCCCAACAGCGCACAGACCTGTTTCATCAGGCAGGACGTAAAATTGGTTCCCTGATCAGTGAGAAGTTCCTGTGGCAGCCCCACTCGGGCGAAAATCTTCATTAGCTCACCCACGATGGTGTGGGCCGTAATATTGTGCAGCGGGATGGCTTCTGGAAAACGGGTGGCATAGTCTACGAGGACCAGCACGAACTGATACCCCGCCACGCTCTTAGGGAGCGGACCCACCAAATCCATGGCCACCCGCTCAAATGGGGTCCCCACAACTGGCATTGGGATTAACGGGGCCTTAGGGACCCGCGGGAGGGCAGCAAGCTGGCACGCGGGGCAGGAACTGCAATAGTTCTTGACCTCCTGGTGGACCCCTGGCCAAAAGAACCAGGAAAGTATCTGGGCTAATGTCTTTTCTTGGCCCAAGTGGCCGGTGGCAGGGATATCATGGGCCAACTGCATTACAGCCCGTCGGTGGCATTTTGGCACCAGTAGCTGCGTTCTTTGCTCCCAGGTCTGGGGGTCCTGGTCTACCCGGTACAGCCGTTCCTGGCACAGCTCAAAGTGGGGCCACTGTGCCACGAGCTGGGGATCCGTTGCCACCCCGTCAACTGCCGCGACCTGGGCGTAGGCCCAGCTTAGCATGGGGTCGTCTCTCTGGTCCCGACAAAAATCTGAGGTTACCCCGTTGTCGGGGCTGGTCCCCTTTGAGCCTTCGGCGGGTCCTTCAGTTAGGGGTTCAAGGTCCAGCCCTACCCTCTCCTCAGGCGGATCCTCCAGCGTATTCCCCTCCAGGACAGGGGTCGCTTCCCCCTTAAGTCCGGCAGCCGGGCGGAAGATGCCTACGAAGCCTGGCCAGTCCCGCCCTAATACTACTGGGTACACCAGTCGGGGTGCTAAGCCGGCCACCACATGATGGGTCACCCCCACAACGGTCAGGGCCACCCGCACTCTGGGGTATGGACACACGTCGCCATGGATGCACTGTAGCTGAATGGTCCCTGGAGCAGGGTCAGCCTCCAGGCCGGCCCGTCAGCGGACCAGGGTCTGGCTGCATCCTGAGTCCACTAAGGCGGTCATGGGCTCAGTCCCAACGAGGACCGGGACCGTAATCGGGGGTGCCTGCAGGGGTCAGGCCCTCCTTTCGGCTGTCCATACCCGGCCAAAGCTGCAGAATTGTTCTGGACAGTCCCTTTGGAGATGTCCCCATTGCCCACAGATGAAGCAGGGTCCTAGCGCTGGTTGGGGCCCTCCGTGGGTCTGGCGCCCCCCTGGACCTGGTGGCTGCGTGTTGGTGGCCCCCTCAGGTCCCACCTGGGGGTTACCGGGGCCTGGCTTCTGCAGTAGCCTCCACTGAAGACCAGGTGATTCTCGTAGCAGGCCGGGCAGTTCGGAGCTGGGCTCCCCTTGCTTCTCGACTCCCCGGCGCGTGGGCTGTGACGACGGGGCTGAGCCTGTGGGTGCCTCTGGCTGCTCCGCGGCAAGGAAGTCCTCCATGAGGTTGACGGCAGCTTGAACGGTGGTAAGTCGGTGGCGCTGCACCCAAGCCCGCCCTCTTGGCGGGAGGATGCAGAGGAACTGCTCCAAAACGACCTGCTCCATGAGCTCTATGGGGGTCCTCCCCTCTGGTTGTAGCCACCGCCGGCACGTGTCCCTCAACTCCTGCGCCACGCACCGCGGCCAAGCCCCTGGGGCATAGGTCAAGGTCCGGAACCGCCGGCGGAAGGTCTCAGGGCTAACGTCCAGGGCATCGAGGACGGCTGCTTTCACCTGGTCATGATCTTGGGAGTCTTCAATAGATAGTGCCTGGTAAGCCCTCTGGGCGCCCCCCAGTCAAATAAGGGGCCAGCAGGGTAGCCCACTGGTTCCAAGGCCACCCAGCCACCACCGCTACTCGTTCGAAGGTGACTAGGAAGGCCTCTGGATCATCCGCTGGTCCCATCTTGGTTAGCCGTACCGGCAGGACTGATGCAGGGCCTCCCCCTTGGGCTCCCTGCCGTGGCTCGGCCGGCAATGGCACCAGGGTGGCCAGTTGCTGTAGACATTGTCTCTGGTGCTGCTGGTTTTGGGACAGTTCATGCAGCAGCTGGGTCTGCTGCGTTCCCAGCTGCTGGAGCAGCTGCTGGTGCTGCTGTAGCTGGGCAGTCTGCTGCTTCTGCTGACTGTCCACGAGGTATTTCAGCAGCTTGTCAATCTCCATCACTGGAGCAGGGATACCAACAACAACAACAACAACAACAAAAAAAACCAGTGTATAGTTACTCCCACTGTCTGGGATCTCTTCTGAGCTGTGGGCTCGCAGGCCCACTCCCTCGCCCCTTACGTCAGGGATGGGGACTGAGTACCCACATTCTCCATCATGTGTAGGAGTCCGGAGCTAGGCCAGTGCCTGTAGCTCCGGAGTGGACCGCAGCCACGCCGGCGGTCCTGGGAGGCCCAGTCCTTGGCTCAGGGCGGCACAGCAACAAAAGGGTTACAAGACAGGCCCAGCCCTTCCTTCAGGGTGGGCAGCAGTTCACAGTTTAGAGTCCAAGCCCAGCCCAGCCCTCCGTTTGGGGCGGGCAGCAGTTCACAGTGTAGAGTACCAGCCCAGCCTGAGTTTGGGGCAGGGCAGCAACACAGGGGTTTAGAGCACAAGCCCAGCCTCAGTTTGGGGTGGGGCAGCAGCACAAGGGCTTGGAGCACAAGTCCAGCAAGGGCGTGCCCGTAACAGAGGGGGTAGAGGGTCGCAGGCCCTCCCACTCCACTGCGACCCGGACCGGGGCCCTGTGCATCGCTTACACACGACCACGGCAGTGGGGATCCAGGCCGCAACACACCGCCATGGGTTCTGGTGCAGCGTTCCCCGGGCCACTTCCTACCTCCACCTCCGTTGGGGGAAGGTCCCAGTCCATCTGGTGAGGGGGTCCCGCGGGGTCGGCTTCCTCCAAATTGTCTACCTGCGGGGGCTCCAGCCAGTCGCTCATGTCCACATCATTGGGGTAGTCCGGCGGCGGTAGCACGGTGGGCCCAAGGCGATCCTGGGCCTGGGGGCTGCAGGGGCCCGCCGGAGCTCCGGGGCAGGCCGCTCCTGGGGCCTCGTGGTCGCTAGCCCTCGTCAGGCTGGCAGGGCCCGGGGTTTCCTCCAATGCGGGGGGTCTCCACCGGTGTGAGAGTCCTGGCAGGTCCAGGTAGTCCCCCTGAGGCATCTGGATCCATGGTTGCTCTGGGCCGCTGGGGGCTTGCTCCTTCGGAGCACCCGGGTGGCAGCGGCCCCTCTGCCCCTGGCGCCGGGGAGCTCGCGCAGGCGCTCCCTCCTTGCCTGGAGGCCCAGCCTTCAATGGGTCCCGAGCCCTGCCCTTGGCCCTTCTGGCTCTAGGCCCTGCCCTCTGAGGGGCGGGCCACTGGTGTTCTGGCTCCGGGCCCACCCACCAGGGCTTCTGCGCAGCCTCCTCTGCCTCTGAGTCAGCGGAAGGCCACAGTGGCTCACTACAGAGACGGAGGATGTGAGCTAGTCCCCATAAAACTTTATTAAACATGTTCTCTCCCTTCCCTATTATTTCTACTTTTATCTTCTTTTCAGGGAGTCTGTCTCCTATCTATCTCTTTTCTTGTCTTTTGTCTCTTGATGCCTTGCTCTGGTCCTGATCCAGTTGCCCTTTTTTAATAATTGCAGAGCATCTTAGTTAATGGTAAATAATGAAATAATGATTTGAGGTAGGGACAAGGATTAACAAGGACTCAGGTCGTATGGAAATCTTGGAAGGGGATAGAGGCATCCATGACATACTGAGGAGAGAACAGTCAAAATGTAGCAATGTATGCTCACTGGCCAGCTCCAGTTCTTGTCCTAAGAGTTGGTAACAATGACAACACTGAGTTGTCACACTGGGAATGCCACCACCTTTCTATAACTTCTCTCTCTCTCTCTCTCTCTCTCTCTCTCACACACACACTATCTAGCATAAGGGATGGTTCAGCAAATGTTAATATTTTTGCTATAATGAAAAAAACCTTTTTCCACAGATCTCACAGTGTATAAAATTCTTGAACCTTTGTATACAGAGAAAGAGAGAAAGTGCTAAAGCTTAGAGATTGGAGCCCACTAATAAAATTCATGAGACTCTCAGGCCAGCTCCAGAAGCCTGCCTTCCTGTCCCAGCTGATGGGTATCTTGGAAGGTTGTAAGGTCTTCTTTAGTCTGTGAACCCTTTGGAGGCAAGGGTGAGACTTGTCTGTGTGTTGTAAAGGACCGTGCATATTTACAATGCTACAGATGTAAACCTGACCATAATCCTGTCTCACATCCCTTGCTTCCAATCCATGGAATGCAGATAAACGCCCCCAATCCTGCATTCCTCATGTCTATGTCGTGAAAAAATCAACCCTCTTTTTTTCTTCTACCTTAGTACTATTGGTAGCTGTGTTGCTAAGATAATAAAGTGAATCCAGTGCCAGGCTTCAGGGCTTCAGCTGTTCTCCTGCAGTGGTCAGGAAGAACACGCCCCCCCGCCCCCACATTCAATATTGGCTAAAATTGACTAGATGAAATCAGGGACATGGTGTGTATATCCCTCAGAGCATCAAATAGTGGCCAGAGGTGAAGGCAGAACATCAGCCCAGGTACACGAATCCTGTGAGTCTAGATGCTTTGCTGTGCGCTCAGTGTTAAACTGACTCCCAAATTAGGAACTAGGGAGGCATTTTCCTCCAGATTAGATTAGCGTAGACTTTGCAGGTATTTTGCCTTCATTTGCAAAATTGAGCAGGTTCATTGGCTAGGATTACATGGGCGAATTGCAGACAACTTGCTTTCTGTCATTGCAGAGGCCTGGGGCATTGACTGATTAACTGAGTTAAACCCTTGTACCCCAGGTGGATCATAGGTCATCTACAAGTTTCTTCCACTTCACTCTGTCTCGGGACAAAACTTCTAGCTGACCCCTGGAGTACCCCACTTGTTGTCCTTCCGTCTCAGTAGATCTTCTCCACATTGTCTGAGGTCTTCCTCTTTCGCATTTTCGCGCAGGTTCCATTTGAGAGCTTGACGGACTATACTTGGTTTTTGTTTTGATAGTGTATAGACTAGCACAGCTTCCTCTCTCTTACTATGCTGGTTGATGGTTTTCTGAGGGCGTAGCCTAGCCATCCCCATTTTCGTCTCTGGATTTGAACATTTGGTTCTTGTCCTGCTCTGTTCCAAAGCTCCTCGTTTGTGATAAAGTCTTCCTTATTGATGTGAAGGATGTACCTCAGGCATCTGTTTATCAATGTCTGCAGCTTGTGATTTGAAGACTTTTTGAGTATTGCATACGAGAGCACACTCTTCATATTTTTGTTGAAGATGTGCAGTTTTGTCTTTGCAGATATTATATGTGGTCTCCTTATGGGACGGAGAGTATTGAATGCAGATGTTGCTTTCCCTACCCTGGCATTGATATCTTTATGTGTTCCTCTGTCTCTTCCCACAGTACTTTCCACATCTTCCAGGTCACCCTTCCCAGTGTGATGGTGTTGTTATTGAACTGGTTGATCCTCATTGTCTTGATCTTTCCTTCGTTGCTGCTCAGTCCAGTCATTGAGACAGTTTAGTCTAGCATTGTGACCTTTTCTTCCATGCTTTCACATCGGCATGACAGGAAGGTGACATCCTCAGCAAAATCAATATCCTCTAGCTATTTGAACAGTGTCCATGGAATGCCCTGTTAAAGGCCATCTGTTGTCTTGCTCATAATCCAGTGCACTGATCCAGAACAGGAAAGATGACAGTAGGCAATCTTATTGCATTCCTGAGAGTATGCTGAAGGATTCTGTCCAGATGCCACTGTGAGCAAATCTGCATGTTGAGGGTTTGTACATTGAACAGATCAGGTTAATAATTTTGGATGAGATGCCATGCTGAGCTATGCGAGTGGGAGCTACAGCTCCTGGGAGTGTCATGCAAAGTGGGTAGGTCAAAGGGTGGAGACCAGACAAATTCAGATCACCTCTCCCCAAGATAAAAGGGTTTGGCTTAGGGTTAACAAGCCTATCTGTAAAAACCAAAAGTTACAGAAACATCTGCTAAGAAACCTCAGGCATTGGCAGCACTCTAATCCTCACTTTCTGGCTCTGACTAAAAGCAGTATAATCTGCTGAAGACTCCAAATTTTGCAGAATAAATTCTTTGGGAAAGATTCTGATGTGAAGTGTTTCAATATGCTGTATAGTTATACGGGGCAACACAGAGGCCACTTCTAAAGGGACTAGAGCTAGAGCCCACAGCCAGAGATGAAACGGCATTTGCCAATCATTGGCTGCCACCAGATGGTGAAGCTAAGGGCAGGAAGAATGAATTACTTTACTATGAGCGGGGAGCTGATGCAGGCACAGGGCTTGTGTACTGGGATGGCTGGGTCCCCTTACTACTTTCAGGGGCTGCCTTATTTCTGTCGTATGGTCCCTTCCTTCTCACTATTATTTCAAATGTAAGCAAGACACCTGGCAGTCAGGGCCCCCTTATTTTTCCCCCATGATTTGAGCATGGTACATATTGTCACCATGGGGACATGAGTGACACATAAATCTTGGCACTTTCTTGAGGACTGTCTTGAAGGGTTTGGTATGAATCTCTCTAAGAGGCTCCCAGGCTGGCAGAGAAGAACCTGTCTACAAGACATCGAGGTGCTCACAGAGAAAGAAAAGGAAAATGATAGGGTCAATGGGCAGGAATAGACATGACCAACATGGGGGGCCAGTAAGGTCACAGCCCCGGTCAGCTCTAGGCCAGGCCAATAAGGGTGAAACACGGGAAGAGAGGGAGAGGTTCAGTGTGGGCCAGGTATGGGTCACTCACGAGGGACTATCCAGGTTATAACAGGGGACATTGTGACAAATTCATAAACTAAAGCACTTAAGAAACCCGTCTGCCACACAGAACCATCTCCAGCTGATGAAGAGTAAAGAGAAGCCAATGCCAGGAGGACTCTGGGACATGGTTGCTGAGAGAGCCATGGAGCGTGGGAACTGGATCCAGCCACAATAAGTGCTGCCCCATCCTCCGAGACTGCCTGAATTCAAGTAGGGCATATCTACGCTGCAATTAAACACCTGTGGCTGGCCTGTGCTAGCTGACTAGGCCTTAGACTCCAGGGCAGCACAATTCAGTCTAGCTCAGTGGGTCTCAAACTGTAGGTTGGGATTCCATTTTAATATAACTTGCTTGGCCCAAAGCCTGAGCCCCACTGCATAGGGCCAGAGCCAAAGTCAAAGCTTGAAGACTTCTTGCTTGGATAGCAGGGCTCCTGTTACAGGCCCGCTGACTGAGATTGAAGCCCTTGGGCTTCAGGTTTCCCTCTCCCATACCAAGCAGGGTGGTAGGACTTCAGTTTTGGTTTTAGCTTCATTCCTCCCTTCCCTCCACCTCCCCACTCCCGTGGACATATAGCAATTTTTCTTGTCAGAAAGGGGTCTGATGCTATGAATTTTGAGGAGCCCTTGCAGACATTCAGTCTCAGGCTGGAGACTTGCCCCTAGGAGGGTCCCAGGGCCCAGCTTCCAGTCTGAGCTACACCAGGATTAAACAACACCTTAGCCCAATACCTGCGAGCCCAGTTAGCTGGCCTGAGCCAAAGGGGTTTACTTGCAGCGTAGACCAGTGGTTCTGAAACATATTTTATTGTGCTCCCCTTCTTTGTGTTTACATCTTCCCTCTGCACACCCAGCCAGCAGCCACTCTGAAGTCTGAGCAGACAGTGGTGACTGTTGGCTAAGAGTCCTGCTCTGAAGACAGAATCACTGCCGTCACCAGTGCAGAAGTAACAGTGGCAACATCACACTATGCCCCCTTGTTTCAGTGCTGCAGATGATGGCACTGCCTTCAGATCTGGGCACCTGGCCAGCAAACACTGCTCTCCAGCTGCCAAGTTCTGAATGTGCGCAGTAAATTTGTTTTCCTAAAATTTCTCATGCCCCTGCCTGCCCACCCCCCCAATACATTCTGCACCTCCCAAGAGGATGCACCCCAGTTTGAAAACCTTTGGTGTAGACATATCCATAATCAGTTGGGAAGGCAGAACAGGGATGACAGCAGTGGGTTTAGAAGGTGATCAGCCTCTGACGTGACTTTAGGAGATGATTTGGAGAATCTAGGAATTATTTTGGAACAGTTCTATGGCCTGTATTATACAATAGGTCAAACTAGATGATCATAATGATCCCTTCTGGCCTTATTATATATGAACAACTGAGAGGGCCTGTAAAATTAGTTGGAGACATTGTCCAGAGTGGCCTAACAGAAGTTTTGGTACCCTGGAACTTCTCTGGGATAAGCAGGAGGTATTCTGGAAACTAATCAATGTCTCTTAACTCCTGTCCTGTGTCATATCCACTCCAGAATCAAGAACCTATGGTTACGGTCTGAGCATATCAGACCTAAAGGCAATGGTTACACTACAGCGTTCTGTTGACAGAAGTTACTGTTGGAAGAGATTTACCAGCAAACCTCCTGTTGACAGAGTGCGGCCACACACAAACGCCGGTTGGGAGAGCGCTCTCCTCTGTTGACAGAGTCGCCTGACTGCCTGTCTGCTCTCTCGACAAAACAGGCATCTGGAAGCACAGCAGACAGGGCTGCCCCTTTTTCTGGATGCCCTGTCTATTGAGAGAAGGCCTCCTCAGAGTGTCCACACAGCTTTTTGTCAACAGAATCTGTCAAAGGAGTGTTATACCTCATGGCTGAGAGGCAGAAGGTTGCCTGTGAAAGTGCTGAGTTTTGTTGACAAACTGTCAACAAAGAGCTTTTTATGTGTCAATGTTCCACCAGTTTTGTCAACAAGCCCCAGGTTTTGTTGTCAAAACTCGATAGTATGACTGTAGCCAAAGTGGAAAGCAGTAGTAGCAACCATGTGTCCATCTAAATATTCAGTGACTGTAAGATCAGAATTAAGGCTGTCAAGAAATTAAAAAAATTAATCATGATAAATCACACTGTTAAGCAATAGAATACCAACTGAAATGTATTAATTATTTTAGATGTTTCTACATTTTCAAACATACTGATTTCAATTACAACACAGAATACAAACTGTGTGAACACAAAATACAACATAGAACAAAAAGCCTGTATTCAAAAATAAAACAATATAAAACTTTAGAGTCTATGAGTACACTCAGTCCTACTTGTTGTTCAGCCGGTTGCCTAGGCAAACAACATTTGCAGGAGCTAATGCTGCCCACTTCATTACAATATCACCTTCCAGGGAGAACAGGCTTTTTGCATGGCACTGTTGTAGTCAGCATCACAATATTTACATGCCAGATCCACTAAAGATTAATGCCCCTTCATGCTTTCACCACCACACCAGAGGACTTGTGCATGCTATTGCTGGTTCTGTTTGCTAACAATCCAAAGCAGCGTGTACCGATGGCATGTTTATTTTCAGCATTTGATGATCGTCATTTGCAGATGTTTCCAGGAGAAGGTTGATTTTCTTTTTTTAGTGGCTTGGGTACTGTATTTCCATATTAGAGGGTTGCTCTTTGCAGACTCCTGAAAGAGCATTCCACACTTCTTTCCTCTCAGATTTTGGAAGGCATTTAAGATGCTTAAACCTTGGTTTGAGTGCTGGAGCTGTATTTAGAAATATCACATTGATACCTTCCTTGCGTTTTGTCAAAACTGCAGCGAAAGTGTTCTTACAATAAACAAAATGTGCTGGGTGATCATCCAAGAATAATATAACATGAAATATATGGAAGAATGAAGGTAAAACAGGAGACATGGAATTCTCCCTCAACATTCTCAGCCACAAATTTGATTAATTAATTATTTTTTAATGAGTGTCATCAGCATGGGAGAATGTCCTCTGTAATGGTGGCCACAGCATGAGGGGCATACAAATGTTTAGCATACCTAGCACATAAATATCTTACAATGCCAGCTACAAAAATTCCAGGTGCACACCTGTTTTTACTCTAACATTGTAAGTAAGAAGTGGGCAGTAATGTCTGCCATAAACGTAAGCTTACTTGCTTCTCTTAGTGTTGGCTGAACAAGAAGTAGGACTGACTGGAGGTAGGACCTTGTTTTATTTCTGGTGCAGTTATGTAAAAAAAAAAACAAATCTACATTAGTAAGTTGCATTGTCATACTAAAAAGATTGCTCTACAGCAGCATTCCTCAATCAAGGTTACATGTGCCTTTGGTGGTACACCGAAGTCTTTGAGGGGGTACCTAAACTCATCTAGATATTTGCCTAGTTTTACAATAGGCTACATAAAAAACACTGGTAAAGTTAGTACAGCCTAAAAGCTCATTCACTTATTCAGTGACTTGTTTCTACTGCTTCATATGCCTTCTGCTGAAATGTAAGTACAATGTTTCTCTTCCAATTCATTTATTTGATAGTAAGATGGTAGAAAGTCAGCAAGTTTTCAGTAGTAGTCTTCTGTGATATTTTTGCAGGTTTTTGTAAGTAAGCAGTTTTTAAGTGAGCTGTAACTTGGTGGTGTGCAAAACAAATCTGACTCCTGAAAAAGGTACAATAATCTAGAAAGGTTAAATGGCACTTGTTTCAAGACCTCGAGTTACCTTAGGACCATGTTTCTCAACTGGTGGTATGTGTCCCCGTAGGGGTATGTGAGAGAAGCCTGGGGGTACTTATAATTTTTTTAAAGAGGGTACTTTGTAAAAAATAGTTGACAAACACTGCACAACTGTGCTTCTTTGAGGTGAACTGAAAAATATTATTTTCTTTTGTTTATTTTTACAGTGCAAATATTTATGATTAAAAACAATAATGTGAAGTGCGTTAGTATTCTGTGTTGTAATTGAAATCAGTTTATTTGAAAATGTAGAAAAATGTCCATAATATTTATTACATTTCAACTGGTATTCTATTTTTAACAGTTATTAAAACGGTGATTAATTGCAATTTTTTTTGTAATTGCCTTTAATTTTTTGAGTTAATTGTGTGAATTAACTGCAATTAATCAATAGCCCTAGTCAGAGTACTGTGCATCCCACAGGGTCTTGCAGAATTAGACGTTTTCCAGTGGGTAAGATTGATTTTTGCCCAAAGCAAGGAACAATTATTTTAGAAGCAGATCAGGATTCTTGAGACATAACCAAAAGTACAACTGTATATATCTGGCAAGAGATTTAACAGAACCATAAACTGTCTTACATTTTTTCAGGTGCACTTGTTGTTTTTCAGGTATGTCTTCACTACAAGGAAGATTGAACCTGCCATGGTCAATGTTCCAGAATTTGATTTAGCGTGCCTAGTACGGACATGCTAAATCGAACTTACAGGGAGCCCCCACTGGTGCCAGTATTCCTGCTCCTCATTTGACCTCCCTAAGTGGAGATGACGCAGAAACCTAAAATAGGGTATGTCACCTCCAGCTATGTAATTAGCATAGCTGGAATTGCATAATATAGACCTAATAACAAAGAGATAGCAGTGTTAGTCTATATTCTATCGAAACAAAAAAGCAGTCCAGCAGCACTTTAAAGACTAACAAATAAATTGTTTTGTTAGTCTTTAAAGTGGTACTGGACTGCTTTTTTGTTTTGATAATATAGACCTGCCCTCATTCCTTACAGCACTTTATCTTAAAGTGTGTTTTCTTATTGACAGCTGAATCACTGGAACTTTTGAACAGAAACACCTGTGTACTCCACAGAAGTGATTACTTGCTTAGAGCAGCAGTGAGTCCAAGAGAAGAAAGTTAAAGGCTTGTCTACATTTAAAATGCTGTTCTGGCATGGCTGTAATGACTCAGTACAGACTCTAGCTACACTGACTGGAGGGATTCTCCTGTCAGTGCAGAGGGATTCTTCTGTCAACATAGCACTGTTTACATAAGGCCTTAAATTGGCTTAACTATGCTGCTCAGGGGCATGGATTTTTCACGCTCCTGAACAACATTGTTCTGCCAGGCTAATTTTCTAGTAGATCAGGTCTAAATATTAGTTCTTACACCCAAGTATGGAGTCACACCATCAGAACTGAAGGAAAACCCAAGAGCCAAAGGCATTGCAGCCAGAATCCAGACATCTCATCCAAGTAGAAAATGGTTTTGCACATTGGTAAGTTAAATTACTAGTCACATTTAAATATCACAGCTTCTTAACACCAGAAGATAGCAGAAACAGGAATAAAGTTCCCTGAAGAGTTTGGGCACCATGCTGATTGGGAATTAGAAATAGTATGCGCTACTTATCACTTTGGCAGGAGAAAGTGGTTGACTGTGGGGAGTTATAACACAGACAGAAGGACAGCTCCTAAAAGTGGAAGAAAAGTCATAGTCACAGTTGTTAATCCTAAACTCTAGTAGCTTTT
The DNA here is from genome assembly GCF_033958435.1 of Carettochelys insculpta. Lineage (NCBI taxonomy): Eukaryota > Metazoa > Chordata > Testudines > Carettochelyidae > Carettochelys > Carettochelys insculpta. The sequence goes on from NC_134137.1 coordinate 225,758,074, forward strand.
TCATTAATTATTGTCTACCAGCCAGTCCAGAAACGAGTCCAATTGCTGCTGAGCCAGTGGTGCTGAGGATGGTGAAGGGACATTATGTGGTTTTGCCTTATTTGACAGTGATAGAAGTTGTGACAATGGATGTATAACCAGGATATAGGTTGCCATGTGATGATGCTGTCTTGTTTCATATGATGGTGTTGGGATACAGCAAGAGGAAGAGAATTAGTGGGGAAACTGGATGAATCCTACTATATGATAACTGTCTCTAAAAAGATTGATTTTATTTATTTTTCACTGGGACAAATGGTATGTGGGTGGGTCAATTAAAAATAACAAGTGAGAGGTTTTATGCAAAATTAATGAAAATATCACCAGTGGGGGGACACTAGTCCAGCTACCTGTCAGCCCAAAGAGTGAATATTTTTGTTGCACGTGAAAACCCGGGGTTAGAATGTACTCCTTTCCATGTCTAGTATGATAACTAACCTCAATGTGCCTTCTTTAGTGTCAGGGTATTGCTCCTGCACTGCTTCTGGAATCACAGACCTTTCTGTTACTGTGAAGGTAGTTATAGACTGTGACTATGTCCCTGTCCCTGAATTTCCACTTTTCTAGATTACATCAGTTTTGCCTTCTGTCTCATATGTGATCCTTTTGTTAGATGGAACCAGCAGCAACCAGGGCTTTGTTCAATATCTCGGGATTCCTTAGCAATAGTATAACGCAGAACGGGTTCAGGTCTGAAAGCAGTAACCTTGGAAAATTACACACCACCTCTGAGTGTCTGAAAGGCAGTGCTTCCTCATTCACAAGTCCAAAATCTGAAGAAGTGTTCAATGAAAGGGGGAAAGTCACATAACATTTGGGAAAAGGCCACAAGTAGGATTCGTAATCACAAAACAAAGCAGGACACACATCCACCAAAGCTGATAACTTGGAGCTACACAACTCCTGTTTGCTAGATACCTACGCTGCGTGGGTGTGTTCATGTAAACATAGTTTGAATTTGAAGTCTCTGCCCCTCCCAAGCTAGCCGTTAGGGCAGAGTTCATTCAGATCCTGCTTACTCTTAAGTCTGATGACAAAACCTTTTGAAATGGCAAAGATGGTTGCTCCTTGAGTTTGCTGTGAGAGCTGACCACCCAGAGAGATTCTTTTTGCGGTGGCACCCCTCTGGTTTGGGACAGCATGTGTTAGCTGGCTCAGAAAGTCAACCTGCGCTTCCTAAAGCATTTAATTAATTCTGTAGATTATGATAGTCAACGTTTAATTATTTGCTGCCACCCTGTGGCGAAACTGGTTATTTCTTCTTCACTGAGAACTTTCTGACAGGGTGTCTACAATGCCACAATCAAAATACCAATGGCTAACACTCAGAACCCAGGATCCAGCCTGAGCCTGAACATCTGCACTATTAGTTTTGTAGTCCTACACATTGACCCACAGGAGCCTGAGATAGCTGACATGAGTTTCTTCTGGGTACTTTATTGCAGTATAGATATATCTTGAATGAGGATGATTCTCCTCTTTTGCCCCTTGTGCTGTCATTTACCCCTTGGCAAAGTGGGTGTAAATTGCTTCCTATCAAATCTGGCACTTCTTCATCAGTGGGATCTTCATTGTCTCCTGCAGAGCACAGACTGCAGCTGAATTTTCTGTTGTCATTTCTGAGTTATAGAGCAAACTTCTTTTTTAAATAAACTTTTTAAAGAAGTAACTCCCTATTTTTAGCATCTCATAATGCAAAATAACTTGGTTGCAGGAATTATTACTATAAATTGTTTTAGGCTAGGTCTACACTTGCTCACAACTTCGAAGAGGGCATTTTAATCAGGGTGATGGGAGATTACTAATGAAGTACTGCGGTGAATACACAGCACTTCATTAGGCTAATTCTCCCCCGCAGCGACATCAAAGTGTTAAACTTCAAAGTGCCGGCATGTGTGTAGCCTCAAAATTTTGGGGGTGTAAAGGCACTTTGAAGTGCCCATGGCTACACGCATGCCAGCACTTCGAAGGTTGACACTTCGAAGTTGCGCCAGGGAGAATTAGCCTAATGAAGTGCTGCGTATTCACCGCAGTACTTCATTAGTAATCTCCCATTGCCCTGATTAACATGCCCCCTTTGAAGTTTGGGGCAAGCGTAGACAAGCCCTTACAGAAATAAAAGTGTGCAAGGTGCATTAAAGCATACATAGTGATATCTGCCTTGAAGATTCCACAATCAAGTCAATGTGGTGGAAATTAGTGGGGTGAAGCCAAACAGATAATAAACGAGCAGCTACTATCAGCGCATAGTTTGAGAGTTCACGGTTCCTTTCATGTCACGTTTTATAATTTTGTTAGCACTTTCTAGGCACCGGGGAGAGTATCAGAACTGAAAGGCCTAATGAAAGAAGGATGTATTCAGGAATGAAGAGGGAAAAAGCCTATAGAGGACATAGCTGGAGAAGGGATGTAAGGTATGGGTGAGGGAGTGGGGAAAGGACATGTTGGGAGGGGAGAGAGGAGTTAAGCCATGCAGTTTGGTTGACACAAAGGAGAAAAGGCAGGATTAAAATGTGTAAACAATGATGGACAGTTTGGTGAGAGTAGCTCCTTTGGAGTTTATTCCACTCACCTTAGAGCTGAATTTGACTCACAGTGAAAAAAATTGGTGCTCTGTTGTCGTTATTGTGAGGCAAGCGTAAGCCTGATTCCTCTCCCTCTTTTGTCACTCATTCCTCCACAGGTGGAATAACTCTCCTGGAAAGTGTCCAGCATGTTCAAACCTTCAGGTGCCAAAGTGCACAGAAGGAGTGAGGTCTGGTCCGCACTACCAAACTAGTTTGGTTTAATTATATCACTTGGGTCCGTAAAAAAAAATTCATGCCTCCAGTGATGTAAATGAGCTGACATAAACCTCGGTTTATATCAGGGGTCAGCAACTTTTCTTAGAGTGCTGAAATTTGACCTTTTAACCTCTATCTACTGTGCAAGTGCTGGTGATACTTTTTAAAGTCACTAATAGCCTTGCAACGACTTCATTAATAAATCAAGATGCAGAGCTTTACCATTCAGGTGGTGGTTGGTAGAATTAGCTGGTCTTTTGTTAATCGACATGTGCCATGGCTTTTAGCAAGCTCCTGGCCACAGGGGGAAACGGGTGGGGCTGAGCTCCCACCTCATGTGCTGATGGAAATTGGCTCATGTGCCACTCTTGGCACTGTGCTGGGGGTTGCTGACCCCAGGTGTAGATACTGCTAGGTTGAAGGAAACATTCTTTCATTGACCCTGACCTGCACCTCATGACATGGAGTGGTTCAGCTGTAACATTTCTAGCATAGATGTACTCTCTGTGCCAGAGCTGGGATTAGAACTCCAGAGTTGCTACCTCACAGTTGCCTCCCTGGGCTATTAAGCCATATATCCTCTTATGTTATTGTGTTGCCCTAATTTATACCCAGAGGGCACTCTCCTAACTCAGCAGAGCATCCTGCTCAACTTCAAGCAGCCCGTGTTGGGCCTGTCCTGTATTCCACCCTGGTTCTCCAGTCTGCTGGGGATATCAGCTGATGGCTCCTTCATAGAGCAAATACCTGATGCAGTTCACTTCTCTCCCTGACATCTGCCCCTTCTGCAGCACAAGGGATACCCTGGCGTACATTTATACCCAGGGTGCCAAGTTGCAGCCCTTTTTTCTCTTCCTCCAGAATCTTCTCCTGAGGTTCTAGCTGCACTTTTCCCCACACCTCCTTATTTACACACACTCCAATCTTGGCTTGCTGGCTACACGAGACTGCCCCTAAGCCTCCTCCTGGTGTTGGTGAAAGTGGCCATGCCCCATGCCAGAAGGAGGACGCTGGATGGGAAATTGTTCTGTGATCCTGGGACTTATTTCCACTTGTATCTTAGCTTGTGTTTCTCAGTAGAGTTCCTCCGAACTGGGTCCAATGGCTTCCTGGACACTTTGGAGAAGCAGTGGGTGCTCTCTGGGGTTCTCTGCTCCATGTCCCTCTCTGGCATCCTGTTTTTGACCCTGTAACCCTCAGTTCCCTCTCTGTTGCCTCCCCACATTCACTGGAGTTCTGGGTCCAGTGGTTCTCGCCTTAGGCTGGTGGAGGAGTGTAGGTGCAAGCAGCCAGGTGAAAGGGCGTCCACACTGGCCAGTAGCATCTTGGATAGCACTATCCCATCCTCTGGCCAAGAAATTATCTAGCCTCTTAAAACAGGGTTTCTCAAACTGCATACCATGTTCTTTTAGGGGGGTGCATGGTGATTGTATGGGGATTGTGAGGTACCTGCTCTGTGGGACTCACAGCCTCCATTAAATTAGCCCTCCTATTTTTAATTTACTCTGAGGCTTGCTCTCTGAAATGGCGTCACCAACACAAACATTTGAAAACCACCATCCTAAAAATGGAAGGACCTCTGATGTGGTTTTATATTTGCCAGCTGTCACAATGATATCACATTTGTCAGGATGATTGGTGTATTTCTTAAAGCTCCAACTCCTGGAGCCACAGAACAACACAAGAGTCTCAGGTTTCACTGAAAAACACGTTTCTAGCCTTCATCGTTGTTCTAGAGAAAATGTGAGAACGTGAACCAAAGGCTCCAAAAGCAGCAGGCAAAGAAAAAGAACCCAGCATGCATGATTGTTTTTAAATCTCATCATCGTTTGTAAGCCAGTCTCCAAAGGTATTATGGTGCCTGGTGCTTGATCTGAGTGCTTGGCCGAATCCTGTCAGCTATTTGCAGCCCCTGAAAGTCAGTCCTGAGTGGGTAGCTGTAGAGCGAGGATGCACAAAGTAGTGGGTGGGCCCCCTCAGGGGGGCATGACATTTCGTAAGTGGGTGTCCAGTCTGCTGGGTCTCAGGCTCATCCATCTCATTAAAACTATGTGACTGTTTTTATGTACGTGTATAAATGTCAGAGGGGTAGCCAAGTTAGTCTGACAAGTAAACCTTCGACATACACAGCTTCAAGTTGCGCATAACTTGCTTTAACTTGATGCTGCTTTGTGGGGAGCTAGGCAAGCTAAAAGCCTTCCCCCTGAAGAGCATCTGTCAGCTGGCTGGCCACACTGCTGGGGGAAGGCAGGGAGAAGCAGCCAGTGGGCCTTTCAGTTTCCTAGGTCTGCAATTGGAGGGAAGCTGGAAACCAAGCAGCAGGCTGGTTCCCATCTCCCCCCCCACTCCGACTTGGGCGAAAATTTGAGTTACGTGGGGGTGACAGGAACACAATCCCCATGTAACTCAAGGGTTTACTGTATCTTCAAAAACAAGAAGTCATATGGCACCTTATAGACTAACAGCTATTTTGGAGCAGCATTTCCCAAAGTGTGGTCTGCTGCCCAGTTCTGGTCCTTGGAAAAAACAAATACTGGTCTATGTACTCGTATGATTGTGAATAAATAATAAACAATGAAAATTTATTCATTTTTCATTTTTTTTAACATGTGTTTATATTTTTGGGCCACAGAAAAGGGTATTGATAAAAACTGGCTCCCAGCTATATAAAGTTTGGAAAAGCCTGTTTTGGAGCATGAGCTTTCTTGGGCAAAGACCTGCTTCATCAGATGCATGAATGGGGGGTTCCAAAGGAGGGTCGTGTATTCACATTCCTATACCGACTATTCATGTTTTTACATTCTACAGATGTATTTTCTCACACCTGCAGAAAAGGGGGGATTTTTTTTTCATATGACCACAACTGAAATGCCTGTCAGTTTGGCTTGGGGGGCGGGGAGGGGGAGGGGCTGCAAATTGCAGGGATGAAAAGTGGAGCCCCACATAAAAAAGTTGCAGAGGGACTGAAGAAAAGGCTTTGTTTGTCAAAAGCAGCCTCAGTTCCAGCCAGCAGCTGCCCTTGGGAGGCTCCTCACCAGGAGGAGGGCTGGGAGGCTGCCTCTCCCGCGAGGCACAGCGGACCTCCTGCTGCAGCTTCCCAGGGCCCCCTTCGCACGGGGGAGGCTGAGGAGGGCCGAGACCTCAGGGAGGGCGCGGGGAGAGGGGCGGCCACACCGGCTTTGCCACTACCAACATGGCTCCTCTCCCGGGCCGCCCCCCTTCTCTTCCTGGGCTGGCTGCTGCCGCCGTCGCCCGGTGATGAGCGCATCAGCCCTCACTGCCACGTCTCTCCTGGGGAGCCGCCGCCGCCGCAGCTGAGGGGCGAGCGCGGGGAAAGGTGTCGAGGAGGCTGCGCTGGGTTAGCGTCTCCCGCCTGCTCTCCGCGGGGAGCTGCCGACCCCCCACCCCCGCAGCTGGGCGCCGCTGAGCAGCTGGCTGCGCCCGCCCGGACGGCCCCGGCAGGGCGGGGAGGCGCTGGGCGAGTCTCCCGGCGGGGCTGGGGCCGCGTGGGGAGCCGGAGCCGGAGCCGGAGCCGGGCTGCCCGCCCGAGGAACGCGGAGTCTGCCGCCAGGGCTGGAGAGGGCCCCGGGCACTGCAGCGGCTGCGGGAGGGGGCGAGAGGGTGGCTCTTTGTTGCTGCTGGGCGAAGGGGACCGTCCTCCTGGCTGATGTCTGAGCTGCACCAGCACCTCCTCCATCTGCACTTGGATGTGTGAGTGCCTCTCCCCACCCCTCCCCGCCAGGGCGCTGTGGTTCCTTCCCTCGGGCCCCGCTGGGAGTTTGAAATGCCTGTCCCAGAATGGGGGTGGGGGATTGGCTTAGTATTGCACCCCCTCGCGCTTCTGCCTGGGGCTTTCCTTCTCGTGGGAGGGGTGCTCGTGGGGCTGGCAGGGGTTCTCCAGAGTCAGCGTGAGGATCCTGCCCGCTTATCCCAGGGAGTTCCTTTTAGATGCCTCTGGGCTGCAGGGTGAAGAATTACCGCCCCCAGAGGAAGTACTGGAATAAATTCCCGAGGGGGGTTGTGGAATCTTCCCTATTGGAGATATTTAAGAACAGGTTGGTTAGATAGCAAACAAGGGATGGTCTAGACAATGCCTGGTCCTGCCGAGAGGGCAGGGGACTGGACTTGATGACCTCTTTGAGGTTCCTTCCAGTTCTAGTGTTCTGTGATTCTATGAAAGGCTGTGCCTTCCTGGGGGAGCAGAAATTTCAGTGTTGCCTCTCTTTCTGGCTCAAGATCTCATTGTTAGGAGGAGCCCAGAAATGCAAAGTTGCAGCCGGGCTGTTAAGATGTGTTAAAACTGTATTTTCCACAGCTTATCTGGTGATAGGCATAAGTTACAAACTTGGGCTCCAGATTTGGATTTCAGAGACCCCAGGAATCGGGGGTTGGGAGAGCTCTGGGGGGGTGGGATTTAGATGAGAGACCTGCTCTTTGAAAAGCTGGGGTTTGGATTTTAAACACCACAAAGTTCCTTTGGGCTTATGTTTAAGTTTGGTTGTCTTTGGGGTTTTTTTCTTTCAGAACTCCACCCAGCGTTTTAAATGATTGAGAAAATATGTCAGATCGAGTAGGACATGGGATATATACATCTGGTTGCAGCCACGAATCACAAATGCTGAAACATAATTAGTCTAAGCACTTATAATATCCAGTAAGACACCATTCTCCAGGAGGTGGGAATTGTGCACTCCTAATAAAGCGATGTATTGATTATCCTCCATTTCATGGAGTGGTAGTTAAGATGACGACTCAGTTTATTGTATGAGGTTGCATGTTAGCTATTCTGGGGTCACTTTAACCATGAATAGTCAACTGAAACAGAACTAGCTTTGTTTCCAATGTATGATAGCTCTTGTGCATACTTTTTGGGATGTGAACAGCAGGCCTCTGATATTGCTGCCATCTTTGACTAGCCGTGAATGACTGAGATGTCCATGCTCCAAAGCAGTGGATTGTGAAGTTCTAGGAGAAAAAGCCTCGCCTTAATTGACAGCCGAGGGGCCTGTGTATCTGTTCTCATTAGGAATTTTTGTCCAGGGAAACTGATATACAGAGATGGGACAGGAAAGGTCCGAGATCACACAATGTGTCAGTGGCAGATCAGGAAATAGAAGCCAGTCCCTTTAATCCCCATTCCAGTACCTTAACTTTCTTAATGATTATATCAGTTGAGGTTGCTCTCAGTACTTCTTACTCCCTACTCTAAGAAGTTTCTCAGAGCTAGAACATGCCTTCACACAAAGCACCATAATATCCAGCCCTAGTCATAACCAGTGGGTAAAATCCTGTCCCTACAAACATCACTGGGGTTTTATTATTGACTTGTTTGAACCCAGGATTTTACTCTGTACCTGTAGGACCTGCTCGTGCTGGGATTCTCTAAGATGTGAACATTTCTGCCCTGCATCTTGTTCTCAAGCAGCTTCCTATTTTCATGTTGGAGTCAAAACCAGCATAGAGGATGGGAGTGCTGCCTACTGACCAGAGGAAGAGGCCACGAGTCAGCTCTGGTGGTTTTTATTCTTTGCTCTGACACTGTCTCACTTTGTAAATTTGTGAAATCCAAGTGAATGGACCTTTTTGATAGCAGCTAGCAACATTGGGTGCCTAATTTGAGGCACATTGGGAAGGAATCTGCAAAGTACTTATGAGCCTAAGTCCCAGTTTTGGGTCCATTGTGATCTACAAAAGTGCTGATGAATCCGGTAGGTTTTCTAAGCTTGCTCAGTGCCTAAAATTTTAGGGGAAAAGTTCCTTAGGAGCCTATGTTTGTGCCTTTGGGCACATGCAGTGGTGTCTCTCTCCAGGTGTCCAGGCACCAGTCTCCTCCTAACCACCCAAGTGTTTCATAAACCAGGAGGAGACAGGCATTTAGCTACATAAGTTACCTGTGGGCCCTGATCGAGGAAGCGTGCTCAGCGGTTATCTACTGGATTGGTGCCCATTCGGGAACGGCCTGGAGAAGGAGATGGTAGCGCTGCTGTCCACTTTACAACTTTTAGACCACTGCTAAATTAAATTCCCACCCCTCTGCCATAGGGGGAGAGAGGTGAACAGGGGTCTCCCTCAGGGGAGATGTTCTGAGCCCTGGGCCTTGAGATATTCTTGTGTGGAGCACCTTTAGTCTCTCCTACTGGTGGTAAATAATGAAAGAGTGGTTGGAGACCTGGGGTCTTCCAGCTCCCGCCTGGGTGCCCTGACCAATGGAGTGCAGAGCCATTCTTTCTCTGGGCCAATGACTGACTGAGCCAGACTGAGAGAGACAAATGACTCTGTAGTCTCCCTGCAGCCTAGACCTAGGTGTCTGTCTCAGAGAGGAAGAAGCTTAGTGCATACAGCTCTCTTTTGTGTGTCCCATTGTGTGGCGCCTGGCTCTCTGCATTCTCTGTAGAGGGAGGCTGAGTACTTAGCTTGGCTTCATGGATCCCAGTGTTGATCCTGGGATTTTTCTTGGTGCTTAAGAGTTAGGCACAATGACACTCAGTGTTATAATACTGAGTCTCTTCATGGATGGGGCCTAATTTTTTCAGAAAGGCTGAGCCACCCAGTTCTGATTGACTTCTAGTGGCATTGGAGATGCCCAGTGCTTTTGAAAACAAGGCCAAATTTGTCTCAAGTTGAACACACAAAGTTGATAATTTTGCAAATTTGGTCCTTATCTTTCTCTGTGCCGCAACTATCCTATCTGTTGAAAGGGAATAACGTGTACCTTCCTCCTTGAGCAGGGGTTTTGTGAGAATAAGTCAGTTCTTTTAAATAATTTTAAGTTCTTTTGAAGAATCGCACTTGCAGCCTATCACTTCTGTTGATGACTTCCTGCTGTAGCGAAGGCTGCAAAGGAGTTTCAGTGTAGATGTAGGATGAGAGTTGGGCATATGACTGGTCCAAATATGATTGGCCAATTGACCGGTCAAATATTGTCAAAATGTCAGATATGGGCAAACATTTTAAAGCGCTAATTTTTTCCAATAATGACAACAGTAACTAAAGCAAGGAAGACTTTATGGTCTCAGATAGGCTTAGTTTTAGAGAGATACAAAAATCAAGCTACTTAACGGAGTTGTTTTAGCTCAGGAAAAAACAAAACCCCAAAAAGAAGTTATAAAAAATGAAGGAATAATTATTTATTAACACCTTTTTTAGCACTGTTAAGTTAGTATTTAAATGTGAATGTTAGTCAGGACTGAACAGTTACACAGGAAAAATTGAAATGAAATAAAAACAAACACAGCAACTATAAAAGAAAAAACAGTCATTTTAACTCCAGTTTTTCTGGGTGGGTGACAGGCCTTCTAGTAGTTTCATGGCTGTGCTTTTTTCAGTGTGTGCTGGGGAAAATATTTCCTCTTCTCCCTCCCTCCCTTCTGAGTTAATTTTTACATGATCATCTAGTAGTCAGTTTAAATTGTAGGCCTTTGGGGCAGGGACTCTGCCTTGTTCAAAGTGCTCTGTAAAGTGCCATCTGTCAGGCCCTTCCAAATTCACAGCCACACATAACACACCACAGGCCGTGAAATGTGGTGTTCTCACATGAAATGTGGCCTTTTGGGTGCTTTTACTGTGTACTCTTAATGGTTTCATGGGGGAGACCAGTGTTTTTCAAACTGGGGGTCCTGACCCACAAGGGGGTTGCCAGAGGGGATCACAGGGTTGTTTCAGGAGGGTCATGGTATTGCCACCTTTACTTCTGTGCTGCCTTCAGAAGTGGGCTGCTGGAGAGCAGTGGTTGTACTGGTGGCTGGGTGCCCAGCTCTGAAGGCAGCACTCCACCAGCAGCAGTGCAGAAGTAAGGGCAGCAGTGCAATACCTATGTCGCCCTTATGTCTTTACTGCTGATTTCAGAGCTGGTTGCCCGGAGAGTAGCAGCTGCTAACTAAGGTCCCAACTCTGCAGGCAGCCGTGCAGAAATAAAGGTAGCAATACCATACCGTGCCATCCTTACTTCAGCACTATTGTTGGTGCTAGTTCTGCCTTCAGAGCCGCATCCCTGGCCAGCAGCCACTGTTCTCCAGCCGTCTAGCTCTGAAAGCAGTGCAGCTGCACGGAAAGGTAGTAGTGCTACGACCTTATACAATAGGCTTGTGGCCCCTGCATAACTCCTTTTTGGATCAGGACCCCCAATTTCAGTGGTGTGAAATTTCAATTTAAATATCTGAAATAGTAAAATTTACCATTTTTTAAATCATGTGACTGTGAAATTGACCAAAATGGGCCATGAATTTGGTTGGGCCCTAGACGTGTGTTCACAGCCTGTTATACGCCTAAGGATATGGATACGTGCAGTGTTCTAGAAGTTTCTCGCCAGTCAAGAGGCTCAACTTTCAATTAGTTTGCTTTTCGTTCCAACAGGTGGCATTAGTATATGATAAAAAAAAAAAAGCAATCAAGGTTCTTAAGTAGGCTTGCTAACAGCTGGCAATCCAAAAGGTAGGCCAGGCCTACATCACGGCGTTCTTGCTGGATTACCTGATGGTGGTCAAATAAGGAATAAATTGTCTGGGCTGTTGATCAGCTTGCTAGCCAACACCAGACACGAGGAGGGAACATACTTATGGTAGTGTATCAGTGGTGCGTGCTTGTATAAATTACTTTAATGTGTTGTTTTCCTACTCCTGTGTTTTCTGTGGAAACTTTTACCTTGTGGGCTGGAATTCTTGGAACCATGTTTGTTTGTTTAATAAACTCTGAGCAAAATCCTATCAGTGTTTTGGATTTAAGAGAGGGTAAAAACAAACCAAGTGAATATGGGTAGATAAAACTCAAAACATTGGAACTTGGAAACTTCAAACTTGCCCTGAACACTGGACTCCAGGGTCATTTCTGTGTATTCTGCCTCTTTGGCCCGAAGACTATTCCGATGTGGATAAATATTTCTACCATCAGAAAGAAAAATGGGAATGAGCCTGTAGGCCAGTGATTAGCACACCAACGTGAAATTTAAGTCCAGTCTCCCAGCTCCACTCATTCATTCATTCATTCTTTATCCAAAGGACAGCAGCTTCAAGAGGAAAAATTGAGTAGAGAGCCTGAAATCAGACTCCAGTAGACTGGTGGTGTGTTCTTGCAACCACTGCATAAGTCAAATTTCCTTCACAATTCAGAGGAGCCAGGAAATTGATGAGGGCACTAGCCCTGGTCATTTTCCTGTCTCCCACAGTGAGGTGGGGAGCTGAGAACCAGGCAGCAGCCTGGCTCCTGGCTCCCCTCCACTGACAGGCAGCCAGGAAACTGACCATCACCAGTCTTCTATCTGAGTGGGTCTGTCCGAGTGCTGGTCAGTTTCCCAGCTCCAGCCAGCAAAGGGGAGATGGGAGCCAGTCTGTTGCTTCGTTCCTGGCTCCTCACTGCTCTGGGATGCAGGAGTGTCTTCTCCCCAGCTGGGAGAAGCCACGCTGGGTGGACAGCTGGAGGAAGCCTGGGAGAAGCCACACCGCTGGGGGAGCCAGGCGGGTAGACAGCTGCAGAGTGACTTCGAGTTGTACTTAACTCACATTAATGCAAGTTAAGCACGACTCAAACTTGTGCCTTTCAGGGGTTTACTGTGTCCTGATCCAGTGTTTAGAGCACTCTCTTGAGATGGGGAAGAGTCATCTTCAGTCCTGCCTTCCTTCCTGGCAGAGATGGGAAAATTATATGTGAGCCTCCCACATCCTAAACAAGTGTTGTAGTGATGGACTAAGGCTTTGCCTACACTAGCCCAGACGAGCAATCCGCTCAGGGTCAATCTTCCAAGGTTCGATTTCGTGTGTTCAGCATGAATGCGTAAAACCGACCTCTCGGGTCGCAGTTGACCCCTATATTCCTTGTGAGACATGAGCAATAAAGGAGGTCAACAAGAGAAACTCCTGTCAACCTTCTCTGTAAGGACAGACAAGGAAGCTGAGCACAGATATATCTATTCTAGCTACGCAGTTGCCATAGCTAGACAACTTGTGTATCTGCGGTTGACTTACTTTGCCTGGTGTAGACATTGATGCTGCTTCTGACACCTCCTCCTCCTGGAGTGCTCCCAATATGTGCTTAGGTGACTGAATGCTTGTCTTCCCCTGACTTGCGAATCTCTTGGGCTGAGATGAGAGGCAACATCCGGGCACCTCAAAGAAGGTAGCAGTGTGTATGCCCAGAGGCAAGCAGGAACTGAGGGAAATGTTGCTCTGAAAAACTTAGATGCTGAGTTTATGCCGAGCATTCAGCAGCAGCTTTGTGGCTCACAGTATAGCCAAAACTAGGGTGTAGGCGTCTAGCTGCAAGACAGAAGGACCTAAGTACCTTTGCGGTCCCACATTCTGTTCTCAGAAATCAGGATATTTTGAAAACTAAGCTCTGGCAATGTTAATTCAGTCACCGCTACTGTTGTATATTTATAGCCTAAGCTCAATTTAGGCATCTACATGCACACTAAGGGACCAAAATAAATGTAGGCTGGTATTCAAGGGTCATACAGAACTGGGAGAGTTCAGCTCTTCTGAAAATAAAGCCATTTTTATTCTAGTCCCTAAATGCAGATTAAGGTGCATTACCAAGCACTCATATTTTAAAATATTGGCCAATTCCCATCTCACACTCTCTTCTTAAATGTTATTTTGATGTTATGGAATTAATGCAGACTTTTAATACATTGGAGGGCGGAGTTAAGGTTGGAGTAACTACTTGAATCATTGGAATCTGACTTTTTTTCCCCCGTCATTCTGAAACTTTAATTCTGCAGTAAAGATTTTTTCCCTTTCTTGTATTTAAATATATTTATTTGCATGGGCCCAAGTCCTGGGGCCCTGTTTGGGGATCTGTGACAGAGGCAGTGAAAATGGCCTAGCTGGCTCCAGAGAAATATCTCAAAGTAGCCTTGAGTCCCCCTCCCTCCATAGCTCACACATAGATAGAGCGCTGCAGATCCATGGATACCCACAGGTATTCAAATCCATGGATGTAGGAGCGGATATCCATGGGATGTGGGTGCGGATGTGGAAATGGACACAAAGTTTGTATCTAGAACCCTGCAGAATTGCAGATATCCACTTTATAGCTGTGGAGATTCACATGCATGGGTATGGATGCAGATATCCGCAGATCATTTTTGAAGATGTGGCTAGAGATACCAGTTTTGTATCAATGCAGGACTCTGTACATGGGGCAGGAGGGACAGCTTGAAGGGTAGCTGGAATGCTATGTGCTCTGATGGTTCTGGGCTGCAGAGCAGCCTTATATTAGTGCATTTGCCTACATTATTGTAAAGTGTTTAGCATATTGCAGGGGCTGGCTTACTGTATAAAGATTAAGGAATTGAGAATGTTAAAATGGTTAACTGTTCAGCGTACGAGTAAGCGTGATAGGCCTACCAAATAACCAGCCCTCGTGGGTGACCTTTGTGCCAGGCTGGGGCAGCCCTGGACACACAGGTTGGTGGACCAGGCAGCAGGATCCCACAGCTGTGGTGGGGCCATGCACAGTGACCCCAGTCTCTCATTTACTGCAGAAGTTTAAGGAATCTTGCTCTGTCTGAGACCTGGGAGGAATGCAGCTGCTCCGGAGAAAGAGCTCGGCAGCAGGCTCTTTGTGTGGTTTACAGAGCACAGCCTCTGGGCTCACCTGCCCCAGCCATTCATCACCCACCCAAGGCTGGGCACTCCTGTTGAAACTAAGTTTCCCTAGTGTGGGTGTGCCTCTTCCCAGGGCTCTGGCTGGCAGGATGCCCGCCAGCTCTCCAGTTCGGGCACCCACCCTTCTGGGAGGAGACTGAGCACTCTCCCTTGCCCTCGGCCATCAGGCACCCCCCAAGGAGTGACAGTGGAGTTTGCTGCTCACCTGGTGTTGGTGCAGTCGTTTTCTGGGATGACTCAATGGGTTTGTGGGGAGGGAGAATAGAGGGGATCTGCCCAGAACAAGCCCCCAGACCCCAACACTGCAGCTGCTGGTAGTGGCCGAGGTGGCAGGCAGCATGGAGGAGACGGCCATGATCACTCCATTAGGAACAAGTAGGCGAGATGGATGTGCACAGCATCCCCATCTCACACGCAGCATGTCAGTGTATGTTGCCTGCCCACACACGCGGAGCACATGGCGGCTCCAGATGTGGTGGCCCTGGCGGCTCCTGCAGCCCTAGCTGCAGTGGCTCTGGTGAGTCGCGGCATTTATGGGGGTCTGGCGGACAGCATCTGTTATTTCCGAAGCCCATGAAATGGGGGTCCGTTAAATCGAGGGTTTACTGTAGTTAACTTGGCCATAAAAAATTGCCACTGGCTCAAATTAGCACACAGGATCCTAAGTCAGAATCTTTTTTTTGCTGTACAAATGGCTTTAAAAATAACATTCTCTCCTCCCTCCCCTCACATAACTGACAATATTTAAACCCTCAGTACTCCTAGCTGAAATTTCCTTACCCATTGTCATGCAGTAGTTTGCCAACCAGAGAACTGCATATCTGCTCTTGAGCAGTGGCTGTGTTTCAGTTCTATTGTGTGTCTGTACAGTTGCTTGTTAAATTCTGTGGAGGGAAGACAACTCAAGAATTGTCTGTTTATAGACACACATCGTGGCCATAAATTGCCTCATATGCACTCTTCCTGCTAATCCATCTTCCCTTTGATTTATTCTAACTGTCCAATATCTGAGCTGCTTCAGTAATGGCATCTTTAAAACTGTATTTTTATTTTCCCCAAAAATTATCGCAGCCTGAGGCCTAGGCAGGGTGATATGTAGCCCTGGACTAGTAGCAGATTTGAGGTCTTAGATCTCCTAACTCATCAGGTGTAGAATCAGTTGCTTTATATCAGTGAGATGAAGAGTGGCTTACTCATTTCTTTCAGTGTATAAGGCTTTTGTTTCTAGCCCCAGTAGGATGTGAATTCTCAGACCTTATAAATGTGTCATTATTATGTATAGAAATGCTATTTTGGGTATCAAGCTGAAACTGTTTCCAGCTCTCAGATGACAAGGCCAAGTGACTTTTGGGTAATGTTCTTAGTTTAGTAATTCCTGCCAGCTTCTTTATTTTAAATCTCACATGCAGGATGAGACTTGAGCATTGCTATGCCCACCTCTTTGTGATAGAGAAATGTAGATCTTGTACAACCAAATTAGACCAAAGGGTCAGAACACTTGTACTAGAAGAGACCCATTCTGAAGTTCTTTCTCCGTGTCTTAACAGAACAGACCAATGAATGGACTACAAACATCCTGCTTTTGACAGGCACTAATGTCATGTTACAAAGGAAGCCCATGAAGCCCACAGTACTGCTGGGTAGTTGTGTAACCCTTTACTATATGTGAGAAATTTCTTCCCGGCTGTTGGCTGTTGATCAGTTTACACCCTGAGGCATGAAGATGACGGTTCCTGTACTTTTTGCCATCTTTGCTAGCATAAGTATAAATGTCCTAGTTCATACAATTACAGTAAACCCTCAAGTTACATGGAGCTTGCTTTTCTGCAACCACCGCATAACTTGAATTTTTGTGCAAGTTCAGGGGAGACGGGAACCAGTCTGCAGCCTGGTTCCTGGCTCCCCTGGGTTTTCAGGAGGTGGGAAACTGACCACCCCAGTGGGGCTGGTCAGTTTCCTGGCTCCCAAAGTGTCAGGGAGCCGGGAACCAGGGGGCAGCCTGGTTCACATCTCGCTGCTTGCCACTTACAGGACCTGGCTGCTGCCTTGTTCCTGTCTCCCTGCCAGTTGCTGCTTGTGAGACCCAGGAAACTGACCAGCTGGTCAGTTTCCAGGATCCCACAAGCAGTGGGGAGCTGGCAACCAGGCAGCAGCCTGGCTCCCTTCCACTTACAGAGAGGGGAAACTGAGCAGGGCAGCAGCCTTGGTCAGTTACCTGGCTCCAGCCAAGGAAGGGCAACTGGTGCAGCCTGGTTTTCAGCTCCCCACCACTGCGGGGATCAGGAAACTGCTCCTGTCGCGGGCAGCAGTCGCGTTAACCCGAGACGTGCAACTTGATTGCGCATACCTCAAGGGTTTGCTGTAGTTAATCCTTCATTACAGTTTTGCTAAGCTATTTGCTTCAACAATATCCTGCTGCTGTGAGTGCTACAGGATAATTTTATGTTGTTGAAATATTTTCTCTTACCACTACAGTAGACCCTCACTTTACTCACTCGACTTACATGTTTTCATATTAACGCGACTCGAGTCCAGAGGGAGCATTTGTAGTTTGCGTCCTCCTGCGCTTGCTAGGATCCAATCTGTAGTTTCGCGGGTTATTTTCAGCAACCAGATTTGCACAGAAGAAGGTCTGCTTGGAAGAAGCTTCTGAAAAGCAGCTGCAAATGGGGATGGCACCCTGGGACAGCAGTGCTGGCATGGTGCTTCTGCTCTGCTTAGTATGAGGCAGGGCACAGGACGCAGCCCAGGAGCTGAGGAGGGCTGACCCTACTCCCCACCTCGCCCTGCCCTGCCTACGTTTCTCTTGGGCCCTGGAGAGATTGTGGGGGTCGCTGTTGCTGAGCAACAGCACACTGCTTCAAACTGAGCCTCAACTTCACACAGCAGGAATGTTAAAGTACCTCTCACTCGTTTAACCTGGGACACTGCTGCTCCGCTTGTCTCCAGATAACAAAAGCAGGGCACAGAGATCCGCAGGAGCTCCTGGACTCAGAGTGTAGTTGGCAAAGGTGGATAACAACACATAAGGAAAAACCCTGGACGCTCCCCGCTTACTTGATATGCCTGTGCTGCTGGGTGCACAGCAGGACTAAGGACAGCAAAATCCAGGTGAGAAATTCCATTGTGGGCCCAGGCATCAGACAGCGGCAAAACAAACTCTGGTACTTCTGCTATCTTGGAAGCACCAACGAGGCTGCTGTAATGCCCTGCTTTTGTTATAAGGAGAGAAGCGGCTTTCCCCAGCTGAGCAGCAGCTTCCTGGGTTAATCAAGTGAGAAGTACGTTAAGAGGCATAAGAACATAAGAACGGCCATACTGGGTCAGACCATAGGCCCATCAAGCCCAGTATCTTGTCTTCCGACAGTGGCCAATGCCAGGTGCCCCAGAGGGAATGAACAGAACAGGTCATCATCAAGTGATCAATTCCCTGTCACCCATTTCCAGCCTCTTGCAAACAGAGGCTAAGGACACCCTCTATTCCCACCCTAGCTAATAGTCATTGATGGACGTATCCCCCATGAATTTATGCAGTTCTTTTTTAAACTTTACTAAAGTCTTGGCCTTCACGACATTCTCCAGCAAGGAGTTCCACAGCTTAACTGTGTGTTGTGTGAAAAAATATTTCCTATGGTTTGTTTTAAACCTGCTGCCTATTAATTTCATTTGGTGACCCCTAGTTCTTGTGTTGTGAGAAGGCATAAATAATAATTCCTTATCTATTTTCTCCACACCACTCATGATTTTATATACCTCTCTCATATTGCCCCTTAATTGTCTTTTTTACAAACTAAAAAGTCCCAGTCTCATTAATCTCTCCTCATATGGCAGACGTTCCATACCCCTAATACTTTTTGTTGTCCTTTTCTGAACCTTTTCCAATTCCAATATATCTTTTTTGAGTTGGGGCAACCACATCTATACACGGTATTCCAGATGTGGACATACCATGGATTTATGTAAAGGTAATATGACATTTTCTGTCCTATCTGTTCCTTTCTTAGTGATTCCCAACATTTTGTTAGCTTTTTTGACTGCCACTGCACACTGAGTGGATGTCTTCAGAGGACTATCCACAATGACTCCAAGATCTCTTGAGTGGTAACGGCTCAGTCAGACCCCATCATTTTATATGTATAGTTGGGATTATATTTTCCAAAGTGTGTAACTTTGCATTTATCAACATTGGGTAACAAAATGGCAGACGAAATTCAATCACCCAGTTTAGTACGATCCTTTTGTAGCTCTTCACAGTCTGCTTGGGACTTAACTATTTGTAGTAGTTTTGTCATCTGCAAATTTTGTCACCTCACTGTTTATCCCTTTTTCCAGATCATTTATGAATATGTTGAATAGGACTGGTCCCAGCACAGACTCCTGGGGGACACCACTATTTCTCTCTCTCCATTCTGAAAACTGACCAGTTATTCCTACCCTTTGTTTCCGATCTTTTAATCAGTTTCCAATCTTTTAACTAGCTGTGTGGAGAAGGCTTATCTCTAGGGTAGAAATGTAGCACTTTAAAGACTAACAATTATTTATTCAGTGATGAGCTTTCGTGGGACAGATCCACTTCTTCAGATCAATCTCTGTCCCACAAAAGCTCATCACCAAGTAAATCATTTTGTTAGTCTTTAAAGTGCTACATTACTGCTGTTTTGTTTTGTTGGAGTACACACTAACATGGTACCTCTCTGGTGCTATCTGTAGGGTAGTTAAGCTAAATTGGCAGCAATTTGTAAAGTTAATGGTATTTCACAGGCAGGTCCCCAGCTGCAGGGAGCCAAGAAATTGACAAGTCCTAGTGAGCTGGTCACTTTCCCGGCTCCTGCAAGCCCATGGGAGCTGCAGCCTGGTTCCTATCTCCCCTGACTTGTGTGGAAATTCGAGTTATGCTGGGGTTGCAGGAACACAGCCACTGTATAACTTGAGGGTTTACTGTATTAAAGTTTTGTTTTGTTTTCCTGTTCAGTGAAGGGTTCTGTAAGAGTGCTTGAGTGCCCCCCCACCGCACCCCAGCGCATTCTCCCTATACCCGAAAGATGCCCAGATCCCATCCTCACCTATGAAAGTCTCTTTCTCACACTGCTTCCTTAAAAGAGATCTGAGGGATCGGCTGAAGGGTATAAAAATGACCTTAGAATTCCTAGACTTTCAATCTGCTCTGCCTTTTTCTGAAGTATTTGTCCTATGTGCTTTCCATAAGCTGTGGTTTGTAAGTCCTGGTCGGTCATTATAGACGTGTCTCAAACTTGCAGTGAGTATACCCCAAAAATGTAGCTAATCTGGGCACTATGCACTTTGCTGGGGGGTTGGCTCTTTTCAGATAAGACTTTCACATCCATTCGCCTGTCTCCTGTGTAGACACTGATTACAGATTGAACCTCTCTAGTTCAGCAATCTCAGGAGCTCACTGGTGCTGAATGAAAGAATTTACTGGACCATAGGAGGTCATTATTGTCTAGCAGCATTGCCAACACTTCCACTGCTTACCAGACTCTTAGAAGACATTTAGGGGTAAAGTAGAGTTGAATAACAGCACAAAACACTGAGAGCCAGGACTGGTGGTTGTCAGCAAACTTTATGGGACCATGGGAAACTTGGCCACACCCATGATAACAGGTCATCTGGCTAACTAAAGTCATGTCGGACCACGCGTGTTGCTAGACCAGAGTGCTAAAGCAGAGAGGTTCAACCTGTACCATGGAAGTTTTAAAGGGCGGATGTTTGTTGTGTTGTCTTTGTCTAGTACTTTCCCCACCGATGTCCTTTTGGCCTGCTGCTTTCTTCTTCATTTAGCGGTACTCATTTAGTGTGCTTCTGAGTGTTCCGTACAGTGGCAATGTGGAAAATGTACTGATTTCAGAGGTGGTCTAACCAGTTATGTCTCCCTGAATGGGGGAGGGGGACAGGGTTCTGTTTCCAGGTGGCAGGTGTTGTCTTTTATTATCAGTGGGAGTTGAAAGGTTGTGTTTATTGTATGCGGAGGGCTGTTGAAGCCAAATATTTAATTTGCCATCTGGCAACTTGTCAGTTGTTTCTGCATGAAAGTGGGTTTGTATAAATGAAAGTACAACCTCTAGTTTTGCTGTTGGGATGCTAGTACAATGCTGTAGTACAAGTCCCATCTCAGCTTCAGCCACAGTAGGGATTCCCAACCTATCAGTCAGGAGCCAAACCCACCCCCTTACCCCCCTGTTCTCGAATTGTCTTGGGTCACCAAGTCTTCTTGAATTGTCAAAATGGGTCCCTGTCTCAAAAAGTTTGGGAACTGCTGAACTACTGTAATGTCACAAAGCAAGCACTGTTATTAATGGTTAGAAAACACAGGACTGATCATCAGTAATCCTGGATTCTGCTCCCAAAGCTGTGATATCACCTGGCTCTATCTAATCTTCTCCTTCTACAAAAAGGTGACAAAGATGCTCTGGTTTGAAAGGGAGCAAGCCAGAAATTGAGCCTAAGTGCCAGGACTCTCTGCAGAAGTTTGTTGAGGGGAGAGAACCATTTCTTTTTGTCAAAATGTGTTTAATGATTCTTTAAATGTGGAATTGGGTTTATTAAATAAATGGAAGTCGGCGATTCAATTGATCGGGGAAAGGAGTTGAATGGACTAGTAGCGAAGGTTCTTAGCATTATTTGTTCGATTTTTGAGTTAAAAATTAAAACAGGGAAGAAAAAGAAGAGAGAGACAGGAACAGAAAGATTGTGTACTGGTTTCCCAGTAAAAGTCATACCTCGGACTTTTATTGTAATACTTCCAAAAGCCACAGGGCTTTGCCCTGCTCTCCCCATCACTCATTTGTGAGTGAGAAGCTACCTTTGCGTCTCTGTCTACCCTATGCAAAATAGTAACAGAGAGGTAGCTGTGTTAGTCTCTATCAGAACAAACCAGCTGTCATGTAGCACCTTAAAGACTAACAAAATGATTTATTAGGTGATGTGCTTTCATGGGGCAGACCCACTTCTTCAGGTCTGTCCCACTTAAGCTCATCACCTAATAAATTATTTTGTTGGTGTTTAAAGTGCTCCATGATGGCTGGTTTGGTTTGACAGAATACAAACTAACACGGCTATCTCTCTGTTACAGAATAGGAGATGGTACTGTACTTTCAGCACCAATTTCCAATACTGTGCTGTCTCCAGATTTGAAGAAGTGGGTCTACCCCACAAAAGCTTATCACCTAATACATTATTTTGTTAGCTTTTAAAGCGCTACATGACTGCTGCTTTGTTTTGCTATGCAAAACAGGCAACTTTGGTTTGGGTTCATGGACCTTTTTTTGCGTACACTTGCAGTGGCTGCCCCAAATGTTCCGTAGGTGGTGGCTGCACCTCTCGGCACTTGGGATGGAGTCAGTCGTTCAGACTTGGCTGAAATGATGTGGTTTTAAAGCAGGGACAGGCAATTAAAAGGTAGCAGTGTGGCAGGGTTAACCCTGGTGGGCTGCCACTGCTATATTTATCTGCCCCTCTGCAGGTGTTGAGTGATTGCAGCTCTCGTTGGCCATGGATTGCCTTTCACAGCCAATGGAAGTGTCATGAACTGTGACGCTGCTTCTCGCTGCTCCCCCTGGCGATGAATGGTGATCTGCAGCCAACGAGAGCCACGATCACCCAATACCTGTGACGGCGCAGGTAAATATAGAGGTGGGGGCCTGCCAGGGCCTCACCAACAGGCTTGTATTTGCCCACCCCTGTTCTAAAGGGTCTCTTGCCACGGGAGTTGCATCTGTGCTTGTTCAGCCAATCCTCTGATCCCCATCCTTGTGAATGCAGTGCAGCATGCTTGGAAATGACACAAAAGGCCCAGCTCTCAGCAGCAACACAAGGCGATACGGGGTAGGGACTGGATGGCTCCTAGCATGCACTGGTCCAGGTGTGGCTCTAAGATGTGTTTTGCCAGCAGAATAACTGACAGGACTTGCCACATGACATATTTATCCGAAGCGAGGGGGGAAACGGTCTCAGGGACCTCAGAAGTCCCCCTGGGCATTTCTTCTTCCTTCCCCAGTGGTCTCCAGCCCTCTCTCCACTCTTTCCTTTTCCCGGCTGCTCACCTTCCTTCCCCCACCTTCTGCCCTTTGTGGATTTGGACACTGGCAGCGGTTCTCCTTCTGCTGACTAGCACCCTGAAATACTAATAGTGTTCTGTCAGCTGTTGCTGACTGCTGCTGGCAGTAATCAGCACAGGCACTCTTTCCCTAGTGATGCCACTGGGACAGTCTGCTGTGCTCTCTTGTGGGAGGCGGGGCATCGGGTTGGCAATGCACAGCTTCACAGGCCTGGCGGCACCCTGGTCCTTTCTGCTTAGCAGCAAGCACGGGCATCCAAGCGGAGACTTGCATGGTCACCTGTGAGCTAGCTACGTACTAAAATGTACACTTGAGCCTGCAGGACACAAGGAAGTGAGGTGGAGGCTTGAATATCTATCTTAGGGGGCACAGAGGAAGAATACATTTTCTGTGCATGTGATCATGGTGCAGGAGGGTAACTGGTGGCCTGATGGGTCAGGGGACAAGATGGGATCAAAGCCAAGTGCCAAGAAGCCCTCTCTGCTGAGACTGTTATTTGCCAGTTTTGTTCACTACTTACGACAAGACTCTATGCATAAAGCACCCCTGTCACACAGCCACCGGTGGGGTAAATGGTGGGAATTCAGGGCACAGCAACAAATGGGATTTTTCCCATCTCTTCAGAACTTCAAGTCTTCTGCCTTCTTAGCAGCTAGCATAAACTGCATGGCATTCAGTTTACCTACCTTGGAAGGGCAAAGGGCTGATGTAACTCCTGTAAGGGTTTGAAACCTGTGGCTGTAGGGAGGGAGTACCTGGATGTCTGGAATGAGGACTAAACAATCCCAAAATCATTCCTTTTAGTAATTTTTAAAGCAACATTATACAATGAGTAAACAAATTCTCACTTTTCTTGCTTGAGAGAGCATATGATAAGAATGAGATGTTAGTTGTACTTTTAAAATGCAGTTCTGTTCTGAAAAGGGACTAAAAATGGCATCGTGGGATCTCCTTTTTTATTTCTTGAGGACTCCAGATCAAATTACTCCATTTACAAGTATAAGAGTGTTTTCCTCTTTACTGCCAGCCCTGCAGACTTCACTGGGATCTGAGGGTGGAGCTGGGCAATTTTCAGCTGGCTCATCACCACTTGCAACAGAGATGGTGCTTGACAAACTCTGCCACTAGTGCAATCCACAGTTTTGCCTTGCAGGTTAGAGTTGCCATTGAAAGGAAGTTTTGGCTGTGCATTTGGAGCGTTTCTGAGAAATAGCTCTGCTGGTAGTGCACAAGCCACAACAGACTCCGGCACACTCTCCAATAGCTGTGCTGGCACTGCAGAAGTAACCAATAAAGCAGACTTATTTTTGTCTCTTAATCAAGTAGCTAGATACAGCTGGGTTTGGTGCGTTCAAATATGAGATTAAGAGTAGCCATGCAGTCTCTTTTCAGTCTGACCACACCTTAAATGAAATAAATAATTAAAAACATATTGTGTTAGTCTTTAAAGTGCTACTGGGCTGCTTTTTTGTTTTAATTAAAAATACTATTTTTGTTAAAGGATCACTGGGTTTAAGGCCAGAAAATGTAGGGGGCATTGATCCAAATTAATTCCTAATGCAGCTGCATTGACTTCCTTGGGGTTAAACCAGGAGTGAATCTGGTCCTTTTGTGTTTGTTTAGGAGAAGTGGGTGGTGTGCAAGTTTTACTATTATTTACACTAGGAAAATTTGAGACTGATTCCACTGAAGTTAGAGTTGTATCACCATAAATCTTAAACAAGGGCGGTGACAATTTAGCCCTGCAAGTGTAGGGGTAAGAAAAGTGACTCTGAAAACCTTTTGAGGAGAATGTTTAATTTGATTGGAAAGAGATTTTATATACACTCTTATTTCATAGTGGAAACCCTCCAGCAAGTGTGCTAAGGCCTAAAACCCAAAGGTGAAAGTAGCATCTTTGCTTTCAGTGTGCAAGGCAATAAGTAAATAAACTCCATAAATTGCTAGACACAAATTAGAACTTGAATTCTTTGGATGAATTATTGAGCAGGCTGAGAGTAAAGTAGGAAATGACTTTTTTTAAGTGTCCCTGTAACAGGGCCAAAGAGGACCTCTTGAGTTTCTGTACCTCCTGTGCCCACAAATCAGCTAGAGAGGTCTTCTGTGCTCCAATCAGCGTGCTTTTTATTTAATGTGAGAGTTCCCACCACCTTGCATATAGAGTTTCAAACCTGCAGTCCCAGTGTGTGCTAGTTTTTAGAGCTAGCAGAGGAGAAAAGCCCAGGACTCCTTTAGCTCCCCCCTTTCCTCTCCCCCCACCTGTACTTTGTGCCAGCTTTAGGTAGTCCCCTGGCTACATGTTGAACCTCTCCAGTTCGACACACTCTTGTCCGACAACATCCGTAATCTGGCATCATTTTAGTTAGCCAGAAGACCATTTTTCATGGGTGTAGCCAAGTTCCCATGGTACCATAAAGTTTGTTTACAGCTGCCAGTCCTGGCTCTCGGTATTCTCTGCTGTTATTTAGCTGCAGTTTACCCCTAAATGTTGTCTGAGAGCCCAGTAAGCAGTGGAAGTGTTGGTGATGCTGCTAGACAATGCTGACCTCCTGTGGTCTGGCAAATTTGTTGTTTGCCAGTCAGATCCTGAGGGTGCTGGACTAGAGAGATTCAACCAGTTAGTGGATGGGTTGTCTCAGCCAGCTCTAGTTAATCTTCCTCATAAGTAAGCCCCTACAAAATTCACAAACATGCAAAATGTGTTATGGACTGTGAAATCTGGTCTCCCACCAGGAAATCTGGTCTTCTGCATGCTGACCCCATAACACAGTGATTTCATGGGGGAGACCACCATTTCTCACAGTGGATGTTCTGACCAATAAAGGAGTTGTAGGGCAGGCACAAGTTTATTTGAAGGGGGTCATGGCATCTGGTTCATCTGTCAAGCTCATTTTACAGAGCCCTCATCCCAGCAGCCAGGTGCCATCCCCTCCTGGGGGACTCACCACTTTTTGCTGGAGCTGCTGCTGAATGCCACTCTGCTCCCATATAAACTCTGCAGGCTCTGTTGCTCTGCTTGCCAGGCAGTAAGGCCCGTCTCTCAGCCTGCCTCTTGTGACTGCTGAACGTTTTGCAGGGCCTACTGCATCTGCTCCTGGTGTTTGACCAGCCATGGTAGGGTCTCCTCCATCTCTAAGTTGCCAACGACTTCTCCTGGCTCCATTTCCAGATGAGCCCCCAAGTGCAACATGGCCAAAGTGGATCCCTCAGGTTTCTACCATTTCTGTGCCCACAGGGTGAGATCTCTTCTGTATTGCAGTCAGTGTGCTTTGTTACTGAATCCGACAGCTCCCAGCACCTTACATGCAAAACTTTAAGCCTGCCGTCTCGGGGACCGCTAGTGTTTCTAGTTAGCCGAGGCAAGACACCCCATTCCTTGATGGCTCCTGCTCCTCCTTCTTCCCTCCCCCTGCCTGCCTTATGAACTCCCCTGGTTAATGAGGCCAGCAGCTTCTTCCCATTACCAATTAGGGGTTGGGTAGCTTCAGCCAGCGCCTGTTAACTTTCCTTTTTGGAGCTGGTGTGACAGGTCTGGCTCAAGAGTTTCCCAGCTAGTACCTGGCCTATAGATTAAATTATAAACCCGTGCAATTATACCTTCTCTGATAAGGCATTCCTTTTGTCAGGCCTGGCCTTAGAACAAGGCTGTTGTCTTGGGTCCTGCCCTCCAATGGACGCTAGCATCCACCATCTACTGGTGGGGCCCCACTGTCAGCGTTCCGCCTTGGGCCCCACCCACCTGCCAGGCCCTGCTGGGCTGGCTCTTCCTTTAGGGAGAATTAGGTAAATCATTTAAGAGTCTCGTTTTGCTTAAAACAGTCCTCTGATGTTTTAGAACCTTCCATCCAGCGTTCCCTGTAAGCCGAGCACCTGGGCGGTGGCTCAGGAGAGATTCAGGTGCCACCCAGCTGATTAGCAGAGCGCCCACAGCCGCCGGCATGGGTTTCTATTGCAGATGAACATCCGCAGGTGCCTGGGTGCACCTAGGTAAATTAATTGTGCTTGTGGGTGGAAAAAATTGTCGGGACCCCTGCTTCCATCCCTCTTTCACAGTGTGAAGACATCTCAGGGTGCTTCAAGTGAGCTCCACAGCTAATATTGTCCCCTGTGTAGGACACATGCTGATTTGTTACTGTATGGATGCTCCTTACTGAACGTGGCAAATAGGATGGCCCCTATGTGGCACAAAACTCTTGTCTTAGTGAATCGCCTCACTGAATGTATCACAAGCTCAAGTCCGCCACTGGCCGCTAAATCCATGACAAGTCTGAAGTCTAAAAATCATTAGTGACTTTAAAAAAAAAAAAACACAAATCCTTTTCTTTTTTTTTTAAGGTGGACCTTCAAATGACTTTAAGAAAACTAGCTTGCACCCTGTTTTCCTTCATTACCTACAGTAGGTTAGGGAATAAAGAGCTGTGGTTTTGTTCTGCTTGGGTTTTACCTTAAAATATCAGAAACATCATGTCTAGCCTTCCCTAATTTTGCTGGAGAATGTCTAGAAGGTGTAAGGCAACTCATGTGAGTTTTCATGCGTGAATTGAAAAGGCAAAGGCATTCTGTACCGTGTTAATTGGTCACAGCAGTTCACTTGCTATTAACAAGAAAAAAAGGGTTTAAACCAATGTTTCTTAAACTGTGTTCTGTGAACAGCTTGCAGGTGTGCTGCAAGTGGTTGGAAGTATACACTGATCATCTATATTTTCTGTTAGTAAAACCAGATACAGTGTTACTAGTTCATTGCTAGACCACCTGATTCTTCTTCCAGTGATTGCTCATGTGCATTCCGAGTTGGGCGCATGCCCAGTTGCCGGAAGCTTTTTGCCCTACCCGGTAGCCCTAGGATCAGTGCAGTGCCCCCTGGAGTGGTGACCGTACGGCTGCCCATATATGCACTGCCCGCCCCGCCCCCTGCTCAGTTCCTTCTTGCTGCGCTGTCGGTTGCTGGAGCCCCCTCATTGTTGAGCATTCACTGGTAGCCTTTGTTTTAGTTATTTATCTTTCGTAGCCCTTAGCACCTAGTGAGCCGAGGTGGGTCTTTAACCCGCCTCGGCGTCAGGGGATGTCTGGCTCCCCAGGATTTAAAACCTGTTCAAAATGTGGCAAATGAATGCCCAAAAGCGACCCGCATAGGGCTTGCCCGAGTTGCCTCGGTGAGACACACCTCCAGGAGCACTGCTCTACTTGCAAGGCCTTCAAGCCCAGGACTTTAAAAGGTAGAGCTCAACGGCTGAAGGTTCTACTAACGGAATCAGCCTTGCGCCTAGACATTTCCCTGGTGGGAACGCAGTGCGCCGCATTGTCGATGCAGAGTGCTTCGGCACCATTGGTGCCATCGGAAAGTTCCTGGCGCCGAGAGCAGGACTCGGCACCTAGCGCCTCCCGGCTTCATAAGAGCCAGTCCCCGGTGCCTCACAAAAAGGGAAGATGGGACCGGGGTTGATCCCAAGAGAGAAGGAGGCAAAGGCAAACTTCAGGGGAGTCCGCCAGCTCACACCATGACGGGGGTCATGAAGTGCAGGCATCAACTCCAGCGTGAGGCGGGAGCCCGCGTTCTCCCAGACTGCCCTCGACGCCGGAGGCCTTTAGTGCTGCACAAGGCCTCCTGCAAATTACAATGCCGCTGCAGATGCCACACCGGGAGCCTTCATCGCCCCAGTTTCAGGTGCCTGAACAGGCTCTAGGGACCTCAGCCCAGTTCCTGACGCTGGGGAGACCCCTGCAAGCGGTCGTCTCAGTGCCGCACAGACTGTGCAGAGCGCGTAAGAACTGGTGGGCGCTACGGGACCCTCGGCACTGCCATAGTCGTCGGAGTTGGACTTGTTTTACTCCAGCTCAGCTCGGAGTGAAAGTACGAGGTCATCTTGATGAAGGGGGCATCGACACTGCTCCCGACGCCCTTCAGAGGGGGAGTGGCAAAGGCCCCCCCCCATGTGCCCCCCAATGGCCCTTCTGGACTCCATGGGTGCTCCATGAGGGACAGGGGCGGGATGTGGGACTCCCTACTAGGGGGCGCCCAGCACCCTCAGGTGTCGAGATCGGCATTGACCGCTGCTTTGGGAGCCCTGCCAAGAGAGCAGGGGGAGTCGTCGGCACCTGTGCAGTCAGCGACGACCCAAGCGTGGGCACCAGCCCTGCAGGCACAGGGGCCTGTGGTGCAGTGGGCGACGGCAGCGACAGAACCGGTGCTGTCCCAGGTGCGGAGTGGCCCTGTGTTCTTGGCACCGTACCAGAGACCACTAGGGAGTCCTTCCCCCCAGACACCGAGCACGGCACCGCAAACCACGGTGCTGGGGACTCGAATGGACGTGCCGGAATCCCCCGCACCGGTGGACTTGGACGGCCTGATGCCCTCATCCTCATCCTCCCCACATGAGGCAGTGGCTGGATCCTCTGCATCCCCAGTACTGGAGGATGGAGGAGTGTACCAGCAGCTGTTGAGGAGGGTCGCCTAGAGTCTGGGGGTGCAGGCGGAAGAGGTCAAGGATGAAATAGACCCTGTTACAAACATTCTCTCAACGTCTGGACCGACCGGGGTGGCACTGCCCATTTTATAAAGACAATTGCCAAGACAGTGTGGCAGACCCTGGCCTTAGCCTTGCCCACGGCTAGGAAAAATGAGTGCCGGTATTTTGTCCCAGTCCAGCAAAATGAATAACTTGTTCACTCATCCTCCGCCTGACTCCCTTGTTGTGTATGCTGTGAACAACAGTGAGAGGCAGGGGGTCCAGGGGCCCTCCCCTAAAAACAAAGATGCCAAACAATTAGACCTGTATGGTAGGAAGGCTTATTCTACAGGTGGCCTCCAGTTGAGAATTGATAGCCAGCAAGCCATGGTTAGCAGATACATGTACAATACAGCCAGCTCCACGGACTGTTTCGCTGAGCTGCTCCCGCCAGAGACCAAGTTGGAATTTATGGCCGTGGTGGAGGAGCAGAGAGCCTTATCTAGAGCAGCACTGCAGGCTGCCCTAGATGCAGCCACCAAGGTCATGGCCTCGGGTATAGCCATGAGAAGGTGGGCATGGCTTCAGGTCTTGGGACTCTCACAGGAGGTGCAGCAGTCCATTCAGGACCTCCCCTTTGAGGGCCCCTCCCTATTTTCAGAAAAAAATGACAAGAGGCTTCATAGTATGAAGAACTCGTGGACCACCCTACGCTCGCTGGGTCTCTATACACCGGTGACCCAGAGAAGACGCTTTTCCCCTAGGCCCCAGTTCAGACAATTCCCACAACAACAACGGGATTGGAACAAGAGAAGGGGCCACCGTAATAGGAGACGTCCAGGCCACCAGACACAGGACCAGCCACCAGAAGCCCCAACCAGGGTTTAAACACTAGTTTTGATGGGGCGGTCGGGAGCGACACACCGGCCACCCCCACAGTTCCAGCTCAGTATTTATTTTCATCCTGCCTATCCCCATTCTACCATGCATGGGTGCAGCATAACGTTGGACCAGTAAGTCCTCTGCAATTTTCTTCCTACTCCCCTTCCCCTCCCTTACCCTGTCCCTCTTCAGGGACCCCTCTCATGAGACAGTTCTCAGGCAGGGGGTGGGGGGCCCCCCTACAAAAGGAGCCTATAGAGGAAGTTCCCCAGGAATTCCGGGGGCAGGGATTTTATTCCTGTTATTTCCTAATCCCAAAAGCGAAAGGGGGAGTACAGCCAATCTTGGATCTACGAACAAATTTGAACAAATTTGTGAAAAAGATAGTTTTGTATGATATCCCTGGTCACAATTATCCCAATGCTGGAACAAGGGGACTGGTTTGCTGTTCTTGACTCACAGAACGTGTATTTCCATATAGCAATCTGTCCACCTCACAGGAGGTTCCTCCGGGTTGTGCTAGGGAAGGACCGTTACAAGTTCACAGTCCTTCCATTCGGCCTCTCCTCGGCCCCAAGAGTCTTTACTAAATGCATGTCAGTAGTGGCAGCCTTCTTACGCAGGCAGGGAGTGCACCTGTTCCCCTACCTAGACGACTGGCTGATCAGGGGTCGGTCACAGAAACAGGTGATGAAGCATCTACAGCTGATACGAGAAATGTTCAACATATTAGGCCTCCTAGTGAACGAGGCAAAGTCTGTGCTAGCCCCAACTCAGGTCATGGAGTTTGTGGGCACCTGATGAGATGCAGAACAAGCCAGGGCCTTTCTGCCCCAGAGCAGGGTCCAAGCCATGGTGTCTTCCATCCAAGGCCTGATCAGGTTGCCAACCACAATGGTCAGGAGATGCCTCAGATTGTTGGGACACATGGTGGCATGCACATTCGTAGTCCAGCATGCCAGGTTACAAATGCGCCCCTTCCAGCTGTGGCTCGTCTCAGTATACAGGACTGTCAGGGACAATATAGACAAGTTTGTGACAGTGCCCCCAAGAGCGTTAACGGCATCACACTGGTGGCTAGGGGCCGAGTCAGTCTGCATGGGAGTGCCCTTCAATCCCCCACAACCCTCCCTCTCCCTGGTCACAGACGCCTTGGAACCTGGGCTGGGGAGCACACTTTGGGGACCGACAGACTCAGGGTCTGTGTAGCAAGTCCGACAATGAGCTCCACATAAACGTGCGAGAGCTCGGAGCATTTCGGCTGGCATGCAAAGTGTTTCAGAGCGAACTGAAAGAGCAGTGTGTTGCAGTCAGCACAGACAATACTAAGGCAATGTACTACATAAACAAACAAGCGCGGGGGACGCTCATTGCCCCTGTGTCTCGAGGCCCTTGTGCTCTGGGACTTCTGCATCCAGCACCAGATTCTCCTGTGGGTGTTCTACCTGCCTGGGGCTCACAACTCGCTAGGGGATTGCCTCAGCAGGTCCTTCATGGACCACGAGTGGTCATTACACACCGAAGTACTGAGTTCAATTTTCCAGAGGTGGGGACGTCCCCAGGTAGACCTCTTCGCCAGGATGTTCTGCTCTTACCAGAACTGAAGGCCAGGCTCTTTGGCAGACGCCTTCAGCATTCGTTGGTCGGGTCCCTTGTTGTACGCCATCCCACCGATACCGCTCATTCACCCAACGCTGTTGAAAATTCAGTCGGACAGAGCATCAGTTATCCTGGTGGCCTCAGCTTGGGCTCGGCAACACGGGTACTCGACCCCCTTGGAGATGTCCACTCACGTCCCAGAGACGCTCCCTCTGTGCCCGGGCCTGCTGACCTAGGAGGAGGGGAGACTGTGGCATCCCAGTCTCCAGGCGCTGCTTCTCACAGCATGGAGGCTCCATGGCTGAGACCGGTTGAGCTGGCCTGCTCCGAACCGGTCAGGGAAGTATTGCTGAACAGCAGGAAACCCTCCACGAGGGTAACGTATGTAGCCAAATGGAAAAGGTTTACCTTATGGGCCACTCAAAAAGGGGTTGTCCCTGGGAGAGGCCCCAATACCTTTTATCCTAGATTATTTGCTGGCCCTAAGCCATACAGGGCTGTCAGTATCCTCCCTACAGGTGCACCTGGCAGCCATGTTGGCATTTCACCCAGGGGCTAGGAGGTCATCGGTCTTCTCAGACCCTGTGGTGAAAAGGTTCATGAAGGGAATGGAAAGGGAAAAACCACAGGTTCGGGGCCCCCCTGCCAACACGGGATCTTAATTTGGTTTTGTCTAAGCTGATGGCTCCCCCATTTGAACCTCTCGCCTCCTCTTCTATGTTGTCCCTTACCTACAATGTGGCATTCCTGGTGGCCATTCTCTCAGCCAGAAGAGTGTCAGAACTCAGGGCCCTGATGGTGGACCCACTTTGTACGGTGTTCCACAAAGATAAGGTGAGGTTGAGACCCCACTCAGTGTTTCTACCTAGGGTGGTCTCTCCCTTCCACTTTAACCAAGACATCATCTTACCGGTGTTTCACCCAAAGCCCAATGCCTCCCCTAGGGAGCAGAGCTTACACACTTTGGATGTCCGGAGGGCACTGGCCTTCTATACGGACAGGACCAAACCCATCCAGAAGTCGCAGCAGCTGTCTGTTGCACTGGCAGACAGGATGAAGGGGCATCCAGTCTCCTCTCAGCGGATCTCCTCCAGGATGGTGGCCTGTATCAGAGAGTGTTACAAGCTGGTGGGGGTTTCCCCTCCCCCAATCAGAGCTCACTCCACAAGGGCACAGGCGTCCTCTGCGGCGTTCTTGGCCAAGGTCCCTATCCAGGACATCTGCAGGGTGGCCACTTGGTCCTCCTTTCACGTGTTCACGGCGCATTACGCAGCACACATGGGAAGACGCCGCGGTGGGCAGGGCTGTCCTGCACTCCTTTCGGGGCTCCAACCCTGCCTCCTAGGCACTGGCTTGCATTCACCCAAATTGGAATGGACATGAGCAATCACTCGAAGAAGAAAAGACCGTTACCTGTTCTGTAACTGGTGTTCTTCGAGATGTGTTGCTCCTGTCCATTCCAAAACCCTCCCGCCTTCCCCACTGTCGGAGTAGCCGGCAAGAAGGAACTTAGCGGGGGGCGGGGCAGGCGGTGCATATATGGGTGGCCATACGGGCGCCACTCCAGGGGGCGTCGCACCGACCCTAAGGCTACCGGCTAGGGCAAAAAGCTTCCGGCAACTGGGCATGCGCCCGGCGCGCACCCAAATTGTAATGGACTTGAGCAACACATCTCGAAGAACACCAGTTACAGAACAGGTAACTGTCTTTTACATAACTTCATTTTGGTTTTGCTCCATATGTTGCTGTTTGTTTGTTTGGGGGCGGGGGGAGTCTGACAAAAAAAAAAAGTTAAAGAAAATTTTCGTAGGCATTCCATATAAAAATATTATTGTTTGGTGGTCTGTGGTCTCAAAAAGTTTAAGAAGCATTGGTTTAAAGAGTCCACCAAAATAAAGAAATGTGAATTTAGAAAGTACTTTACCTCGCATCCCAGATTGTCCAATTTTGCCTTTCTTGGCTATCACCATATGACCATTTCTCTTATTCTCCAAGCTCCAGAGGTTCTTCCGCACCAGACAAAATTTGATATGCCACCATGCAAACATAGAACAGGTCAAAAACAAAAAAACAGGGTCTGTATCAGCCATTTTTCCTCCTTTTTTACAGGTCACATTGACAGGGGTATATGCAAAATAGTCACCTCAAAAGCAGCTCAACCAGTCTTGTTAAAGCTTTATGAAAATTGGCTTTGGGCTGGAGAGCATGCATAAGACATTTTAGTTCAAAATGGAAGCTCGTCGAGGAGGTGGTCAAGGAGGAAAGATATGTCCATGACGATGGTGAGGTGACTCACTCAGAACACTTCCTGGCATCTCTGCCAGCTGCAGCCGTAGCAGCGATGCCCAATGGGAATTCAAAGATCTCCACACTTGCAGTTGCTGTCCTTCCATGTTCGCCACAGCTCCCCCGCTCTAAATAAATGTCCTCTCCAAAAGCCAGGCTCCCGCCGAGCCAGGCACTCCCAGTCCCCCCTCTAAATAAATGCCCTCCCCAGCCGCCCCGTTCTAAATCAATGCCGGTGACTCACTAGTGCTGCTGGGGCTGCCGCTACTGGAGCCACCAGGGCCAGAGCCGCTGCCTCCGGGCCAGAGCCGTAGTCGCGGCAACCACCGCTGGGGCTGCCAGAGCAGCCGGAGCCACCACTGCCGCTGCTGCGTCTTGCGCCAAGCAGTCGGGCGCATGTGTGGAGCAGGTGGACGGCACTCCCCAGGTGCGGCTCTAGGAGGAGCTGCATTTAAAGTTCCAAGAGCCACCTGCAGCTCCAGAGCCAGACTTGCCACACTGTGGTGTCCTCTGTTCGCCACATGCGGCACACGCATTGAACGCTGCGGGGCTGTAGGGTTTGAAAGGAGGTGATAATGTACTTCATTATAAATAGAGGCCAGCTGCAAATTTTAAAGCCAGATCCAGGCTTTCCTAGAAGTGGGGCGTGTTCAGGGACCAGGCTTTGATTCAGGCTCAGTTCCTGCTCTAAGCTGTTGGGAGATGCATGTGTCTGAAAAAAAGCATGAAGAGGTAGGTGTACTTTTAGCCTGGGTTTCACCTTTGAGACCATGATCCTGGAAAGTGGGCCAACGTGGAGTGACTTGCAGGACAGAGACTCCCGTTTACAGCTGCAACTCACATTTGTGTTAACCATCAGATCCCCTCACCCACTAAAATCCTGCAAGGACAAGTAAGAGGTACAGTCTAAAAACAATACTCGTGGAATTGCTAACCACTGGAAAATCCACCTTTGTCCTATTAATTGTCTGAGCTTCACCATCTCTATGGATCAATTGTTGAAGAAGTAAAAACATGCTTGTTTTCCATTTAAAGCAATTAACAAGTACACATGTATTAAAACATTCTTCTGTAAAGGGCAGAGAGTGATTATAAGACTTTCACATCTCTCTGGGGTTAATAGCATTGGACGTTTGTTTCCTATCTGACTGTACACTTGAGGCACACGCATGTACATCATGCCTTGTGACCCTGTATGTTCTGAAAGCCCAACCATTTTAATAAGAATATGTCTTTAAATATGGCTCTTGCTAGTAAGGCAGCCATATGGCTTTCTTTGCCAGTGTAGGGGAAGGTGTTGATTTGCTAAAACTAGCTGTAGACTAGTCAATAGCTGACACCATTTGAAGTCCAGTGTACATAGAGCCCCATTATCCACCAACTTCTGTAAAATGGTTTTAGAAATCTTATGGAGGGAAGCACATCTCTCCCAGTTCCTTATGTTGAAGCAAAGAGAGGTTCATGTCGCACTTGCTGTTAAACTAGAGCACATGGTTCTGCCTTCCGTAGTAACTTGCTTCCTAACCAATGGGGGGTTATGCTGTTCATTGACCATTGACTTATGTTATCACGTTTCAAAGACACAAGCGCTGGTATGTCTTAATGTTTACCTGTAAGAGCTGTTCCACCCTGGGTATTCAGACAGACAAGGGATCTAAGACTGTTTTCAAGGGTCATTGGCCCTGGGGTATTGGTGGGAGTCCCAGGTTTGCCACAAGTTTTAGTGCAAATAAAAGTGGATTCTTTCCAAACGAGTTTGTGGTGTCAGCTGTGAAATGGGTCATTAGAAGTTTTCAGCTTAATACCACTATTCTCCCCCTCCCCCTCACTTTCTCTCCTGCAGAGCTGGGAAGGCTTTGGGATTGTTGTCTGGTTCTCAGGGCAGAGCCTGCTGGGGGCACTGGAGGTGGATCGGTTCCTGGTCATGCCCGGTGGAAGGAGGGGACCCAGTCGGCAGCAGCTAAGCCGTTCAGCTTTGCCCTCTCTCCAGACTTTGGTTGGCGGGAGCTGTGGCAACGGCACTGGTCTGAGAAACCGGTAAGGACAAAACGGCTTGGCCATCCAGACACACTGCTACACAGTGAGGACATGTTATTTAACGGTTAGAGAAGAAGCCTGGAAGTCAGGAATCCTGGGTTCCATTCTGGGAAGCAGTGTTACCTCCTGGCTGAAGCAGCAAATTGGTAGACCAGAACCTTGAGTTCTGTTCTGTGGCCCTGGGGGCGGGGGGGTGGTTTCTAATGGTTAGAGCATAAACTGGGACCCAGCACTCCCATGTTTTATTCTTAACTCTCAGAAGGAGTGTGAAGGGGAATCGTAGATTGTCCCCATGGCCCCACCATTGCCCAACTCATTTCCCTGTATGTCTCCCCTCTGTTTTACTTTTTAAAATGTGTCCCAAAGGGAGAATTGTGACCCGGTTTGCAAGCGTCGCATCCCCCCCCCCGCATATTGCTGGAAAGCACAGAGTGAGAGGGACTAGGAAGGCACAGTTCTCGTCTGTTTTCCCCAGCAGCAAGATTGGGTGCTGTGAATCCTAGCACTGTGCAGTACTGGCCCATTCCACTCTGTTCTCTGTGATGCCACTGGGGAAACCCTGTAGTGTGTCAGAGTACAAGCATGATTCCTCCCCCCGGCTGCCGGGTGGGAAGAAAGCTAGAACAGAAATGTGTTCTAGGAGAGTGTCGTGGCCACTAGGCCACAGGGTCTGGGAATTCCAGTTCAAGCTGCTGCCGGTTTTCTGGGGACATTGGTAATTGAAGTGTTCAGTGACACTGGGAAGGGGGATGGCGCCCCGCTGTCCAAGGCCACAGGGAGCGCTGATGGGCTGTGAAAGAAAATGGAAGCATACGGTAAACCCTCAAAATGCATGACTTCGAGTTGCGCTTAACTTGCATTAACGTGAGATAAGCGTAACTTAAAGCCACTCTGCAGCTGTCTGCCCACCAGGCTGCCCCGGCTGGGGAAGGTCAGGTGGGCACGCAGCCGCTGCCATTGGGGGAAGCCAGGGAGAAGCAGTGCCTGTCTCCCAGAGTGCCGGGGAGCCAGGAAAACAACCAGACTGGTCATTTTCCTGGCTCCCACCAGTGGTGGTGAGATGGGAACCCGGCTGCCCTTTGGTTCCCAGCTCCCCTACACACCCCTGCTTGTGGGACCTGGGAAATTGACCAGCATATGGCCGATCAGTTTCCCATGTCCTGCAAGTGGCAGGGAGACAGGAACTGCTGCTGCCTGGTTCCTGCTCCTGACCGCTCTGTGAGCTAGGAAACTGACCAGTCTTAGTGGGCTGGTCAGTTTCTCATCTCCTGCAAGCCCAGGGGAGGGGAACCAGGCTACTGCCTGGTTCCTGTCTTCCTCGACTTGCATGAAATTTGAGTTACGTGGGGGTTGCAAGGAACATAACCCCCACTTAACTCTGGGGTCTACTGTATTTCAGTTCTTATAGCAAAGAGTGTACTGGGAAAACCATTCACCACACACAAGAACCCTGAAGTTCCTGAAACGTTTCTCAGTCTTATGGTGCAGAGGGGACGGAACCATTTTACTGAGTTGTGCGGTAGCTTTGGCCTTTACAAGACATATTTTCCATTGGTGCAGCTAGCCAGGGACAGGTGGTATCTTCCCAGGCACCTCAGAGACCAGCAGCTGTGCTGAGAGCTTTGTCAATGGTGGCTGCCTAGAGCTGGCAGGAGCCATTGCTTGCCCTTTTTCAGTCATGTGATTTTTTTTGGCCTGCGGAGCTTTCAGTTTTGTCTACCAGCGTTCACATGTGCTGGACTCTGTGTGTTATGTGGTTATATGATTTGTGGGGCTAGGCTCAACGAGCTCCGGAGGTCTCCTTCCAGCCCTAGGATGTTGTGTCAGCCGACTCCACTGCATAGTCAAGACTGGGGAAGGAGGAGGTGTCTGGTAGCCCTCAGTAACCACAGGTCTGTCACCAGGAATAGCCTGGGAACCAGGTTTTTGTCAGTAGGTAAACAACCAGCTGAGAGAGGAATTGTTGTCTCGCTCAGTTTGTGGGATAAAGACTGGAGAGGTAGCGGGTGTCTCTGGTGTCTGAAGCAGGGATTTTTACCTTGACAGTCTGAAGCTAGACACTAAGAGAATGGTCTAATGGTAACTGCACAGAGCTGGGGTCCCTCCTGTGGGCTTGGGGAAGTAACTTGCCCTCTTTATGCCTCAGTTCTCCTTTGTCAAACGATTAAAATATTGCTGACCTTCTGGAGAAGTTGAGAGGCACAACTCGCTGTCTGTGGAAGAAGCCAGTGAAGGACGTCAATTGTTAAAATAGGCAGGGAGTGTCTGCTTGCCCTCTGGTAGAGGCATGAATGATGCAAACTCTAGTCAGCAGGGTTCTGCTTTCCTCACTCCCATGCCCCTGCACCCTTCTGTAATGACCCCAGAACCTCAGGGAGGCAACTTGAGGCAGCAGAGGATGCTGAGGCTATACTTAATGGCTTGTCTGTTTCAGGAATGGTAGTGCGATCAGCCTCTCAGCCCCTCCCATCACAGCCCTGATCACCCCAGAGCCTGTGCGTCACTGCCGGATCCCTGACCTGCCACTGGACGGGAGCCTTCTCTTCGAATTCCTCTTCTTCATCTACCTGCTGGTGGCCCTCTTTATTCAGTACATCAACATCTACAAGACTGTCTGGTGGTATCCCTACAGCCACCCTGCCTCCTGCACCTCTCTGGTGAGCTTCCCTCTGGTGAGAAGTGAGGTCCTCAGAGAACTTATGTCTCATCTTCTCCTCACCTGTTCTTTCAACCTGGGGATGGCCGAGCATTAGATATAAATCAGTGAAAAAAGGCTCACAGTCTGCCAACCTGGGAGGGCTGTAGCATCCCCATTTGCGGATGAGAAGGGTTACAGGTGAGGAATGAGAAGGTTTGGCTTCTGACAGGGGCAGAGATGAGCTAACTACTGTAGATTTCACAGAGAAGGTCTAAGGCAGAACATTATTTTTTCCACAGAGAAGAGTGGATGAAGCCTGTGTGACAGCTGAATTTCACAAAAACAGCTGGAGAGTTTCACAGGTGAAGAGACTTAGTCCTGTTGTTGCCTGCCAGGCTCCTTAGTAAAAATTGTAGATGACAATGTTGATCTGATATTTACCAGTTCTAGTTCACACCTAGGTTTTGGAATGGAGCAACGGCTCTGTTAAACTGGCTCCTTGGGTGGCAACTTCTATTAGTAGAACTCGCCCAATTGCAGCAGAAACCAGCTGAAGACGGGAGCTGGAATTTCCATGAGAGTCACATAGTAAAGGAGCTGCAGAGTTAGGAATAGATGCAGGAGACAAACCCTCAGCTGCATCTCCGCTGGCTTCCACTCTGCCAAGTTTAATGTAGGCTTTAAACACCAACATTGCCCTGCTGAGTCAGACATCCTGCCTTGGATAGTGACTTATACCCGATGCTTCCAAGGAAGAAAAACATCCTCACCTCACACCTGGCCTGTTATCCATTACTGCACATGGGGTTTTGACTGGATTTAATACTCATACAGTATCAGCAGTGAAACTGTCCAGCTGTTTTTGTGAAATTCAGCTGTAGTACAGGCCTGATCCATTCTTCTCTGTGGAAAAAAACAATGTTCTGCCTTAGACCTTCTCTGTGAAATCTACAGTAGTTCTCTCATCTCTGCCTCTGTCAGAAGCCAAACCTTTTCATTCTTTCTAGTCAGTGGCACCCAAGCAGGCTGAGCCCTATTCACAGCTGTATTGGCAGCTTCCCAGGAGCAGCGATTGTTAACTTCACTACAGAGCTGTGGCCAGTGGAGTTGACAGTTCTCAAATCAAGCTAGTGGTGGTGGGAAGATTTTTGTCATGAAGCCTGAGGGGAATATAGTTTATTGGATTAAAGACTGGAGTGAGGGAGTCTGGGTTCTAATTTATTGGAGTGAGGGAGTCTGGGTTCTGATCCCAGTCCTGACACTGCTTCACTTGGGATGTTGGGTAAGTCACTTAAGTTTCACTGGTCCCTTCTCATGGTGAAACTTTCATTTTTCTTCTGTTAGAATTTTCACCTCATTGATTACCACCTGGCAGCATTCATCACGGTGATGCTGGCACGGAGGCTGGTGTGGGCCCTCATCTCTGAGGTAATGTTCTGCAGTTGTTTCCTCTGCCACATCCAGATACTGGTCCCAGAGAGGCTTTCATTGAGCTGAGTGAACTTAAGTGCGGAGAGGAACATACCAAATATGCAACACCTCCCTTTGGATGTGAGGAGCTGAGCGAGCTGCTTTGATGTTGCAATCTGGCGAGCTTCCCCTTCACCTCTTGGCTATGCTCTGCTCCCTGGCTCACACCTGCCCTGCAGCTCTCAGGAGCAATCTGGCCTTTTTGTCCTCTTTAGGAATCTTCTGGCTGCAGGCATTTTGGGAGGAGCAACCAAGGAGTTTGCAGTGGTTGACTGAGGAGGCTGCGAAGGAGAGAATAGGTGGTTCAGACAAGTCTAAATTCTGATGATGTTCTAGACGGGGAAACAGGAGATTTCCAGACAACAGAAATGTCAGAGGTTAGGGGGAGTCCAAGGTCATGGCTAACTCCCTGTTGAGTTCAAAACAAAGGCTGAGCAGTTGGTGAAAGAGGAAGTGCTGGTAGAACTGTTCTTCTTCAGCTCCCTTTGCTTTCTGTGAGCCTGCCGGGGTTTTTTTGATTCTGCCCTCTGAGCACAACACTCCTTGATTCCGTTGAGAATTGTCTGTGGGTGTGAGGGCAGAAGCGGGTTCAAGTTAGGACTGAGAAAGATCACTTGGGCCGCCAAGAGCGACCTTCAGTGTTGAAGCGAAAAGACAAGTGGTGCAAGCTCTGTCCATAAGGATACTTAAAGCTTGGACAGACAAAGCACTGGAGAACCGTACAGTAGGGAGCACTCCTGCCCCGTTCTGCAGGTGACCGGGCTAACTGGGAGCTCAGAAGCTCAACTTCATCTGTGATTTCTACCATTTTCCCTTACTGTATCATCCTCAGCAAGGCCTCCCCTAGACCACACTTGGATTGTATGGAGACAGGGCCTTGAAACCCCTTGCTCAGGAATCTCTTTCATGGCCTGCTCAGCTGTTGCTCCTAAGAATGTTTTTCTTAATGCAAACGACCATGACAATTTCTGTGACTGCAAATAATCCCCTTACTGTAATATGAAATGCCCCATCTCCTTGCAAGACTGCAGTCTGTACGTTTGGTAAAAGCAGAGAGAGGGAATGTTCAAGACGCAACGTGTCCCATCATTGCACAATTAAGGCCCAACAACTTTGCAGTTCCACTGCTAAAGGCCCTATCCTAGGAGTAACCTAGCCCCTGTCTCTTGGAGAGGGTTCAGGCTGGGCTCTAAACAATCACTGTTATTTTGGATTGTCCCAACCAAAGCCCGAGAGCTAAGAGCTACCTCCCAGCACCCCTCACCATCATGGATATCAGGGCATCTTTGTTCCTGAGGAAGAGGGTAGCAACCACACCACCTCCCTCAGGAGCCCTTTGGGTCTCCTTTCTTCCCCCGTTGCCTGCAATACAGGCATATCCTGGCATCAACGTGACAGGATGGTAATTTCTTTTGGGTTTTGAATTTGCAGGCCTCTCAGGTGGGCGCAACATCAGTGATTCACTACATGGCACTGATCATGGCGCGCCTGGTGCTGCTCACGCTGTGCGGTTGGGCGCTCTGCTGGACTCTGGTCAATCTCTTCCGCAGCCACTCTGTGCTCAACCTCCTCTTCTTGGGCTACCCGTGAGTAACGCCCTGGCTTCGGGGGAAGGATGGGTCCACAAGCACAGGGGGGAGGTGGCAGATGTGTGGCCTCAGCCGTGTTGTATGAGGAGGAACTGCTGATCTGTGACCTGTGTGAGAGGGGTGCGTACGTAGATAGAGCAGCTCCTGGCTTCTGAGCGCATGCAGGAAGGTGAGGGGTAGGTGAGTGGCAGGAGGTGTCTGAAGGAAGGAGGAGCCAATAGCCCTGAAGACATAGAGAAAGGGGGTGGATGTACTGTTAGTAGCAAGTGGGTTTATTGAACCTGTGACATCTGTGGGTGTGCTCATGGGTCCCTTAGCCAAGAATTTTATAGGGAACTCTGCACCACGCCTTACAGGAAGAAGCGTGGAGGCTGCTTGGCTCTGAACTGTGAGCACCAGACAGCGCTGGCTTTCGTGGGACTTCACTTCTCTCTCCTCTGTGGGGCGGGGGAGGGGCAGGGGAGAGTTATGGCACTTGGTCTGGTATGTAGACAGCAGCCTTCTTACCCTGCTTTCCCTCGCTTTCCTCAGGTTCGGTGTCTATGTTCCCCTCTGCTGCTTCCACCAAGACAGCAGAGCGCAGCCGCTCCCAACAGACTGCAGCTACCTGGTGCAGGATCAGATGGTGGATGACGGTACCTCAGGCGTCGGCAGCCTGGTCAAACCCAAAGACTTCCTCTCACTCCTGCGGGAGTCCCTGAAAGAACAGTTCAATAACCCTACGGCCATCCCCACCCACAGTTGTCCCCTCTCTCCCGACCTCATCCGCAATGAGGTGGAGTGCCTGAAAGCGGACTTCAACCGCAGGATCAAGGAGGTTCTCTTCAACTCCCTCTTCAGTGCCTACTACGTGGCCTTCCTGCCGCTGTGCTTCGTGAAGGTAGCTGTTGTCCCACCTTGGTGCTTTCCCCCCGTCGCCGCTGCTGTCTCAGATTTGCACAAAATGGTCAACGTGCCAGATTTCTGGTTAATCCCCTTTTCTCTGTCTCCCCTTTGGCAGCCTGGATGGTGGAGTGTGGCTGCATCTGGAATGCACTAGTACCGCTCCTGGTTGGCGGATAGGTATTGCCATACACTTGATGCACCCGTGGTCCCCCCTGCCCTG
Source organism: Carettochelys insculpta (assembly GCF_033958435.1). Lineage (NCBI taxonomy): Eukaryota > Metazoa > Chordata > Testudines > Carettochelyidae > Carettochelys > Carettochelys insculpta. The sequence goes on from NC_134137.1 coordinate 225,800,623, forward strand.
TTTACTAACCCCTTATCCTGTTCCCCGGACCGACAGATAACTGTGGTCGTGCTGCAAACAGGCACAAGCTGCCTTGTTCACCTCCTACATTTTGCTAACGGTTGGGGTGTATGTGTTTGGTCCGGGAGTTTCAATTCTGCCTGTCGTAGAACAGGGCCACCAGGGACGTCTGGACCTGAACCAGAGATGGGAAGTCTTGGTGCCAGGGCTGTATTTTGCTTCTCCAGTTTGTGCCAGGCTCAGTGGCTATTGACTAGGAAATCTGGGACTTCTGTAGCCAGCCCAGTGTCTGTTGTTCATTGTGGAGTTGCAGGAGCATCCCTGAGCTTGTTAAGCTTGGCTGATCCTTTCTGTGCTGTCAGGAAGGGAAAGGGCTCCACAGTCCATGCAGTGACTCTGGTCTACGTACAGTCCATGGCTCAGCCACCCTTCTGGTGGCTGCTGAGGGAAGAGAGGCACAAGCTGCAGCTTCCCCTGTCCTCTCTCGCCTCTAGGTCCAGGAGAAGGAACTGTGAGGTGTCTCCTAGGTGGTAACCCTCCGAACTCACTGGCCTGGCAGTGCCTGCCTGTAAAGTCCGGAGCTGGTCTGCTGCTTGCACACACAGCATCCCCCTGTCCTGTCTGGTGTGAGGTGCCAGCGGCGCTAACCTACCCTCCGGTCTCTTGCAGAGCACCCAGTACTACGACATGCGCTGGTCCTGCGAGCACCTCATCATGGTGTGGATCAACGCTTTCGTTATGCTCACCACACAGCTGCTGCCCCCCAAGTACTGCGACCTGCTGCACAGATCGGCCGCCCACCTGGGCAAGTGGCAGAAGCTGGAACACGGCTCCTATAGCAACGCCCCGCAGCACATGTAAGTGTGGCCTGGGAGGCGTTAGCGCCCTGCCCCAGGGAGCAAGGGCCTTCTGAGGAGCTGCTGTTCTTTGCCTGGAAAGCTGCTCCCTTCTTCCAAGTATTGCATGGAAAGGTCATGGCTGCTCTGCTCTGTCCGTGCTGCCGGAGCCTGCACGTCCTGCCCCTGAGCGCTGTCAGCTTCCCGGCAGCAGTGCCCGGACAGCACTGGCCCTCACACTGCTCCCCAGCAATAAGGACTCCCTCTCGTGATCTCACAACCCATGGGCGGTGGGATGTTTCCCAGCAGCCCCACGGGCGCCAATCCAGAAGTGTTCTTGTGTCGGGCACTGTTTGGGCCTAGTTGTGTGAATGGGTAAGGGTAAGATTTTGGCACTGTTACAGCCAATAAACAGAAGTTCAGGGAGGCCTGCAATCTGTCTGACTGCCACTAAGAATACTTGGGGGCGGGGGGGGGGGGGGGAGCGTGGGGAGCTGGTTGAAACCCAGGCAAGTTGGAGGGATAAGAGCCTGAGCCCTGCTATGGGGAGGTCTGGCACTCGGCCCCCACCCCCCATTGCAGCTCACTAGGAGCCTGCCTGCGATGGCTCAGAGCGGTAGGTGGAGCAGCCGGGAGCTGCAGGGACCCCCTGCCGGTGAGAGTTCCGGCCCTGCTGTCCCAGGGCTGAGGCAGGTGTCTGGAAGTCACAGATTCTGTAATGATGACATCCTTACTAACCAGGCTCTGCTTGGTCTTACACTCTGGTAGGTATCTTCTCCCCTCTCATGCCCGTTTCCCTGAAGGGAATAATGCTCACCTGCTTTTGGTGGGTGCCCTGAAATCATTCATCAGACATAAGCTCTTGAGCTGACCTAGAAAGTATCACCCTCCACGTCCCACCCCCACTTGCTGCCTTTTTATAGGCTAATGGCACCGTCTCTCTCTCTCTCTTCTCAGCTGGTCGGAAAGTACAATCTGGCCCCAGGGCGTGCTGGTGCGACACAGTCGATGCCTGTACAAGGCGGTAGGGCCTTATAACGTAGCAGTGCCTTCAGACGTCTCCCACGCCCGCTTTTATGCAAGTATCTCTTCTGATGTGTCAGCCTCATGGAGGAGGTGGTGTGGAGAGGGTTGCCGGGGGGGGAGCGTTGAATTCCGGTGCAGCAGAATAGCTTGTGATGAGCCTGAATTGAATGTCAGGCAGAAAGTATTAAACTGGAGTCTTCAAACCAAGATTGCCAGGGCCTGGCCCCACCTTTTTCTTAATTTCCTGCTCTTTCCCTCAGGGCCCTCTAATATTTTCTAGTATGCACTGCAGACTGGCATTAGATACAGAGCTTCATGTCCACCATAAACACACACTCCTCTGATTTGTTAGCACTCTTGGTGCTAACCCTCTTATTGAAACGACCGCAGGCTGGTGATTAGCAAAGAATAAGACTGAATGCGGGTAGACTGCTTTTAGTTCCAAAGCCCTCAGAAGGCCCGGCTATTTTTCCTGCTAGTTATGGGTCCCCTTCTTTCCTTTTGTCTTTGTTCAAACAGTTTTGTTTTAAATATGTGGCCTGCTGTAGTTCTGCAGATATTTAATTCTAGACGTGACCTGGGGCCAGCTGCTGCTGCATGGAAAGCTGAACCTGGCAAAGGAACTGACTGTTCAAAACATTGCTCTGATACTGTGAGGACCTGACTAGTTCAGCAGAGTGGAAGGGAGAGATGGAGCCCCCGTTGTAGTCTGCACCCGTTTGGGGACCTGTGTTTAATACAATGGGGAACCTCAGTCCAGCTCCTAGGAGGGGAAGGGACTGTGCCCCAGATGGGCACTCTTGCAAGCAGTTGCAGCAAAAAGGCCACTGATTGGATGGGCCACAGACAGCAACCTCTCCTGTCAGTCAGAGTTGGAATTCAGCCCAGGATAATCTCCTGCTGCTCATTCCCTGGGCAAGGGGCTTTCCACTCACTGCACTCAGCTAATGTGAGAGCAGTTTCAAAACCACAGCAGTAGCAGGTGCCTATTGGCTGTTTTCCAGAATGGCTGTAGCATTGCCGCCTGCACAGAGGGACACTCCAGAGCAGGGACTCCTGATGGGCCAGAATATTTTTCTGGGCTGCTAGCTAGCCCACCATCTGGACATTACCAGTTATTTAACCCAATGGCGCAAGCCCTGCAAATGGTACAAAATATTCCTCCAGCTTCTTTGCCAGTGCAAACCACAAACCTGCTGATTTTCTTCTGCAGTTCCTCTTTCACCGCCCATTACGGCTGCTCAACCTGCTTATCCTCATTGAAGGCAGTGTGGTCTGCTACCAGCTGTACTCCCTGCTGCGCTCAGAGAAGTGGAACCACACCCTCTCCATGGCCCTGATCCTCTTCTGCAACTACTATGTCTTATTTAAGCTCCTCCGGGACCGGATAGTATTGGGCAGGGCCTACTCCTACCCCCTCAACAGCTACGGACTCAAGGCACATTAACCTGCCAAACCATCAATGGTTGGGAGGGGACGGAACCTCAGAAAAACTATTTTCGTACAGTTCTATTTTTTTCCTTGCGCTGTTTATAAATATTTAAGATATTTTATATTTTGTATACTATTGTTTTTGTGGGGCGGGACAGGGCAAGTGGCAATTAAATGTCGCTTTATAAACAAGGTGTTATTTTATATATAACCTATGAAATCAGTGTGTATATACCGTATATCTATATCCATACATACAGTTATGTGAAGCAAACAGGCTTGCGTGTGTGATCACTGTTACTGCTTTGCTCACACAGTCGCACCACCACCATCTCTTCTGCTCTGTCTCATGGAGCCGGAGGACAGGGCTGGCAAGATGAGTCTCCTGCCACGGAGGTGTGAACAAATTCTGTGGTGGAGACTCAGTCACAAAGGGAACTAAAACCAGGGAATGTCCAGGGGGTTTCCAGAGGCATGGCTCTCACTGCTACCTACCGAGAGCTAGCTGGCAGGCGAATGCTGCATGCCCCTCTCTTGCCAGAAAGAGGAAAAGGGTTTTGCTCTAGCAGTCCAGGGTGGTGCTGTGGCTTAGCTCAGAAGCTAGGACTAAATCCACAAAAGGAACTTACATTCAGTGTTGTGCTGCGGAACAATTAGGTGTCTGGCAGTCACCTAACACAGCTGTGGAGTCTGAGAACAGGCTGCGTGAGAGCTTGCAAACTGACTTGGGAGCTATCCCAAAGGGGTGCAACCAGCTCAGTCCAGTTCATAGGGCAGCACTTCCCCCTCATTAGGATTCACAACCAGACTGCTGCTCCTGAAGCGAGGTTCCTCACAGAAAACACTGAGGGAGTGTCTACACATGCCCTCCCTTTCGGATGGGGCATGCTAACGAGGCACTAACATGTGTATTCAGCACTTCATTAGCATAATGGCAGCCAGCTGCGCTTTGAAAGCGCAGCTTTCCAAACTCATACTCACTGTAGGGATGCGGGTGCTTTGAAATAAGCACCACACTTTGAAACTCCCCTGTTCCCATAACAAAGTGGAAATAAGGGAATTTCAGAGTCTGGCACTTATTTCGAAGCACTGGCATCTATACAGCCAGTCTGGGTTGGGAAAGATGCACTTTCAAAGTGTGACTGGCCGCCATTAAGCTAATGAGGTACTGAATATGCAGGCCACTGCCTCATTAGCATGCCTCTTCTGAAGGGAAGGGGCATGTGTAAATGCTGGGTGATGGTGCTTTAGCACTTTTAAGTTGGGCTGAGAGCACTCAACTGGAATATGGGAGACCCAGGTTCAGTACCTCCTGCCTCGCCTGAGGGGGAACAGGGATTTGAACTCGCATCTCAGGCTGTCTAAGATAAAAAATCAAATTTAAAGGGGTTAGCTTGATATTAAAATGTCACTGTATTCACTGTAAATACTGTTAGCTTGAAGTAGTGAGCCCTAAGACTGATGATAAAAATGTCATTACTGGGTGGTACAGCATCAGTTTCAAATGAAAGATAGTAGGAATGTGCTAGTCTTTAATTTGAATTAATTAGCACCCAGAAGTGTCCCATATGTATCCACAAAGCTATGCAGCGACCCTCCACGTATGGCTGCTTTCTTCTCTGCTGCTCTCCATCCAGGTGCACAGGAAGCCTGCCAATTTTTCATTGTATTAGAACTAGAATTCTGCAGCACCCAAGACTGCAAATACAAAGGTCCAGCTACACAGCTGATGGAACTGGACAGGGGTTGATGCACAGCTGCCTGCAAGGTTTGCAGAGAATGCACAGCAGAGGGAACCCAGGTGGGTTTGTGGGGGAGAGCTGAATTCTGTTACTAGGTGCTCTGAATTCTGGGGCAGTGCTTTGCATTCTGCAATTCTAACATGAAACACCCACAAGCAACTGGGACTAAAGCTCTGTGGGACAGGTACCCACAATGCACTGCTCATGCTGTCAAACTTGCACAGCGCAATGGGGACACACAAAACAGAAAAATGATGGATCAAGTTTCAAGGTTTGTGGACTCTAATCCACAAAAACAAGGGTAAAAAAAAAAGTCAAATTTATCTTAGTGTAGAGACAGCTTCACAACAGCACATTGACCCCAAGTATGTGGTGGGGTAAGTAGAAGGTAAGATGTTCTCACTCTCTGCTAAACCCTGGAATCACTTTCTGGCTGAGACTTGGCAGCATTTGATTTTTATTCATTTTTCTTTTTAGTTTCACTAGAGAATAGCAAGTGTTGCTAAAACATTTTATAGTTACTTTCACGAGAGCTCATGCTCAAAACTTTTCTGTTAGGCTATAAGGTGCCACAGGACCCTTCGTTGCTGTTTTTGAGAGTAGTGCAGAATTAAGATGTTAGATTATTTAAGCATCGCTGTTGATTCAGAAAGTTAAAGCTTTATTGTTCACACAAATTTTCAGCATCACTTGTCAAAATATCCTTACATCAGACACTGACATCAAGGGATTTTTATTATTTTGCCTATCTAAATTATTACCAGTTAATGTATTTTTCACTGGTCTGCAGTTGGTGAAATAGATGTTTACCAGTAAAAATCTAGTCCTCCCAAGCCTCTAAGTAAGATGGGTCTTAGGAGGTTCACCTTCAAGTCCTGTCCACCTACTGTATCAGATCCCACAATCCAGGCCTTCAGCATCATGGCAAGGATTCTTCCAGGGATCTGGTGCCCCCTCTGAGGCAACTGGGTATATATTCAGCAGGTTTTTCAGATGCTGTGGGAATTGGACACCTAGAGGTCTAGGAGGCAGCAGAAGGGAGGCACTGAAAATCTGAAGTTTGGATTTTAAGTACTTAAAATGTCAGACATTTGAACAGCCACATGAATCTAGCCTTCAGTAAGTGGCAACGCATACAGGCACCTGTGCTTATGTTTTTTCTTACTACACGAGGTGTGAGCCCCTCCAGAGAGAAGGGTTTGATTCTTCTGTTCCGAACCAAAGAAGAATTACCCTGGTTTAAGAATGGACAACTCAAATTCCAACAGCACTGGAGTGGAGTGTAAGCAGTTTTTTTCTCCCTCCACAAGCACCCTGCTCTACCCTGTCTTTAGATGGCTGTCATTTTTACATATACTCCTATGACTATATACATTAGAATATTTCCAGCAGTCTGCCCCCCATCCCCTTCTTTACAGCAACCTCTTGCGATCCCACCTGCTGGTAACACGCCTACCACCACTGCAATTAGAGTCCCTCAATTCTGACAAAGAGCAGACTGAGCAGAGAGAGCACAAACTTGTATATTTGAGTGGAGACATAACACCCATCCCCATGCAGGACATTTGGGCAAATCCTCAGCATGCCTTCAGGCAACATGCATACATTTGTAGCCCTTCCACAGACAGATCCTTTACCAAACTATAATTACCATTGCAGCAGGGAAAGTACTTGTGTAGCAGTTAGAAGGATGCTAGTCTTCAGAGGAAGCTATTGGAGCCTACTGGGCAATTTGGGTTACTGTATTTGACCTCTCAAAAAAGGACAACCCTGAGAGGGAGCTTATCAGCATGTACCCACTCATATTAATATGTTATTTTTTGTCTATATATAGTACATGAACACAACATGAGTGGGTAAACGCTGATAAAGATACACTCCCTTTCTCAGGGGTGTCCTTTTTTTAATATGGTAACACTAGTTCACTAGATAGAAGTAAAGAAGAACTGCAGAGCACTCAGAGAGCCCACACTGTTTCACTTTCTCTGTAACAGCAAATGATGCTGGCAGCTATTTCCCAGAAGGAACTGAATGTGGATGAGAGAGTCCAGCCGTGTGTTTTCCTGTTTCAACGGCATGGAAGCTGCAAGCTGGGAATAAAGCCCATTCCATTTAGAAAACAACGGGATTATGACGGGGGCGTATTGGGGAGGTGGGGCATGTTAAAATGTGACCTTTGCTTACTCCAGTGAGCATTCCACCTTTCCGAGCAGGGAAATGGTCAACTCTGGCCCAGCAGCAGCAGCTTCTGCTAGTATTAAATTTAAAACCCGCTGGCAGTGGGGGGTGTAGAATACATTGGACAACTTGAGGAGTTTCCCTTTCAATGCTTCTGTGTCAAGTATGTTACTGACCAAAAGGTACGTAATGAGTAGAGGAGAGATCAACCACCAACGTAGGTTTAGGGCAATGCCTTTTCTTGCTCTGATAGACATAACCAAGCTGAATGCACTAGTACAGCAATCAGTGGGCAGAAGCAACAAGCCAACCCCATGAGGCAGAGAGGTGGGTACCCACCAAAATTTAAGGGCAAGTTTTCACTATAGACTGTGATCTTTAGGCAGTCCTGGCCCTAAGGCCTAGCTCCTTCATGAAACTGTGGCAGGGAGGAGGGTGTGGTAGACAGCGTTTGCTTTGCACGCTTTTTTGAAGCATGTGAGAATGGAGCAGTAAGAAGCCCTCCTAGACCAGGACAATGCCTTCTCCTTGGCCCACCATTTATCTGCCTTTCAGAGCCCTGACCTCTCCTCCTCAGCCAAAGGCTTAGGAGGAGGTGCTGGCTGATAGGTCCTAAGGGACGGGTAGTTTATATCCCATCTCTTACCTACTGCTGTGCTGCAATTAGACAGGCTTGTTAGTCTGGTGCAGTTCTCCGCATCCCTGCCTCAGGCTCTATGAAGGGCACAGTCCGTAAGAGCTCCTAGTTTCACAAAAATCCCCCCTGCCAGCAGACAGGGACCTGAGAGAAATCAAAACAAGCTTTAAGAGACTCTGCTTTCCTATTCGTCCGCCATTTTGTTCAGTTTCTCTTGCACATGCAGGTTAGCACATTCGCTGCAAGAGACACCAGTCCTATGCCCCTGGCCAAGAATATGGTCCTGTGCATTTCCTGAAGCAGCCCGTCTGCTCCAGGAGGAGCCACATCCTATTAGCTTATCCTGAGTGTAAAAACGCTCCTCCTGCAGTAGGGATGCTGCTGCTGTCCCCTCCCACCAACTCCCCACCCCAAAAGCTCACCCCTCCCCAAACGAAACAGAAACCCCAAGACCCAGGGAAGAGCAGTGTTTTGTTCTCCCTTTCTACAGTGTAACTCGGGAAAAAGGATTTACTCAAGAAGCAGGTGCTGCATCCTGTGCAAGGCCAGGGGAGCTGCACACCCACAGCTGGGTGTTTAGTAGTGCAGCCCAAGCAAAGTCATTAGAGGAATACTCCAGGTTGGTCCTACCCATGTAACACCAAATATTTGTTTCTGCATCTGTCCATGAGCCCCATATCCACAGGCATCACCTTAGAGCCCTAGTACCTGAGAGCAGCATGGAACGCACAGGGGAATAACTACTACATTAGTACAAACTCTACTATTCTGCTATGTAAAACAGCCCTGCTGCCACCGCCCCCAGCATTCAGATCAGCACTGGAAGTTGTAACTCCTTTCCCAGGCAACGCTCAACTCAGGACAATCACAGCATCTCTGCTGGGTCTCCCGTCACGCGAGGACGTCGTAATAAATGGCTGGCTTCCTGGTCGTCTCACGGAAGTGCTCCAGCTTCAGGCCAACCCGGAAGAGGACGGCCTCGTCCCACCACTTTGCCATGACCTGCAAGTGGAAGACACAGAAGCAGCACAGTCACCGTCTCCGGCGGGGCATTGGAGCTTTCTTACAGAGCAGTGGCCTGAAGCCTGGCTTCTCCAGCAGAAGAGCACACACACAATGATTGAGAAGCCTTCTTGGCAATGGCATCACAACCCTGCCAAAGCCACCCTCTAACACCCAGCCTGAGGTCACCGGGGGATCACAGGCACCAGTGCCGAAGGGCTCCACCCACCAGGGACATACGGGGAGAACAACAGGAGCACTGAGCCTCTGAGGTGGGAGAGCTTTTGGCTGGGACAGACAGGGACAGCTGCCCTCTCCCGCAGGATGACTGTCCTCCTTAGACACCAGACGGTCCCTGGAGAAAAGTGGGCTCGTGGCTGCCAGGAGCAGGGCTGGCCTGAGGTGTTGCACATGACGACTGGAGGTAATTACGGGCCCCCTTCCAGCTCCCTCCCAAAGACTGCCCCTTTCCCTAGCCTTAGCTTCTGTGCACCAGTGATGTTCTCCTAGCTGCCCCCATGCTTCTGACCTCCCTCGGGTGCAGCAGTTCCTATGCCCCCTGGAGCGTGAGGCTTTGGAGCCCCGGAGGACCTTCTACAAAGGATGACTCAGGAGACAGGTTTGCCAAGCAGGGGAAGGCAGCTGAGGAACTCCACCTGTGCCTGGGCAACGAGGGACCATGCTCCGGCTGGCCGGTGAGGTGTGCGCTTCGGGGGTGAGGCCCCTGAAAGAGCGAGACCCCGTGGGTCAGGGTCAGGGTCACAGGAACTCCTTCTCGCAGACAGTCTTGCATGGGCTGCCCCTCTCCATCCCTGGAGATCGTGATCGACTGGGAGACTCCCCAGGATCGACCAGCCAATTCCAATGGACTGCTGGTGCACAGTTTAATGTCTGGACGAGAGTTTCTGTTCGCTCCCAACCACCTCTGCTCCCCCGGTCGCTGTCTTCCCCCTCTCCGGCCACCCCAGGGTCCAGAACTAGAATCAACAGCAGGATACCTGGATGTATGGCCACAAATCCATCTACGGAAGCTACCCCTGCGGCTCTCATTGCTGTCGTACCCGAGCGCCTGGCATTCTGCAACGTCTTTACCCTCCAGACAGCCTGGGAGCTAAGCCAGTGCTATGACTGCCATGGCCCCAGCTGGGGGCCTGAGGTCCCCAGAGGCTAAGGGAATTGGACAAGGCGTGCCACAGCTGGGAGTTTAACCCTGGTCTCCCAAGTCCTAGGCTAGAGCCCTCACGAATGGGCCACCCTTCCTGGTCTAGTTTTGGATCATCACCCAGCCTCACGCTACCCCCAGCCAAGCTTTGGCCCCTATTCCATACAGCCCAGCTGTGCCCTCATTCCCACTCCATCCCCCGGCCTCTAGCCCCAGCTCCCCCACATGCCCGCCTCCAGCCAAGCTCCTGAGAGGAGTGACGGTGAGGTAATAAGGGGCAGCGTGCACGGATTCCATTGCTAGTAAGGCAGGGCACGGACACAGCAGGAAAAGGTTGAGCACCGTTGTGCCAGAGACAAAGGGAGTACACACAGATGAGCTCAAGTGAGCAACAGGAATGGGAGCAGGACAGGTGCTAGGAGAGCAACTGAGGAAGACCTGGGGGTAGTGAAAAGGACCCAGTGTTTTCCTTGGGCTCACATGCGCCTGGTGACCCAGGATATGTAGGTCGGTATGAAGTCTGGTGACAAGGATGAGGAGAAGCTTAGACCTTCTGGGACCGAATTCCACCTACTATGTGAACTGGCTCTGGGGAACCCCTCACTAGCCACCCTTCTTCCCGCAGAGCAGTGCGGCCTGGACAGCTCTCCTGCTAGCATTAGCAGGGGACACAGTGCTTACCTGAAAGCTGATGGGAAGCCCAGTGGCTGAGTACCCAACTGGCACCACCAGAGCCGGGATGCCTGTGAAGTTTCCAAGCTGCACATATCTGCAAGAGAGAGGGGAAGAAAAAAGTCACCCATGTGCTCATCGCTGGGCTGGAGCCTGGCTCTTCAGAGAGGCAAAAACCAGACCATGTGCGAGCTCTCCTGCTGTAAAGCCAGTGCCCCCGTACCAACGGCTGCAGCCACTGCAGCGGGGCCTGGAGGAGTGGCGAGCTTGCCCAGAGTTTTCCAGACAGCCTGACCATGAACACATTTTACTGCCCAGCACAAAAGCCCAGTTCTCACCTCATGGTCTGGAGCATCGTTGGGACATCATTGCTCCCGGTCACGAGGTCAGAGTCGTGGATCCTTGGGGCAGTGCAAGCAGTGGCTGTGTGAGAGAAACACACATTCAGCAATCACCATCGCTTGCAGGGACAACCCAGCCCCCACTGGCTTGACTCCAGGCATGAGTTAGAGCAAAGTTCTTTGTGGTTGGCACGTCATCAGGAACAGCCACTTTCCCACTGGAACAGGAGTTTCTTAATCATGCACACGAGAGACCAGACTCCCACTCCCACCCTTTCAGCCCTGCTGAGCCAGCCCAGTTCAGCTGACAGCAGCGTTACAACACAAAGCAGGGGCCTGGGAAAGCCAGAGGAGCAAATTCAGAGTCATGTTCCCTTGGAGCTGGGGCAGAGCAAATTTAGGATGTTTGCCTGCAGGCAGCTATAAAAAATGTAACTCTGCCATTCAGCCTGGATCAAACATGAACCCTGGAAGCCAAGCGCACCACACACAGGTGCAAATTCCTGCCAAGAGTCTCACTGTGGGCCCCAGTAAAGCCCCTGTTCAGAGCAGATACCTGGGGTGAGGATACAGTTCACATTGGCAAAGATCTCTCGCAAAAACCTCATGCTCCGAGTCCTCTGCCGATTTGCCTGCCAAGAGAAGGAGATGGTAGCAGACCCCCAAGCTGGGACGTACCAAGGAGGCAGCAATTTACAGAATGGAGGCAATCCTTCAGCAGTGCCTCGCCACCAGTACTGTGGGCCACAGCATCCTTCCCTGATCCAGCTCCAGCACAGACTCATTGATCAGAGTCCGTTTAAGAGCATGGGGCAGATGACTCCTTGTCTGGACACCTCCAAGCTTGCATTGGTTCTTATGCTGGGTAATCACTCCCTGGCTCTCTATGCAGGGGCAGAGAGTGGGCCGTCTCCTCCCCACCACCCCATCGAACCTTCTCCATTGCCTGTCTCCTCCCCTCTCAACCCCACGCTCCTCACCTTAATGTAATCCCCTGCTGTGAACTGGGAAGCCAGAGCGAGGCTCAACCGAGTATCCAGATTCTGAAATACACAGAAACTCCAGGTGAAAGCCGACTCTTTCTACTCCCATGTGGGAGAAAGGGTAAAAAAGGGAGATGGGCTGAGCTCTCACCAGAGCCTGGAGCCCAAGACAGAGCCACCTTCCCACGGACCACAGCTCAAAACGCAACAGCGGTGTGGCTGGTGTGTTGCCCGACACGCTTCCAGAAAAGTCTGAGACGGTCCCAGATCCCACACACCTTTCCACTCATGCTGCTGTGACTGATGCAGTCAGCCTGAGACCAGTGAGGCTGAGGCGAACAACCCACAGCCCTACCCCTTACCATGTCCTTGAAATGGGTGTTGAAGTCGGGCTGCAGGAAATCCTTCATCTCGCTCAGAATGCACATCACGTGTGCCACCCGCACCTCCTCCATCTCCGGCAGGGACAGCTCGACCACGGAGGCCCCTACAGCCTGCAGGTGCTCGACAGCTGAGCACGACGCAGGAGGAGCAAAAGGCACACACTAGCCCCTGTGTTCAGGAGGCTACAAGACCAGCCCAAGCCCTAACCTCACATCAGACAGGGGGTCCACGATCGCCTTACAACAGGCTCTTTGCTCCTATGCTCGCACAGTGACCGGCGTTCCCTGAAAGCTGAGGGCTTGGGCAGCCATCTAGGAGAGATTCAGGTGCTGCCCCGCTGATTAGCCGAGCGCCCACAGCCGCCAGCATGCGTTTCTATGGCGGTGCACATCTGCACATGCCTTGGGGCACATAAGACGTATTTCTCCCCGACGGAAAACAATTAGAGGGTGCCCTGGCGGTAACACACCTGGACGCATCTAATTATAGAAAAAAAACTGCACAGCTGCTGTCCACCAGACAACGTCTATCACGTGACAGAGCGGGTCCAGGGTGAGTCTGCTCTTGGCTTTGCCACTGACTCGCTGCACTGTGGCAAAGCCACTTCTAGTTCAGTTACCCACCTTTGAAAAGGGCTTAGTAATGGGTCTCGCACTTTGCAAAGGGCTGCCAGGGCTGCTGGGACAAGCAATGCTAGACTAGGGAGAGGTTGCTATCAATGGCACTAGTGCTCATCCAAGGGACATTAAGAGTAGCTAGTGTAACATGGAGGTCAGAGATGAAAGCAACATGATGCTGTCAATGAGGGGGCACTGGGTGGTCCCATGTCTGTCAGGTATGGACACGGGTTCTACCCTTACTGTTTCTGACTCCTTTCAGCACTGTGACAATCCACTCAGCCTGGGCCTCAGTTTTGTCATCTGTAAAATGGGGGTAAGGGGACCTACCCACCTCTTTGGTGTGGGAACATTCAAATAGGAACTGGTATTTGTACAATGCTATGTAAGTGCTGAGCATTATTAAAACAACATCTGACCTGCTTTCCAACATGAAGCAGTGTAGGTGAGGCATGAGTCCCTCATGCATTCAGAATGCACCACAATGTGCATTTTAATTAACATACAGACTACTTTCCCCAAGTGTCTGAGAGCAAAAGACACCACCAGGCTACACACAAGGGAGCAAGTTTAAATCTGCTGTGGGAAAGATCCGAGTTTCCTGATCTCTGGGTAGCTAAAACTCAAACGTGATGCTACATTTAATTAAGCAAACACCCTCTTTGGTATTTTTAAAGGAACCTAGTCTAGTATCTTGGCAGCCACGTGCTGAATGCTAGACATGCCCAGCGGACTGCAAGGGGGAACGTGAATTAAAATTCACAAGGAGATGATGCAATATACTGTCACAATAGGAGCTGGGATTAGGTGAGATAAATGTACCCAGCACAACAACAAAACCTTTGGAGATCGATGAGCAGCTAAAATCTGAGGCATGGGGGATACAGATCCACAGACCATGGTGAGATCTCTCTTCTCATCCAAGTACTGACAGGTCCATCCTTGCTTGATTTCAGGGCTCTGACAAGATCCCCACAACTCCCCAGCTCATACACCTGCAGCACAGCTGATCTGGCTGCCGTCAGGAAAGCCCCGAGTAGTGGGTGGATGGGAGCAGGACTCGGGCCCACATCTACCCAGCAGAGCGCTAACCCTGGGCTAGCAGACAGGCATACCTAGAAAGGCTTTCAGAAGACAACTCTGTATGATCATATTGCAGGTGTGGCAGCGCACAGGCTGGCTTATCCAACAGCAAAGGAACCACCAGCCCAGAATGCCAGGCTCAATGGGAGCAAGGGGGCAGCACTGTCATTTGAACAATCCCAAACCTGCTTAGCTTTAAAGCTCCAGCAAAATCAGGGTCATTCAGGGCACAGGGCCACTGCCCTCAGGCAGGCAGGCAGGCAGGCAGCCAGCAGGGGCCAGGTTAGCCAAGGTTACAGTTCCAGGACTTGGACGTGAGCTATCACAGAACAAAGGCACCTCTTAGGTGAGAGACAAGAGAACGCGCTACAGGCCGAGATACGGACAGCTGCCCCCAGTGGCTTCACCACTCTTCCCCCTCCAAACTAACAAGGCTGGGCGCTCCTACAGGTCAGAGCCTCGGGGCCTTTGCAGCCTTTACCACATAGGGACCCGAGGGAGCAACTAACAGCAATGGAAAAACTCTTGCTCTACCTTTCTGGCAGACTGCCAATATTTCTGCATCACAGGCCTGAAAGAGAAGGCAGAAAAATAAATTAAACTAACGGCCTTTATCAGTCGCCATGCCCACTTCCCCCAGGCTGAGCCCTACACCAGCCTCCCCCGCCCACCCCCAAGCACCAAATTAAGGCCACATGTTCCTCTCCTCCTTGCAACACAGTCTGAGGCAGTAGAGCCAACACATCTCACAGCTCCAAGACTGCATAGCTCTGCACTAGCAGCTCTAGAGAAGCAGGAGGAAAATAGAGAGCCATGGGACAGCTAACATAGCACATGAAGCCTCCCTTGCGCCATCACACCCAGTAACAAACAGCCCCCCTCTGCCTGGCTAGGGCGGAAGGAATGTGACCCCAGCTCAGTCTTCAGCAGACAGGCAGTGGGTGAGGGGCAGAGCAGGCTGGAAAATGTAATTTCCACCCCATGAGAAATCCCAATATTTCAAGACTTGCTTTTGTCCCGAATTTGGATGAAAAATGGAAACACTGAATTGTTTTGCAGAACGACGCACGCTCACAAACGTCAGTTCAGACCCAAACCCTTCCTCTCCTAGGGTTGCTGTTTCCATAGCTGCAAACGCCAGGGCGGAAAAACAGTGATGTCAGGAAACAAAATGCAGCCTTGGGAAAGTAAAACGCTTCAACTCTAAGAATGTTTCCTTATGGAAATGTCAATGTCAACAGACTGTCTTCTCTTGAAAAAGATTTTTGTTGTGAAGTTTCTGACGCAGTTGGGAACAGGCCATAGCATTAAAGGCAGCAAGAAAGACCTCTGCAGTCTATCTTCAACTGGCAGGCTAGTGGAGGGGAAAACAGGCTATGTCTACACACTTCCTTAGCCTAGTATCAGAGAGGCGGCCATGTTAGTCTGTATCATCAAAAACAAAAAGTCCTGTGGCACCCTGTAGACTAACAGATATTTTGGAGTATAAGCTTTCGTGGGCAGAGACCCGATTTATCAAATGCATCTGATGAAGCGGGTCTTTGCCCATGAAAGTTTATGCTCTCAAATATGTTAGTCTATAAGGTGCCACAGGACTTCTTGTTGTTTTAGACTAAGAAAGTTGACCACAACTCCGCAATTCTACCTACACCAATTGTGTAGCTCAAATCAACATATCTGGGCTCGGCTAACTTCTCTGTTTATACAGGAGAAGGTCAACTATAGAGTTTCCCACTCCCCGTCAACCTTCCCTACTCCTCACGTCTTGACTGCGACCCTTGAGAAGTCGATTTTGCACATCCAGACAAGACAAGCAAAATCGAATCCTGGAAGACCAACCCTGAGCAGGTCAATCTTCCATGGTCGTGTAGATGAGGCCTGAGCTGGAGGAAGTCAGAGAGCTGACACACTGCACCATAAGAGAGAGACAACAGGCACCTTAAAAAAAGTCCAGTCCACTCCCAGTTTTATGCCCTGGAGGTCTGGAGCGAGGATCTCAGACAGGGATGGTTTTGGCTGCTGCAGCCCTGCAAGGGACAAATGAAAAGATGCAGGAACTAGGCACAGCGAGCTGTCAGACAGATCACTAGCATGGGGAGACCCAGGAGAGGCAGGCAGGACGAGAGGGCGGGAGAGAGAACAAGGCGCACTCACCATATGGGTATAGTGGATCCGGCCCAGCTAGGATGCTGTACGCAATGGCTGCATCTGTCACTGAGGTACACAGGGGCCCTGTCCAGAACAAATGAAATGGTCACAAACATGACTGGGGCGAGCAGGACACGCCCCCCTCCTATGCAAGGGCTCACAACGGCTGTGGGTGTTCACACAACAAGCCCAGTGAAGTCACAGTCCCGGAGCCAGAGGCCTCTTACCAAGGCCGACGGTGGAGTAGGAGAGGGGAAGGCAGCCGTGACCACTGATGCGCCCAAAGGTACCTTCAAGCAAGACACAGAGACAGAGGTCAGACAGAGGCACAAAGGAACAGTGGTAAGTGCAGACAGATCAGCACTGAGCAGCTCGGCTCCCACAGCTCAGTCTTTCTGAGGTAGCTCATTGGGGATCTGGGCTGTGGTTCAGACCTATCTTTGGAATTGACCTACAAAGGGACAAGGGTTCTTGTGTGCCTGGAGTGAGACCGCCCCAGTGCCATGGAGACAGTGGCTCTAGACAGGCTCCCCTCCTCTCCTCACAGGGGACATCCCAGACGATACAAGGGATGAGAGGCAAATAAGAGTGTCTATGGGTTAGGATCTGGTCCCCGCTAGAAGCCAGCGCTGATTACGGCACACGCAGTCAAGAGATGGACGAGCACAACAGTACGAAGTTCCATCCTGCTGTTCCTAGAGGGATCACAGCTGGGCTTCCTTCCGCACTCCACCCTCCAATGCAATTCTAAGTTAGGGGAGAGTTTACTCTACAGGAGGCACCAGTAGCACATGTGCTCAGGAAGAAGAATAAAGGGCAGGACTGCATGTTGGAAACCAAGCTCTGGCTCCCTGGGGAGCCTTTACAGAGCAGAAGTGACCACCCCCACACCCTTCCACTGGGGACCACCATCCTGTCAACAGCACAGGCTTAACTCTGAGCACCGACAGTCCCAGAGAGCTCAACGGGACACATGCTTCACTTTAACTGCATGCTTAGGGGTCAATGGGACTGAGGCCAATCCCACTGCCTTCCTGCTTCACAGTGCTACCTCCCCACTTCTGAGCAGGTCTGCCAGAACATACTGCCCCCTCCCACACCCTGAGAAAGGAGTACTAATTCACTGGGGTTTAACTAACCCAGGGCTCGCTGGGGCCCCGAACCTGAGAGACAGGCCTGGGGTGACCACATTATTCAAAACTAAGAATTCCGAGGGTGGGGAATATTTCTTCCTAAGCTGTAAATTGGTCCTGGGGCTCTGCAGATGTCAGGACAGAAGCAGATGGATTTACAACTGGGCAATTCCCCCCACTCTCTCTGTGCCCCTTAGTCCTCTCTTGCCTGGAGGGAGCTAAAAAAAAAAGGGGTAAACTTAACACAATGCACTTTCCAAACCCTTAGCAAGGTGGGGATCCACAGTGCCAGGTCAGAGATGCCTCTTGACCCAGGGCTCATGTGTGTCAACCTTCTCCTCTCCACTCTGCCTGCTAAAAACAAGTTCCCACTCTCCAGCTCAGGAGAGCAACTACTTAACTCGGTCCTTTAGCCAGGGCAAGTTTCTGGGTTAGAAGACAAGAGTGGCTGGAGTACAGAACACCCGATCATCAGCAACACTCAGGGCATACCAGCTAAGTAGGGAGCATCTCTACGTTGGGTGTGCCAGTGGTCAGTTTCACTTTAAGTTAAAAACCCTAAGACACACAAGTTTTTTACTTCCCTACCTACCATTTGAAGTCACAAGTCAAAGCTCAGTTCTCACCACTGATGGTTGCAGGCACCAGCTGAACTGGCACTACCACCCCAAACCTGCAGAGGGCTGGGGAACAGATTCACCTCAGGAGGGGATGGGTGGGAGGTCAGGGTATGGGGGAGAAGAAACCGTCCTCCCCATGGAAAGGTAGGATCCTCAGCCAGGTAAAGGGCGCAATACCTTTCAGCCCCACGACACCACAGAAGGAAGCAGGAATCCTCACAGAGCCACCTCCGTCAGTGCCAAGAGCCAGTGGGCAAAGACCTACAAAGAAACATGTATTTGCATGGGACCATAAAGACTGTTCACAGCCCTTCCCATACTGCCTCCCCAGCATCTGCAACAGGAAAGAGAGGGCGTGTCGTACACCGGACACTCCCAGCTCTACCAACGGCGATGCTCACCACCTTCCAAATCCCCCCAGAGAAGCCCAACGGCCACCAGCCACTTTTAGAATCATAGAACAATAGAGCTGGAAGAGACCCAAAAAAAAGCCATCAAGTCCAGCCCCCTGCCCCAAGCAGGACCAAACCCTTCAGATCAGCTCTGACAGGGCTTTGTCAAGGCAAGACTTAAACCCCTCCAGAGATGAAGACTCCACTACTTCCCTGGGTAGACCATTCCAGTGCTTCACCACCCTCCTAGTGAAAAAGTTTTTCCTAATGTTCAACCTGGACCTTTCCAACTGCAACTTGAGACCATTGTTCCGTGTTCTGCCATCCGTGACCACTATGAACAGCCTCTCTCCAGCCTCTTTGCAACCTCCCTTCAGTAAATTGAAGGCTACTATCAAGTCCTCCATCAGTTTTCTCTTCTGCAAACTAAACAGTCCCAATTCCCTCAACCTTTCTTCATAGGTCATATGGTCCAGCCCAATTATTTTGGTCACCCTCCTCTATACCCTCTCCAGTGTGTCCACATCCTTCCTATAACTGGGTGCCCCAGAACTGGACACAGTACTCCATATGCGGCTTCACCAAAGCCGAATAAAGAGAAATAATCACTTCTCTGGATCTACTGGCAACGCTCCTCTTGATGCAACATAATATGCCATTAGCCTTCTTGGCTACAGCGGCACACTATTGACTAATGCCCAGCTTCTCATCCACTACAACTCCCAGGTCCTTTTCTGCAGAAATACTACTAAGCCAGTCGGACTTCAGCCTGTAACAATGCTTGGGATTCTTCCAGCCCAAGTGCAGGACTCTGCACTTGTCCTTATTGAACCTCATCAGATTTCTTGTGGCCCAGTCTTCCAATGTGTCTAAGTCACTCTGGACCCTGTCCCTACCCTCCAGTGTATCTACCTCTCCCCCTAGCTTAGTGTCATCTGCAATCTAACCCCTCATCCAGGTCATTGATAAATGTGTTGAACAGAACAGGACCCAGAACCGAACCTTGGGGCACTCCACTAGAAACCAACCGCCATCCTGACATTGGGCCGCTGATCACTACCCGCTGGGCCCAACTTTCAAGCCAGCTTTCTATACATCTTACCGACCATTTATCCAATCCACATTCCTTAACTTGCTGACAAGAATATTGTGGGCGATCATATCAAAAGCTTTGCTTAAGTCCAGATAAATCACATCCATTGATTTTCCCCTATTCACAGAGCCACTTATCTCATTGTAGAAACTAACCAGATAGGTCAGGCATGATTTGTCCTTCATGAATCCATGCTGACTATTCCTGACCACTTTCCCCTCCTCCAAGTGCCTCAAAATGACTTCCTTGAGGAGCCCCTCCATGGATTTTTCCAGGGACTGATGTAAGACTGATCGGCCTATAGTTCCCTGGATCATCCTCCTTCCCTTTTTTAATGATGGGCACTACATGTGCCTTTTTCCAGACATCCGGGATCTCTCCTGATCTCCACGACTTTTCAAGGTAATGGCCAAGGGCTCATCAATGACATAAGCCAACTCCCTCAGAACCCTCAGATGAATTAGGTCCAGGCCCAAGGATTTACATACGTTTAGCTTTTTTAGATAGCTCCTAACTTGTTCTTTCCCCACTAAAGGCTCTGCACCTTCATCCCACAGTGCATCACTTATCGCATTAGTCTGGGAGGTGTCCTTGTCCGCAAAGACGAGGCAAAGAAAGCATTAAGTACTTCAGCTTTCCCTATATCATCTGTCACTGGGTTACCTACCTCATCCAGTAGGGGCTCCATGCCCTCTCTGATCACCTTCTTCTTGGTAACATGCCTGTACAAACTTTTCTTGTTATCCTTCACATTCCTCGCAAGTCACAATTCCAGTTGCGCTTTCATCTTCCTGATAACTGCCCTACATTCTCGAGCTATACATTTATATCCCTCCCTAGACATCTGTCACAGAATCACAGGGCTGGAAAGGACCTCAGGAGGTCATCTAGTCCAGCCTCCTGCTTCAAGCAGGATCAACTCCCACTAAGTCATCCCAGACAGGCCCTTGTCCAGCCGGGCACCACATTTGCCTTCTTCCAGCCATCCAGTATCTCCCCCGATCTCCAAGAGTCTTCAAGGATAATGACCAAAGGTTCGGCTATGACATCTGCCAATTCCCTCAGTATCCTGGGGTGCATTAAATCCAGACCCGTGGACTTGTGCACATCTAGTTTTTCTAGATAGCTCAGAACTTGTTCCTTCCCCACAGATGGCTGCCCTCCACCTTCCCATACTGCATTGTCTAGGACTGTCATGGGGAAGTTGACTTTGTCCGTGAAGACTGAGGCAAAAAAAGCATCGAGTACTTCAGCTTTTCCTGCATCTGTCACTAGGTTACCTCCCTCATCCAGTAATGGCCCCACACCTTCTCTGATAACCTGTTTATTGTGCACATGCCTGTATAAACAGTTCTTGTTACTCTTCACATCCCTTGCCAGCTGCAGTTCCAGTTGTGCTTTCGCTTTCCTGATTACTGCCCAGCATTCTCCAGCCGTATGTTTATACTCCTCCTTAGTCAACTGTCCACGTTTCCATTTCTTGTATGCATCCTTTTTGAACTTAAGCTGACTAAGGATTTCCCTGTTAAGCCAAGCTGGTTGCCTACCATGTTTGCATTTCTTACTATTCAGTGGGATTGTTTGTTCCTGTGCCTTCAGTAAGACTTCTTTAAAATACTGCCAGTTCTCTTCAACTCTTTTCCCCTTCATCTTCGTTTCCTAAGGGATCCTGCTCATCTGGTATCTCAGTCTGCTCTTCTGAAATCAAGGGTCTGTATGTTACTGCTCACCCTTCTTCCTTTCATCCGGATCCTGAAATCTACGATCTCATGGTCCCTGCAGCCCAGGTTCCCTCCCACTTCTATTTCTTCTACTAGTTCTTCCCTGTTTGTGAGCAACAGGTCAAGTTGCGCACGGCCCGTGGTCGGTTCCTTCAGCACTTGTACCAAGAAGTTATCCCCAACATTCTCCAAAAACTTCCTGGATTGTCTGTGTGCTGCTGTATTGGTCTCCCAACAAATGTCTGGATGATTGAAGTCTCCCATGAGAACCAGGACCTGTGATATGGAAGCTTCACTAAGCTGCCTGAAGAAAGCCTCATCTATCTCATCTCCCTGATCTGGTGGTCTACAACAGACACCAACTACATCACCACCTCTGTTACTTCCACCTCTAAGCTTAACCCAGAGACACTCAACTGGATTTTCTCCTTCCTCATACTGGAGCTCTGAGCAGTCATACTGCTCCCTCACATAGAGCACAACTCCTCCTCCTTTTCTGCCCTCTGTCCTTCCTAAACAATTTATATCCTTCCATGACCGTGCTCCAGTCATGTCTGTCCAAGTTTCCACTTTTTGTAAGCTCCCTTTTTGTGCCTAAGTTTTCCAAGGATTTCCCCAGTGAGCCAGTCTGGTCTCCTACCATATTTACTTCTCTTGCTGCGCATCGGGACGGTTTCTTCCTGCACCTTCAATAGGGCTTCCTTAAAATACTGCCAGTTTTCCTGGACTCCTTTTCCCTTCATGGTAGAATCCCAGGGGATTCTGCCCATTATTTCCTCAAGGAGTCAAAGTTTGCTTTTCTGAAGTCCAAGGTGTGTAATTTGCTGCTCTCTTTCCTTCCTTTGGTCAGGATCCTGAAACCTACCATCTCATGATCACTGCTTCCCAGGTTGTCACCCACCTCTACCTTCCCTATTAGTTCCTCCCTGTTTGTAAGCAGCAAGTTGAGCCGCACGTGACCTCTGGTCGGGTCATTCAGCACTTGTACCAAGAAGTGATCCCCAGCATTGTCCAGAAACTTCCTGGACTGCTTGTGTACCGCCGTATTGGTCTCCCAACAGTTGTCAGGGTAATTAAAGTCCCCCATGATAATGAGAGCCTGTGATCTGGAAACTTCTCTCAATTGTTCAAAAAAAGCCTCATCTACTTCATCATCCTGATTTGACGGCCTGTAGCAGACACCAACCACCACATCTCCAGTGCTGCCTACACCACTAAGCTTGACCTATGGATTCTCAACAGGCTTTTCTCCCTCTATGTACTGGAGTTCCAAGCAACCATAGTGCTCTCTTACATACAGTGCAACTCCTCCACCTTTTCTCCCTTGTCTGTTCTTCCTGAACAGTTTATACCCTTTCATGGAAGTGCTCCAGTCATGCGAGTCATCCCACCAAGTCTCTGTTATCCCAACCAAGTCACAGTTCTTGGACTGGGCCAGGGCTTCTAATTCCTCCTGCTTGTTACCGAGGCTTTGGGCATTGGTGTACAAACACCTTAGATAACCAGTTGATCTCCCCGCCCTCTCTACTCAAACCAGGGGTCCGCTTCTGTTGTACATTTAACACCAGGAAAAGCACTCCATGGAAAGGTTATTTCCTTCAGCTGGCTAATCTGTGATCCCAGGCCCCTCCCCCGATGGATTCTGCTCAAAACACCCGGAGGCATTTATCTCTGGCCAGCCTCTCTCAGAACTCCCGCCATGCCCCAGAAACTTTCCAGAAGGCTCCGTCAGCTCCTGAAGTGGCCCCTTCCCCGGCTGGGTTCAGCCCACCTCACCTGCCGCCACAGCAGCTGCTGATCCACTGGAGCTGCCGCCAGTGAAGTGCTGGGGGTTGTACGGGTTCCTTGGGGTGCCATGGAATCTGGAGATTAAAGGAGAGTGCGGACTTTCACAGCGGTCAGACTCCCCTCAGGGAGGGAGAGGATCTAGCAATCATGACTCAAGTAGCCTAGCGTTCCCCACCGGGCACCCTGTGCTGCTCGCTAGGCACCTTGCGGCCTTGAGTCGCACTCCCTACCCTGCAGGCACTCAGACCTTGCCAGGGCGCAGATGTCTCATTGCCCCTGTGCAAGTGACACGTGAGAACGTTCAACAGCTGAGCTGCATCACTGAGGGGTTTTTAAATTGAACTGGCTGCTAAAAAAATGGGGTAAGGGAACAGGGAGGAGAAGGGACTTGCTTACCTGTTGGGGTTACAGCCAGTGACTCCAATTCCTAACTCATGCATGTTTGAGACCCCAATAATGATCGCTCCAGCCTCCCGCATCTTCCTGGTCACCGTAGCATCTTCAGTCTCTGGCTCTGTCCCAAGGTACACTGTTCCCGATCGGTAGTGATAAGGCACCTTAGGAAGAAACAGAAGAGTGCCGTAGGTGTACTGAACATACATGATCCAGGAACTGCTCCACAGCAGCAGGAGAGGGTTCTCTGAGGAATCACTGCACATCTGTTCCCGAGACACAAGGCGCTATGGTGAACTCAGAGCTAGCCAAGCACAATAGCTGCTTTTAGCCTCACAGTTCAGGCAGGGTCCTCGCTTTTTTGCGCTGGGGTTCTCTATGGAGGCTACTTGGAATCAGAGAACCTAAAATCAAATGGTTAATGTTTCCCCTAACTGCTCTGTACAGGGGATGAGTATCAGGATTGGGACAGCACTAAGACAGGTAACAATGACCCATGTCTGCATGAGGCTTGGAGATCTTTGGATGGAAAACGCTTACAAAAATATCCATATTAACTCCAAACTGCTGGCCACGTGGCAAACAGTGACTCTTTTGTGCCACTCCATTCTCCAGATTCATCTATTAGAAGGGGCTGCAGGTTTCAGAAACCTAAACTGGTACTTAGGCACCCAAATAACCGATCTCATTTTTGGATGATGAGGATGAGAATGAACAGAACAGAACACAGTATACTTTGTTATCCAGAAGTGTCGGAAAATGGGGGATTCCAGTTAATCAAATTTTCCGGTTAACAGAGAGGTATACTTATTGGTCACAAATGTTCACTTACAACAGGTAGGTGGCAATTCGAACCTGTACAGTTGCATTCTTGCACAACGCCATGTAAGTTAAATTTTGCATAACTCAGGAAGCCAGGAAACTGACCAGCACAGTGGTGCCAGTCCACAGCTCACAGAGGAGGGGAAACTGACCAGCACTACTGCACTGGTCAGTTTCCCTGCTCCTCTGAGTCCAGGGAGCTGGTGCCTGGCTCTGGGCTGCCAGCCATGCAGAGGAGCCAGGAAACTAACCAGATCTACTGTGCTGGTCAGTTTCCCAGCTCCCCTGAATGGCCAGCAGCCCAGAGCCAGGCACCAGCTCCCTGCTGTTCACTCGCAGTAACCCAAGATAAGCACAACTCAGGTGTGCATATGTCAGGGTTCTATGGTACATGTAACTATATTCTGCTTTCACACATACAGAATCAATGTCCAATCCCAGAGATATAAAAATGCCTTTGATCTCTCTACTCTGACCTCTGTAGGAGCTATACTTGACATTTTCTCTTGCTGCTAGTTAAATGTGCTGTTTATTGCCCCATAAGTTAACCTTTATACACTAAGCACTACAACCGGAAATGCGTTCCAGATGATTTTAGTAATTTTATCCAGTTAATAAAGAAAAAAAAACATATACCGTCTTTCATGAAAATTTCCAGTTAACTGAGAATTCTGGCTACTAAAGGTACACATAAAGCATATATTGTACAGCTGCAGCTCCCACAGATATGGTTATAATTCAGTGACACGTATAGAAAACGCCATCAAATTTCTGACACAGCTGACAAGAGAAATTAATGGCAACCATTACTAGGACACAGGCAGAAAACTGGGTAGGATTTATGAAAGCATTCACTGTTTTTCTAACTGAAATTCAAGGTTTCAGTCCATAAGAAATTTCGGTATTTTCATTTTGCAAATTTGCTTTGGTTATTACTTAGAACAAAAAGCAAAACTTTGGAATGCAAGAAACTTCAGTAAAGATATCTGAAAATTTCCACTTCAGCATCAGGGAAATGGTGTTCCCAAAAAGAATGGGAAATTGACATTTTCGTCAATTTCACACATAGCTACAGAATGCCAGTTTCACTCAGCTGCCACCTGGGCTGCTGTTGTGAAACCAAGAGCCTTCCAAGTTCCCAGAGACCTAGCTCTGACTGGGGCTGCAGACTCCCTGCCAGAACCGCGGACTTTGGAACCCTGGGAGGTTTCCAATGGGAACTTACTTTTGTTCTGGCAAAACATTATGCTTTAGCAAATTGACATTTTCGAACTAACTCTCATCCTAATGACTCCACTCCTTCGGATGTCAGCAGTAAGACTCCAATGACCAGAGTTTGGCCAACACTGAGAACTTTTGGCAATCCAACTCTAGGGGTAAGTTACTGAATCTCAGCTTTGTCAGAATGAGCAGCGTCTCTTTTTCACCTCCAGTACCCTGCTACCTTCTGGGTTTCATGAGTTAAGTGCTGTTAGAAGTTTCATACACCAGATGCGAGAAACTTTTCCTAAGTTCATATTCCAGGATTAGTCTTACAGTTTTAACCTTGCTATTGTAACAGCCTATTCTAGTCTTATTCCTATAATGCCCACACCTTTTTTCAAATATCTCACTGAGATGCCTGCCTTAAAAAACAACCCATGGCAGTGAACTACATAGGCCAATCACTTCTTTTTAAAGTAACATATTTCATTTTGTGCATTTTAAGGTGAACTGCTTTTAAGTGTCCCTCAGCTGAAGGATGCACACGTGTTTATAACCTCACACAATGAAATGCCCACACAAAGGGAACTCACAACTTTCATCTCTTCTTTCAAGCAGACTGGGATTCCATCCAGGAGAGAAAGGGGGCATTTGTTCCTGTAACGAGTAGTGGAGGCTTCCGCCATCTGGAGAGAGAGATATTTTTATCTTAGTTGGAGAATGGGATATAACCAAGAAGATGGGTATGATCAAACTGCAAACTAAGTGGGGACATCTAATGAAATTAATGGGCAGCAGGTTTAAAAGAAATAAAGGAAATTCTTCTCCACACAGTGCACAGTTGACTTGTGGTACTCCTTGCCAGAGGAGGCTGTGAAGGCTAGAACTATAAACAGGGTTTTAAAAAAAGAAAGCGAGATTAATTCATGGAGGATGGGTAAGGAATGGTGTCCCTCGCCTCTGTTTGTCAGAAGCTGGAGATGGATGGCAGGAGAAAAATCCTTAACCTGTGGAGATCTTCCCACAATGGGCCCAGAAGCCCCTCCATCAGGGCTGAGAGGAGAGAAGTAACAGCTGTTGATCAATTATATCAAGGTCATGGGACAAAAGGAGCCACGGGGTGGGGAGAATACTACGGAAGCCACAGAGGAACTGAAAGTGCTGAAATATTAGTTTGCCTCCAGAGTAAGTGAAATCGAGTCATTTCTGGCCCTCTGTCAGGGCGGGAATGTGGAAAACGGGAGAAGGATGAAATATGCACCCTTCATTTCAGCACTCATAAACCCGGATCTGAGAAAAGGTATACAGCCCATCAGAGCAAGAGCCTCTTAAGAGTACCTCATACCCTCTTCTGTAGGGAAAACGCGCACACTCTCGTGATCACTGGATGCTAGGGATAAAGGAGCCCACCCCCACCAAAGGCAGACATACCCTCTGTATCTGCACCCGGTCCCACTCCACAATTGCTCGGAGAGGGGGGCTGGATTTCTCACAGTCTTCCAGTGAAGAGATGATGTTGTTAGCAACCTGTGTGGGTGTCAATTCCCCAGACCTAGAAAACACAGAAGAGTTCAGAGATCCTGTTATGATTCCCACCAGAGACACTGAATTTCTGTTTTCCTGGAAAGTGCTTGACCTCCACCCTGCCCCTAACTCCATCCCTTTCCCCAAGCCCCATCTTCTACCTCTCCCTGTCCTCTCTCCTGCCCTACCCCCAGTGCCTCCTGCATGCTGCTGAACAGCTGATCATGGTGGGCAGAGGAGAAGCTGATCAGCCAGGCCCGGCTGAGCACACAGTGTATTTTCCCCTGGGTGCTCCAGCCACGGCGAATGCACAAATCGGCACCCACAAGTCCCACCTTCCCTCCCCATGGGACTTTCTCTGCTTCCCGTATGTTGTTCTGGAGGAAACCACCCTCTGGCATGAAGGTGTCATGCCATCATCCTTTGTGCTGAGAATCAGAGAGGAATCAATCAATCCAGAGCCGATTAGTGATACTCCCTGGACAGCCAGTGCTACTGAGCAATATGAAGTGCTTCCTTCCCCACTAGTGGTTGTCTCCGGAGCACTGCTTACCCCAGAGAGTGAGACAGGAACTGGAAACCCTCTCTGGAGCCTGGGAACACCAGGATAAACCAGAATGTTGTAGACAACAGAGCTACAGGCAAAACTCTTTTCTTGGCTGTGGAATTCCCTTTGTCCAGGGAGCAGGGTGACTTGAGAGCACAATATGAAAGCCTTCATGGAGCATCCCGGCAAGCAGGCTTGCTAACCCAGTGAGGAGGGCTTTAAACTAGGTTTGCTGGGGGATGGTGACCTAGCTCCCAAGGTAAGTGGGATACCAGGAGAAAACACAAGGAGGAGGGTGCGACAGGGGAGGCCTCCTCATTCACACTGAGAAAGTAGAGCAGTTCACTAGTTATCTTTGGTGCCTGTAGACAAACATAAGCAGCCTGGGAAACAACCAGGAAGAACTGGGGGTCCTGGCACAGTCAAGGAACTATCCTGTGATTGGAATAACAGGATAGGGTAACTCACATGACTAGATGATCACAGATGAGTATAAACTGTTCAGGAAGGACAGGCAAGGAAGAAAAGCTGGAGGAGTTGCAGCACTGTGTGGTAGAGAGCAATATGGTTGCTCAGAACTCCACTATGAAAGGGGAGAGAAACCTAGTGAGAATCTTTGGGTTAAGTTTAGAAGCAAGAGCAACAACAGTGATGTCACTGGGGTGGGGTGCAAGTGGGTCTGCTGTAGGACACCAGACCAGGAGGCTGACAAAGCTTTTTTCAAACAACAAACAGAAATTTCTAGATCACAGGCCCTGGTTTTCACAGGGGACTTCAATCACTCAGACATCTGCTGGGAGACCAACAGAGCAGCACAAAGACGATCCAGGAAGTTTTTGGAGAGTGCTGGACAACTTCCTGACGCAAGTGCCAAAGGAACCAAGCAAGGGCCATGCTAAGCTCAACCTGCTGCTCACAAACAGGGAGGGCTTGCTAGGGGAAGTAGATGTGGGTGGCAACCTGGGCAGCAGTGATCATGAGATGGTTGAGTTCAGGATCCTGACCAAAGGTAGAAAAGAGAACAGCAGAATATGGACCCTGGACTTCAGAAAAGCAGACTGTGACTCCCTCAGGAAACTGATGGGCAGAGTCCTCTGGGAGGCTATCGTGAAGGAAATGGAGTCCAGGAGAACTGGCTGTATTTTAAAGAAGCCTTATTGAGGCTGCAGGAGAAAAATCCAAAAGCCCTGGCTGGGATGATTTAGGGAATGTCTACACTGGTCACTTAGAGCTGAAAAAGTCCCTTTTGTACAAAACCTATGGGAGCGTCTACACTTGACAATGTTTTTTTTTTTTTGGTGCCGTGAAAGAAGCTTCACTGTAAAAAGAAAAACAACTCCAACAGAGGCATACAGCTCTTACCAATGACGTTTTCTTGGTGACATGCAAGTGAAGACACATGCTTGCTCTGTTGGAGATCTAGCCTCCACAGGATCTCTCACATGCCTAGGTGATCACTCCAGCTGGCAACTCTGCTCCTCTGACAGAAGCCAAAAAAACATTCAACCTCATCCCCATAAAGCCCCAGGATCTTGGAAACACCCCTTCATATTTTCTTGGTAAATGCTTGCTTATCTGGCCAGGTGACAATGCCTGCTCCATGTAGCAAATGATCCTCTGCTTGCAGCAATGCTGAGTGACTGGAGCTGATCAACACGTGGAGGGGGGCAGGCAGGATCAGCCCCCCCTTCCTAAGAGACCTATCGTCAAAATGGGAAAAGCTGCACAGTGGGATACGCTGCTCTCATCAGTGATGGAAGTGCTGCAAATCTATACACTCTCTGATACATGTCAAAGTGAGTACAGGTGCCTTCCCAGCCTCTACTACTCACCAGTGCTTTTTTTTTTGGACCTGTTTACCATCACCAGCGATAGTGACAGCACAAAAACCTCCGTAAGAGTAGGCACGGCCTTAACTGGGGTTGGCTCTGCTTTGAGCAGGAGATTAAACTAAAGGACCACCTGAGGTCTCCTCCAACCCTAATCTTCTACAAAT
Organism: Carettochelys insculpta; assembly: GCF_033958435.1. NCBI lineage: Eukaryota > Metazoa > Chordata > Testudines > Carettochelyidae > Carettochelys > Carettochelys insculpta. Next base: position 225,830,097 of record NC_134137.1, read on the forward strand.
CTGTGAGAAGTCAACTTTTGTGCAGGTCTCCCACTGACAATGAGGGCTGCAAACAACCTCACCACATCACTTTCATAAACCACCCCAAAAAGGAGCCGTCTAAAAGTCAATATCCTGGGGAGGGGGAGACACTGCAGTAACACTGCCAAGAATTCTGCTTCATAGATACCAGGTTGATGTTTGGAGATGCACAGAGATGTTATGTATATGAGCACACAGGCAAACACACGCCTCCTACTAGCTGTGGGGTTGCCCCGCTCCCCTTTCCATTTGTTCTGACAGTGCAACGTGTGTGCATGACCCATGGCCAGGAAAGGGTTAAGCATCCTGCAAAATAAAAGGACTCAAATTCTACCATTAGGGACATACAGCTAGTTAAAGGGTATATTTTTGTGTATTTGCATGTATACTGTTAAGAAGTTAAAAATATAATCAAATGGGTTCTGTCTATACTGTATTCATCTCTTTGCAATGTAGAGGAAATCATCTTTGAAAGATGGGCAATGGGACCATGATCTTAATGTAATCCATATAGCTAATTACCAATGTTGCTTCAGAGAGTGTCTATCTGAAAGTCTCCATGATTGTCTGTTGTTCGTGCAGCACTAAAAGGTGAAAAAGCACCTTGAAAAGTGTATTCAAACCCCTTAGGGCCTGATCCTCTCTATCTCAGATCTGCTTGACGCTTTATCAGGGAAAGCCAAAAGTCGCAATTTGAGATCTCCAGGCCCATGTAGATCCCACCCTGAAATATGGACGCTGGACAAGGAACACTGGCCTAATTATGCAAACACTAATTTGCATCTACAAAGCTGATCATCATCTCAGCTATGAACCTGATCTCAGAACTGTACTGTCTGTACATTGATCTTTTAATCAGTACTCTTCTTTTTTAAAATAAATGTTAATTAATAAATACATGCTAATAGCCAGTTCTTGGAGTAAAAACTGCATTATTCGTTAATTTGGGAGGTAGGGCAACCAATCCTTTGGGGGATAGTAGAATTTTATTTGACTTGAGTGTCTGAGTGAAAGCCTAATGATGGGCTGCTTTAAGGGAACTGTGTAGGCTGCTTCTGGATAATCAGGAAGGTATTATAGAAGCTCTTTGTGCTGGCTTTGTAAATCTTAATAACTGACTAACTACCAGATTTGGAGAGTGGTTTCTCTATTCCTTGCAGTTTGGCCCTAATTGAGTAACCTCCACTGGCTCCCCTGGAGCCCCAGTCACAGTGTTAGTATCAGAGGTGGACCTGAGGCATACAGCTTCTAAAATTCTGGTGAAGATTTTGCTCACTGCTTCTTTTAGCCATTTTGTTTCTGCACGGACCAGGAACAAAAGCCACTAAGGCCATGGAGTGCTCTGGCAACCTCTGGTCTGTTCACACTCATTGGGTGGAAAGGTCTCAAACAGAGAAGGCCACCAGCGGGGAGACTCAGAGGAGGTTCTTCAGGAACCACAAGGCTCTGTGCTGTGGTCACCTTCCAGCCGCCCACTCAACAACTGGATGCACTCCCCAGCAGTTGGGGAAAAGTGATGCAAGGACGCTTCCCCTACTTTCCTACATCTCTGAAAAGGCCTCAGACAAACCAGAGTGTTAGGGAGTCAGACACAGGTCACCTACCTAGCAGCACAATGCGAAAGGTTGGAAATCCTGGAAAAGTGAAAAAACCGAGAAAGAGGATTTATGCAGAAGATTAGCATGAAGAACTAGAAGTAATGGGATGTAGCTAGGAGGAGATATAGTTAGGCCAAATTTAGGAAGAGAGTTTCCAAACAAAGATCCATTAGGTACAGGGAACCCTATTAAGCCATAGAGGGGGAAAAATAAGATACACTAATATTCTAGGTCCTTCCACCAATCACTTAATCTCACCTACCTGTAGCAGTTCAGATAGTCCTGGATCCCTTTAAAACAGAACCCAGTGCTGGCTGGCTGAGACCTGCAAAGAGAGAAATAAAAAAGATGGTCAGCAGTCAAGACTTGAGACTCAATGCCAACAAGAGTGCGATGAGGTGCTAACCAGAAAAGCAACATCTAGTACTTTGGATTCCAGTGTTACAACCAGAATCCCTTTCCCACCCAGAAAATCCTCCTTGCCAAAAATCCAACTAACACCTTTGGAGGTGGTCTTTAGCTGTCAGAAATCCCACCATACATAATAGTATAATACCCAAAAATGCCGAAGTGACTTGGAGACAGTCGTGGAATTGAGACTTTCAAGTTATTTAGGGGCATTTGAATATTTTTCCCTATGCTTTTTAAATATGAAACCTGAGCACACCAGACAGGCATGCATTAGAACTAACAGCAACTGAAATCCACAGTTTGTAACAAAATTTGAAAAGTTACTACTATTATCATTATTTATATATGCTAGACATGTTAGAAACTACAACAGCCCTCTTCTTTCCCCCTGAACCTCGCACTCAAACACATCACAAAGAACAAGTCAACATGCATGCTATAAAGCCTAAAAGGGACCTAATCTACTGCTCTCTGTATTTGCTGGTGCGTCATATGTTTCAAAATAGAGACAGATGTACAAATCAGTTAAAACAGGTCAACTGGCAAGACCAACCAATCTGCATTATATATATATGTTCTAAGTACAGATAAAGCTTTCCTAAGCATGTGAGTGATTAATACACCCTTGCCTGTAAACATGTTAGCTATTAAAGCTGAATTACATGCTCTTTAAAAATGTGTCAGAACCTAAAGTGAACCAGTTCAAAACATCTTTTAGAAACACATTTCACTGGTCACTGTCATGCAGTATACTTGGTAGGGAAAGACAGACAGTAGCCCAGAGTAGAGCTTAGAATTGACTGTGAGCAAGCAGCATATTTTTAAAGTTGCTATAACTGATTTAAAACCCATTAAGTACCTAACATGAACCGCATTTAATTCAAAACAACCTTTCCCTGCCCAGTCTAGACAAAGGTTAATGAAGCAGGAGAGCTTTTGGGATGAGAAGGTGCCAAGATAGCTTGGGGAGATAGTGAGTAAGGCCACAAAGTGAAAAAGTAGAGAAAGCAAAGGCTGCTGCATATTAGAGTTCAGAAAACACCCAGGAGGAAAGATTCCTTATAACTTGTGCCATTCTTTAGGGCATATAGAAATTTATTCACTTTATTTTGAAAAACCTAATTTTGTCCCACCTACTGCCTATGATATAATGACTCAACACTGCACTAACACACAACCTCCCTACTTGCAGATCATGCTGACCTTGTCTCCATCAACTGCTTAAGAATTTCCAAGGTGCTTTTTGTGTCAGGATTTTCCTTTCTTCCTTCAACAGCAACCTCTGGCAGAAACGTGGGGTATTCCCAGATATCCAGATAGCGCATGAGAGTGAAATTATTCATCCTGCAAGACAGAAAGAAGGTCACTGCTTGAGCTTCTAGGCCCCACCCTAATGTTTTCATTCAAAAAACATGTTGTTAAACAGAAAACACTCCTGAAACACTCTCCTTTTCAACACTGTGCTTCTCCCAGCCCAGTTCTGCAGAACTACTGGAAGACAATTCTCTCCTTGTGCCACCATGTTGGTCTGCAGAGTTGGAGTGGAAGGATCACCAAGTTATTCATTAATTTGTACATTCCAAGGGCAGAAGGGATCACTGTGATCACTTACACATCTCACCTCCTATATCGCACAAGACTTAGAGCTTCCCCCAAATAATTCCTAGAGCAGCTCTTTTATGTGTCCTCTGCAACGCATAGATCACCATCATGGATTGAGGCCCATACCATTTTATTGTTATTGGGAAGAAAGATCCCAGGAAGAAACCAATGTTATTTAGAAAATACCACCACCAGTGATCAGAGCACTCCTCTGCACTCTTAGTGGAGCACAGTGTGATGACAAGGCTGGTCTTCAACATCTATGCCTATCTGCCGCTGACGACTTCACTGAAACTCATTGAAAGCTTTAACTATCACTGCAAAGTTCTACTCAGCTGAGAAGGGGTTGGGTTTTTTTTTTCTTTCTAGGTTGACTATAATAATTTTTCGTTCCAGTGACCACTGTACTGGGACCAAGATAGCCAGCCAGCTCCAGAGCCTCTGCACAATAGTTCTGACCACTCTGTTAATGGCTCTGGGAAAAATACCACATTACACAGATTTTTACAGAAACCTCAGCTTTGTTAGCAGTGCAAGATTGTAGAGAGAAGATGTGGAACATGCTCTTACCTCAATAAAAATGGCATTACACAAAACTGTCCAAATGCCTGGGTGGAAAAAAAAAAAAAAGAGGACAGGATGAAAACCAGCCTTTCCCCTCTGCCACCCACAACTGGAACTCTATGCCATAATGAAACTATAACACAAGACAAGGATATGAGAATCCCATTCATGCATTCCTGAGAGGGATACTGTTAGGTCATAGATTTGGCCCACATTAACAGAGTCCTCAAAATTCATGATATATGTTCCTTCCGTTCCCTAGCCAAAACACATCAATACCCACCCTTCATGGAGAGAGGCAAAACTCTAAAAGCCACACGCTGACAGACAACAAGGAAAAAGTTATATCTGTCACAAGAAATCCACAGATTCCATTGACAGTTCTTGCAGCTTTCTGCAAAAAAAATACCAAACTGAATAAAAGATTTAAGTTTCTGGTTTATAGAATTCATTGCGAAGAGCTTTCATGATGCCATTAATACCCTGTTGCCATAATACACGTGATCCTGCTCTTGCTTTCTCAACCTTATCATCCCCAAAGTGTTAGACATGTAAACAACCCACCAAAGAATCCAAATATTTGAACTCTAGCTTTGTTTTCCCTTTATGCAAATATTAATAATTCCAGACATTATGCATGCACTGTTAAATCAGAACAGAACAAGATCATGCTTAAAAATTACTGACAGAATTCATGGTATGGAAAATATGTTGAAGATTTCTGCAGGTGTCTCATGTTCATGCACTTAAACAGATAGAATAGACTACATCAGTAATTTGTATTTATGTAGCTCCTTTCTTCTGAGATCTCAACGTGGCATACAAACGTAAACACAGATTAAACCCCTAAGATAGCTCTGTGAGGTTTGGAAATATTGTCATTCCCATTTCACACATGGGGAAACTGAAGCAGAAAGGGGCTATGTGATCAGCCCAAGGGCACAACAGTGAGTCAACAGCAATGCTGGGAAGAGAATTCTGCTTCCCAATCCTGGGTTTAGCCATAAAGACAGCTCCATTAATAAAAAAGGACACATTCCCAGTAGCTAGTTTTTCCCGTCTAGGAACAAGCCACACAATTAAATGGGGGAGAAGAGAGACGTAATTTATGAAGTCCCATAATTTAAATGGCTCTTTGTTCACAGTAACAGAAAGGTAGCCATGTTAATCTGCATTCTAACAAAACTAGCAGTCCGGTAGTATTTTAAAGGCCAACAAAATATTATTGTAATTATTTTGATAATCTTTAAAGTGCTACATGACTGTTGGTTTGTTTTCTTTGTACATAGCTTTAAAAAAGAAAAGTGCTACACCAAAAGTAAAAACATTTTTAAAAAGACCCCTATTTTTGAGCAGATGGAACAGCAAATATGTGTTATCTGGTCACATGCAAAGGTCACCTCAAACTGGGGGTCAGTCACTTATTCCTATCAGTACCCTGCTGTGCACAAATCACATGGTAGCATCAGGATCAGAAGCAGAGAGAGACACCACAGCTAGAGAAGCAGAAATAAAACAATGGACCAAGAAGAGCTTAAAAATTCTCAGGAACTGGCAAGGTGAGATTTCACTGTCTGGATGGTGGAGTCTCACACTCATTTGCTGGCAGGAAAGTTGTAAGCAGCTGGAACGTCATGATTCCTCCAGTGAAAAGGGTTTTTATCCTTGTTCTCAGCTGCAGGCATTCCAGAACAACTTGAGAATGTATTGTAAACAAAATTTCTCAGTCATGGGGCCCTAGAAAGGCCTATCTCCACAATGAGTTCTACTTAAAGTGCCCCACCATTGTAGTAATGTAGATCATCCATGGGTATTTTAAATAACCATGTCCTCTAAACCAGTGATCCTTAAACTATGTTCCACGGAACATCAGCGTTCCATGAACAACTTGCAGGTGTGCCACAAGCGTCTGACACTTTTTTGATATCATGCACTTTTTGTTATTAAAACCAGATAAAAATGTAACTTCATTGCTATGGTACCTGATTAAATTACTTCATTTTGGTTTTGTTGTGCCTGTTTTTTGGACTGCCCACAAGTTCTTTTAAAGAAAATTTTCATAGGTGCTCCATATAAAAATATTGTGTGGTGTTCCATGCTCCCAAAAAGCTTATGAAACACTGTTCTAAACCCACTCAGAACAGCCAAACGTCCACTCTATAGGGGTGTAAGTTTATTTTATTCCAAAAGGTTTTCAATGACAAAGTTTACATAACTGGACTAGTGAACTCTCCAGCGCAAACAAATACTGTTCACTCTTCTGTTCACCTACCAGCATCTGCACCATTAAAGCCTGATCAGAATATTTCCCAGTCAACTGTTTAAATTGGCCATGGTTAGGAGGAGCCTCGTCCGTACGATCTCTCACGCACAGTGAGATGCAGAAACAGACAAATCCTGATCACTGTACACACGAATAGTTCCACTTGCATCAATAGGACTACTTGTGTGAGTGAAGCTAGCTGGATTTCATCCCAGTCACAGATATCCTGCGTTCCCCGTTCAAGCAGCAGTTATGAACAAGGAAGGGGGGAAAATATTAGATTTTTAAATTGTAAAATATATCTCGGTGTCCTCTCACTGACTAGCACTGGAACTAAAATGTAGACGTTTTAAATAGAAGGGACAAGCCAGACTTTACACAAATTTAAGAAACAGCTTTCGAACTGTAAGGATAGTCAAGCACCAAAACAGGTTTCCCCAGGAGACTATGGAATCCACATCACTGGAGTGTTTTAAGAACAAGATGGACAAATAGGATAATCTAGGTTTAATTAGTCTGGCCTCAGAGCAGGGGGCTGTACTTGATGTCCTGCTAAGGCACATGACAGCCCTAGATGGTTTTGATTTTATTACTGAATGCCAACGAGTTTCATGATCATAGCATCCTTCATCCCTTCTAGCTGTGGTATCAAAGCAGTGTTGTTTAGTGGTCTGAACGCATCAGTGGAAGTTAAGAATGTCTTGTTTTCTGATTCCGAGTATATCATTAACGAGTGCACAGTTAGGGTCTGTCTACACAAGGCTACCCCAAAGAGACTATTAGAAAAAGGAGATGTATTTTTAACATGTCTAAAGCAAGGTCAACACTACACTACCGACCAACACTGGCATCAATAAATTTTTCACTGGCGTGAAGAATCCCCATCCCTAAGCGATAAATTGATACTGGTCTAACTCCCCACCCCCAGCCCCTCCTGCCCCCCACTGACAATGCTACATCCACCAGAGCTCTTCTCCCACCAACATAGCTACCACTTGGGGAGGTATATTAATTACATTCCAGAGAGAGTTCTCTCCTATCAGGCTTAAGATCATCTTCACTTAAGCCCTACAGCTGTGCAAATTTATGGGTGCACCTGCGCCGCTGCAGTGTTTTAAATGCAGACCCACGCTAGATTGTAGTTCTACAGCTGCTTTATCCTTCCTTCAATTTTGACAGGGGCTCGCTTAACAAAGGTTGCAAAAGGCACCTCTTCACCTTGAGTTTTAAAGTCTCCTAGCTTGCTTGGGCTGCTCCCCTCTCTTTACTGAACTGAATTTATTTGGGTCTACCACCCTGGAGGAAGGACGGGGTGGGGGAAGTCAGCAGAGGTAACAGCTATAACCCAATTGGCAAATGGCACGGGGGCCAAAGTCCATTGCTGGGGCCGGCTCCTGGAGCCAGGCAGGCACTCACCGTGTTAGCCACATGGACAAAGAGGCGCAGGGGGAAGCCAGACAGCCGGGGACCCCACTAGAGAGAGACAAAGAAAGACAAGGACTGCGGTGGGGAAGCTGGCACTGGGCAGGGATGGGAGGGTGGATGGAGCCCCCTGCCTCAACCCACCACCAAGCCCTGTGCCTGCCCCCTTCCCCCACCCCAGGAGAGCCCCCCCCACCTCACCCCACTGCCCCCAGGGGAGCCCCTGCCTCATCCCACTGCTTCACAGCCCCGCCCCTTGGGAGCCTCCCGCCTCACCCCACTGCCCCCATGGGAGCCCCCGCCACACCCTCTGTGCCCCCGCCGCTGGGCTTAGCCGCCCGGCCCGCCACTCACTCCGTCCCGCGGGGGCTGGGGAGCGCTGTCCCCGGCCCGGCCCGGCTCCCGGCGGTGGAAGGCAGCGCGGCGGACCGCCGGGCAGCGCCGCACGAAGGCCAGGTAGAAGCCCAAGAGCGCGACCGCCACCGAGAGCAGCAGCAGAAGCAGCACCATGGCCGGAGCAACCGGGCGCTGACAGGGACAAGGCGGTGTCTGCTCCTGAGGGGCCGAGACAAGCTGCTCACGTGGCTTTACGGCGCCGCGCAGGACGTTGCCCTGGGCTGGGAGATTGCAGTGGGAAGGAGGCGGAAGGACAGCTGGGAGGTTGCACGGCGGCTGCACGCGGGAGGGAGGAGGGGGGACAGCCGGAGATGTGCCCAGGGCTGAGGCACTGCAGCGCCGGATGTTGCTCTGCACGGGAATGTCACACAGTAGAGGGCTGGCCCAGGGGGCTGCTAGGACACAGGGCACCAGGGTTGCCGAGAAGCGGGTGAGGCCGAGTTGTCCCCGGGGGGGTTGGGTATAGTGCCCAGAGAAGGGAGGAACTGCAGCCGGGCGGGTGCTCGTAAGAGGTCAAAGTGGCTACCGGGAGGTGGGTTGTAGGCTGCAGAGCAGGTGAACACAGTAGCGGGTTTGTGGGGAAGATAGATGAGAAATATGGTTTTTTTTCTTCCAATTTCTCTCTTTGGTGCCATAGGCAGCACTTATTGCAGTCAATTTCACTTTTCCCCCATAAACTCAGTTATGTCACAGCCTTTTTAAGAAATACCCACGTGCAAATCTTTGTGTAGCCCCAATCTTTCTATTAGAGGTTGAACCTCTATAGTCCAGCACCTGCTGGACCTTGCCAGTGCTGAACCAGAGAATTTGCCAGGCCAGGGGAAGTCTATGTTGTCTAACACATTATCAACATTTCCATCCTTAAGGGACCCTTACAAGAAATTTAGGGGTAAATTAGAGCTAAATAACAGCACAGAACACTGAGAGCCAGGGCTGCTGGTTGTAAACAAACTTTATGGGACCATGAGAACCTGGAAATACCCATAAGAAGTGATCGTCCGGCTAAGTAAAATCATGCCAGTTTACAGATCTTGCCAGAGGACGGGGCCAGACTAGAGAGGTACAACCTGTGCCCACCTAATCACCATTGTAGTGTGAATATCAATTAATCTTGGGACGATTCACATGCATAAAGCAAGTACATAACTTAGCAGGCTCCAAGCCCAATCACTTTCCTCCGTTTTGTTTTTCTCAAAACAACCTGAGAGAAACATATACATGGAAAAAATTATGGTACATATGGTCACAAAGGCTATTTTAAACTTTTTTTCCTTTTGACTTTTTGTGAGGACTCCGTTTCTAGTTATCATAGAATCATAGAACAATAGAGCTGGAAGAGACCTAAAAAAGCCATCGAGTCCAGCCCCCTGCTCTAAGCAGGACCAAACCCTGATCAGCCCCGCCAGGGCTTTGTCGAGTCGAGACTTAAACACCCGCAGGGATGGAGACTCCACTACTTCCCTGGGTAGACCAGTCCAATGCTTCACCACCCTCCTAGTGAAAAAGTTTTTCCTAATGTTCAACCTGGACCTTCCCAACCGCAACTTGAGACCATTGTTCCGTGTTCTGCCATCCGTGACCACTGTGAACAGCCTCACTCCAGCCTCTTTGCAGCCTCCTTTCAGTAAGTTGAAGGCTGTTATCAAGTCCCCCCTCAGTCTTCTCTTCTGCCGACTAAGCAGTCCCAATTCCCTCAACCTTTCTTCGTAAGTCATATGCTCCAGCCCCCTAATTATTTTGGTCGCCCTCCGCTGGACCCTCTCCAGTGTATCCACATCCTTCCTATAAATGGGGGCCCAGAACTGGACACAGTACTCCAGATGCAGCCTCACCAAAGCCGTATAAAGAGGAATAATCACTTCTCTAGATCTACTGGCAATGCTCCTCTTGATGCAACCTAATGTGCCATTAGCTTTCTTGCCTACAATGGCACACCGTTGACTCATGTCTGGCTTCTCATCCACTACAACTCCTAGATCCTTTTCTGCAAAACTACTACCAAGCCAGTCAGACCTCAGCCTGTAACAATGCTTGAATAGTAACAGAGAGGAAGCCATGCAGTCTATACACTATCAAAACAAAAAGCAGTCAAGTAGCACTTTACAGACTAGCAAAATAGTTTATTAGGTGAGCTTTCGTGGGACAGACCCACTTCTTCAGACCATAGCCAGACTAGTCTGGTCTGGTCTGACTATGGTCTGAAGAAGTGGGTCTGTCCCACGAAAGCTCAGCTAATAAACTATTTTGCTAGTCTTTAAAGTGCTACTTGACTGCTTTTTGTAACAATGCTTGGGATTCTTCCGGCCCAAGTGCAGGACTCTGCACATGCCCTTATTGAACCTCATCAGATTTCTTGCAGCCCAGTCTTCCAATTTGTCTAAGTCAGTCTGGACCCTGTCCCTACCCTCCAGTGTATCTACCTCTCCCCCTAGCTTAGTGTCATCCGCAAACTTGCTGAGAGTGCAATGCAACCCATCATCCAGGTCATTGATAAATATGTTGAACAGAACAGGACCTAGAACTGAACCTTGAGGCACTCCACTAGAAACCGACCGCCATCCTGACATCGAGCCGTTGATCACTACCCTCTGGGCCTGACCTTCCAGCCAGCTTTCTATCCATCTTACCGTCCACTTATCCAATCCACATTCCTTTAACTTGCTGAAAAGAATATTGTTGGAGACCGTATCAAAAGCTTTTCTAAAGTCCAGATAAATCACATCCATTGATTTTCCCCTATCCACAGAGCCACTTATCTGATCGTAGAAACTAATCAGATTGGTCAGGCATGACTTGCCCTTCATGAATCCATGCTGACTATTCCTGATCACTTTCCCCTCCTCCGAGTGCCTCAAAATGACTTCCTTGAGGAGCCCCTCCATGATTTTTTCCAGGGACTGATGTAAGACTGATCGGCCTATAGTTCCCTGGATCATCCTCCTTCCCTTTTTTAAAGATGGGCACTACATTTTCCTTTTTCCAGTCATCTGGGATCTCTCCCGATCTCCACAACTTTTCAAAGATAACAGCCAAGGGCTCGTCAACAACATAAGCCAACTCCCTCAGAACCCTCAGATGAATTAGGTCCGGGCCCATGGATTTATGTACATTTAGCTTTTTTAGATAGCTCCTAACCTGTTCTTTCCCACCAAAGGCTGTCCACCTTCATCCCACAATGCATCATTTATTGCATTCGTCTGGGAGCTGTCCTTGTCCGTGAAGACAGAGGCAAAGAAAGCATTAAGTACTTCAGCTTTCCCTACATCATCTGTCACTGGGTTACCTACCTCATCCAGTAGGGGCCCCACGCCCTCTCTGATCACCTTCTTCTTGCTAACCTGCCTGTAGAAACTTTTCTTGTTGTCTTTCACATTCCACATGAGTCGCAATTCCAGTTGCGCTTTTGCCTTCCTGATAACTGCCCTGCGTTCTCGAGCTATATGTTTATACCCCTCTCTAGACATCTGTCCCGGTTTCCAGTTTTTGTAAGCTCCCTTTTTGTGCCTAAGTTTTCCAAGGATTTCCCCAGTAAGCCAGTCTGGTCTCCTACCATATTTACTTCTCTTGCTGTGCATCAGGACAGTTTCTTTCTGCGCCTTCAATAGGGCTTCCTTAAAACACTGCCAGTTTTCGTGGACTACTTTTCCCTTCATGGTAGAATCCCAGGGGATTCTGCCCATCAGTTTCCTGGAAGAGTGAAAGTCTGCTTTTCTGAAGTCCAAGGTGTGTAATTTGCTGCTCTCTTTCCTTCCTTTGGTCAGAATCCTGAATTCTACCATCTCATGATCACTGCTTCCCAGGTTGTCCCCCACCTCTACCTTCCCTATTAGTTCCTCCCTGTTTGTAAGCAGCAGGTCGAGCCGCACGCGACCTCTGGTCGGGTCCTTCAGCACTTGTACCAAGAAGTGATCCCCAGCATTGTCCAGAAATTTCCTGGACTGCTTGTATACTGTCATATTGGTCTCCCAACAGATGTCAGGGTAATTGAAGTTCCCCACGATAACAATAGTTGATGAGCTGTTCTGCTTGAAAGTGCCAGTGATAAGCAGTGTCTTACGAAGGGCGCTTTAATCTCTTTATTTCAAACATCGGACAAGAAACCCCGCAAATGGGGAGACTCCTGGGGCTTTGCAAAGTTATCTGAACAGCAAGGGCTGCTTTGTGTGTTATACTAGCAGCAGGGACCAGTGGCTTTCCAGAAGGAATGGAAGAAAGCCATTGAACCAAACTGCCAAGCTTTTGATGGGAACCCACTTCACATTGGTGGCTGCAGGAGCATCTCTGGTTCTTTTGCAAGCCTGCAAGCTAGTTTACAGGAACACAGCCTCCCAAGCGCTGGCCTAGGACGAATGCTAGGGCAGTCCAGCCTCTCATCCAATCCGCAGCTATGAGCTGCGTCTAACCAATGAAGGAAGCCGTCTTGTGAAACCAGCCAATCCAACGCTGCAGGGAGGAGCTGGCGAAATGCAATCAGCCAATGACACGGCTCCTCTCTCCAGCCTTCCGGGACTATGCTGCTAGCAGGGAGGGGGTTTCCCGTCGCGGCTGCCGGCCTGGGCTGAGCCGCGGGGTGGGGAGTGGGTTTCGCCCCCCCGGGAGAAGAGCAGCTGGAGATCGCGATGTCTCGCTTCTTGCAGGCCCTCTGCAATAAACCCAAAGGCAGGACGAGCGGGCCAGGCATTAAAGAGAAGGATTTGCACCAATGGGGTCTGGCAGGTTAGTGGGGATGGCTTGAGCTATTGTTCAGGCATGAGGGTGCGTTGATGGCAGATGCCAGTGAAGAGAACATAGTAGTTATTACAATCCGGTGCAGAGCAATTCTCCATTCTGCCTTTTCGCACATGCTACATCATAGCTGGGAGCTGTATTTCAGTCCGCTCTCTGGGGTTGTTTACTGAGACTGTTGGAGGCTGTTCGTGCTTTATAGCATGGGAGGGTCACAGTTTCCAAGGCAAGGTATTGAAGAAAAGAATACAGGAGTCCTTAATGTTTGTTTTATAAATTACTTTGAAGTGGCTGCTATAATACAGTATTTGTCTTTACTGGGCCTTCCCATGTTTTGAGTGTAGAAAATCCAGCAAATAGCTTGTTTAGAATGTTTACCACGTAGTAGTAAACACCAAGGCCAAGAGTGGTTGCCTGATGTTAGACTCGTAAGTCCATAGCTGAACACCTGAATAAATGGCCTGAGTTGAAAATGAGACTACATTTTAAGGTGTCTGAATATAGTCGTACTTTCCACTGAGGCTCCAAAGTACACATTTAGGCATTTAAATACATGCTTGACTTTGGACACCCACTTTTGAAAATTTTGACCTAGATGTCTCAAGCTGGGTATCGAATCAGTTGACATTCCTAGACTTCATTCTCTAATCTACTTTGCCTGTACTACATGGTGAGTTTATGGCAGAGTTCAGAACAGAACCTAGCTCTTTTACCTCCCAGTCGTGTGCTTTAATAACAGAATCATCCTCCATCTCTCTTAAAGGCAGGCAGAAAGACAGATTAATAAAATTGCCTTATGAATAGTCTTTTATAGTAATGTTTTCAGTGAGTGAGAACAAATCGCAATTGATGACAACCAAGGAGGAAGCTAAAGAAATCTGGGAACATATGGATTTATTTATATCTATTTTGCTAAACAATCATATAGCAAGAAGTATTCATGTAGAAAGCTCCAGGTGGCTATTTTTACAATACACTAAGCTCACAGTAACAAGGGGTGTGTCTACGCTAGCTGGCTACTTCGAAGTAGCTGGCACAATGTCGAAATAGTACGCGTCGCGTCTACACGTGCCATGAGCTATTTTGATGTTGAAATTGACGTTGGGGGCGAGACGTCGAAATCGCTATTCCTATCCGAAGATGAGAATAGCGCCCTACTTTGCCTTTCAACATCGAAATAGGGCATGTGTAGACGATCCGCGTCCTGCTACATCAAAATAGCAGGGTCCTCCATGGCGGCCATCACCTGAGGGTTTGAGAGATGCTCTTTCCAGCCCCTGCGGGGCTCTATGGTCGCCATGTGCAGCAGCCCTTAGCCCAGGGCTTCTGGCTGCTGCTGCTGCTGTTGCTGCAGCTGGGGGTCCGTGCTGCGTGCACAGGGTCTGCAATGGGTTGTCGGCTCTGTGGACCTCGTGCTGTGCAGGGCGAGTGTGTCTGGGAGGGGCCCTTTAAGGGAGTGGCTTGAGGCTTTTCTGGCCCCTTATTTCGATGGGGAGCGCTTGTGTGTGTGGACGTTCCGCATTTGCTTCTGGGGCGGCTCCTTTCGATGTTCGTCGTCGCTACTTCAACGTTGAACGTCGATGGCACCAGCCCTGGAGGACGTGTAGACAATACATGTCCAAGTAGCCTATTTCAATGTTCTTATGTCGAAATAGGTTACTTCAACGTAGTGTGCTAGTGTAGACGTAGCCAAGGTGTCAGTAACAGAAAAGTAGACCATTCTGTTCTTCAATTTTTTGCCAATAATCATAGTACCCTAAAATATCCCCCTTCAATATTTCCTCCCCAGAATCACAGCAGAGTTCAATGTATTCCATCCCCAGAGCAAGAAAATATAAGCTTTGTAGCGTGGCTTGGAGGTTAACAAAGCTGGCATCTGGTAGGCCAATGGGTATGAAGGTTCCAAAGTTGAGGACATGTCATGGAAAATTCCACTCAAAACTTTCCCTGCTATTTAATTTGTGGAGGGAGCAGGTCATGCATTCCTTTCCCTGACTTCAGTTGCAGCAGTTTAACGTTTGTAGAGAAGTGATCTACCAAGCAGGCAGGTCTGAAATTATTTAGGGATTTACTAATGAAAACCAGCGCCTTAAACTCCACCTCAAAACTTACTTGGGTTGTCAATGTGTACTGTGAAATACCAATGCTGTGTGCTCTGGGTTGGCAGGCAGGCATGTCCTGTGTCAGTTTTAGCTTCTGGCTGTAATGCTGTGTTGAGTGCATTACGGTAGGATCTAGCTTTACACTGTTTGCTTTTATTACTAGGTATCCAGCTACGTTCCTACCAAATGGAAGGAGTGAAGTGGCTAGTAGAGTGCTATGAAATTCAGCGTGGCTGCATCCTGGGTGATGAGATGGGTCTTGGAAAGACTTGTCAGGTGGATTTTTCTCATTACTATACAAATAAACAACTTGGCCCAATTTCAGTTTTCCCGTTTGCTTGTTCTTACAAGAAGGCAGAAAAATGCCAAAGATCAAATCAAGGTCCAAATTCTGAAGTGCTTACTGCAAAGATTAAAGTCTGAATCTTGATGCCTAGAGTCCTTACCCAGTGAAAAGCTTTCCTGGGGTCAAAGGGAATTTTGCCAAAGTAGCACTCAGCAACAATTTCATTTATTTTATTTTTATTAAGACAAAATGATCTTCTGTAAAGAGACTCTTCATTGAACATTGTGATCAGAAATAATAATAGCCATACACGACACACTAATGTTAAGATGTAAAAACAACATACTGTCAATATAATGGTGATATAATTTTTATGCAACTCTGGGGAAGTTCAGTTCTAGGGACAGAGATGGGTAAAACTTGTAGATTCTTCATGTTGATTTTTGGTGACTTTTTCATAACAACTCTTGTAAGTTTTGTTAGAGATTTGGAGAATGAGTGTGACATGAATGTTCATCTGACATTATTTCAGATGCATGGAATATTAAGTGAATTGTTCTAAAAATGACAAAATTAGACACTCTTCTGTCTTCGTGGGAGAGAAATGGAGGGGCGGTGTTTAGGTGCCAGGGTTTTCTAGTTGCTGGAAAATAATCTCTTTCTCTGTCTGTGTGTGTCCTAGACAATTGCTCTGCTTGTTTATTTAACTGGAAAGTTAAACAAAAGGCTGTTTCTGATTCTTTGTCCTCTATCTGTGTTGAGCAACTGGAAGGAGGAGCTGGACAGGTAAGCCTTAGCAATTATATCATTATCTTAGCTTAGTTGCAAATAGGGTTGTCAATTTTATTTGGATGTATTCCTAGAGATTGCACATACTGCCAACAAAATGCATTTTGCGTGTGGACGTTACACCAGTTTTGTCGACAAAACCGGGGTTTTGCCATCAAAAATTTCTAGTGTAGCTGTAGTCATACAGAAGAGACTACAGCTACCAAAAGCACTTCAACAGACTGCTTTCAGGTGCCTGTGACTTCTTCCATTTCAGTGGTTTGATTTTTCTTAAAACTTCAGCAGCCAGTATGTGCTGCTTAATAATTTCTGTGCAATTTAAGCTATTTTAATAGACCATAAAAAGTTTGGTCTTTCCACATATGTTGCCATAATTCCAAATTTAATTTTAAAGAGTAGTATTCTTTTAAAAATGAAAATAAAAATCCATTTTTAATTTATCTGTTTCAAAATCATCAATTTTTACCTACCCTGTCCCTTTCTAAAATATCTGTTGAGGTTCAAACAGGAACTATTCTAGGGCAGCCCTTGCA
Source organism: Carettochelys insculpta (assembly GCF_033958435.1). Taxonomy (NCBI): domain Eukaryota; kingdom Metazoa; phylum Chordata; order Testudines; family Carettochelyidae; genus Carettochelys; species Carettochelys insculpta. The sequence continues at coordinate 225,846,809 of NC_134137.1, forward strand.
ATTAGGTACGTCTGCCTAGATGATCGTGGTAGACCCTCCCTTGCATCTAGATTTTTGAGTCTGTGAAAGCTGTGGCACAAAACTGCCCCATTCGCAATGAGAAGATAGGGTTTTTACACCACGGTGGTGCATCATTCTGTCCCCAATGTGAATGTTACCATCGATGAAGATATTGAGTGTCTGATGGCTCAACTACGACCTGCACTTTCCAGCTCTTATTAATTTGGGTTGCAGCCTCCATGCTCGTTATCCCTTAGGCAGAACTCCCTGAAGAAACTATTCAGTCTGCACTCAAAAGTGTGCACGACTGTGCATGCGTAAGTCAGGCATGACAAACACTCTTACAAGTGCTCAAGTAACACAGACTTCCTCATGTGCATTGAATGCACTAAATGTGCAGGGCCCAAAGGTCTGACCCTGAGGGCAGGTCTACATTACAGCAGAAGGTCAATTTAAGGGACACAATTCCAGCTGGGTTAATTATATAGCTAAAGTCGATGTACCTTAATTCAGGCTTCTGTGCTGTCTCCTCTAAGCAGGGTTCAATAGGACCACATGCTCCTCTTGACTTCCCTTACTCCTAATGGGCCAGGAGTATCAACACTGATGCAGGTGCCCTGCACGTTTTATTTATCACATCCCTACTAGATGTGCGAAATCAAACTCCAGAATAGCAAGCATGGCAGAGTGGCTCTTCCCTGTAGTGAAAACATGCCCAGAGAGGAGGGTCAGAGGACTGGAATCAGAGGGTGAGGACAGGACTTCAGACGATTTGCAGAATCTTCTCAAGATCAGGGTATGCAGTTTCAGATGCAGTTTAGACAGAATTTCTTTACCGAGGGGACGGCTCGGAGAATATGGCTCAAAATGCCTAACGATGTAGACAAACAATGACTCTCCTTCCGAGAGGGGAGCTAAGCAGATGGTTTGGGTGGGGAAGTGAGAAAGAGAATTCCATTATCATGACTCCTTTAACTCCACACTCTCAGTATTTCTTATCTTCCTCTCGCTCCATCTAATAAAGACGATGGGGCTAGGTCTGCCCTGTGCGGAGCAGGAGAGGGGTGGGTACTGCTGGATCTTAAGATTCTGAGATTTTGGGGGGGCTCGTTCTTGAACTACTGGCTGAGGGAAAAATTCTCATTGACTTCAGTGGAAGGAGAGAGTTCTGGACTGGCATTACAATAAAGGGGGCAAGGAAGGAGGGTTTGAGGCACTGAAGGATTGTGCCTAGCTGGTAATGCGGGAAGAGTGCCAGGCTTCTCCTGACACCCCTGGAACCTATGGTGGTGTTAAAGGAGCTGTACTTTGCAGATGGGAATGAGGTCACTTTTTGATGTTAGCTGTAGGTTTGCTTTTGAGGTGCAGGTTGGAGGTTGAATCAGGGCTGGAGCTCAAGTTTGGGGTTGCCCGCATCTGTCTGCCCTTTTTGAGATTTTTTTTCCGGCTCAAAATGGTGGAACCCCCTGAGTAGGGACCTACCACGTTCACAGTTGTGGAGAGACGCCACAGACCATGAAACCTGCTCTCCCACTGTGAAATTGGCCTTTGTGTGCTTTTCCCCATCTGATACAGATTTTGTGGGGGAGACGAGTGTTTCTCGAATTGGGAGTCTAATCCCAAAAGGGAATTGCAGGGGGTCTGATCTGAGGGAGGTTCCAATATGGTGCTGCCTTCAGAGCCAGGTGCTTGCAGCGCTGTGGCTTGTGGCCAGGCACACAGCTTTGCAGGCAGTACCCCTCCAGCAGTAGGACCAGCAATACCATATCCTGCCATCCTTAGTGCTGCGCTGCTGGTGACTCTGCTTTCATAGGGAGCTGCTGGCCAGCAGCCGCTTCTCTCCAGATGCCCAGGTCTGAAGGGAGCAATGCCACCAGCAGAAATGCAGGGGTCAGGATAGCAGTGTCTCAACCCCCATGTAGTAAAAACAAAGCAGCCGTCCAGTAGCACTTTAAAGACTAACAAAATAATTTGTTAGGTGAGCTTTCATGGGACAGACCCACTTCTTCAGATCACAGCCATACCAGAGCAGACTCAATATTTAAGGCACAGAGAACCGAAAATCTGTTACTATTCCCCATGCCATAACTTTGTGAGCCCCAGAAGAAACTCCTTTTTTGCATCATGATCAATGTTCTTCCTAATTTTTTCCCTCCGTGGGCAGAATAAATTGTGTTGTGTGCACTGAGGCATGTGCGGCTGTGCCCCACCAGTAGAAACACATGCTGCCAACTGAGAGTGCGTGTGGGTGTTTTGTTAATCAGGCAGCACCAGAATCTCTCCTGGGTGGTCACCCAGTGCTCAGCTTACAGAGAACGCTGGTCAGGACCCTGACAATTACAACACCATGACATTGGGATGAAAACAGCTCAAATCATGACATTTACAACTTTTGAAATCATATGACAATGAGATTGACCACATGGACTGTGAATTGGTAGGATCCTACCTAAGAGACTGTTTGCTATCACAGGGTTTCCCATGTTGACCATTAGGAGCAATGAGAGATTAGCCATTCTCATGAGGTTTGGGGCTCTACCAAGCCAGAACCATAAAATAGGGTCCAGCCTGGATTCAGACCAGTCTGGGTAGGTTCAGAGCAATTAGGGGCATTCAGTGGGCCACGTGCAACCCTCTGGGGCTCCACCTGCAGCCCACAGATGCCTGCCTGCCCCTTCCCTCGTGTGCCTCTCAGGCATCGGAGCCCCACACTTCCTACTCATCTCCCCTCCCTCCCAGTACTTTGGGAGGAGATGCAAATGGTGTGGTTTGTGCTCTGTGCCCACCCCTCCTCCTTCTTCCCAGAGCTGGAATGATGCAAGTCGGCTGGAAGGGTGGGAGAGGAGCAGGTGAGTGAGTGTAGAGCTCTGGCTCCCCAGAGTGTGAGAGGCAGGTTAGTGGGGGAGCTGAGTTGGAGTCCCAGTGGACCGTGGGCAGCTGTGGCCACCGAGGCAAAGGAGAACCAGTCCTGTGGCCCACCCACTCTTGATGATTGCCCATCTCTGGTTCAGAGTCAAAGACTGACTCCAGCCCCAACCTGAAGGCTTTTGGATTTGAGTTTGCGGTTTTGGCCCTTCTCTGGTTTACACACTAGGTTTGGTGGAGTAGATTCAAAGCAGACTGTGCCCTTGACTTACACCAAAGCCTCAGCCTAGCTCACCCTTTCTGTTGTTCTAATGAAACAGATTTGCTCCAGGTCTTTCCTGTGTGGCGTATGCAGGAGACAAGGAGGAAAGGGCCAAGCTGCAGTTGGACCTGAAGGCACATTCTCATTTCCACGTGCTGTTAACTACATATGAGGTAGGAACATTCCCAGTGTGTGGGACATGGCTTCATTCCCAGCTGGAGCCTCTTACCAATTGCATCTAGTAGAGGTTTTTGCTTGAATTTACCCCCTTCCCCTTCATCCCTGTCAATTGATGCTGTAGGACCCTCTTCTGTGTGCCTTATTCACACAGCACCCTGACGCTAGGGCTTTTCTCCAGGGAAACTCCCATCAAAGGACGGAGGAGTCTGAGCTGAATAAAGAGTGCTGAACAGAGCCCACGGTTACGACCAGTCTTGTGCGTAGTGCCACCAATGGGAACAGAAATGAAGCTCATTAGAACAGGATCTGTCCCTGCATTACTGCTTTGGCTCTCCTGCAGTTATTAAACCAGTGTTCTGTTGCTTAATTATGCTGGGGGGGAGGGGAAATAAATATCTTTTCCATTATTAATCGTTCCTCATGGGACTGATTTAGCACCATTAGCTCGATATGCTTTTAAAGATAAACACACCAGCTTGAATCTAGTACAGTGAAAGTCTCCCCTTTGTCTCCCCATTTGCCTCCTCTCACTTCCTTCATTGCTTCTGCCCCTTTGCTTTCCCTGTTTTGGGGTCCCTCATTTTCTCTCCTCCCTTAAGTCTGGTGTACTCTCTCCTCCTGCCCACTTTCAATCCTCCTTCATCCTGATACTTGTCCTGAGGCACTAAAGGGGACTTTCACTTTGGAGCAAACTTGAGAAAGCCCCTCCTGTAGACAAATGCATTCACTTGACTAGTAATTCTCTTTTCTCGGTGCTGTTGCCCACGATGAGGTCTTTGCTTTTAATACAGTTTGAACCTCTCTCGCCCGGCACCCTCAGGACCTGACTGGTGCCGAATGAGAAAATTTGCCAGAGGTCAGTGTTGTCTAGCAGCATTACCAACACTTCTACTGCTTACTGAGCTCTTAGAAGACATTTAGGGGTAAATTACAGGTAAATAACAGCACAGAACACTGAGAGCCAGGACTGGTGGCTGGAAACAAACTTTATGGGACCACGCGAAACTTGGCCACACCCATGATAAGAGGTCATTCAGCTAACTAAAATAATGCCGGATTACAGATGTTATCAGATGAGAGAGTGCCAGATTGAAGAGGTTAGACCTGTAAGGGCTTTTCTTTTGGCTCAGTCCTGCTTCTCCCTTTTGAAGGTAGACACTGTGTGCTTATGATATTAGCAAATAGTTTTGATGGCACAAATTCATCATTATCACTTATTTTAATGGAGGGTCAAAGAGGAGGGACAAATGAGACAAGAGGGACTTAGATAACTGTTCCAGTCCCCAAACACTGGAAGAAACGTTACTTGGGAAAGCACGACAAAGGTGAAAAGACTTGGTTGAGAGAGCTGAACCTTTCCCCCGGCTGGAAAGCCTCTTTTAATTGTTGGTTGAGCTTTACTGCTTCTGTTTTGCATTGTATTTCAGGTGAGATCTAAAACTAAGGTCCTGGCCAATTGTGGTCATTATAAATCCCAAGGCATTTTCCATAAGAACCATTTGGGTGTCTTGGCCAAGTTACAACTCCACTAATTACATTCAGACTCTGAATTTTCCCTACAGTTTCAATTCTCTTTCACTTTCTTTCTCTTCTGTTATGTGCTGTTAAGTAGCTGCCATATGCCACCCAAGCAGCAGCTGCAGTTCAAGGGTTGATGGAGTGGTCCTTGTCAGTGAACTGTTTATGTATCAGAGTATTATATTAGTAAGTAACTTGCAGATATTTCATACTGAGAGATGTTATATAGCTGTAAGGCATTGTGTGTAACATTGATTTTGTTTGATTACAGATTTGCCTGAAAGACGGAGCCTTTCTAAAATCGTGAGTTTATCTTTGTTTTAGCAGGGTTTACACAGTAGGTCTGTCAAGAGTTTCTCTGGGCACATAGATTTGAGATCACATCTCTGTTTCGTGTAAGCCACTGACAATCATCTTTGATTATTAGAATTTTGCTTCTAGCAACTAAAGTATCTTTTCACCTTCATCTGTATTGTATAGAAAGCCCTTGGGAAGCACAATTTCAGTTTGTGCTTAACTCACATTCACATGAGTTAAGTGCAAATCCAGCACCATGGCCCACCCCCCCAAAGCTCCCCCAGCTGGGAGAGCCCAGTAGGCACACAGCTGTTTGTGGCCCAGTTTCTCCCAGCGAGGAGAAACCGTTCCGCAAGCAGCTGTGTGCCCCCAGCTGGGAGAAGCCAGGGCTGTGTGGCTGCCCCTTCAACCATCCCCAGCTGCCCGCTCCTCCAGTCAAGGGAATTCTGGGGATCTCCCCAACCCCCAATTTACGTGAAATTTGATTTACGCGGAGGTTGCCCAGGACGCGTTCTTCACGTAAGTCGAGGGATTGCTGCACGTATACTCTCTCACACGCCTCTGTAAAGGACAATTTTCAAGCAGATGAAACAGGGAATGTCACACACTGGTCTCACATAACTGGTGTAAAACGAGCGAGTGGATTTTGGTCCCAGATTATCTCCCAGAGAGTAAGCAATAAAGCCAAGAGAAGATAATACACAGCAGCAGGTAGAGTAACATTTTGGTGAAAGTGACTGTGTTGATTTAGGTTACAGGTACAAACTTTGAAAATGAATTGCTTTATCGTCTGGTGGACAAGGTCATAGCCTATACTGTGTCACATCACATAGCCAGTTCAGCAGATCCCACTCTTTGAATAATCTTCTTGCTTGCTGGTGAGATCTGTATTTTATTAATGTACCCACTCAGTGGCACATATTTCTGTATTTGTACTGGAGAGGGGTTTGGCTGTCTTATAATAATGATGCCAACACTTCCAGAATTCATAACTAACAGGGTTTGTATTGGAAGGCTGTCAAAGCTAAAGAAGGCTTTATGGATTTGGAAGGAGACAACTTTATGGATTTGGAAGGAGACAATTGCCCTGTTTCATCCCTTCAGCTTCTGTTCAAAACTAATGAGGGTACTGGGGGTTTCCTTTGGAGCACCAGGTATTAGTCACTGCTAGAGCAAGGTACTGGGCTTGATGAACACATCTTGGTAGAATCTATATCGTGAGTGGGTAATTAACAGATTGTGAAATGCTTTTTTGTGTATGGTAAAAGAATAGAACCACTGAGAATGGAATTCAATCCTCTTTGTTCCGAATTATATTCTGCTGAGTTCCATATCATTTTGCATCATTTACACCGTCATTGCAGTATGTAGTGTGAATGCTGTTGGGGAAAGGTTAAGGCTGTGCCTACGCTACAAGATAAATTTTGAATTTCAAGGCTTTAGCTCGATATTAAATCATAACTGTCTTCACACGTATTACTGTTAACTTGATTTATTGAGACGTAATGCCGATTACAGAATATCGATATTATGGGATGGATATAGTGTCTATCTCAAATGTAAAATCTCGAATCAAGGCTAGCGTGGAAGCGCCACGTCCTTAATTCAAGTTTGTTAGCCTCTAGCATGGTCCCGTATGCCTCCCACAAAGATACGCCACGACCCTCCAAGTATGGCTGCTTTGTCCTGCTGCTGTCAGGTGTGCAGACAGAAGGTCAAAGTAAGCCCGCAAAGTTTGGATTGAATTTGAATGAAAATTTGAATTGGAATTTAGCAGCCCAGCCCTGCAAATAAGGAGAGTGTCTGTTATGAAAAAATCCCTTTGCCCATCGTGTTGCATCTTGTAGGTAGCAATTATCGGAAGCCCTGTGCTGCAATCATGAGCACTCAGGCTAGTGATCTGACTAGCACGTCTCAGGCTCACAAGAGAGCCCCAGCTTGAACCCACCAGGAGATTCTGGATCCCGTGGCCATTTGGGGAGAACAATTGGTGGCAAAGAGACTTCGGGTGGCCAGGAGAAATGTGGCCATCTAGGATCAGATGGTGCACGAGATGGCAGCCTGAGGTTACTCCCGGGACTCTCTGCAGTGCCGGGTGAAGGTGAAAGCACTCCGTTAGGCCTATCAAAAAGTCCAGGAAGCCAAACAGTAGTAGGGGCTGCTCCATAGACCTGCTGCTATTATCAACAGCTCCACATGCTTATGGGGAACGGCGCACCACAGAGCCCAAACTGAATTATGATACTTGTGGAGGCTCTGGTATGGATTCTGGGTTGAGCATGGAGGAGCAGCGTGGACCAGAGGAAGAGGGCAACAGAGAGAAGGAAGGGAGCAATGAGCAGAGAACAGAGAAAGTTGTTCCAGACAGCCCAGAGCGCCGTAGAACTGGAACTGGGCCCCTCCACGCCGATCACCTCCGTGCTGGTCCCCGAGCCCTCTGAAGTAAGTGGTTTGGGTGAGTCTTTATTCTGCATGCTAGAAGCAGGTTGGGGTGGTTATAACTCTAGGATTTTGCATACGAGGAGGTTTGCTAGCTGTGCCCCTCAGAACAGCATGTTAATGTTTCTTGGGATGGCGCACTTTCTTTTTGGAGATCTCCTCGAAGGCCTCATCCAAGCACTCTTGTATTTTTTCCATGAGATTCTTGGGCAGGCCTGACTTGCTGTGGCTTCCATGGTAGGGCACCTTGCCACGCCAGGCAACCAGAGAGCGATCTGGTGTCATGGCGCCACACAGCGTCTTAGCAAATTTTCCAGGCTTTTGGTCCCACAGCAGGAGTAGCTGTTCTTTCTCCATATCTGTTAGTTTTAGGAGGATGATGTCTTCTTTGGCAACCTGCGGAAGTACAGGAATTTGCATTTTTTTTTTTAGCATGCTTCCTGCCCCTTTTCATTGTCCTGCAGCACCTGGCAGGTGCTCCGTTCCCCACCCCAGAATGCGGTTTGCAGGCTCGGGGGTTTCCCCCCTGCATGTCCCTTTCCCACCAGCATTTATTTTCATTTTTCATGACCACCCTCCCCCGCTCCCTGCCTCCGTGCCACGCTGCTGCCGGGCTCTGCTGGGCGTTTCTCCTCCCAATCCCCCTTCCTCCGGCGTTTCTTTGGATTTTGCAGGACTCCCAGGCGCCATGCTGGGCATTTTCCCTCCCATGTCCCTTTCCAAGCACCATTTGTTTTCAGTTCTCAGGAGTCCCCCTGTGCCGCACAGGGGCTTCCTCTGCTGTGCTTTTCCTCTCCCATTTCCCTTTACATCCAGCCTTTCTTTGGATATTTTTTTTTCTTTACATTATTTCTATTGTGCATCAAAGCCCCACGCACAGCTGTCCTTTTGTCACTGCCACAGGACACCTGGCCAGGTCACCTGGCAGGTGCCCCTGCTTTGCAGACCTTCTTCTTCCCACCAAAAGAAGACAATTGCTTATCACTTACCATGTCCATAAAGCAATGTGCTAGAGAAGTGATGGCAAGTGAGGTATTGTGAAATGCACACGTGCCGTCCCCTCCTTAATAACCCATGTGTCCTTCCAAAGTATATTTTTAGTGGTAGTACACAGAAAGACCCATTCATTGCACTTCAGAGCACATTATGTCAACTGTATCTTAATTTTGACCTTCATTTTCCAGACCCAATTCCCAGTGTTGCAGGAAAAAACAGGAGATGCAGGAAAGTAAAACAAGATTAGATCATGCAGCACATGCAATTCAAGACGCTCATGCGGGGTGTAAGAACTTGACAAAGGACACTGCTCAATGGTGTCGCAGTACAGCTGAGTGGCATCAGAGTTAGGTAAAATTCAACAAGAGAATGCTTGACCTGCAGCAGTAGCAATTGTCCAAAATGAATGAGGCGGTGGCAAAGCACACTGAGGTCGCGGCAAAGCTCGTAATGGCCGTTACTCATCAGATGGAGATTCTGCACTCCCGGCTTGAGTTGCCGAGGGGCTCCCAAATCAGCAGGGCATCAGCTGATACCCGTTGTCCTGAATCCGCTGGGGAGAGGGCGCCCACCCCCTGTCATTACAATCTGCGTGACGAGTCCCCTGAAGGGAGGTCACCCATCCCCTGTTGTCGGGGTCCCTGAACGTGGGGAGGGAGGGCAAGGCTACCGTGCCGTTCCAGCCCCAAGGGCCATTGCAGAAGGCTACTCGAGCACCCTTGATAAGGCTTCTTTTCCCGGGCACTTAAACATCTCCGAACCCCAAAGTAAAATTGTTCCTTTGAGCTTGGTGTGATTTCTTGTCCTGCAAGGTGGGGGGAGGAGGAACACACATCAAAATGGATGGGTTGGGGGAGGGTAATTGCTGCTGAAGGCACAGATGGGCAGTGAAGCTCCCTTATCTGCAGCAGACACGCGGCTGAGGGAACTGGGCAGGTGGGGAGGAGGAGGGGCAGTGAAACTTCCTTGTCCCACCGAAAGAAGAGCATTTGTTCGTTCCAGCGTGGTTAATTTACTGGCATTATGGCAGAGACATACATAGGTACCATGTGCATTACAGATCAGTCATAAAGCTGTTTTTTATAGCGTCTCTTATTGCTGAAGCCTGAGCATGGGTTCTGGTGGAAGGCAGTGTAGACGACTGCGAGTAAGCCCTGCCTATTGCCTCTGCTTCAGAATGCCATGTATATGGGAAAGTCTCCTGCTTTGATTCACATACGTTGTGCAAAATAGCGCACGCTGTAATGACAGTTACCTTCAGAAACGTCCAAACTGGTCAAAAAACATCTGAACCTCGCTTTGAGATGTCCAAAGGCACATTCCACCACCATTCTGCACCTGCTCAGTCTGTGATTAAAGTTTTCCTCGCTGGGGTCCAGGGCTCTTGTTAAGGTTTCATCAGGCGGGGAAGCAAAGGGTAAGCAGGGTCGTCCAGTATAACAATGGGCATTTCCACATCGCCAATCTCGATTTTCCGATCAGGGAAAAAAGTCCCATCCAGGAGCTTACGGTACAGTCCCGAATTTCAGAAGATGCGCGTGTCGTGAATCCTTCCTGACCAGCCAACCCTGATGTCGGTAAAACAACATTTGTGACCTACCAACCCCTACATGACCATGGAGAAGTACCCCTTTTGATTAATATAGTCCGATGCCAGGTGTGCCAGGGCCTTGATGGGCATGTGCATGCCATCTCTTGCCCCACCGCACTTAGGAAAGCTCTGAGCAGTAAAGCCATCCACTACGGCCTGTACATCTGCCAGGGTCACGGTCTTCCTGAGGAGACGCTGACGTATTGCATGGGCTACCTCCATTACCATGGACCCCGCTGCACATCTGCCCACCCTGAGCTGATTTGCCACTGAGCAGTAACTGTCGGGGGTTGCAGACTTCCACAGTGCAATTGCCACTTGCTTCTGTACCATTAAAACCTGCCTCGTTTCAGTGTTGCTGCACTTTGGGGCAGGCGCCAGTGCATCGCAACGTTCCATAAAGGTGGACTTGCACACGAGAAAGTTCTGCAGCTACTGCTGGTCATCCCAGGACTCCAAAATGATGTGATCCCACCAGTGTGTGCTGGTCTCTCAAGTCCAAAAATGCTGCTCCCCCGTCATCAATGCAGTAATGGCAGCCAGCAGCTCGGCGTTCTTGGTCCTCATTTGGCATAATTGCTGTTCCAAAACACCATCCTCGTTGTCAGCAGCTGCAGCACTACTAGGATAGACAAGTGTGATCGAGCTTTGTCATTGAAGGACAAATTGTGTGACGGCCGCTGTGGTTGCCATAACAATCCAGGCTGTGATTTGGAGCTTTCGTGGGCCCACGCTTGCGCTGGGATGCTGCAGCAGAAAATGGGGTGATCTCCAGTTCTTTTTCCACACTGTGACTGATGCCATGAATTATGAGAGAGTGATTGGGATTCCAACATGAACCTGGTTTAAGGCACTGTGGGATAGGAACCTACAATGTAGTTCTCATGCTGTCGAACTTGCCCTGGGCAATGGGGGTGCAGAGATTCAACACGGAGGAAAGGTGGGTCGAATTTCAAGAAGCTTTGTGGACACTTTGTTCGAGTTCATGATATCGAGATTAAATATTCGATTTTATTAGGTATCAAATTTATCTCGTAGTGTAGACGCAGCCCAAATGACTTGCCTGTTACTACATATCCATCAGCCTCAGGACCAGTCTTTTGGTTCTGAGGCCCGTGAGAGCTCAGTGATATCTTCACCCATGGGCTCTCAGTGCCTCTAAAAATGTCGCTTGGGTTCTTTGAGCCTGAATGTTCCGTCTGAAAAATACAGCTAACAATAACGGTACTTCACACCGTCTTGTCTGTAGATCTTGGCGTACTTTATAGAGGTGGATAGCAATTCAGAGCGTGTGCTTTACAAGCATAGCAAAACAAACCGTACACCGCATACCCTCGGCACATCATTATCAGAGGTTCACTTGGCCAAGTGGAAAGCTACCTTCTTCCATAAAGAGGTGGTGACAGTATTTTTCAGTCAAGTCTCTTTCCCTGCCAAATGGCCAGCTTCTACCCCAGTGGTTCAAAATCATCTCACGGTAATATGTGTTTATAGAGGAAAAAAGTGTAATTATTTTGCTCCCTTAGAAGCAGCTGAATTGTTTTCCTCCAGGTTCCCATCCTCATTTTAGCCCCAAAAGTTCATCTTTGAGCAGACACATACCTGGGAAGTTTCAGGTTGAAAGGTGGCTGTTGCAGAGTGATGGAGAACAAGAGAGGAGAATGGAAAAGTTTTTTCCAACCTTAAATATAGATTGGTGTGGGGCATCGATTACACCAAGAAAAGCATGCGAGTGGCAAACTTTAGGTGAAGATCTGCTTCCTCCCTGGCTCCCGCCCCCATAATTCAGGGGATTTTAGATAGTGCATCTTGGTTGAGGACTGTCTCCAGTACTAATGTAGAGAGAGGCAGCTGATACTGACCTTTTCACATCGACAAGGAGTATTTGACTTTTAAATGAAAACAATATTTCCTATCCATTTATTTTTACAGTTTTAACTGGGCTGCTCTGATTGTGGATGAAGCCCACAGGCTGAAAAATCAAAACTCACTGCTACACAACACGCTTTCAGAGGTAAAAAGAATCCAACAGCCTGTCAGCAATTAATGGTCTTTTCTCCCCTTTAACTAATACAGGTTCATTATTTATGCCATTTTTTAGTCCCTCAGCATGTTTATTTTTCTGCGGGACTGATCCAGTTCCCCTCAAAGTCAGTACATAGACTCCTGTTGCCTCAGGGGAAAATAGATTAGGCCCTGTGTGAGTGGATTGGGATGGAGATTCCTTTGTCTGGAACTTGTCTCACATTCTGATTCGCCTTTGAGCTTCAGAAGTTTGAGGAATGTGAGGAAAAGATTAGCATAAAGATGCCCAAATAATGTGGAACAAAGTTACAGCTGTTTGACGTCTGTGGGAGGGGGTCTGTATTTCTGATGTATATTATTATATAATTTTAATATGTTAAATGATTATATAATTTTAATATTATAAATATTCTTCTTTGGCTAGTCGGGAAAAATAAGTGAGGTAGGCGTGAGGCAGCAGTAAATTTGAAAGTGAGGTAATAGGTAGCAGTAAATTTGGATGTCTTATGCAGTGGTGAGCGCAGGGGACCAAGAATCATGACACCTCAGTTGTACTAAGGTCTTGCTGTGTGACCTTGATTGCCCTTCTCTTCGTGGACGGTGGAGGTGTTGCTTTGGATTCCACCAGGTGTCCCAGATCCAAATCTGTCCTTGAAGGAATATATGCGAAGACAGAATATGCTCAGGGTAACATTTTCTAGTACAGTTGTGTGACTACGGCTGGGACGGTTATTGGTCATACTAAAATATAACCCCAATCCCTCCTTCATTCCATTAACATAAGTCCCATTTGGAGGAATTTTATATAGTATTAAACTTACCATAATGGTAACTGTGTTCTCCAGTACAGGGGATACTGCGAACAGCACGGCGCAGATCAGAAGAACATTAGAGCTAGTCTGAAAATGGAGGAGCAGAGTGTGTATTTTGTGTAATTTCATTTTGGTGTTTTTGATTTTTTTTTTTTGGTAGAAATTTTCCAGCTAGGTCTAGTTATTTAATTTGGGGCACAAGGTTTGCACATACAGCGTGCCAGAGATAAAGATCTTAATGGCACCAGCTTTGGCCTTCATTCTTATCTTGTGTTATGCTCTGGCGTAACTTCATTAACTTCAGAGGCGTCACACCTGATTTTTCGCCAGAGTGTTTGAGAGGAGATCCGGCCCTTTTTGTTTGCGTGTTACTCCAGGTCTTGACTTTGGTGGCTTCCCCTGAAGTTACAGAGTTCTTTCGGTGCCTCTCTACCAACTGGTTGTGTGGGAGAGTAGCAAAGAGGTTTGGGTAGCAGCTGACTTTTCCTTCCAGTTACATTCTACTTTGTTTATCTCAGTTTTCAGTGGGCTTCCGTCTCCTGCTCACCGGCACTCCTGTTCAGAACAACCTCCAGGAGCTGTACTCCCTACTCAGTTTTATTGAGCCTGGTATCTTTCCTAAAGAACAAGTGGAAGAGTTTGTTCAGTGTTACCAGGGGATTGAAAAGGAGAGCAAGACAGGTGAGTAATGAGCCATAAAATGTATTTGAGGATCAGTTCTGTCAGCTGCTTAGAATGGGGGACTAGGTGTTGGGACTATGGGTGTGTCGTCTCTGACACTGATTAGCTATGAAAAGAAGCCTCCTATATCAGCATGTAGCTGCCTTAATAGGTATTTAGATGCATACCTTCAGAGAGCCAAGCATGCTTCAGTTTCCCTCCTATAAAATAGGGAAAACACCGACAGCTCACAAGATAGTCTGAGATTTCCTTAATGTTTGTGACAGGCCCCTTGACCATTCCCTAGGGGTCCTGCGCTTCTGGGCGGCTCCTTGTGGGCCTCAGAGAGGCCCCTTTGTTGCCTTGGGGCTTCCCAGAAGCGAGGGTCTCCCTTTACCAAGCCATTTTCATCACAGGCCAGTCTTGAGTGGGGTGGACTAGGACCCTCTCCACCAGTCTTGGGCCACCCCAATTTGGCCTGAGTTGGGTACCTCTCCATGGGAAGGGTGGGGGGAGTCCAGTCCCACCCACTGCCCTGGTCTCCAGCCAGGGATCTTAGGAAGGGAAGGAGCTACCGGGGCTTCCGCTACCCTGCCCCAGGGCAGCGACCTTTTCCTGGGCCTCTGCACCCTCCACTTCCATCTGGTACCTTGTGACTGGCATCCCTCAGCTTCACTCAGCCTGTCCTGCTCTGCCCTTCTCTCAACCCTCCAGCCTCCTTCTCTCGGGGCACTCCTCTCTCCCTGCTGCCTGGGGAAAGTCTTTTATAGGGAGCCTGGAGACCTTAACTGGTAGCAGGTGCTTGATTGCAAGCAGCGGCTGGCTGACTCCTAACCCTAACAAGCCCCAGCTGTCTATCCAGCCTGCAGGTCTCCACCCTCTGGGAGCTTAGGAGGGGAACAAAAAGGAGATCCTCCAGCACCCAAAATGTTCACCCTCCGTCGGGCATTTAGCTGCGACTTCTGGTCTGCTGCGGTTTGTATAAAAATGTGCTAGAGGTTATTCCTTATGCTTGTTTCACTGGTTGCAACTTTTTTTTCCCTAAACAGCCGAAGAACTGCACTGTCTTCTGCAGCCCTTCTTGCTTAGGAGGGTGAAGGCCGAAGTCACGGCAGAGTTGCCTAGGAAAGTGGAGGTGGTTCTGTATCATGGGATGTCAGCCCTGCAGAGAAAATATTACAAGGCTATTTTGATGAAAGATCTAGGTAATTAGGTACAATGGGGAGCAAGGACAGACCTAATCAGTTCATTTAAAACCAAAGTTAATTCTCGTTTGTAAATCCCTGCACTCTTTAATAGAGAAGCAGGAAGTGCATTAACGTTCAGAAAATGCACTGAATGATTGGGCTGAGTTCGGTGTTCCGAATGACCATTGAGAAGCAAGTGATGTTAAAATTGGGGTTCGGTCTGAGCCTCAAAATTTATAGCCTGATGCAAACTTTGCTAGGGTTCACAGCTGCTCAATGCTGGGCTGCTGGTTTGGTCCACTGGCATTTGGATCAGAACTTTACAAAGCATGGAAACTGTCAGTCCCAGGATTCTGGTTTGGGCCAGCCTCTGATTAAAATGTGATTTAAGATCTTTGTTAATGCCCAACTGAACACCCTCATAAGTTCTTCGCCTTCATAACAAACATCTAATATATAACCAATCAAAATGAACCATTCAGCTTTTATGCTGAATTACATTCAAGTGTCCATTTCTTATTCTGACATCCTGCTTTTTCCTGTGTGAATGCCACATTATACTGTAAAAGACTGGGACATAGGTGGTCTGACCAAGAGGTCACATCTGGGCTGAGGTCTGCCCACCAGGAATGGTAGTCACCATGCAGGAGTTGTGGGGGGAAATTGGCAAGAGCCAGGTTCCATAAGCATGAATCAGGATGAGAGTCAGACTATAATTGGACACTTCTGAGGTGACATCTACACTACAAAATAAAGTCAAATTTATTAAAGTCAACTTTGTAACATGGGATTTTATAAAGTGAAAGCTGAGTGTCTGCGCCCGCCTACAAAGTTGACTTAATGCATCTCCACTAAATCGCCAAAATTTGACTGTTGCAGCAGTCCATTATGAGAACCTATCCCACAGTTCCCTCAGCCTGGTGGCATTCTGAGTTCTTTTGCTGGTGCGTTAACGGGAAAAAATACCCTGCAAGTGGTTGTGGTGTGCGATGTCATCTTCCCAGACTACACTGACCTCATTCCCCTCCCATGTAAACAAAGGGCCTTTTTCAGAAATCTCTTTCCCCAGTGAGAGAAATTGTTTGAGTCGTCTGCATTTCAGACCTTGTTACCAAATGAGTTCTGAGAGCACCCAGCTGACTGAACCATTTCAACGGGTTACTCAACTGGTTTTCTCCATTTCACATTTGTAAGGGGCAGCTCCCCCACCTCAAGCCACCATGCGGCAGTTACGTTTCGTAGCAGTCAGTGCTGGGACTGTGCTTCATTCTGTCACTTTTTAAAGAACACTGAGTTTGAAAAATAAACTTACCAAATGTTTTCTGAGAGCACTCAGGTGACCGTACCATGTCAGCAAGTGTGTTGACTAGATTTCTCCTGGTGAAAAACTGCCAAACAGGTGGGCTTCAGAATCTGATATCCAAGTGGAACAAACTGGCTTCATGTGACTTGGGAAAGGTGTCTTATTGTTCTCAAGGAAAGAAAATACAATGCAAAAGTGTTAGTGTAGTGGTAGTGTATCTGGCTGAAGGAGAGAGGTTTGAAGTTGAGCGAGAGAGAAATCTGTGAGTCCTCACCACACAGAAGTAAGGAGCACCCTAGGGAGGCCATTGCACTGACGTCTCCAACATGAGGCGAGGAGACCATTAAAAGTATTAGCTCCAGACTCATTATGAATCCCCAACACTAAATAGAGGAGAAGGAAAGAATCCCTGAGGGTGCTGGTGTCCACTGGCTGCTGGAAGGAGCCATTACCCAGTCAGAAATAGTAGTGGCTCGAGAAGAGAAGGAGAAGTTAAGGAAATGTTAGAAGATAGAAAAGTTGAGGGAAAAATCAAGGGATTCCATTGCCTCTTCTAGAAAGGAGAGAGAACCCACAAGCTCTGTTCCATCGTAGGAAATCTTCCCCTGAGCCACGCTAATTGGAAGGGGAGAGTACTGGCACCTAGGGATGTGGGGAGGGCAGCCCTGTATAATGTTTGTGGCCTGGGGTCAGCCAGCCCCCCAGTGTATGGTGCCTTGGGGGGCCAACCCCCTAAAACTTCTGTGGCCCTGGGTCAGCCTTGTGCACAGTACTTCGGGGGTTCAACCCCGGAGACTGTTAGCAACCTGCTGACATGATTCAGTCAGTTGTGTGCCTGGGTGCAGGGATCAACCCCATAAAATGTTTGTGTCAGGAGACCAGCCCCGCCCCTGCCCCAGTGCATGGTGCCTTGGAGGGCCAAGCCCCCTAACATTTCTGCGGCCCAGAGCCAGCCCCCCGGCACATGGTGTAAATTCCAGAGGTTGAAGTGTTTAAGAATGAGAACCAGAAAATAGCAATGGAGAAAACAAGTTTCTCAGAGGGAAGAAGACTTCACCCCATGCAGGGCAGGACATGCTGCTGTCGGGAAGCCTGCTGTGTGCTGCACAGCTGCCATGTGGTGTGGTGGGGCGAGGGGCAGCCCGCCAGCCAGAGTGAGATCCTGGTTCCGTGCTGGGGCTCCGTGCTGGGGCTCTTTTGCCACCCTGAGAAATCATGGCTAGGTGTAATTGCCACGCTGGCCAGAAAGAAAATGAATTCAAATTGCTGGGCTTCCTGTTTCCTACTTCCTGCACACCTGGGCTACGTCTACACGTGCAGCCAACATCGAAATAGCTTATTTCGATGTTGCGACATCGAAATAGTCTATTTCGATGAATAACGTCTACACGTCCTCCAGGGCCGGCAACGTCGATGTTCAACTTCGACGTTGCTCAGCCCAACATCGAAATAGGCGCAGCGAGGGAACGTCTACACGTCAAAGTAGCACACATCGAAATAGGGATGCCAGGCACAGCTGCAGACAGGGTCACAGGGCGGACTCAACAGCCAGCCGCTCCCTTAAAGGGCCCCTCCCAGACACAGTTGCACTAAACAACACAAGATCCACAGAGCTGACAACTGGTTGCAGACCCTGTGCCTGCAGCATAGATCCCCAGCTGCCGCAGAAGCAGCCAGAAGCCCTGGGCTAAGGGCTGCTGCCCACGGTGACCATAGAGCCCCGCAGGGGCTGGAGAGAGAGCATCTCTCAACCCCCCAGCTGATGGCCGCCATGGAGGACCCAGCAATTTCGACATTGCGGTACGCGGATCGTCTACACGGTCCCTACTTCGACGTTGAACGTCGAAGTAGGGCGCTGTTCCTATCTCCTCATGAGGTTAGCGACTTCGACGTCTCGCCGCCTAACGTCGAAGTTAACTTCGAAATAGCGCCTGACGCGTGTAGACGCGACGGGCGCTATTTCGAAGTTGGTGCCGCTACTTCGAAGTAGCGTGCACGTGTAGACGCAGCTCTGGAGAGCAGCGGAGGGGAAGGTGGCCAGACCAGACATGTTCGGCGCATTGTGGGATACCTGTGGAGGCGGATTAAATGCATTTAAATCATGCTGTTTCCACACTAGCACTAATTTGACATTTTAAATTCAAACTTGGCTTTATACCACCTGGGAAGGGTGGGGCGAGAAAGTTTACCTTCGCACCTGTTAAAATTGACCTAATGGTATTTACAGAGAAGACAGTCACCTTGTAAAATCGAGTTACGTGCCTTAAAATTGACTTTAAGCACTAGTGGAGACATAGCCGTATGGATGGCTTAGTGCTCCATACCTTCTCAGAGCTTTGACTCTTCCCCCATCTCATTAGTCTCTCACAGACTCTGAACAGAAGTAAAGTAGGCAGCACCCGAGAACACAGATCTGGCAGCTGAGCGGTCTTGGAGGTGGTGCTGTTTTTTTTTTTTTCCAATACCCCAATACATTATGTTTATTTGTTAATTTGGAAAATGTAAAATCCCTGAGGTGCTTGAAGTGTCGGGGGCTGTGGCTTTCTAACAGGGCCCTTCAGGAAAAATTTCCAACAAATACTTCTTCTAAATGTTTCTTCTGCCAAAGTGGATGAATATTTGACTGCAAAAACTTAATGCATGAAGGAGAATGTTAAACATGGAACATAAATTGAAACAATACCACAGAGAGGTTTCCCTTCTCTATTATAAACCTGTAGAACTGTGGTTCGTGTCCACGTAATTCCTGTCACTACATTTACTGCGTATTCCCAGAGCTCTTGCTGAACGGCTTTGCCATTTCATTTTTGTGTTTCAGATGCATTTGAAAATGAAGTGGGGAGGAAGGTTAAACTTCAAAATGTCTTAATTCAGCTTCGAAAGTGTGTAGCCCATCCCTACCTCTTCAGTGGTGAGCAAGAACTCTTCTCCGTTTAAAAGAAACAAAAATCATCACAGGATATGGCCAGTTTTTTTCAAACGTGACTTGTTTTGTAGATTTCATTGACCCTTAAACATTGAGTCACTTCAAGACTGTGTTAGGTCATATGATAAATTCGAGTTCATATTAACCGACTCATAATAATAGATAAAAACAATGAGAAGTCCTGTGGCACCTTTTAGAGTAACAGACTTTTGAGAGCATAAGCTTTCTGGTCTTTGCCCACAAAAGCTTATGCTCCAAAAAATCTGTGAGTCTATAAGGTGCCACAGGACTGCTTCTCGTTGTTTTTGGGGATAGAGAGTAACATAGCTACCCCTCTGATACTAATGATAGGTAAAGTGGTCTCTCTTTCAAGGATAAGCCTAAACCAGGGCTGAGGTCTCAGTCTTAACTCAGCACTTGTTTTCTCTTGAGTGCTTCCTTTCTCCGCCTAAGGAATACGTTCACACTAGTTTGTTGGCATGGAGTCTTTACTGTAGCATTCCTCCGAGATAGCAAGTAGTCTCAGAGGAGTAGCCACATTAGTCTGTATCTTCGCAAAACAAAACAAGCAGTCCTGTAGCACCTTAAAGGCTAACCATTTTATTTATTAGGTCATCAGCTTTTGTGGGAGAGGCCAGAATCAGGAGATAGCTCATGATCTAATGAATAAAATGCTTTAAGTCTTTAAGGTGCTGCAGGACTGCTTGTTCTGTTTTCCTAGATAGCAATGCACTTTCAGTCTTGAAGCCAGATTCTAGCTCTGCTTAGACCAGAGGTCTCGAAACTTTGAAGGTCACCTCCCCACCCTGTTCGTGTCCTTCCCCAACCCCGCCCAGAGCAGGGAGTGAGGCTGCAGCCTTGGGGGTGTATGCAGACGGGGTGATGTGGCCAAGGCCGAGGCCACAACTGGGGACGGGTCTGGGGCTATGGCGAGAAGCCAGTGGCCGGGGTGGGAGCACAGCGTGCAGCCGACTGCAGTGGCGGCTAACAATTGGGCCCACAGTCAGGGGCAGATCCATTTGTGGCCTGGCCCCACCTCAGCTCTGGCCTGGGAATGGAGCCACACCTTGCAATGGGCCTGGACACTGTGGGCAGGACTGGAGCATATCTGGAGGTGGGGAGGGGCACAGTGGTGCTCCCTTCTTGCCCTGTGGGGGTTGTCCTAGGCCACGCCCTCCTTCCCTGGATGTTCCTTCATGCCCACTTAGGAGGAGGTGGCCCACACTTTCGGGACATCTGGCTTAGCTGCAGCTATGCAAGACATTATCTTACATGGCACAGAGGTAACTTGCGGATGGCCTGGAGGCCCTTGCTATCATTGGTCTAATTGTCGTAGTGCTTCTGAGACTTGCTTCCCTTCCAGGGGTCGAACCAGAGCCCTTTGCAATTGGAGAGCACCTCATCGAAGCCAGTGGGAAGCTGTGCTTGTTAGACAAACTTCTTTCCTTCTTGTATGCTGGGTATGTGGAGTTACTGAGCATTATTTGGGCCTGAGGGGTGGGGGTGGGGTGAGGAAGAAGGAGAAGGGTCTAGATAAGTCTGGCTGGGAAAAACTAACTAATTTAGCTATGACTGTTACCTGCGTGCACCCAGAAATGAACATTGCAGTAGTACAGGTAATGCTGAATGACTAACAGTGATACAGAAGTGATTACAACATTGTAGCTACATTAGGAATCTTAAAAGCTTTGAAGCCTCCTTTTAAAGAACCCAGAGTACAGGCAGCTTCTCTGTATTTATTCAGACCTTTTCTGTCTTCCAAATTTGGGCTGGAAGTCCTGGAAGAACAAGTTGACTTACATGATTATAGCCTGCCCACAGACTGCAAGAGAACAGACTTCCATGCTGCGTTTCAGCTCCTTTGGGCAGAAGAAACACAAGTATGTGTTCAAAATGAAAAATCATCGTAATTGGAAGGGAAAAAACCCAAACCTAACAATGGGGAAAGTCTGGAATCAATCAGAGCTTGAAATACACAACACGCCAAGCTCAGGGGATTTAAGATTTGGACCCAGATTCTGGAACTTAATTTTGGTGGCTTCCTTCAGCATTTAGAATTGAAGTCTGAAGATACTTGCACCATTTCCCAGGAGAGAGCTAACCCGTCCAGGACACATTTGAGACTTCTGATTGACTTCCGGGGGCAGCTCCTCCTTCATGATCCAAAGTAACACTAAACAAGATAAGCTTAACTTGCACGCAGTTCCCCTGTGGCAGCCTCCTTAGGGAGTCTTTAAACAGACATTTTAAAGGAAAAATGAAACTGTTAAAGTGGCTAGAATAATTTTGCTTCTGAGCTGTATAGCAGTGCTGAGGGGACAGACAGAGAGAAAGAGAATGTGTGTGTGTCCGTCTGTCCTTGGTCCTGTGCCACAAGAATTCTCAGAACTCATAGATCTGTTGCATCTAAAAATGATGCTGGTGAGTATCATCTGTCTTAAATTCGGTGCTGTCACAGCATAAGGCATACAGCCCAGGTCTAGATGTCAGGAGACCTGAGCTCTGACTCCATCTCAGTCTCTAGCTCACTCTATGACCTTGTCGAGTCATATTGTATTTTAGAAAACTGAAATTACATGTTTGGATTGAATATATTCCTGTATATCAAACTAAGCTAAACTTGTCTGTCCCATGTGAAATGCTAGAAAAGCTCACATTGCAGTGACAGAATTTCACTTTATTTCTTCAGTGGTCATCGGGTCTTGCTGTTTTCTCAGATGACTCGAATGCTGGATATTCTGCAAGACTACGTGGACTATAGAGGTGAAACACTTGTGTTCTTGGAATAGCTGTCTTGTCATAATGGCCTTTTATCAGCCATACTGGTGCTGTACCTGGCTGATCCTTGCAAGAGAGAGAAAGAACCATAATACTTATTTGTAGTAGGCAGAAGGAGTTTTCTTACAGTTTCTGACTGCTTGTGTGACATTGGGCAAATCTCATCAGTTCTCTGTGTTCTCACCTCTCAGTATTGCCATCTGTGAAAGTGGGATGATAAAGCTGTTAGGATGTTCAATGAGATAATGAATTGAAGAGTTAGAAATCTTTGAATGAAAGACAAGTGAAGGCCAAATCCTCACCCTCACTCCTCCATCCTCTTTGATGAAGGATTAGGGTAAGAATCTGCTCTCTAATACCTTAAACTAAAGCTAAGATTTTAGGACTGCAAATATAGTAGTCATAGGGCATATTCAGTCCTTATGTCAGTGAGTGCAGTACCATTAATATCAGTGGTGTTGCAGCCAGTTGCCCAAAGGGCTGAATTTGGTTTGTAACATCCTGACAGTTCATGGGGATGCCATGTTGTTTGCTTTACATCAGTGGTGGGCAACCAGGCTGTATGCGGCCCACTAGGGCTCCATCTGTGGCCCAAGGACCCCCCAGCTGCTTCTTTTCCCCATGTGTCTCTTGCACACTGAGGCAGCAGAACCCCACACTTCCTACACCTCCCCCTCCCTCCCAGCACGTTCAGAAGAGCCACAAAAGGCCTGATTTGCGTTCCATCCCTGCCCCTACTCCTCCTTCCAGAGCTGGAATGCCATGAATCAGCTGTTCATGGTGTTCCGTCTTGAGGGGGAGGGAGGGGTGGGGACAGAGTACTAATCAGGTGATTCACATGCTCCAAAAGTTCTTGGGGAAGTGGGAGAAGCTGCTAAGTGTGAGGCTCTGGTGCCACCGTGTGCAAAAGGTGCACAGGTGGGGGCAGAGAGGGGGTCGTGGGGCTTTGAGCGGAACCCCACTGCACCGCAGGCTGCTCTGGCCCACTGACATGAAGGAGGGCCACTCATGCAGCCCACCCACTACTTGCTCATGGCTGCCCATCGTCTATTTACATTGCGCCCTGTCATAAAAGTCATCCGGTAATGGTGCTGAGCCCTGCGCTTCAGAACTCTCCCCTATGTTCTGAGCTCAGCTGCAGAGCTCCAAATCCAGAGTAACTCCAGTGAAATCAGTAGCTGTATTCCGGACTTACAGCAGACTGAGTTAAATAAGAATCCGGACATGTAACCTACACTACCATTGTGAGACGTACGTCTCCTTGGAAATGGTGTGAGGGCAAGTGTAGGCAGGGTGCCGCCATTTTCAGCAACGTTACCAGAAGTGTTCTTGAAATATGAAGCGTTGTCCTTCAGTCCCTGAGGCTTTATGCCAACCATTTCTCACAGGAAAGGCTTTTATTTAGTCTTTATTGCCATGGACAACTAATGATGCAGTCTAAGGCCGAACTTGGAGCCAAATTCTGTAGTCCTGGCTCAGAAAAGCTGGCATGGACGTCAGTGCAAAAGGACTCTATGCTTTGTCCCATAATGCGGAGTTAGTTGCCAGAGTGGCTTGATCTAAAACAGGCCAGTGTACCAGCCCTCATCTGCTTTGACTCTGAATTTTTCCATTTGGTTTCCCAGCATCAAACCTCAAGAGTTTCTGCCACACGTTCAGTTCGGGTAGCCCCTGTATTCACTAAATCAGGAGTAACTCCATTGAAGTCAGTCACATTACTTGGCTTTACATCAACTGGGACTGTATTGACTTTTCAAAGAAGAGGACACCTCTGAGAGCGTGTATCTGTACTGGATCTACCAATTCACGTTGTATTAATGTAGTAGCTACACTGCAACACATAAATACAAGGTGAGCTGGTAGACGCTGATACAGACACGCTCCCTGTCAGGGGTGGCCTCATTTTCATATGATAACCCTAACAGACTCTGGTTCTTCGTTTCTGAAGTACCAGCGGAAATATGAGGGAGCAGCAAAGCTACGACCCTCCCCTTCTCCCTCGCCCCTGACAAAAAAGCCCTGTGAGTGGAATGACAAAGAAGTAAAAATAGGAGACTGTAGATGAAGGATAGGAAGCCAGAGGGAGTCTGTGAGGAAAGCATGGCGAAGCTGAGGCATGGAGTGAGAGTAGAAGACAACTACAGACGTGGAAAGCAACCTGTAGAACAGGAGGCAGAATGGAAAGGTTGGGACAAGACAAACCTGGGGAGGGAGAGGATCAGAGTAGTGGTTCCTTGACTAGCTGCTGTTTCTGTCTCTTTGGAAAGGCTACAGCTATGAGCGACTGGATGGATCTGTCAGAGGGGAGGAGAGGCACCTGGCCATTAAGAATTTTGGTCAGCAGCCCATTTTTATTTTCCTGCTGAGCACCAGAGCAGGTAAGGCCGCCATGGGAGGGACAGAACTATAACTTTTAAACAACTCATACCACAGTCTCCTGTTCTGCGGTCTTCAGGTGCAGCCTAGATTTTGTGAAGGTCTGAATTTTTTAGAGAATTCCAGTTTTAAGATTAAAATGGGATTTTATAAGGGAAAGAAAACAAAGCTTTTAAATAACATCAGTCAAATAAAACCAATTCAGTCGGTGATCGAATCCATGTGGAGATTTTTTTTTTTTAATTACAGTTTTGGATGATGCATTTTAAATATCAGCAACTCTTTTATGTTCAGGCTGAGCCCCAAGTTCACACTCCCATTTCAACAGCTGAGGCCAGCACACGTATTTATTACTAAGCTCAAGTATGATAAAAGAAAGCACAGGTAGAACTGCAGAAAATCCTCTAGGTCAAGGATCAGCAACCCCCAGCATGGGTGCCTGGGGTGGCACGCGAGCCAGTTTTCATTGGCACACAAGGTAGGAGCTCAGCCCCACCCCACCCTTCCTTTCCCATGCAGCCGGGAGCTTGCTCAAAGCCATGCTGCCTGTGGATCAACACAAGACCAGCTAATGCTACCAACCACCACCTAAGCGGTAAAGCGCTGCATCTTTATTTATTAATTAGGCTGTTTTAAGTAGGACTATTAGTGACTTTAAAAAGTATCACCGGCACTCGGCCCGTACGTAGAGGTCAAAAGGTCAAATTTCGGCACTCTGCCTCAGGAAGGTTGCTGACCCCTGCTCTAGGTATTTGCCTGGTTTTACAAAATGCTACCTAAAATCACTAGTGAAGTCAGTACAAACTGTAATTTCTTACAGATAATGACGTGTTTATACTGTTTCATATACTAGACACTGAAATCTAAGTGCAATATTTATATTCCAGTTAATTTATTTTGTAAATACATGGCAAAAAAAGAAAGGAAGCAATATTCCTGTAACAGTGTGCTGAGACACTTTTGTATTTTTATGTTTGATTTTTGAAAGCAAGTAGTTTTTACGTGAAGTAAAATTAGGGGATACATGAGAGAAGGCAAACTCCTGAAAGGGGTACAGTAGTCTGGAAAGGTTGAGAAAACCAGTGGTTTTCTCAAAGACTGAGGCTGGTCAGGTTAGAAAAGAGACAACTGAGGGGGAATATGATAGGGGTCGATAACATCATGAATGCTGTGGAGAAAGTGAGTAAGAACCAGAGGTCACTCCATTAAATTAATAGACAGCAGGTTTAAAACAAACAAAATGAAATGCTTCACACAACACACAGTCAATATGGAATTCATTGCTATGGGATCTTGTGGGGGCCTAAGGTATAACTGTTTTCAAAAAGAAGTAGATAAATTCCTAGAGAATAAGTCCATGAACAAGGATGCAAGCACATGTTCTGAGTGTCCCTAGACTGCAACTGCCAGGAACTGGGATGGGATGATAGGAGATGGCTCATTCGATTGCCTGGTCAGTTCATTCCCTCTTAAGCAGTTGGTATTGGCCACCACTGAAAGACAGGATCCTGGGCTAGATGGACTATTGGTCTGACCCAGTATGACCATTCTTATGCTCTGTAATGCCTGTCCCTGCGGCAGCTTCATCTTAGCGATGACGCTGACATTAAAAAGTGCCAATACCAGCCTTTTGCTAGTAACTGTGTGTAGTTTTGTAGTAACTCTTTGTTTAAAACTTGCTTTCAGGTGGAGTTGGCATGAATCTGACTGCAGCAGATACAGTTATTTTTGTCGATAGTGATTTTAACCCACAAAATGACTTACAAGCCACAGCGAGAGCTCACAGGATTGGCCAGAACAAGTGAGAAATAGGAACAGAAGTGTTTATTGTGATGCATTGTGCACTTAGTTGCTCACTCTCTTACTCAGTATCTCTCCCTGCACCCACCACGCTTCTGCCGGGGATGGAGAGCCAAGCAGAGCAGTTCAGAGAAGGGGTGGCTAAAAAGGAGGAGCCATGGGTCCTTGGCACAGTTCCACCTCTTCCCTGACCCCCTGCAGTCCTGGCCACCCCAGATGTTCTCAATCTGGAGCTCTGCAGTTATGGAAGGGGATGGAATGGGAAGGGGTGGCTGCTCTCTGATGTGTCCCTTCCTCATCTTGATCATGGTGATCAGGTCAATATCACCTGCAATTCTACCTGGACTTACTTTTGCCTATCTTGGCACCACGGGGCCGGGTTAGGACCAACTGCAGGGTTTGGTCCCTGATTCAGGGAATCTCTTCTACTGCAATCTGAATGGCTAAGATGACACTCATATATTTTGCAAGGCCAGTAAAAATTATCCGCTTAATCGGACGTGACACCGTAGAAGAAATAATCTACCGCCGAGCTGCATCAAAGCTCCAGCTTACAAACACCATTATTGGAGGGGGACAATTTGCTCTCAGAGCACCCAAGTCTCAGGAAGCAGCAGACGTGCAGGTAAGAGAAACACCAAGCATTAGTCTAGCAGCATCAACGCTCCAAGATGTCTGAGGGCCCCATTTTATATGCATTTTCAAGATGGGTCTGATCCAAACACCATTATCTTTGGGGAGGAATAGGGAAGAACATGGAATCTGAGTGCATCTCTTTTTATGGAGCAAGCCAAAACCCCAGATCCAAACACCACTGAAATTTGTGGACATGTTCATTTTGAGGCTCAAGTGCTATCTGTCTAAGACTTTTTTTCCCCCCGAGGAAGGGATTTTCTTTCTCCGTTTTTGACTGTTCTAGATAGTCGCATGAAAATCGCATTGTTGCTTCTCGGAGCTCTTTCGTTTTTCCTGCTTCTCCCACGCAAATGGAACTGTACCGTCATTGCTGTGCTGGCTATTCATTACTAGCCCACTTATGGTCTTGGGCTTGCACAACTTTCAGACAAAATTTTCACTGAGCTCTAATCACATTGGAACCCAGGGAGGGATTTGTGATTAAGAACCAAAAGCTGAGTTTTGCTTCAAGATTTTGCA
The DNA here is from genome assembly GCF_033958435.1 of Carettochelys insculpta. Taxonomy (NCBI): domain Eukaryota; kingdom Metazoa; phylum Chordata; order Testudines; family Carettochelyidae; genus Carettochelys; species Carettochelys insculpta. The sequence continues at coordinate 225,873,979 of NC_134137.1, forward strand.
GCTTATGAGCCATAGAGTTTAAGGGACCACCAGCCCTTGTAGTTAGACTCCAAATGAAGTGAAGTGTAGAGGGATGTGAGCCCCACGGAAAGTGGAACTGTGAGAAAATATGGCACAGCTTCTCTTCTTCCGTCTACCCTATAAACTTACCTGAGCCATGATGGCTCCCAGTTTGAGAAATTGGACTGAACCTGTGTGTGGTAATATACCAGGCTTGCACTTTTTGCCCCATTAATTTTTGCTGACGTTTAAGCCCTTGAGTAAGGAAAAAAACTGGTTTCTGGCCTTTCTGATTTTGAAGAAAACTTGAACGTGACCCAGTGTGGTGCTCTGTCTGCATGTTGTCTGAGTAACTGTGCAGCTGCTAGTGACCCATGGCAGGCAAGGTGGACGTTGCTGAGCATGATTTGTTAGGTGAGTCTGTCCAGATAGGTGGTGCAAAACTGATGAGGGCAGGGTGAATATAAGAGTTGTCAAAGCATGAGTGTTTTTGCAGGGTGGCATTAAGTGTTCGGTTTCCCTCCACAAACTACTTCCATTCACACCTAGAGGCGTGGTAAGTTAGGAGCAGCATGAAATATGACAGTGATGTTCAGCTTCATCTTTTTGTTACAGCTGAGTGAAATTCTGAAGTTTGGTTTGGATAAGCTGCTCTCATCAGAAGGGAGCACCGTCCAGGATGTGGACTTGGAAAATATCCTCGGAGAGACAAAAGAAGGGATGTGGGTAATGGATGCGGTGATACCAAATGAAGAAGAAAGCGAAGAGCGAGATACAGAAAGTAAGTTTGAGGATCCTAAATACACACGAAAGACACTCTAATCTGCATGCTATTAGAAGAGATTTCAGGTGGTTGTATGGCGTTTTTCGGGTAACTTTGCAAGGAAAAAAGATGGGTTTGCGGTTAGCATTGGGCCACGCTAGCCACGTGTGGCTCTTTAGCTGGTTGAGTGTGACTATTTGTCTTCAACAATAAAAATTCAAAAAAGATTGCATTCAAAATTTTTTTCAATAAAAAAATTAAAAAATTTCAGAAAACAAAAAGAGTTCAGAAGGTCTTTCTCAATTCTACATCCACCCTTTGCTGGTTTGACCCATCTCCTGGGTGGAAACGTCCCCCAGTGTTTGAAATAGCTTAAATGTGCTACTTAGGCCAAAAATCATCATGCATCATCGTAAACCGCAGCTTACAGTTCGAATTTTATTCCTCTTTTTGAAAATTTACACTTACTGTACATTTTTCAGAATAACGTGGCTAGTTCACTGTAGCGGTAGCCACTGTAGTGGCCCCAGTTTCAGAAGTAGTTGGACATCGCAGGTGTAGGGGATCTGAAATCAGGAAATGAAAGGTTTTTTCCTTGCTCTTCTACTAACTTGATTTGTGGCTGTTGAACAACCGCTTCCTCTTGTGTCTCAGTTTCCCCATCTGTATAATGGGGGAAACAATACTGATTTGCAGGCTGTGAGGCTAAAGTCTTTAATGTCTGGGAAATTCGTTGATATCCTTAGATACAAAAATGGGGTTTTATAGAACGGGCCTTCTGTCCTGTCCAGTGGCTGCTGGTAATAAATCACCATTTGCCAATGCTTACCACACAGTGGTATTTCATATTGCACATTGAAAGAACTGTGGTAGTTCAGATCCCAGTGCATGGTAACTGTTGAAGAATTTGCTGGCCTTAAGAGCCTGAATTCTATTTGTGCTTGGATACTCCAAACAGATTCTGCTTGAAATTTGCCATCCATGTAATCCTTGATCAGGATTGGTGCTTTGACAGAAATTTGTTTAGTTGTCTCCATAAGATGCTTACGTTTTTCCTCATAAAACTATCACAACAGCTATCCCAGTTATAATTGGCGATGGTGTCATAAAGACGGCTGTGACTTCAAATTACTTAATTGTAATTATTATTGTAATTTTAGCCGATGTCACTGGCCCATTCAGAGACCTTTATATGTTTTAATTCTTTTAAAGATCATATGTACCTATATGAAGGGAAGGATTATTCGAAAGAACCCAGCGGAGAAGACAGAAGAGCCTTTGATCAGCTGTTAGATCTTCAGAAAGTCCTGGAAGAGACCAATAAAGGAGGAAGAGCTCTCCGAAATAAAGCAAGTGTAAGAGGAAAGAACCAGCTAACTTGATATAATCAGTGAAACACTGAAAATGAGGCAGATTTTCATCTCCATTTTGTAGAGGAAATACTTAAAATATTGTTATAGCTGTGCTGAGATTAACAGCAGACTCCAAGGGCTGGATGAGTCAGGGAGATTGGGCATGGATCAAAAACTAGCATCTAAGATGTTCAAATGCATGTCCTAACAGCAGAAATCACTGTTGTTAGCTGATGGTTTTGTGAACTTCTTGATATGAGCTGGGGAGTATGAGTCAGTGCAGACAAAGCCTGTAGGGAAACAGTTATGGGACATCAGATTAGATAGGATCTGACAGGAATCTGAAATGAGAAGTGGCTGTTTATCTGCAATCCCCCTTCCTTTTCCAGGTACTTGTCGTGAGTCTTCAGGAGGTGTCTACCAGGAGGAAACACATACTGAGCCCAGAAGAGCTAGAGGCCAGGAGGAAGAAACGACAGGAGGCAGCAGCAAAGAGAGCACGGCTCTTGGAAGAAAAGAAACAGAAGAAGGCAGAAGCTGAACACAAGAAAAAGTAAGACTGTGCTTTGCTACTGCTAAGCAGTGTGGGGTCTGTTATGGTTGGTGGGGAAACTGGCTGAATTAGACTGCTAAAAGCCAGTTACGAAACTGCACATTCTGATTATTCTGGCAATAACAGGGCGTTTGGGACATGGGGAAAGGGTGGAGGAGGAGAGAGGGTTTGAAATGTTGGCTGCAAGTATAAATGGGATCACGATTGTACATTATTGTTTTCAAGCGTGTGTTTAAATTGCAGGATGTAGGGGGGGTAGATGTAGAAATAGTTTTTGACACAATGGCAGCATCAGTTTTTTTGCTAACTTTCATAGATATGGGCCTGAATCCCACATGAAGCAGAAACATGGACAGATTGCCAAGGGTGGGTGAAAAAGACTAGCACAAGTATATAGGAACAATACCAGAAAGATACTAGGTACAAAATGAGTTATGCTTAGCAAGGGACATAAAAGGCCATAATCAGAGGTTCTAGAAATACATTGGGTGCCAGAGAAAGATGAAGGAAAGAGTAGGTCCTCTGGTAGGGTGAGGAAGGAGCACTAGGAAATTATGACCTCAAGAAGGTTGAGGTGTGTGTTTATCACCTATTTTGCTTCAGTCTTCACTCAAAAGTGAAAATTTTGCCCAGATGATTAATGCAATTAAAATTAACAAAGGAGAAGCCAAAATAGGAAAAGAATAGGCTAAAGAATTTTTAAATAAGTTAGACGTAATCAAGTTGGTAGTGCGCGATGAAATTGAAACTAGGGTACTTAAGAAACTATCTGAAGCAATATTGGAATGCTTAGTGACTATCTGTGACAAGTGGTGGATGCTGGGTGGAGCCCAGGGAACTGGAAATGGGCACACTTAGTACCTATATTGAAATTGGGAACAGCTTGGTCTTGGAGAAGTATAGATCACTCAGCCTAAATCCGCACCTGGAAGGGTACCAAAACAGATTATTAAACAAATCAGTTGTAATCTCTAAGAAGATATTTGGGTTATGAGGAATAAGCAACATGGATTTGTCCAAAACAGATCATTCCAAACCACCTTTACTTCCTTCTTGGAGAGGGATAATGGTCTAGTGGATGGGGGAATCTGTAGGTGTGATATGTCTAGATTATGGTAAGGTGTTTGATAAAGTCCCTCATGATATTTTCGTAATCAAACTTGGGATATGTTGCTGAAATTACTGTAAGGTACATTTATGACTGATTGAAAGACCGTACTCAAAATAATAGTTATCTATGGTTTGCTGGGAAAAAGGAGCTAGTCACGTCCCACAGGAGTCTGTTTTGAGTCCAGTATGACAGGTTGAACCTCTCTGGCCTGGCACTCTCTCGTCTGGCAATATCCATGGTCCAGCATGATTTTAGTTCGCCAGATGTCCACTTATCATGTATGTTCCCAAGTTTCCTGTGGTCCCATAAAGTTTATTTACAACCCCCAGTCCTAGTTCTCAGTGTTTTTTGCTGCTATTTAGCTATAATTTACCCCTAAATGTCTTCCAACAGCCCAGTAAGCACTGGAAGTGTTGGCAACGCTGCTAGACAATGTTGACCTATGTCCCAAGGGTGCTGTACTAGAGATGTTCCACCAGTATTTTCATTAATGCCTTGGAGTGGAGAGAGTGCTTATAAAATTTGTGGATGAGCCCAAGCTTAGGAGGGGTGACAGGCACTTTTGAGGGCAAGGTTAGAATTTGAAATGACTTTGACAAATTGAAGAAATGGTTTGAAACCAACATGATAACATTCAATAAAAACAAGCATAAAATTCCACACTTAAGAAAAAAATCAAGTGCACAACTATGAAATGAGGCATAACTGGCAAGGAGGTAGTTTTGCTTAAAACAAATCTGGGGTACCAACTCAATTCGTATGCAGTTACAACTGAAGTATGCATTGTCTTTAGAGTGTATTAACAACAGTGTTATATAAGGGAAGTAGGAGATCCTTGTCCTGCTTAACTCAGCACTGATGAGGCCTCAGCTGAAGTACTGTGTCCGATTGTGACTGCCACACTTAGGAAAAGATGTGGACAAACTGGTGAGAGAGTCCAGAGGAGAGTAATAAAAATGACAACTCTGACTCTGTTCAATATCTTCATTAATGATTTGGATATTGGCATAGAAAGTACGCTTATTAAGTTTGCAGATGATACCAAGCTGGGAGGGGTTGCAACTACCTTGGAGGATAGGGTCAAAATTCAGAATGATCTAGATAAATTGGAGAAATCGTCTGAAGTAAACAGGATGAAGTTTAATAAAGATAAATGTAAGGTGCTGCACTTAGGAAGGAATAATCTGTTTCACACATACAGAATGGGAAAAGACTGTCTAGGAAGGAGTACAGCAGAAAGGCATCTAGGGGCTCTAGTAGATCACAAGTTAAATATGAGTCAACAGTGTGATGCTGTTGCAAAAAAATCAAACATGATTCTGGGATGCATTAGCAGGTATGTTGTGAACAAGACACGAGAAATCATTCTACCGCTCTACTCTGCACCGGTTAGGCCTCAGCTGGAATATTGTGTCCAGTTCTGGGCACCCCAATTCAAGAAAGATGTGGAGAAATTAGAGAAGGTCCAGAGAAGAGCAACTAGAATGATAAAAGGTCTGGAGAACATGACTTATGAAGAAAGGCTGAAAGAATTGGGCTTGTTTAGCTTGGAAAAAAGGAAGGTTGAGGGGGGACATGATAGCGGTTTTCAGGTATCTTAAAGGGTGTCATAAGGAGGAGGGAGAAAACTTGTTCTTCTTGGCCTCTGAGGAGAGAACAAGAGGCAATGGACTTAAGCTGCAGCAAGGGAAGTTTAGGTTGGACATTAGGAAAAAGTTCCTAACTGTCAGGGTGGTCAAACTGTGGAATAAGTTGCCAAGGGAGGTTGTGGAATCTCCCTCGCTGGAGATATTTAAGAACAGATTAGATAGATGTCTATCAGGGATGGTGTAGATAGTGGTCGGTCCTGCCATCGGGGCAGGGGACGGGACTCGATGGCCTCTCGAGGCCCCTTCCGGTCCTAGTGTTCTATGATTCTATGATTCTGTGACCTCTGAGGGGAAAACTGTGTATGTTTAGTCTTGAGAAAAGAAAACAGAGGAGGCCCCTGTAAAGTCCTCACATATGAAGAGCACAGGGATCAGCTGTTCTTCATGTCTAGTGAAGGTAGCACAAGAAATAATGGGCTTAATCTACAAAAAGTTTTTCCTGATATCTAACCTAAATCTTCCTTTCTAAAAGGATAGTTAAGCCCTGGAACAGGCCTCCCAGCCCCATCACTGAAAGTTGTTAAGAATGTTTTGGACAGACACCTGTCTGGGATGGTCCATGTTTACTTTGTCCTGGGTCAATGCAGGGGGCTGGCGTAGAAGATCTTGCAAAGTCCCTCCCAGACCTGTGTTTCTATGGAAGAGAACCTCGTTGGGAAGTGTGCAAAGTCTGAGCAGGTTCACATTCAGATCCAGATTTCACACTCGGCACTTCCCCGTACAGTGAAATTTGAATTTGTACTTTGTGCCTTGAGTCTTTGTCTGAATTTCATCTCCCTAATTCTAGCTGTGTCCCTTTGTGCCTCCCCTTCCTTAGCATTCACAACCTTCATCTTCTGTAAATGGCTATCACAAAGCTCCTCCCCACTTCTTAACACCACAAAACCACCAGTACATGAAGCAAGGTGAGGCTTCTCCCTGGCTTCTAAAGGCTCCACGGCGACACCCAAAGTCTCTCAGAGGCGGTGCATTTTGTCCAGACACGTGCGACACCAGTTCCTCCTATCACATTTACAATTCACGCTTCTCACCTGCCTCCTTTCCCCAGGATGCGTGGACAGTCTTGCTGGTCTCAGCAGCTGCCTAGCCCTCTCCCACTGGAATGACCCCTGAGCCCTGTGTAGTTCGAGGTGCAGACACACACCCTCCATTGCCCCAGCTGGGAGCACCTGCTGTGGCACAGGGTGTTGGACTATTTCAGTCACAGGGGCAAGACGCCCTGTGATTTGTTGCTTTCACGATCCTCCACCTTCCAACCTGTGAAGCCCCAGCAGGATGGCTCTCATCCCTCAGACAAAAGACAAAAATTGCCATGCACTTTCATGCACTTCAGTGTTCCCAGAGTCGTTAGCCCCAGCCCTACAATTTACATCTTCACCAAGCATCCAGTCAAGAGCCTCATCTCATGTCTCCAACCTTTGCTTGTCAGTTTTTTGGTCTGTAGTTGCGCCAGCTCTCTCTCTCATGCAGTGACTCTCAGGAGTAAAGCAGCCCTCCCTTGGCATTCCTTTTGCATGGCCTGGATTTATCTTTCACATCCCAATTGCTCCTGCCCCAGGAGCTCGGGCTACCTCCCCAGCTCTTGCTGCAATCCCTTCTCTTTCTGGGCTTGCTCTCTGGCCTCTTCCGAGGCAGCAGGCTCCACCCAGGGCTCTTCTGCCAAGGAGAGCAGACCTTTCACACCACCTCCTTTCAGTGCTGTAACTGTGGCTTTAGTAGCTATAAGGGATGACTCCGTTTTTTCCCACAAACTCCATGTCTGTGCTCTCCTCTGACTTCACTTATGAGGATCTGTCTGGGCCCCTGATAGTTCGTCTTTACCATGAGTGTCTGCTTCCTGGTGCCCTTCTCTGACGTGGCACCTCTGGGTATTTTTGTCCCTCCCAATCTCATAGACACCCAGCTCCCCTCTGCTTGTGGGAAGACAATGTGGGTCTTTGCCCACAAAAGCTTATGCTCCAAAATGTGTTAGTCTATAAGGTGCCACAAGACTTCTTGTTGACAGATTAACTTGGCTGCCCGTCTGATACTTGTCATTCTGCTGACCATGTCTCCTGGTCCAAACCCTCCAGTGATTCCTCTGTCACCTGAGATAGCCAAGTCTTTGGCGCCCAGGTTTCCCACAGTGTATGCTCTTAGTGGGGCAGTCACTTCTGTGTGCTTCAGCTCCCACAACAACATGCAACCTGTGGGAACCCTCTTGTCCTGCCCTCCTTTCTGAGCCATAGTAGCAAGGCAGGATTCCACCCAGAGTATCCCTGGTTTGTTCTGTGCCCCTTGCAACTGAGCCAGTCTTAAAAGCACAGTTCACATAAGGACAATCACTTTTTACACACTCCAGTCACCCACAGGCAGAATGTTCCCAGGGTTGGTCTTCATGGACCGTGAACCCTCTTTCCTGCTTGGTGCGTGGGCCCATCAGTCCCTTGCCTTGGCAGGATCTCCAGGAGAGGTTGCTGCTGCTCCTGGAGCATGGCACTCGCTTCTGTCACTCCCGTTGCACCTCTTATTGTTTCTCTCGTCTGGCTGCCTGCGGGAACTGGAACAGGAGTGCCCGCCCTTGCTGTACTCCTCCTGACAGCAGCTTGGGAGAGCAGACCTTTCCTAAGCACAGCAGCCTTCCGCTGAATCTGCCTCTGTGAATTCTGGTCACCCATAGAAGGCAAGGCCAGTGAATGATAGGGGCTTCTGATCGCCCTCTTTTCTTTCCCTTTGCACCAGTGATGTTCCTTACTCTTCTCTGACCAAAGTGCCTCTGTACACCTCTGTGGGAAACAAGGTGGGGCTTCTCCCCAGCCTCTCCAGCACCCACTGCCAGACCCACAGTCTCTCCTAGGCAGGTTTACTGTCCAAACTTAAACAAAAACAGCTCCTCTTTACAGCTCCATCTTCTTCTCGCTGCCTAGGGGGCTCAGGCAGCCCTGCTGCTGCTTCCTCACCCCGTCTCAGCCAGGTCTCTCCCACTGGTATTCCTGCTCACCCTTGGTGGCCACAGGTGTAGCCATAGAACCTTCATTGGCCCAGGTGGGATCACCTGCTCTGGCACAGTGGGGCCAGATGCCCTGTGGCAGCATGGTTTCTGAACGTGGAGATGAGCTTTGTCTCTCAGGAACCCGTCTCCAGTGATTCATGATGATGATTTAAAGCGTGAAACCTTTGGCTCTCTACTTTTCATTTGGCCTGTTCTCCCTTTGCCTGGTTTGTTTCAGGATGGCCTGGTGGGAGGCAAATCACTACAGGTCCCCCTGTCTGCCCTCTGAAGATAGCGACTCAGACGATGCCTTTGAGGAGTGGGAGGACAGGCTGGATGCAGCATTGGATGACACAGACGCAGAGCTGAACTCCATCCGGTATGTGATGGGTGACGTTACCCACCCCAGAGCAGATGAGGAGGATGCGATTGTTGTCCACTGCATAGGTAAGGCTGGCAAGGGCAAAAAGCTTTGCTGGGGATAGGGCTGTTGCTTTGTAGCCTTGTAGCCAGATGGCTGGGCGGTATGCCAGTGCCTTTAGAATGCCGCAATTAAGGAGAGCGGGTAGGACGCTCCCTCTCTTCTGAAGGTGAAGCACAAACTGCCTCCATCTGTCGGTGGGTGGATCGTGGCCCTGTATGCCTGCAGCTTCCGTGAGGCTGCTCAGCCTTGAGTCCCATTCAGAAGATTTACTCCCCTTCTGGATAGGCTGGAAGTAATAACTTAACCAAAATGAAATGTGCCAAGAACCTTCCCTCTCACCCACTCCATAAATCTGTGCTGAAGTGGGGAATTTCTGCAGTGACTAATAAGGTCCATTGACAATGGAGGAAGTTATGTGTAAGCCCACCCTGATGACCCATCAGTGAGGAGGCAGGACCCCCTCCAGCAGCAGAAATTAGTGCACCATAGATAGCAGAAGGTGAGCATCTGCGTAGTCGAGCTGGGCAAAGGCATCAGTGGAGTGGAGCAATGGGGTAAGTGTGTTAGCAGAGCTCAGCATCCGGGCAGTCAGTGACTTAGCAGTGGGGGAATATGGGAAAACATAGTGCTTCAGTGTAGCTTTGTGCGGAAGGAGTTGAAGCACTCTGGGAAGTGAAAATACAAATAGGTGATGGTCCTGGAGAAACTGCCTGGCCCTGTGCAGTGCTGGGCTTTATGCAGAGTAAAGCTGTCACAGTACTACTGCATGGGATACCCAGGAAAGAATAAACTTGTACGTGTCTTCTCCTCTCACAGGCTGCCTGTGTTATGTCCCCAGGATCGGAATAGCCAATGGTTAGGCTGAGGCAAACCAATCATGCCCTACTGGAGGGGACAGTGAGGGCTAGAAGGAGGATTTTCCTGCCTGTGTGCTGTGCAGTCGGCTCCTCTGAACTCCTCTCTTACTGTGAACAAAGTGGTTTTTCTAAGTCTTCTCCAGACTCTGAAAAGTTCTGGGCCAGCCCAGGATGGAATTTCCCCTGGGATGGCTTGGCAGGGATCTTGAGGGTGGTTTATTTCAGTGATGTGCTGAGCAGGGATCATCTTTTACGATCATGTAATCAGTTCCCTGCACAGAATGATGGAGCGGGAGCATCAAGGAACTTTGTTTCATTTCATCTTCCACATTTCTAGTTCACCCTAGGATGTGCAGTGAGAATGCATCTGTTCCCTGAAGACAGCATCATGAGCACAAGATACACTTGGAAGCTCGTCTCTTTGGACAGAGATGCTGATTTTTGTAAGCTAATCTAACTTGTAACTTCGCTTTAGATGATTCCGGCCGCTGGGGAAGAGGAGGTTTATTTACAGCTCTGGAGGTTCGTTCTGATCAGCCCAGGAAAATATACGAGCTGGCAGGGAGGATGAAAGGTGAAATTGAAAAATATAACCTTAGTGCATGAAGCTGGTCTCTCCTTTTAGTCTGCTACTTCCTACATGTGGTGTTGGCAGTGACAACACGGGGAGACATTTTGACCCTGACCTTTGCTCTGGAGTGAGAAGATTCTCCATAGAACTCGCTGGTTTTAATATTTGTTTGGGGAGAAAGATTTTGTTCCTTAGTCACAGTGTTTCTTCTTTGTACAAGGCAGTGTACTAAACCTGCAATTCAAATGTTAAAATGATGTTAGGAGGAGGGTTGGAGCAACTGTAATATGTATCTAGCTAGGCCATGAGTTCTTTCCAGTACCCCTTGTTCTCCTGTGTGCACATACTCACTAGTGGTCTTAAACCATTAAGGAGCTAGTGAACAGGTTAGATCTTACTCAGTATCCTGGAATTTTATTGTCTCAAGCTTCGTCTATACTAGGCAGGTTAGTCGATTGCAGCTATGCAATTCTAGGTACAGCAGTTGCGTAGCTAGGATCGACATATCTTCAATCGAGTTACCTGGCCGTCCTCACAGAGGGAGCTTGATGGGAGAAACTCTCCCTTCGACCTCCCTTACTCCTCGCGGTATTGAGGAGTGCAGGGACTAACTGCCATTCCCAGACAATTCGATTTCACACCTCCCTACCAGGTGCACAAAATCGAACTCTGGAAGATCGGTCCTGACTGGGGCGATCTTCCCTGTAGTGTAGATGTACCCGTAGTCTGTTTTTCCCCTCATGTATTTTGATCATTTTCTTTTTCTATCTTCTCACTTTCCCCTCTGAAGAAAATGTGTGTGTGTGGTGCGCATTGTTGTGGAGAGCTACAAAGGAGGGTGCAGACCCCTGTAACAGTCACCATTGCACTGACTCGCCTTTTTTCTTCGCAGCGTTGAATGTTTTCTTATGTTTCTGGTTTTTTGGACAGACTTGGCACTGGGAAGAGCCCTCTTATTTCCCATTGACGATAAAGAGTCCAGAAATAAAGGTCAGGACTTGGTAAGTATAAAAGCTCTTTGATGTTCTCTCTCCTCAAGTATTTTTGAAACAACATGAAGTGACTATTACGTCTAATACAAAATGACAGGGACACGAATGCGGCACAGGCGTGGCTGGAAACAAGTGTTCGCAAAGACAAGACAAGGGAAAGTTTTTTTCCTGTCGATAAGGGGTGTGTATTTCTTGCTATTTTTAGCTGCCATCATGGTGGCTGTCAGTGTACATACCTTCCATGTTTTACTTCCTAGTTGGCCCTGATTGTAGCACAGCACCGGGATCGTTCCAACAACTTGTCTGGCATCAAGCTGTCTGCTTTGGAAGAGGGCTTAAAGAAGATTTATTTAGCAGCCAAAAGAAGGAATGGTAAGTGTGCATGTATCCGTCTGTGTGCCTTTGAAATGGAAAGAACATCACGCCCAAGAGCTGGGCATGTAATTGCATTTAAAAATTCTGGCACAGTCATGGAAATGGGGGGACAGATTTACCCACTGCAGGTAGAATATTATGTTAGAGGCGTTTCTTTTTCCATTGAGTGTAACTTGAACGGCACATCCATTTATTTTTTACATGTGTCAGGACCTGAAGAGCTTTTCTGTTCTCTCTTCCAGCAAGCGTTCATCTTCCACGAATCGGACATGCAACAAAAGGCTTTAACTGGTATGGTACTGAGCAGCTCATCCGGAAATATTTAGCAACGAGAGGAATCCCCACATTTATGTATCCTTTGAAGCATGATTATTTTATTTTATTCAAAATCAAATGACTTACCCTCTCTGCAAATATCAGAATGTTCACTGCAGAATCTTGGTGAATCCATTGTGAGCAATGGACATCTTACTAGAACATGCCCGTTCAGAACTGTGTTGAACTGATCTCTCAGTCTCAGCCAACTACACAACACACGGTGGATACCAAGCATTTTAGATGACGATGTTTTGTATGACACTGTAAGTGCATGTGGACTACCCAGTAGTCCTCCTCTGACAGTCGTTGGGTTTCTTTCGCACTGTCCCACCTCTGTGGTGATGTCATTAATGTTGCAGAAGCAACTTACAAAATTGACCCAGACAGAAACACAGTGAGCAGCTGGGGAAAAGCAAATTCTAAATAAGTTTCTGGGTGTGTAAGAGAGAGGTGGGGATTACGCAGCACTGGGACATCCCTTGTGGCTGCAATCAGGGGACCAGCTCTGCCCAGGCTGATACTCTTTTCTTCAGTTGCCTGTATAGTAGTTCCCCCTGCTCTCTAGAGCTACGTCTACACGTGAAGCCTACGTCGAAGTAGCTTATTTTGATGTAGCAACATCGAAATAGGCTATTTCGATGAATAACGTCTACACGTCCTCCAGGGCTGGCAACAGCGACGTTCAACATCGACGTTGCGCAGCACCACATCGAAATAGGCGCTGCGAGGGAACGTCTACACGCCAAAGTAGCACACATTGAAATAAAGGTGCCAGGCACAGCTGCAGACAGGATCACAGGGCGGACCCAACAGCAAGCCGCTCCCTTAAAGGGCCCCTCCCAGACACACTTGCACTAAACAACACAAGATCCACAGGCCGACAACTGGTTGCAGACCCTGTGCATGCAGCATGGATCCCCAGCTGCAGCAGCAGCAGCCAGAAGCCCTGGGCTAAGGGCTGCTGCACACGGTGACCATAGAGCCCCGCAGGGGCTGGAGAGAGAGCGTCTCTCAACCCCTCAGCTGATGGCCACCATGGCGGACCCCGCTATTTCGATGTTGCGGGACGCGGATCGTCTACACGTGCCCTACTTCGACGTTCAACTTCGAAGTAGGGCACTATTCCCATCCCCTCGTGGGGTTAGCGGCTTCGACGTCTCGCCGCCTTAGGTCGATGTTAACATCGAAATAGCGCCCAACACGTGTAGCCGTGACGGGTGCTATTTCGAAGTTAGTGCAGCTACTTCGAAGTAGCGTGCATGTGTAGACACGGCTTAGGAGTTGCAGTGCTTTCTCTTTGTGACTTGGCTTTCTGGCATGGACACTGTAGGTTTCCCCTTCTGAGGTAACAAGTCTCACGGGACTAGCTGTCCAGGTGCTACTGCAGACAGTTTTCCCCGAACTGTGCCACTTTCCCAGTGCCTGAGAAGAAAAGCCACACCCACCCGCTTCTCTGGTTTCCAGCCCAGGGACCCTACAGTCTGCAGCCAAGTCTGTACCACGTCAAACCTTGCTGTCGTTTCCCTTGGCTTCTTTCTGCTCTGCCCTCAGCAGACTTCCTTCTTCGCCACACCTCTGCATGAACCTCTGCCCTCAGAGTCAGCATGCCAGGGCTTTTGCTCCCCAGATTCCCTCCTTTCCCTCTAGGCCCAGAGCATGATTGCAGACCTCCACACCGCAGCCTCCTTCTGTGTTCGCTTCCTAACTATATACAAGTTGCTGCCTACTTCTGCCCACATGGGCTTCATCTTTGGAAAGTGCTTGGCAGTCATGCCTAAAGCTACAGCCACATGACCGCAGAAGAACGAGCCGCTCAGGGTCAATCTTCCGGGGTTTGGTTTTGCACGTGCACAAAATGATGCTGTCAGGGGTCAAAGTCGACCCCTGGGCTCCTTGCAAGAGGTGAGGAATAAGGAAGGTCGAGGGGAAAAATGCTCTCATTGACCTTCCCCCATGTAGTCAGACGTGGAAATTGACTGCAGATAAGTTGATTTTAGCTATGCAACTGAATTGCGTTTTGGCAGTTGACTTCTACATCTAGTGTAGACATAGCCTAAGTCTTCCCCCAGATGCGCGCTACCGAGTTAATTAGCCCCTTCTGGCCCACCTTCAACCCTTGTGGGGTGGGGTGGAGCGAACATGCCATCATAGTGTGGGTGTGGGAGGGTGAAAAGGAGTGAGAGAATATACTTAGTAACAAAATGGCATAGCACTGTCCTAGGAAGTGAGCAACTTACTTGGGAAAAAATAATTTTATGGGTTTTATGTCCATATAACTTTGCCTACCACACTATCATTTGCTCTGAACTAGCTCACCAGTGCATGCAGTTGTGTGATGTACCATCACAGATTATGCAAGACAGAACAGTCAGCAAGCCAGGAAACATCAGCTCAAGGACTGTCTTTGAAGGGGATGGGGGAAAAGGGCCACCAACTTCAGGCTAGTTCACTTTATAGAATATTGGACAGAAGAAAAGAAGAGACACCATTTTCAAATGAGTATATAGGTTGAACCTCTCTAATCCGGCACTCTCATCTGTCAACATCCATAATCCGGTATGATTTTAGTTACTGGATGACCGCTTGTCATGGATGTGGCCAAGTTTCCTGTCATCCCATAAAGTTCATTTGCAGCCACCAGACCTGGATCTCAGTATTCTGTGCTGCTACTTAGCTGTAATTTACCCTTAAATGTCTTCTAGGAGCTAGTAAGCACTGGCAGTGTTGGTGATGTGCTAGACAATGTTGACCTCCTGTGGTCCAGCAAATTCTCTCGTTCGGCACCAGTCAGGTCCCCAAGGTGGTGGACTAGAGAGCTTTAACCTGGATTTTAAACTAGTGTCCTTATCTGCCTTGTTAGTGACAACTTTTGATTATTGAACCAGTGAAAGAACCCTATACATCCAATTTGGTTTTCACTGTGCATGCTGTTTGTACTGTTTCTGTCTGTCATGGTGTGCAAAGCAGAATAGAATTCAGCTGAGACTTACATAGGTGAGTAGATTCTGCAGGGCTGGCAGGAGTAAGAAGTGTTAATACACTTTTCTGTCACTTCTTGGGGGTAATGCAGCTGCTGGACAATGTCATGATCACCAATGCTGCGAGAGTTGGGAAGTTACAGGCAAAGGCGTACAGTGAGTATTCTGCCTCCATACCTCTTTAAGTTGATGCCATTAGTAGATATTTGGTTTGAAATTTTAGAGTATTTCCTTGACTCTTCTCCTTAGATACTACTTCCCTAGGAATAAAGCCTCCTCCACCTCTTCACAACCATCTACATCATAAGCGACAACCAGGAAGGTCCATTTGTTTAACTCAGAAGTGTATTGATCGCTAAATCCCACGATCTCTTCCATTTCACCTCTGCAGCCAACCTGTATTTATGTAGCTTCTCCAAAGCTGATCCAAAGTCACTGTTGTTCTTCAGGTTTCTTCATCTCTGATGTTCAGACTGGTTTTTGTATTAATTATGAAACTGAACTGCATTAAAATGTCCTCTAACTTCAGAATGTCCATGCATCTGGGGTATTTATTTGAGCCCATATCTAGTTTTTAAGATGGAAAATAAAACTATCACTAAAGACCAATCATAAGCCCTTATTTTTAGCCACCATCTTAAGTTGTTTTCAGAGTTTTCAGTACAGTTTTGTTTGACTTTTGCTTCAAATCCTTATCTCTGGTTTACAACATTGATTTTTCTGCCAGTTGTTTGGTGGTTGCTTACGATAGTTTGGCTAAATAGGGCTATAACTTTTCCTAACACATATGTGTGCACACACATTATACAGCCCCCCACCATGTGAGCACACATACACACACTCACAAGATTGTCTCAAGCAAGTGCCAAATGACAAGCAGAAAAATCAGAACTGAAAATAAGAGAAAAGATCTAATGATGATGAATCATCTCTCTTTGGCAAGGGAGGTATCTGCAGCAAAAACTTAGCGTAACACACCTTTAGGGTGCGTCTACACTAGGAACTAACTTTGAAGTTAGGTACTACTTAGAAGTAGCGAGCACAGAGTCTGTGCACATTTTCCCTTACTTTGACGTTAACTTCGAAACGGAGCCCAACTGCTAAGTTCTTACTCCATTCCTGGGAATGGAGTAGTGCCCTACTTCCAAGTTTAACTTCAAAGTAGGGTGTGTGTAGACGCTCAACTTCAAAGTTATTTTTGCAGTATAGACACAGCCTTAATGAAAAAAGTTCCAACTGCAAAGAAACCCATTTTAATTAATTTATTTAGTGCGCGCACAGACATCTAACAAGCAATGGCATCTTCACTGGTGCAATACAGTTTTTCTAGACCACCGCTGAGCCTCGTCGGCAGCCGTTCGTTGGCAATGTGCATCATTGCTTGTGGGGTCGGCAGCGAGGGCCCGAGTGGGGATTATAACAGATACTCGTGGTATTTGCCAGAGCGTTTCCTCCCTAACATCCTGCATGGCAGATAAGATAATGGGCAACATGACAGCCAACACGCAGCTTTCAGTTAAAAAAAGTCATTGTGCAGCCGCAGGCTTGGGTTGGTGCACACGATCTGCAGCAACCTGCTGGTGGCATCCTCTTGTCTGATTGCTCAAAACTGGAAGCCCCAGGAGTGGAGTTGGATGCTCGTGGCAGCATGATGCACTTGGCAGCATGTAACTGCATCTCCTCCAGTTTGCTGTTGAAGAGTGACTCCATGCCAGTGTGCAGTACTCCACCACCAGATACAAGAGCGGGCATCCGCCTGTTTGCTAATAAGATCGTTGCACATCTTAACTTTAGCTGGCATCTTCCTCAGATGGACGTGTTAACTCAGTATGCAGCCTAAGGTTACACTTAGGTAGGCTGGTTCTGCTTCACGCGTCACCTTCTGACACTTCCAACACACATTCAGCTTTTGGATTGTGCTGGCATGATGAAGATGGAACAAACTGGAGACCCATTTTAATTGTGTTTCTTCACACACAACATTCTAAGCTAAGGCTAGTTGCATAGCCACGTGTTTACCACCAGGCAGGATCCATCTAATCGATACCCTTTATCAGTACACAAACGTCTGACAAAATCCAAGGGCTTTAGAAGAGACATCTATCTTCCACCCACCTGCGCTCTGTAGTGTAAAATGCTTGGCTTGTTGCTGCTACCAGGCTGGCTTCCTTCTGCTGCTCTAGAAGTTTTATGATTCTTTGCTCCAATTTAAAAAAAAAGGCTTAAGGCAAAATGTCGTTATTGGTTTTGCTCTTCAGTGGTGCTGTAAAACCCACTATAATGCTTTTGGTGCCACATAACGTGCTTGCTGGGTACATCGAAGGAGCTGACAAATAGTTCAGTCAGAGAGGCTGTGAGCGGTACACAGGCATCACTGCCAGTCTGTTACACTTCTGAAAGAAAGTGCACTGGAGCCAATGGGAAGCCTGTGTTTGAATATGCTACTGCACATATACATTCGGCTCTGCCAAATTTGTAATTCTGTCTGTAACAGCACCAATAACGGTGACTCCCAGTAGGGTTACTGTGCCGGATTCTGATATCCTTTCCCCCTTCTTTCCTTCACGGGCAGTCTTACTGATATTTTACACATGTGCATGTACACACACGATGTTGCTAGGCCCCCAGAGCTTCTGATCACTGTCAACTTCCATAAACAACAATGGCCTTAGCAGGAGCTTGGCACCTCCCAGGATCAGGCCTTTATGAACCAAACCTACGAACTCTTATGTGAACAGCCCTTACTCGTGCGAGGAAGGGCTTGCAGGATCAGAGCCCTTGTTTGCGATGCTCTTGAACATACATCCCAACGGCCAGAACCAACCCGCTATTGTCCCATGTCCCAGCAGGAGCTGTGAGCATGCTCCCTGCCTGCTGCACCCCTTCATGCTGCTAAAAGCAGTCAGGTGTGGAGGCTATATGATCTCAGCATACTGCATGCCTGAGGGATGTCATGCACTGCCCTCACCCCCCAGCATAATCTTGCAGTTCCCATTGGCCAGAAACTGGCCAATGGGAGCTGTCCTGGGCTGTGCTTGTGGCACAAGCAGTGCATGGAGCCCTCTTCCATGCTTTCCCATTGCATGGTCCCCTGCGGCTAGCCTCTGAGCAGTGTGTAGGGCCACCACTGGCAGGGAGCCTGCCTGATGGTCCTGCTGAGCCACCTAAGGTAAAGTGTCTCCCAGCCAGAGCCTGCACCTAGCAGCCCACCCCCTCCTGTACCTCAACCCCAGGTCACAATCCCCTTCCAGACCCTGTACCCCCTCCAACATTCCCCCAGTCAGAATCCTCTCTTGCACCCCAATTCCCTGCCCTAAAGCCCACATCCCCTCCTACACCCCCATTCCCTACCCCAAACTCTCTTCTACAGCCAATCTCCATACCACACCCTGCACCACCTCCATTAATATAATGGAAGTGTGTGGCCCTTGACCACATACCAAATTCTTGGAGTAGCCCCCCATCAAAAGTTACTGCCCACTCCTACTCTTGGAAGAGGAAAGGTGCCATTTAAATGTATGTTAACTACTGTATTTTCCTAGGTATGAACAAGTGACGTTTTTGAGGCTGGCCAGCTGGCGGCACTCTTAACCAACTCAAATAGCGTGTTTGCCGGTGGGCTGGTTTGAAACAGCAGGGAAACGTTGTGCTTCAGACTGGGAAAAGGTGGTGTTCTGCCAAAATTTAAAATATAAATCTAGGGTTTTTTTTCATTTTTCTTTTCCAATTTTACTCATCTCTTCAAGTGACATTGCAGTTTACAGGCGTATGCCTGTGCTCCGCCGCCTCTCTTTTCCCCTTAGTTTTGTAGTCATCTTTTAATTGGCATAATTTTCAATTGT
The DNA here is from genome assembly GCF_033958435.1 of Carettochelys insculpta. Taxonomy (NCBI): domain Eukaryota; kingdom Metazoa; phylum Chordata; order Testudines; family Carettochelyidae; genus Carettochelys; species Carettochelys insculpta. Next base: position 225,892,735 of record NC_134137.1, read on the forward strand.
TTCTCCTTTCGACATCTGCCAACACACTTCACAGCCTCCTGAACATCTACAGCCAAATACCTCCCAACTGCAAGTCCTCTGGCTTCGGTGCAGCTACAGCAAGGATAAACCTGCTGTGTCAGTGTGTTGATAGCATGCTTCAAAATAGACAAGTTTATTTATTAATATTGAGTCAGCCTTGGGTGGCCAGATGTTGGACTCAAATTTGGACTCATGAGGCCAAATGCTGAAGTCCTTGTGGCCTCATATACTTGCCTCTGCTCCTGTGAGCAAAGAGAAGCATGCATACATGTCTCTGAAAAGGAGACAGCTACCTCTGCAGCATGGTCCTACCTCCCTCAAACCTCCCTGAGGTCTCTGCAAAGAGCTAGACTAGTGGTTTCCACCCTTTTCACTAGTGCGGACCCCCAATCACCCTCCAAACCATTCACGGATCCCCATCAAAGCCAATTCTATCTGCTATGTACACTTCATTAAGTGAAAAATGAAACCACAACATAGATTTTCGGACAGCCATTAATACCATTATTGGAAGACATTTAATTTAAAAATAATAATTGATTGTAACCTTGCAATTTATTTAAAACTTGTTTTCTACGATCATTTTTATTTTATTTTTTTCGCAGACTCCCTGCCATACCCTGAAGGACCCCCAGCTTGGGAACCAGTGATAGACGGATAGACGCACAGTTTGGAAACAGGAGGGGCAGCCGTTGCTCGTGCTGTATTCTAAATCTCTGGGGCAAAGCAGGACAGCTTCTGATCTGAGTTCCTCTTCCATCTCGTAACCCTCTGACATGCTGGAGGTAGCACCTACCTTAGCTTTGCTCCTTCAAACTTTACAGGGGACATGGTTAGATAGTTTGTTTTGAAAATATATGATTATTTAAATCTGCCTAAGCAGTCGACCAAAACAAGTCATTTATCTAAAACACGGACTTCCCACCTCCCATCTTAAGGAAGTTGAGAGAAATGAAAATCAGACCTCAACTAAACCCAGACAATGAGCTTGTAAAAACTCACAGCCTCCCACGCCCCATCACATAGAGTTCTGTATTAGATTATTCAACTCTGGAAAGGGCTGGTGGGGAGAATTCATGTGTGAGTTGTTCTGTGTTTTGCTGCTTGTATATGTACCCACAGCTCCACTTTTCCCTTTTCAAATAGCAGCCAAGCCATAAGGTGGGGACTTTCCCGTATTCACACGTCTCCAGGTCTGTCTTCCTCAAAACAAGCCCTCCTGCAGGACATAAGCTAAAGCAAAGTTCGTTCTGCTTATTGGCAGGCTGTACATATCCCTAAGCCTCTGATATGTCCCACTGGCCAGAGGGGTGAGGGGATTGCATGCCCACACACACAAGCCACATAAGGATCTGACAGTTTGAACAATCAGCTTTGACATACAGTCTGTGAGGGGATAACAGTTGCTTTCCTGCACAACCCAATCCACCCCAGCCCCTAACACTGGAGACCACAGGCTGGTGACATGTGAAAGCAACTACAGGTTGCACCTTTCAGATCTGGTACTCTCTTATCGGGCAACATCCATGTCCAACATTTTACTGGGACAGTAATGATCAGCAAATTAGGAGTTTTCAAATGATTACCTCACAAGAGGTATTTTATACAAATTTATCATAGTATTATAAAAGGGATGAACATAGGGGTACTGAGTATCAGTGAGGTAGCCATGTTAGTCTGTAGCTTCGAGAACAACAAGAAGTCTTGTGGCACCTTATAGACTAACAGATATTTTGGAGCATGAGCTTTCATGGGCAAAGACCCGCTTCATCAGATGCATCTTCATCTGACGAAGCGGGTCTTTGCCCACGAAAGCTTATGCTCCAAAATATCTGTTAGTCTATAAGGTGCCACAAGACTTCTTGTTGTTCTCATAGGCGTACTGAGTAGACTGTCATAGGCTACGTCTACACATGAACGCTACATCGAAGTAGCTTATTTCGATGTAGCGACATCGAAATAGGCTATTTTGATGAATAACGTCTACACGTCTTCCATGGCTGGCAACGTCGACGTTCAACGTCGATGTTGCGCAGCCCCACATCGAAGTAGGCGCTGCAAGGGAGCGTCTACACACCAAAGTAGCACACATCGAAATAAGGGTGCCAGGAACAGCTGCAGACAGGGTCACAGGGCGGACTAGCACTTCCAGGGCAACAGCTTAAAGGGCCCCTCCCAGACACACTCAGCCTGCACAGCACGTGGTCTGCAGAGCCATAGGCATGCACACCTCGAGCAATGCAGTCATGGACCCCCAGCAGCAGCAGCAGCCACCAGAGGTCCACCCAGCCGCCCCTGCAGGAGCAGTGCTCGCCCTGCTCAATGCCATGCAGGAGGCAGCTGAGCACCTCCTTGCCACAGAGGAAGAGCTGCCCGCAGGGGAGGAGGACGCAACCCCCAACCCTGCAGCCCCCTCCCCCCCCGCCTCATACGCCGCCGGCTGTGGAGCTACCCCACCAGCACCGACTGGTGGGAGCGGCTGGTGCTCGGAGAGTGGGACGACGACCGCTGGCTCCAGAACTTTCGCATGAGCCGGCAGACATTTCTGGAGCTATGCCAGCGGCTCACCCCCGCACTGAGGCACCAGGACACCGCCATGCAGCGTGCCCTCAGCATCGAGAAACGGGTCGGCATCGCTGTCTGGAAGCTGGCCACTTCAGACAGCTACCGATCTGTGGGACAGCAGTTTGGCGTCGGCAAAGCCACTGTCGGGGATGTCCTCATGGAGGTAAGAGGACCCACGGGGGGAGGGGGAGGCAGCCCTGGCAGGGGAGGGCCACACACACCCTGCACACCCCTCATTGGTGCTCTCCCATGTGCTTCCCCTGCAGGTCGTCTGCGCCATCAACGCCCTGCTCCTCCACAGGCTCGTGAGGCTTGGGGACCCGGATGCCGCCATCGCGGGCTTTGCCACCCTGGGCTTCCCCAATTGCTTCAGGGCTCTGGATGGGACTCACATCCCCATCCGCGCCCCGGAACACAGTGGAGGACGCTACATAAACAGGAAGGGCTACCACTCAGTGGTCCTCCAGGCCTTGGCGGACAGGCGGGGCCGTTTCCTGGACATTTATGTGGGCTGGCCTGGCAGCACCCACGATGCCTGGGTATTCCGGAACTTGGGCCTGTGCCGCTGGCTGGAGGCGGGGACCTACATCCCCCAGCGGGAGATTCCTATGGGGGACACCACCATGCCCCTCTGCGTCATCGCAGATGCGGCATACCCCCTCCGGCCCTGGCTCATGCAACCGTACACGGGCCATCTCTCCGCCAGCCAGGAGTGCTTCAACATGCGCCTGAACCACGCGCGCCAGGTGGTGGAGTGCACATTTGGCCGCCTCAAAGGGCGCTGGAGGTGTCTCCTCACCCGCCTTGATGTGGGCCCCACCAACATCCCCCAGATTGTGGGCACGTGCAGCGCTCTACACAACCTCGTGGAGAGCAAGGGGGAGGACTTCTTTCAGGGCTGGGCTGTGGAGGCCGGCAAGGCTGATGTGCAGCCACCCGCTGCCCCCAGTCGCCAGGTGGACCCTGAAGGGACCCGGGTCCGGGAGGCCCTGCGGGCCCAGTTCGATGAGGCCGCGGGGTAAATGCTGGCAGGCCCCCCACTGCCCACCCTATCCTCCACAACACTCCCTGCCCCTACGCCCACACCACAGAGCACCCAAGAGCACCCCCCCCCCACTTTTCTTGTAAATAAAAGCAGACAGTTGTTCGTCAACTCAAATATCTTTAGAACTCTTATTATTATTATCAACAAGCCTAACTATTTACAGGGAAAATCTAACATATATATATATATATATATATTATATAAATAGAGATAAGATGAAAGGGGAAGACAAGGAAGGGGAGAAGTATTTACATGGGGGGGTAAGGATCAGCATTGTAACAGGGGTCAAATATACAAACTATTTACAACAAACTAACTTAAAACTGGGGGGAATATATACAAAGGGGGAGGAGGGGGCCACGTCCTGGGCCCCACACCCCTAAAGTCCAGCACTGGGAGTGGGCGGCCGGGATCCCCGCCTCGGCCTCAGCCCTGGCCGGGGGCCGGGCGGACCGGGAGATACGGCTGGCGAGTGTCAGCTGGGCCCAGGTCCCCCTCGGCGGCGGGTGGCGGTGCGACGGCAGACGGCGCAGTGGCTGGAGCAGCGGGTGGAGCAGCAGGTGGAGCAGGCAGGGCGGGCGCAGCAGCGGCCAGCGCAGCATGGGGGGCCAGGTAGTCCTCGATACGGTTGAAGGTCCGCATGTAGCCTCCCCATGCCTCCTGGCGCCAGGCCAGCGCCCGCTCCTGGAGGTGGAGGCGGTGTTCCTCCACCCGCAGCCGCTGCTCGGCGACCTCCAGCTGCCGACGGTGGAGGGCCAGCAGCTGGGGGTCCGTTGCCGTCGGCTGGTGGTGCTGGGTCCGCCGTCTTCCCCGCCATGGGGCTGGTCAGTCCTCCGCCGAGGGGCTGGCCTGGAGTGATGGCCCCGGAGGGCTGTCCGGGACCACTGACACCTCGCCGGCGCTCTCCGGTCCTTCTGATGGTGCAGCTGCGGAACACAGGAGAGGGGGGAAGAAGAGTGGAGACAGCCGTTAGTGTGGGCCCCGAGCCGTGACCCTTGTCCCCCCACCCCCTCTGCTGCAGGTTCCCCATCCCTGTCCCCGGGAGATGCTGCTGTGATGGGGTTCAGGGGTCCCCCTGCACTGCACCCCGTCCGCTGGCAGGAGTGACTCAACTCAGCAGGTATGACAGGAGATTTATTAGGCAACAGATGCCCAGTTTCTCACAGAAGCGACAGTACAGCAGTCAGAGACAGTCCTTCCAACCTGTCCTGGGGAGAAGACCCCGAGGGGTGCCCCTCTGGGGTGCAGCTTTCCCCTTCCTCAGGCTGGCTGCCTTCTAGCTCTCCCTTCCCCTAGCCTCTAACTGCCGCCCCCGATTCAAAGCCAGCTCGGCTCCTCCCTCCTCTTTGTTCAAGGCAGAGGTGTAACCTGCCAGTTGTAGCCCCAGGATCATCCTTAGCCACTGGGAGCTATTCAGCTTGTTTCTCATATGTAGCCTGAGTCTCGCATTTGCACTCCCCCCCACTCCATCACATGCTGCTGCTGCTGCTGCTGCTGCTGCTGCTGGGTGTCCCACCCCCTCCCCCCGCGGGACCCTAGAGGTTCCGCTCCCCCCAGCCCCGGGGATGGGGCACGGCACTATCGTGCTGGGGGGGGCAGGGGCTGATACACTCTTCTGAGGGACATGACACTGCTGTCCTTGGGGCCATGGTCATCTGGGCATGTGGAGGGCCCTGGCCATATCTATTACCCCCACCCCTCAACCCCGGGGGTGTGCACCGGGGGGGGTACATACCTGACAGTCCACTCCCACGGTCGGGGGACACCCGGGGGGTGGACGCCCGGCTGGAGCTCCTGGATGGCAGGACGATCCGGAGCCCGGCGTCGCTGGAGGAGGACTCCCCCTCCTCCTCCTCCTCCTCCGGTGCCCCGGGGGTGGGCTCCTGGGGGGGCCCCGGGGTGCAGGGCTTGCCTCCGGGGCGGACTCCGCCTCTGGGGCCTGCTGGGGCTCGTCGGCCGAGGTATCTAGAGTGGCCGGAGGGGAGGAGGTGTGCCGGGGGCCCAGGATGGCCCTGAGCTCCCTGTAAAAGGGGTGAGTGACGGGGGCGGCCCCAGATCGGCCGGCCGCATCCCGGGCCCGGGCATAACCCTGCTGCAGCTCCTTCACTTTACTCCGGACATGATCCGGAGTGCAGGCAGGGTGACCCCGGGCGGCCAGGCCCTCGGCCAGCTGAGCGAACGCATCCGCGTTCCGCCTCTTGCTCCCCATTACCTGGAGCACCTCCTCCTCGCTCCAGAGCCCCAGCAGGTCCCAGAGCTTGGCCTCCATCCAGGAGGGGCCCCGCTGCTGCTTCCCCGCCTGGCTGCTGGGCTGGGAGCCCGGGCTCCCCTTGGGGAGGGTCCCCTGGGGGCGCTTGGGGGGCTGGCGTGCGGCCATCGCAGCTGGGGGGTTGTCTGTGGCGGCTGAGGGACGTGCAGGCTGGCCGCGTGTCTGGGCTGCCGCCTGCACGTTCTCTCAGCTTCCTGCACAGGAAGGGAGGGGGCGGGGAGCTTTAAGGGGCCGCTCCACGCGGCCACCATCGAGCTCAGGGGCTGGAGAGAGCATCTCTCAACCCCTCAGCTGATGGCTGCCATGGAGGACCCTGCAATTTCGATGTTGCGGGACGCGCAACGACTACACGTTCCCTACTTCGACATTGAACACCGAAGTAGGGCGCTATTCCCATCCCCTCATGGGGTTAGCGACTTCAACATCTCACCACCTAACGTCGATGTTAACTTCAAAATAGTGCCCAACACGTGTAGCCGTGATGGGCGCTATTTCGAAGTTGGCGCCGCTACTTCGAAGTAGCGTGCACGTGTAGACGCGGCTATAGAGTCTACTGTAAAGTATTTTCTAATTATTTAAATAATTCTTGTGATTCTTCCGTGAATCCTCTCCAATTTATCAGCATCCTTCTTGAATTCAGGCAGCAGAACTGGATGCAGTATTCCAGCTGCTGCTGAACTAGTGCCAAATACAGAAGTATAATACAGCAATCATAGTAAATGTACATAAATATGATGTTTATGAGCAATCGCTTCAGCTGAAAAAAGTGGGTGTGCCCTGGAATTGTTTGTCTTCTTGAAGTGTGCTGTGTTACTGAAAAGGTTAGGAACCACTGGACTGTGTAGTTACATATTAATGAAAGGTACTAAGTTATTGTGGTGTTAGTTGGGGGACGGTAGCTTATGTGCACCCTCTTTTGCCCCCCATTTCCCTGAGCAATGTGGCAAGTGTATTTGCAATATATGTGCATCTGATTTTTGATATTTGATCTGTATCTTATGCTGGGGTTACAGCAGAATGTGACCAAGCTAATTAAATGAAACTAAAGGCAGGTCCACACTAGAGGAGAAAGCTGACCTAAGATCCGCAACTCCAGCTACAAGAATGGCATAGCTGGAGCCCACATACCTAAGGTCAACTTTCTCCACCATCCCTACAGCAGGAGTTCAATGGGAGAAACTCTCCCATCAATGTACCTTACTCCTTGCGACTGTGAGGAGTACTGGGGTCGACAGGGATGCCCTGAATGTTTGATTTAGCGCATCCCTACCAGATACGAACACTGGAAGATCGACCACAGCAGCGTTGACCTTCCAGTGAGTGCAGACAAGCTCCCATTTCACTCTGATTTGGTAGCATGTTATACCCACTTTGCACTGGTGTATGTAGAGTATGCCATGAGCAAATTATTAACTCCATTTGTATGATGTGCCAACCTTGCCTGAGGGCAACATACTGAATTGCATTCCAGACAGTTGCTTTGCCCTAGAATGATACTTTCTTGACGAATGAGTACAGAGGAATTTGGGACCACTGAGTGAGGGACTCCAGTGGGACAATGATTTTTCTATGCTGGGCTCTGCAGGTGGGACAAGCTTCACAAAGGGACAAGGGGGTGCCAACATCCCAGTTCAAGCCCATGGCACAGAGGAGGGATCCTGCATAAAAGGGTTCTGCTCTGTGTCCCTGACCACTAACACCTGTAAGGACTAGTCTACACTACGCATTGTCAATGTACTTCAGCTACTGGATTTTCACATGAAAACTAGTGTCTTGGTGTTCTAGGGCTGAAAACCAGTCCCCACTTTGCAGCACTGGTATGGTAGTTGTTACCATCAAAAGTCTTTGCTGCTTTACAAATTTGTTCAGTCTCCTGAGATCAAGGATGGAACACTGGTGCTTTTCTTTTAGGTTAAAAAATAGCAGGAGTAACCCCCCACCACCACCACTTCTGTGCTGTGTGGGACCAGATTCCACCACCCCTAATTGCAGAAGGTGTTCTACCTCTTGTACTAAGTGTAACTTATGAGAGGATTTCCTGAAAGGGGATAGGGTTGGGCAGGGATGGAGAGAAAGGGGGTAGTATATCCCAAGAGAATAACCTCTGGTGCCCATTTGTCAGTGGTTATACTGCCCAGTTGTTGTAAGCAACCGCTGAAGAGTTGGAGGGCAGTATCCAGCATTGGAACCAGTGGGAGACTCTCAACCAATGTTTCAAATTTGTTTGTTGTAGGTTGGAGGCTGGGATGTCATTGTTGGGGTTGGCGCGAGCGCCACGTCCTTTCCTTTTGCCACTGCAGTTGCTATTCATATGGCCTCTGTTGGTTGTAGGAGTGGAACGGAGGACGTAGGCTATGGATTGATACATCTACTGCCTTTTCCTGGTGGCTGGTATATGGATGCTAAGGGAGCAAAGCGTGGCTTGTGACTTCATCATATAGACGACTTTGTTGGTTTTGGTAGCAATTAGCTTGTCTCTGTCTAACAGGTGGTCTTCCACGGAGGTCTGTGTTTCTTGAAGAAATGTGGAGGATGTGAACCAGGAGGCCATGTGCATGATGACAGCTGTAGCAGAAGATCTGGATGCAGTGTCAGCAGCATCCAGTGCTGTGTGGGTGATGGTTTGTTCTTCAGAAATTAACCCGGTGCCTCTTTGCCTGAGGGATGTCCTCAATGAAGCCTGCAAACTTGGCATAATTCCTTTGCTCATACTTCACCAGTAGAGCAGAGTAATTAGAGGTTCTGAGAGAGAGAGTTGAGGAAGTGTAGACCTTCTGTCTGAAAAGGTCTGGCCTCTTGCTGTCTGTGGGAGGAGATCTGAAGTGCTGTTGCTTGCCCCTTTGGTGGGCCATCTCTAGTACCAGCGAATTTGGAGCTGGGTGTGTAAATAAAAATTCCAATCCCTTCAATGGAATCCCTTCAGTTACGATCAGCCCTTTTGTATGTAGGCAGAATGATGGCTGGTATTTTCTGCATCATTTTCGCCAGATCCATGGTAGTGCCTTTGATGGGAAGAGTTATTTTTGAAGAGGAGGAGGTCACTGGGGTGGCTGTCCACTCATCTTGAGTTTCAGACACCTCCTCAAGGGCAATCTTAAGTTCTGCAGCCACTCTTTAGAAAAGATCCTGGAGCTTGGAGAAGTCATCCATTGATGTGTGTGATGGAGGCAATAGTCTCATTGGGCGAAGAGGAACTCTTTGTGGGTGGGGATATGTCTAGGGCAGCATCCTTCAGGTCCTAGACCACAGGTTCCTCAGGAATGTCCTCCTGTGCCGTGTGTGCTTGTGGAGGCAACTCAAACAGCTGCTTGTGTGGGCTTTGTGTGTCTGCTGTGATGTCTTGTGTAAGGCCCCCAAGGGCTCCAGTAAGGCCAATGGCCAGGACAGAGCCTGGGGGATGGCATCCAAGGGTGTCTGTACCTGGTGGTATGTCCAAGTCATAAGATGATTGAGACTGGTTGTTGGTGGTGTTGAGTGTACTCTAGTGTGGGGGGGAGGGTGGAGTTTTGAGGTTTGCAATAGTAACGGCAACTGAGGTTTGCAGTAGTGAATGAGGAGGATGCGCTGCTGTAGTACACACAATGAGCTAAACGAGGACCAAATGCATTAATGTTTCAAATCCAGCACAGAAAACACTAAGAATAGACAGGTTGAAAAAAAGGTGGGCAAATGAACGCGTGCTCCAGGGAGCAGGCTCCCCCTCCCGCCAGCCCATTGCAGGATGCAGCATTTAAACTATGTCCCAGATCCAACCGCCCTGCCAGCCTGCTCATGCTAGGAAGCAGCATTTCAGCTGGCTCCTGGAGCGAACGGTCTCTTGTGGGGTTGGGATTTTCCCTCACAACAGTGCTGCAAAGAGCCATCACAAGGGGAAATTGACCAACCCCCCCACCAGCTGGGACTCAGGCAGACTTGCTGCTTGATCCCCTGCTGGTGTGGGGTTCTCAATTTCCCCCTCCTGCTTCCCTTGCTCCTCCTGCAGAGCTCCAGCCTGGGGAAACTGACGACATTTCAGGGCACACTTGGACAGTTCTCACAGCACACCAGTTGAAAACCACTGCCCTAGTCTACATGTGAGACATTAAAGTGCATTTGACAGCAGTGCTGTAAAATGATAGTATGGCCCTAGCACCCGTGCTGGCAGGGAGCCGTCCCAGGGATCTATGTAAAACACATAAAGGAGGAGAGTAGCTAAAAGCACTGGGAACCGTGATTTCCAACCATGTAACTTGCTGCAGTCAAGGGTGCGTTTTTTCACACGCGGAGCAAGAAGGCTGCAGTGTAGTAAAGAGGCAGCATGGACGTGGCTAGAGGGAGAAATATCTTATATCTGCTCCCTCTGAAGGACCGACCGTTTTCTAGTTGTTAAAGCCAGGAGATCTAGAGCATGATGTTTGCTCAGCCACTGAAAACGTTACAGTCTAAATAGGACAAGACAAGAGGGGGAAACTGAGGCACAGAATGGTGAAGTTACTTGCCAAAGCTCACAGACAAGGTCAGTGCCAAAGCCAGGAACACAAGTCTCCTAACTCCCACTTTAATGTCCCACCTACTGGGCCACAGCGGCTACCCACCACACCAGGGGGCAGAAGCTAGACAAGGCAACCAGGGAGCGTGGTCTCCTACTGCAGGACGTATTTCTGGTCCTTGATCGTTTCCCTCAACTTGAGGGTGTCCCTCTGTGCAACTTCGACTAGTTCCCTGGATTCCTTTGAAGGACCACGTGTGCTGCCTGGGGTTCTGGCTGCAGCCTCCTGACCCTTGTGCACCTCGTATTTAAGTGAGCCCTGGGTGGAGAGAGCTGATTCTGCAAAGGAGAAGGTTGCAAGAGCCGGGAGGTGGATGCAGCAGTCTGGGAATGCAAGGAGGTGGGCTCGCGGGGGAGGATGCAGCATGGGTGGGGATGATCCTAAAGAAGGTTGCAGTGGGAGGGAGGTGCAGAGGCTGGTCTTGTGTGTGTGTCTGTAGGGGCTGGGTCCTGGGGGGTACAGTTAGGGATGCTGGGGTCCCAGAGGCGAGCTTGCAGCAGGGCAAGTCCTAGTGGGGAGCGGCAAGGAGTGGGCCCAGCGAGCAGGGGGAAGGTGCAGCGGGCGGCTGTAGGGGTGCCAGTAGGTGGCCCCAGCAGGCGGGGGAGGCGTGTAGGCGGTGGTCACAGCCTGGGGGATCCTGCGGTGGGTGTTGCTCACGCGGGGGTCTTGCAGGGTCCGTGGGGCGAGCAGGAGCGGGTACTCCCTCCCGGCCGGCGGGCGGGGGCTGCTCCCCGCGGCGGGGCGAGCTGCGGGGGCGGGGCGGCGCCGGGCACAGGAAGCGGAAAGCGGCGGCGGCAGCAACCGCGGCGGGGCTGGAGCCGGGAGCGGCATGGAGCGGCCGCGCGAGGTGGGTGCGGGCGGCCCGGGGCTTCCCCTCTCCCGCCCGGCACGCGCCCCCGGGGACGCCCCCCCATATCCCCTCCCCGGGGGCCCCGCTGCAGCCTTGCCATCCCCGCCCCCGCCGCAGCGCCCTGCAGGGCCTGGGCTGCCCAGAGGGGAGCTACGCCGGGCGGGGCTGGGCGAGCGCTGCGCTGTGCTCGGGGACTGGCTGCGCGGAGCCCGGCCGGCCGGCTCTGGGCTGCCTCTCCGCTCCTCGCCGGCATCCGAGCTGCGGGCGGTGTGGCCGGTGTCCCCGGGGGCCCACGCCGGCAGTTAGCTCCTGGCTCTGTTAATCCGGGGCGAGGACGGGGAGCCGTCACCGGGTTGCCGTAAGTCTTGGCTCCTGGGAGTGCGTGCTGCGGCCCCCGCTCCGCCTGCGAGGTGCCGGGTCCCTGCAGGAGGAGAGGGGGAGTTTTTAGTCTCTTCTCTTTCCCTCCCTGCCCCCCCGCCCCCACCTCAAGGCTCCTAGTTGCCGCCTGGGTTGTCTGAGCCTCTGCTGTTCAGAGCGTTCCCATCTCGTACCGTGCATGAGATCAGCGTCCTGTCTTGTGGCGTTGCTGCGCTCAGAGCCCCGGCCAACAGCAATGTGCCTAACTGCAACCTTGCTAACTTCAGGCGGAGCTGTGAGCAGCAGCTGAGGCCCACTGGGGCTTGTCTGCAGCCCTGGCAGGACTAGGGGATTGTCAGGGAAGTGAATTTTTAAAAGCCCTGTGTTTTGAAGCAAAGCAGTAATGGATTAATAAATGAGTGAATCAAAACTGACTTCAGTGCTCCGCAAAGTCCCTGGAGGATGTAAACTTTTTTAAATTTCAAGTAGTCTGTGTGGGCAACTTTGGGTATGTGTATAAGACAAAACCGCAAGTAAAGCCTAATTGTGATGTAGTTCTAGGGAAGCTGGTGATCAGGTGGACTAATGTGACAATTTAAGACTACACAGGTATGCATGGTGGTCAGTTTAAACCCCGGCGATCCAGTAATCTGTCAAAGATGGAGAGGAACCAGAGACCCATCTGCTGGAAAAGGACAGGCCTGTACTTGGACCTCGGGGACACCCCTTTTAATTTTTAACAGTACAGGAGGTGATTGTCCTCACAGAGAATGCAGTTGTTACTTTTGCCAGTTTATTATAACAATTATGAATTTTAGCCCCTGGGGAGAAAAAAAAAGAAGACTTAATTCCACAGTTTAGAATGTTACTTAACAGGTGAAAATAAAGGCTGGAATCTTTAGTTACATGCCTCATGAAGATGCCAATGACAGGCAGTATTTCCTCTAAATTGTGCACTTCAGCAACCACCCCAGAGAGATTGAGGTGCTGCCGGCTGATTAACTGAGTGCTCACAGTTGGCAGCATGTGTTTCTACTGGGGGTGCACATTTGCACATGCTTCAGTGCACATAAGTAAATTATTCTGCATATAGATGGAAAAAATTAAAGGGAATATAGGTGATGGCATCAGCTTTCTCAGTCTCGGGGTGGGGGCACAACTAGAAATTGTACATAAGGAAGAGAATATAAATTGGGAAAATAGTTTGATTAGCAGGAGAATTTTATTCTGCTGTTCGGATTAGGAGTTCTTGCCTCATCATTGCTGCGTATGTAACCTTCTCAGAAATTAATTTTGGTTTGTTTTTTTTTTTTCCCCCTCTTTGGCAGTCTTAATAGGTAACTGGCTGAAAAGATGGGACCAGTATTGGTCCCAGAGTAATTTATTCACCATTTATTTTTAAGATTAACGAATAAGGGTTACAGAGAACCTCCCATTTAAAAAAAAATGAAGGAAACTTCCTTGAAAGTCAACATTTTGGAAGGCTTTGCAGCAGACGTTCAGCCACACAGAGAGGTAGCTAACGGCTGATGGCTATGGGCCAGGAACGTGAAAGCTAAACAGATATACAGAGTGCCTATAAATTAGCATACTGCTGCTAAATTTCCATGTTTGCTGCTATCCTTTCACCTCTGCCACTAGTGGAAAGCTTAATGTGGTCAGGGCTACATATAGCCACTGGCATTCTAAGCACCGCAAAGTCTGACGCTACTCAGAGCATGTTTGCATGGAATAGTGGTTGAAATGCTACCAGTTGCTAGTATTATGTGAATCTAATGCCCCCAAAAGAAGGGGAAAGGGCTGACAGGGTGCTACTGTCAAGGTAATAATATGTTTTGGAAATAATTCCTTACTTGCTCTTCATGCACGGAAAGGATGTGGATACACTGGAGCGCATCCAGCGGAGGGCAACGAAAATGATTAAGGGGCTGGAACACATGACCTATGAGGAGAGGCTGGAGGATTTGGGCTTATTTAGTTTGCAGAAGAGAAGAGCGAGGGGTGATTTGATAGCAGCCTTCAACTTCCTGAAGAGGATAGAGAGAAGCTGTTGTCAGTAGGGACAGATGGCAGAACAAGGAGCAGTGGTCTCAAGTTACGGATGGGGAGGTGTCAGCTGGATATTAGGAAAAACTATTTCACCAGGAGTGTGGTGAAGCACTGGAATGCATTACCTAGAGAGGTAGTGGAATCTCCATACCTAGAGGTTTTTAAGTCCCAGGTTGACACAATCCTGGCTGGGATGATTTAGTTAGGATTGATCCTGCTTTAGGCAGGAGATGGGACTCGATGACCTCCTGAGGTCCTGTCCAGCCCTAGGATTCTGTGATTCTGTGTTTGCTGTCTCATTGAGCTGAATAGAGGTGTGTCTTCTGCCCCTTCTTTTGTGGTTTTTAGGGGTGTTGCAAAGCCCTGTCCTTCTTCCTAAAGGATGGAGAGCCCCTGCAAGAGATGCATGTTATGAAGCCCATCTGCCTTGCCAGTTTGGGTTGGGACTGTAGTTCCACTGGACAGTCCATTCCTTCCCTCTACAGTTGAGGTGTAAGTGCCACAGAGGGATCTCAAGGATGGGGCAGCCCCCAGGGGTTACAAAGAGCTCTCTCAATTGTTCCCTAGAGTCACAGCTTTCACTTAGAAGAACACCCAAACCTCTAGCTGTCAGGGTTTCAGAAGGATCCTTGAAAATGTGCCCTTAGTATTACCAGTGCGGATTAGTATGCTTGAGTTTGCCAAGGGCCTGAAACAATGACTCCGACATTGAACCAAACTGTTCGTTTCAATGAACACTGAAGCTATGTCTACACTGGGGAAAGTAAGTCAATTGCATCTCTAGAATCGATGTATCTGCAATCAACTTAGTTGGCCATCCTCACTGAAGATGGTCAACAGGAGACTCTCTCATTGACTTCCCTCATGCCACATGAGGAGAATGAGGGTTTGATGCTGACCCCTGATAGGTCAATTTTGCACATCCCTACCCAGGTGTACAAAGTCAAACCCCGGAAGCTTGATCCTGGGCAGGTTGTGCAGAAGCCAAGCTGCTTTAAATTTTAATGTTGTTCACAACATCACTGCTCATGAAAGCTTGTGTCATATGATGAAGACTACACCTGTATTTCTTAATGTCTGGGTATTGGGGCCCTCCCCATCAAGGGTCCCTCAAAAAATTAGAGGCCTGGAGGACATAGAAGTTGTACAAACTAAGAGGTACAGGCTCAGCTTCTAAAAATCTGGGGAAGGCTGCTGTAACCTTAGGTCTGGAGAGGGAGACACAAGGAAGCTATTTTGCTGGCTCATGGGGGCCCTAGAGCAAGCCTTGGGGGATCTTTTCAGGACACAGACTAGTGGCTGCACACGGTGTGTGTGAGTTGCAATTTGAAATTTTTGGTTGGCAAACACTTCTACTTTGTTATGAAGCAAAGAGCAGGGCTGCATTTTTTGGACCTGTAATGCATGTTCAAATGATTCACCCATATGTTTTTGTTGCCTCTTTAAAACCAATTTAAAAAAATCCTCAACAGCAATGTCTATGCTATGTAATGGGAGGCCCTTAAGATAAAAAGTACCTGCCAGAGTGAAAGCTAGAGTGTGCCCACCCCCCAAAAAACATAAATGTTTTGCACTTAAAGTGGAAGGCCCAGTACTACAATTGGATTCATGTGGATAGATCATTCTGCCTTTGTGAATCTGATTTCTGGATTGGGGCTTAACTTCAATGTTTCCTGATCTAAGGTTCTTGCCGTGTTAATTTGGTTACACTGCTCTTTGTTTGTTCTGAAGCGTGTAATTTAATATATTAAACACAACTTTTACACATAAGGAAAAGGGGAATAGAAAAATACGGTTATATTGTGCAGCCAAGTTAATGCTGCTGCAGGAACTTTTAACTTGTTAATTTCCTGACTCTTGGTCTCCCTGCAGTCCTAACATTGCTTGAATACAGCTTTTAAGGTTTTGTATTTAATTTTCAAGTCCTTTTTTTTATTTACCGAACTGTGAGAAATTGCCTGAGGTTTGCCAGCTTGTGGGCCGGCAACAGCCCATAGGCAGTTGGTGTCATTTAACAATCGAGGCCAACTGCAGTTATCTGAACATGTGTGTACTTATGGATGCTTTCTGCTGCTTATGCTGCAAATGGCATTTTCAAATGCATGTGACTTTACAATCTAACTGCCAAACTCTTTCTAGTTCAGTATAAATTCTAAACCCTCATAAAGATTAATTCCTTACTGTACTTCAAAGCTGAGTGCATACTGACTTATCTTCCCTAGCACTGCCTGGACACATCTTGAAACTGATGGGGTATCATAGAAAGCAGGGTATTTTTGTTTATATTTGTAAATTAAAGGGACTGAATGCAACCAACTCAACTTTTTTTAAACTGCCTTGCACCAGTGCCTTCCTCTCTTGAAAGCAATGGCCTAAGCTAGGAGAATGGCAGACGCAAAAGAAGGAAGTTCTGGGAGAGGTTTATGAGCATGTGAAACTAGGGAGTTACAATGTACTTAGCAGTCTTAATTACAGAGCGCTCTGCTTTACCCTGTGGAGACTGCTTTATCTACTCATAATGTGCGGAGTTAGTGCCTCTTCTTGCCAGCATAGTGACCCTAACTACCTTCCTTTAGGAAGCATGTTAGGGCTCCATATCCCACATGCTCAGCAGCTGGCTGAAGTTTGTAACATGTTTACAGGCTGTGAAAAGAATGACCACAGTAAGAGTCCTGCCCGACCCCTGCCTTACCTTACACTGGTGCTCAAGAGGGCTTCCTTCAGTGTCAGCCCAAAGTGTCTACAATCAGGACATCCTTGAGCAGAGTCTCACAAGATGGCCTTATCTGATCCCCGTTGCACTTGTTTAGCTCAAATTGGGTTTTAAACTGATGCACGCCTGTGACTAGATAAGGCTTCTGTACAGTACAGGTGCCCCTCTCCCAGGGTCATGAGGAGATTTATTGTGATGGCATCTCTAGGCCACAACCAGGTCGGGTCCCATAGTGCTAGGCACTTTCTAGGTGTGCAAGTCAAGGACTACTGCCATCTTATGGTTCCCCATCCTACTGAGCCCTCTCTGAGGATTCTTCTTCTTTCATTTCCTTTCTCTCATTCGCTGCAGTTCTTGAAGTTTCTCCTGGGTGGGGTTAGCCATTGCCTGCCGTGGGCTGCATGCTCTTCCCTGCCTGACTTTGGTGTGGCATGTGCCCACTCCATGCCAGAGGGTAGGACTGTGCTCTCTGTAGGCCATACCTTTGTCTTCCAAGAGGGCACCTGTGGCGTTGCCCTCTGTTGCTCAGATTAGGTGTGGTTGGCAAGGTTCTGGAAAGTTGCCAGCACGCCCCTTGGTTACCCAAAGTCTGGACGCCCTTAGCTGGCTAATTGGCAAAACCAGTGGTCTCTCTTTTCTAACTGAATTCAAAAGGATGCAGTGCCCATTTCATGGGAGCCTTGCTGCCACATTAGCTGGGCACTTTGTTTCACCATCAGTGTGATGTGGCCCAGAGTGTGAGGTGTTGCAGATTTCTCACGTTAAGGGTATTGCTGTTGGTTATGATCCAAGAGGTTTTGCTTTTGGGGGCTCCCTCGCTGACATTTTGTGGAGCCACCTCAAAACCGTTGCTCTTGTTTCCACAGAAAAAGAAACTTGGCAGGATCCAGCCTGCTTGCCCGGGTGCTTCTGTGGTAGCCTAATTAAAATACTTCCTGATAGAGGTGTGTTCTCCACTTGATCCCTGCTGTCACCTCTCCCCACCTGAGAATGGGAACTGCCTGCTCTTTTTTCATGTGAGGAAGGACTTTGTAATTTTGCTATAATGTCCGTCTGCTGAAATGCTATGTTGACTCTCAATGGAGATCACTGGGTCTGTAAAGCAATACGCCTTGTATTCTCTCTGTTGCTATTCCCCTAATAGAAGCACCACTGCTAACACACAAGGAGGAGATGCACTGAGTTGCTGGGTGATCTCTGAGCAAGCCACTTGCCCTCTGTATCTCATTTTCTCCATTTGTAAAATGAGGCTAATACTAGTTTTGCAGAACGGCTGTGAGATTTAAGTAATGAGTGTTTGCACAGTGAATAGAGAGCCTCTGAGAGGTAGGAGCATGATGTTAGTTCGTTGAATGACCACTTATTGTGAGTGTGGCCCATAAGGTTTGTTTCCAGTCTTGGCTCTCAGTGTCCCGTGCTATTGTTTTTAGCTCTAATTTTCCCCTAAATGTCTTGTAAGAGACCAGTAAGCAGTGGAAGTGTTGGTAACGCTGCTAGGCAATATTAGTTTCCCCTGGTTCTGTAAATTCTCTCATTCGGCACCAGTGTGGTCCCAAGGTTCCTTTACTAGAGAGGCTCAACCTGTACGAGGGATGCTTACCCCTCCTTGGACCTACATACAGCTGTCTCTTCTGTCCCCCTTGGCTGCTCCCATCCTAGAAGTATGTGTATTAGTAGAGGGGATGGATGTCCTCAAAAGAGTAGATGTGAGTAAGGCCATCACTTGTGATGGGAAATAATGAGCCCAGGCTTCTTAATTGCAATGTCTGCCTAATTCAGGGTATTTCTTCTCTGTTGCAGGGGTGAGCAAAGTATGGGGGTAGGAAAGTTAAGCAGGGGGGCACAGCACAAGTGGCAGCTGGGTCTCAGGCTCATCCGTCTGATTAAAACTATTGAAATGTTACTGTTTTATGTACTTGTATTCACATTTACATACTGATTAATAAACCATTTACGTTCTACAGGCTTATTTCCTGACACACGCTGAAAGGGTTTTTTTCACGTGAATGCAACCAAAATTTCAGTTTGGATTGCATTAGACTGATTTGGGGGACCCCTGCTAATTGCAGGGATGAAAAGTGGGCTCAACATAAAAGTGGGCCTATTTGCTCTATTGCGTGGTAGTCTTGCTGATTTACAGGAACTGCAGATCATGGCTATAGCTGATTGCTAGTGATCATTTTTTGCCAGGGGTGCTTTCTTCTCACCATCATCATTGCATACGCATCTGTACTAGCTTCTGAACGGCTCCTGCTTTGCTTCAAGCCTCCTGCTCTCACTTTCAGATCTCTGTGTGACTATGTTCTTGCCTTCATCTCTCTCTGCTCTCCTGCATCCCTGCCAGCTTTGTGCCTCTTTCACTAGGACACCTTTGTGTCTTATGCTTGCAACACGTTCCCAATTAACATGCACGTATCCACCTCCGTTTCCATTCAGATAACTCATGCAAGCCCACCTATTTGCTCCATTGCAGCTCCCTCCATCTTTGTAATATTTTGCAGTATCGTCCCCTTTTGTTCCATGAGACTCTGAGTGCTGTGAGGCCAGCATTTTGTTCTTTGTTTAGCACACTTCCTACACTGTCATGTGGTCTGTGCTGTACACTTACATTGCTAAGTAGAACATGAGGCATTAAAAAGATTATCCCAGACGGCTTAAAAAGCTAACTCTTCCTTTTGGAGGATGTTGAGTATTTGTTGGAAGTGGTTTGAAAATTGCCGTGAGCAGAAAATAATGGAAGGATGTGATGAAAGCAAGCTCGCCTCTCTCTCTCTCTCTCTCTCACTTTGCAACTTGTATATAAATGTAACACCAGTGAAAGTAAAGGCCATGATGCTGATGAGAGGCAGAAATAGCCTGGGCAGGAAATGTATAAGATTGTTCCCTCCTTTTTCAAGCCAAGCTCTGCCAAGGGCACTCAGTCTTGAGCTGCAGGCCTGCCACCTACTCTTCTAGCGTCAGGGGATCTGTGTAGTGACAAGCTAGGCTGTGCGCGTGGTCAGTGCTGGCAAATCGCTCCCCTCCCCGTTCATAGATTTAACTTGTAACCTAATTCAGGGTACCAATCTGAGTTCCCCCAAACGGAAGGAGTCTATGTCTACCAGTCCCTCATGCAAAACTCTACGGCTCTACTGGCCGCGCTTGATTATTATTCCAACACCTTGTTATTTCAAAAGCAGATTCCCTTTCCTCCTTGTTTACAAAGATGTCTGACACCAGAAAGCCCTTCAGAATACACTGTAGGAGACAAGTCGGGCATTGGCCAGAGTGCATGTAAAGTAGACATGACATAAGTGTCTCCCCTGCCTCCTGTGACTTCTAAAAAGCTGCAATTGAAGACCCAAATACCACCTAGTTGGTGAGGGGATACAAGTCTTTGTAATCTATGATATTCTGAGAGTAAGTAATGCCAATAAAATGGCCACACCTTGTAGTTATGAAACACTACAGGTCCAGGCATGGCAGGTCTGATTCTCTTGTGCCTTGCTCCTTGTGTACTGACACATACCTGTGGAAAGGGAGGGTAAATTGTTATTGTTCTGACTTGGTAGCCTTTTTTACATCTACATTGCTCAGGAATAAGTGACATCCAAGGCAAGATGGTAGAGATTCAAACTGCGTTTTCCAGTAGTGAGTTACAGAAATCTGCTCCACTGCAGATCTGGGCTGTGTTGCCGCTCCCTGGTCACACCCTCTGTGCATTCAGAAATTCCACTGCCCCCTGGAGACTTGGAGAGGCATGGGGCTGCATTGTGTATTGTAGATGCTGCTTATTTTAAAATGTATTGCTCATTAAATAGATGCCGCATCTGGTTCTGTGCATAGGTTTCCATGCGCTTATGCCGTTTGCCTCGGTGTGACGCATGTTAAAGGAAGACAAACAAGAATGTGGCTGCTTTGCTGACCAGAGATCAGTGTTGTACTTCCATCTGTTTCTTTTTTCCTAGGTTTGTGCTGAAGAGTAAAGCACCTGCTCTTCTCTCCTCAGAGTTTCTTTAGGTTGAAAATGCCTGGCTGCATGATGTTTTGGAGCTACAAATGATTGGGATGCTGAGAGAATCCAGGAAAGTGCTTTCTCTGAGGACCCCACGTCAGGAAGAAGAGGAGCTCACCCTCTAAGGAAGGGGATCAGTGCCCCCTCCCAGCGGGGGGTGGGCATTTGCTACCATGGATACCGAATCGACATACTCGGGATATTCCCACTACTCAGGTCACTCCAAGAAAGCTCACAGACAAGGGTATGGAAACTCGTGTTAAGAAATCAGTGTTCTAATCTGGGCAGTGCCACAGGGAAAGGTTTCCTCTTTCATAAGAACGTGGAAGCCTTTGGCAGACCAAAACGCTGAGGCTCCAGAGGAAGCAAAGCATGGGATGACTTTCTCTCTGAATAGCTATGAACAGGAAACTAGAAATAGGGGCACAGAAAATGGAGGTGGAAAAAGGTTGGTTAGTTTAGTGATTAACAAAGGGCTGGACAGAGTCCCTAGATGAAGGACTGAGCAGCCTTTTAAACCAATGCTTAGCGTTCCTCCTTTTTCCACACCTGTTTGTTTGGTTTTTTTTCTCTGCTAGGGCCATAGTCTCTCTTCCCCTCGGCTGCCATGAGGGTATACCTTTCGCGAGTAATATGGGGGTTTAGAAAAACAGCTGAAAAGGATGAAGTTTGTTTGTAGCTTTCGTAATACTTCTGTATTTTGTTCTATTTTGTGTGTCACAGTAGCCACTAGTGAGCTCTGTCTAAGACCAGGATCCCACTGTTTTAGGTGCTGTATGGACCCGGACATTCCCTGTCCTGAATAGCTTAGGTGATGTCTACACTAGGCCTTAAAGTTGATTGTGTAGCTGGAATCAACTTATCGACTTACCTACAATCAATGCACCTACCTATCCTCACTGAGGGAAGTTGACAGGAGAGTTTTTCCCATCAACCTCTCTTATTCCTCACAAGACTGAGGAGTGCCCTGTCGGCCACTAATAGTTTGATTTTGCGCGTCCCTACTAGGCGTGCGAAATTAAACCCCAGAAGATTGACTTTGACTGGATTGATCTTCTGGAGAGTGAAGACATAGGCTCATGGTCTAAACACTGCTGTCAGTGCTCCCTTTAGTACTATCTCAGTTCCCTTGAAACAGCTCGGCTACTGATGCACACCTCTCTTCCCTCTCCAAATCTCCCAGAGGAGTCCTTGGGTCGGATTATACTGAGGATACACATGAGAGAAATTCCCCTTCTCTGGGTCTCTTCTGATGTTGCTGGGGTAGGAGGTATTTGTGACCAGGGATTGAGAAGGGAAAGAAACAGGTGCAAAGTTTCTAATTTGTCCCCAAAGCCCGGAATTGTCTTCTACACTACCCAGCTCTCTGCGAACACTGAATTAATGTGCCTTGCCCCTGAGGATTAGTTAGGGTCATGCAAGATGTCATCTGGAATCAGGCTATCCCGTAGCATTTTGAAAGAAGGTTATGTTGTAAGGGCAGATGCAGGCTCCTCGGTGTGGTGAATTCTTTACAATCCTATCACCAGAAACCATCCGCAAATGAAGGACTTGCGTTGGGTCTCCACCTTCTTGGAGGAATAGTGGGTGGTGGTTATGTTCTGGAAGGGGTGATATTGCTGAGGTAACTGATACTAGGGCACTTTTTGATTTGCAGGAAGTTAGTGGAAGTGGGTAGATATTGCTGGGAGGGCTATGTTTGTGATGCTTTCTGGGGAATGGGTCCTGTAACCTCCTTCTTCTCGCCCTTTATATTTGGGAAAGGAATCGGGACAGGCACAAATCACCGCGGAGTAAAGATGGCAGTAGATCAGAGAAATCGGTCACTATCCAGACGCCTCCTGCGGAACCGCTGCTGGGGAATGATACTTCTCGGACAGAAGAGGGTCAGGTAAGAAATGGGAAGGAAACAGAGATGTGGCTGGGCAAAGTGTGGACCGTGGGAGAGCTTTCTGCTTTGGTGACTCTTTTCCTGCTTGCATGCTGATGGAAGTGGGTTCATTGCACTCTTCCTGGCAGGCAGGTATGGCTCTTGGGTCCCTTTTGATTGCAGTGAATGTTGTTTGGGGGGTTGTTTCTTGCCTCAAACTGCTTTGCAAAACTCTCTACCTATAGGGAGGGTATCACATTACCAATCACCAAAGTGCAACCACTTCTGCGGTGGGCTGTGGTAACAATGGACTAGAACACAACATGATAAAATATGAAGGCCAGAGCTTCCTAATGGAAGTAATGTAATGACACAGTTACATCTCCACTCTTGTATAAAAGATACGGGACCTTGTGAGCTTACATGTTGTTAGGATCTTGGATTTTTTTCTTCCGAAGACATCCCGTTCAGTAGTACAAGTCCTGTGTGATTACACTGAAGGTTTTAATTCAGTACTGATCTGAAGAGCACCTGTTACTGAATCACCAGCACGCTGTGTCCTGCCAAACATAGTACACCAGCTGTTCTTACCACCTGATCAAGGCTAGTTATCCTACCCAGCCCTCCTCACCTTTCACCTGGGCGACATGCCATTTAAAAAAAAAACAAAAACTCTGCTCTTTAAAAGGAAATCTTTCCAAAGGTAACAGAACAGGCCGCTGAGGTGATGAATAGGCGGAGGAAAGCAAGAGACAATGTACAACAAATATAAGAAACTGGAGTGGCAGCAAAATATTGAGTTCATGCAATAGGTATATGGACACTAGATGAGGCAAAGAGTGAAAAGACACCATTTCTGTATTCCATTTGGATCAGAACAGAGGCCCTTTTGTCTTTGGAACTCCATGATTTGAAGCAGTCCTACTGTGTGAAGGGCAGCGACACGTCAAGACAAACCTGACATAATTTCCACGTGGAATAGTCCCAGGAGGGCAGGCTTCTGCAAAGGTGAAGAAGTGGGTCTTACCCAGAAAAGCTCCATTACTAGTAAATAAATTGGTTGGTCTCTAAGGGGCTACAGGAGCTTGGAATGTATTTCGATACACCCTCCACACTTCATCTGTGTGTACAATTCAGAGTAATACTGATGGCTTACATAAAACCCAAGAACTCACTCTTGAGAGTCAGGGTCAGTGTACACTTTAAAATGCTGCATCGCTGTGGCGCTTCAATGTACAGGCTTCTACACCAAGTTCTCCGGCCGATGTGGCGCTGTCTGGGGCGGGAGTGGGAAGGAGTTAGGTCAGCATAACTACTTTGTTCATGGGTGTGGATTTTTCACACCCTACCACAGACATAGTTAGATTGATGTAAACTTCCAGCCTCAGTCTGCTGCCTTGTGTCTGCCAGCAATTTTCATGTTAATAGTTGCAGTTGGCACATCCAGATGCCATGCAGAGGGTAGCAAATGGAGGTACGTGAATAAAACTTCTTTGTTTTTTGGATGATAGCTTTCACAAACTGCCAGTGAAGCAGTTGTGAATGGGCAGGTTTATTGTATCAGGTGGGGCAAAAGATGCTGGTGAGTTCTTAAAAACGGGCCCTTATCTTCATGCAGATAACTCTAAAAAATGAAGAAAAATGAAGAAACAGTACAGGAAGGGCTGTCTCTTAGCAACTCAAAGACATTATGCTCCAGCAGCTTTTCATCACAGATTTTTACCCCCTAACTCGACTTGACTGTATGTACTCTTGATAATGCTCTTTAAAATGGCAAGAATTGTTAGCACAGCAATGCTGGGAGCCATGGCTTGTAAGTTTTGTGTTGTCTTATCCCCAACTTGCTGTGATCTTGGCAAATCAGTTTAGCCTCTCTCTGGCACTGTTTCTGTGTCTGTAAAATCAGGGCACTTCTGTTGGTCCACCTTATAGAGTGGGAGAGGGAGTGAGAGTATGTGTCTAAAATGCTTTGATCATCATCGTATGGAAAGTGCTGCATCATCATATGGAGGTGGAACCTCTCTAATCCAGAACAGTCTTGTCTGTCAAAATCCATAATCCAGCATGATTTTAGTTAGCGGGATGACCGCTTACCGTAGGTGTGGCCAGGTTTCCCATGATCTCATAAAGTTTGTTTACAGCCACCAGTCCTGGCTCTCGGTGTTCTGTGCTTTTATTTAGCTGTAATTTACCCTTAAATATCTTCTAAGAGCCCAGCCAGCGGTGGGAGTGTTGGTAATGCTGCTAGGCAATATTGACCTCCCATGGTCAGGCAAGTTCTCTTGCCCAGGGCCAGTCAGGTCCTGTGGGTGCCAGATTAGAGAGGTTCCACCTGTAACAAAAAGCGGAGTGCTATTGTACAGCACTCCATTTCAAAACTAGTTAGGCCTTTCCAGGGCCTCTGTTTTTACAGGAAGTGTCAACATAGCTGAAACCCAGGGCTTTTCTTCTGGCAGAATGCATCAGAATGGAGTTCTCGCACCTTGTTTTCTGTTAGAACACCAGAAAAATTTTCACTACTAGTTGTGTGGCAGTGTGGGGACCGGGGCAGGAGCCCCCACTGGTCGTGCAGCAGCGTGGGGACTGGGGCAGGAGCCCCTGCTGGTCCCACGGCAGCACGGGGAGCAGGGCATTAAAGCTGAACAACCTAACCCCTATGAGGAATCATCAGACTTGAGTGCTGGCACCCTTTTTTCTAGGAAAAAAGCACTGCTCACACCATTTCAAGATGCTGGCTGTGAGTGGTCTTTCTCTCCTTTAAAAACGTCTGTGCTTTTGGCCTGAGGTATTAATGTCTCAAATTGCATCAGAAGAAAAATTCTTGGAGCTATTCTAAAAGTTTAGGCTGCCTCAGTCTCCTCCTGTTACAAGCATTCTTTTAGACTTAATGCTTTTTTGTAATTCTTTCAAGAAATGAATGCGCTGAATTTATTAGATACTAGATGAAAAGATGGAGGCCCTGCAACCGCAGAACAAGAAGAACACAGCACGACCTCTGTCAATTAAGTTAAGCCTGTTCTTTGTTGAAACTCTCTTGTCTGCATATTTATATGCAGAAAAATGTTTCCTGTCAGTCACTGACACACTCGTACTGGGATAGCTTTTTTTTCCTTCCAAAAACCTGTGTTGGAGTGCTAATGACTGGCTTGGTGCCTACAAGTCTCTAAGGTGCCAGTGTGTGGGATGATGTAATCTGCCTACAAAGTACACTGTTTAGAAGCGTTAATGCTGCTTGGGATGCATTGATATAAATTGTCAAGTCTTCAGAAGTCTGAGTCACTCCCTGAACAGGAGCTCCAAGTCAGATCCATACATGTCAGATTAACTCTTGAGCTTTGCCTGATGTAGATGTGCCCAAACATTGGCATCTGGGCATAGGAAGAACAGCTTGGAAGAGACCTGTGGCAGAAGTTCTCTGAAGTCAGAATCCTTTTATTGCTGACTTTCAGAGGACTTTGTGATAGACTTAAATTTGAGACTTTGGCAATTGTGCCTAATTCAAATATGCTGGCTTCAGGTTTGAACAGCACTGGACATGTCCTGTACTTTGCTATAGGAGCTAACAGGTGTCACAGAATATCACAAATTCACGTGGCCCAGCACCTATAAATATCTATCTCAAACACTGCTGGCGAGTTGGACTGTCAGCTTAACAAACACTGGACCAGAACAGTTTGGCAGAGAGGTTTGTAATGGCTCTTCCACTAGCGAGGGACACTGAGAAAATCATTTGACAGTAAAGCCTCTTAGGGCACAGCTTTACTATGGATGAGGTTTCAGTATAACTGCAATTGCCTCTGCTCATTGGTGACCATTGAAAGAAACTTTCTCTTGCAGGTGGATTCTGCAGTGCACTTATAAGTACTTGTGGGCTGGAAGACCACTAGTTCCTGCACTTATAGCGTGTTCTGTATCTGGGGGGGAAGGGGAATCCTCTGTTATTAGCTTCTAGGTATCTTTATCAGGGCTGACTCTCCAGATCTCTTAAGTAGCAGGAGCAGATGCTCCTAATCTCTTTCCCTCCATGAATCCCTTCCTGCTACTCACGCTCATGCTGTGACATGTAATTTCTGCTGTCCCTACAGGTTGGTCAGGGTATTTGATATTTCTTTCAGGGAACTGAAAGGGAAGACCCAGGTGTAGTAAGCAGCATGGAAAGTTGTGATGAAGGCCAAGAGTATAACGGAAAGGATTCAAAAAAGCACTAGATAAATCCATGGAGGATAGGTCTGTCAATGACTATTAGCCAGAGATACAAAACCATGCTTTGCAGTTTTCGTAGCCTCTATTCACTGGTAACAGGGGATGGGTCATTTGATGAGCATCTGTTTTGTTCATTCCCTCTGGAGCACCTAGGGTTGGCCACCATCAGAAGACAGAATAGTGAACGAGATGGACCATTGCTCTGACCCAGTGTGGCCATTTGTAATTTCTTATATTGAATCACCTCTCTTGGGTCTGTAGAGGTAGGAAAAGACCCCAAATATGGTTAGACTATTTACCCTGCATCTCACCCTTCCACATTGTTATCACTGAGTAAATTGTTGAGATTCTATACGTACTGTTCGGATACCTTGTGAAAGTTTCAAGTTCTCTTAGGTAGCTGTGTGGCTCTCGGGCTGCTAAGTGAAGAATTTCAGGAACTGATATAAATGGATGTTTCCTTGTTCTCTTTCCCTTTCAGGATGACAACTGGGGTGAGACCACCACAGCTATCACAGGCACCTCAGAGCACAGCATCTCCCAGGAGGACATTGCCAGGATCAGTAAGGATCTGGAGGACAGTGTTGGCTTGGATTGCAAACGCTACCTTGGTTTAACAGTGGCTGCTGTCCTTGGACTCCTTGTCTTCCTTACCCCCATTGCCTTCATTCTCTTGCCCCAGATTCTGTGGCGGGATGAACTGCAGCCATGTGGCACCGTCTGCGAGGGACTGTTTATTTCTGTGGCTTTTAAACTCCTGATTCTTCTGATTGGGACATGGGCTCTTTTCTTCCGTCAGCCGAAGGCGGATATACCAAGAGTGTTTGTGTTCCGGGCCCTCTTGTTGGTCCTTATATTTCTGTTTGTTTTTTCCTACTGGCTCTTCTATGGCGTCCGCATCTTGGACTCTAAGGACTCCAATTACCAGGGAATCGTACAGTACGCAGTGTCTCTCGTAGATGCTCTCCTTTTCATCCACTATCTAGCCATTGTGCTGCTGGAGCTGAGGCAACTGCAGCCCATGTTCACAGTCAAGGTGGTGCGGTCGACAGATGGAGAGTCCCGATATTATAGTTTGGGGCACCTGAGGTAAGGTTGAAAGTTCTTGGGTGGGAGGGGGCAGGGGAATGGCTAGAAATCTACATAACAATCAAGTGTAATAGCACAGAATGCAATGCATTCAGCATGGTTATGTTAATGGGGCATCTGTCAGGTTTCTACACCCTGCCCTATCAGAGGCACTCGGAATCACTCGTGAGGAAAATATTAACGATTAAACCTGTTGGCTCCTCCATGGGGTAGGAACGGAACGTTTCAGTTTCACGGATAGCGAGACTGAGGCACAGAGTCTGTCAGTTGTCGAAGGTAAGAACCAGTAGAGCTGGGGATTGAATGCAGATTTCCTCAGTTCCAGGCCTGTAAGAATCCATAAATGCTCCTGCATTGGGTGGCAAGGAGAAAGGGTCCTTCTGCTAAGTCAGCGTTTGTTAAACTTTTTGAGATTGCAGAACACCAAACAATAATAATTTTTTATGTGGAACAGCTCTGAAAATTTTCTCCCCCCCTTCCCCACCCCACCCCCCAAAAAAATTGGCAGACAAAAAACCCCTAAACAGCAACATATACAGGAAAAAAAAAATGAAGTAATTTTATCAGGTATCATAGCAATGAAGAAGTAACATTGTATGTGGTTTTACTCACAGAAAATACAGTAAACTCTCGTTTAACTGCTGTTGGTTTAAGCAGCACGCTCGAATAACTGGCATCACTCTCAGCTGGGCAGCTCTGGGCAGCGGACACTGGGCAGGAGCACGGAGAGAGCAGAAGAGCCTGCCGGCTGTACACTCACACACAGCATGGAAGGATGCAGGGCAGTGCTGAGTGGGCTGTCCTGCTCCCCGCCGCCCCAACACACAAACCCCGGCCCTAATGCTGCTTCTCCTCTGCTCAGCAGATAATGGGCCGGAAAGCAGAGGAGCCTCAGCTGCACTCACATGCGGCACAGAGGGACGCAGGGCAGGGCAGGGCCCGGCACTGATTTCCTCCTCCGCCCTGCATCCCTCTGTACACGGATGGTCTATGAACTCTTTGATATCCAGCACTCACAGGACCGGGAGGTGGCCACATAATCGTATATTCTGGATAACGGAGAGTACCCACGCTGGGTGGGAGAGCAGAGGAGCCTGCTGGCTGCACTCAGGCGCAACACGGAGGGATGCAGGGCAGCGGAGGAAATCGGTGCCGGGCCCTGCCCTGCATCCCTCTGTGTGGCGTGTGAGTGCAGCTGAGGCTCCTCTGCTGTCCCACCCAGCGTGAGTACTCTCTGTTATCCAGAATATACGATTATGTAGCAACCTTCCGGTCCTGTGAGTGCTGGATATCAAAGAGTTTATTGACCATCTGTGTATTTTTCCAAATGCTCACGGCACACCTGTGAGACGTTCATGGCACACCAGCTTTGCGCGGAGTGTAGTTTAAGAAACTGTGTTCAGTGATCAGCAGCTTGTGAGACTGGAATCTTTTCAAACCGGTTAAATTGGCTCGAGCCTTTGAGCAAGATGAAGGATAGGAAAGGAGCTGTGCTCGCGGCCCGGTTCTTTTGCGCATTAACCCTGAGGCTCCATGATGGTGAATGGGTTCTGTCTGCATGCCATAGATCTGTGTGTACTCCCAAATTTCACCTCACTTAAATATGACTTGCACAATCAGACATAAAAATACAGACCTGTCACAGCACACTCTTACTGACAAAATTGGTTGCTTCCTCATTTTTACCACATAATTGTAAAATAAATCCTCTGGAATATAAATGTTGTACTTAACATGTCAGTGTATGGTATATTGAGCAGTATTAAGTCATTAGCGTATGAACTTATAGTTTGGACAGATGTCACTAGCGCTTTTTCTTTAGCCCGTTGTAAAACTAGGAAATCTCTAGATGAGTTGACATACCTCCTGGAAGACCTCACAGCACCCCCACAGGAGCACGTACGCCTGGTTGAGAACCACTGCCCTCGGCCTACAGATGAGCAAGCTTTTGCCATGACAGCTCCCAGGATATAGCCCAGTTCCTCCCTCTCCTTCTAGGATAATTGAAAACATGCACTCTGCAGTATCTGTTTCAGCTGCTGTCAGCTCCACATGCTAGCTCTGGTTGCTTTTGTGTATTGTTACTACATAGTTTGGTTTCTAGATTATTTGCTGCTTCAGTTGGTGGCGGGTAGTACGCTCTTCGTAAGTGTCTCCAATGGGGCCAGGATGCTGATATGTTGTTAGACCTTCCTGAGTGCTCTAGCACCTCCAAGGTGTTATCTGGTGTCCTTAGGTGTATGACTCATGCCTGGAGGATGTGACCCTTGTGCTGAAGTTCCTGCCTCCCTCAGATGGGAAAGTGAGGTAGGCTAGGGCTTTTTTTTTTTTTTGGCAGGGATGGGCTTGTATCTGGTTCCGTCCCTCCATGAAAATGATGGGTCAGAACTGGTTGATGGCTCTCCTCTGGCTGTGGGAGGGAATGACCACAAGCACGAAAGGGAAGATGCTGTCAGCTAGTGTGCAGATTAAACGTCTGTTGAATTTATCCTGTCCAGATCCCTGTGGCATGCACAGATTTACTGCAGATGGAGCGATTAGTGTGTGCTGGTTTAAGTGGGTATGTGAGCACAGTCTCCTGCAGGGTGAGCGTAGCAATGGAGTTGCTTTGAAGGGGTACTTAGTGGTCAGGGTATTGGGCTGCTTGATCCTCCGTGGTCCTGGCTGTGCCTGTGACTCTGAGTAACTCAGTTCAAATCTCTGCCCTTGTAAAACAGGTATTTTCTCCACACAGAGTGGAAAAGTAGTGAGGCTTAATTTGTTCTTAAATCATGTAGATCTGTGAGATAATGCTGCTATCAGCATAATTATTCTATTGCCTTTATGAGAGCTTTGGTAACTCAGTGATAGGTGCCAGCTTGTTTACCAGGCAAAGGACAGAGTAACCTTTCAAACTAGGGAGACTGCGGCATGACAACCAAAGTAAGAATTCATCCGTATCCTAGTGCTTCATACGTTGGGGGATGAAGATGCTGTTAATACAAGAAGAAGAGTGGTCCATTTTAAAAATTTACTTTGGCAATATCTATTTTTTTCCCCTAAAGAAAAAGTGGAATTCTTGCTTTTGAGTGTTTAAATACGAAATGGTAGGCAATCAAATATTTGTAGTCATAGACAGTAGAGCCTAGTCAGAGACAGTCTAGCAAACATGCTTTAAACTAACCCCATAGATGCGCATAGTCTCACGGAGATTATACTGAAGGTTA
Organism: Carettochelys insculpta; assembly: GCF_033958435.1. Lineage (NCBI taxonomy): Eukaryota > Metazoa > Chordata > Testudines > Carettochelyidae > Carettochelys > Carettochelys insculpta. Next base: position 225,923,495 of record NC_134137.1, read on the forward strand.
AGCATCTGCATAAATCTTTAAACTAAACTTGTAGCAGGTCTTCTGTTGGAAACCTGATTTATTTGGTTGTTGGTGTTCTACCGGTTGGTTGGTTGGTTTTGTTTTTTGGGCTGCACATCACTAATAGCAATAACTTGCATGGCCCGGCGGCAAAGAAGAGTCTTATGAAGTTCTGGGTAAATTGAAAAAAGTCTGTGAGAACTTTTCCAGGGGCGAAAAATGGCTCTCAGCTGTCTACAACCCACTTTTTTCACATCCTATATCAAAAACAGTTTGATCTAGAAACTTAGCTAAGTGTAGAGTTGCAGTAGAACCTCCCCAAACTCCACACTTTGTCACAAACTATGCTCCTTTCCCTATCTGTTGGCACAGATGAATATTCATTATCTTACTCAAAGATGGACCCTTATGCCTTTGTGGATTTGACCACAGGATTGGGCGGTAGGCCATTGACTTTCAGTAATGAAGTCTGTCATTACTGTGGCTAAACTAGGTTACAGTAGGTTTTTAAGTACATGTGCATTTTTACTGTTGATTCGTGGCTTACTTTTTATCCTGAACCTATGAGAACTGTGGAATTCCATAACTTTGCAACTCGTGTGTTGTGGAATTTGTGGGACAAGATTTCTTAAGTTGTAAAATCAAGTCCATGCATGAGCAAATAGTCAGGGTGCGCTCTTTGCTCCTAATTTCAGGGACTCTGTCTGCAGTTTTGCAAATTAGTCTCTTGAAAATGGCTGGGAAATTTGCATTTAAAAGAAACTTCTGAGAGTCGAAGTAGTGAGTGTTCCTTATTTGTAATGCAGTAGCACTTTGATGTCTCAGCCTGTAGTCAGGACTCCAGAGTGATAAGCATTATGCATGCATGATGAAGATGGCCCCGACCCAAGCTCTTATACTCCATTAATTTGCCATTATATTATACAATTTCAGGTACAGTAGAACCCCAAAGTATGCACACTCGACTTGCACATCTTGGGTAAATGCGACTTTGAGTGGCGGGGAGCTGGCGCCTGGCTCCAGGCTGCCAGGCGCCAGCTCTCTGCCACTCAGAGGTGTGGGAAAACTGACCAGGCAGCAGTGGAGGGAAGCCGGGAGCCAAGCTGCCTCCTGGTTCTTGGCTCCCCAGTGCTTGCTGTAGCCAGGAAACAGACTAGGCAGCAACGCTGGTCAGTTTCCTTGCTGCTGCACTGGTCCCTTTCCTGACTCAGCTGCTGCTGCTGACCGGAGACGTTTTTCCAGAGATGCCACCACTGACAGGAGCGGAGAAACTTCTTCAGCCAGGGGTGGCAGCCAAATCAGCTGCTGCCCCTGCCAGGAACTGGGAAACCGCAGCAGGGCTGGTCAGTTCCCCCACTCCTCTGAGTGGCATTAACCGGAGATATGTGCATCTTGGGGTCTAGTGTATCAGCTGGGGAAAAATACCTACAGCTGAAAAAGACAAAGATGTTTGCAGAGGGAGGTGGTTGTAGATGGCAGAGTTGCCGAGAGAGGAAGGTTTATATGCCAGTGTAAGTGGGACAGGGGGGAGCAGGAGTAAAGAGGTGTGGTCCATGTCTGCTTCTAGGGGTAAATCAGTAGGGGGCTTCCGACTGAGAACAGCTGTGAATCATATCCCACAGTGAGCGTAGACCAGGATGAGCTGTTTGAGGATGGGGGAGCAGCATTCTGCACATGCTGGAGAGCTGGTCTCCATCCTCTTAACTATTAGCAGTGTGCGCCCATTCTGCTGTTGCTTTAGGGCTTCTCTCCTTGCTGTGCGAGGGATGTCCCTGTCACTCTCCCAGGGTTTTTAGTGGGCTTGGACGAGGAGAAGTCATGGCGCTGCTGCTGGAGGAGAGCACATGTTTTCTGTCAGTTACATTTAGCTGGCAGGGTACGGCCAATCAGTTTGCCCCGGTCTTCGTTTTGTCTTTCTTGACCCATTCTCAGCAGCTTTGAGCTCTGCTTGTCCATCTCTGTCTCTTTCCCTAGAGCGTCCAGCATGTGTTGGTTTTTTTTGGGGGTGGGGTGGAAGTTGGGGAGAGCTTTTAACATATCTCCTCTGAATGTTTTTCACTGCACCTCCAAAGTGAGCTGGTCAGTGTGGGGAGGGGGTTGGGGGGGGCAGGAGGAATTTAACTGTCAAAACTGAAAGCATGGGGGTGGGGGGAGTTGTTGGGGGTTTTTGTTTGGTTGGTTTTGTTTTGTTTTGTTCCAATGCAAAAACCAAAACTGGGAGGCAGGCAGATCCTTTCTGTAGAGAGGCTTGTCACAAACCTTGTGTTCCATCCGCAGAGGTTCTGATGGACATCTTTCCACCAGCACTGGCTCTCAATGGCGAGGAACTGAACTTCTCTCCGCTCCTTCTGAGCTACGGCAGGCTCATGTTACTTCCCCCTCCTGTTATGGGAGGTTAGCTGAAGTGTTGGAGCAGGAGCAAACCAGTTAGAACATAAGAACATAAGAATGGCCATACTGGGTCAGACCAAAGGTCCATCAAGCCCAGCATCCCATCTGCCGACGGTGGCCAATGCCAGGCGCCCCAGAGAAGGAGAACAGAAGACAAGTGATTTATCTCCTGCCATCCATCTCCTGCCCTTGTTATGAAGGCTAGGGCACCATACTTTATCCCTGGCTAATAGCCATTTATGGACCTGACCTGCAAAAATTTATCAAGCTCTTTTTTAAACCCTAATAGAGTCCTGGCCTTCACAGCCGCCTCGGGCAAGGAGTTCCACAGGTTGACTGTGCGCTGTGTGAAGAAAAATTTCCTTTTATTAGTTTTGAACCCACTACCCATCAATTTCATTTGGTGTCCCCTAGTTCTTGTATTATGGGAAAAGGTAAATAATTTTTCTATATTCACTTTCTCCACACCATTCATGATTTTATATACCTCTATCATATCGCCCCTCAATCGCCTCTTTTCCAAACTGAAAAGTCCCAGTCTCTCTAGCCTCTCCCCATATGGGACCCTTTCCAAGCCCCTAATCATCTTAGTCGCCCTTTTCTGAACCTTTTCTAATGCCAATATATCTTTTTTGAGGTGAGGAGACCACATCTGCACGCAGTACTCGAGATGTGGGCGTACCATAGTTTTATATAGGGGAAGTATGATATCTTTTGTCTTATTATCGATCCCTTTTTTAATAATTCCTAACATCCTATTTGCCTTACTAACTGCCGCTGCACACTGCGTGGATGTCTTCAGAGAACTATCCACTATAACTCCAAGATCCCTTTCCTGATCTGTCGTAGCTAAATTTGACCCCATCATGTAGTACGTGTAATTTGGGTTATTTTTTCCAACATGCATTACCTTACACTTACCCACATTAAATTTCATTTGCCATTTTGCTGCCCAATCACTCAGTTTGCTGAGATCTTTTTGTAGTTCTTCACAATCCCTTTTGGTTTTGACTGTCCTGAACAACTTGGTGTCATCTGCAAACTTTGCCACCTCACTGCTTACCTCATTTTCCAGATCATTGATGAACAAGTTGAACAGGATCGGTCCCAGGACTGAGCCCTGGGGAACACCACTAGTTACCCCCCTCCATTGTGAAAATTTACCATTTATTCCCACCCTTTGTTTTCTGTCTTTTAACCAATTCCCGATCCATGAAAGGACCTTTCCTCCTATCCCATGACCACCTAATTTACATAAAAGCCTTTGGTGTGGGACCTAAGATGTTCCTAAGATGTCAAGTTCAGCTGCCCAGCTTAGGGCCCTCTTGTTCTGTGATTTTTGCTGGGGCAAAAGGGAGATGCATTTGTAATGAAGGTAGATGGTGGAGGTGTTTCTGTAATTGTGCAACCAAGCATAAGCTCATCTGCATTTGTTTATTTTGTAACGTTTGCTGCACTGCTTATAATGGTGAAATCGCTTAAGATGCAGAGGAACATAACAAAAGGGCTGTTTGCAACCCAGTTCAGCAAATGCACATGGATACAGAGAGGGAGAAAGAAAGAAGAGAGGTAAACAAAACTCAGAAAGGGAAAACCTGTGAAACATGCCTGACTGGACTGGGAAGGAGGTTGTAGCAATGAAAGTAGGAAAGAAGGATGAGCACAGAAAGGGGAAGGGGGAGGGAAGGAAAAATCAAGAATTCTTTATCAGCAGAGCCGCTATTCTGGTGTGTTACTATTTTAATTTTCTTATTTGTATCACAAAGTCCTTTCATTTGTTGCTCTTTCAGTCTCATTCCTCCCCAGATTTTCTGGATACCTTGTAAATTCTTAGCAAAGTCCCTATTTAAAAGCCCTCTCATTCTTAATCAGGCTGCTAAACTTACTCTTTCATTCAAATTCATATGCATTCTTCTCTTCTCCAGCCCCCCGCCACCCCGCCCCTCACGTGCACACTCCCCCTAGAGCAGTGCTAGTCTAGACAGACCAGGAAAATGAATGGTTTCATAAGTGTAAACACTGATAGAATTGATAGAACAAGTGTCAGACGCCTGCATTCTCTTGGAATGACTGGGGTGAAAAAGGGCCATTAGTGGGTCGTAGAGGGCTCTATTTCCACCCTGTTAAGTGGGTGGGGCGCAAGACTGCCCAGAACAAGAAGCAGCGAGGGAGGGACTGGTGCCACTGTGCATGGTTGCCTATTTATAGTTCTGTGGGGCAGTACAATGCCAGGTCTGTGGTGGGGAGCACACCCCTGCCCTCGCCTTTCACCTCTTAGTATTATGGGATCAACTCTTGAAACAAGCTGCCTATGGTATTAGCTTGCGAGTCTGAGTCTAGTTGCTACTGAACATCCGGCCACAGTGGGCATCCTGCAGCCCATCGATGTGTGGCCTGTGAGACGTGGTGTTTCCCGCTGCCCACCTGCAGGGCTGCCAGATCCCGCTGCGTTCTGTTTGTGTAGATATTTTTCCTACTGGTATTACTAAAGTGACAGGCATGTGAAGCGAGGCATGTGCTGATTGCACATGGCGCTGACGGTGAGAGCCATGCACTCTCTCTGCTTCCAATCACAATGCCACCCCGGTTCAGTCAGCACACCCCGCAAACTCCAGGTATACAACTGCAATGAGCAAAACTAGCCTGTCCTGGGAGACAGTCCTGGTTACAACAATCTCGTGGCTCACTGAAGTGAAGGAGGGCCACTTATGCAGCCCACTCACTAGCCTGGGTTGACTGTCGCTGGATTACAACATTTGCAGTGCAGTGCACACGAACAGATGTAGGCTTGGTTGTCTTTTATCCAGAGAGCCTGTGTACTTGCAAAGCGCTATGATGTCAGAAAGATTCTTGCCCATCCCCTCGCAAGGACAGAGTTTAATCCTTGCTGAGAGCTATGTGGGGTACTTAACCTGACCTTATTTGGAGTAGAGGCCAAGAAAGAAACTGGTTGTAGTATCATCCTCGCCTGCTACTACTCTGCCCGTCTCTTTCTTCCGAATACAGCTCTGCTTAGTAGTCATTGAGACCTCCAGGTCGGAGATGCTGTTGCAAGCACAGTGATCAACAAAAGAGCTGATGCAATTACCACAGCTAGCTACATGAAAGGCTTCAGGGAGAGCTCTCCTCCAACTGTGACAGAAGGTGAAAGAACTGTCCATAGTGTCATGTGGCAAATGGCCACCCACATCCATATACCATAACGCAGAGCAGAAGCAATGTGCAATGGCAGAGCTGTGTAAGAGGACCAGCTTGTGCAACTTCTGTTCTGACTGTATTCTGTGCAATCATCTTCTTTCATCAGTGCTCAAGCCTAAACAAACAGCAGGCTAGGCACTCCTGAAATTTCTTTCTGGGTTTTCAGCACTTAAGGAGCTAGTTTGATAAGCTGCCTCTTTTATCCCGGCCCCTCTCGTGGCTGGAGCAGGCATAATTCGCCAGCGTGGTTGGAGCAGGTGGGGAGGAGAAGCCACTGAAGAGGAACAAAAGCTAGGGAAGTAGGTTCCTCAAACCAAAGTCTGCATGTTTAAACCTTTCCTTAAGTGTGGCTCACTAACTGTAGGCAACGCTTAAGGAGTGACATGCTCTTAGTCAGCCAGAATACTTGTGCATCGTCTGAACTGGATAGAAAACTCTGCTTTCTGTCCCATCACGTTGACACTTTTTTTCCTTGACAGTTTGTCTCTAGGTCCCAACTGCAGGTTCTTCATGCAGTACGTACCTCTTACCCTTCTTTTCCATCACAGGACTTACTGGCCCAGATTAGAGCAGCAGCCCATTACACTATCCTTTTCTCGACGCAGGGCTGTGTCCATGATCCTCACAAATGATGCGGAAGCAACTCACTAACGTATCTGGCCAATTTGTTTCTCGCTGAGGTTCGTAGATTATAAAGCCAGAAAGGGCCAATGTGATCTAGTCTGACCTGCTGCAGACCACAGGCCATAGGACTTCCATGGACTGATTCCTGTTTGAACTACAACAGGAATAAGTTACCCCGGCACAGGTACCGACAGTGGCATGCAAGTCGATTTTCATCGGCACTTGAGGCATGAGCTCAGCCCCACCGCTCCTCCTCGCAGCTGGGAGCGTCCTCAAAGCCATGCCACCTGGGGATGAACAAAAGACCATCTAATGCTACAAACCACCATCCAAACGGTAAAGCACTGCATCTTTATTTATTAAGGAAGCTGTTGTAAGTAGGACTATTAGTGACTCTAAAAAGTATCACCGGCACTCAGAGCAAACACAGAGGTCAAATTTCACCACTCCACCTTGGAAACGTTGCTGACCCCCTAAACTAGAGTACATGTGTTAGAAAAACATATAATCTTGACTTAAAATTGTCCAGGGATGGAGAGTGTGGTCTGCCAGACCTCTTGCCGTGATCAGGCTTTGCTGTGACCCATGAGATGTGATTACTCTGAGCTCTGTATTGTATTAGTAATTTGAAATGTGTTAAGCTGTGGTATCGGAGACCGGGCCCTCCTGTAGCGGTAAGTACAACGGACTGAGCATATTCACAGTGGAATGAGTAGCACAGCTAAATCCGCAGCCAAACCCAGTAGCCTATGTGGAATAGGGCACCTGCTTGCTCACACCTCCACTAACTTGCATCATCTCGAAAATATTCATGTTGGTAGCCTTTGAGGGTGTTCTAAAGCAAAGCCAACCCTCCCCATCTCTGTGTAATACGGCTCTTCTCGGCTATTTTCATTCCCATGTCTCCCCACTCTTCCCTTCTTCCCCCGTCATGCTAGCCAGCCCAGAACTTCCTCTAGGGAGCTGATTCATTCTGCTAAAGAGACACTCATTGCCACCGAGCAGGCAAAGGTCTCTCTGAAGTTCTGGAGCTAGCCCTAACGTAGCCTTTCCGTGTTGATGAAAAGTGCCAAACTGATGGCCCTAGAGATTGAAGTCTTCCTGACTCCAGAACGAGCCCAGCACAAACAATGGCAGCCCAGATTTCCCCATGCTCATGTTCACCACTGTACTACAACTGTGAGAGACTAGCTTTTCTCTCTCCAGACCCGTTCTGTTCTCGACCCTTCTGGGCACCTCAGGGGTAGCGTTCTCTAAAAATCCTTGCTGCCTCCCCAGCGGCTGCCATTGTGGGCTGGAAATGAATGTTGGTAGGAGATTTTCTTTCTTAAGTTAGCTCCTTTTTATGAGGATTGAGCTGTCTGGCAGCTTGCTCTGACGCAGGCTGTGTTTGTGCACTGCCTCAGGGAGAATCAGGCATTCTTAAGGCAGTTGGAGCAGTGCTGGTGTCAAATGGAGCATGCTGTAGTGCTGAAATCAAACAGCAAAGTCTGGTGCTACCCTCTTCCTCTTGTTACAAGTGAGTGCTCTACGACGGTGTTTCTTAAACTTTTTGAGACAATAAGTTTTATGTGGAACACCTATGAAAATGTTCTTCCCCTCCTCCCCCCAAAAAAAGTTATCAGACCCAAAAAACGAAACAACCCAACCAGCAACATATACAGCAAAACCAAAATGAAGTAATTTACTCAGGTATCATAGTACTGAAGAAGTAACATATCTGGTTCTAATAACAGAAAATATAGACCATCAGTGTGTGAGATCAAAAAAGTGAGAGATCCTCACGGCACACCTGCAAGCTGTTCATGGAATACCAGTGTTCTGAGGAACATTTGTTCAGAAACACTTCTGAGAGATCTGACAGTGACCTGGCCGTAAGATACAGTTTTCCCTCATGTTACCACATGGAGACACCCAATCCCCAAAGAAGGTGGAATGTGGGGGTATTCCCAGTGTACTCCCTTATTGCACAGACTTACCTCTCAGAGTTTTTATAAATAGTGACTTGTAAAACAAATCTATAGTTGGACTCCTGCTTTCAAAGACTGATTTGGCTGCGGGAGAGAGTAAGAAGCAGAGATGTTCTGGGTCTTATTCCTGCCTCTGCCCCATCCACTGTGTGAACCTATAATGTCATGTGATCATATCACATCTATGCCTCGGTTTCTCTATCTCATACATGTGGAAGTGAAGCTAGGGTAATGAAAGCTAGTGCCATGGGATGCTCTCCTGAAATGTGCTGTTGTAGTATTAATTGTTCTTGATGCTCTGTTGAAACAGGACATGTTAGGCGTTGTCCACACTGGCAACTGAATGACAACTTTTGCTGTTCCCAGGAGCTTAACCCCCTCAGCCCCAAAGTTGCCAGTTAGGGGTGTGCTCCTGTTGACTGTGTGAACCCTGCTCATAGGGGGTAGAAGTATTTTGTGGGCCGAGTCACTAATAGCTCTGTAGTGTGGATTAAGCCTGAGAGAGGTGATAATGCAGCCTCCAGGCCTTGCAAGCTCATGGGCTGCAGCCTCTACCTTGCCAGGGAGCCTGAGTTCTTTTTTTCTCTTGCTTTGCATCCCAGTAACATGGACATGGAGTGTGTGTGATGCACACCAGCCACTACAACAATTGCTCTCTGCTACTACAGAGAATGGGGAGTGACCTTTATTCCCTGGAGTGATGGTTTCACATTTTTGGAATACTTCTAACTATTAACAGTCTAAAATGTGTACTCACAGGTGAAGGGCCTACAGTCAATTATTAATCTTTGGCTTTCTCTTCCTCTTACCAGGCGACCTCTGGAAGGGCAGACAGAGAAGTAACAAAGGAAATACCATGTCTTAGTCTGCAGAGATTTTCCCTTTCTTTTAGTTCTGCAAACTGACAGCACACACCTCTAGGTGTACGAGCACTTTAAAATGCCCTGTACTTAAGGGTTTGTCATCTCATTTCCTTTTCTGTTGTCCGTGCCACCCTAAAGGCCAGATGGCCTCCTCTGAACTGCTTGCTGTGACCTTTGTGACCACTCCTGAAAAGTCCCAGGCCGCTACAAACACTGAAAAAACAACCGCCCACTCCCAAACCTTTCACGTAGACTCCCCATGGAGAGAGAGGAAGATGTGTAAAATGGCAGCAGCTAATTCCAGAGCTTTCCCTTACAGAACAGGGGAGAGCTCCTAGGGAATTCACTCAGTGGCAGATTTAAGGGTGACAGTCCTGAAACAAAAAAATTTCAAAAATCAAATGGAGAGAGAAATCTCTGAGCTGCAGTTTATTTGCAAATTTGACTCCATTAACCATGGAGTAAACAGAGCCTGGGAGTGGCTCGCAGCTTACAAAGGCAGTTTCTCTGCTCTGGGTGCTAATAGCTCCCCATTAGACTCTGACAAAGGCTCACATCCCCCTGTCTGATCTGACTGTTTTTTCCTCTTTTGATAAGTACTGTTGATACTGGGCGATTTCCACCTTGCTGAATAGACCTTGTCAGCTCTGGCCCTCCCTCTTACTGGGACCACACTCTTTAAATACCCCTCTGAAACCACCCCCCTCCCCCAACTCATGCATCTGATGAAGCGGGTCTTTGCCCATGAAAGCTTATGCTCCAAAATATTTGTTAGTCTGTAAGGTGCCACAAGACCTCTTGTTGTTCTGTCAGTCTCTAATGATGACTGAAAGTCAGATTCTGCAAGCTTGTATTCACTGCCCAGTTAATTTGACCTGAGTTTTGTCTATAACTTGAGTCTTCTCCAGTGCTGCTTCTAAATCAAGGTAATTTTAATAAGTAATTTAAATAAAGATTCAAATCACCAAGAAGAAAGATTTGATTTAAATTATCAATTATAATCACTTTCCCATTTGTACTTCAGTTATTTTGCTAAAGAAAGGTACTTTTTCCTGGATCTAGGTTGATGAGCCATTAAAACTCAGTGATTTACAACTACGTAAACATTGGTACTAGATTTGGTGCATATTTCACTGGCCTAGGTGGGTACACTGTGTACCTTTGTACATTTATGTAAGCAATTGTAACATTTTTCACATTCTTACTGTATGTTTTAGTATATTAGAAAATGGTGACTATTGTTGCTTTACTAGAAAATGAACTTTTTGTTCATCATTTGGCTCAAGCTCTGTTAGGACGATAATTGGAATTAAAGGCACAACAGCGTATGCAGGTTGTATCTCCCTGGCCCAGCACCTCTGGGACGTGAGTGGTCCTGCACCAGGGATTTTGCTGGCCCAGAGGTGATCAGTGCCCTCTGGGCTCCCTGCCTAGCTGCCAGCCACGACTACTTCCCTGACACCACCTGCAGCTCCCCAGTCCAGGACACTGCCTTCCAGTTTCTGGTCCCCAGCGTGGAACTGCAGGCTTCCCAGCCCCCACTCCCTAGCCCTGGCCACAGGACCACCAGCTGCCCAGTCGCAGCTGCCCGCTTGCTGGCCCCAACTGTGATTTCCTTGCCCTGGCCACCATGGCCCCACAACTCCCCATTGTTCCCTGTCCCGTTGCTCCCAAGTCGGCTTCCTGGCTGGCTCCCCAGCCCCACTGCTTCCCACCAGCTGTCTGGCCTGGCCAACTTCCCAGCCCTACATCTTCCCTCTGGATCCATAGCTAACTTCCTGACCCTGTGGCTCCCTGGCTTCCCCAGTCCTGGGGCTCTCTGGCCAACTTCCTGGCTCTGGGGCTGGCATCCACCTGGTTCCCCAACTTCTTCAAAGAAGTGGGACCTAGCCACGAAAGCTCATGATCGAATAAACGTGTCAGTCTCTCAGGTGCTACAGGACTGCTTGTTGTTTGTGAAGCTACAGACTAACATGGCTGCCCCTCTGAACATTTAACACAAGTTTGGGTAGAGGCTTATGAGTTCAGCATATTTATTTGTATTTAAATGTCTTAAGAGATTATCTTAGGTTTAGGCCTTAACACACTCGCATTAAATTCAAACTTCCATTTTAAACAGGTTTATTTTTAAAAAGTAAATTTGTGGTAATTTAAATAAAAGATGATTTTTAAATTAAAAAGTCATTTTCCCCACTGTGGTCCCTTCCCTGTCTTGCCTCCTTAAAAGCACCTCTAAGCTTGAATTAAACTCAAGTTGACCGTCCTGTTTTGAAGGCAAGGCATAAGCTGAAACTTGTCCTCCAGGGCCCTTCCCAAGATTCCCCGGTGTGCTAAAGCTCTTCCACATTTCCCTAAGAGAGAATTCATAGGGCAGCTCATCTTACCGTAGCACAAAGAACCATGGGATGGGTTCCTAGAAGTCCCAGTGATATTCGAGGGTGAATGCGGCGCCACTGTGGACACTGAGGCCACATCTAAGCTGTGAATACGATAGGGGCACAGCAAGGGCATCGTAGCGCTGCTGCTTTAATCCCACAGCCTACGTGTTTCCAACACTAATGAAAAAGGTCTTTCCTTTGCTGCGGGAACGCCATGTGTCCCCCCCCAGCAATGGTAGCTCATGTGACAGAAGCAACGCAGCTCTTGGCAACGTGGATTGTGCGCACCCTGAGTGCTCTCATGATAGCAACCTAAGTTTTAAGTATGGACCAGGCCTGAGTCTTGCTGTGCAGTGGGGCTGTTCTCACTTGACCTGGCTAACCTGAACGGAGTAGTTCAAGTTAACTCTGCAGTCAAGACTTGCCCTGTGTGGGAGATTGAGCTCTGGCTTGGAAATGGAGCGCGTGAGCCAGGACCCTGTGTTTCTGTGGAACCCTCAGCATAGTCTCAAAACAACCCCTGAGGCGAGGCGGACAAATACCGGTCCATGGGCTAGATTCAGCCTGCCAAGGTTAGTCCCTGGTGGGTGGGTCCCCACCTCTGTATTTACCTGCATTGCCACAGGTATTGGCTGGTTGTAGCTCTTATTGGCCGCAGATCCTCATGAATCGTATTGATATTGTCAAAACAAAACAAAATCCATGATTTGTGGAAGAAAATGGCTTCCCTTTGCTTGTTTCTTCAAGTCCTGAGATCATAGACATGAGCATCTGTTGGGCATGTATCGGAGAGGTAGCCAAGTTAGTCTGTGTCTTCAAAAACCACAAGAAGTCCTGTGACACCTTAGAGACTAACAGATATTCGGGAGCATAACAGATATTCGGGAGCATATGCTTTCGTGGGCAAAGACCTGCTTCATCACATGCATTTGATTGTGTAATAGCTGCTGTTCTCTATGGAATGAGCCCGTGTTGGAATTGTTGACTCGAGATGAGATTCAAACTTGCGTCTCATCTGCAGAGCCCTCTGGGTGTTTTCTCCCAGCGCTTCCGGGGACCTGTTCTTCCTCCCTCTCCCAGTGATGACCTATTTCTCAGGACCAACTTCTGTAGCAAGCATTGACAGGAGACCTCAGATCACCCAGTAGTAGTTTGCCTGCAGATTGGTCACTTGGGTGGGTTACTACCTTCAAAGAGTACCAGTAGGTAGGGACACATGGGCTCACATTGCTGTATGGAAGCTGGAAAGGGCAGCTGGCTTGTGCTGCTGCTTACTGTACCTGTGAGCTACAGTGCTGGAGTGAGTGGTGCTGTGCACGTTCAGGGTGCCTGCTGAGCTGCTAAGTTTTGAGACTTTGTGGATCAACTCCCTGAAACCCTTCCTTCGTTTAAATTGCCACCTCTGTGCTTCTGTCAGCATTCCACTCCCCGGCCTACTGCGCTGATTGATAATGGGGGCCTTTCGCAGCTTAGGCCTGTTTCAGCACTAGCCGTTAGTAGCGGGTTTTGTGTTTTAAATGAACTAGTCGGTCTTCCCTCTTGTTCCCACAGGGATACGGGGCCACCTCACAAAACCATGGTGCAGAGCCAGTCCACATGGCACACTGGCAGCATGCTTGGCAGAGTCCTAAATCTGAGCTACCTCCGTGTGATCCAGTTCCCATCTCCTTCTAGGATTTAATCCAAGAGCCATTAGCTTCAGTGAGAACTGACTCAAGCCTGTAATGAGGGTTTTGAGCATCTGGCCAGGCGTTGGTTCATTTCTCATTGGGTGTCCTTGGCTCGTGGTAGTGATGTGGCTAGGGACAGGCAGTGACTTACTTCTTCTTTCAGTTCCTTGTTCCAACCTCAAGTGTGAATTGGCAACAAGGAGATGGGCTGCCTCTCTGCTCTGTGAGCATCAGTGGCTTATACATGTATACTTTTAAATCTGTTCGAGGAGAATTAATGCCTTAGGGCTTCTAAGCGTTATGGTAAATGCAAATAAATAACTGGACACAAAGCTGTTAGTGTCTAAGTCTGTGTCAGTACTCCAGCTGGGAGCATGTCTTCCTGCCCAGGTAGTCAGATATGCAGTAGCTTTGCTCAAGCTCTCGTGCCAAAGGTCTAGACGTTGTGGGACAGGCTGGCCACTCAAACTTAGACCCACCGAGTGGGACAGACTTGTGCCCATGCCTCTGCATCCCGCTTGAGCAGAGCTAGCACGTGTCAGTCTCTGTGAGCTATCTGTACTCTGATGCTCTTCTGTATTGTCAGTGCCTTCCAACTTTGTATCATCAGCAAATGTCACTAGAACATTCCTACTCTTGTGCACCAAGGTCATTTAATAAAAATATTAAATAAGATTAATCCCAAGACCAATTCACTAGTAACATCCCTTCAGTTTGATAACGTACCTTTTAGCATAACCCATTGCCTTCTTCCTTTTAGCCAGTTCCTTATCCACTTTACAATTCTCAGGCTAATCCCCGTCTTCTCTGAATTAACAATTTAATTTCCCATGTGGTACCATGTCAAATGCTTTACTTGAAGTCCAAGTATATTAAATCTGCCACATTTCCCTTATTTAAAAATCATATTTTCTCAAAGGAGGAAATCAAATTATCCTGGCATGGTCTACCTTTAGTATATCTATGTTGCATTACATTCCCTTTACCGTTTACCTCCATGAACGTAATGATTCTTTCCTTCACAGTTTTTTTAAAATCTTGCATGCCACCCAGGTCAGACCAACAGATCTAATTGCCTTGGTGTAGTTTTGTTTTGTTTCCTTTTCTCAAATATAGGTATGGCATTAGCTATTCTTCAGGCATATGGTACTTCTCCTGAATAGACAGACTTATTAAAATCTTTGCTAATGGATAAGCAATCTCATGTGCCAGCTTTTCTAGTATTCTGTGATGTAAATTATCAGGTTCCCCTGATTTGAGCAGCTTAAGTTCTTTGTGTTTTTTTTCTTTCACTTCAGATGTAGTACCTTCCATTTCTATACTCAACCATCCTGTCTTTCATGTCCATATTATCACCCTTACGTAAAGCAGAGACCAAGTTGTCATTTAGGTTTGGGGCCATGCCTAGGTTATTTTTAAACTCCTTTGCAACCTTCTTTATTTTTAATTTTATAATTTAAAAGAAAAAAACACCCTTGTGTACATTTTAATTTCCTTGGCAAGAGCTAATTCATCTTGACGTTTTGTAATTCTCCCTTTCTTCCTCCATTTTCTAACCTCCATGATGTAGCTTTCTGTGTGGATCGGCTTTTGTCCATTCCATATAGGGTGTTCTTACAGCTGGATTGTCTGCCTATTTAGGCTCTCTTAAGGCCCTACTTTACCAACACTCCTAGCTATCTTCAAGGCACCACTGACTTCCTCAGGCAATTACAATCCATTGGTGGTCTTCCTGAAAACACCATCCTATCCACCATGAATGTGGAAGCTCTTTACACCAACATTCCTCACACAGATGGACTACCAGCTGCCAGGAACTGTATCCCTGATGATGTCTTGATACAGCTGGTTGCTGAGCTACGGGTGACTTTGTTCTCACTCAGAACCACTTCAGATCTGGAGACGATTTAGACCTTCAAGTCAGCGGTGCTGTTATGGGTCCTGCATGGTCCAACAGCATGCCCACATTTTTATGGCTGACTTAGAACAGCGCTGCCTCCACTCTCATCCTCAAGTGCACCTCCTCTATTTGCACTACACTGACGACATCTTCGTCATCTGGACCCACGAGAAGGAGATCCTTGAAGAGTTCCGCCAGGATTTCAACCCCACCATGAATCGCAGCCTGGACCTCTCCACAGAAGAGATCCATTTCCTGGATAGTACAGTGCAAATTAGTGAAGGTCACACAAACACCACTCTGTACCAAAGCCCTAATGATCACTACACTTACCTACACACCTCCAGCTTTCATCTATAACGCATCACATGTCTACAGCCAAGCGCGAAGATGCAAATGAATTTGCTCCAGTCCCTCAGACAAAGACAACCCCTGCAGGATCTCTGTCAAGCATTCTTAAAACTACAGTATCTGCCTGGGGAACTGAAGAAACAGATTGACAGAGCCAGGTAGGCACCCAGAACTCACCTAATACAGGACAGACTCAACAAAGAAAGCAACAAAAGGCCAATGGCCATTACTTACAACCCCCAGCTAAAACCTCTCCAACACATCTTCAACATTCTACAGCCTATCCTTGCTCTTAAAGACCTTGGGAGGACTTGAAAGTTGACATCTTCAAGCAAAAAAACTTCAAAAACAGACTGCAACATGAAACTGCTGAGCTGGAATTCATAGGCAATTTTGACACCAGCAGAGTTGGCCCGATTAGGAGCTGGGAGTGGCTCTCCAGTTACAGTAAGTAATTTTCTCACCTTATCCACATCCACCCTGACTGAATTTTAGCTCTGATGAAACACACCCATCTTTGTATCCCTACTATCTGTTTCTTTTTTTCCCCCACTTCATGAATCTGATGAAGTGAGTTGCAGCTCAGAAAAGTTTTATGCCATAATAAAATTGCTATTCTCTATAAGCTCTATGCTTGCACCTACTAACCTCTTGAGTGGTTATTCATCTAGTTGAGTCTGGAAACTTTCTCTACAAGATCTGCTCCTTGCTTGGGGAGTAAATATCAGATAGCTTTTGTATAGCTGATCTGAAGAAGTTCCAGATTTCCCCACATAAGTCCTTGAGCTCTACAGACCTACAATATCTGGTTTTATCTCCTGCATCGTTAGTTCAAATTCTTCCATTTTCTCTCTGAGATTCCTTGCATTTAGTGTACAAACTCTTCTGTTGTTTTTGCTTAGGTGTCATACAGTTTTCTATTCACATTAGTTACAGCCCTTTCACTAATTTTGGCATCTATCTTGACTACTCAAATGAATTTTTGTACCTTTTTTCCCATGTTGTCCATACTCTCACTTTCTCGTGTCCCTTCATTCTTTAGTGTTTATTCATTTAGCTGCTTTTACTGGTCTGTGTATTGAAAACAAATGTGGTGGTTTCTCAAGATCCCTCACAACCTGCTCTCCGAGTTTCTTAATTGAAAACCCTTTGTATCAATCATCCTAGTCTTGGTCCCAGAAAGTTAATACTCCAGGTACTCAAGTGAAGTCCATCAGTAGAGGAATTTCTTCTTTCTGTGAAAGACTCCCAGTGGGCACTCAACCCAAAACCTTTCTCATATCGCCAACCCCTGAACCCACCTGTTCATTTTTATTAATTTGTCCCTCATCCTCTAGGGACCACAGGTGTTGTGCTGAGCTTCCCTTGTAAATGTCTTGCCCTAATGGAGTCACTCTTGAGCCAGTCCAGTGACGATCTCGCATGGTCATTCTTTCCAGCCTGCTGCGCGCACGCTGCATTGTTTTTTACTGTTCTCTTCTGGATCATTTTCAGCTTCAGGCTCACGCCTCATAGCCTTGCTCCTCACAGGCAGCATGCTCTTCTAGTCTGGAAGCCTGTTCTGGTTACAACTGCTAACTATGGACTTCCCGATGCCATAAAGCTGTGTTTTCCTTGCATTGGTGTGAATCTGTTTGTTTGTTTGTTTTTCCTTAAGTCTCCTGTACATCATTCTCATTTTTCCCCAATCCCCGGATATCTCCATCTCTTTCTCCCTTCTGCAGGGACTGGCCTCTCTTCTTTTCATCCTTTCCACCCCATCTTCTGCCTCTTTCTCCTTCTTATTCCTCAATTCAGCGAAGAATGAAGAGGTGTTTTTTAAGGGCTGAAAGAGACTATGGTGTATTGGATCTTTGGTTATGGAGAGATTAGTGAAGCGTGACACATTTTACTAGTCATTTTCTGTGCCTCGCAAGTCAGCATCTTATTGAACCTTTTTAATAATGTTCTCCTTCACACCCACCAACACTGTCTTTGAATTTTGGCATTATAGATCGTGCTCGCTGCATTTTACACCTCCTAAGCCGTGTCTACACGTGCACGCTACTTCGAAATAGCGCCCGTCACGGCTACACGTGTTGGGCGCTATTTCGATGTTAACATCGACGTTAGGCGGTGAGACATCGAAGCTGCTAACCCCATGAGGGGATGGGAATAGCGCCCTACTTCGAAGTTGAATGTCGAAGTAGGGCACGTGTAGCCGATCCACGTCCCGCAACATCGAAATAGCGGGGTCCGCCATTGCGGCCATCAGCTGAGGGGTTGAGAGATGCTCTCTCTCCAGCCCCTGCGGGGCTCTATGGTCACCGTGTGCAGCAGCCCTTAGCCCAGGGCTTCTGGCTGCTGCTGCTGCAGCTGGGGATCCATGCTGCATGCACAGGGTCTGCAACCAGTTGTCGGCTCTGTGGATCTTGTGTTGTTTAGTGCAAGTGTGTCTGGGAGGGGCCCTTTAAGGGAGCGGCTTGCTGTTGAGTCCGCCCTGTGACCCTGTCTGCAGCTGTGCCTGGCACCCTTATTTCAATGTGTGCTACTTTGGCGTGTAGACGTTCCCTCGCAGCGCCTATTTCGATGTGGTGCTGCGCAACGTCGATGTTGAACGTCGACGTTGCCAGCCCTGGAGGACGTGTAGATGTTATTCATCGAAATAGCCTGTTTCGATGTTGCTACATCGAAATAAGCTACTTCGATGTAGGCTTCACATGTAGACGTAGCTCTAGAGATAAAACCACTGCTTCTTGCCATCTGAAGGTAGCTTGTACGCCATCTGACAAATGGCAGGAAAACAAATATCCACTACTAAAGTTGCCCAGTGAAAGACTGTTGCAGAATTGATTGGTGGAAAGTCTGGCGAAATTGGTCCAATTGTACTAATCTCCTGGCTGGGTCAGTTTCTCAGAATGAGTTTGTCAGCTGGACCGTAGGTGTAATATGCAGTTCTACAGAGTTTATAGAACTGCTGGGCTAAATTGTGGACTTTAACATTGACATACTCAGTTAAATCCTTATACTTGGGGTAGAGCACAGGTCATCTATAAGTCTTCTCCACTTCACTCTGTCTCCGGTCAAAACTTCTATCAGACTCCAGGAGTACCCCACCCCAGCTGTTGTCCTTCGGTCTCAGTAGATCTTCTCCACGTTGTCTAAGGTCTTCTGCCATTTCCTTGCCGGTTCCATGTGAGAGTTTGACCGACTATGCTGGAAGATGGTTTTCAGAGAGTGTGGCCCAACCATCCCCACTTTCTTCTCTTAATTTCAATGTCCAGTCGTTCTTGTCCTGCTCTCTCCCAAAGTTTCTCATCTGAGACCAAATCTTGTCATTTGATACGAAGGATGCACCCAGGCATCCTTCAGTGTTGGCCTGGGAATATTTGTACAGTTATTTTTTTAAAGATATCTTATTTTGGACACTGCATTTAATCTAGTGCTTTATCTACAAAATAGTTTGCTAATGTCATGCTGTTCTAAAACTTCCATTTTGAATTGTAACATTTTCATGCTTTTTAATCACCAACATAGACTGTTTTTTAAAAAAAAAAGCTAAGCACATTTGTGATAGACTTATGAGAACTTTTTTGAAACCATCAGATGAAAAAATCTTCTGTATTTCCTAAATTTTTTAATGTCTTGTACAAAATCCAGACTGAACTGTTACCCTGCCATTTTGCACAAAGTATTTATTAGTTTTATCTTGTTAAATGTCACTTGATGTTCTATGTGATATATGCCAAAAATATTTGGGATGTTCAAAGCTGCTGACATAACCCTGTGGTTGGAAACTTAACTCATGTGTTTCCTGACTACAGTAGTTGGATGTTTTTTTAAACACTGCAACATTAGTGTTGCATTAATGTAGATGTCTTTCGCTTCATTTCCCAAGCTTTCTTTTAAAGGGAGAGAAGAAACTGGCATAGGAAGAAATTCCTGGAGCAAGTCCAACAAATCTGGTATGCCTGTTTGAGCTGCACCATGAGTACACATTCAATTAATAGAGCCGGGGTGAAGTGTTTACAAGTCCTATTCTGTTTCTGCCATACAGACAGCGTGGTAGCCGGCTGGGGACTCATTCCTTCCCAGGACAGGAGAAATGTATGGGTCGTTGATCCCCTCACCCCCCGCTGAGGAGCTTGTCCAACAACTGCCTAGGGTTCCGCCCCTTTGTCATGTGTTTAAAACAAATGTGCCAATTTCTAAACCGTCACAGAGCATTTCCTGAGCAGGCTTGGTGGGTGAGGAATTTGGACCGCTTAGACTGTAGACTTCAAATGTGCTTGCTTGACAAGAAAATGTGATTTTCCTGTCCTTTGAAAGAATGAGACTGTAGTCCCAGTAAACTAAAATGAAATATTGTTGCTGTTGCAATAGTCTGATGATCTTGTTTTAGCACAATAGTTGTACAGGGTTCTTAAGACGTTTTTACTGTGCGTTCTCCAATATCAAACTGAAATGCTGCTGCCAGTTAGAGACAACCTTAACTCTGCGCCCTGACTACCTCCTCAGAGCAAGGGTCAGTGAAAGAGAGCACAGGGCTGTTCTCCTCCTTTAATCTCCGCCAATCAAGCACAGTGATGATTGCTTATGAATTATGCTTTCTTGGAGCTTATGGTAGGCACCGGGAACACAGCATGTTTGTAGAGAAAAGGGATAAAGGTACTGTTGTTCCCAGTCCCTACTGCTCACCTTACAGGAGCAGAGTCCAGCTTCTTTGAAAAGTGTCATCTTGTTTCCTTGGAACGCTAGAGTTTTGGGAGCTATGCTCCAATAACCTGATAAGACATGGCAGGCACAGGGCAGTACTGAGCAGTGTTCCCTCTAATTTGTTTCATCCAGGGATGGAATAACTGCTTATGTGCCCTGAGGCACATGCAGATACGCACCACTGGCAGCAATGCATGTTGCCAGCTGTGGGTGCTGTGCTAATCAGCGGATGGCACCTGAATCACTCCGGGGGGGGCTGCCCAAGGCCTCAGCTTACAGGGAGCCCGGGTGCTGCGTGCCTTCGGCTTCCCTGTTTGCAAAAGGACTTTGTGTGTGTATTTCCCCTGGTTATTTAATAAAGGGAGAGTAAGGTGGGGGAGCCAACTTGGGTGATGGTTCTGCGAAGATGGAAAAAGCCCTTGGGGCACTTCTCACAGCCCCTCCACTTCCTTCTGGGAGCAGCACCAGGGGCTGAGGGTAGCCCTACCCCTCTGAGTGCTGCCCAGCAGACTGTATTTTAGACTGGCTGCTGATCGCCTACACTAGATGAACTTGGGGCAGCCTAGTGATATGACATCTCTCTAGATACTGGACAGAGTTTTAGGCTGTGTATAGAGCTCACGTTCACAAAATCTGTCAAAGGAATCTGCCTAGAAGAGGACTTGAACTCATATTCACTGGGATTGCACTTGGGCACCACCCTGCCCTCAGCAGAGTGCATGCATATCTGGGCTATTGCCTGAGAACCCAAATTCCAGCTTCCCCAGTTCCTACTCCTGCCTGGCCTCATTATCATGTGACTGTTCTGTACACAGCTCACCTATTCTCGGTTACCCACCCTGGTGTCAGTGAATTGTGCCAGATATTAGAGCACTAGAAAACTTAAAAGTAGGTCATTTGCGGGGGGAGCTTTCAGGACAAAATGATCCTGAATATGCATCATTAACACTGTCCAGGGCTTTCAACTGGCCCAGGAATTGTCACGCCCATCTGAATTCACATGTGCATTTTAGACGCTCTGTTTAGCTCTGACTCTTTGGAAGCCACTGCTCAACTGTATCCCTGGTGCTGCAAGGACCACCCAGAAAAAGATCTTGGAAGACCAGGGGTCCAGAGGGTATAAGTGTAGCTCAGCTTGTCTGCGCACTTTTACTTGTGGATCTGATTTGGGTGTAACTGCTAGGATTGCCTTTCTCTGCTCCAGCCTTCTTCTTAGTACTTCCTGTCTTCTGCAGAGCCTCAAAGAATCTTCTCTTTGAGAAGAGATGCAAGTCACTGATGAAGCGGGTCTTACCACGTAAGCTCATCACTAAAATTTTTGTTTTGATAGTATATAGACTAGCACGGCTCCCTCTCTGTTACTATCAGTAAAATTGTTAGTCTTTAAAGTGCGACAGAACTTCTTGGGTTTTTTGTGAAGCTGCAGATCAACATAGCTGCCCCTCTGAGACTGCTGGATTAAGAACATCACCGTACCCAAGATTAAGGCCATTTTGGCCTGCAAGTTGCAAAGCATTTCATGAGCTCCTCTAAAGGAAATCACATTTGGTAACAAGTTTCCAAGTGCAACTGATCTTGAGTTACCTATGGTGGGCGGGAGAAGTGTGGAAACAGTTTCACACAAACAAGAAACAAATTCCTCCTCCTCAGGGGCATTGTAAATCTTGATTCATTGCTTTTGTAAAGGGCTTTGCAGTCCTCAGGTGCAAGGTGCTACTATTAAAGACCGTGTTCTTCTCTTGTATCTGTTTATAAGCTTCCCCTATTTGCTGCATGTTCCAACATGACCCTCTTACTGATTTCACATCTCAGTATCCAGGAATTGCCTATATTAGCACTATCCTGATTTTACTGGGGCTGCAGCCTAAAGAGCAGGTGTCTTCTGCCTTGCCCCAACAGTGACTTGAAGCTGAGCTGATGTTGTAAAACACTTTGGAATTCCTGGTGAAGGTTGCTCTGTGCTGTTGTGAGTTAGCATAATGTTAGAGCTTGCTTTATTTTGTAGTCTGTTCTGCAACCATCTGAGTGGGTCACTTCAGTTACTGTGCAATGAAATCTTCTCCTTAAGCCCATCCCTTTTATTTTAATTTTAAATGGAAGGGAAGTTAGCTTTCAGGAGTGCTGAGTGAAATGTTACCGGCTAACACAGGGCTGAACTCCTTGTACAGATGCTGTGCCAGGAAAACCTCAGAATGAGGGCCTGGGAATTTAGCCAGTTTCCATGTGAGCTCGGGAGTCCATGGAGCGTGGGTGGAGAGGAGAGTGCTTTCTGCAGCAGCTACTTCTCTGTGCATTACTAAAGAAACTGTACTTCTGGCCTGTAGCTGAAATTCCCAGAGACTGTAGTATCAGAGCTGAATTTTATGTGCATAGTTGGCATTTTATTCTAGTCAGTTCACTCATCCAGCTTAATCCCCTTAAGGCTTTTGATCTGATCTCGGCTGCAGTAGACTCTGCACTTTCCACTGTATGCATCTGGCCACGTACCTGCCTTCTCACTTGCCCAAATGTATTCCTTCTTTGTGCTGTTTTCTCCCAGCTGTGGGAAGAGCTGGGCATGTGTTTGGGGTGGGGGATTTGTGTTGCTTTATAGCTTGTAATTCAGAACAGCAGTAGTTTTCTGACTGCACAGTTGAGGGTGGTGTTCCCCCTTGATGTGGGTAGAAAGGTTGAGCAATACGGCCTGGAGGCTCTTTCAGCCATTCATTGGCTCTTCTAGTTATTATGACCCTTCTATTTTTCTCATCCATACTGCCAGGGTATTTTTAAAAAGAGAGAGAATTTAGCTTTAAAACAAACAATGAAACCCTGCAAACAAAATTCTATCAGTTTCCTAATTTGATGCCCGTGCGACTGTGTGGATGCCAGAGTTGGGCTGATAAAAAGAGGTAGGAAACCATGAAACTTTACTAACATGCTCTGTGCCAGCTTTGGAGTGGGGAGAGACCTGTAGTAACGCAGGCCTCACTGATGTCGTGGCTTGGTGCCCACATAGAAATGGCAGGGTTTTTTAAGCAAGTTGAATTCTGACATTTTTTGGTCACCAGGGTTTAGGGGATTTGTAAATATGAATGTGCTTTCTATGGCTATGTCGACACTAAATATAGTAACAGAGAGGTAGCTGTGTTAGTCTGCACTCCAACAAAACAAAGCAGCAGAAATGTAGCACTTTAAAGACTAACCAAATGATGTATCCGGTGATGAGCTTTCATTGAGTCAGACCCACTTCATCAGATCAATTTTATTTCCCATACAGACTGACATTTATAAGTACAGAGGACCAAAAAACATTATAATAAAAACTGGCAATCAGATAGGATTGAAGGAAGTAGGTGAGAGGTGGGGGGATGTTAATTGTCCTGTCTGAGATATTTACGAGCATCAAAGGAAGGGAAGCAGTCCTTGTAATGTGTGAGGTAGTTGGTCTCTCTATTCATACCATATGTCGAATTTGAATATCTACTCTAACTAACAATTCTCTTGCTCTAATCTGTTGTTAAATTCTCTTCGTTCTGAGACACAAAATTCTCAGGTCTTTAACAGAATGACTCACTCCATTGAAGTGTTCACTAACCACTTTGTGTATTGAGATTCCTGATGTCTGCTCTGTGTCCATTTATTCTTTGGTGAAGGTTTTGCCCAGTCTGTCCAACGTACATAGTGGCAGGGCATTGTTGGCACATAATGGCATATATAATGTTGCTGGAAGTGCACATGAATGTGCCTTTCATCTAGTAACTAACATGGTTAGGTCCAGTCGTGGTATCCCCAGAATAAATATGTGGACAAAGTTGGCAGTGGGGTTTGTTGCAAGGAAAAGTTCCCGAATTTGTATTACTGTGTTGTAGCCTGTGATTGCCAGTGAGAATCTTTCTCAGATTAGGAGAAATGCCCTGACGCTATGTACATTGGACCAGACTGGGCAAAACCTTCACCAAAGAATAAATGGACACAGAGCAGACATCAAGAACCTCAATACGCATAAGCTGGTCAGTGAACACTTCAGTGGCATGGGCCATTATGCTAAAGACCTGAGAATTTGTGTCCTGGAACACAGAGAATTTAACAACAGATTAGAGCAAGAGATTTGTGAGTTAGAGTACATATTCGAATTCGACACATTAACATGTAGTATGAACAGAGACATCAAGTACCTCATGCATTACAAGGACTGCTTCCCTTCCTTTGGTGCTCGTAATTATCTCAGCCAGGACAGTTAGCATCCCCTCATGTCTCACCCACTTCTTTCTATCCTGTTTGATTTGTCAATTTTTATTGCAATTTTTTTTTTGTCCTCTGTACTTAAGTGTCAGTCTGCACTGGAAATGAAAGTGATCTGAAGAAGTGGATCTGTCCCACAAAAGCTCATCACTGAATAAATCATTTTGTTAGTCCTTTAAAGTGCTACCTTTCTGCTGCTTTGTTTTACTAGACATAGCAGTTGACGGCTGATATGCAATTTTAGCAATTCAATTGACGTAGCTAAAATCGACTTATTAGCAGTCGACTGCTATGGCTGCCTACATGGAAGAAGGTTGATGGGAGCATTTCTCCTGTCGACCTTCCTTAATCCTCACTGCTCATGAGGAGTTCCCAGATCAACTTTGACCCTGGACAGTGCTATTCCATGCATGTGCGAAACAAAACCCCAGAAGATCATCTCCAAATGGATCGATCTTCTGTGGCAGTGTAGACCTAGCCTGAGTTGCAGGAATAGTCTTACATTAAAGTTGATTACATGCTTTCTCTGAGGTATGTTGCCACAGCTCACTGAGGCACAAATTGTTCTATACGTTACCTCCCAAGAGATGCTCCACGCATTTTGCCTGTAGTTTTATTGTGCAACTCACACTGTCCATTGTCCACTGCTAAAACCTGAGCATGATGGTCTCAATTCTGATGTTCTCAAGAGTTCATCACTCTCCAAAACCTTCACCTTTCCAGCACCAGGGTGAAACTTTGGGAAGCTTAAGCAAAATAAGATGTGATGTTGTGATTTTACTAGAATAAATAGAGTGGTTGTAGAATCTCCTTAATTGGAGATGTTTAAGAACATGTTAGATAAATATCTAACAGGGATGATATAGATGGTGCTTGATCCTGCCAAGAGGTCAGGGAACTGGACTTGGTGACCTCTTGGGGTCTCTTCCAGTCCTAGTGTTCTATGACTGGAGTTGGGAAACAAATGTGTCAAGGAAATCACCTTTGTTCAGGGGAGATGTAGTTGGAAACTTCAGGTGAAAATTTGCTTTTGAATTGACAGCGTGAACCTTTCAAAAACTGCTTTATGTGTGCATGTGGTTCATTTTGCACAACTTTCTCATCAAGGCTGAAATTTTCAACAGTGACTGGTGGTTTGTTTTTTTTTGTTTTTTTTGGGTTGGCTGGGAGAAGAATATCTTAACAATTGAGATGCTTTTTGGGGGACCATTCTGAAAACAGCAAGTACCCATCTTCTTTCAGGTGTCTTGAGTTGCATCCCCAAGAAACAAGTCTGAAAATCACTATTCACTTTGAAAATCTCACTCTGAATTTTCAAAGTTCACCACTAAGGAAAGCAACTTAGCCACTTTTACCACATGGTAAAATATAATGAGGAAGGCACAGTTTGATTCTCCATACTCCTCTAACCCTTGGGAGTAGAACAGGCATCTGGATTTTTTGTTTGGTTTGGTTTGGTTTGTTTTTTTTGCAAGGCTGTTTGTTTATCATGCAGACTCAGAGTAGTGTGGTACGAAGTCTTTTTTATCAACATTAGACACACAGGTTAAGTGATTTGTCCTGATTCATATGTTGAATCAGTGGTGGAGGCAAGAACAGAATACAAATGTCTCCTTGAGTTGTACTTTTTCTACAATGCGAGCCTTCCTGTGCGTGCATATCCTACAGCCTTCTTATTCTAACATGAGTGAGAATCATCTGTTGTGTTCGGGGGGAGGTAGTTTGTTAACGGTACATGTAAACTGAACAAGAAGGATAGCTTCTAGTATCGACTCCACCTGAGGAGCTAGCTGTTCAAGTCTAATCCATGTGGGTTAAAAGTTAAAACCAGCCTGATGTTTTTGGCTGGTTCCCTTGGGCAGGGACATGAAGAAATCGCCACTGAGGATCTGCTCAAGGAGATGCTCAGGACAGCAGTGCACTGGCACAGCTGTGTGAGGGGAGCTAATTGGTGAAGCATCTCCTTGCACTGTGCCTGATTTAACCCTGGGCTTTGGCTCATTTTGAAATACTTCAGCTTGTAATGTCGTTAAACAGTCCCTGCCTTTATATTTTGCTTGCTGATTATGAGGATGGGAAAGCTTGTAGCTGAGCACTTCTGTGTTTGTTTTGCTTGTGTTGGCTGTTATGTGAGGAATAGAAGCCAACTCAAAGGGAGGAGGTGACACTGCTCTTTTATGTCCCAGCCCTTGTGTGAGATGTAATCAGAATTTGTGATTATTGCTATAATGCAGCCTTATTACCTCAGGATTCAATCTTATCTGATCTCACAAGCAGTAAAGATTGTGGCATGTCAGTATTTGGGGGGATGGAGAAGTCTCATGTCAGGAAACATTTTGTGCTGCAAGAAGTGGTGTAGCAGATTTGGTGGGGAAAGCATCTGTCAGTATTGTACAGTGCCTCCACAGAGGCAGGCTGTCTGGCTACTACTACATGATAGTACTGCCTCTTAAATTCTGGTCCAGGCAAAGCCAAGGTGAGATGAGCTAAATTGCTCCAGGCTGTCTGCAGATATGAACATAGTATTGTCGCTTTACACCCTGTATGCATTTAAGAAGCCTTTGTTTTATTAAAAAAAAAAAAAATTATAAAGGCAAACACTTAGCTCAAAAACGAAAGCCCAGGTCAGGGATCAGCAACCCCCAGCATTGGTGCCAAGAGTAGATTTTCATCAGCACACAGGCATGAGCTCAGCCTTTCCCCTCCATTCCCATGCAGCCAGGAGCTTGCTCAAAGACATGCTGCCAGTGGATTAAAAAAGGCAAGTTAGTGCCACCAGCCACAGCCTAAACAGTAAAGCTGTGCATCCTCATTTATTTATGTATGAAGCTGTTGTAAGTAGGACTATTAGTGACTTCGAAAAGTATCACTGGCGCTCGGACCATACATAGAGATCAAAAAGCCAAAATTCGGCACTCTGCCTTCGAAAGGTTGCTGACCTCTGGCCAAATTCTGGAGCCCAGTGCCGCAAATAGCGGAATGTGACAGATCTGTCAGTTGTAGCATTGCACAGTACACAGAGCCATAACGTGAATAATGAATAGGGTTAGCTGTGTTTCTCTATCTAATGTCTGCTTTAGAAACGTTTTTATTGCATTTTCTTTCCAGCATCCAGCGAGCTGCACTGGTGGTTCTGGAAAACTACTACAGAGATTTCACTGTCTATAATCCAAGCTTGTTAATGGCCTCCAAGTCCCGCACAGCCAAACACATGGCTGGCCTGAAAGTCTACAATGTGGATGGTAAGTGAGATGGAATAGTTGCTGAAATTGATGTGTGGGCGGTAGAGAAGAGCTGGTCTTGTCTCCCTTTGTTCCAGGCACATTCCTACCCTCTGACCTTCCAAGATTCCTAGTTTTTGTTAGCAGTTCTCCTAACAGTGCTGAGTACCGGGGTCCCAAATCACTTCCTACTTACACAGCACAATAGAATCTTGTCTTGGCTAGGGGTATGTCTTCTCTACTTGGAAGATCAACCCAGTCAGGATCGATTTTTCTGGGTTCGATTTCACACGCATAGTAGGGATATAGGAAAACAAACTGAGGGGTTAACAGTTGACCCCTGTACCCCTCAATCTCGTGAGGAGTAAGAGAGGTCGACAGGAGAAACTCTCCCTCAGTGAGGACAGTCAGGTAAGTCGATTCCAGCTACATAATTAATTGCATATCTACAGTTGACTTTAATGTCTAACGTAGACCTGGCCTAGGAAAAGTAAGCAAGTTTAGGTGAGGTTTAGCTATTACGTGTTAGCTAAGCCCAACTTAAATCTGATGACACGAACCGGTATGGTGCTTTATAGGTAAATATAAGGACAGGGTCCCTTTCAGTGACGCTTAATGTCCTGCAAACCTTTGAGAGCTTAGGGCCTCTTTCCACAATTGTTACCAATTTAAAGGAGTGTTCTTTCAATAGATGTAATAAAACCATTGTGAAAAGCCTGTGTGGCCCCTCTGAACCTGATTTACACCAAACCTGAATCAATTCTGTGCTCATTTAATCTAAGTAAGTCAGGTTTAAACAAGCCAAGGTTGTGTCAGGACACCCACAGCCTTGATAAAATCAGATGTTCCAGTAATTGGGTAACTTCAGTTCTCTGAGGAAGCTTTAAAGGTTAACGGGACTGAAGCTAAAATACAAAGGAGAGAGGCTGTCCCAGGAAACACAGACTGAATCTAAGACTTCTGACCGGTCTTTTGCAGAAGGTCTGTGGCTTATATCTTGATTTGCATTGCTGGGTTCCCCAAAGGGTTCAGAGTCTGTGTGGATGCTTCACCAAACCTCATCTGAACCACTAGAACAGTGATGGGCAACCATGAGTGGTAAGTGGGCTGCATGAGTGGCCCTCCTTCCCTTCAGTGGGCTGCAACCCTGCCTCCCCCATGCACCTGGGGCACCGGAGTCCTGCACTTACCTGCTCCTGCTCCTGCTCCTCCTCCTCCTCCCAGCACTTTCAGAGCACTGAGAACAGCCACAAGCAGCAGATTCACCTTGCTCCAGCTCTTGGAAGGTGGGGGAGGAGCAGGGATGGAGCACACATCAGGCCATTCAGGGCAGGGAGTAGGCTCTGGTGTTCCGGTGCAGGAGATGGGGGTGCGCAGGCTGCAGGTGGAGCCCCAGTGGGCTGCATGCAGCAAGTTAACCACAGACTGCCCACCAGTGCTCTAGAGGCAGCATAAATTGGACATGGCAATGTTGCCCGAGCAGCCCCCTCCATGGAGACCTACTTCTGGTGGGGAGGGACAACCAGAAACACAGTGTGGGACAACTTAGTTTTGTAGCACTTCTGATCTTGACTAGTCCAGGAAGTGCAGCAGGTCGCAAAATGATCAGTTGCATCAGTGGCAGGGAATGTAAACTAGCCGCTTCCGTCTTGGAAACAGTCAGTGTTTGTGTGTGGGAGGGGAGTGGGAAAAAAAATAAGCCATTTGACCAGGTAGAAATCTTCTCTGCCATTCCAGTCACTGGTCGCAGGCTAGTGTTCGGTGGGGGGAACTTACAGATCTGAAAGGTATTTCTAAAATCGATTCAGCCAAAGTGCCCCTCCGCCTTCTCAGGTTGTGAGGTAGTAGACATATTTAATGCCGTGTTGTTCCAATTACCATCTTGCCTATCATGTAGTACCGTTGCAGCAGAACTGGAGGCCTTGGCAGGACGCAGCTGGTGCAGGAAAGGTTAATGATGTGTGCCATTGCAAAGCTGGGACTCCCAACTTTCTGAGGAAAAAAAATCCAATTTTTTTTTTTTTCCCTGGCAGTCTGTGAGCTAGGCAAGTTTAAAGTCCTGTCAGACCACAAGTAGACAAAAGCCAGCTAGGGATTTGGATGAGCTGTGTATTTCTGTTCCAAAATCTTGCAGTCTTGCCAGGGCTAGGAACAAGTGCTTTGTGCCATTGGATAACAGGAACCCCCAACTTTCCAGTGGCATAAAAAATTTATTTCTGGCACTGGTGCTTCACATGCAGGATCTTACAATAATTGCCAATTCCTTGGTCTCTCAGTACTTCTTGGCTTTATTGTTGTAATGACTATTGCAGGATTTTAGCCATTGTAACCTTCTCTTCAATCCCAGTGTGTGCAAAGGTTTTGAATAGCTTCTCTTGGTGTGCAGCAGGTTTTTTTTTAATGCACATTGAACTGTGTGGCACAGAAGCATATCCTTTAGAAGAATTCCCGCGGATTTACTAAGTGGACTGTGTCACTTCAGCCAGGACTGTCTTGGCAGCAGAACAATCTGTCTCGCATGCTCTCTGCATGAGAGGACTGTAATGCTGCTAAGACCCCTAACTTGTTGGCAGTCATTGAGTTCGGTGTTGCTGTAGCCAGGAGAGAGGAAAGGTCTTGCTTAAGTCCCTATTGTGCTGGCAAAATGGGCACCCAAAGGCTGTATTTTCATCACCATGCATGAATCGCACAATAACTCTAAACCAAACTGCGCCTTTCCTGTGCTTCACCGCTACCTATTGAGGCTGTCAAATGAAATCTAAAGTGTTTACTCTTGAGAAGCTGTTTGTTTGAATTCCGAGATTAGCCACCATTAAACATCAGAGTTATTTCTTGGAAACCATGCTCTTCTGAAGGAAAAACAGCTTTTGTTGTGTAACCAGAGCATTCTTGGGCCTGGCTACCCTGCAGAATTGATCATTCTTAAACAATGCCAGTTTAGTGGCATAGAGTGGCTCTTAAAGCACAGTTGCAGTCAGAAAAGTGGCTCTTTAAAAGGTATGCATTTTGTGAGAGTTTTATATGCCTCTCTTTCTCTAACACCAGATCTAACGTGCTCAATTTATTCGGCAAACAACACTTTTCCCTAATTTAGTCTATAAGGTGCCACAGGACTTCTTGTTACTTTGCCCGAACTAATAGCACTGCAAGCTGCATGTGGGACCTCGGAATCTACCTGGGCTGTTCCTGCATTTGAAAAGCTCACTTATAGGCAAGTGATGGATATTGATGGGCAACGTAGAGCAGAGTCTCCAGCTTCCTTTCCAAGAGCTGAGAGGGCTCTGCTAAGAGCAATAAAAATGATTGAGACAGATGTAACTTTCAGCCCCACAGGATGGCGCCCAGACTTACATTCAGTGTTTGCTTCTTTGACAGTAACTACATTTTTGAAGGCGTCTGTATTTCATCTAAAGATGATGCTACTGCCCAGACATCCCATTATAGCTCTGTATTTTCCTGTGTGTGGCTGTTGTCTTCATGTCTCTTGATGTTCTTCTTTTCTGTCTGTCTCTCCCCCCCACCGCTCCTCTTCCCAACTCCTTGCGTGCTCTCTCATTGTCTTGTTGCTGAAATGTGATGTGTTGCAGCTGCCCTTGTGGCCAAACTGAAAATGTATATAGTGGATGGTAAGTAACACCCTAAGCACTCGGTCTTTTAGTTTGTGTGGGCAGTCACTGTAACTAGTTGGCTACTTCGTCCCCTCTGAATTCGCTCTCCCATCTCCACGGATTGCAGCACTTGGAGTGGACTGCAGGGACTGATAAGTTGTAGGGAGGGTTATTGGCTCCCTGAGAGCACTGGGCAGGGACATCACCTCTTGGCCCACCCAGTTGCCTGTGACGGGCGCTCTGGATTCTGAGCCTTTTCAGCTCCTACTGTGGAACAGTAACATCTTCCTCTCTCTTCTGTTTTCCACTGAAGCCCCGGGGAACAATGCTGCCAGCCAATCCCGGGCCATGATCGCCGCGGCTGCCCGGCGCAGAGACTCCAGCCACAACGAGCTCTATTATGAAGAAGCAGACCATGACCGCAGAGTTAAAAAACGTCGAGCGAGGTAACGCTGTCTCTGTCACGCTCTTGCAACTGTTTGCCTGCCTGACTCAGTTTGGAGAAGGTCTCTCGCTGTATCCAGCCAGCGAGGTGGGTCCAATAAAAAAGGAGGAGAACTGGGCTGAGAGGCTTTTGATTAAGGGACTGAGTGATATAAATAAAGTGCCTTTTATTTAAAAAAAAAAAAAAAAAAAAAAAAGTATAGGAGGAAACAGACACCCAGCAGCAGCAATAGCACTGTGACAAGAAGGTCTCGCGGAAGTGGATGAGCAAAGGACGTGCGAATGTTCAGGATCAGCTAACAGAGCATTATGGCTTAGGGAAGGATCCAGTGCTTGACAAATCCGTAAGAGCTCCATGCATGAAATCCCATCATTTCCCCCAAGGGCTGTAACCATAGCGCTATCAGTGCCTCCTGGTCTGTGAAGGGAAAAATTCTCCCTCCTTCCCAAGTAGGCGAATGAAGGGTTTGATATGACAGTGCTGTGCTTTGGCTTACCAGCTGTAGGGGTATGGTCCAGCCGAACCAGTCTGGCAGAGGTAGGGGCATGATCCCGGAATAGCTTGATGCTGTGGCTGGAATGGTCCTCTGTTCAAACTAGTTCAGTACGTTGATTACGGGGTGTAACTGCTCTTCAGAATTAACAGCCAAGGGGCGCTAACCTGGGATGGCAGCTCCTCCGTGCGATTGTTTCAGGCAGGCCACCTGCAGCAGACCGAGTCCCTGAGCTGAGTCGCTCTTGGAAGGTTTCCATTGTGACCGGGGGACTGAACGAGTCGTCCTAACAGGCTGTTTAGAGTCAACAGTAAAAGCACAGAGACAGTCTCAGCCTCTGTGCTAGCTCAGCCTGGCGCCTGGCCAGGTTTTCTCCAGTCTCGCAGCAAAAAGGGAATCACTTGTCTTTGGGCTTGCACAGGTTTTCCTCTGTGTAATTTAGCATAAGAACGGCCATACCGGGTCAGACCCAAAGGTCCATACAGCCCATTATCCTGTCTGCCGCCAGGGGCCAGCAACAGATGTCCCAGAGGGAGTGAACCAAACAGGTAATGATCAAGTGATATCTCTCCTGCCATCCATCTCCAGCCACTGGCAAATAGGCTAGGGACACCATTCCTTACCCATCCTGGCTAATGGCCATTAATGGACCTAACCCTTTGAATTTGGTTCTGTTTCCTGTATTCACTGAGCTCAGCTGCTTACCTAGAGACAAACCATCATTTAGTGGAAGATGCAGCTTGCTGCTGTATACATGGTGAATCTTTCTAAAAATATCAAAATCTGACTAAAAAGAACTCTGAGGGCCACGTACTGCTCCCTGCTCATACTTGTCTTCAGCTTCCTGTGTCTCCAGTTTGTCTCTGGTACTTCTGTCCTCATGTGTGATCAGGCTGACAGTACTGCATCTCCTTGCTTCAATATCTAAAGGGTTTATATGCCAGGCATTGAAGAAAAGTTGTTATTACTGTCTTGGTTCCAGTCACTTAGCCCAACATGAAATGTGGATAATTTTGCATCCTAACAGTTTTTCTTTCACTGCACTACTCTCTTGTACTTGCTAAACCCAGTGAGGTTAGTTTTTGAATGTCCTCTGGCCTCTCTGTGTTGCTTTGCCGCAGTGTGGTCTGAGTTTGTTTGCACAGCTGTGCTGAAACAAGGATGGTTTGCATAGGATGCATTTTTGGCTGCCAGGGCTTTGAGCTAGGACAGGGAACCCAACGCCTGCCGGATGCGGGGCCCCTTGGGCAACCTGCCGGGGCTCTGATACCTACACCCCAGATTGTGTAAAAGAGACTGGAGTTCAGGTCATGAATACGGGGAGGTCTGTGGAGACAATGGGTCCCAGAGTATGAGTTTAACGTATGCTCAGTCCGCTACATTCAAACCTCTATAATCTACGTGAGAGCAGCTGTGGGCCAAAGTTATAACTGGAGGCAGGACTGTCTAGTGACCTGAGAGGAGGACTGGGGCCGGGAATGCTGGGGTTTCAATCCCGGCTTTGTCACTGGTGTGCTGGGTGATTTTCTGAGCAAGAAAAAGAGCTCCGGTTCACCTCTGCGTGCTTCTGTTACCCTCTCTGTGGAAGGAATTAAGTGACTTGTCTGACACGTCCAGTGCCAGAGCCTGACTCTGGCGCAATCTGTACCTACGCCCCAGACGCTTCCTCCCTCCCAGTGGTGAACCTGGCTCTCCCGTGTCTGTTTTTCAGGCTTATGGTTGCAGTGGAAGAGGCTTTCACTCACATTAAACGCCTCCAGGCAGAGGACCAGCAGAAGGCTCCGGGTGAAGTGATGGACCCCCGCGAGGCAGCCCAGGCCATTTTCCCATCCATGGCAAGGGCTCTGCAGAAATACCTTCGCACCACCCGGCAGCAGCACTACCACAGCATGGAGAGCATCCTGCAGCACCTGTCCTTCTGCATCACCAACAACATGACGCCCAAGGTAACGCTTGAGCACAGACAGCCAGAGAGCCGCAGGGGCAGCGTGTGTCTTGGGAAATGGGGGGACAGACAGACAGGGTGTCGTTGGTACATTTCAGTCCTTCGCTTATGACTTGGGTTTAGGTCTTATTGTGAACTGAGAGCCGCTGCCCCATCTCCCATCTGCCTTGTTACGCTGTGGTCTCCTCAGCTGTGAACAGTTCAGTGGGGTCAGCTTGGTTTGGAGCCCTGCTAGGAAAACACAGGTTGCTGTAGAAAGTGGCATAAGTAACTTGAGGAGGAGGTGGAAGGAATGGAGCAGTGATTCAGGAAGGACTCAATTTTACCACTGACAGCACTGATCCCAAAGGCAGCCTGTCGCCTTTGGATTGGATTTCTCACCCAGGAACAATGGTCGGCTGAAGACCCCCCGGCATTTTGTGCGTGGAAATGAATGGAAGGCATCAGTCTTCGTATCCTGGCCAGACCCCAGTTTGTTTGACGGCATTCTGTCTCCCGAATGAGTGTGCTTCACTTCCCACCTTAAGTTTCTGTGCAACCGTTAAACGATTGCTGCATTTGAGTGCTGGGGGAAGGGAGCCTTGTAACTAACTTGGTGCTTCACATATAGTCCACTCTGGGATGAAGGCCACCCAGGAATGCAAAAGCACTCGCTATCTGACCGGGAATTAATAACCATGTATAATAATAGCAGAGAAGGGCGGGCATTTAGGCTTTCCAGTGGGGGTCTCTTATGACCTACTGCCCTTTGAATCCCAGCGAGCAGTTGGCCTGATGATGTGTGTGGAAGCAGAACTTACTCCCTGAGTTTTCACTGGGAACTTTACAATACAGTATTTAGTTGAAGTGGGGCTTGTTCTTCCAGGTGTCTGAGGTAATATCTGCCAAGGACTGCGTGGGAGGTGGAGGCTGAAATCTCCTCCCGCCTGGATAAGGTTTCTCTTCTGGCCCAGGGTGGGGTTTATTGGCAGTGGGCTGTTTATGTTGCAGAGGGGAGGGAAATTGTCTTGCGCTTGTCCAAGCAGCTTCTTTCTGGAGGGGACCTCTGCTGGTCAGGGCTGGGCTGTCTGCCCTTTTGCCAGTGCTGGATATCTGTTTAAAAGGCAAGCTGGAGCTGTAACTTTGTGAACTGACTGAGATGGTGATAAAGCAAATCACTGGCTGTCACCTGCTTGTTCAGGGTCTGGACTAGGAAGTGGCAGGAGGAAGGGAAGGCTTACCAAGTGTGTTAGCTGAAACACTTCACTGCAGGAAATTCCTCTGTCCACAGGCCTAAGAAAGAGTGTCGAGAGACCTGAGTCATGGGGGGTGGAGTTCCCCTGACACCAATTCATTCCCCCCCTCTCTCTCTAGGCATTTCTGGAACGTTACATCAATCCGGGCCCAACCCTCCAGTATGACAGGGAGCGCTGGTTTGCCAAGCAATGGACGCTCATCAGTGAAGAAGCGGTCACAAGTGGATTAAAGGATGGTGGTGTTTTTGTTCTCAAGTGCTTGGACTTCAGCCTTGTAATCAATGTGAAGAAAATCCCCTTCATCAAGCTCTCGGAAGAGTTCATAGACCCCAAATCTCACAAGTTTGTCCTTCGCTTGCAATCTGAGACTTCGGTTTAGGGTGCGGGGCTGGTGATCTCTCTGTTTTGTGCTTTCTGGGTTTTGTTTCCCCAAGGCTGACTGAAACTGGCAGATGACAGACAGACCAGTCATATTTGACCATCTGCACTTTATTTGGAAGGAGGGTGGGGAGAAGCGGGTTGGGAAAGAAAGTATCTTAAAAAAGTGACCGGGCAACTTGGCTGAGTTAGCTCAGCCTTTAAGACAGACTATTCCTCCTTGCTTTCCAGGCGTACAGTAGACTGTGTGAACAAACATGGCCTTTCTGTTTCCTTTGGAACTCTGCCTTACAGTGATGGGTGTGTGAGAGAACCGATAGCTGTTTGTAAGCTAGGCTGTTTTGGGGTTGAAGAGGCTTTCTCCCCGCGAGGGCCGCTCTTCTCCAATTGCACTGGGCCCATACAAACTATGGGGTTACAGGGGGTGGGCTCTGCCATTGGTTTCCTTCAGTTGCTTGTGTTGCTCATGGTTGTATGGGCACGACTCATTTTGCAGCTGTTGGAATTATTCCCAGTTTACGTAAGGAGCCGTGAAGGGATTTTCTGCCTGACACGACTCTCCTCACCCCCCCACCCCTTGATCTCCAGTCCCTGCCTCACTGATTGGACTGCCCCATACTCACTCTCCTTTCTGTCCCCGCTAGCAACAGCTCCCCTGGGGGCAGTCGTGTTATCACCTCCTCCCCACCCTGCTCTCACTGTGTATTTGCACAAGGAGGGCATGGCTGGGTAAACGTTCTGCTGGCAGGGAAGGGGAGGCGGGAGTTTACCTAGCCCTAGCAGTCTGGTCCTGGACAAAGGGTACGTGCGCATGAATGTGGGTGTCGTGCTCTAGGGGCGCTTCAAGTGCATTTCGTAGGAGGGGGAACACTTAACCTCTGTCTCCACTGGGCCCACAGAGTGAATGAGCAGAAGGGCAGACCTTGGATGACACGTGGTTGAGTGCCATAGTTCTTCAAGATGATACATATAAATGCACTGCGGTATGTGTCTCTTCCCCTTCCCCCCACCACCTGCAGCTGAGAGAGACCAAACTGTGTCTGAACATTGCCATTGCTTTTGAAAATTTCTTGGCCGTTTTCCCCATGTGACAGTTCTCCTAGGTGTTAGTCATCAAGCGAGCCTGGAATTTGTCTGTTCTTGGAGGGAAGTTGCCGGGGGGTGCTTAGCTCTGCTGAGAACCTACTTTTTAAAGTGCTTTTTTTCCCCCCCAATAAGTGCAGCTCTATTCTTAAGGTTTTTAAAGAGGTTTGTTTGAAAGCTGGGCCTAAACAGCACCCCTGGCTCTGAACGCACTCCCTACCTTCTGAATTCAAGCAATGTTTGGGCCCAGGTCTCCGCTCCAGAGACAACACCTGCTTCGGTTGTGAGCTAAACCAAAACCTCACTCACTTCTAGGCCACCTTCAAACTCTGGGTGAGTTCACACCTGGATCTGAGGGGGGATTTCATGGCTTGGGTCTCTCGCAATGTCAACATCTTTGTTCTGCTTGTCTGGCTTTGTTACAGCCAGACGTTGAGCACGTTAAGGCAAGGTGCTTAAGCACGTGTATCGCTTTCAGCAGGTTCCACTGAAGGCTGTGCTGAACCCGGTCTAAAGTGGTGATTTTTCAAGCCATGGCCTATCTGGTCTGCTAGGCTCTTCCTGCTGGTCCTAGGTATTGAACAGGACCTTACTGCCTTTGTATTTACACATCGGTAATGATAACAAAGCAGCCAGATTGCATGGAAGGGTGGCGAGGGCGAAAGATGGTTGGTGGGATGTGGAGGGAGAAGGAGCTGTAGGAAGATCGCTCTGCCGCGTGTGATGTATGTAGAATGCCCCTGCCTCAGAGTGTGCACCCAGCTCTTTCAGTCAGGCTTTCCGGCAGTCTCTGGTGTTTATCAGTCATGGCCTTTGCTGCATTTTAGTTGTTTTAAAAGTGTTGGTTTTTGTACCAGTTTTTAAAAAGCCGTAGCATGTGTGACGCTTCACAGAGTGCATTGCTTTAACCTTTGGGTGCGACTGGGGAAGAGACTCCCTTGGGTTCTGAGGCACGGACTGTGCAGGTCATTGGATAAAGCTGGGATCAGAGCACTTGGCTGTCTGATTTCAAGCTCCATTGGCTAGGCCGTGTGAATTTAGAAGAAAATCACCTGGTAAGTATTTCCTTATCTTACGATTCCTCTCCAATCACCTCAGCACTGGAAGCTGTTGGACGGTCACTTTGCTCAGGAAACGTCTGTCTGTTTTTTAAATGCACATCAGGGTTTAATGCAAAACCAAATAGAAGCCGAGTGTGTTCACAGCAGCTGTGTAATTTACATGCTCAGTAAAGGGCCACCATTGCCATCTGCCACTGACAGAGATGCTGTCAGCACCCTTTTTTAAATGGAATTCCTTTATCTTTGTTCCTGCTAAGGCCCCAGAGGGTACACCCACATGAGGGTATGTCTACACAGCAGCCTTACTTTGAAATAAGCTCTTCTGGAAGAGCTGTTCTGGAATATCTTATTTGAAATAAGGCTGCTACACGCACAGTGCATTTTGAAACAGCATTTAGCTATTTCTAAATAGAGCGTCTACACACAATAGAGCCTATTTCAAAGTAAAGCTATTGGACACCCTATGGTTCATTTCAAAACAGGCTCTATTCCCTGTCTAAACAGCCCCTATTGCGAAATAACGATTTGGAGATAGGCGCTATTCCTCCTAGAACGAGCTTTACCAATTTCAAAATAATCCAACCGCTATTTCAAAACTATTTCCAAATAGCAGTTGCCTCGTGTAGACACTAGGGCTGTGGCTACCCTAGTCTCCACCTTTGGGAAGAGGTATGCTAATGAGCCACTTTGGCAGGTGCTAATGAGTTGCTTCCATGAATATGCAACACGTTGTTAGCATAATGGCGGCTGCACGTGTTTCAGAAGTGCCGCTTTCAAAGCGCACGCTGCCCGTGTAGACAGGGGCCTTTTGAAAGGACCCCAGGACTTCCAAAGCCCCTGCTTCCTATTTGGTTTGGGGAAGAAGGGGCTTTTGAAGTCCGGGGGGGGTCCTTTCAAAAGGCCCCATGTCTATGCACATGGCCACTATTATGCTAATGAGGTGCTGCATATTCATGTCAGTGCCTCATTAGCACCTGCCAGAGTGGCTTATTAGCATGCCCCTTCTGAAAGGTGGGGGCTAGCATAGCCATATCCTGGGTTAGTTATTTCAAAATAGTGGCTGTGATTTCAAAATAACTGTGCTGTGTAGGCATACTCTGGAAAAGAAAAGGTCATTTACTCTTTGCCATTTAACTTTCTGCCCTTGACAAAGGTTGGA
This sequence comes from Carettochelys insculpta, assembly GCF_033958435.1. NCBI lineage: Eukaryota > Metazoa > Chordata > Testudines > Carettochelyidae > Carettochelys > Carettochelys insculpta. The sequence goes on from NC_134137.1 coordinate 225,962,384, forward strand.
AGGGAGAGAGTGCAAATGAGTGGTTGGATGGGGCAACTGGCTCTGAACTGAGGTGGGGCTCCTGAGTTCTAGTCCCTGCTTTGTCGTGGAATCGCGGTGAGATGTAGGCAGGTTACTTCACTACTCTGGGGCATCGTTCCCCCATTTGCAAAGGGAGGGACCAAGATGGTATCTACCTCACAGGAGTAGTGTTGTGAGGGTCAACCTAGCCTTTGCAAAGTCACTTGAGATTTGCTGTCAAGGTGCAAACTCCCTTCTGATAGAGACTCAAACAGTGAAACAAGTGCAACCAATTCCACTTGCTGTTTATAGTCTGTTAGTGGATGAGAATCGGGTGAGGGGGACAGTACCATGTGTTGGCATTTCCATTCCAGTCCTGGCTTTGCATTCATCCCAGGAAGTGCAGTGCAAAGAAGGCCTGCAGGATTGCTCTGAAGGGGTCTGTTTTCATTCCAACCCCCTTCCTCTCTTGTACACGGAAGTCTTAAAGAAACAGAAACCTACTTTACATTGAGTGAGAGTCCCAGCCTTTGACCAAAAGCTAAGTAAAAGAAGAGGTTTCTGTTGAACGCTGCAAGTGAAGCCTGAAGCCTGTCCTTAGGGAACTAGGTCTCCTTGTTGCACAGGGGCTAAGCCATCTCCTTGCTCTCTGCTGCTTTCCCTGCTCCCCACGGTGGAGCGTGGACTGCCAAAGACTTTATCTTATATCTTCGCCCTCAGTGAGGAGTTTGGGTGTCAACCCTAAAGCTGGGAGGGACCTAGCTGGACACCTCGCAGGTGAGTGCATGTGAAGTTGTTGGGACCAGTTTGAGATCCCTGGAGACTGGTGTTTGAGACTTCCAGAAAAGGCTCAACTTTTCTTCAGTGAAGTGGTGCGTGTGGTATTTGTAGGGTAGAGAGTGAAAATGCTGGAGTCCCTGGCCGCTTATGGGCACAAAAAGGTGGATGTTCATCACCTGACTTTGCTGTTCCATAACTAGGGCCGTGCTATGGAGAAAGGCCGTATGCACTGAGCAGCCCACCAGAAAACAGCTGAGGCACTGACTGCTGTTTTGTCACCATTGCCTGTGGGTTCGGCATGCGGCCTCTCTGCTCTGCAGGGTGAGGAAGGAATGGAAGTGGAAGGTTACCTGGAGCAGGGCGCTTGGCGGATAGTGCTCTACCATATGGCAGGGCAAAATGGAGCAGATGTGAGCCCCCACCAACCCGTGCTGCCTGGAGGCCAGCGTGTCTGCTGCTCCATCAATAGCAAAAGAAGTTGGTACTGGAGGACTTGGTGTCTGCTGGGAATCTCACTCCCCTGGAGATCAGGGGTGCGTGAGAAGAGTAGAGGCTGCAGGCAGAGTGAAAGGGTGGCACGACAGCCCTTGCAAAGCAGGGTCTGAGCTAGGGGCTCCTTGGCAGCAGCCCCGGTCCTTCCTCGCAGAGGAATAACGGAAGTCATTCATGTCTTTGCGTGGAGGCGCTGGAGAGAAATGTAAACCAGCCTTCAGCACTGCTGCCCAGGAGTACTTGTCCCCTGCCCCTCTCTGCTGGGCTCACTGCCCTTGATGTCCTACGTGCCAAGAACACCCACTCTTTTCCCTCAGTTGCTCCAGGCAAGGTGGGTATCACGGGGGCACAAGCTGCTGGGGGTCATGATGAGGCAGGATTCTTGGGTGGACCCCATCTTAATCCCAATCTTGCCTCCCACCTATAGGGAAGACTTCTTTTCCCTTCCTCCCCACTGCTGTGGACTCTACCAAAAATGCTATAAAATCCTAACATGCCCCATTTCTTAAAAGCTGGCAATTCCATTTAGCCCAGAGACTGCGCTAAAGTCTTGTGGGTGTGAGTTATTTAAACAATCACAAAAAAGCCTGAAGGAGCAAGAACTTATTTTCCCTACTTTGTTGCAGGTGTATTCAAGTCAATGAAGCTAAGGTAGCTATCCTATTCAAAAAGCCAGCAAATCTGTCCTAACTTCCTAAAAAGAACAAATAAAACTGACCACAGGCCCTGGGGAGAACAGTGTTTTCGCTCCAGATTTTATCTTCAAAGTATTCTTGGAAGATTTCAATCTGCCACCCAAAAGACCCTTAGATCAATCGGAAAAGAATGTGCAAATAGCTCTTCTCATGTTCAGCTTGTATTTGTATGTGCTGTCCCATTGTAGGCGTGTGTGTTATTCCTGTCTCCTGCCTGGAGCCGGGGCAGTGGTTCTGTGATGTCCGATAAGACTGTATGGAGAGAGAAGCATACTTGGGACTGAATCAAAAACACTGCTGTAAGGGGGCTGGAGGCTGCAAGAAACAGTAGGGGGACAGCAGTGAAAGCAGGCAATGTGATGGGTATGCTGATACTTTCACCTCCTGTTTGCTAGCTGAGACTCCATCAAAGATGGTGACCAAAAGTTACCATCTGGCAGGTGTTCGGTAACCTGTGTGACTTCAGTGTTGATCTCTTTGGTTCCTCTTGGGCCAGGTCTTTACAGCACCATGACTGCCGCTAGTATTAACTGTCCCCTTTCCCAGAGAGGTCTTAGAGACAGGGTTTCCACCCCACGTGGCAGGGCAGCATGTAGGGGAAGTGTTGTGCCTGTGCCACTCGTGCCTGGCCTGCCCATAGAGGACCTAATTCTCAAGGATGGTTGATTTGGCACCTTTTCACCAGCACTAATCAATTCACTTGGGAGCCACACATGTTCACATTGCTGTGGTTCTCTGCCTGCACGGGGACCTATCTGTGAAGGGTTCTTACACTCCTCTGTGCCTGTATCTTGTAACAAATACAACCTTACTGTGTACTGGGGGCAGGATTGCCTGGCCCCGGCACACTTCTTTTGATCACTGTGTAATGTACAGCCCGACCCTTTTTTCTACACCAACTGCGTATCACAAGGTGGGTTCTTTTGCAGCGCTCTAATGAGTAAGACGGTCAGCAGCCTCGCGCTGCACCTGTGACTTTTAACCACAATGCTGCGCGGTCTGAAATGAACTCCGAAATCAGTTTTCTGTTTTGGCTTTTTCCCCCAGTTGTGAACTTGAGTAGCAAATTCCTGGTGTCTGTGATGTCAATGCGCTGTGTGTCTCGCCGAGTGACTTGTGCTGTTCCAAGCTGGGTTCTCGTAAGTTATAGCTGGACGGTTTGGGGTTTGAACCGAAACATAAAACCGTTTTACACTTTGCGTATTTTGTACAGTAAAATTCTGAAAATAAACCGAAACCAGAAATTCTGAGCTCCTCTTCTTCCTTTTGTTGTTCCAGCCTGGGAGACGCCTTCCCCCTCTGAGTGTCCTTTACCCCTTGAGAGGGGTAACTCTAAACAAACGACATAGTCTTATTGAGGCTAAACCTACCATCGTGCCCACTGCTGTATCCTAGGCCTCTTCAGGCCATCCTGCCAAGATGGGGGTGTGCTCATTTATCACTCTTGAAAAAAGGGATGGCAGGAAGTTGTGCTGAATGCCTTGAAGCTGAAATCGTGGAAGGAAATATAGGAGGAGGGGCTGGAGCTGACTGGCAGCGGGAGAAAGGAGTTAGAATCCAATGGGTACAGCCACCTGCTCTCTCATTTACTTTTAGCTCATACCACCCTGCACACAACCAAATCATGGAGCTGTTCTGCCAACTCCTGGGAGTCCATTAAAGCTGGACACTGAGGGGGAACCCAGGGAGCATCCGGAGCACCAGTTCTTGGGCATGCCCTGGGTTTCTGAAGAATTCAAACCTGGTGAGATTCAAATAAACACGGCTCTCGAGCACTTTTTCCAGCCAGAAAGGACAAGGGCTTTGTTACCGCCCCTCTGTTTACAACACCCAGCTTGCAAAGACTCAACTCCGAGTGGGGCAACAGATGCAAGTGAGGGACCAGCCCTCCAGCGCCTCTTGTTGCCAGCTCCACTGGTGCAGTTTTGTTGCAGACTGTGGGAAATATAGCCTGCAGCGGTCTCACAGGCAATGGGGCCAATGCGTTTGGTCTCACAGCTTTTCCTGCATTCCGTGCCCCCTCCACTGTCCAAGTACTTGCCAGGTTGCCGTCAGCAGTGCCTGAGAAATGGTTGGAAAAATCCACAGGATGCTGCCGTGCTATGAAAAATACAGTGCGACCGTAGCAGAGATAAGAGCAGTTAATGGATAAACACGAGCCCGGAGAGCCTCAAAAGGGGATTTCTCCTTCTGGGATTACCAAACTCGGCTGCAAAGCATTGATTTCAAAGCATCAGGAAACAGGAAGGGTGGGGGGGAGCACTTGGCACTGCTCACGCACCTCTCCGTCAGCACTTCCTGATCCTTCCCCTTTGATGGGCTGTGTGCCCTTGTTCTCTAGCGCCCTTGTGCTGCCCAGCACCGGGAGTTGCCTAAGGAGCACCACCCTGGAACACAGGAGAGCTGCAAGAGACAGTAGGGGGACAGCAGTGAAATATGCATTAGAGATGCAAGCTGCTCCAAGAAGTAATAAATCTCAAACTTACCCACTGGTGCTTCAGGCCCTGCTCTTAGTGCCCTGAGCAGAGTTGCCAGACTGGATCAATCCCACTGTCCAGCCACTATCCTGTCTCTGCTAGTGGCTAGCAGCAGGTGTTTGGGGAAGGGGTGAGACCCCTCCACAGCAGGCTGAGGCGGGATAACCTACCACTCATGTGAGGTCTCAGCCTCGTGGAAGCCCTAGGCATGTCACTTGGCCATGCTCCTCACCCTCCTGGCTCAAAGAGGGAGAGGTGGTGGAAGGAGCTGGCTTGACTTAGAGGTCCCTGCTCTGACTGGCCCCCACCTGGCTTACTCCCAGGTCTGGATCGAAAGGGGAAGCCGTGAGTGAAGAAAGCAATTAGCTCAGCAGAAGTATGGAACTGAGGCTGCAGCTCCCGGTCAGCCAAACTAGTGTCAGTCTGGAGAATTGTTCTGGAGAGTGTGTGGGGGGGGTCCCATTACTGACGTGTATGTGAGAGGGGTCCCATTGCTGGCGCACACGTGTGTGTGTGAGGGGTCCCATTGCTCCCTAGGGAGAAAGGTTGTGTGTGGCCATGGCCCACCTATTTTACATAAACTGGGTGAAGAGCAAGCAGTCCTGTAGCACCTTAGAGACTAACAAATTCATTAGGTCCTGAGCTTTCAAGGGTGAGACCCACTTCCTCAGATGACTGGAGCAGACCAGGGGTGAGAAAAGTGGGGGTCGGACATGTGTGTGAAATTTCATAAAGTGGACACAGCACAATCAGCTACTGGGTCCCAGGCTCATCCATCTCATTAAAAATGCTGAAATGTGCCTGTTTTTATGTACATGTGTACACATTTCTATACCGATTAGTCAAGTTTTTGCATTCTCCAGACTTAGTTTCTTACACGTCCCGAAAGGGGCTCTTTTCCAGATGAACATAACCGGATTTCTGTCAGTTTGGATTATATTAGACTGGTTGGAAGGGCTGCTAAGGGCCGGGATGAAAAGTGGGGTCTGCTATAAAAAGTTTGCTCACCCCTGGAGTAGACAGCTAGAATCCAGGGTTTATATAATGGTGGTGGGGGTGGGGAGGTGGGAGCGGAAAGAGGTCATCCATTGGCACTTGGACAGGAAGATGATGTCTCTCTCTGCGAGTTTCTGGGCTGCAATATTGTCGTAAGTAAGTCATTCTCCTAGGATAGGGTAGTTTTTGCTAAATGCACTTGCACCCCTAGAATTTGCAGGGTGTGCCGATTGAACCGTAGCAGAACTTTTGCTGCAGAGGAAGCACGCGGCTCTCGGTCAACGTTATGTGCACTCAGCGCACGCCTCGCTTCACGTGTCCTTGTTTTGTGTCTGTCACTTTAGTAATACCAGTAGGAAAAAACTGCACAGACCGAAACCAGCAGAATCTGGCAGCCCTGCGGGGATGGACAACAGCAGACAAAATGTCTAGTGTGTCACACACACAACCCCAATGGGCAGCAGGTCTCCCACCACTGGTGTATGATGTGAATGCTCTGAAGTACTGCAAGGAGCAGTGGTGCAATCGCATGGCTTCTGCATGTGTCCTTCTGCCTTGTGTCTGAAGTTAACAGCTTGGTGTTTTCTGTTGGCAAAACACCTCCTGTTGGCTGGGTAAGGGGTTTTCAAAGGGTTTCAAAGCTACAGAACTGACCCTCCGGCTTATGTTACTTCCCTTTATTGCTGGTTGCTGGGCCACTCACTCAACCTGGCTCCAGAATCCAAGCCAACAGCTGGTTTTCTCTGGACAGTGTAGGAAGTAGAGCCAAAGCTCAGGGCCTGTCTGTCACAGGCATGTGTGTGGCTGAATATTTGGGCCCTGAAGCACAGGAAAAGGTGGTGCACCTTGGGGAATAAGATCCTCTGCAGCATAGCTATGTCACACGTGTATGCAGGAAAGGCAGGCATGCTGGGATCGGCCAGCTGAGCTCCTAGGATTGGTGTTGAAAGATTGATCTGAGTTTATCTTGGACTAGGAAGGCACTGGGTTCAGGTTACAGCCCTTCCCAGTATAGACAGACACGTGTGCGTGTGTGTGTTTCCCCTCGCCATGCACCCATCCCCATACACACACCCCTTAGTCTGCTACACACCATGGGAGGGGAAGGATGGCGTGTGTGTGTGTGTGTGTGTGTGTGTGTTAAGCCATGGAGTGAGCCTGCCAGCTCAGACCACGAGCAAGAACCAGGTGAGTATCTTAGGCTACATCTACACTACGAAGTTATTTTGAGATAATAGCCAATATTTTGAAATAATTTTGCAAACATCTACACTATGCACGCACTATTTTGAAATAAATTTGAAATAGTGGGTGTGTTATTTTGAAATCAGTAACCCTCATTGCAGGTGGACTAATGCCTATTTCGAAATAGCTATTTCAAAATAGGTGCTCTTTAAGACACAGAATAGCGCTATTTCAAAATAAGCCATAATGGCGTCCAACTGCACTATTTTGAAATGGTGCTCTGGGTCTGGAAATTCTATTTAGAAATAGCTAGGTGCTATTCAAAATGCATTTAGTGTGTAGCTGTGTTATTTCAAAAACAAGATATTTTGAAATAGCTAATCTCTTAACTTTGAAATATGTCTGTCGTGTAGCCATAGTCTCAGAGACAGAATGCACAGTGCCACCTCAAAACCCTGCTCCACTTATCTGATGACCCAACTCCACTAAGGTCATCTCAGATGCATCAGAAGCAGATTGGAAAAAGAAGAAAAAAAAAGGCCCTTTCATAACACATTTTGGGGGGAAATGCCCTTTTTGTCTACTGCTTCTGACTTGACTGACTGAAGGGCTGAAGTGTGAGTTCTTAGGAACAGAAGTTGTTGCTTGTTCTTGTGCCTGGCATGGAGATCAGCCAGATACTGTGACCCTGAATTACCTTTATTTTAGTTTAAGGGAAATAATAAAACAAACAAAAAAAAAAAAAGTCAAGTCAGCCAGAGAGAACTCTGTCTGTCTTTCCCATGACCCACTGCAGCATCTCCAGCTCAGAGCACATCTACCTTACAAACTTTTGCCAACACAAGTGACGTTGGCTTAAAGCTATCACAGTTTGTCCATTGCTTGGGTATGAACCTTCTTGGCTTCTTACATTGACCATGTGTGTCTAACACTGCACTGTGCAGTGCACCAAGGGTAGGTCTTCAGCTCACCAACATCCAGCGCACTGTGTTTTGGGGTGTTTTGGCAATGCATGCTGGGGTGGATGTAAGTGACACAGGGAGTAACTGGGACTGCTGGGTCGTGTTCTCATAATTCAGCTTTCTCTGCACCATCGCTATCCCAGAATTTTCACAGCAAATTTGGATATCGCATGGATCCACCTGGTACTTGGTCTCAGTCTCCCAACTCTTAAACAAGCATGGAGCCCACACAGCTCTGCGCCACAGCCATGAGGCTTGCAAACATGGGACACGCACGCCACAGTGCAGCCCCACAACAAGAGCGGCGAGGCACCTAATGATTTCCTTCCAGGCGGACTGATGGCCATGGCAAGAAGCAGTTTAAGATGGTCGATGGAATTCATGAAGCATCTGCAAATGGTGGAGCACAACTTCTGTGCCCAAGGAACAAGCACTGACTAACAGGATGGCATCACACTGCAGTCTTGGGATGAGGAGTGGTCGCTGCAGTACTTTTGGATGTGCAAACCAACACCCCTGTGTCCATGTGCTGAACTCACTCCAGCACAGGGTTATCAAAAAGAGAGCTGCATTGATGGGAGAGAAGCAAAGGGCGGTCATCTGTGTAAACTCGCGATGTTGTATGACTACCAGAAAATGGAAATCATTTCAGTCAGGAAATCCCTCCATGGTGGCCATTGTCAGGCACATATGCAGAGCCATTAATCATCTCCAGCTATGCAGGACAGCGACTCTGGGCAATATGCAAGGTCTGCAATGGATTTGCAGCAACAGGTTTCCCGAACTGCTGTGAGATGGTAGCTAGCATGCACATCCCTATTTTAGCACCAAACCACCTTGCCAAAACATACACCTACAGCTAGAGCTACTCTTCTGTGAGAAGAGCTCAGTGTGAAGCTATGCAGCCTAGGGAAGCATAGAAAGAGCATTTTAATAGCAAGCTGCACTGACACGTTGTGACACTTAAGCCGTGCCTACACGTTCCGGCTACTTCAAAGTAGCTGCGCCAACTTCGAAATAGCGCCCGCCACGTCTACACGTGGCGAGCGCTATTTCAAAGTTGAAATCGACATAAGGCAGCGAGACGTCGACGTCGCTATCCTTATGAGGAGATGGGAATAGCGCCCTACTTCGACGTTGAACGTCGAAGTAGGGCACATGTAGCTGATCCGCGTCTCGCAACATCGAAATAGCAGGGTCCGCCATGGAAGCCATCAGCTGAGGGGTTGAGAGACGCTCTCTCCAGCCCCTGCGGGGTTCTATGGTCACCGTGTGCAGCAGCCCTTAGCCCAGGGCTTCTGGCTGCTGCTGCCGCAGCTGGGGATCCATGCTGCAGGCACAGGGTCTTCAACCAGTTGTCGGCTCTGTGGATCTTGTGCTGTTTAGTGCAAGTGTGTCTGGGAGGGGCCCTTTAAGGGAGCGGCTTGCTGTTGAGTCCACCCTGTGACCCTGTCTGCAGCTGTTCCTGGCACCCTTATTTCGATGTGGGCCACTTTGGTGTGTAGACGCTCCCCTGCAGCGCCTACTTCGATGTGGTGCTGCCCAACGTCGACGGCACCAGCCCTGGAGGACGTGTAGATGTTATTCTTCGAAATAGCTTATTTCGATGTTGCTACATCAAAATAAGCTATTTCGATGTAGCATTCACGTGTAGATGTAGCTTAACAGACACAGGTTGCCAGCACCAGAGATTGAACCTGTAATCGCAGGGGCTAAAGCTCTGTGCTCTACCATGTGAGCTAAAGGCCAGCTGGCTCGCAGCCAGGGCTGTAAAGCAGAGACTTCACTCACCCTAGGATGAGGTCTCAGTGCCTCTGGGTACTACAATGTTATGGTGGGTGGTGCGCTACCTGCCCCTGAACCGTGGGGCTCTGTTAGGAATTGTATGGGGCTTGGTGCACATTTGTAGCACTGAGAACATCTGTATTAATTTTGTGGTGCATGTTGTACATTAATGCTTATCACACTATCATGGATCCTCTGGGTTGTGTAGCACTGTACAATAGCAATAAGAGGTGCTTTTCCTAGTGCCAGGCATTCTGAGGCATATGTTGGAAACTAATCCAGATGAATTATTTCCCAAGCAGTACAGTGAAAAACTTTAAGAAAAATGCTGGGCAAGTTAAAAGCAAATATGTTAAAGCCTTAATAAATGTGTAAGAAGATCTTAAAGAAGAGGGGGGAATGTTCAAGTCCATTTTAGCTACATGTACATCAGCCACAGCTCTCACCAGTCAGGATGGGTGATGCTCTTGTTTGCCTTATTTTCTGCAGGAGTGTAGTGGCAGGGTAGAGCTTCAGCCCATGAGGTCATGCGGAATGTTGCAGAGGTGATGTAGAGGCATGAGATTGATAACCCCAGCCCCGCCTCTCTTTGCAGGAGAACATCAAACAGGTGGGTCCTCAACCATCTGTGTTTGCTTCCAGAGAAGACCCATTTTATGCTGATGCACCTCCTTCTTCCTTTCCTAATGGGTCTCCTGGACCTTTCTCTCGGCCACTCTTTCCCACTCCATATAGTCTGCAATATTTATCCACCAGGCCTTCTGTTCACTGTCTAATGCAGCTCTGGCTGGTGAAATCTTGCAGGCACAGAACATGTATCCTGAGTCCTCATCTCTCTCTCCCGAATCTTGCAGAAGTGTTCCACAGGTGTAAAGGAGGAACAACTGAAGGCTGCAATGGCAGCAGCTGGGGCTAAAACACACCGAGGTACCATTGTCAGTATTGTCCCAAAGGAAAGTGATAGTCAAGGTTCAGAATTCCCATCCCCTGCTCCCTAAAGCATTAAACAAGACATGCTTGTAACTCTACGCCTTTATATTTTTATGGAAATGTGGTTTGAGTATGAATATGCATAAGTCAAATACGCTTTATGCAAAACAGGACAAGTAACCCATCATTAAAAACTCGTAATCCTCTGAATGTGTGTATTCTACTTGTGTGCAACTATCTTTCATGTTTGTGAAGTTAGAAATATATGTGTTTATTAATTTAGGCCTTCTAGTGAAAGCCATTACTGTTACTTTAGGAACTTGATGGCCCAGTGCTCAAGACAAGGATATGTGAATAGTCTTGTTTTTTCCTGTAAGTCTAAACTGCAGTTGATGCTACAAAGACATGTGACCATGCCACCTGTTGGTGGAATCCATCTTGAATTTGGTATTTTTCCACAAGCGTGGGGGAATAAGACAAAGTCTTTCTGCCCTTGGGAAACTTTATTTATTTTAAGCAAATGATAATTGTCTTCAGTTGGCTTCACACACTGCTCCCCACCCTAAAAAGATACTTGGAAACAAAATTCAAAGAACAGGAGTTGGGGGTGAGCTGCTGGACCTAGGTCAGAAAGAGTGGCTCTGGCCTGAAAAGATTTCACCTGCAGTCAGAACAAGGGTGAGAAGCTATGATTTTGAACAACTTTTCTTAGTGTGTTAGTCTTAGCTGGTGTGTTTTGGTTTAATTTTAGCTTAGTAACTTACTTTGAACTATTATCAGTTGCAACAATGTAAATGCTACTTTTTATACTCAATAAAATCACCTTTTGTTTATTTATCAAACCCAGTGTAAATAATAGTTGTTACCAGGCCCTGCAGGGAGGACAACAGCCATGCATCTCTCTCTCATTAATAAACTGGGCCAACTTTATGAGCTTTGTTTGTGTAAAACTTCTCTGTGATGGATTCACTTGGGGGTTAGGTCCCATCAGGGCTGTGCTGCTGGGTGCTGTCAAGTCCCTGCAACTGAGCCCTGCCAGAGCTGAGCTGTTCCGCGTGTCTCTGTGTTACTCTCCTGGGGCCTTTGCTGGGGGAGACCAGAGCTCCTGGCTCAGCAGGACAGGTTGGTGAGGCATCTTGGAGGGCAGGTAGGTGGGAGCAGTGGTATGATCCACCCATCAGGTAAAAGTCTCAAGGGGATCTCTGTGACCCAACCTATTACAAGGCTCATTGACACTTCTGCTTCAGAGCGCTTGTTCATGGTGCTGCTCATAGCACCACGGCCTGCTAGTGCTGAGAGAAAGGAGGAAGGAATGACTCAGTTGCATAAGATTACGAGGCTCAGGCACTAACAATGAATGCTGGCACCCTTTTCCAGGGGCAGTGCTGACTGTACCTGATCTCTCACTCCTCAGGCTAGTGGAGGCAGGAAAAGCACAGCTGCTGCTGGTGTCCTAAAGCTGCCCAGGTCCATGTGTCGCTAGCCTGTGTGCTGCCATTATGCCTGCCAAAGTTATTGCACAGTGGCATGGGAAAGCGTCCTACTATGGTGAGAGAAATACAGCCACCACCATAGAAACCTTCAGGAGAGGATTGCAGAGCGCCTCCATCAACGTCATGTTGTGCTCTCTCCAGAAGATTCACAGGCCAATCCTGGACATGAAAACAAAGTGCTCTGCAGGCCTCTCACCGCTGCCTGCTTGTAGGAGAAAATGAAAACCAGGTGAGAACTCTCCTTCTCTTTGCCGTTCCATTACCCGCTATCGTAGCAGTACGTCAGTGAAATGTCAATAGCCGTGTCCTGTTACGTTGGGAGGCACCAATCGTACATCCCTGGTGTTGTGGGAAATACATTTATGTACTTACCTAAGATTCCTTGCCATGGATTCGGCTCATCCCTGCTCAACTGCTGTGCATGGCTGGACTGTGGTGCAGGCCCAACTAGGTCTGGTCTCCATGGCATAGCTAGACAATACTCCCCGACCCAAGTCCCCCATCTTCATCCTCTACCTCCTCCACCACCTCCTCAGCCTTCCTGTTCATGCCAGGGACCTGTGATTCACGCTCCTCAGAGGTATCCAGGATAGTGGAGGGGTCTCTGCCCAGTCTGCATGCAGCATGTGGTAAAAGTGACAGCACCCAATTGACAGTTTTCCTCTTAAGCCTTCAGGTATATCTGCTGCAGTTCCTTCGTTCTCATGCACCATTGCAGCTGGTCCCTGTCTAACCACTTCTCCTGCAGTCCTCGTGCAATCTGCTGGTAGATGTCAATATTTCTATGGCTGGTCCCTAGCTCTCCCCAGGACCGAGAGATCTACTGTCTACTCCAGGCCAGAGCGTGTCTGGAGCATGCAGCTGGCATGGTCAGGTGGGCAGTTGCACACAACAATGGAGAGATGGTGGGGGTGCTCACCATGCTGGACAATCAGGAAAAGACATTTACAAATTCATGAGGCTTTCCAGTATGTGAGGAGCTTCCTGTCTCCATGACCACTGGGGAGTGGAGTTCACAGTTGTGCACAGAGCGTTCAGGGTTGGGCATTGTGGGACAGCTGCTGGAAGACTGCTGGGATCAACATAAGTAACAGTGTACATTCCTGCTGCCCTGACTTGAGAACAAGGACCGGCTCTCAACGCCACTTGGGGAGGAGGTGTGGGGCAGCTATGCTGGTATGAGACACATACATGTAAGGATCCCCACATGCACAAGTTGGTGCAATGTGTCTTATGTTGTCTTAACTTTGTAGTACAGACTGCTCTGCAAAGTGAACTGTAGAAATACAAAAGTGCAGAGCCTTAAAACAAAGACGTAACAGTTGTTTTGTTCCAGGAACCATGCCACTCTTTAAGCCATAATATTTTTCCTCCTTTTACGAGAGGATTATCTGGCCTCAAGGAGGTACACACTGGTGTTCTTACTGAATTTTAGGGGTTTTTGTGGTTTGTTTTTTTTTCCTGGTAAATTTTCTATAATCACCTCAAAAGTCTTTCAACTTTCTCAGAAGAAGTTTTGTGAGCAACACAGAACTACTGAACATCTTGGAAGAGCATGAGCAGTGCAGCCATGTGCTGTGGCCATTCCCTAAATGTCATCCTGAGGGCGGGGCACAGGGCAACCCCCACCCACAGTGCCGCAGGCACACGGCTTCCAGCACTCCCCCCGCCCCTTCCCTACTCCATCGCTGTCCTGACCTCCCACTCCCTGACCCGTCTGCACACGGATTACCTAGGGCAGGAAACGACAGCAGATGACAGCAGCAGCCTCATAGGATGGCTGGGGCAGCCACCGCAGGGCCCCCAAAAGCACAGGCCTTGGGGCAGCCGCCCCACCTCATCCTATGGACAGGAGACCTCTGCCTATATGCTAGGGAGGCTGGCGGCGGTGCAGTGGAGAGGAAGCTGTAAGTCTTTTGGTTTTTGCAAAGACCAACCTGGAGTTCCTGGGCCCTGAACATACCAGGCCCAATATTTATACTGACTTTGCTGTTCTGAAGCTAATTGTGTGGGGACGGGGTGGGGGTGGAGCCAACCAGCTTGCTGCTGCTTTGGAACGCTCTCAGGAACATGGTTTCCTTAGGAACTTTTTTAAAAAGCAATTCTGTCTAATATGATTATGAGTTGCAGCTCTGGAACCATCTGCCTAATTTGGTGTGTTTCTATGGAAATAATTGGGTGGGGGGAGGGGGATGACGTTTTGGATTCAAATCTCAAAACAAATCCTAGGAGCAGGTGGCAGTACTGCTTAACCACAGGCAGGCACACAAAGAATGACGTGTTGAGGCCAAACTTGAGCTCTGTCACATCGTTAGTCGCCGCAGGTAACAGTCTGGGAAGGATCTCCGCTTTGCTACTCACCAGGGTTTGGGACAATGTGACACGATCCTTCCCCATAGAACCTCTCCCAGGGGCCATGGCAGTTCATCGGGCACCCACGCAGCGCAGAGGGGTAAAGCTCCCTTGTGATGGAGTCTGTTGGGGCCTGATTGTTCACCGGCCTGTATGGAATTTCTCCAGGGCCTCGGCTTGAGCCAAGCCTTGCTCTGAGAAGGGAGTCTCAGAGACTAGGGAGGGTTCTCCGTTTTCGTCACAGGAGCTCATCACAATGGGGCTCCAGACACAGGTCCCTGAGTCTCAGGGAAGCTCCATCGCCTTTTCATAAAGTTCCACCTTACCTCTTCAGCCTTGTACTGAACCCCTCCTGGGGACTAGTTGAGTAAATTAAGCCTGACTCTCTGCCATGTAGCTTCATTGTGATCTGTGCAAGGTGTGCCGGTGGAGCCCTGAGTCACTTCTGTCAGCTGATAGATAACCTTTTATATCCGCTCTGCACAGGTGGCAGAGGTGACAGGAGACAGGCTGGCCTAGTGCCAGCCCTGGAATGCTAGCTGGGTGGAATACTAAGGGTACCACAGCTCTGTGTGTATGGAGAACTATCTGCTCTCCCTCTGTGTGCTCCTTATTGGCCATGTTCTCCATCCTCAAGAATCCAGGCTATTTTGTGAGGATGACTGTAGAATGAGGATCCAGTAATAGCCAAAGGCAGCACTTGACTTAGCATAATTCTAGCATCAGCCTGGCCTAATTGCAGAGGGCTGCAGAAGTGGGTAGCAGAATCAGATACATTCCAGTCAGATCTATTATTTTCCAGAAATAAGTTCGGATCTGATAACAAACCAAGGAATTGCTTCTTAGGGAGGGTGTGAAGATAGAAAAGCAACCCCACATACCCTGACAGCTTATGCGATTGGCTGAGCAGTACATCCCTGGCAGGGAAATCTGCAAAGGTGTCTAGAGTATTTTATCCAGATGTAGAGAAGGGACAGACATACCTTCCCTGGAAGTGGACCTCTGCACACCCAGAGGGCTACTGAGTCTTAAACTACTAAGGATACATACATACTACCATGGAAGGTTGACCCACTCCAGGGTTCAAGTTTGCACACCGAGTCTGGATGCAAAAAATCGAGCTCTCAGGGGTCACAGTCGACCTCGTACTCCTTGTGAGTTTCTCCCATCGACCTTCCCCTGTACAGATGGGCAAGTTAGCTGAGCTCAGATATGTCAATTTTTAGCTATGCAATTGGTGTAGCTAGAACTGTGGATCTGTGATCGACTGATATTTTTGGCTGTTTTTGTTAACTAAGTAGTTTTTAAGTGAGGTGTAATTTGGTGGTGTGCAAAACAAATCTGACTCTTGAAAAGGGTACCATAATCTAGAAAGGTTGAATGGCACTTGTTTCAAGATCTCAGGACCGTGTTTCTCAGCTGGTGGTACACGTACTCCTAGAGAAGTCGGGGGGGTACTTATAATTTATTTTAAGGAGTGAGTACTTTATAAAAAAGGTTGAGAAACACTGTCATAGAGGAGCCAAGAGACTATGGTCCTCCAATTGCTGCATAGAACATCCCACCAATCGCGGCATGGAGTACTTCAATACCCCACCAATCACAGCACAGAACACAATAACATGCTGATCCCCCCCTTCCCCTACCCCGCAAAAGATACTGCCTCATTCTGTAAAATCAGCAGACAAGGTACTGAAAAGCAACCTGTGGAACTCCTTGCCAGAGGAGACTGTGAAGGCTAGGACTATAACAGAATTTAAGAAAGAGCAAGATAAATTCATGGAGGTTAGATCCATAAAAGGCTATTAGCCAGGCATGGGAATGGTGTCCCTGGCCTCTGATTGTCAGAGGCTGGAGATGGATGACAGGAGACAAATCACTTGATCATTGTTCAGTCCACCCCCTCTGGGGCACCTGGTACTGGCTACTGTCGGCAGACAGGCTACTGGGCTGGATGGACCTTTGGTCTGACCCAGTGTGGCTGTTCTTATGCAACAGAAAACTACTGAGCATTTGGAACCTTCCAGATGCATGGATAAAGGCATTTGAACAAGCTGTCCCTTCTGCCTGTCTCACATGCATCTGATGAAGCGGGCCTTTGCCCACAACTGCTTATGCTCCAAAAAATCTGTTAGTCTATAAGGTGCCACAGGAGTTCTTATTTGTGTGGATATAGACTAACACGGCTACTCCTCTGACACTTGCCTCCTGCTTTTGTCATTGCAAGGACTGCCTTCCTTTCCCCGTCCTTAGGCATGCACTTATTTTTCAAAAAAGCAAAAACCTCAAGAGAAACATACATAGCTTTTTAATTGAAAGGAAAAATTAAAAAGATCCCAGATCTCTGGATGATGAGAACCAGAGAATGGTACATTTGAAGAATGAGGGGGACCCAAAGCAACTTCACAGACTGCTGGGATGACTGTTTCACATTTAACCTTTTATTGTACAATGCAAGGAAAAGCTTAATAGTCTCATTTTCGAAGCCCTGAAACCCCACTGCACAGGCTACAATACCAGCCACTGAGTTCTGCCTGGACCATACCCATGTTCTCAGTGCCCCTTTCCCCAAAAGCAATATTGCCCAATGCTTTAAAAGGTCTTTTTGCATCAATGTAGTGTTACCAAGACAGCTGTACCAGAGCAAAACTCAAAATGGGTGTGGCTCGCACAAATGCAGCTCACCCCATTTTACACTGTCACAGTGCATCTGTGGGAAAGATTTGCACCAGTGTAGCTAGCGATGCAAATATACATAACGTAGCCAAGTCCTTAAGGCAGGAAAGGCACTGAGAAGAGGCATGCAGAGAGCTAGTGAGCATTTCGGGATGTCCCATTAGTGCCAATTACTGGCAAGGGGGTAAAATAAGTGATTTGTTTACTCTTTAAATTAACAGAAATTAATTATATTTCAGATTACAACTCTGTGTCTGTTTCAGTGTCTATTAATGTTGGAAGTAGCCTTCTATGAGCCAGCTCAGGCCAATCTAAGAAACATTCACCGTGGCTGGGATCACTCAAATAGTTCCTGAAAATGAGTAATAATTTCAGCGAGACAAACAGATTAGGAAATTGTATAAATAACTAAAATATGTGTTATAAAAGCCACGGAAGCTGTGGCTAGTGCTGTGCATGGCAGACCCTTCTGATTAGCCAGAAAGGGTGAAATCCTACTTGCTTTACCCACATGAGTAGCCCCGCGTTGAAGGCAAAAGAGGTAGTCTTCCTGCATGCGTAATGTCAGCAGGACCTGTCCCTTAGCAGTGAACTGAGAAGAGAAACTGAAAAATGGTAGCTTTATTCTTTCTTGCATAAAGATGGCCTCAAACTTAAATATATATATATAAACATATACATAATATCCTATGTGTTCTTTATATCAAGCATCTCAGGTCCTTACATCCCTCTCTGTGCTGGAAGATCTGGAGCTGAACTTTGGAGAGCCTGAAGCATAAGACCATCACTGGTGGTTGTAGACAAATCTGGGATTTCTTCCTTATCTCAACCACTGGGAAACAGGTGAAACTGTGCACTTCCTCACCAGGTAGCAGTAAGAAAGCAGGAGACACCCAGCCTGCAGCACAACATAGAGTGATGACACCCTTCAGGTCCTCCAAAGATGTTACCAAGTCTTCTAAAATCGAAGTGGACGTGAGGGCTTGGTGTTCCAAATGTAAATGCATTGAAAAGCCCTCCCGCCATGTCCCCACAAGACACATAGTTTAAACCTTGCCGACAGAAGCAGGAAAGGGCTGCTATATGAAAATAGAGAGATTGCTATAAAATTTTGCTTTGCAGTTCACTTAAACACAGGCAGTTATCAAAGCATAAACCTTAGTTCTTGGTGGACTAATTCACATTAATACAGTGACCCAGTGAGTCCTGATTCTCATCTCAACGCAACCAGTTTTACATCAGTCTTAATTTCACTGACTTCAGTAGTTACTCCTGACTTGCCCAGTATAACCAAGATGAGAAGGCCCTGTATCTCTAGTAAGGCCTTATCTGCAGGGATTGATACCCCCAGGGCTCGATTTAGCAGGTCTAGTAAAGGTGCTAAATTGATTGCCGATTGCTCTCTCATCGACGACAGTACTCCACCAGAGTGAGAAGCATAAGGGAAATCAATGGGAGAGTTCCTCCAGTTGCCCCCATCTACCCCCCCAGTGGAGGTGCTATGGTAATTCTGTCTGAGGTACATCAACTCCAGCTATGCTATTCACATAGCTGGAGTTGCATACCTTAGCTTGACATTGTCCCCTAATGTAGACCTGGCTTTTGACAGAAGAAACAGATGCTAGCTAAGCTAACGCGGCAAGACAATTTGAGAATTAATTTTTGAGGATTAATTCCTAAGGCTTAGCATGTCCTCAAATTGTCCATCTGTTGCACTATCATAAAACCCAATAAAGCAGAACAATTGAAAGTCGCAGGAAACCCATGACACCTAAAGATACCAAGATGGTTTACATGTGGATTCCTCCCTGCCTGCTCCAGGATCAAGTATGATCCCTATCATGAGTGACTATTTGACTGCAAACTAATCTCTGTTGGTCTTTAAAGTTTGCAGCCAAAAGACGCTACACCCTCAGCACCAAGATATAGGGGAACACTTAGGTGAAGTATAACTTTCAAACCCAGTTATGACTTCTTAAAAACCAGATAATTTGATCGTTTCACTGATGACTGCCACACCGACATTATCAAGCCAATGAGCTTGTCTAGTGAAGGTGAGTAGACACTGGAAAAAGGTGCTATGCAGGAATAAGGTTCAGAGGACTTGGAGGTTGTATAGCCATATGGAATGGGAGGGATTTAGGTTGGCTTACTAGGAACGATTCTTTCACTTTCCAGTTGTGGGATTGTGTATCCACTTATGTAATTTCCAGGTACATACATCTTACATCAGCCACATTTCTTAAAAGCAGAGATGGGTCTAACCCAGAGAGTTCAAATCCAAATGTAGATGCAAACTTCCCCAAAATTCAGACAGCTCATATATGAGGTTCTGGTTCCACTCATCACACAGCTGCATCAGAGCAGCAGAGTTCAGAGCTGGATAATCTGAAAGCTCTGGGGTCAGGAATCCGTGTTCCACTTCAGCCCACTTGGTATGACCCTCAGGGTTTGGGTTCTGATTTGGATCTGAACATTGGAACTTTGGGCCAGATGTTCTCGTTCTGACCCACCTGTATTTCTAACCAGTCAGCGACCTTGCCTGAGTTTGGAGCCTGCAGTGACATGCCAATCTAGGCAGGTTTTGCGTGGTTGGTTGCAGTTGCTTTGCACAGGTCTGCATGAAGGGAATAGTCTTTCATTACATGGATAATTGAGATTTTTTAATTACCAACCTTAAAAAAATAACACGGTGTTTATGATGTCATTTGCGATGTAGCACCAGACCCCCAAAGCATGCTTTGTGGGATATTGTGGTCTTTGCTGTGCTGTTTAGCTGAGCCGCTGTGATGGATGTTTTGTTCATAAGATGGTCAGTATTCCTTCGTGGCCTCTCTTGTGTCTTACAATGAGACTAGGTCTTAATATATAAGAAGCCAAGTAGCATGGACATATAAATAAGTTACAAACTCTCTTTGGTGGCTTGGAGAAAGGCCATCTGCCCATTACCCAGTAGTAAATCATAAAAACTTCAGGGGAAATTCCCCACAGATTTCGGTTGTGTGCGTTGTGGGGACGTATTTTTCAGCAGTGCTGAACATCTGCAGCTGTTGTTGATTTTGCTGAGAACTGTGGGCATTCAGAACCACCGAAACCCAGCCACAATGAGGTTTTTTTTTTGTCATGTCAGGCGCAGGCAGGATGAGCTGGACAGAGGAGATAAGTGCTCAGTGACCACTGAAAACAGTCTTTGAAAGTCCTAGCAGGAGGGACAGCCGTTTCTGAGACACAGCAACATGCCCCAAGTGAAAACAGGTCACTGTCCAGAAAATAAACTGTACAGAGTCAAATCTAATCATCGTCATCATCGTTGTCATCACTGTCATCATCATCGTCGTCGTCATCGTCATCGTCTTCATCTTCGTCGTCGTCATCATTGTCATTGTTGTCATCATCTTCAGTGTTTATCTTCCCAGAGAGCACATCCTCTATCCAGTCTTCCAGCTCTTCAGCCGTGGGCAGGTCGTCATCATCCACGATTTCCATCCAAACACTGTCTGCCTGAAGGAGCAGATGCCACAGCAAGTGGTCAGAGCATGTCCTGGCCTACCAAGGGCTGGTTCACTTCTCCAAGGAGGGGATGGCATTAGCTCATTCTCCTAGCTGGGTGTCATGGGATTACTTCATGTGTCAAACAGGATTAGCTTCTCCCACTGTCTAACAGGGGGATTCAATGTGGTTCACTGAGGCCTGGGCTTCACTTAAAATTGAGGTCGTCCCAGCTACATCACTCATGGGTGCGACAAATCCATTTACTGTAGCTATGCCGACCTGTTAGGCGCTGGTCAGATAATAGCGTGCATTTTTATTAAACTTTTCCCATTACTGGACCAGTTTAGATGGCAGTTTGTCAATATACATGGTATTTGGGACACGTCCTACTTGATTTGGTTCATTAACTGGTCCTACCAGTGACAGGTAACTCTTTTTTGCTGCTTCCTTTCACACTCCCCTCCCCTGCTATATAAACCCTGGATTCTACTTCTCTTCTTCTTTTTTTTCTTTCTATTCATTTGAGTAAGTGAGTTTTACTTACAAAAGCTCATGACCTAATACATTTGCTGGTCTCTAAGGTGCTACAGGACTGCTTGTTACGGTGATCTTATATAAGACTTCATCTCTCTGTGCTTTTGGTTTTCTCTGCTCCCCCTCCACCATTTTGTTTGTTTATGCCTGGTCCACACTGGAAAATTAGGTTGGTTTAACTACGTCAGCCAGGGGTGTAAAAAAATCTAGCCATGCTTGTCTATCCTGAAGCATGACAGTGGCTCAGCTGCAGTGTTGTAAGAGTAGACAAGCTCTCAGCCTGTAAGCTGTAATATTATTCACTGACTTGAATTAAACCTCATCTAAACTGATAGGTCCTCCACCCCTTCTTTATGGCAGCTGAGAGACAGCTCAAGAGCCCCATGTAAGACAAAGGCAGGTATGCGAGCTCACTCAGTGATTTGGACTTTGTGAGTGGAGAGCTCCATAAAGCTGTTTTTGCATGTGTGTACGCTTGTCTACAATTAAAACACTACAGCAGCTCCATGACAGCATTTCAGTGTGGATACTACGTATGCTGACAGCAGGGATTCCCCTGTCATTGTAGGTATCCCATCTCTCTGAGAGGCTAGGCTACCACTTAGCATTATTTGCATGCGGGGCTAAGTAGATACAGACACCTCTCTCTGGGGTGTGGATTCTTCACACCCCCAAGAGCGATAACTATCCTGACACAAATGCCTGGTGTAACCCAGGCCTGTGGGTGGATGGTGCAGAAAGACAACAGCAGAAGACGGAGACAGAAATGTGGAAAGAAAGACATACAGACATCAGCTGGTAGCACAGTAGCATGCCCCTGAGCGAAAGCTAAGAAGGAGGCCTTTTGGATATGAGTATTAACTGGAAAGGCAGCCTTGGAACAGTGAACAAAGAAACTGTCTCCTGCTATTTGATTCCTCCTGTGTTCAAAGAAACAGGGCTTTGTCCATTCTTCGTAAATAAACAGGGCTGCACTCAGAAAAGAGCAGATGCCATCACCAATTCCTGGTTCCATGTGCAATACATGAAAGGTCTCAAACTATGACTGGCCACTTGGGACAGAAGAGTAGCAATATAAATAATCATAAATCAGCCATGTCTGGTAAATTGTACAGCTGCTTAATAACTTCTGGCCCGACTATGCTGTTTTTCTACATTTCCACCTTTCCCACTGATTAGCGTGGGAGTGGGAACAGGCCTGCAGTGATTTAATAATACAGTACCTCCAGTTTGCCCTTCTGTGAGCCCCTTCTTCCACAGGTTTCCTAGCATCTGTCAAATCAGAGCAAATGAAATTGCGTAGTGTCCTTATGATGTGCCTGGATTTCATTATCCCTGTTGTACAGAAGAGGAAACTGATGGGTGAACTGAATTGCTCAATGTCACAGAGGAAGGAGGCAGCAGCGCCAGGAATAGACCCCTCTGGGTGGGATCCTCAGCTGGTATAAATTGTCATGGTCCTTTGAAGTCCCTCTCGACTCTCCTCTGAGGTCAAATTACCATTCAGATGTCTTACTAACACAATTTCAAACACAAAATGGGTCATTAAACCCAGGCTCCATGCTATGAATATTTTTAGTAGAGGGAATTCTGAGTCCCAAGCTGCTGTGTATCCAGACAGCTCCTTTTTAATGGGTATGAAAGGTTGTATTTCATAGAATCCACCTACCAAAACCAGCCTGTAAATCTGGGAATTGCGTTACCTGTTCTTAGATAATCTCCACATTATGTCAGAATGAGGAATAATGGGTTGTTTTTTTTCTCCATTGTTTTGCCATTTCATCACATGCATTTTCTTCTCCTGGCTGTTTTCGTTATGGTACAGGTTGAACCTCTCTCATCTGGAACTCCCTTGCCCGCCAAACTCCATAATCCGGGGTGATTTTAATTAGCCGGGTGACCACTTATCATGGGTGAGGCCAAGTTTCCTGTGGTCCCATAAAGTTTGCTGACAACCACCAGCCCTGGCTCTCAGTGTTCTCTGCTCTTATTTAGCTCTAATTTACCCCCTAAATGTCTTCTAAGAGCCGGGTAAGCAGCGGAAGTGCTGATAATGTGCTAGAGCATATTGACCTCCCATCATCCGACAAATTCTCTCATTCAGCACCCCTCAGGCCCCAGGGGAGGTCAGACAAGCGAGGCAGGACTGGGTCCCTAAACTGTCTGTCAATGCACAGGGCATTTGTAACCTGACATTAGTCACGCACAAGCCTGGTACAAACACACAATGGAAACAATAGCATGTTAATGGCTAGATTTACTGCTCTCAGAACCCGGGCGGGTAGCACAATAGCAAAGTCTGAGTCACCCAAGGCCAAAGGAGTTGAGAGGATCCAGTGCCTCTGAGCAACGAGGTGTTTTGAGATGCTTTGCACTCTCCATGGCAACGCAATGGCACGTCTTAGAAATTGTTGCCAACCTGGGAGGAAAATTCTGTGCACTTGTGAAGTGCCCTAGGACGGGGCTGCTCAGCTTTTGTCTTAGGGTGGCTGTCAAACAGACAGACAAAGTAAGAGCTGAATTACGCTCCCCAGATCGTGCGCGTGGGTGTGCTGGGATCAGGCCCACGGACGGGGAGAGGCAAAGGGGCAATTGCACCAGAGTCTGGTCATTCAAAGGGGACCAGCGCTCCCCCCACATTGTGCCTGTGGCTCACCAAGGTGCTTGTCACTGCGGGACATGAAACAGGGGTGGCTGCCTAGTCATGCTGGCTGTACTAGAGGCCCAGACTGTGTTTCTGGGCAGGGTGAAGCCAGGGCTCTGTCCCTTGTGTGCTGGGATGGCTGCAAGCCACAGTGAAATTTGTCAGTAACAGAGAGCTAGCCATGCTAGTCTATATACTATGAAAACAAAAAAGCTGTCCAGTAGCACTTTAAAGACTAACAAAATAATTTATTAGGTGATGAGCTTTCGTGGGGCAGAAATGTGAAATGTGTTAGGTTTATCTGTTGAATTAATAGGTCAAAGGCTTCCCTGCCCCAGGCATGGAGAAGGATTATGCCTTTGCTCCTCCTCTTCTCCACTGCTGCTGGAGCCACGCAGGAGCCTGCTGTTTTTGTGATCAAATGGTGGTGTCACTAGAAAAGGCCCTTTGATTTTAGCTCTCAGGAGGTGTGCCCTTGGGGAGGCACAGCTGCACGCACAGTTTGCGTAAGGTGGGGCGGAGGGGAGTGAGGCTTAGTTAAATTCCATTAAAAATACCGCCGAGAGAATAGGATAGGGTGGTTGTTGTCAGATGGGTGATTATGGGAGAACAAAGCTGGCTCGCTCTGCATCCATTGTCAGATGGGTGATTGTGAGAGAACAAAGTTCTGCTCACTCTGCGTCAAACCCAGTGCTGTGGTCTTGGTACATCACCAGCGTATTCACCTTCATCTGCTTCACCGGTGTGAAGACCAATAGACAGCCACTGGCAGCTTGGATCAGAGTCTCATGCCTCTGAAGACAGCGCTGTCACAGTGGGGGGGAGAAACCTAGGGGAAGCCCTGATATACAGTGTTCTTCCCATAGAACTCCAACCATTGTCCATTTAGATTGCAGCCTTCTGGTTCTTTCCTGCATTTTTAATCTGTACGGCTGCTCACCCATCTCTGCTACTTACCATCGTTCCTTACACAGTCAACCTGTGCCCTTCTGGTTTTGCCACAGCTGCAACTTCCCTTTTGTGCTTTTGGCCCCTAACACTGCCTTTTGCTGCTCTGTTCTGACCTGTGGAATTCCATGCAAATCAGACCCTACTGGGAGTGAGTGACTCGGGAAGGCTCTAGGGGAAGTGATGAATGTCTGAGTTATTTAAAATCGAAGCGGATAAAGTGCTGGGGAACAGTCTGTAGCCAGAGGTAGGCTACATGTGACTCAGCAGCAGAACTGCACCCAAACTGAAACCCTGGACCGGAACATTCCTGAACGCTGAGGTGTTGAAAATCCTGATTCAAAGGTAAATTCTGTGGCTTTGTGTTTGCTGCGTTCCCCGGGAGCAAACATCTAGGCCCACTGGAGTCAGTGGCAAAACTGCTCTTGATTTCGCCGGGGCCAGGATTGTGCCCCATGTTCTGGTCTTAAGCCCACTGACAGAGGGGCTTGGGGGAAAGAGAGTAACTGCCCAAGGGCCTGGTAATTCAAAAGGGCCTGGAGCTTCCAGCTGCTGCTGCTACCGTGGCAATGGCCAGAGGTGCAGAACCTTTAAATTGCCACCAGAGTCCTGGGCAGTGTGCACCTGGGAGTGCTGAGGGCTGGCTGGGAGTGCGGTGTGATCTGGGCAGTAATGAGAACTGGCTGTTTCGGCCCTGTCCCTTCCACCCAAGGCCCCGCCCCTTGCAGGAGCATGGAACTGCTCCCTGCCCCTTGCCCAGGGCCCAAAGAATCTGTCAGCCCTTTTGTCTGTTCTTCTCAGCATCCCTGAGTCTATGGCTACTGGATTCGCGGTATTTGTGATACTCACATCTGTGACATTTACCACCCCGATCTGTGGCTTGAATAAGTCAATCTTGAAAGTTTTCTCCCAATAGGTGATGAGCTGCAGCAGTGAGAAAAAGAAAGCAACGTTCAGACAAAGGTGTTTAAGCAACAAAAACTTCATATTAACCCAGGTAACTATGGGAGTACAAGCCATCCAGAAATCAGTCTGGGCCTGGAAATCAGACAGGGTGGCAGTGTAAAATGCTCACCTGTGGGTCATTTCAACAGCATCCATTAAATGGGGGAAACACCAGATCAGTTTCTTCTATAGCATTGCTGTCATGAATGAGTGCAGGGAAGGGGTTGATCTTCCTGAGGTAACCTGAATCCCAGGTGAACCAATGGGAGTGAAGTGGCTTTGTTTAAACTGAGAACAATTGCAGTTTCCAGGGCTTTTTTTTCTCTGTGATACGGAGAAAAGACCCAGTGGGGAGATGGCTTCCAGGCAATTGGAATAAAAATCAAAAATATCCTGCCCATCACAAACTCAGCCATAGTGGTGTAAGTACTAGGGAAATGTATAGTTAGACGTGTTCAGGCTTCTGATTATTTTAAATTTGGATGGGTCTGTTGGCTTGGTACCTTGTTTTGTTGTTGGCAGCTGTTTTCCTCTGTTTTGTGTTATTGTTTGACTTGAAAATTTTCCCCTGTAACTTTGAAGCTGAATCCCAGGGAAATATTTTTCTCTGAATGCAACCCAGGGTTTATTTTTCTCTTGTTTTGTGAATAAATCACTGTTGTAAGCAACTGATTTGATTTCTGTGGCCTAAGAAGAGTCTGTGCCTCAGACCAAATTGTCATCTACTGATTTCAGGTTTTTCTGTACAAGCTTTCTCGTGAAGGAGGATTAAAAGCTTGGGGTACCCCCATAGGAAGATATCTGAGTGTGTCTTCTTGAGGCAGGGTCTTTTTTCACTCAGTGGTGGCTGCAACTAGCCCCAGAGCCAGGGAATCTGTGACCCAGGGAAGTTTTAAGGTAAAGCCTGTTTACAGGTAAGGTGTTTTTAAGTTTCTGCAGGGCTTCACTTTCTGCACTTGGAGTGTGGAGTGAGGAGGAGCCCCTGCCACTGCCATGCAGATTTGACTGAGCAGTGAATCCAGCTGGATCATTCCCAATTTGCCATGTCTGTGTCACTATGTTTCAACTTCCCCCATCTCTTCTCTTCCATTGCATTCTGTGTGCGAGTGCTTTGGTATGAGGAGTGTGTATGCACGCACACACACACACACATACACACACACACACACACACACACCATCCAAGGAGGGGAAATGATCCTCTACCACTCACCAGAGGAAAGTCATCAGGGTCAATCCACACAATGCTTAGGTCAGGATTGTTGGTGTTCTCCTTGGCAACTTGTTTCAGAATCTCCAAGAACTCAAAGCCATCTGCAATGACAGATGTGACCCACTAAATCTCTCGGCCAGGCACCCCAATACAGCCTCGAGAGTTGTTGCAATGTCCAGGTGAAGGACGGCATGCAGGTCTCTTTTTCATTTAACAAGCTTCTGGTGAATCTCCATTTGTTATGAGGACGGCTATGACATGACAATGCTTTGCTCTTCACTAGCACCTTTCATCCAAGGATATAAAAATGAACGAAATATTAACTAAACCTAGTAATCCTTCCATGAAGTCAGGCAGTAGCATAATCCCCATTTTACAGATGGGGAAAACTGAGGCACATAGTGAGTGGCAGGTGGGATTTTCACTAATGTCTGAGTGATTTACCATCACAGATCCCATTGACTCATGCTCCTAAATCACTAAGTCACTTTAAAGAAATCACCCAGCAAGTCAGTGTCAAAGCTGGAACAAGGACCTAAGGGTCCTGAATTGTGTCCTGCCTGCACACAGGGACTCTAGGGACTGCCATATGAAAAAATCTAATATCTCATGCAGAAAATTGTTTTATCTCCAACAACTACCAGAGTCAAATGCTTCTGAGGGAGATGTAAGCCCCTCATGAATCTCCTATTTGTGTCAGGCTGACTGGAGAGAGAGGTACATTTCTTCCCGACCCCAGCTGATGACTAATTTAAGCCCTGGAGGATGAGGGCTGGTAAACCTGGCAATTTAATCCTAACTGGTACAATTGTGGAGGCTATTCTTATTCCTTGGCTAAAAGTTCACACAAGCATCCTGGTTCTTGATCCCTGTAAGGCCTGTCTCCCTTCTCCCGGCTTGCGTATGGGATTCTTGCTGCTTGCTCGAAGCAGGCTCTGCAGAGCTGGTCTGACAGGTTTGCCAGCTGTCAGACTATTTTTTCTTTGTAAGGTGGTGTGAATGAACCACAAAGCAACAGACACACTCTTGTGGGGGACGCTTCCAGTGAAAGGAGGAGAGACCTGCCTTTAGAATCAGAATGGGGTACTCCATCCAGGGTGGGAAGGGAGAAAGTGCCTCCAAGGGGTGGAATTTGTTTTAACACACAAACTCTGGGGCTGGGAGGGAGGAGTCCAGCAGGAAAACAACTAGCAAGAGGAGCTGTAAGTCCTTGGAGCTGAGAAGAGGGCCTGTGTGTGAGGCTCAGACCAGGAGGCCATAATGCCAGTTAAAGCTGATCTTTACTACAGCAGATTTCCAGCCAGATGTGGGGAGAGACGGAAGTCATGCATGGGGTGGGGGAGAAGGGCCTCCTACCTGGGTCATCTTCTTCAGCAAAGGCCACAATGTGGATTCCATCCAGGTCATCTTCCTGTGGAGAAGCAAGCTGTTACTGACTGGCCAGGAGAGAGGAGGAGGGGGCACGGAGTGGTGGCGGGGAAGCTCGAGCAGGGGTTGCTGTTGGGGGGTGAGGTAAAATTGGGTCTTGTGAGAAGTACCTGGGTGAGGGACACTGTGAAGGGCGGCTGAGACTGAGCCACACTGTGATGCTGCAGGGGGCTGGGATGTGTCGGTGATGGACACCACAAGGAGGAATCTGACGGGGGTCACTGCAGATTAATATTCAGCATTGGAGGGGAGCTGCAGTGATAGCTGAGGAGGAGACCACCATGCCAACAGATAGAGTTGAAGGGGGAGAGGAGGAGGAAGAGTGCACCTTACAGGGCTTGCACACAGTTGCTGAGAGAAGGGAGAAAGGCTGGTCCTGTGAAGCCGCCCAGGGTGGAGAGGCCTTGCTCCCGTAGAAGGCCTAATGCCCCATGGGATGCTGCAGAAGGACAGCCGGATGAGTACTGGGTCTTTCCACACCAGTTAGAGCCTGAATGCTCCAAAAATGCTTCCCTGCTGTGCCCCACCTCCCTCAGACAGGCCCCTTCCAGGCTGGTGAGCGACGCCAGTGGCATCAGCTGGTGTCCCTCGTCTCCCAGTAATAGAAGTGAAGTAGGTGAAATGGCTATAAGGGATGAACAGTGTGAGGTTGGGTGGAGGGTGTCTCTGTGAGGAGTGAGAGGGCTCAGATGAAGCAGGTGAGAGGTGATGGGGCTCAGATGGGTGCCTTTGTGAGAGCTGGTAGATTGACATGAGGCTGATGTGAGGCGCTTGGGTGATTTTCTCCATGAAAGCTGCAGGGTGGGGTGGAGGGAGAGGGGGACAGCAAGTAGGGATTGGCTAATGACATTGGCAAAGGCTGCATATTGTGCACCTGTTATGAAAATTGTCTCAGAATTATCCCATGCGAAAGTCTCAGTTTCTTCATCCTCTGCCAATCCCAGTTTCCATTTCAATTGATTTTAATGCAAGAAAAAATTCCCATCTAAATGCTAATTTCTTTTCCCCTTTGAGCCCAGAGGTGACAAAATCACTATCAAAAGCTACAAACAACAACAACAAAACAAGCTAAAAGACAAAGTGGAAAACATTAGCTCTAAAAACAATAGCAGGTGCAGGACCTGCCTGAGCTTCTTTGGGGAGCCCTATTTTCACAGAGACACGTAGGGCAGATTTGCTACAGAAATCAAACAACAGATTGTGTTGCCTGCAGTTTTGATCTTCCTTGACATTTGCCAGCAGGATCATTGCACAACAGACTAACTAACTAACTAGCTAACTAAAAGTCTGCCTCTCATTAGACAAATAGGACTCGGTTCTGATCTGAGCTACACTCATGTCAACCTGTATTAACTCCGGTGACATCAATGTGGGTCTCCTGAATTTGCACCTGGACCACTTTAGATCAGAATCTGGGCCTTGATCTCGTGCATTAAAAATCTCCTTTACCTCCTTCTCCTCTTGTTTCACTGTATTTTAACATTGTGTTTATCACGCTTTCCACCCCTGACAATCCATGCGTTCTTCAAGATTATATTGTATTTAATATCGGGAATAATGATTTAATAGTAAATCAAAATCCCTATGGGTGAAGTCCTGATCCCATTGACATCAACAGCAACACAAAACAACCATTAACTTCGCTGGAGCCAGGATTTCACCCAGTCTATCAAACCCATATTTAAAAGATACATGAAAACCCTGGGTCCAACATGACAGAAACCCTAAAAGACTCAGAATTAAAGATTTGTATCATCTCTTTCTTGGATGTCTCTAGGACCAATCCTGCAATCAGTCCTTTTGAAAATCAAGCCCAGGTTATCTCTTGTTGAAAATGTTGGCCCTGCGGTCTTTGGAGAACCAACTGTCTTCAGTGCCTATAAAGAGCCAGGTGTGGAACTACCATTCATGAATAATATTGAAGAGAATTTGTCAGCATGCAGGACCCAACTGGAGCTCCTCGTTGGCTTTTAATGCACCTTGAACCAAATACAGTGGGTACTTAACCCCAAACAGAGAACATCTTCTCCTCTTCTGTAGAACCAGCTGTTCCAAGAAGCAATTATTTAAAGTGATGAGAAATTGCGTCTTTAGACCTTGACTCAGAGTGACATCTGGCCAGTTTACGTGTGTAGATGAATTGTTATGGTTATTATGTTTTGAATTGTTTCAACATCATTTCCCCGATCCAGTCCCCAATTCAGCAGTCTGTCCCTGCACAGCAAAGCACTTATGTGTGGGATTTAGTGTACATTTTGGAAGCTACGGACAAAGCTTTCCCTGCTACATGATCACCCAGTGTGTCTGTGAAGCATTATCTTCCCCAGAGCCTTTGTTTTGGGAAACAATGCTGATCTCTAATCATCGCTGCTTGGACCTTTTCTGTAGCAATTCAGTAGCCAGAGCAGATTTGTTTTTCATTCAAAGATTCCAGGGAACTGAAGGCTTCCCTCACTCGTGTGCTTACCCAGGTCTCAAACATGTCTTCTGGACGCAGCTTCCGCAGGGTGGCTCTGGAAAGAGCAAAGGCACGTTCTCTTAAGATGAAAGCAGGTTATTCATATTGCTGGTGTGAATGGAAAAAGCCATCAAGAAACACGTACCTGCCAGTAGGGGGTTCACCTCCGTCGGGCACGCATGGGTATGGACAGAAGGCTCAAACTCTGCTCCCATTTCATAGATTGATAGATGTCAAGCCCACAAGGCACTGGCGTCATCACCTCGCCTGACTTCCTATATACCACAGGCCATAAAATTTCCCCCGAATAATTCCTAGAGCAGATCTTTCAGAAAACAATCTAGTCTCGATTTAAAGCTAGTCAGTGATGGAGATTCCCTCGTGACCCTTTGCCAAATTGTTCCGCTGCTTAATTACTCTGGCTGTGGAAAAAATTATACCCTATTACCAGTCTGCCTCTATGCCAGAGTTTTAAATATTTGCTCCCCATGGAGTGTGACAGACCCAGACCTGCTGGCTGCCTCACTCTAAGGCATGATTTCCCAAACTGGGGGGTGGGGGTGGGGTGTGCCACCCTGGGGAGGCGCAAAGAAATTGCAGGGGAGGGCATGAAGTGACCCATCCCCCTCATTGTTCCCCCCCGACCTGAAGAAAGCTCTGGCCTTTGCTTCCAGGTCTCAGCCACTGCCATTGTACGTGGGTGACCCAGCGCAGACCCACATGGAGCTGGCTGCCTTCTGCAAATGAGAGTGTGTGGGTTGGGAGGAGGAGGAGGATGGGGTTAGATGGGAGGCTAGGGGTGCCTGGCTTTGTGGGAGGACAGGGGAGGGGCTTGCAGGGCTCGGGCGGCTGGCCAGCTTGCAGGACTCATGGGGCTCAGGTGGCTGGCCCTGGCAGCACAGGGCTCGGGTGGCTGCCCAGTAGCGTGGGGCTCAGGCAGCTCGGGATGCTGAGTGGGCAGCTGGTCCCGGCAGTGTGGGGCTCAGGCAGCCAGGTGGACAGCTGGCAGGTGAGTGGGTGGCTGGCCCCAGTGGTGTGGGGCTCAGGCTGGTGGCTCTGGCAGCTCAGGTCTCAGGTGGGTGGGCAGCTGGTGTGGGCAGCTCTGGAGGCTGGCATAGGGCTCAGGCAGCTGGGGCTGCACTAGGCAACCACAAAGGGCCAAGAAAATTATTTGTGCTTGTTTTTAATTTTAAATAACATTTTTATATCAAGTTTTTGTGTTCATTTCAAATTACAAATTGAATTTTTCGTTAAAGGGGGGTTGGATGATGGTGAAGAAGAGGTGGGGGGGGCCTGAAGGCTTCTCAAAAATCTAAAGGAGGGGGTGTGATGCCGAAAACTTTGAGAACCACTGCTCTAATGGAAGGCAGAATGCTGGGCTCTGGGTAAAAAGTTTCCTCTTCCCTAAGTACTATCTGGATGCCGAGAAGTGGGCGGGCTGAAGCCCACCCACTGCTAAGGCCCCTCCCCCAGCCTAGTGGGAGGGGCAACTGGCCTGAAGACCCAACTGATTGCTCGGGACAACTAATGAGAAAACAGGGGCAGGGGTGCAAGTCACAGGTTTAAAACAAGGGAACCAGAAGGGGACACAGAGCAGAGAACCCCAGATAACCTTCCCCCCCCCGCACCTCAAAGCTGGCTAACTGGGGCTGAGCCTAGTTCAGCACAATCAGGCAGGTCCGTGGGGGTGAACTAAGGCTTGCCAGAAGCAGCAGACTAAGCAGAACACCTGCAGCCCTTTAAGCCTTTCTGGGGGTGGGGGGCAGGGGTTGTTTAAAAGTTCTCCAGGCAGGGAGAGCAGGAGTGTATGGTCTGAGAGTGAAGAGGTGCACGGGGTGAGAGCTGGGGCCTGGGAGCAAGGCAGAGAGCTGTGAAGAAGTAGGATGGACTTGCTCAGACACCAAAACAAAGGTACGGGGATGGAGCACTTGGGGAAGTGGCCCAGGGAAGAAGCTGCTGGAGTGGGAGTAGAGGAAACCCCGACTATTGCCGCTGACTGAGGGTTGCTGGGTCAGAACTCAGAGTAGCGGGTGGGCCTGGGGGTCCTCCCCAGTGCTCCCCACACCACTGCAAAGACTCTTCTCCCCTGCTCCCGAGAGGGGAAGCCAGGGCTGCAGAGGGGTTTTCACCCCAAACTATGGACTAGCCTACGCTGAAGATGGCTCAGTAGACTGTGCCCCGTGTCTCTCTTAATGGGAGCAAGGCTGTGTGGAGGGTCACAGCGAGCCTGAGAGGCAAACCCTATCCGCTAGAAGTGCAGGACTCGTGGAGCATGGCCAGAGCATAGCCACAGCAGATACTTAATGCTATGATCAAGTCACCCCTTAACCTTCTCTTTGTTACACTAACTAGACTGAGTGCCGGGAGTCCATCACTACCAGGCAAGTTTTCTAATCCTTGCGTCACTCAAACGGCTCTTCTCTGAATGCCTCCAATTTACCAATATCCTTCTTCAATTGTAAGCACCAGAACTGGACACAGTATTCCAGCAACGATCACCCTGCTGTCAAACACAGAGGTAAAATAACCCCTCTGCTCTTACGCAAGATTCCCCCTTCTGCATTCAGTGACTGCATTAGCCCTTCTGACCTCAGCATTGCACAGGGAGCCCGTATTCAGGTGATTCCCTGCAAAGACCTCCAATTTTTTTTTCAGCATCCAAGCTTCCCAGGGTGGAGTTTCCCTCCTTGTACCTGTGGCCTAAATTCTTTGTTACATTTACACTGAACCCTGCTAAAATATGTATTGTTTTCTGAGCCTAGTTTGCTGAGCCACATCACCCTGTATCAGTGACCTGTCCCCTTTATTATCTACCACCCTCTCTCCCCACAGTTATTGTGTCATCTGAACAGTTTATCAGCGATAATTTCATGTTTTCTTCCTGGACATTAATAAATAGAGCAAATAGTATAAGTCCAAGAACTGATCCCCTAAGTCTCCCACTGAAAACAGACCCATTTGATTATTCTCTGGCTGTAACTACATTTGTAGAACTATCAGCTAGCCTGCTTTTCATCATTTAGCGCGTGCCAGGTTAGTTTACTATGCCTTTAGTTTTTAAAGAAAATATCACATGGTACAGAAGTGTAAGTATATTACGTCAGCCCTAGGTACCAACTCCATGTGTGCTCTAGAGATGTGTAACTGTTGGGGAAAAGCAATTTGTATATTTGCTGGATGACATCCTGTCTGAATTCCATTGCACTAGATTTTAAAGGTGCATATTCACCTTGCTCCACAGCATGCGCATACATGGTCTTAACCACTGAGACAGAAGCAACTTCAGTAGCTATGTCCAGAATCCTAAGCTGTTAGCGTGGGTTTTTTTGCTTGTTTTTTAGAGAACAACAAGAAGTCCTGTGGCACCTTAAAGACTAACAGATATTTTGGAGCATAAGCTTTCGTGGGCAAAGACCTGCTTCGTCAGATGCATCTGGTAGTCTGTAAGGTAAAATATCTGTTAGTCTATAAGGTGCCACAGGACTTCTTGTTGTTCTAGAAGATACAGACTAACACAGCTACCTCTCTGTTCTTGGTTTTTGTTTGTCTTTTTAATTTCTGCCCCATACCTAATCAAATATAAAGCTGGCCTGGCCCCCAGAAGGATGGAGCACCCTCAACTTGCACTGACTTGAGTAGACACTGCAGGCAACCAGTATTTTTCTGGAACAGACCCTCATATGAAGCGGATGGTTTCATCAGCCCATTGAGAACAAGCACGCTGTATTGTTCTTCTTATCCCGCCTCTAACTGTGCACTGTGATCTCTGCTCAGGAAATGTGCTGATGGGTCACTGCTAACATCAGGAACGGGTGGAGCAGAGAAGGGGTGGACTGATTTTAGTGCTGCTGTGACAGCCCTGCAGAAACAGGCCTTCTGTTTCACCGCCAAAGAAGGAACTGTGTGAGCGGTGCATGCATTCAATACTCTGCTACCACTATGTTTCAATCGGGACGGAGAGGGTGTGTTTACTCTACAGAGTTATTCTGTAATATCTTATTCCAGAATTGTTATTCCAAAATAAGCTATTCTGGAATAATGCATCCACATTACCGGGAAGCCCCAAAATAAGCAAAACTTATTCCGAAATAGTGTGTACACACAGAATAGAGTCTATTTTGGACTAGAGCCCCTGGAAGCACTGATAATCCTAATCCAAACTACTATGTCTACACAGCAGTCTTATTTTGGAATAAGCTATTCCAGAATAATTTATTTAAAAATAGCCCCTATTCCCTGTCTACATCGCCCCTATTCTGAAATAACTATTTCGGAACAGGTGGTATTCCTCACAGAGGCTATGTCCACACCTCCTACCTTTTGAAAGGGGGATGCTAATGAGACACTTTGGCAGATGCTAATGAGGTGCTGCTGTGAATATGCAGTGCCTCATTAGCATAATGCCGGCTGCGATGATTCAAAAGTGCCGCTTTCAAATTGCGTGTGGCCTGTATAGATGGGGGCCTTTTGACAGGGCCTCCCAGACTTCAAAAGCCCCTTATTCCTATTTGGTTTTAGGAATAAGGGGCTTTCGAAGACTGGGGGATCCTTTTGAAAGGCACCTGTCTACACGGGCAGCACATGATTCGAAAATGGCACTTTCGAATCGCCGTGCCCAGCATTATGCTAATGTGGTGCTGCATATTCATGGCAGCACCTCATTAGCATCTGCTGAAGTGTCTCATTAGCATCCCCCTTTCGAAAGGTGGAGGCTAGTGTAGACGTAGCCAGAATTCAAATTTAGTAAATCTCAATAAGCCAGCTGCTATCTCGATATTATTTTGAAAGAGCAGTTGCGTTGTGTAGCTGTTCGCAAAGTTATTTCAGAATAGTGGACGTTATTCTGAAATAACTTTGCTGTGGAGACACACCCAGAGGGACTGCCCGTGGTAAGAAGAGGGGAATTCAGTCTTCATTCAGTCCTTAGCTTAGAATGCCACTTTGTGAGCCGTACACTAGAAATTTAGCACAATCTCACAAAATTAATGAGCCACTGGGCAGCTACCAGGTGGCAGCCACCTTCAGTTACGACTCAGATGGTCTGTGCTGGCACCAGCACCTCTGAAGTGACAGGCTTCCTACTGCCTAAGCCAACCCGGCCCCAAAGAGCAGGCTATGTACCTTTTGTGCTCCTGCACAAACTCAACCAGCTCCTCTTCCGTGTAAGGCTTGTCGGGGATGTGAACTGGCTCATCCATGAAAGGCTCATAGAAATCCACCTCATTCAGCTTCAGAGCTAGTTTCTTTGCCACCTGCAGGAAACACAGAAGTTACAAGTGAATAGGTCTGACATGCCCACCAGGGCTAGCACACGTCTTCCCTGTTGCAGAGCAGCGGCAAGTGTGATGTCTTCAGAGCACACCTTGTAGTAGGGGATCTGTTGCACACATAGCCCAACCACTCCCTTATAAATACAACTTTCTATGCCGTGCCAGAACGAGGCCCAACCATTTCCCACTTTGCTTTCAAACCCAAGCCAGGATCTGCATCTGAACTGTGGAAAGGCCCTTTATCATGGGGACAACTTAAAACCTGGAGAGTTCAAAATCCTGGTCTGGAACTGCATTCTAGGCATGGGACCACCACTAGAGCTCAGAAGCGCTATCGTAAGCTGAACGCTGTGAGGGCTTTTGCTAAGCAAAGTATTCCTTTGTATTTCATAACCCTTTCTATCCATCTTTCTGTAAGTGCTGTACAACCATTGATGCATTATTCTTCCAGCCTCCCACTGGGAGAAAGGTAATTTCATTATTTATTTCTATCTTCACTTTGCCACTAGAGACCTATTGCACAGAGGGGTAAACACTTTTCTAGAATTTCTTAGTGACTCATGCACTGAGCTGCAAACAGAATAATCCCAAGTCCTGTTCCTGTCTCTCGACCACACTTCGCCTCGTCAGATGCGTAGCCTGTTTCTCCATCTGCTTCTTGTCTTCTAGCTGACGAATGTCCCCCTTTCTTGTGGTGGGCCTGTCCACACAGAGTCCATTTTACCAGCCAATGTACTGTGTAATACTTACTGCAGCTTCTTGGCTAATATCACTCCCCACGGGTTAAGCTGTCCACAGGTGTCCCAGAGTTTTGTATTACCCCGGCCCTTCATCTGCCTCAGCCCATTAACTGTCTTCCCCTTTCAACCCTTGTCCCTTACCAATCCTTCTGTCCTCCTTTCTGCTCCTGCCCCTCCTCCCGTCTCCACTCTGCCCCACCTCCCTTCAGTCTCCATTCTGCTCACTTGCCCGTATCACAAAGAGAGGTTCTGGTACAGCAGTGACTCCACTCACCTGCCCCCTCCCCACTGCCCCCTGTTACCAGTGGATCCTCACTGGCTGGGCGCCAGACGAGTGAGAACTGGGAGAGGAGGCGAGACAAGCCCATTGGTCTCTGTCACAGCTGACTCCATTTTGTGGGAGGAGTCTCATTCCCCCCAGACCTGCTGAACAGGGGAGATCATTCCATCAAGGCTAAAGAAATGTATGACAGAGGATGGGGCCTGAGACATGGCATGTCCCATGTAGAACCACTTGGTGGTAATGCACAGAAGGAAAGAGGGATGTGGCTGCAGAGCCCGGAGATTTATTGTCCTGATCACGCAAGGCGATTTGTGTGTGTGTATATTGGGAGCAGAAATTTCTGGAGAATCCAGAAATTCTACTTTTTTTATACATACACTAGAATTAATAACCAAATTATGGCTCAAGGGCTCACTTTACACAGGGAACCCAGAATCAAGCATTCCTCCCTCGAACCCCCACAGTGCATAGGTTACACTTGTTTTATCAACTCATCCAATGCCAAATTAATTCAAGTAACATGTCATCTCAGCTGTTTTCTGACTATCAGACACCTGAAATGTAATTCACACCACTATTTATGTACCTTCCGAATTTAGGCTGTTGACGTCTATCAGAATTGTCTCTCTGAGACAAATTCATGCCTGGTCTAACCCCACTGAAGCCAATAGCCTCTGGAACCCCATGCTTTGTGTTTATTTAAACAATGACCTCGCTCAGGGCAGTCACTACTTTGGCTGGCTAGGGGGCAAAAACTCTCTTTGTTTTCCAGTTAGAAGAAAATTTTCTTTGCCAAAGGAGACTAATGCAGCAGGGCCCAGGACAGAAGTTAAAATCAGGATCTCAAAACCCTGAATCTAAACTCCTGCTCTGCTAAGATTTGGGAAGTCCTGATTTAAACTTCACTAATTTTAACCTAAACCTGGACTCTAAGTTGAATGTACTTTGGCTGTGCAGAGAGGAAGCTGTGAGGGTTTTTTTGGATACTTACCCCTTTGTCAAAAGTAGCAAAGAACTTGATGTATGGCTGGAAATGCTCAGCTGCCTCTTCAAAAGCCTTGTAATCTGAAAGGAGGAAAGCCAGAAAAGAGCATTAAAGAAAAGTTTCCAAATGCGTCTGACCAAACTGTGTTTGAATAGAGCAGATTCCCAAGGATAATAAGCATTGCAAACAGGCACTTGGTTATGGAGGGTTTACATCATCCTCTGAAACATCTGGCATGGACCATTGTTAGAAAGAAGATACAGAACTAGCTGGGTGACTGTTTTGGTGAGGCAGGGAGACAGCACACCATAGCCAATGGCACAACTGTTTGTTCCAGCAAAGCACTGTCTAGGATCCCAAAGCTGGATAAGAATAGGAATACCTAGGCTTTTCTGTACATATTTTTTGCTGTTTTGTTTAACATGTGCCTGAGCTAACATGATGAGACCAGAGAGCAATTTCTAGGTGCTCTCAGACCAGATCCATCTGTTGTCAGCGACTTTGACATGACACCTTCTTTGGCACACCTTCCCTCTTAAGGTCTCTGATCAGGAATTCTGCCCCGCCCCCTTGGCTCCCTAAAAACCATCCAGACTAGAGCAAGGAACACGTCCATCTCACGTTCAGAGTCTTCTCCTTTGAAGTAGCCAATGAGCTTAATTTCGTCCTCAATGCGGTCGAAGGCCTGTAGCTCCAGCTTGCTGTTGATGATTTCCACTGGATCCTCCAGCAACTGCCATGACAAATGGATTTGATGAACAGTCCTACTCTCATAACAGCAGCCTCCTTCCTGTAGGCTACTTTTATGGGGGGGCCTACAGGGGAGGTCTTAGTTTGCTTCCCTGCCACCAGAAGCCTTATCCTACCCCCATGGCAGGTTCCCAGCCCAGCCCTGAGACAAGGAACCCACAGGGTTGAGTTGTTTGAGAGCACCCTCAAAGGCAGCTGTCCATAAGGAAGGCTGTACCAGGTAAACGCATGGTTGACAGAGGGAAGGTAAGCAGGGAGAGTTTGAGACATGGCCACAGGAGGGGGCACCTGCTGTTGTGGTTTTTCTAATGAGGATCAGATAGCTGGGTGAGGTATAGGGGCTGCTTTGGTAAGACTGCAGGAGTGATCAGCAGGCCAGATGATCACAGAGTACCTTCTGGGTGAGCAAATGAGTATTAGGAGGTAGGATGGTGGGTGTCTTGTGTAGGGAGCTAGGGGGATGAGTAATCAGCCACTGAGAGAGGTTGAAGAGATGGTTGGGAGAGTAGCTGTGGATGATGTTGAGTGCTGACACTTAAGATAGGCCAAGAAAGATTTTAAGGCTTGCCTGGGAGCAAGACTCCCATGGTGCTTTGCAGTTTAGATAAAGATATCTAACAAAGAATGGAATTTTACTGAGCAGTACCCCTCCGCTTATTTTGACTGCTGTTTTTAAATTCTATTCTTACAATGTGCTGCAAGCTATATAACGGATGAAATAACCCAAAATTATCCATAAGAGGTTATATGCGTTGTCTGGACACCAGGTGATGAGACAGTTGGAAAATTGCAAGGGAGCAGGGAACTTTGGAAATAAGGTAAGGAGATATATCTACCAGAGAGCGGAATTTGGTAAAGACCAGAATGACACGCAATAAGTGTAACATGGATATGATGGCTCCTAAATTATAGATTGTAAAATTGTTGCCAGACTGGATGCCAGCTGTTAGCAACTTCAGGGAAGGTCTTCCACAGCTATTGGTAATCATCTGTCTCCCTGTGCATATGTATTGTCTTTGTTAACTGTTTGATTCATACATTCATACAAAGCTGACATAGCAGAGGTCTGTTGTTATTAAAGTAATCTGAACTGGAGAGATACCTCTCACACAATATATAATCAGTGTTAAAATTCATACCAAAAATTGGTTACTGGTTATTGGCAAACTATTGATTATCAGCATGAGTATATTTGAGTTCCTTGAGCACAAATTGAAATTAAAGGAGAAAGACATCTTAATGCTAGCTGACAATGTCATTTCAAAGGCAAGCTGGAGTGAGGCCAAACACTCCCAGGGACTTCTGGAAAGTTTGGGTCTGGATCTGAATTTTATGCATCATGGGATATACATCAATCCCAGGGCTCCTGACACCCCAGAACATGGATGAAGGAGGGGTTCCACAGTAAAGGAAAAGATTTGGTCTGATTGCCTGCCTAGTGACTCTGGTGTAAACCAGAAGTGACTGCACTGGACCCAGTGGAGATAGACAGATGTAAAACCTGTGGGAGGAAGACTGGGGTTCATTTTCTTTAGGGACAATTCTGCTCACATGATAAGTATCTTCTCAGAGGGGTAGCTCTGTTAGCTGTAGTTTCACACACAAAAACAAGTAGTCCTAGAGCACCTTAAAGACTAACCATTTTATTTATTAGGTAATGAGCTTTTGTGGGTAAGACCCACTGTATCAGATTTGGAGCATAAATAATCCAGGATTTATATGAGGGGAGGGAGGTGGGGGAGAAGTAGAAGGGGAATAAAAGAGGGAGGGGGGAGTCACCTGTCATTAATAGGACCTGTGGAAGAAGTAAGTTAAGTGGGACAGGGGCCATTCCTGCAAGGTGAGGAAATTATCGTTGTAATGCGTAAGATAATTGAGATCTCTGTGAAGACCCAGGTTAAATGTGTCAAACTTGCAAATGAATTCCAATTCAGATGTCCCCCTTTATAATCTATCAGTAAAAATCCTTTTGTAAGAGGAGCACCACTTTAAGGTCCATTATTGAGTATCCTGGGAGGCTAAACGTTCCCCTAAATATTTCTGTGTATTCCAAACCAGGTATTTTCTATCCTTTCCCCTCGTTTGCGTGGGATTTTCTTTATGACAAGGCACCTCCTGAGAGAACAGAACAGCTTTGTTCTCTTTTGTCATTGCATACGTTTTGTGTGCACATGTCAAAAGGCAGCAAACAGAACATCACACTGAACAAGTTGTGCTGCATAATAAATGACGCTTGGGTGTACTCCCTGCCTGATTGCTACATCCCACTAGAAACTAAGTGAAGAGTCAGAACAGCGCCAATGTTTGTTACCATAGCGCCCTCTAGTGGCTTGCCTACAGAAGACATGAACCCTATCCCAGCTACAGTAAACCCTCGCTTTAACAGCCTCCGGAAATAATGGACAGTCTCCAACAGCCCCTGTCCCCATAAATAAATGCCAATGACTCACCAGAGCCGGTGGAGCTGCTGCCGCCACCAGGGCCACCTCAGTGGCAGGGGCCATGGGGACCAGAGGAGCTGCAGCGCTGAGGAGAGCCATGGGAGGTGGAAGGAGCCAGGCCATTGTGCAGTTCCTCTCCCAGTAATTGGGAGAGGGAGATGGAGGAGCGAGGGGAAGAATGGGGCAGGAGGGGGGAAGAGAAGAGGAAGGGCAGAGGACGGGAGTGAGTGATGGGCTGGGAAGGTCAATGCATCATCATACACTATAACCATTCGGATATCACGGACTTCCAGCATTAACGGACACCCCTTTCCCCCATTTGTCCATTAAATTGAGGGTTTCCTGTACTGACGGCAAAGTGCAGGAGGGCTGGATGCCACAGATACATTGTCTAGCCGATGACCACAAAGTCTAATGTAAGTTGTCACCGTATCATTACAGCTCCAAAGCTGGGTCACTGCAGAGAGATGACCCTGAGCCTATTCCTGAAGCAAGATCAGGAGTAGCGTCCTTCTGGTGGGAAGACAGTGGGCAGCATCCTGCCCTGCAAGTCCATCCTGACCCCTTATCCCTGTATAACGCTGATGGATGAGTCATCCTACAGATGAGAAGCTGAGGACAAATGGGATACAGGTATTGTGGGCCTGCTCATCTTATTTACACTACTGTGAATTATAATACCATCCAGGCAGGAAGCTGTTATAAACCAGACTCTGCACCATATCTCTGGCTGTCAACTTCTGATCTCCCGTAACTTACGCTGGTTTTATGCAGAGGCACAACTCTTACTGCTGTCCCAGAAAACGAGCTGCTGGCCCCCATCACAATCATCTCTAAATAGGGCCTGCAGCTCAGTCATTTGCCCAGCTGAGGTCAGGTCCCTCTTGTCTGTGACATTACAAAGGAGGGGGTAATGAAGTCATGCATAAAAGGAGTCTCACTTGAGATGGGGATAAACAGCAGGATTTGAAGCCCTCTCAGGAAAAATGAGTGGCCTAGTGCTTGTAGTAATGTCTGAGGTAGGCTGGATGGAGATCTGGTTTACTGATGAGCTCAGGGCTGACATACAGTGTTCCCTCATGATACCTCTTTGTGTACTGGCAGAAATAGATGCCATGACCTTACAGGTCCAAGTGTCACAGACCAAATTCTCTTCTCACACTGAAAAAATGTCATGGTTTTCATATTTCTGATCCTGTCTAGTGATGGTCAAACGGGTCACTGCAAGTAATTTAATCACTGAACTGAGCTGTTTTTAGTGCCTTGCCTTTGAACACATTTGGGTTATCACTAATTTGTTCTTCTTTCCAAATCAGTGATCCCTTTGTGCAAATTCCCATTCGCAAGTTATTC
This sequence comes from Carettochelys insculpta, assembly GCF_033958435.1. NCBI lineage: Eukaryota > Metazoa > Chordata > Testudines > Carettochelyidae > Carettochelys > Carettochelys insculpta. The sequence continues at coordinate 226,004,690 of NC_134137.1, forward strand.
ACTGTTTGTGACATGTGCCAGTCACCTAAATCACATGGCATTGTTTCTTCCTCCCTTATTGGATGGCTGAACATTATAAGCTGGAGGAGGGAAATCCAAGAGACTCCAAGATAGCCGTGAACACTTCTGGTATCAGCACTGGTGGGCTGTCCTCTTGAAGTTTTCAAATTAGAAAATTATATCTTTGCAGAAAACCAGACAAGAAGGGGATTGCAAATAGGGCTGACACTCACTTGTGGTGAACATTTTCAAAAACATTTTGGAAATAGTTGCCAGGTTCTGATCTTATCTGTGCTTACATCCAGGAGGAATTCCACCAAGACATCTGCAGCCAGTTCCCCATCAAATTCAATCACCCGCTCCTCCTTAAAGATATAGACACTTCCTTCTTCATCCAAACCTAGAAGTAGTGAAAAAAGAAACACACAGCATGTTCAGTATGCTACAGAAAGGGTTAATGGTGCAATCTGGGAAAATAAGATTAGCAGCCCAGCAGAGTATGCCCACTTGCCAGTGAAAGTTCCTCATGGGAAACTAAACTGATCTACCTGCTGAGAGATACCACAACTGGAAACAAGCCAGATGGGGAACTCTGGATCATTTTTCTCTCAGGCATGGAGAATGTTCAGTTTCTGACTCAGACATGAGTTTCATGACGCGAGCCTCTTTCCCTTTCAAGGGCAAGATTTTTGCTAAGCAAATAACAAAAATAAAAAATTGCGGGTTCTAAGAGGCATCCCAAGAGTAAACACCCCAGAACTGTCAGAAAATTGATTTGGATTCAGAGCCATGATCTGGATTTCCTGGTTGTGGTTGGCTCTCTACAGATGGCTGAGCCAAGTCTATATAAAATAAGAGCTAGCCAATGAGCCAAGGTGAGTCTCAGGCTCTCTAAAGCTCACCTAGGTCTAGCATATGTTCATGTGGCACCAAGTACAGGTTGAACCTCTCTAGGCCGGCACTCTCTCATCCAGCAACATCTATAATCCGGTAAGATTTTACTTAGCCGGGCGACCACTTATCATGGGTGTGGCCAAGTTTCCTGTGATCCCATGAAGTTTGTTTCCAGCCACCAGCCCTGGCTCTCAGTGTTCTGTGCTGGTATTTAGCTCTAATTTACCCCTCAGTGTCTAAGAGCCCAGTAAGCAGTGGGATTGCTGGCAACGTTCGAGGAGACAGTACTGACCTCCTGTGGTGTGGCAAATTCTCTCGTTTGGCATCAGTCAGGTCCCAAGGGTGCTGGATTAGAGAGGTTCACCCTGTATACAGCTAGATCCCAAAGTGCTTCACAGACTGTAGATAAAGATAGCCACTTCTGAGGCAGAACACAGCAACCTCACACCTCTATAGGAGGCCATCAGTTCTAATCCATTTTAGGTGAGGACAGTGCTTAATGGAGCAGGAGCAAGACCTTTTAGAGGGGGATCATGACCAGTGTTCCTTCTGTTTTTCTCCATCGAGGGGGGGCGGAATACATGCTGCTATGTGTGGGTTGCACCACCAGTAGAAACACACACTGTGGGCGCTCTGCTAATCAGCTGGGCAGCATTTGAGTCTCTCCTGCACGACTCCACTAGTGCTCAGTATAGTGGGAACATTAATCACAGCAAGTCTAGGGGCCCCGGGGGCAGACGAGAACACTAGGGGTGACGAAAGTAGCATGACTCCAGATCTACCATTCACAGTGTAAATATGCTCCAACAACCACAAAGTAATACAATGACTGGCTTCTTGAAAGCCAGTCCCACTCCCTCTCCTCCCCTAATAGCCCCTAACATAGAGGACCACAGAAGTGCTCACTCGTACAGAGCCGTCGGCTCAGGAAGCAGGCTACAGAACGAGGCTATTCTCCTCAGTCCTTCTGGCATTCTACTGAGGCTTGGTCTACACTAGGCAGGTGAGTAACTTGCAATTCTAGTTACAGCAATTGCGTAGCCAGAATCAACTTATCTGCAATCGACTTACCTGGCTGACTTCACAGAGGAAGGTTGAGGGGAGGAAATCTCCCGCAGACCTCTCTTATGCCTTGCAATATCGAGGAGTACAGGGGTCGACTGCTGACCCCAGAGAGTTCAATTTTGCCTGTCTCTACCGGGCGCGCAAAATCAAACTCCAGAAGATCGATTCTGACTGAGTTGATCTTCCACATAGTCCAGCCGTACCCTCAGCTGTGATACATGCAGCCTACTACCAGTGATGACTCCCACCCCAAGCAGGTCTTGGCTCCCTGAAAACTGGGGTGCAGGAAGGAGAGCCCTAGAAAACCACCACCAGGCCCAGAGTAATGGAGAAAAGAGTCTGAAAAGAAAGATTAGGAGAGAGGAAATGGACAGACAATCTAGTCACCCTGTCTGAGCACAGTCATAATGGGGGGGAGGGAATCATCTGGGAAGAGCTTGGGGGGTGCTAGGATACTGGATGGTTTCTTGGGGATTGGTGATGTGCTATGGAAATGTTCAGCTCTATGTCACAGCTTCAAGTCTGACTCAGTGCAGGATAGACTGCATCACCGTGACTTACCACAGCGTGGGGCTGGGTCAGCCATGCCCTGTAACGTGAGGTGCCCCACAATACCGTGCAGATGTATCTCCCACCAGGGCTGCTCACATGCAGGCCACACCCTAAGCATCTGTGTGTAACTGCAGCCTGCCAGTGACCCACTGGCTCTCGCCGGTTGGGTTATACTGCAGGGTGATCCCCCCCCACACACACACACCCAGCCCAGTCCTGCATTTCCCCCGAGAAATGGATGTTCTGTACTGCCCAGCTCTCTCCAGGACAGCACAAATATATTAAGTCAACTATTCCTTTAAAATGGAATTGGACGTTTGCTACCTTATCACCCCTTTCTGATGGCCTGTGAATCTCATGCAGCTACCAGAAATAGCAAGGACTGGCTTCTTTGTTGGCAGTCTCAGCCAGGAAGCAGAAGCAGAAGCAAAAGCAAAAGCAAAAGGAACGCACCATGGATTCTGAACTCCTGTCTTGTCTTGACACCATGAATGATTCCCTTAGAAGGGTGGGGCAGTATGCGTGGGGAAAGCTGTCACCACCGTTCTGTCCTGTGGATAACCATCTGGCTGCCCTCTCCAGGGCTGCTGGGCTGGTGCCTCACCTGTGAGCTCTGTGCACGGCTTCAGACATTCAGATACGACACTTACCCAGCTTTTTGGCAAGCTTTGCATCTTTCTTGGCATCCACAAACCCAAAGCCAATATTTTTCGGTTCCAGGACTTGGGCAGCAAGCTGTAAGTGAATCCAGACACGAGCATAAATTACATGAACAGAGGCCACCCAACTACCCTGAGTGAACCTGCTTCAATACCAAGCTAAAATCCCCTCTGGTCACAGATCCCTGGTTGTGTAACCCACCCAGGACACCATCAAATAAGCACACCCCATACACGATGGGGACCCCCTCCTGGAAGAACTCTTTCCTGAATGCCCCTTTTCTGGCCTTCAAACAGTGCCCCAACCTCACCATCAAAAGCAGGTTCTCCACAGACCAGGATGCACCAACACAGAGTGGCCCCAGACCAGGATTCCCTCTAATTTTTTCCACCCATGGGCAGAATCAATTTTGTTATGTGCACTGAGGCATATACAGGTGTGTACCACCAGTAGAAACACATGATGCCAGCTGAGAGTGTCTGTGGGTGCTCTAATCGGCTGGGCGACAACTGAATCTCTCCTGGGCAGCTGCCCAAGCATGCTGCTTACAGCTAGGTTTCCCAACCTAATGGGTCAGGACCCAAACATGGGTCACAATTACATTTCAAAGGGTTGCCAGCTGGGCTGGGCAGCTCAACAGGTGGCTACTAAGAAGCCATTCATGCTCCTGAATTGGTTCTCACTTCTTAATTGGATTAACAGCCATCAGGCAGGTAAGCTAATCAATCTAATTGAGAACCATTTCATTGGCAAAGCAGAAAACTGTGTACCTGAGGAGCAGCACCCAGCTCAGGTAAGGTAGGGGCCTGAGTTTGGGTGGGAGGGAAGGAGGACGGACGGACGGACGGACGGACGGACGGACGGACGGACGAACGGGCGGGCAGAGCTGATCAGTTCCCTAGCTTCCAGCCTCTGCAGGAGATGGGGTTCCCCCAGACACCAGCAGGGTTCCCGCAGGCCAGCTTCCAGCTGTGGTGGCTGGGGTTCCCCCACAGCCCCATCCGGGGTTCCCGCAGCTGGATCTGCCAGCCAGGGCTCTGCCCCAGCCGGCTTCCAGCCATGGGGGTTGGGGGTCCCCCCCCCGGCCCCAGCTGGCTTCCAGCTGCAGAAGGTCAGGGTCTCCCTCCATCCCTGGCTGGGGTTCCCACGGCAGGCACTGCTGGCCAGAGCTCCATGCCCCAGGCAACTTCCAGCTGCCGGGGTCCCTGTGCCTCCCCTAGCTCCTGGTAGTTTGTGAGTGACTCTGAGCTCCTGAGTGTGACTCCCCTAAGCCCTGAGTTAGACACCCTTACCCCCTGCAGCCCCTAAGTGATCCCAGGCCCTGAGTGCGACTCTCCAGCTCCCTCCCATGCCTAAGTGTGACGCTCCCAGCTCCTGAGTGTGACTTCCCTGGCCCCTGATCATGGGGTTTAAGCAGGGGGAGCAGGTTGGGGATGAGTGTCTTTCCACCACCACAGCTCTGACTAACTATAGTAAATGTAGTGTTGTTATTTTATTACTATATTTCCCCTTTTCTATGAAATAACTATTATGAATATGTAAATATGAGGGGGCACAATTTTATATTCTTGCCTCAGGTGTAAAATTAGCTAGTTATGGCTCTGCCTCATCCCTCCCACCCTATTTTTGAGTTGCCTTGGGCCACCAGGTCTTCCTGAATTGTCAAAGTGGGTCCCTGTCCGGATAAGGTTGGGAACCACTGGCTTACAGGGAACACTGCACCAGACCCTGCCAGAAGAACAGAGGGAAACTCTTCAGACATAGCTCCACTGCTGCCATGGTCAGCACCCTCCATAATCCACATTTCAAGGACCAATGGTCCAGCACTTTTGGAGTAGCTAATCCTGTGCACGAACTGCCCCGATACCCGTTATGGAGGTGAAGTGGGACAATCGTTGTGCTCTCGAAGAACTCACACAGGAAAATGATAAAAAAACAACGCACTCCATCACCTGTAGTTGAGCACTTTTCACTGAGAGACCACTCTGTGCAGCGGCCACTGGTGCGAGGATTGCGGAGGGGGAGGAGGGGCGAAAGCACCGGACTAAACCCCTGCCAGCGCCCTTCCCCCACCCGCTCCTCCCATGCCCCTCCCCAGCCTTCCATGCCCCACTCCGGCCCCCACCCACTGCTTGCATAGCATACAGGGCAGTTTCCCCTCCCCTGGAACAGTGGGCCCTAGGAGTAGCATGAGGTAGGATGCTTGGACGGTTCTCATGCTGTGCCACTCTGGGGGAGGCCCCCGCCTCACTCATCATCGGAAGCGGAGTGGCAGTGACCGTGGGTGCTGGAGAGGGGTGACAGTGGGAGGGAGCATCGCCTATGACTGTGTCTGACCTGTCAGATCTCATCCGCAAGTGAAACTTGCACAATGCCTTCCAAAGATGAACCTGGAAGCTTAAATTCCTAAGTCGGCTAGACACAAAATCATGAAGTGAACAGTCACTGGATTTAGGGCTTATTACAACAACCTGCAGCTCACTAATCCCCTCTTTTGTCCTATAACTACAGGACACTTTGCCTTAAATGACCCTTAGAATATGTGCTAACTACTTATGCTACATAGTCAGTTCAGTCTTGTATTTAACTATAACAATCTAATCACTAATTCCAGACAGGAGGAAGAGCTCTGAGTGGCTGAAACGCTTGTCTGTCTCACCAAGAGAAGTTGGTCCAATAAAAGATATTACCTCACTCACCTTGTCTCTCTCATGAATGCCACAAGGCAGCTAAAAGTCATTGTGACCAACCAGGAGGGCAAGATCATGACAGGTGACCCATATTCTGTTTTCTGGGCAGAACTGATGGGTGTATCATGTCACACGCCAGTTGTTGGCTGAGGTATGCTACCCATAGGTCACAGTGACTGGGTTTCATCCCACTTCCTTACAGAGCTGCGTCAGTTTAAGACAGTCTGTATTGCTAACCACTCCCAGATGCTCAGGTGTGGGGAGAAGGCTCCCAGCCCAAATCACAGACAGTGAAGTAGGAGGCAGAGCTGAAAAAAAAAATCTATTTCCATTGGTATAAAACAATAGCCTCCTGCCTCTAGCACCACGCTTTGGGGAATCCAGTTATTTTTACCCATGGATTTCTATTCGGGATAAGCACAATAACATTTGGAAACTCAGGGGCCAAGTTCACTGCAAAGACAAACTGTGCCCCAGTCTCAAGACACCTCCAGGGAAAACAGAGATGCAGAGAGATTAAATGACTTGCCAATGGCCACACAGTTAGCAGTGTCAGACTAGGGCAGAGTCGGGTGGAAGCCTGAAAAGCAGGCCAAAGCGTTGTCTACTAGGGTAGCCCACACATCGGTCTGAATCTGTCTCTCTTGCTGCTCCACTTGGGTTTTTTCTGTCTCCCACCACTCTCTGTCCCCTTTGTTGCTGTCCTGAATGTACCAGGAGCCCAGGACAGTTCAGAGCAACCATGCTGCAGCAGTTCAGGAGAGATGTGGTGCCGACGGGAGCAGAGAGTCATGATGGCCCCAGATCCAAATCACCCAGTCAGAGCAACCATTTCAGTTGATGACCAAGACCAGCTGGATACCCACAGCAAGGCAAACAAAATCCCAGCACAAAATGCAGGCTTAGCACAGGAAACGGCTCCTAAGCACAGCCTGCTCCACTTCAGGACCACCTCCAAGCCCCACCCAGACCCCAGTGACAAGCCTTTTTGACTGCAGATTGCCCCAGACCTTACCAGTGCTGTAATGACACAAAGAGGTTACAAAGCAGCTGGAAAGCCCTGCCCTGGGAGAACATTTCTGGTGCTTGGGACTCCTTGCTGTTTTGGGCTGCATGCTGGGGGGCACTCCCACATCTCTGCTGTCACAAGGCAACTCACCACCACAAAACCCCATGGCTCTTTTGTTTGCTCGCTAGTATTTGAGGAACAAGAGGACCCCAGGAACAGAGCCACATGGCGTGTAGGAAATGGATGCCCCTATTAGGGCATGGCTGCCTTCCCTGCCTCCAGACGCCACCACAGGACTAGATAGAGAAACAAAACCTCCAGGCAGATTGCGGCATGATTTATGAGTGACGCAGGCCCATTCCAGGGCCCAGCATTGTGGGCACCCTGTGTTCCCCACACCCCGTTGCCAGGCTGGTTTGAATGTCACACAATAGGTCGGAGCCACTGGGCACATGGAAATGCAGCATGCTAACCTCCCTGCTATAAATAGTCTGTGTCTGAACCTAAGGGTGACAGGAAATTAAGGAAGATAAAGGCCAGCTATGGATCCGGAGTCTCTCGTTAAGGATACACAGTTAAGTCGTCATCATTCATTGGCAACAGTTCAGCCCAGTGCCAAAATTTTAGGGCCAAACGAGGGCATTTTATTGGCAGGAGTTGCTAGAAGCTTTGCCTGGGCAATGGCAAATGCATTTAATTGTGACGTGTTAGTTCTCTTTGCCCCTTCCAAAAACACATCCTCCTAAACCTGCACCCCACTTTTTTACTCTTAAGATCTCTTTCCCCACAAAATATATCCTAGATTACCACCTCCTTTTTACAGTCAGACTCCCCCTTGGACTGAAGGACATCCTCTTTCCCTCTTCTCACTCTCTTCGCCATAACAATATGCCCCAGGTCAAGCCCCCTCCCTCACACCCCTGCTTCCATTCCCCCACAAGGATATGCTCCCAGGCCTGCTCCGGTGTCTTCATCCTGCCACCTCCCCTTCGTGGTGTACCTAGACATATAACCATTTTGATTTTATTTCCTCTACCATAAAACTTCCTAAGGCCTGTCATTGGTGGGGGCAGCCACCATTTTGTCAGGCAGGGTAAATGCAGCATGTTACAAAGGAGGCATACACTGGGCTCTCTCTCACAGAGACTTTATTTTTGTTCTTGTTTTCCTTATTTGAAACAGATGGCAGACTGAAAGTTAATGGTTACTCTCTGTATACAGGAAAACTTAAAAGAATTCTGGCATACTGGAATACGCTGTTAGAGCACTTAATTCTTATTTCCCTTATTCTACTTGCAGTAATACTGACCGAGAACATTGATCTCATTAGTTAGGTGTCCCGACTCCTACCCTACTGGTTCAGAACTCTGGTCCATGTAAATCAGCAGTCAGGGTCTGGTAACAGCCACTGCCTAATGATTCAGTGTAAGATTAAACCCTTTTCAGGTACATAGCTAGCCAAGCAGAGGTCCGTGGGGAAGAGGAGAAATCCCTTCCCCCATGCTATGATGGGCTGCCTATCCAGAGAACCCCTTTGGCGGCCACAGGACTGGTGAGTGCTGGAGTATGAGATTCCTGAACAATACCCAGTTATGGTAAGCAGATTGCCACAGTGAGGATGTTTGATAGACCCAATTGGTTTGATAGACCAATGCCAGTTTCCTCAGCTGTGAATCCAGCACTTGGACCCCTTCCTGCCCTGTGACCAGAGAAGATCACTGAGGTAAAATATGGTCAGTCCAAGAAGCACAGACTATGGCTGTTACTGGCCAAACATTCCTTCGTCTCACACTGAGACCTGGGCAGGCGGATGTAAAGGCCTTGAAGTGAGCTCTAGAATGTCTGCCCATCTTTTGAGGTTTAAACACCTGCATATGGGGAGAGGGGTTTGAGAGCGGGTGGGCGACTGAGGGTGTTTGTGTGATGGGCCCGTGAGTAGATGTACATGTATCTGAGCGCTTGGGAATAAGAGCGGGTGGGTGAACAGAGCTGAGGTTTTGCACAGGGCCATGGAGTGGGCAGCCGGGTGAGTGTGTGACTGTGAGTGTGGATGGTTAGCGGTAAGCATATGTAGAAAAATATCAGGGGGAGGATCAGAGTCTCTGTGGTGGGACGGTGAGTGTGTAGGTGCGAGACAGAGAGAGAGTGTGCATAGGTATATGTTCGGAGTTTGTAAGGGAGAAGGAACAGGGTATAGCTGGAAGTGTGTATGTGTGATAGGAATTGTGTGTCTGTGTAGGTAGGTGTTTCTGTGAGTGTACGTGTGGTGTGTGTGTGTGAATGTAGTTTTGGAATTTGCTGGTCTCTCTGTGGGTATGTGTGGCTGGAGGTGTATCTGGGAGGGTGTGTATGTGTGTGCCAGCGTGAGCCCTGGGCAGAGAGCTGTGCTTGCAAGCAGATGGCCCTGCTGGGACAGTCGTACTGAGATAATGCCAGGCATGCCGTACAGCGTGTGCCCACGGGCGCCATGCCAGAGTCCAGCGCTGGGGAATCTCTCTGTAAGGCCAGCTGCACAGGAACTGACCAGCATGACTGCCCTTGCCCTGACCCCTGCTGGGTAGAGGAGCCTGATGCATTGTCTAGGTAAGGACTTATCTGTGCCACGGCATTTGATCCACCATCAAATATCAGAGCACGGAGAATGCCAGAGACACAGCACATTGGCTGGCTGCCTCAGCCTCATACAGTATCTGGCATTCATGTATCCACTTACAGTATTTTCTGATTCCAGTGGGATTTGAACACAGATAACGTTTCTGACCTCAGCAATCCTGTCAGCTCAGGATGGGTGGGAGGGAGTGGGCTGTCATTCATGAACATACCACCTCCTCTCCACCTTTAGAATCAAATCCCTGGAAGACTTGGCCCACCCCAGCCCTTCTCATGGTGTCTGCTTCAACCGCACAAAATTTGGCTTCAACAGCTGCACGGGCAGGGAGAGGCGAAAGCCTGGCTTGGAAAAACTGGACCTACCTGGTCGTGCTAGATGGACCCGAGGTGCAGCAGGAGTTCAAGGCAAGCGGGGGTGGATTTGAGTATGAGCAAAGCAAGGGGACTCTCCATGCTCCATGTTGCATTCTCATTTGGCAACGCACAGTCCATCTCTCTCCTATCTGTACTGTGCCTACATAACTTGTCCTTCCTCATAGGATCTAGGTGCTGTGCACAGCATTCAGTATAGCAGCTTTGTGTTTAAGTAGGCTCTCCTTGTCCCACTATTACAGCCGTCCCTTAAATGGGGTGATCCTGTTGTTTATTTCTATGTCTTGCTACTCTCACTGTCATCGTGGGGGGGCCTTCTCTGGGGGTGGCAAAATTTAGACGTACCCTGATTTACAGTCATGGGGAGTTCCAAGCCCAAGAACTTGTTCTGCCAGTCAAGAGTCCCTGCCTCCTCTCTGTCAGGTAGAACAGCCCTCTGGTTCCCAGAAGCTATGGTAGGCTGTGAACAAAGAGGTGATCTCTGAGTTAGTTAGGGTCCAGCCCATTCAGGGTGTCCAGGCAAGGGATGTCTGGGGATCAAGGGATCTGGGATAATGGACTAAGGGAAGATCACAGAAGGTGTTTTTTAGGTAACTGTTGTTATCCGAGTGTCCAAGAGCACCCAGGAGTCCAAGGCAATCCCAGCATGTCATCTCATATTCTGCGGAACTTAAGAGTCATAGCTTCTTCCACTTATTTAAATCATGTTGTGTTCCTATTAGCATCGCCTCCATCTACCCTGGGGCTTGTGTGGACCAGCTCCAGCTTCCTGCAGCCTTTGGGACAACAAGGAGACAGCATTGTGTGCATTGTATGCAAAAGAGCCACAGAGAAGGGTTTTCCCATCACGTGAAGGCAATGAAGCTCATGGAGCCTCACAAACTGCGTAAGAGGCTGGCAGAGATGGTGAGTAAAGCAGCTGACAAGCCAAAGACAGTGGGGATTGAACTAATGAGGAAGGATGTTGCTCATCATGGGCCTTCAGCATGTGTTGGAGAGGAACTAGTAGAGTCGGCCCAAAGAAATTCCTTCCACACACGTAGGCAAGTCAGAACGTCTTGGTTGATGATGTCAAAGGTCACTGAATTCTTTCCCAGTGTTTGCCTGGTGGGTTTGTCCATGTGCTCTGGGTCTAACTGATCATCAGATGTGGGGCCAGGAAGGTTATTTCCTCTGGAACCAAAAGTGGATTTTTCACCTTCATCTGCAGCACGGTGTCACTTGCAGGTTTAAACTGAACTAAATGGTGAATTCTCTGTAGCTTAAAGTCTTTCACCCATGATCGGAGGACTTCATTGACTCAGCCAAAGGTTGTGTGTCTGTCACAGGAGAGAGTGGGCGAGGTCCTGTCACTTGCAGCGTGCAGGAGGTCAAACTAGGGCAGTGTTGGGCACCCTGTGGCTCATTGGGATTCCATGTGCAGCTCATGAAATCCCTCTTGGCCACCTTCTCCAATGCCTCTCATGCACTGGGGCCCTGCACATACCTCCTCTTTCTCTTCCCTCCCAGCACTTCCAGAGTGCCATGAATCAGCTGATTTGTGGTGTTCCAGCTCTGAGAGGGAGAAGGAGGAGCAGGGATGGGGCAATTCATGGTGCTCCAGAAATATGAGCATGGGAGGGAGAGGAGTAGGGACACGAGGTGCTTGGGACAGGAGGCAGGAAAAAAGCTGGGCAGGGACTTGATATGGTAAAGTAAGTGTAACTGTTTGTTTTATTATCTGAAGCTGATAACAGTTCTATTAATACATGACTGATTAAAGCATTTCTACTTGTTTTCAAATATTCAGCATGACTTGCATTAAAATATTTAATCTTATTCTTGGGGTCATGGTTAGTGCACGTGACTACTTTCAATCTTGTGTCCCACTGAGGTGAAGGAAGGCCAATCTCTAGCTCTCGACACCTATCACTGGACAAGATGATCGTGAAGGTGTCTTCTGACTTTAAAGTCTGTGAGTCACTGACAGCTGGAATACCAGCAGCATGAAACTCTGTCTCCAGGAAGGACATTTCCCTCCCAGAGCTGTTGGCACCTAAAGGAGAGCTCTCCATACTGACGTAGTCTAAGGCCCGGTCTCCACTAGATCTTAAAGTTGGTTGTAGATACTCAATTCCAGCTATGACAATTGCGTAGCTGGAATCAATTTATCTACGATCAACTTATCTGACTTATTAACTTATCTTATCACAGAGGGAGGTTGGCAGAAGAAACTCTCCCACTGACCTCCCTTTAATCTTCATGAGAATGAGGAGTACAGGGGGCGACTGTCAACTCCTGATAGTTCGATTTTGTGTTTCCCCACGAGTGCAAAATCAAACCCCAAAAGATTGACCCATACCAGGTCACTCTTCCGGGTAGTGAAGACAAACCTTTAGGCTTTGGAGCTGGCACCTTTTGGGTGATTAATAAGGCCCTTGAGGCTGTTTCCAAAATCACTGGACACATAGGAGCAAAAGTGACATTGGATAGACTAGAGGAGGAGCAGCGAGATGTGTCCTGTCTGGGCAGCCTGTAAGGAAGGCAGTTCCTGAAATCGGCAGCAGACCCCTGTCTTGTCACTTCGCAGAGTAGGGTGATTATACTTCTGATCTGATGAAAATACTGCGCATGCTGAGGCTTGTATTTGATGCCAGTTTTTTCCCTCAGATGGCCAAGAATCCTGGGGAGCAGGGGTCCAGCCCTGGGGAAATCTCAGGTTTGTCTGCTTCCCATTGTAGGGTGGGAGCTTGTTTTGTGGCCTCAGTTCCCTTGACTTCACTTGGCAGGGCCCCAATGACTGTAATGCTAGCATTTCTCAGCCCTGCCCCCACTACCCAATTGGCAGGGATGGGGAGGACCAATGAATTTGTCTCTCTAAGAGAGAGCAAAGGAGTGGACATCTACTCAAGTGGGGCTAAGAAAGGCCAGATGGGCCAATTAGCCTGCAAGCTGGGAGATGGAGGGCCCAGAGGAAGGCTCTTATTAGTCTAGATAAGCTCACTTTTGTGGGGAGGGAGTTGAGGGGAGGGAGAAGCTGCAGAGAAATGTCTGGGGTCGCTCCCCAGGGAGGAGGGAGTTGTGAGGCTGGCAAGTACAGAGAAGGGTGGAGAGCCAGCAGGTGAGGAAACCCTCTGGGAAAAGGGAACAGACCTTGGCTTCTGATAGCGGCTCCCTGAGCTGGAAGCTGGAGTACAGGGCTTGGGTTCTCCAGCCAGCTGCTTAAGGATTTGGCCCTGTCGGGCAGTGAATGGAAAGACTGACTAGGGCTATGTCTCCACTCCGAGATACATTCGATTTTTAATAAATTTGATCTTTTAACCCCCTTCTTATGAATTCGAATTTGTGTCCACAAACCTTCTAGAAATTGGACCCATCATTTTTCCTTGTTGAGTTTCTGCATCCCCATTGCCCTGTGCAAGTTTGACAGCGTGAGCAATGCATTGTAGGTACCGATCCCACGGTGCCTTAGCCCCAGTTACTTGTGGGTGTTTCATGTTAGAATCCCAGGCTGCAAAGCACTGCCCCAGAATTCAGAGGTCCCAGTAACAGAATTTATCCCTCCCCCCAAACCCACCTGTGTTCCCTGTGACGTGCATCCTCTGCAGACGTTGGCATAGTGGTGGGCATCTGTGCTACCAGCCCTGTCCACCCCCCTCCCGGTTCCATCAGCTGCGTGTCTGGACCCTTATATTTGCAGGCCTGGGCGCTGCAGAATCCTAATTCTAATTCAATCAAAAATTCGCGTCCTTCCTGTGACCTTCTTCCTGCTCACCTGGATTCAGAGCAGCGGAGAACGAAGCGGCCATACATGGAGGGTCACCGGGTAGCTTTGTGGGATACATACAGGACACTTCTGGAGGCCAATCAATTGGAATTAAAGACATGGTGCTTCCCCACTAGCCTTTATTCGAAATGTTAAATTCAAAATCGATTCTATACCCATCCCATAATACCGACATTTTGTTATCTGTACAGGGCTCACTCCTTCGAGCTAATGGTACTTAGTGTCTTAATGTCGAGCTAACGCCTTTAAATTCAATTTTATCTTGTGGTGTGGCTGCAGCCTAAGTCGACTGGTAAGAAAAGACTTGGGCACCCCCAAAGGGGCAAGTGAGCACAGTGACCTGGCAGAAGGGCCAAGTCATGAAGAAGGAGATCCAGAGCTGCCGTGAGAGAGAGCAGCAGCAGAGCATGCGGTGAGCACAAAGGGACCCCAGTTCCCCCAGGCGGTGAGGAGTGGGAGGCTCCGCTAGGCCTGGACTGAACCCTGTGAGAGGGAGTTGGCATTGATGGCTTCCCTGGTAAGCAAGCAGAGCCTCTTGTCCAGTCTCCATAGCCAGCAGAGCAAGAGACTGGGAAGGCAGGAGGGGGAAGTAAGAGACAGCCCCCCAGGGCGCTGTGTTATCTCTTCACGGTTCCCCTGGTATCCCTGCCCTTCCCAGAGTCTCTTGTAAGCTACAGCATATACCAGCAGTCAGGACCTGGTGGCCATTTAGGGTTGCAAATGCTCGGAAGTTTTGTTTGGAGCAGTGGCCTGAGATCTGGCTGTTTTAGTCTATGTTTCTAGTCCCCAGGCAGCCACTCTCTACCCTGCCCCGGCACCTTTAGCACTAGGGTGAGGGGGCCAGCCTGAGCATGAGAAGGAGCCAGAGTTTACCAGTGTACATTGCCAAAGAGCCACAGTAATACGTCAGCAGCCCCCATCAGCGCCCACCTACTGATCAGCCAATCAGCACTCCCCTCCCACTCCCTGTGCCTCCTCCCCACTGCGATCAGCTGTTTCGCAGCGTGCAGGAGGTTCTAGAGAAGGCGGGAGGGGAGAGAATGTGGCAGGCTCAGAGGTAAGGGCAGGAAGGGGCAGGACTTGGGGAACTGCAGAATCATAGAACTGGGAAGAGCCACAAGAGGTCATCAAGTCCCGTTCCTTGCGCTCATGACAAGACCAAGCACCACCTAGACCTACCCTGGCGTCCAACCAGTTCTGAAGCAGTGACCGCTAGAGTGGCTCCTGCTGTAGAGAACTAACTGCCTTATTCTGAAAATATATTTATTGTTCAGGTCAACTAGCCACACTCAGCCAGCCAAACAGCCACATGTGGCTAGTGCAGGGGTCAGCAACCTGCAGCTTCACAGCCAAATGCGGCTCTTTAAGGAGTCACTTGTGACTCCAGGTCCTGCCACCACTGACTCCTCTAGCAGCTCTTTTCCACCTGCAGCAATAGCTGGGCTCTGGTGCCCAGTTGTCTCTCTATTGCATTTGTCTTTATAGCTGGTGTAGTGGCACTCTGGGGCTCTTGAGAAGTTGTACATCAGAAAGCCCCCTGGGCTTCTAAAATCTGAGTCTGGGAGTGTTGCCAGGCAGCGAACATCTGGGGTGGGGCCCAGCTGAGTGGTTCCTGGGGGTCAGACCCTCAGGCACCAGTACCAGAGAGGAGCCTCTAACCACCCAGTCCCTTTTCCCAGCTAGAATCAAATGCACAGGCCACTTCATGCTGAGGCTCCCCTCCAGATGGCTGCAGCCCCTCAAATCAGAAAGCAGCCTTGAAAGACAGAAGGCCCACACTAATCACTGTCGGCAGAGCCCTTTCCCTGGCTGTCGTGTCCCCCCGCCCCACCCACCCACACACACACACACACGCAGGCCAATGGATTTTTCTGCTAGTGATCCCCCCGCCAGGCAGCACTGTGGCATTAATGACTCACACTGGAGTATCTCTGCCCCGTGGAAACTTGATACACTCTTCGGATGCCTCACAAAAGGTTGAACGTTGTTCCATTTGTATTTTTATCTGAAGTGGGCATTCCTAATTTGAAGTGAGCTCTCAGGCAAGGCACGGGTTTCCAGCCATGAGGTGAAAGGACCCCGACTGGGGTCCAATCCTGTCTCAGGATGATTCCCACAGAGTGTATCTAAGCTCTCTGGCACATCATTTCACTGCTGCCCACCAGCTTCACCGGGAAGTTTTTCTGACTAAGCCTGGCACTGAACATCCCTGTGGAGTTGGTTGTGCCATTTATCCCTGCTGGTCTGCCTGTCTAGTTGTAGTATATGAAGCCATCAAATACTGCAGAACACACAATGCACTTGGTCACTGCAGCTCACTTCACTCTGTTCTCCAGGCTTGGCTAGTTCTGAGCTTCCACAAACCTCTGATACCCACTGCCCATGCAGGGTGTAAATTCCTGTCTGTCTTTAACCTGCGCATCCCACTAATGAAATTCATAGGATCAAAAAGGCTGAGTCTTTTCCACTGTCCCAAGCCCACATCTCATGAGAACAGCTGGTGAGATTTCAGTGCCATCCAACCCAAACACCAACTCTTGTCCCATATGGGACTTAACCCTGACCCCGCACGTTAACCCTAATCTAGTGTTGGATGAAAAAAACCTGCCTTTTCATCGCCATTGGTTCTAATGCACTAGGAGAGAGCTAGCTAGCTCATGGGAGCTGACTTCCCCCCGCCTCCCTCAGCATATCATCTAGAGCAGGGGCGGCCAACCAGTTAGAGATGAAGAGCCAAAATACCTGTAGATAGAGGGCAAAGAGCCACATATTATATATTTATTTTATCTATCTAATATAGATCTAGATAGATGGATAAATAAAAATAAATATATAACACATGGTTCAACCCCCACCCCGAGAGCTAGGCACCCCCAGCCTCCCTGCTCTAATGCAACGCCTGAAACTTAATGGAGCTGCTTCAGCTGCCACCCGCTTTTCCCTCCAGATGCTAAGGCACAGGTGCAGAGCAGCAGTAAGCAGTCTGGGTGGACAGTGTCAAGCAGGAGCTGCATTTCATTGATCAAAGAGCCTCATGTGGCTTGAGAGCCGTGAGTTGGCCACCCCTCATCTAGAGCATTTCAGAACTGGACAAGTAAGTTATGGTGTCAAAGTTGTTCTAAGCAGCCCATGTTGAGTGTAGTTGAGGGCAGAAGACCAGTGTGCTGCTAGACCTATTCTGGAATGGGAAGCACCATGTTCCTCTTCTATTAACCTAAATAAGATTAGTTTGTGCTAGGGCAACGCTTCATGAAACTTCAGCCAGCGAGTGCCGCTGCTGTGATGCTTAATGTGGTCAGACCAGATCAGACTCTTTTACACATGTGCACACGGTGCTAGGAACAAAGCAGGGGAGTAGGAATGAAGGACTTGCCTAAATGCAAGCTGCTTGGTCAATATTTTGTTAAAGCCTTCCATTTTAGAAGCAAAGCCGCTAATCCCCCAGATGATGGTGATCATCCTCCTCCTCCTCCTCCTCCTCCTCATCATCATCCTCGTTTGTTTATTCCTAGGGATGGGTGCTGGCCCATGGGAAGGTAGAATGATTCAGTTTACAATGTTTGCTGTAGGGATGGGGCTAGAAACAGGCACCTCAGCAGGAAAGGGACTGTGAACAGACAGAAGAGAAGGCAATGGAGAAGGAGAAACAGGAGGAGGTGAGGCTGGGCTCCCAGAGAGAAGGAGGGGAAAGGGAGTGTGCTGAGGGGAAAGGGACAGGAGAGGGGATGTTTCTCCCCTCAGCTTCACCGTACTGCTCCTCTTCTTTCCTGTACTTTGCCTATTGAGGCCAGACCTTCAGTAGGGGACAAAACGAATGGAAGAGACACAACTCCAGCTATCGGATGAAGTGAGTCTGTGCTCACGAAAGCTCATGCTCAAAACTTTTCTGTTAGTCTATAAGGTGCCACAGGACCCTTCGTTGCTGTTACAACTCCAGCTATGCGGATTGTGTGGCCGGACTCGATGTACCTTGCGTTGATTTTCTGCGCCACCCCCACAGCGGGAGGACAACGGGACAAACTCCCCCACAAACTTCCCTGACTCCTCGCAACCACGGTGGCAGCCTGAGTGTTTGATTTCATGCAGCCATACTAGGCAGGTTCACTCAAACTCCAGCAGCCCAACCACCAGCATGTCGGCTTAGCGGTAAGTACAGACAAGCCCTTAGACCGAGACCTCTTCAGGGAACTTTTTTGCTGACTTATCTGGGAAGCGCCTCATGTAACCCAGTGATCAGTGTGTGTTGTGGCCCCAGTCCACAGAAGACACATGTCTGGTCCAGCCATAACCCCAGAGCCCTGCTCTTCTGCTCTGTTTGTAGACACTAATATTCATAGCGCTGAAGGTCTTGGGTGCAATTAGCCAAGGTGGCAGCTGTTACAAAAGGCTGCTGTGGGCGCTGTGCAATAACAACAATAGTACAGTGGGTGGGGAAGGGTAGAGCGAGAGAGAAGAGCCATTTAGCCAGGGCTTAGAAAAACCAGGCACACAGCCGTCCCATCACCACTCCGGTGCCTTTTGCAACAACCCCTGCCAGCCCCTAGTGGCACATTTGGCCAAGCAGAGACAGTGGCACAAAGGCAGAAATGAAGCTGCCTCAGGCAGGGAGAAGAGCCCCAGTTCTGGTTGCTGCTTCCCTGCCAGGTGCCACATCTGAGGCCACTGCCCTTGGGGGAGCTGGCTACAGGGGAGTTGTCAGGCAGCAAATGCAGGGGTAGGTCCAAGGCACTGCAAGCTGCCGAGGAGTACCTCCTCCCTGCCTGCACCTGGGAGAAGCAGCGGCTGCCAGAGAACAGGAGCCCTCTCCACTGCAAGCCAGAGGACTCCAGACCCCAGCGCAGGATCCCACACCATTGTGGAATCCTGGTGAGGGAGCCCAGTACGCTCCAGCCTCCAGTACAGGATCTCATGGCTCACCAGTGTGGGAGCCCAAAGAGGCAGTGAGCAATTCCAATGCACCATCATTGTCCGTGATGGTGCTAGTCTTCTTGGCTGTTTGGCTTTCTAAGCTGTGCCCACGGCCATCGTATGGCAGCGTATGAGCTTTGCGTGGACATGGTTTGGATTGTGGGTGGAACTTAGAAAAGTCCCACCCCGAGTTTGCTCTCTGAACTAGGGAGGCTCCAGTATAGGGAGACAGGATGGGTGTGTGCCAGTTGTTTCTAAGCCCTGGCTGAATGGCTTTTTTCTCATGCTCTCCCCACCACACCCCTCTGCCCCTACCTCCAGCTGTTGTTTAACTTCAGGCTGTTGGCCACTTGACCCAGAGACAGTTACCTGCACAAGTTCTACTTCAACAAGTCAAAGGCGCATTTTTCTCACCCCCACCCTGAAAATGAACATGTCAGCCTGGGCATATGTGATCAGACGGTGCCGATGCCTTTGCAGATACACAGAGTGGTGCATTGTGGCTTCCTGGAAAGTGTTTTATGCTCCAGTCTGCTCACTGTGGACACATTGCAGCAAAGTACTTAAACCTGTGATTAAGTTTAACCGGGTGCATACAGGCTTCTCTGGAGCAGGGTCTGTCTCTGCCCACCTTGTAACGCTGTCTTTTTTCCTTCCCAAACGCTTATGTGGCATCACTACATTGCATTAGAAGCTGTTTTCCTGCTTAAGCATACCCCACCGCAGGGAGCACAAGAAAACCATGTCCTCCCCACTGCCCCCAATCAGGAGCTGAGAACTAGCGCTGGTTGAAACAGGGATTTTCCATCTTACAAAACATTTCAGTGTTTTTTTTAAAATCTCAGTAAAAAAAGGAAAGGCCATTTTTTTTTACAGATGGAAATTCTAAGGAAAAATTGTTCAGCGAAGTCCAGAATGCTTCAACCTTTGTTTTTTGTTCAATTCTGTTATGTAAAATCAGCACTGAATACAGATATCATTTGAAATGAAAAATTGAAACTTTCCCTCCTGAAAAGGTCAAAATGGGAAGTGTTGACATTTTCAGAATGCTTTTCTAATGCATTTCCAGATGAAATTTTCCTGAAATCGAGCCAATTTCACATTAAAAAAAATCAGTTTAGTGAAATGGTATTTTCTGAGGGAGATGCTTTTAGACAAAAGTTTCCCAACCAAGCTCTGCTGAATATGTCACGCCAGTATGCTCCTAGCCCCCATCAGCCTGGGGGCTCAGGGAAGCACTCCCTCAGCTCCTGTCTGGTATCCAAACATTCTATGAACAGACAGACAAGGAACTCATGAAAGGGGTCGGTCCGCAGCCTTACAGGCTGATCTCCTATATGCACAGCACACAAAGCAGCAGTATGTTCTGCCCTGTGGATGTGCCACAGCCCTGTTCTACAGGAACTGCCTCTCGGGATGAGGGGAGAGGTGAGTCAGTCAGTTCTCCCGGGCCTCACTACAGGTATTGCTGGCAAGGAGGGGAGACGTGACTGCAGTTTTGTGCTGTGGACACTTGTCCGCTGAGAACTGAAACAAAACCCACCAGCACTCGGGCTAAGAGGCAGATTCTTCAGAGTATGTTTTGAGTGAGTTTTATTTTGGCAGCACGCTGAGTGATTGTTCTTTCCAGCTGTGGTACTTCTATGGCCCCATCATAGCACCTCCTATTCCTTCAAATATTTATCTTCACAAAGCCCCTGTGATGTGCTATTGTATGTATATTTCACGTGGGGAACTGAGGCACTGAGCTTAAGTGACCTGCTCAAGGTCACACTGGAAATCTGAAGCAGATTCAGGAAATGGAGACCACATCTCCTGATTCCAGAGCTAATCATCACCTATCATTGGACCGTCCCTAACCAAAAAAAAAAAAAAAAAGAAAAGAAAAGGTTCTCACATACACATTTAATAAGATGGCCAGTGACAGATTATTATGGACAGACCTTTGGCAGAGACTAACACCTGTAATACGTAATAGACACTTTCTGTCAAGTCTCCATAAATATATATTTAGTAATCAATTGCCATTTATGTAGCACATAATAGCTACCCTATTAAATAGCAATGCAATTATAGCATCAGTGCAGACATCTCAGCTCGAGAGCTACAGCTTTGTTGCCCAGCTGTTAACCCAGATTTGCAGAACTCTACCTTCTCCTTCTCCTGGGGCAAGTAATAGTGTTTTGATGGATGAATAAAACCTCCTTACTTTTTCTGCTACCTTCAGTGTTAAGCTGTACAGGTAGATGCTGAATCTGGATTAACATGCTGTCAGGACAGAGAAGTGGGTATGTTTTCTAGCTTTCAGTTGCCATTCTGTTAGGGCACAACACAGTTAAACTCCAGATCTGGGAAGCAAAGCATACTTGTCCCTTCTTTACTTCTTTCTTTTTTGCAGCTGAGACCCGGAAAGCCACCTCAACAATGGTGGAAAATGAGTATCTAAAATTTCTTTTTTTTCCCCTCCTTGCATTTTGGTGCCTACTCCCCAACATGACCCAGTAGTTTACAGGTGCCTTTATGACCAGGAGTCAATGCTGCAAATCTACCATGTAATTTTTACTTCATTCCCCTTTAGAAAGGATCAGCTAATCAGAGCCTTGCCTTGGTGGGTAATTAATCACATATTCTCCAGTTCAGAAATGGATGGTTTATACTGAAGAAACTAGCATGACACAGAAGGACTCCAAGCAGGTGATTGCATGTCAGGGGAGCACAACGGATTAAGCTTGGCAGGGACTGAGAACTTTTAAACAAAAGGCAGACAAGTATTGTCTTTGTAGAACTAATTAAGGGCTCAGAGAAGCCCCTTTAGCGGGCTAGAAAATTGGGTTCAAGTCCACAATATAAATGGGTGAAATGGCTTGGATAACATACAAAGTGACCTGAATATTTGCCCTGAGTTCAAAGTGGAGCCTCAAATCTTTCCAGAGATTTGGGAAAGGCCAATCATCTTGTTTTCTGTTGCTTATGAAGAAGGAAATTTCTTAGTTAAGAAGAAATGCAGAAGTTCTAACAGCAGCCCTGGAAAACCTATTCTCGTGAAATTTCGAGACCCAAAGGTTTCAGCTGAATTCAGCACCCAAGACTTTGGGGATCAGTCCTACCTGAGTCCTTCCGAGTCCTTTCCCATGACTAGCCTCAGCGCCTTCAAACTGTGCTGCTGCGGGACACCTTGGCTGAAACCGGTGTGCAGCCAGACGCATGCACCAGCACTTACCTCCAGTACCATCTCCATCATCTGGAACTGCTTCTGAGAGACCTTATCAGAACCCACAGGCTCATGGAAGAGCAGGCAGAGCATGTCATATTTCTTCAGGGCCTGCTTGTAGTTCTTCTCATTCAGGTCGAAGACCCGATCCTTCCCATCGTAGGTGGGGAAGTCCAGTCCCTCTTCTGCCCTGCAGCAGAAGAAGAGGTAAAAACCTGCCAGTAGCCAGCAAACTACCTTCATTGGGAGACAGCGTGGGGTGTCTTTTCTTGTATAGCTGAGCATGGCAGGGAACAGAGACAGCAGAAACCAAAGGCTCAGGAGGAAGTTTGAACTGAGTGTGTGTTTCTTCTGCCTTCCTAACAATCAGTGCAGACTCCCCAAAGCCAGTGGGAAGCAGCAGACTTTGCGATCCTGGGCTGAAGACAAAGAGACAGACAGGAGAAGCTGTGAGGCCAAGCCCTGGATACCTTACATAGCTCTGTCCAGCTCCTGTGTCATTAGGAACTCCATTTTTAGGAAGCAGTTGTTTCAGGCTAAAAATAAACCCTGCAATGAATAAAAAGGACAGATATGACACCATTGAGGGACTTGCTGGCACTCTGCATCATCTGAGCGAGGGAGAGGGAGTGGAGGATGTTGAGATTAGGAGCAAGGCAGGCAGGCGTTTTCCAGAGAAAGGGGAATCAAGGCACCATCCACTTTATTAGGAGGTTAAAAATAAAACAGTTGCTGGGACACCAAGGGGTATCTTTCCTTCTTGGCACCGTGGCTCATGCCTAGATATCACAGTAATTAGGGACTGATCAATCAGTCTTAAGGATATAAGTGGGATTAAATGTTTCATGATAGTGATTCTGATTCAAACTTCAAGGACAAATTCTTCTCCTCAGGCTCCAGGGAGTAGAGACAAGGGAGGACTTGGGGAGTTTGCCCCTTCTTCTGAGATATTAAGCAAAGGTCGTTGCTGAGGTTCAGATCAGCCACACACTTGTCCTATTTCAGTTTCTTCTAGTCTCTGCGGAGATTCATGGGCTTTGGTGAAGCTTGGTCCTTACCATCTCCTGGATACCTGTGATCCTGGAAGACTTGGAAACTTACCTTGCCTTTTCAGGTGCCCAGAGTAATTAACATGCATCCAGACCCCCTCCCCACATTACTAAGATGTGACTGATGCATTCTGATGTCAAACGACAAGACTGGCAGGTCTGACTGCTCATGCTTTGTGCCCAGCAGCTGTGAGATATGGGCAGAAGTCAGGGATCCCATCAGGACATTGGACAGAGGCCATATGTCTTTGCTGGTCCTCCTGGGAGGCTGGGGGCCACCAGCTGTTGCTCACACTCCTACACAATGCAGCCGGTGTGGATGAAATCCCTGTCAAGTGATTCCCCTCATTCCTTCATCTTCCTGGCCAGCAGATGAGGCTGGCTGAATGCACCTTCTCCCCAGGGACTTTCAGTTTTGGGGTGCCTCATGTCTCAGTCCTGCAGCCCCTTTTCCATTCCAGCTACATGAAGCCACTGAGACCGACCACATGAGAGGCTGAAGGATGCTGATGCCCCTCTTTTTGTGTCTTGCTGTCCTCTGACCCAGACACCACTGCTGCCAGACTCCCCTGCCCCTCTCCCCAAATATCTGGCAATAATGGGGAGCTGGAATAAAGCCAGCTGGCTGCAGCTCAGCCCAGAGAAGATGGTGGTGATGCTGATCTGCAGGGAGAAATGTTTTAAAGGCTACTGAAATACAGTGAATCGGAGGGGGTCCACAGCCCTGGGGCTTAGCAGATGTCCTTCGGCTTCTCCATTCCTAGATGTTAGTCGATGGCTGGGTAATGAGTGGTTTGTGAGCCTAGCTACATCCAAGTCTTTGACTGCTAGGACTGACAGTCCCTTCACAACGGGCAGCCAAAATGGCTGACGGATGCCTCAGAGATCCACCTGCGTCTTAACTGCTTGTACATACTGTCCCTTCGCAGTGGGCAGCCAGGAAGGCTGACGGGTGCCCCAAAGGTTGGTGCAGAGAGCTTATTCCACCCAAGTCTTTAACTGCTAGGACAGACTGTCCCTTCACAGTGGGCAGCCAGGAAGGCTGACGGGTGCCCCAGGAGTCTGTCCCGTGGAGGTAACACGATTCAGCGCTCAGCTTTTTACTGCACCTTACCACTGACCAGGCTGATATAGCCAAACGGCTAAGGTTCTTTGTTTGTGTTCAGCCAAGTTACAGTAACTGGAAGGAATCAGGCTGAAAGCTTAAATGGTTCTTATTTTATTAAAAGCAGAAATAAGAAATTTTAATGGTTACAAGATTATTGCTCTATCTTCTTAACTATGAGTAGGATGATACATATGGTATACCAATTAGATTACAAATGAAAGTTACACATTTGGGGACAAAATGCCTCAGCCTACAGAGCTCTTACTATTAAATGTGCACAAAATACATTGCAGGTATAATTCTCACCCCTGTGTCCTCAGACTTCGGCGTAGCCAGCGTCTTTCACTCAATCCCTCGGGAGGAAGAGTATGAGGAGGGCATCCCCTGGGTCCTCGGGAGGCAATGATCTTACCCAACCGGCAGGTATAGGTAATTGGAGCTCAGTTAGAGTGGGCTGCCGGACCCTTCTTTCTACCCCTTGGGTCACGTACACTCTTCCTTATCTAAAGGTACCAATTGTACTGGTTCGCCTTTGTGACGCCAGTTCTTACAAGGGAGTTTCAACTTAATTTACACTTGTAAGACAGAGATAACTAAATCATTAAGACAGGACTTTCTTTTTGTATGGGCATGAGATTCCTCTCCTGGGACGATATGTAGGTGTATGAATTATCAGTACCAGCCAAGGGCAGTTTGAGGCCCTATGGTCATCGGCTGGCCTGTTAGCCCTCTTATCTGTGGTCTTCCATCCAGGGTCATGATGAGGCAGCACATCTGTGCTCTGAGGCATTAAAGACTGTGCTTGAGACTAGCACATCTGTGCTCCCAGGCATCTAAACTGTGCTGTTTCCTTTTGTCCTTTGTGCTCTGAGGCACCTAAGAGGGGTAAGATGGAGTAGAGCAGGGGGATTCTGTCTGGCTACATTAGACTCACCAATTCCTTTAGTCATGCAAACAACACTCCTGCCTCTACAGCGGTAGAGGCTGTCAGATACAGTTGTCACTTCAACCATCCACACCTTCATAGCCTTTCAGCTGCTCCACAGTGCTGTGGTCCGTGTGAGGCTACATGTGGAAGCCACCCAGAAGCTCCATCTGATGAGTCACCTCCCTTCTGAGTGACCCAGGATCCTCTCCCTGCCTTAGCTCTGTATTGCCTGTAGGGTGAAATTCAAGCGGTGCCGCTTACCAGAGGCAAAGACCTGGAAGACTGAGGCCCATATTTTCTTAAAAGCCTCCTCACACTCTCCTACATCCCCCCAGAGGACAAAGTGGGCTGGCCACCCCAGGCGCTGTGCTTTTGGGGGCCCCATGGCAGCCACCCCACCCATCCTATGGATGCACAGAGAAGGATTACCGGGGTTGGGGGTGGGGATGGTGTGGACAGGCGGCAGCAGTAGCTGCTGGGGACCACCGCCCCTTAGCCTGCTGAGCACTCTCCATATGGTGCTCCAGTCCACCTCCCAGCCCACCTGAGCTTGGCTTCTCCATGGGCAGCTGGGAGCTTGAGAGAGCAGAATACAAGGTGTTCCTGGACAGGCCTCCATTTCTGAAATAACCTTCCTACTGCAACATGGACAAGCACAACCCTGGCCGTTTTTAGGAGGAGTTGCAAGACTCTTCTAGCTGATGAGCGGACACATGACAATGATCATTCACTGGATGCTTAGGCTGTAAAATTAGAATTTGGATCGTAAGCGCCTCGGAATAGGGAATAGGTCATTTGTCTCCAACAAACTAAATACATTTCTGATGCCATACAAACCCCTGCCAGTAACAGCATGTTTTAAAGCACATGCATAAGCCAGACACCATCGTAAAATGAAACTCATTGGAATTTGTTGCCTTGACTTTTTAAAATCAGGTTTCCAAAGCCTGCTCTTCTTTCTTTGCAGTAGGTCACAGAAGTTAACAGAGTGGGCTCCTTTCTTATTTCTTGAGCTATTTTTAAAGCGGTCACTGCTTAAATATAGACACAACCCCCATTCTTTCATGTTTTTTTTTAACATGAGTTTAGTTCTCGTGAAAGGTACTGATTTATTAGCCCTGGAGGATGAACACCGCAGTTTTATCTTCTGTGTATGTGTATTTAATCCATGCACACATACACACTGGGGTAGCAACAGGGCAAACTTCTCTTTCTAGTGTGCTTCTAGTCTCAGGGAGATTAGCTGTGTTAGTCTGTAGCTTCACAAAACAAAGCAAGCAGTCCTGGCGCACCTTAAAGACCATAAATAAAGCGGGTAGTCTGTAAGGTGCGCCAGGACTGCTTGCTTTGTCTAGTTTGCCTCTGTGGAGGGACCTTCTGTAGCAATGTAATTGTCACTCAGGGTGAAAGTAATTTAAAAATCTTACCCACATGGGGGCCTGGCTCCAGCCAGCCCTTCTGCGCTGCACAGCGCGCATCTCCGCCAGGGCTCCAGCGATTTAAAGAGCCTGCAGCTTTGGCCACTGCTATGGTAGTGGCCATGGCAGACAGCCCACCAGTCCAAGCCCCAGGACAGCTGCACTTTTTGCCCCCTGTCAGGGACCCTGAACCCCACCTGTCGGTGGCCCTGCTGGGAGGGTTGCAGAGTGCTGCAACAGCAGCGGCCTAACAGCGTTCCCTTTCCCCTCCCCGTTAGCGGCCTGGGAGCGGTGGACAAAATGGGCAGTGATGTTAAAGCACTACTGTGGCGGCACTTTAAAGTCATCTGCATAAGGGGCCCGCACTAGCGGCCATGTCTTCGCAGTACACCACACTGGGCCACTTTTGCCTTCGTCATCCGTGGTCCACGTATTCCTTACCCTTTCCCCGGAGTGTGTCAGCTAGGCCGTTGGGCCACTCAGTGCTAATTGTGATGGTTGCTTGTGTGATATTTTTTTAAATGTGCCCACCTGAAGCTCTGGACACCTATCCATGGTGGAGTCAACTGTCTATTTGTGAAGTAGAACTCGCAAGGGGTGACACTCCAGAAGGTTTGGAGGGTCACACAGGCCCTGCTCCTCCCCAAATTCTGAACGATTATCTGAACAATCTGAATCCCAGGAGGCTACAAAGCTGGGATGCAGATGTCAGCCAAACAGACTTTTCCTTGGTATTTTGTAGAGCTGGGCCTGTGCCAAACCCAGGATCCCAACACCCCTGAATTTTTGGGGACATTTGACTGCAGTCTTGAACTCTATAATGAGACAAACCAAAAATCCCACATACAAATATCCCTGAACTTTGGGATGTTCGCAGTCTCCAGCTCGATTTGGTGCTTTGACCTGACCTCTGTTGTTTTAACTCTTCTACTTCCATGCCCAGCTGGAAACAGGACAAAGAAAACCATGCAAGGAGGAAAAAGTTAAACTAACTGGTCTGACCTTCCAAACAGCTTTGTTTCAGGTAAACGGGGTAGCTCAGGCTGTTGGTAAAGCAACAGACAGAAGCAGAAGGCTGGTCTAGTGGCTACATCACTTAATCTGGCTCTGTGATTTCCGTTTGTACAATTGGGATAACAGCACTGCCCTGCCTCCACAAGCCCCCAGACTGTTAAATCTTCAGACACTAGGGAATTGGAAACCATATTACCACCTGGTGCCCAGTGTTCCCTCTAATTTTTTCCATCCCTGTGCAGAATAAATTTTGTTATTTGCCCCTGGGCATGCGTGGCTATGCACCACCAATAGAGACACATGCTGCCAACTGTGGGCATTCTGCATATCCGCTGGGCCGCGCCTGAATCTCTTCCTGGCGGTTGCCCAAGCACTCAGCTTACAGAGAACACTGGGGGGTGCCATCATTTTATACACTACGTTTGAAAATGGAGCATCATCCTTGCCCTGCTAACCATCACAGGAGCTTTGCATTGGAAGACTGTCCGAGGATCCATGTAAAATGAGGGGCTAAATATCATACTTCCCCTATATAAAACTATGGTACGCCCACATCTTGAGTACTGCATGCAGATGTGGTCTCCTCACCTCAAAAAAGATATATTGGCGTTAGAAAAAGTTCAGAAAAGGGCAACTAAAATGATTAAGGGTTTGGAACGGGTCCCATATGAGGAGAGGCTAGAGAGACTGTGACTTTTCATCTAGAAAAGAGGAGACTGAGGGGCGATATGATAGAGGTATATAAAATCACGAATGGTGTGGAGAAAGTGAATACAGAAAAGTTATTTACTTGTTCCCATAATATAAGAACTAGAGGACACCAAATGAAATTAATGGGTAGCAGGTTCAAAACTAATAAAAGAAAATTTTTCTTCACACAGCGCACAGTCAGCCTGTGGAACTCCTTGCCAGAGGACGCTGTGAAGGCCAGGACTCTAAAGCTACATCTACACGTGTATGCTACATTGAAATATTCCATGAGGCCATGATTTCCCTCTGTGTTTCTTCTCTAGTTACGGTGCTGTAGACTGGAGAGAGGCCAGCCTTCCCCTCCCTCCTTCTCCCACCCCTGCAAACACAGGGAAAGAGTGGGCAATACCCACAAGCCGTGTCTCTTCTCAGTGTGTGTGTGATGGGAAGAAGTTTGGAATGTACGTTATCTCAGCTCCCACCCCATCACCACCTCAATGCTGACATTCTCCCCTTTGTTTCCCTGCCTCGGGGGCATTGCCGATGAACTTTCCAGCTATGTCAGATACAAATGGCTCCAACCAATCTGGCTGACTTTTCCCCAGGCTTTGGGATTGAAGGTTCTGCATCAGCTAATCTCTTTGCAAGCCGCTAAGACCTTGCATGTCTTCCAAGACAGGAGTATTCAGAAAATGTGCCTTTTGCCACAAGCTGGCCTCATTACAGGACTCCTGATCATCAAGCAAGGTCACAGTTTGTAATAACTCGGGGAATATTACTATTATTAGCACTGAAGCCCTAGAGAACCATCACGACCTTATGGGAAGCTGAAAAAACCGTTCTCATTTCCAAGGCAATTTTGCAGCTTGAGTCCCCACTGTCTTGTCCCCTCCTTGAATCATTCACAAGCCGAATGTTAATGGCTCCCAGCCTCACCCCTTTGCACTAGCGTCAATGATGACAAGAGCATAGCAGCAGAGAATAGGGCCCACTGGTTCTCCTCTTCCTGTTTTATAGGGCTTGCAATTTTTGCAGCTTCTATCTGGCAATGTGATGGCACTTTGTAACTTTGAATTATTTAAGCTTCACAACATATGCTGGCTCCCATTTACTAGTGGGGACACCGATGCACAGAAAAGGGGTGGGGCCTGCCCAGAGCCACACAAAAATTTTAGCAGGATTGCCAGGAGGAGAAGCCATGTGAATAACTGATTTCTCAGCTCTCTGGCTGAACCGAACCATTTAAACACATGCATTTTAGGCAGATCTGACACTAGACAATTCTAATTTTTTTCAGTGAACAAAGAGGTAGGAAAAAAATCATTCCAGGTCAAACAAACCAAAATGAAATAATCAATAGTTTTTGACTATTTTTAGAAAAAAGCAAATGAGCTGGAAGTTAATTTAGAAGTGCTCAGTAATTCCAAATAAAAAACCTGAACTGTTGCATTTAGAAAATGTTGAAATGAAACTTTGGACGGGTTTTTTTTTCCTGATTTTTTTTTTAACTGAAACAATTTGGCAAATTTAATCCAAATTCTTAAAGTGTTTTAATTGACCTGACTCTGCTTTTTTTTTGTCTAAAAAGTTTTTTTTTTTTTTTTTTTTAAATTCATGCAGCTCTACCCAGAAGCCCTCACTGCCTCTCTCCTGCTCTGTGCATTAGACTTGATATGACATTTACTACACAGGCATCTAATAAGCAATGTTGTCACATTAGAAAGCTTGCTTATCTCCTCAAAGCAAGGAGAGAGAAAGAGAGAGAGAGAGAATGTGGATTCACTGTTTTGATTTGGCCCTGAGGATCTTTTAAAACAGAACTGGATCAAACCCTATGAAATAAGCTGCAGGGAGCAATCTTGCCCTCCCAGAACTGGAGAAGGACTAGATGAATGGGTCATCCCCCTCCCTAGTTTCTATGACCAGTGTTATCTAACGAGCAAGTTCATTTGCAATGAAAACTCCAGGATAAGACACAATGTTCTGAAAATTTCAGGAGTTCTGGAACAATGTGTGCAGTGGGGGTGCTGAGAACCATTGAACCCAACTGTGCACCCTGTATATGATGGAACCCACTTTTGGGCTGGGGCACAGCAATTCCCCTGCACCCTCATTCCTGCAGCCTCCATTCTGATTTCTTTATCTAAATGTGTGGCTTTAACTCAATGGTGGAAATCAGCACAGCCCTTCAGCGGGCGCTCTGCTGAATCACACCAGCTGTGGATCTGGCCCCAGCAGCAGCAACACTGCTGCTTTTCTGCTCTCACAGCCTTTCTCCTCCCAATGCACTGAAGAGTCTAGGCCTGCTTTTGCCATGGTTGCAGCAACCTGGGAACGTGCCAGTGACTGAATGCAGCCGGCATGTTTTGGCAAACACAGCAATATTTTAGGGTGGCCTCCCTTCCTCAGGTAGCATTTCATCCCATTTGGCTAATGATCTGGACAAGCTTAGGAGGCTCCTTCACTTTGAGGGTGAGGGGTTGCGGAGCTGGAGGGGGGAGGTTACAAACAGGCCTTGCTGCTCTTGAGTGTACCTTCTCTGTTACCCTCTCTCCCTCCTTTGCCTGGAATCTCCTCTGCTGTGCCCCTGGCATGACCATTTAGACGCGCGTGAGGTGAGCACCAAATATTGCCTGGCAGAATTCTCCACTCCCTCCGAGCAGTGGTTGTCCTAGGCACTCACTTCTTCGTGTAGGAGGAAATGAGCAAACCCCATACCAAAGCAGTGGAGAATCAGCCAGTAGAGGCCTGAGGCTGGGGAAGGGGTGAACTACAGAGCACAGCTGAGGAGGTGGAATGGAAAGGGTGTTCTAAGCTCATGTGTACTTTCCGCCCATCTTGCTGCAGCTTCTTTGCAGGGTTGGGCCTTCTGCTTGAACGCTGCTCTGTCTTATTCCGGTTGCCAGGAGCTGAAACCACAGCCAGGAATTGGTATGGCTTTAAGGCATCTTAGCCACAGCCTCTTTCCTCTGGTCGCTTTTCCTTATCTTGCGGTACTGGGAGCAATGAGGGCCCATGCAGAACAGCCTGTACAGCAACTCAATGTCACTGCAAAGCCCCCTGTGCACAGGAACGATCCTCTGAGGTGATTAAGCCAGCTATTGAGCCTAGGGTTGCCAGTTTAGGTTGCATGCATTCCTGGAGATTTCATCAACTGGGAGAATCTGTAAGTCCTGGAGACTCCTGGCCAATCCTGGAGGTTTGGCAACCCTCACTGAGCTGGATTGTATGGGAGTGGGGGCGGTGACATAGAGGAAAAACACCGCATCAGTGATCCCAGGCTGGTTTTTTGCTTAGCGAAGTCTTAAAAGAAAAGAAAAGAGGGAAAAATAAACAGAAGAGAGCGAAAGTGTAGCACAAGCTAACGGGAAAACTCATGCTGCGCAGTAATGGGCTCGCTGTGGTAAGCCAGTCAGCAGCTCCTTTTTTGACTGTGAAACTCAGGCCAGGATTGCTGTGTTCCTGAAAGCACAAGCAGTGCTAGTCCGCCTTGCAGACAGAGTGCTAGGAAGACCGCTTAGGATCTGCCTGGGCCCAGCAGCAGTATCCCCTGTAAGCTGAGCACTTGGGCAGCCACCCAGGAGAGATCCAGGTGCCGCCCAGCTGATTACCAGTGCCCCCACAGTGCCCACAGCTGGCAGCTTGTGTTTCTATTGGTGGTGAACATCTGCACATCCCCTGATGCACATAAAATTTATTCTGCATGTGGACAGGAGAAATGAGAGGGAATGCTGTCCAGCAGGCTCCATTCCCTTATTTATTGCAACCCAGTCCTGTATCTTCTCTAGCCCCTCATCACAGATGACTCATGGCAGCACTCGGGAGATGCACCAGTCCCCGTCTCCTGCCAAAGTTATAATTACTGAATAGGATTCCTGTATCTACCCCATCTCTGCACCTTTGGGTGCCCTCTCCTGCAGCTGCAGACACCACTCACAATGTCAGGGGATGCTGCCAGAGACGCTAGGAGGAAAGGGGATATTAAGCTGTAATGTAGATTGGCTTTTCTTTCT
Organism: Carettochelys insculpta; assembly: GCF_033958435.1. NCBI lineage: Eukaryota > Metazoa > Chordata > Testudines > Carettochelyidae > Carettochelys > Carettochelys insculpta. Next base: position 226,036,647 of record NC_134137.1, read on the forward strand.
AATCAGACACCTGTCACTGAACAACACAGTGAGGCTGCAGGCTTTTGGAGCCTTCCATAAAGGGTTCCTAGGTTGGGTCGTATTTATAACACTTGCCTGGGGTGCTCTGTGCCAGCTTGGAGAGGTCAGCTAGCTGCCGGATGAAGAGAAACCATGCCACTCAAAGGACAGAGTGTTCCATTTGCGTGTTACAAGTGGTCTCCCAGCTGTCAGCAGGGCTGCCAATAGCTCACTTGCGTCTGGGGGATACTGAAGAATTGTGAGGGAAGGCCTGGGATGGCAGGCAAGTGAGGTTGTCACTTCTGTGCCCACACACCTCTTTCTAGCTAAACCTTGATTCACGGAGGCTCCAGTTATCAAATCTCTAGCTTATTACCCTGAGGCTAGTTCTCTTCTCTGGAGTTACTCAAAGAATTTCTAAGCAGCTCTCTCTAGGGGGTTAGGATGCTTTGGGCGGGGGGAGTCAGAGAAGTGGGGTGATGGGTTTGGGTCTCATGGCTCAGATGCCTCTCTTCCACAGCATATATCCAGAGTCTCACAGCTTGAGCCTAGCAGTTCCATCTTCCTTTGGAAATAGAAATCTCAGTTGTGTAGAGCGCTCTAAGCTCTGCAGGGTTAACATGGAGTTCCTGTGGAGTTTCTAAAACTTTGCAGGAGTGGGAGCACAGAGGGCTATGAGGCAATTTGCCCTCAAGCATAAATTCTCTCCAGCATGTGTCAGAGAAGAAGGTAGCTTAAGAGTCTCAGATGAGCTGCAATATATAGGTTCTTGGGAACCAATTTGTACTCAGATCTTATTATTAGCAGGAGGAGAACTAGATCATTTTGGTTTGCTAAACATAATTGAGTTCCATCCTCCTTATGTCTGTTTTTTGCTTTCTTTCCCATTTTGGTCTAAGATAAGAAGAAAGATTCCAGGGGAATTAGACCCTTTTGTATTATCTGTAAAATCTGGGACATTTTGAGTAACCTATATTCAGTGCCTGCTCTGCTCTGCAGTGGTGTGTTAGTCTTTTTATACTACATTAGTAAATATTTGTGGACTTACTGAAGGACAAGCAATTGTAAGTTTAATTTTTCAGATGCATTTCAAGAATTTCTGTGTCTAAATGACTGATTTATAGTTCTCTGGGTGGTAGGGAGTTAGCCATTTTAGTCTGTAGCTTCACACAAAAAACCCCCAAAAAACAAGCAGTCCTGTAGCACCTTAAAGACTAATGATGTATTTATTAGATAATGAACTTTCTTGGGTAAGACCCACTTCATCTGATTGATAGGTTTATAGATTTATAGGTGTAATGGGATACGTAGGCATCTAAGGAGTAGATTTTTAAGCACCTCGACCTCTCTTTCTGATCCACTGTTATTTTCGGGGACAATTTAGGTTAAGTACCATCAGCCTGTGTCTGCAAAACAAGCACCTGAAAAACAGAAAGGCTCAGGCCCAGTCAGCAAAGTACTTCATGCTACATTCTAAGGGTGTGCTTCATCCCCATTGGCTTCCATGGGACTTATGCTCACGCCTAAGTGTTTTGGTGAATCAAACCTCAAACTGCACCTGCAATTCTATTCACCTGAGCAATTGCACTTGTAATTGTTTTTGCCTGCAAAATTGTTGGTGGGAAAAGGGAAGCCCAGTTAGTATTTGACTCTGATCAGAGCCTAGATAACCTACACTGTGCTAACCTGTCCTGGGGGTTATTTGTGCCCTTAAATGCCAGCTGTGAGACCCCTCGTGAATAATCACTCCCTGAAAAATCTAAGTTCCTTTGGGTGGAAGCGGAATTAGTCCATATGTTAGTGAAAAGATCCCTTAGTGAGAATGAAGTCTTAGAACTGTGGGATTCTGCGAGACTTCCCCTAAGTGTACCTTTCTGTACCAAATGCTATTTTCCATCTTTTTATCAGTGACCAGCTCCTCCTCTCTGGCTATTTAATGACAGAGCCAGGTCTCGGCTGTCAGTAAATGAGCGATCTCAAGTGGAGAGTTTTAATAATATTAAAAAAAAAAATCAGGAAGCAACATGCTACTATTCGCTAGCCGGTGTTGCAGCAGATACAGACACTTTATATGGTACTGACCATCTCAGAGGTCAATTGATAAGGCCCTAATCCAACAAAATGCTTAAGCATGTGCTTAACTTTCAGTCCCATTGGATTGATCACGTGCTAAAGGTGAAGCATATGATCAAGTGCTTTGCTATTTGAGAGCTGCCTTACTAACTTTTTTGCAACTGCTCAAGTCCCATTGTGTGGGCGGGGACAAGTGCCCTTTTGTAACAAATTATATCTGCACCCTCTTATAGACTCCATGGGCAGCAGGTGCAGATCCAGCTCAGGACCTTCAACACCAAAAGCAGCCAGCCTTTAACTGTGAGTAATTCAAAGTCTGTTATGGCTGCTGGGACCAGCCACTAGAGAGAGCCATGATCAGAGGGAGAAAGTCAACCTGTTGTATATTTGTAGGGTGTGATGTTGTTTCTGTTCCTTGAATACTTTTAAAGCAGAATGTTATATATAACTAGAAGACTTACCCAGCATTGCCTGAGCGTGGCTGGGGGTGTAGAGGGTTCTCTGGACTGGCCTGGGGCTGGGAGGGGGCAGGATAGGGCCCAAGACCAGGGAGGGGTCGCAGAGGCCTCCTGCTGGTACAGATCAACAAAACTAGAAAGAGGAATAAAGTCACCTTGAGTGACAGCACATGTGTATTTCCTTTAATATTCTGCACTAGACTGAACACAAAATGGCTGCCTGTCTCTGCAGGTAGCCTAGTACTTAAAAATATAAAGGTGCAGGACACACAAAGTAAAGGCATAATTGTGACATGGCTCAGCACAGCACAGAACTCTTTTTTTTTTTTTTCAAAAGCTATATCTTATTTCTTTTTTAACGTTGTTGTCCCTTCTGATGCCATTCTCCTGTACTGACACAAGTGTCAGCCCAAAGCCAGGTCACAGCAGGTGTAAGAAGTCTGGAAGGTTGGCTTCCTACTGCAGGAGATCTCAGGGAGATATCAGTCTGGGCTTGGCTGGCCTTAGGATTTATGGGGTCCTATTCAGTACTATTAAACTGGTGCCCCTCTGCCCAACAACAGCCATGTATGCATGCGGAGGGGATGATTCTCAGACATGTAATTTTTTTATAATCTTCAGTAACAAAGTAATGGAACTTTCTAAAGAAAATTTTAAACTCAGGTCCTATAGACTAACACAGTAAATTCAGAAACTGACAATATATACCTGGGGTTGACAAATGCCTGCTAAATGGCTTTGTTACCCTTTGACTGGCTCTTTCACAGGTTCAGTGTTCTGCTAGTAAGTCAGGCAGGCTTTTGCAATTTTAAGTTAACTAGATCTACTCTGGGGGAAACAGAGCCCAAGTACAGGGATGGGAAGAGGTGGATGGGTGGACAGTAAGACTCAGTGGTGCTCAAATTTCCCAGTGCTCTACACAGCTGCATATTCTATGTATGGGTGAGGATGGCCCTAAATCTGCATATATTCCAAATGTTACTTGCTTTATTTATATACATATACCAGTCCTGGAACAGAGATAGTCACACACAACATGCAGGGCAATCCCTTCTTCCAGGAGTCCAGTCCAACACCAATACCTAGTTCCCAAGAAGTCCAAGGAATTGAAACAAAACCAGCAACCGAGGCAAGAGGAAACTTTCTTGCTGCTTACACATGTACCTCTATACAAAGTCTTTTATAACCAAAAAATAACACCACAAACATTCCTTCCAAACTAATACAAAGGCCTTAGAAGGCTGTGTGCAACAGTGTGACCTAACAGGGCTGGGTCTAGGAACAGGTAAGTTTGACAGTTGCCCTGGGTAGCAGGGGAACTCTACCGCTGGCCACTTGACTTTTGGATGTGATATGTGCACGTGCTGTGCAGATTGACTGACAGTGGGTTGTTCTATTTTTTGCTCACCTGCTCAGGGTGGGGAGAGCACAGCAAAAATGGTTTCTACCCTGGCTGGGAAAATGGCTATGGCTGCTCCCACCCCTCTTGACACCTGCCATAATATATTATTTAACCAGCCATCTGAGACAAGGAGATGGGCTAGAACAAAACATAAAATCCAGACACCCTCCAAACCTTAGCAAAATTCCTACAAAACTTGCCCCTTCTGCATTAGCAACCCCACCAAGTAGAAAACAGGGGTCCTTTTGTATGTGGGGGGTGTTTATTGCTCGGATGTGTGTAGGGCAGGGGTCAGGAACCCCCGGCACAGGTACCGAGAGTGGCCCACCAGCTGATTTTTTTTTTACTGGCTTGCAAGGGGAGAGCTCAGCCCCGCCCCACCTCTCCCATGCAGCCGCCAGCTTGCTCAAAGCCATGGCACCTGTGGAATAACAAAAGACCAGCTAATGCTACCAACCACCACCTGAATGGTAAAGCTCTGCATCTTCATTTATTGACAAGTGAAGCTGTTGTAAGTAGGACAATTAGTGACTTTAAAAAGTATCACCGGCATGCTGAGTTCAAAAGGTCACATTTTGGCACTTCACCTTGGAAATGTTGCTGACCCCTGGGCTAGGGCGAGGAACACAGAGGGAAGTTCAGATGAAGCATTGGGTAATGTGACAGCTAGGTAGGTCCCTAGCCACTGACATGGTTTTCTTCAGAGGAGGGCTCAAACTACAGGCTGCGGTAGGGGAAAATGTCCTTGCACTGGTCGTTAATTTTATGGAGTCATCTAATGTTCTGGGAGAGTGGGCAGAGAGGGACAGCTCGGATTTCACTGGGCCCATCAGAACTTTTCTTACGCGGGTCACATCCTTGCTAACAGTCTCCTTTTGCTGAACCAAACAAGCCTGTGCAGCTCTTGCTGCTGGAAACTCTTCATTTCTTTAACTTGTGGTCTCCATCTGCTGGACAAAAGAGGAAGTCGCTTTTGCCTTTACCAGCTGCAGACAAGCTTACTGAGGGTGAGAGAAGCCTGGGAGGTGCATTGTGCTGTTTGCAGGGGAAAAGGGAGCCTTTCTTATGGATCTGCTTCTGCTCACCACTAGATGGTGATCATGTACAACAGCTTGAGCACAGACAAACTGCCGACCTCAGCTAAAAGTGTTAATGTAAAAAATGCCTCTGTGAATAGGGCAGGAGGAGTTTAATTGGGGCCAGTGGGTGCTCAGCACTTTTGAAAATCATATCGCTCCCTCACAGATGCAGATAGCAACTTAGGGGCCTAAGTACAGACACCCACTTGTGTAAGTCTTCCCCAGGATGGAAATGTCCCCTGGGGGTTATGCTGAAGCATTGGAATCAATAAGAGCTTCAAGGGACAAGTGCCCCTGTTAAGGTACCAATTTTATTCCTTTCAGCACTTGCATTTGCATAGGAAGTCTCCTAGTCACATAACAGGCAGCTGCCCCTTTTGCTTAACATGTATAATAACAAGAAGCTCACCGTCCAAGGTAGCGGGGATACAGCCTTATGATTCGCCAGGTTTTAGAGTTATTTCACCACCTTTCCTCTCCGGTTGTGCTGTGTATTGTAGATATAGTCATATGTTCTCCTTGGCCATCATGAAATACTTTACAAACATTAATAAATTGTGGCTGAAAACATCTGGAAGTTTGTATAGATAATATCCAGAGTTATAATGTTCATGCTAACAACAAAGCGTTCAGTGTGGTTATCTCCTGAAATTTCATCATGCGTCTCAATAGGCAGAGTTTTTCTTAAAGTCCTGGCTTCTGGACCCATGTGGTTCTTGAGACTCTTACCTTTCCATTAGCATCACTTTTCGAAAGTGGGGGGGCTAGTGTAGACATAGCCATTGTAATCGCAGGAAAAAAACTGAAAATGTGACCCAAGTGCATCCTAAGGGCTTAGAAAACCAGAAGACAAAAGGAATCTCAAATTTATTATTTTGTAAAAAATATCTGTGAGCTGACTCATGATTTTTAAACACTTGGGATAGGTTATGCGGAGTTTTGGAAGGGTCAGAAAATCTCATTGGTTTTGGCCCTGACACATGTCTATCAGAGATCAGAACAGGCCTTCACAGAGTCAGATTAACCCACATCTGCTTGTGGTGGGGTTTCTTTCTCCATTTTCTTATGGTGATCCTCATCAGAGACAAGGTGTTCGACTAGACGGGTCTCAAACTGAATCCACTCTGGCAGTTCCTGTGATTTTTGTCCCAGTTAGGTACATTGGTTTCCTTATTCCCATTTCCAAGCCAAAAAAACTGGGATGCAAATGAAGTGAGGTAACTTGCTCAAGGCCAAACAGCACAAATGAGAAGAAAGCAATGTTCCCTCTCATCTTTTTTTCATCCATGTGCAGGTTTGTTTGTTTTTTTTTTGCCATCGGTGTGGAATAAACTTTTCTATGTGCACTGGGGCATGTGCAAACATGCACCACCGGTAGAAACACGGACCCTAACTGAGAGCACTCTGCTAATCAGCTGGGCAGCATCTAAAGCTCTCCTGAGTGGCCGCACAAGCACACGGCATACAGGGAACGCTGGATAAGACTCCAGATGTCTCAGCTCTGTGCTTTAATCACAAGCTCCCCTCTTCCTGCATGTTCACATTCCCGGATGACACACTGGCATTGTGTTATTTTGCCCTTTTCGGGCTAAATCATGCCCTTAGCTATGCTGGTGTAAACCCAGAGTAAAGCCAGGCAAGTAGCTCTGAATTTGTAATTAAGAGCAGAATCTGGCACCTCACACACCAGCCTCTGGCTATTTAAATAACAATAGCGTTTGTGCCCATGTCCTTGTGGCAGTGCTCCTCTGTGAGTCTGCTGCTGCTAACAGCTGCTGTGCAGCAGCTTTCTCCCCCTATCAATAGCCTTTCCCCTGAGCTGGAAGGACTAAGGGATAATTTAGTCTTTATGCTAGTTTGGACTTTTCCTGATTACCAGATGAGCCTGATTACACAGTCCATGCAGTCCTTCTGGGATATGGACAAGGCAGCTCTGAGGAGACGCTGCTGCTGCTGAGACCACTTATTTCATTTTGATTTGAAGATGAGCTATTCTTTATCTCCTGTCCTCCCATACGCTTAGCCTCAGATGGTGAAGGGCCTTGGTTCTCATGAGGACTCTAAATTGGATCCTTGCAAGGCTGAAATGCAAAATTGCTGGCACAGATGCGACAGATCTGGACTGCTGTGACATCCGAGCCTCAGTATCACAAATCAGTGGGGGGAGGAACTTCATTTTCAGACACAGACAAGCACAAGCAGCAAAGTTTAGAAACTAGACTGAAAAAGGGTATCACCCCTTGTTCAGATCCTAACTTTAGGGTAGTTGTGTCATGTAGATGCTGAATTCAAGTCTGGCTCTGGCTTGGCATTTCAACCTGGGCTTTGGCATGGGGTTCATGGACAGTAGAAAGTCTAAGGAAAAAATGACTTTCTCCCTCCAGTGGAGAGCCCCTTTGTGATATACTTGTAGCATGGCCCGGCAGCAAAGAACGGGAGCCTTGCTGCACCCACTGTACATCAGGAGCCCAGCCTGAGAGTAGAGAAATAAAGTGGAAGCAGTATTGCTTTTTATTAAATAGGGCAAGATGGTTTTTATTACCCTGACTTCAGCCTTGTCTCATAAGCGAAATGCTGTCCTTCCAAACTCCCTACGCTCAGCTAGCGGAGAGCACAGAGCAGACATGTCAAGCAGCCATGAGCTGCCATCCAAGCTTATGGGCAACTCGCCTGAGTGAGGGACATTGAAAATTTGTGTGTCTGCCTGAAATTCTTTCAGACGGACCAATGCTCCCTCAAGAAAGCTAATTATCTTTGGGTGAAGGTGGAGAATATCTGTGGTGGCGAGAGGCAGCTCAGAAATATGCAGGATGCTAATAAATAAATAGACATTGTGGGGTGCTCCCTGTGGTAAATATGGCAATCCCACGCAGGAGCAAATGAAGTGAGGTACCTTGCCCAAGGCCATCCCTTTGGGTCCATTGCTTTAAAGGGACGGCTTCTGTAAGATTATGTTCTAATCCACGGAGCAGGGCTACCACAACTCCTCCAGAAACTATAATCAGTGGGTGGTGATTAAGGCAAATCAGCCAACTTGTAACCCACATAGGGAGGTCGTCGTACTCCTGGGAAGGGTCACTTGGACTGCTTCAAAACGGGTTCTCCAGCAAAGAAAGGACTTTTCAATAATAGTCTGAGTTTCAATGGATTCAGGGCCTTCTTAATGATCCAGCAGAAGGACAAGCCCTTCTGCCCATGTCGGGGGGGCGGTCCCCAATCTTTGTGGAAGGTCTGGTAAGACTTGACCTACGAGGGCCTCGTACAACTGACGGGGGACCCCAGTAAAAGGTTTGCAGGCGCATAGGAACTTCTATTGCTTTAATATGTTTCCTCTGCATTGTCTTTCACCTTTTGAATAAAAGAATAAACGCACACAAATCAGACATCAGAAATGGCAATATACAAAAACCCGTAGGAGAGCACTTCAATTTCCCAGGCCACATAGTAGCAGACTTAAAAGTAGCTATCCTACAGCAAAGAAATTTCAGGACTCCAAAGAGAAATTTCTGAGCTACAATTCATCTGCAAATTCGACACCCTCAGCTCTGGCTTAAACAAAGACTGTGAATGGCTGGCTAAATACAGAAGCAGCTTCCCCTCCCTTGGTGTTCACACCTCCAGATCAACTGCTGGTAGTAAGCCTCACCCTTCCTGAATGAGCTAACCTTGTTATCCCCACCCTTGCTCTGGCTTATTTATACCTGGCCCTGCAGATTTCCAAGACCAGCATCTGATGAAGTGAGTCTGTGCTCACGAAAGCTCATGCTCAAAACTTTTCTGTTAGTCTATAAGGTGCCACAGGACCCTTCGTCGCTTTTGAATAAAGGCGCTTGCTTGCAAAGAGCTGAATGATTCCTCTGTTCAGAGCCCACAAAGAGAAAGCTAAGTGCAGACACAGGTCAGTTTAAGTTGTCTGGATTGCAGAGAATATCACTGAGTAAGGCAGGGAACTCTGCTGCCTGGGAAACCCCCAGTTAGAAGGAACAGAGAGGCGGCTCTCCAGGCAAGAGAGGTGATGGCCGAGATTCAGAAATCTTCAAGTGGGTGCCCTTGGTGGACCATGGAGGGAGAACCACAGGGTCCATTACCCTGAAACCCCTTCAGTGTTCCCTTTAATTCCTCCAACCCATGCAGAACTAATTCTGTTTTGTGCAGCAAAATGGAGCCGTGTGACACACATGGTTGCATATAACATTCATGTGGTGATGCCGAGGGGTTTGGAGTGGGGTGGGGCAGTGCTAGTGCAGAGGGTTGGGGTGGGGGGGATAAAGGCTCCTGCATGCTGGGGTGAGGGCTCTGGGGTGGGGCCACGGATGAAGCGCTTGGGGTATAGACCATCTGGGGGCTATGGCAGGCAGAGAGGACTCTCCACCCACCCCCGCCGCCAGGCCTCTGTCCGTGCAGTGGCACCTGAGTTGAAGGGAAGGGGTGCCTGTCCCCCAGCTGGACCAAGTCTGTGCTAGGGCTGAGGAGGGGCACCTCTCCGCCAGCTGTGGAAAATCGTGGGTAGGTCTGTGCTGGGGTCAGCAGGATGATGTTCCTCTCCCTGCTGTGTTAGGTCCATGCTAGGGGAGAATAATTTCTCCCCACCCCAGCCCTGAGAGTCTGCACATAGGCAGCTGTGCATCCACACAGCTTACAGGGAGTTCAGCTATCCACCAGTTTCATCACCTGCTGCCACCTAAGTCAATTCCTGGCATCAGCTCTGACCACTTTAAGCAGCATCAATAGCAGTTCTCAACTCTGCTGGCATTTTCTTTATCCATGGGGTTTCCTAGTGCATATTGCCTTGAGCCTGGGTGGCTATTGGGGTGTAAGAGTGAATACATGTCACTAGAGACAAGCCAGAACAAGAAACCCAAATCTGAGCCACTCTGAGGAAGTTCAGCTTTGTACTTTTCAGCATGGATCTTTCTCCCTGTTGAACCAGACCCTGTGCCTCCTTATTACTGTTCACAGGACACTAGAACTGGAAGGGACCTCGAGAGGTCATCAAGTCCAGTCCACTGCCCTGTTGGCAGGACCAATCACCATCTAGACCATCCCTGATAGATGTCTGTGTAACCTGCTCTTAAAAATCTCCAGTGATGGAGATTCCGCAACATCCCTAGACAATTTATTCCAGTGCTTAACCACCCTAAAACTTAGTTTTTTTTCTAATGTCCAACCTACACCTCCCTTGCTGCAGTTTAAGCCCATTGCTTCTTGTCCTATCGTCAGAGGCTAAGGAGAATGATTTTTCTCTCTCTTTGTAACCCTTTTTTAGGTACTTGAACGTTATCATGTCCCCTCTCAATCTTCTCTTTACCACACTAAATAAACATAATTCTTTCAATCATCCCACATAGGTCATGTTATCTAAATCTTTAATAATTTTTAGTTACTCATCCCTGGACCCTCTCCAACTTATCCACATCTTTCCTAAAATGTGGGGCCCAGTACTGGACACAATACTCTAGTTGAGGCCTAATCAGTGCTGAGTAGAGCAGAAGAATGACTTCTCATGTCTTGCTCACAATACTGCTGTCCCAGAATTATGTTTGCTTTTTTATTTTTTTTTATTTTTTTGCAACAGTATCACATTGACTCATATTCAACTTGTTGTCCACTATGACTCCTAGATCCCTTTCTGCAGTACTCCTTCCTAGACAGTCGCTTCCCATTTTGAATGTGAAACCGAATGTTCCTTCCTAACTGGAACACTTTGCATTTGTCCTTATTGAACTTCATCCTATTTACTTCAGACTGTTTCTCCAGGTTGTACAGATCATTTTGAATTCTGACCCCTTCCTCTAAAGCACTTGCAATCCCTCCCAGCTTGGTATCATCCTTAATCTTTATAAGCGTACTCTTTTTATGCCACTATCTAAATAGTTTATGATGAAATTGAACAGAACTGTTCCCAAAATTAATCCCTGAGCCACCCCACTTGTTATATCCTCCCAGCATAAACGTGAGCCATTAATAACTACTCTCTGAGAATGCTTACCCAACCAGTGATGTACGCACCTTTATAGTAGTCCCATCCATGTTGTATTTCCCTAGTTTATTGATATTAAGGTCATGTGAAACTGTATCAAATGTTTTACTCAAATCTAGGTATACCACATTTACCACTTCTCACTTATCCACAAGGCTTCTTCTCTTATCAAAGAAAACTATCAGATGGATTTGTCAAGAACAAATGATGTCAAACGAATGCTGTCTGTTACTTATCTTGTTTATCTTCTACATGTTTACAGATGGATTTCTTCATTATTTGGTCCGTTATGTTTCCTGGCACAGAAGTAAAGCTGACTGCTCCGTAGTTTCCTGGGCTGTCCTTATTTCCTCCATTCATACTTATTCCATCACAACCAGTATGAGTCAGCTCCACAAATCTAGTTACTCTTTGAGAAATAGCCTCTGTAGCTGTGCAGGTTGACAAAGCCCAGGAAAAAGGGAATTCTCTCTTTGTCATTGGATTCACATCTGACATACAGGAGATGCTTTGCAGTGGAAGCCATATCAAAAGATTCATCAAACTCAGTTACAGAGAAACAGCTCCTGTGAACTAGAGTTGTGGTTTGTTCTTTTTATTCTTCAGTCTTGGCAGTTCTTGATACTGTGTCATTTTGAAAAAGTTCTAAGTCCATCTGCCTTCTTACCACCAAACTGCTCTCAAACTCTTACCCATTGTTATGAACTTTTTTCAGGCTGTGTAATGCAGATATCTCAAAAGCCTTTGTGTTAAGGGCTGACACAAATGGCATGTTCTTTTTGTCAGTCTCTACCTTGTATGACAATAATCCATGAGGAGTCTGTTAGAAGTGCAAACTATCAATTTAAAAAGGGAAGGGGAGGGGAGGAGTATTAATACCTTCTTGCGGACTAGGGGGTGCTGTAGCAAAGCAGGTGATCAGACTCATTCTGGAAAGAACAGGAATAGAAAGTGGTGAACTGAGTTGTGCCCCTCTGCTTTAAAGTGAAGCCTGCTTTCTCTCTTTCTGTTTTAGTTCATTATTGTTTTGAATTCTAAGCAATTAAATAGAATTAAGTTGCAATCTTCCAACAAGAGAATTTGTTATCTAATTAGTCTGTATGTATGCCAGAAACGTAATTAGGTATGTATTTTCAAAACATCTTGCTCAAAAGAATTAAAATGAAGCATTTTGATAACATCAAAATGTAATGTTTTGACATTTTTGGAGAGTTCCATTTCAAACAACTTTGCATTTTAAAATGTACTTATTATAAACTATAATTAGAACTGTTGATTAATTGCAGTTAATTCATGTGATTAACTCAAATTATGATTTTTTAAAAAAAAAATATGATTAATTGCACTTAAACAGTAGAATACCAATTACAATTTATTAAATATTTTGGAAGTTTTTCTATATTTTCAAATATATTGATTATTACAACACAGAATATAAAGTGGAAAGAGCTCAATTTATATTATGTTACTACAAACACTTGCATTGCAACAAGGATAAATAAATCATTTGTCAATTCACCTCCTTAAAGTACTGCAGTGCAATGTGTGTTGTGAAAGTGTAACTTAACCATACTCAAAAACTAAACTATTTAAACTTTAGAGCCTACAAGTCCACTCAGTCCTACTTCTTATTTAGTCAGTCTCTAAGACAAATAAATTTGGTTACAGTTTGTGGGAGATGATGCTGTCTGGTTCTTGTTAACAATGTAATCTGAAAATGAGAACAGGTATTCCCATGGCATTTTTATAGCTAGCATTGCAAGGTAACTTTTTTTTTTTTTTTTTTGCCAGATATGAAGAGGCGTACAAGGCTGTGGCCACACTAGCCCCTCCTTTCAGAGGGGCTATGGTAATGTGGCACTTTGGGATATGCTAATGAGGTGATTTCATGAATATGCAATACCTCATTAGCATATAGTCAGGCATGCACGCGCACTTTGAAACTGCCAGTTTCAAAACACACGCTGCCCATAGAGCTGGGGGCCTTTTAAAACGGACCCCTGATTTCGAAAGCCAAAACCAAACGGGAATAAGGAGCTTTTGAAATCAGCGGGTCGTTTCGAAAGGCCTCCCAGTTACATGGGCGGCATGCGTTTCGAAACTGGCAGTTTCAAAGCACGTGCGGCCGTCATTATCCTAATGAGGTGCTGCGTATTTGTGGCAGCACTTCATTAGCATATCCCAAAGTGCCACATTACCAGAGGGGCTAGTGAGGCCACAGCCCAAATGTATAGCATGCTTCTGCCCCCTACCAGAGAACATGCTTCCATGCTGATGACACTCATTTAAAAACTGTGTTAATTAAACTTGTGATTGAACTCCTTGGAAGAGAACCGTACATCTCCTCCTCCTCTGTTTTACCCACATTCTACCAAATATTTCATGTTATGATGGTGTTGGATGATGACCCACCATGTGTTCATGTTAGGAACACTTTCGCTGCAGATTAGACCAAATGCAAAGAAGGCATCAATGTGAGGTTTGTTTGTTTTTTTTAAGTCATTATAGCACTTGACCCAAGGCTTAAGCATATCAAGTGGCATCCAAAATCTGAGAGGGAAGAGATGTCGCACAAACTTTCAGCAATGTTAAAAGAGCAATACTCTGATGCAGAAATGCAGAACCCGGCCCACCAAAAAAGGAAAACCAAACTTCTGCTGCTGGCATCTGATTTAGGTGATGAAAACGAACATGTCAGTCCACACTGCTTTGGATCACTACTGAGCAGAACTCAGCATCCGTTTGGATGCAGGGCCTCTGGAATGGTGGTTAAAACATGAAGGGGCTTATGAATCTTTAATACGTCTGGCATGGAACTATCTTGCAACACCGGCTACTACCGTGACATGCAAATGCCTTTTCTCACTTTCATATGACATTATAAATAAGATATTGGCAGCAGCATCTCCTGAAAATTATAACCAAACTTGTTTGTCTGAGCAACTGACTGCACAACAAGTGGCCGGGGCAGCAAATTGTGTAGGTCCAAGGTGCGCATGCGCTACCAATGTTTTGGACCCAGAGGCCAGGCTTCACCAATATCAGGGCCAGGTCTCTCTCAGCCTAACTTGTCACCACCACCCCCAGGAGGTGACTCCAAGTAGACTTTCTGAGGTGTGGGTGAGTGCTGGGAAGAGGAGACAGAGGAGGAGTTCTCCTATCTAGCCCCAGCCTGGGGCAGCCTACCTGCTGCACCCCAACATTTGAGCTCCTCATCCCCACCCCAAGCCTTCTGCACACCAAACCCCCATCCCTGTGCCCTCCTGCACGTCAAGCCCTTCATCGCTACTCCAGAGCCAGAGCCTTCACTGCCCTGCCCCTTGGAAGAAAGATGGGAGGGACAGGATTTGGCTCTGTTCTGGTCACCATCAAAAATTATACAAACCTGCCACCCTGAGCAGTAGGACTGAATGTACTTTAGGCTGTAAAGTTTTGTTTGTTTTGTTTTTGAATGCAGCTGCCTTTTGTACATAATTCTACATTTGTAAGTTCAACTTTCATGATAAAGAGATTGCACTGAAGTAGTTGGAGTGAGGTGGAGATGGATGTAGGAGATGGATGTGTTGAGAGTCTCTGGGTTAGACTAACGGGTAAAAAACAAGGGTGATGTCCTGCTAGGAGTCTGCTACAGGCTGCCTACTCAGGTGGAAGAGGTGGATGAGGCTTTTTTTAAACAACCAACAAAGTCATGCAGGGCCCCGGATTTGGTGGTGGTGGTGGGACTTCAACTATTCAGATATATGTTGGGAAACTAATACAGCAGGGCACAGACTATCCAATAAGTTCTTGGATTGCATTGGAGACAATTTTTTATTCCAAAAGGTTGATAAAGCTACCGGGGGGAAGCTGTTCTAGATTTGATTTTAACGAATAGGGAGGAGTTGGTAGAGAACTTGGGTGAAAGTGATCATGAAATCATCCTGCATGATGTCCTGCATCTGACGAAGTGGGTCTTTGCCCACAAAAGCTTATGCTCATACAGTTGTGTTAGTCTATAAGGTGCCACAGGACCCCTTGGTGCTCTTGCATGGAATCACAGAGTTCACAATTCTAAGGAAGGATAGAAGGGAAAACAGCAAAATAGAGAGAATGGATTTCAGGAGGGCAGATTTTGGTAAACTCAGAGAGCTGGTAGGTAACGTCCCATGGGAAGCAAAACTGAGGGGAAAAACAGCTGAGGAGAGTTGGCAGTTTTTCAAAGGGACATTATTAAGGGCCTAAAAGCAAGCTATCCCGCTGCACAGGAAATACAGAAAATATGGGAAAAAACCACCTTAGCTTAACCAGCAGATCTTGCATGATCTCAAAATAAAAAAGGAATCGTTTAAAAAAAGGAAACAAGGACAAATTACAGAGGATGAATGTCGGCAAACAACACAAGAATGCAGGAGCAAGATTAAAAGAGTTAAGGCATAAAATGAGCTCAAACTAGCTACAGGCATAAAGGGAAACAAGAAGGCTTTTTATAAATATATTAAAAACAACAGGAAGACCAGGGACAGGGTAGGGCCATTGCTCAGTGAGGAGGGAGAAACACTAACAGGGAACTTGGAAAGGGCAGAGATGCTTCATGACTTCTTTGTTTCGGTCTTCACTGAGAAGTCTGATGAAGGAATGCCTAACACAGTGAATGCTAGTGGGAAAGGGGTAGGGTTAGAAGTTGAAATAAAGAAAGAACAAGTTAAAAATCACTTAGGAAAATTAGATGGCTGCAAGTCACCAGGGCCTGATGATGAAATGCACCCTAGAATAGTCACGGAGCTGATAGAGGAGGTATCTGAGCCTTTAGCTATCATTTTTGGAAAATCATGGGACAAAGGAGAGATTCCAGAAGACTGGAAAAGGGGCAAATATAGTGCCCATCTATAAAAAGGGGAATAAGAATAACCCAGGAAACTACAGGCCAGTCAGCTTAACTTCAGTGCCAGGAAAGATAATGGAGCAGGTAATTAAAGAAATCATCTGCAAGCACTTGGAAGGTGGTAAGGTGATAGGGAACAGCCGGCACGGATTTGTAAAGAACAAATCATGTTGAACTACTCTGATCACTTTCTTTGATAGGATAATGAGCCTTGTGGATAGGGGAGAAGCGGTAGATGTGGTATACCTAGACTTTAGTAAAGCATTTGATACGGTCTCGCACGATATTCTTATAAAAAAAACTAGGCAAATACAATTTAGATGAGGCTACTATAAGGTGGGTGCATAGCTGGCTGGATAACCATACTCGGAGAGTAGTTCTTAATGGGTCTTAATCCTGCTGGAAAAGTATAACAAGTGGGGTTCTGCAGCGTCTGTGTTAGGACCGGTTCTGTTCAATATCTTCATCGATTTAGATATTGGCATAGAAAGTACACTTATTAAGTTTGCAGATGATACCAAACTGGGAGGGGTTGCAACTGCTTTGGAGGACAGGGTCATAATTCAAAATGATCTGGATAAATTGGAGAAATGGTCTGAGGAAAACAGGATGAAGTTTAATAAGGACGAATGCAAAGGGCTCCACTTGGGAAGGAGCAATCAGTTTCACACATACAGAATGGGGAGAGACTGTCTAGGAATGACTACAGCAGAAAGGGATTTAGGGGTTATAGTGGACCAGAAGCTAAATATGAGTCTGATGCTGTTGCAAAAAAAGCAAACATGATTCTGGGATGCATTAGCAGGTGTGTTGTGAACAAGACATGAGAAGTCATTCTTCCACTCTACTCTGCTCGTGTTAGGCCTCAGCTGGAATATTGTGTCCAGTTATGGGCACTGCATTTCAAGAAAGATGTGAAGAAATTGGAGAGGGTCCAGAAAAGAGCGACAAGAATGATTAAAGGTCTAGAGAAAGTGATCTATGAAGAAAGGCTGAAAGAATTGGGCTTGTTTAGTTTGGAAAAGAGAAGATTGAGGGGGGACATGATAGCGGGTTTCAGGTATCTAAAAGGGTGTCATAAGGAGGAGGGAGAAAACTTGTTCTTCTTGGTGTCTGAGGATAGAACAAGAAGCAATGGACTTAAACTGCAGCAAGAGAGGTTCAGGTTGGACATTAGGAAAGAGTTCCTAACTGTCAGGGTGGTCAAACTGTGGAATAAATTGCCAAGGGAGGTTGTGGAATCTCCATGGCTGGAGATATTTAAGAACAGGTTAGATAGATGTCTATCAGGGATGGTTTAGACAGTACTTGGTCCTGCCATGAGGGCAGGGAGCTGGACTCAATGGGCTCTCAAGGTCCCTTCCAGTCCTAGTGTTCTACGATTCTATTAGGTGAATGGAAAAATATTTTTTTCTTGTGTTTTTTTTACACTGCAAATATTTGTAATCAAAATAAATGTACAATGAGAAGCGTACACACAATGGAGAAGTCATCCAAAATTATTTAACTGAATGATACTGTTGTTGTTCAACTACACGATTAATTGTGCGATTCATCATGACTCATTTTTAATCATGTGGTTAATCTCTATTCATTTTTTAAATTGCTTGACTGCCCTAATTATAGTACAAAATCTTGAAACTGAAGATAATTATTTCCAGTGACCCTAAATAATTTTTTCCCCAAAATTTCATTTCACAGTTTTGAAGTTCAATGTTCAGTTCTAGTTTGTAATGAAAGTAGTTTTGAAAGTAGCGTTCCCTACGAAATGGAACTGCTGATTCCCACGCAGCTCTGTTAACCTACTTTCTGACTATTCCTTTTCTTGCTCTCTCACTTTTGTAGCCAGATTCTTTTGTTCTGGCTTGTATGTAAATGCAGCATGGCCCTCAGTTGGATGGAATCTGAACTGCACAGCTGCATGTCATATGCCCTGTACCGCTAACACCTAAGGGAATTCCTCCTTTCAAGTATTCGGGGTCTGTGCTGTTTTTGAAGAAGAATCAGAGTTCTATCCCTGCTTATGTCTAAAATTGTTAATAGTTGAGGTGTACGACATAGCAACAAATATGGACCTCTTCCAGCCAACTAGAAATGCAGGATTGTGATTTGATCATTTAATTTTCCTAACTTCGTGCCTATAAGAGCGTGCTGTGTTTAAAGTTTGTGTTGCAGCCTCCTCTAATGTCTAGCTCGTATAGAAGATAACTATAACCTACCACTGCTATCTACTAATGAAGAACTTCTTCAGCTCAAGAGGAGGACCAAGGTCTTGCACTTTGGTAGTGAAAGCTCTGAGTTCTGATTCATGCCCAGCTGTTGATCATTGGGGGAGTGGGTTATCAGATTAGCTAACTAGGAAACTGCCTGTGAATAAGTACCAACTGGATGCATAATTGGCCGTTTGCTGAATGATTACTTGAAGTGCATGTGCAAGAGGTAACATTGCAGATCTGTGAGGTGTTAGTAATGTAACTCTCTCTGAATGTCTGGAAAATACTCAGAAAGGGGTGAGCAGAGGCAGTGCTTATTCTTCATGCAGAAGTGCTCTCCCCCCCTCCAGGATTCTTGCTCTGAACAGCCCCCTCAAGGAAAATCATTTCTGTTTTTATTCTGCATTCCCTAAGCTCAGAATACCCAGGAAAGCCAAAGTGACATCTATCTCCCTCCGGGCCAGCATTTTGAGTGCATGCGGCTGTGAGGAAATATAGATCTGCCTGCTGCTGGACACCTGAGACAAAAGCTTACAATGCCCAAGATTCACAGGAACATCTTGAGCCTGGAGAATAGCCATTGTCTGGCATAGCTCCCCCTTTCCCTCACACAGGAATTGTATTCATTAGGTTCGATTGAGACTTCTGGGAACATCTAATCAAATGTTCCTGGACCCTGGAGTCTTCTCTGACAGATCAGTTCCTGATTCCATTGATCACAGGCTACTATTAATATCTCAGATCTGCCAAGCGTAGCCTCATTTTTCATTTTGGGATTCATTGTTAGGTGGTTTTGAAAGTCTCTCTCTGACTCCTTCATCTCTCAGTTGTGGTTCCATTAAATTTAGCAGAGTTGGGTGAATGTACCTGGGGCCAGAAATTGACCTCACTCTTAAGATGAAGAAAGTTTCCCTGAGATCTACACAATTATCTTTGCAATTGTCTGAAGCCTCATTCGCTCCTACTGATAATGAGACCCTCCAGATCATCCGTGGCCAAAGGAAAGACAGCCTGAGTCTGAATCACACGGCATCCCTTTTAGATACAGGAGGAAGCAGGGGCAATCTGGTCAAAATGGGAGGCGGTAAGTCTGACCCTGACAAAAGGAGAGAGTTTTTCATACTGTACTCAGTCAGTCAGTGATATCAGTGCCACAAGATATCACTGTAGTCAAGAGTTTAGATGTTTGCATAACTAGCAATGCCCAGTATTCTGTTTATATAAACAACAAACAGAAGTTTTGGTGGAGGCCATAAATTGGCCACTTACCAATGGGATTAAAGGGATACTTTCACTAAAGGCAGTTTATCCCATAGTTGCCTACCACAGGGTTTCTAATACTTTCTTCTGAAGAAGTGCCTGCTGGCCACTGCCAGAGATAGGAGACTGGAGTGGATGGACCCTGATGTGGTCTCAGACTGGTGAGTTCTGCATTTGGACTAAAATAAAAAACGAGTTTTGAAACCTATAGCTCCTCATAATTTGAGGCAAAAGCCAAGCTCTAACTAAGAGTATGTCTACCACAAGCCGGGGACTGATGCTGCCACAATCAATCCACCGGCTGTTGATTTATCCCATCTGATGTACGCATGATAAATCAATCTCTGAGTTTGCTCCCATAAATCCCTGAATGCCAACAAAATGAGACGAGTAGCCAAAGTCGATGGGAAAGCAGCCTCTGCTGACCTCACTGCACACAAGATGAAGTGGCAAGTATTTCAACTTCAGCTATGCAACTAACATAGCTAAAGTAGATCAGTGCCAACCCATAGTATCACTCAGACCCAAGAGGCGTTAGGAAGGAACAGCTGGAGAGTCTCAGCCCTCTTCCTCTGAAGCGTCTGGTACTGGTACTCTGAGACTAGGTACTCAGTAAGGCGAACCGCTGGCCTGATCTGGGCTAGCAATTCCCATGTTCCTTGTTCCTTCTGGCACATCCCACATCTGCTCTGAACAGTTCGAAAATTGCAGCAGAATCCTGGATGTCCTTAGCATGCACGTTTTGTACTGATTTTTTTTTTTTGTTGTTGTTGTCCATTTGAAACTTGACCCAATTCAGCCTTCTTGTTGGTGTTTTTAAACCACAGACCTGAATGAAACTGAAATAGTGTTTTTTATTACTAAAAAGTAGACTGAAATAAAGATATGGGGGAACCTCATAGGTAGATGTCAGGCTGATTGTGCGTACATGCATATCCCCTTCTGCCAGCAGAAGCCAGCAGCAGCCACAGCCAGGTTCAATTTCTAGGTATTCCTCTCCTAGACATCTAACACAGAACTGTCTCAAGCCAGCACCCAGTAACCTGAGAAATGCCTCTGGGAGCCTCTGACAGGCAGCGCTATCCAACTCACAAGCAAAGAGTCTGAGTGTGGAAAGGAAACATTTAGTAAAAGGGAGGGAATTAACTTGGCATCAATTTGGGAAAACACCACAAACAGGGCTCATAAGTATAAGCCAAGAATGAAAGTCCCACCCCAAGTAGGTTGGGAAATGTCCTCTTCCTCTCAGGTTTTGAATTCCCTCAATCTAAATGTCCCCTTCACTTGTCCAACCATTCTCTGTATTCTGCTCAGCATTGCTAGCCTTGGTCAGTACAAATCTTGAATGACCTTGAGCAGGTCACTGTGGATTAAGTAACTCTGGGAAGGGAGCTAAAGGAACATGGAGTGCGAGTGGTGGTTTCATCCATCCTGCCTGTTGAAGGTAGGGGTCTAGGTAGGGATCATTGAATTGCGGATGTAAATGCATAGCTGTGCAGGTGGTGTCGGAGAGAGGGATTTGGTTTCTTCAACCATGGGGTTCTGTTTTGGGCACAAGATTGCTAGAAAAAGATGAGACACTTAATAAAGAGAGGGAAGAGCATCTTTGTGGGCAGGCTTGCACACTTAGTGAGGAGGGCTTTACGCTAAGTTCATCGGTGGACAGTGACAGAAGCCCTGAGGTAGGTGGGAAGAAACAACGAAGGAGGACCCCTGATTCGAAAGAAGAAAGTAGGCCAATCAGCACTTTATCTGAGGTGTTTGTACATGAATGCAAGAAGCCTGGGCAATGAACAGGAACAGTTAGAAGCTCTGGCACAGTCAATGAGGTATGAGGTGGTTGGAATAATAGAGCCTTGGTGGGATGACTCACATAATTGGAGCAGGGTCATGGAAGGGTGTAAACTGTTCAGGAAGAACAGGCAGGAGAGAAAAGGTGGAGGAGTTGCACTGTATGTACGAGAGCAGTATGATTGCTCGGGGCTCCAGTACATAGAGGGAGAAAAGCCTTTTGAGAGTCCTTGGGTTAAACCTCGAGGAAGGAGCAAGAGAGGTGATAATGTGGCTGGCGTCTGCTCTAGACTGCCAGATCAGGTGGATGAGGTAAATGAGGCTTTCTTCAAACAACTAATTGAAGCATCCAGATCACAAGCTTTGGTTCTCACGGGGGACTTCAATCACCTTGACATCTGTTGGGAGTCCAATACAGCAGCACCCAGACAATCCAGAAAGTTTTTGGAAAATGTTGGCGATAACTTCCTAGTACAAGTGCTGAAGGAACTGACCAGGGGCTGTGCGCAGCTTGATTTGCTGCTCACAAACGGGAAGGAACTAGTAGGAGAAGTAGAAGTGGGTGGCAACCTGGGCTGTACTGATCATGAGGTGGTGGATTTCAGGATCCTGACAAAAGAAAGAAAGGAGAGTAGGAAAATACAAACCCTGGATTTCAGAGAGCAGACTTTGACTCCTTGAGAGAACTGATGTGTGAGATCCCCTGGGAAGCTAATATGATAGGGAAAGGAGTTCAGGAGAACTGGCGGTGTTTTAAAGAAGTCTTATTCAAGACATAGGAACAAACCATCCTGATACATAGTAAGAAAAGCATATATGGTAAGCAACCAGCTTGGCTTACCCGTGAAATTCTTGGTGAGCTTAAACTCAAAGGCCATTTCTACACCGGCCACTTCCTGCGGCAGTGGCATGCCAATAACGGGAGTGAGAGGTGCTAATGAGGCACGGATGCAAATTCCCCACGCCTCATTAGCATAATGTCACGTGATTTGGAGTGCGGAAGACCGTTCTTCCGGACGCCGAAACACTGTGTAGAAGTGCAGCCCTGGGGGGCGGGGGGGGGCGCTTCCAGAAGGAAGTCCTTCTTCTGGAGGCCCCTTCTTCCCAAAAATTTTTGGGAAGAAGGGGCATCCGGAAAAAGGACTTCCTTCCAGAAGCCTCCCCGGCAGCCACACTTCTACATGGAGTTTTGGAGTCCGGAAGAACAGTCTTCTGGACTCCAAATCACGTGACGTTATGCTAATGAGGCATGGGGAATTTGCATCTGTGCCTCATTAGCATCTTTTGCTCCGTGTATTAGCATGCCACTTCCAAAGGAAATGGCCTGTGTAGAAATGGCCAAAAGGTATGTGTATAAGAAGTGGAAACTTGGACAGATGACTAAATATATGGCTGGAGAAAGACAGGGAGTAATCATGAAAGTGAAAGCACAGTTGGAACTGCAGCTAGCAAGGCAAGTGAAGGGTAACAAGAAAAGTTTCTAGGGGCATGTTAACAATACAAGGGTGATTGGGAAGGGTGTGGGGCCATTACTGGATGAGGGAGGTAAACTGATGACAGATGATATGGGAAAGGCTGAAGTACTCAACACATTTTTTGCCTCTGTCTTCAAGGACAAGGTCAACTCCCAGGCTACTGCACTAGGCACTGCACTATGGGAAGGATGTGGGCAGTCCTTGGTGGGGAAAGAGCAGGTTAAAAGTTATTTAGAAAAGCTAGACATATGCCAATCCATGGGTCTGGATTTAATGCATCCAAGGGTACTGAAGAAATTGGCAAATGTCATTGCAGAACCTTTGGTCATTATCTTTGAAAACTCATGGGCCATCTTCCGGACTCCAAATCATGTGACGTTATGCTAATGAGGTGTGGGGAATTTTGCATCTGCTCCTCATTAGCATCTTTCGCTCCCTGTATTAGCATGCCACTTCCAAAGGAAGTGGCCTATGTAGAAACAGACATGGAGATTGGGAGAGGTCCCAGAAGACTGGAAAAAGGCAAGTGTAGCGCCAACCTTTTAAAAAGGAAAGAAGGGCAATCCAGGGAAATATAGACCAGTCAGCCTTACCTCAGTCCCTAGGGAAATCATGGTGGGGATCCTCAAAGAAGAGTGGAAAGTGATCAGGAATAGTCAGCCTGGATTCACCAAGGGCAAGTTATGCCTGACCCAGCTGATTAGCTTCTACAATGAGTTAACTGGCTCTGTGGACATGGGGAAGTCAATGGATGTGGTGTGCCCTGAGTTTAGCAAAGCTTTTGATAGTCTCCCACAATATTCTTGACCATAAATTAAGGAAGTATGGATTGGATAAATGGACTGTAAGATGGATAGCAATCTGGCTAGATGGTCGGGCCCAACAAGTAGTTATCAACAGCTCAATGTTTTGTTGGCAATCTGTTTCAGATGGACTGCCCCAAGGATCAGTTCTAGGGCCTGTATTGTTCAACATCTTTATTAATGACCTGGATGAGGAAATGGATTGCACCCTCTGCAAATTTGCAGATGATGCTAACCTAAAGGGGCAGGTAGATACAGTGGAAGGTAAGAATAGGGTCCAGAGTGACCTAGACAAATTGGGGGATTGGGCCAAAAGAAATATGATGAGGTTCAACAAGAACAAGTGCAGAGTCCTGCACTTAGGACAGAAGAATCCCAAGTACTGTTCAGGCAGGCCAACTGGCTAAGTAACAGTGCAGCAGCAAAGGACCTGGGGATTAGAGTGGATGGGAGGCTGGATACGAGTCAACAGTGTGCCTTTGTAGCCAAGAAAGCTAACAGCATATTTGGGTGCATTAGGAGGAACATTTCCAGTAGATCTAGAGAAGTTATTATTCCCCTGTATTCGGCACTGGTGAGGGCACGTCTGGAGTATTGCATCCAGTTCTGCCCACCCCCCCGACTACTCCCTCAGTGTAGAAAGGATGAGGATGTATTAGAGAGGGTCAAGTGGAGGGCAACAAAAATGATTAAGGGACTGGAGCACATGACCTATGAAGAGTGGCTGAGGGATATGGTCTTATTTAGTTTGCAGAAGAGAAGACTGAGGGGTGATTTTAATAGCTGCCTCCACCTTCCTGAAAGGGGACTCTAACAAGGATGGAGAGAAACTGTTCTCAGTTGCGACGGATGGCAGAACGAGTAGCAATGGTCTGAAGTTAGAGAAGGAGAGGAGTAGGTTGGATATTAGGAAACACTGTCAGCAGGAGGGTGGTGAAGAACTGGAATGCATTACCTAGAGAGGTGATGCAATCTCCATCCCTAGAGGTTTTTAAGTCCTGGCTTGACAAAGTCCTGCCTGGGATGATTTAGTTAGGGTTGGTCCTGCTTTAGGCAGGGGGCTGGATGTGATAACTTCTTGAGGTCCCTTCCGGCCCTATGATTCTATGAAACCCAGAGTTCAGAAGTGTCCCCTCGGAGTTCACTTCCCATCTTCAGTGGGGGAGTTAAAGAGGCACCTTACTTGCTCCACAAGTCACTCGCCATCTGCCTGCTCACAGCTCTCAGCCACCTCCCTTTTGGCTGCTTGTTGCACCTCTCTGCCACTGCTCTGCTTGTCATTTGTCACACCGCTTTTCTGTATTCCCACAACATTACAAACATTGGTAACCACAATTGAGCTGTCCCTATGAACATAGCTGGTGTCAGGTCACAAAGTAAGTTGATCACAATGGGCAAAATGCCCTTCCATCTGCTGAATAGCTAACAAATCAAAGCAAAGGAGGAGAGAACTGTATTTATATAGACACACCCAAGGTCTCTCCTCTTCCAAGCTAGCTGTAATGGAAGCATGCTTTCAGAAGCATGTGGGCAAGCAGAGGTGACTAGTGTGGGGATTTTAGTGGGAGAACTGGCCACGTGCCTCTGCTCCTCCTTTCCATACTCCTGCCCAATCCATGTCCCTCCCCTCCCATCCTGCTCCACCTTCTTCCCACCCTCTAATTCCAGCTTCGTCCCCATGTGCCTCTTCCTGCGGAAGCAGTGCACTGCTTCCAAGGAGTGCAGGGTAATTCCCCTGGCCCTCAGAGTGGCACAGCCCAAGAGCAGTGCAGGCTAGCAATCTCACACTGCTCTTAGGCTGCACCACTCTGAGGGAGGGATCGCACTGCCCTTTTCTTCCCCTGAAGTGCCACAGTGCTGATGGTGAGTGTGTGCAGGAGGGAAGATGCTGGATGGTGCATGTGGCCGCCTATGCACCCCCCCTCCCCACAGGTCACCTGTGTGCTCAGGAGCATCAAAAAAATGCTACCATAACTAAACAACTGAGTCTAAGCAATGGTTAATGTCAGTGTCAAAACATCTTACAAAAATTGGAATTCAGACCCTAGTGAGGAAAAAGAGGAAGATGCATAAACTCTGGGAAGTCAAATATGAAAGTTAAAATCAGCAGCCCTAAAAAGAGTATGAACAGCAACTATCCAAAACAAGCAGCTAATTTTTATCAGCACATGAGAAGCAAGAAGCCTGCTAGGTAATCGATGGGATCATTGAACAATCGTGGTGCTAAAACAGCACTCATGGGAAACCAGACCATTGTGGAGAAGCTAAATGGATTATTTGCATTGATCTTCACTGCAGAGGATGTGAGGGAGATTCCCACACCTGAGCCATTCATTTTAGGTGACAAAGCTGAAGAACTGCCCTAGATTGAGGTGTCAATAGAAGTAGTTTTGGAACAAATTGTTAAATCAAACAGTAATAAGTCACCACAGCCAGATGGTAGTCACCCAAAAGTTTTGAAGGAATGCAAAAATGAAATTGCAGAACTACTAACTGACATGTAGCCTATCACTAAAATCAGACTCTGTATCTGATGACTGGGGGATAGCTAACAAAACACGAATTTTTTGAGGCTCCAGACGTGGCCCTGGCAGTTACAAGCTACTAAGACTAAACTCAGCATGAGGCAAATTGAAAGTATAGGAAAGAACAGTTATTAGACACACAGATCAACATGATTTGTTAGGGAAGAATCAACATGGCTTTTGCAAAGGGAAATCATGCTTCACTGATCTATTAGAATTCTTTGAGGAGGCCAACAAATGTGTAACCAAGCTTGATTTCCAGCAATGTCTGTACTACGAGATAAATTCGAATTTAGGGCGGTTAGCTTGATATTACCACATGACTGTCTTCACTGTAAATACCATTTGCTTGATATAGGGAGCACTAATATCAAGATTACAATATCGTCATTACCTGATGGGTACAGTGTTAAGCTCAAATTCAAAAGTTTGATTAAATGCCAGTGTGGAAGCACCATGTCTTAAAATTGAATTTATTAGCCTCCAGAGGTGTCCTGTATGTACCCCACAATGCCCCTCCGTGCTCTGCTGTGGCCACTACTCTCCAGGTGTGCCTGAATTAAGTAGCAGGAATTTCAAAGCAGGAGCAGCAAGCCTGTGGCTGTGGGATCATATTTGTATGAGAGCCTGAGACATGCCTTTCTTTCTTTGCTAGTCACGCTGTCAGAGCGTCTACCCATTACAATAGCCCCATCACGGAGTTTGTGATTCTGTCACTACACCTTTTTTTTTCTCTCTGGCTGGTGCCAGCTGCTGCTCCACCACACCACATGGTAACAGGGATGTGCTGGGGGTTGTGCATGCTTAAGAGGCTGAGAAACTTCTTCTCAGCTGTTTACAGAATCACAGGGCTGGAAGGGACCTCAGGAGGTCATCTAGTCCAGGCCCCTGCTTCAAGCAGGATCAACCCCCACTAAGTCATCCCAGCCAGGACCTTGTCCTGCTGGGACTTAAAAACCTCAAGGGATGGAGAATCCACCACCTCTCTAGGCAACTCATTCCAGTGCTTCACCACCCGCCTGGTGAAGTAGTTTTTCCTAATATCTAACCTACGCCTCTCCCTCTTCAACTTCAGACCATTACTCCTTGTTCTGCCATCTGACACCATTGAGAACCGTTTCTCACCGTCCTCTTTAGAGCTCCCCTTCAGGAAGTTGAAGGCTGCTATTAAATCACCTCTAAGTCTTCTCTTCTGTAAACTAAACAAGCCCAAATCCATCAGCCTATCCTCATAGGTCTTGTGCTCCAGACCCTAAATCATTTTTGTTGCCCTCTGCTGAACCTGCTCCAGCAAATCCACATCCTTTTTTATACTGGGGGGCCCAAAACTGGACACAATATTCCAGATGTGACCTCACCAGTGCTGAATAAAGAGGAATAACTACTTCTCTAGATCTGCTTGAAATGCTCCTCCTAATGCACCCTAGTATGTCGTTAACCTTCTTGGCTACAGGAGCACACTGTTTACTCATATCCAGCCTTTCATCCACCATAATCCCTAGGTCCCATTCCATCATACTGCTGCTGAGCCAGTCAGTCCCCAGCCTGTAACAATACTTGGGATTCTTCCACCCCAGGTGCAGGACTCTACACTTCTCCTCATTGAACCACATCAGATTTATTTTGGCCCAGTCCTCCAATTTATCCAGGTCCCTCTGGATTCTCTCTCTACCCTCCAACGTATCTACCTCTCCCCCTAGTTTTGTGTCATCCGCAAACTTGCTGAGGGTGCAATCCAGTCCCTCATCCAGGTCATTAATAGATATGTTGAATAACACCGGCCCCAGAACTGAGCCTTGTGCCACTCCGCTTGAAACAGACCGCCATCCAGATATTGAGCCATTGACCACTACCCATTGGACCCGACCATCAAGCCAGCTTTCTATCCAACTTTATAGTCCAAGGATCCAATCCATATTTCCTTAACTTATGGACAAGAATGTTTTGGGAGACTGTATCAAAAGCCTTGCTGAAGTCAAGGTAAATCACATCCACTGACTTCCCCATGCCCACAGAGCTTGTTACCTCGTCATAGAAGCTAATCAGATTAGTCGGGCAGGATTTGCCCCGGTGAATCCATGTTGGCTACTTTTGATCACTTTCCCCTCTTCCAAGTGCTCCAAAACTGATTCCTTGAGGATTCCCTCCATTATTTTCCCGGGGATTGAGGTAAGGCTGACGGGTCTATAGTTCCCTGGATTGTCCTTCTTTCCTTTTTTAAAGATGGGCACTTCGTTTGCCTTCTTCCAGTCATCCAGTATCTCCCCTGATCTTCAAGAGTCTTCAAGGATAATGGCCAAAGATTCAGCAATAACCTCTGCCAATTCCCTCAGTACCCTGGGGTGCATTAAATCCAGACCCATGGACTTGTTCACATCTAGTTTTTCTAGATAACTCAGAATTTGTTCCTTCCCCACAGATGGCTGCCCTCCACCTTCCCATACTGCATTGTCTAGGACTGTCATGGGGAAGTTGACTTTGTCCGTGAAGACTGAGGCAAAAAAAGCATTGAGTACTTCAGCTTTTCCTGCATCATCTGTCACTAGGTTACCTCCCTTATCCAGTAATGGCCCCACATCTTCTCTGATAACCTGTTTATTGTTCACATGCCTGTAGAAACAGTTCTTGTTACTCTTCACATCCCTTGCCAGCTGCAGTTCCAGTTGTGCTTTCACTTTCCTGATTACTGCCTGGCATTCTCCAGCCGTATGTTTATACTCTTCCTTAGTCAACTGTCCACGTTTCCATTTCTTGTATGCATCCTTTTTTAATTTAAGCTGACTAAGGATTTCCCTGTTAAGCCAAGCTGGTTGCCTACCATGTTCACATTTCTTACTACGCAGCGGGATTGTTTGTTCCTGTGCCTTCAGTAAGACTTCTTTAAAATATTGCCAGTTCTCTTCAACTCTTTTCCCCTTCATCTTCATTTCCTAAGGGATCCTGCTCATCTGGTATCTCAGTCTGCTCTTCTGAAATCAAGGGTCTGTATGTTACTGCTCACCCTTCTTCCTTTCATCCGGATCCTGAAATCTACGATCTCATGGTCGCTGCAGCCCAGCTTCCCTCACACTTCTATTTCTTCTACTAGTTCTTCCCTGTTTGTGAGCAACAGGTCAAGTTGCGCACGGCCCGTGGTCGGTTCCTTCAGCACTTGTACCAAGAAGTTATCCCCAACATTCTCCAAAAACTTCCTGGATTGTCTGTGTGCTGCTGTACTGGTCTCCCAACAAATGTCTGGATGATTAAAGTCTCCCATGAGAACCAGGGCCTGTGATTTGGAAGCTTCGCTCAGCTGCCTGAAGAAAGCCTCATCTATCTCCTTTCCCTGATCTGGCGGTCCATAACAGACACCAACTACAACATCACCTCTGTTACTTCCACCTCTAAGCTTAACCATTTACACTTGTGTGCAAACCCTCTTCCCTCCCCTACAGGCGCCACTCAGTCGGGGTCTTTCCTGCGCTCAACCACATCACGTGGTTAGTCTCCGACCCAATAAAAGAACACGCCTGCCATTCAGTGCTGACCATGCTGCCAGGCAGCACCATGTCCTAGCTTGTGTGCAGTTAGGGCTCCGAGAGTGGGAAAGAATTTCGAGAGCTTGCAGCTCCTGTGGGGGAGGGGAAATCTCCCCTAGTGACTAAGATGGTTGTGGGGGAGCACTTCAACTGTCCACCGCTGAACTCCCCCACACCCCTAGTGTGGGACCAGTGGGGCTTGCTGCCGCTGGCGGGGCGGGGGGAAGTCTACTCAGCTAAGATGGTAGAGGGGACTGTTTTAACTACTTAAACATTTCAACCAGCTCTGCAGACCACAGCCTCCCTCTTCCTCCTCCTCCACCCACCAAAACATTTGGGGGGGGCTCGCTGTCAATTGCAGACATCTGCTGCTTTGATATCTGTTATAAAATCTGTTTCCTAACATTTCCTATCTTTCTTCATGCTTTGACCCCCCCGCCTACCACAGACACACAAACATAGTGGGGAGGGCAAGCTGAGATTCCTGTTTCCATTATAAGCTCAGTGTATATGATATTTCACTGCCATCCCCCCGTTGACAATGTCTGTGCAGTGAAAAGGGAAGTCAAAAGACTTTTTTCCTAGACTTTTTTTCTATCCTCCTTCTTCTAACTTAGAGAATACAGTATGGCTCCCTGTATTGTTTTCAGGGATCGGATACAATCATGGCAGGGGGCACACTCAGTGGATGGCCAGCTGAGAATTCAGCTACAGAAGAAAGAAATTTCTGCCAAATGTTTTTGCCATTTCTGTGGATGTCCTACTTTTCCTTCCTTCCAACTGGAAGAAGGGATGTTTGCTTACCACTGGATGGGAATGAGGAAAATGCCATGTGGGAAGATGATGTCAAAGACCAGCGAGCATACCCAGAATGCTACAGGAATGAGGGAACTGTGGGATAGGTTCCCACAATGCTTTACTGCAACAGTCAATGTTTGCCAATTGAGTGTGGCAGCAAAAAGTCTACTTTTTGAGGATCACATGAGGAGGTGAGGATGGTCAAAATTGAATTTATAAATTCCAGAATTACAAAATTGATATTAAGAAATTCGAATTTATCTCGTAGTGTTGACGCAGCCTCAGTAGCTATAATGTATTTGGACTTTGAGAAAGCCCTTGAACAATGTTCCACACCAAAGGCTCTTAAACTAAGCCATCATGGGATAATGGGAAAAGTCTTCTTCTAAATCAGCAACTGGTTAAAAGGCAGGAAATGAATAAATAGTCTCATAGGGGCATCTGTGTTAGTCTGTAGCTTCACAAATAACAAGCAGTCCTGTGGTGCCTTAGAGACTAACAGATTTATTAGGTTGTGAGCTTTCATGAGTAAGAACCACTTCGTCAGATGGAAAAATGAATAAATCATCATTTTGCACAGTGCCAAGAGATAAATAGCAGGGCCCTTAGAGATCTGCCCTGGGACCTGCATTGTTCAACATATTCATAAATGATCTTGAAAAAGAGGTAAACAGTAGGATGGCAAATTTTGCAGATGATATAAAATTACTCCAAAGCTGATTATGAAGAGTTACAAAGGCCTTTCACAAAACTGGGTGAGTTGGCAATAAAATGGCAGATAGAATTCAGTGTTGATAAATACAAAGCTAGGCACATTGAAAGACAAAATTTCAGCTACATGTAGAAAAGGACAGTGTCTAAATTAGCTGCTACCCCTAAAGAAAGAGATCTCAGAATTATTGTGGCTATTTCTCCGAAAACAGCTTCTCAATGAGCAGCAGCCAATAAAGAAGCAAACAGAATGTTAAGACCCATTAGGAAAGGGGTAGGTAATATGCCAGAAAATATCATAATGCTGCTACATAAATATCTGATATGCCCACATCTTGAATACTGTGTGGAGTTGTGGTTGCCCCATTTCAAAAAAGATATAGTATGTTAGTAGAAATAGAAATCATATAGAGAAAAGCACCAAAAAGGATTAGGGGTAAAGGAACAGCTTCCATGTGAGGAGAGGTTAAAAAGACTGAGATTGTGCAGCTTAGAAAAGAGACGGCTTAGGAGGATATGACAGTGGCCTATAAAATAATGACTGGTGTGGAGAAAGTGAAAAAGGAAGTGTTGTTTGTTCCGTTACACAACACAAGAACCCAGGGTCATCAATGAAATGAATAATAAGCTTAAAACAAGCAAAAGGAAGTACTTCTTCACACAACATGCATCCAACCTGTAGAACTCGTTACCAGAGCATGTTGTGAAGGCCAAAAGTATAACTGAGCTCAAAAAAGAATTAGATATGTTCATGGAAGTTAGATCCAGCAATAATGACTATTGGTCAAGGCCAGGTCTGAACTAGACATTAAAGTTGATTGTGGATACGCAGTTCTAGCTATGGCAATTGCGTAGCTAGAATCAACTTGTCTACAATCGACTTTCCTGGCCGTCCTTCATAGAGGGAGGTCAATGGGAGAGTTTCTCCCATCGACCACCCTTACTGCTCATGATATTGAAGAGCACAGGGGTCAACTGCCAGCCCCAAATAGTTCGATGTCATGCATCCCTAGGCAGACGAAATCGAACTCTGGAAGATTAGCCCTGACTGGGCTGATCTTCCTCATAGTGAAGACATACCCCAAGCTGCTCCTGGATGCTACCCCATGCTCCGGGTGTCTCTAAACCCTCTGACTGCCAGAAACTGGGACTGGACAGCAGAGGAGGACGGATCATTTGATTTGCATCATGCCCTGTTCTTTTCATACACTCTGAAGCATCTGGCCCAAGCCACTGCTGGAAGATGGGCTACTGGGCGGGATGGACTATAGTTGTGACCCAGTGTGCCTGGTCTAATGGTCTTAGGTTTTTATATCCTGTCTTTCTTTGTGTGTCAGTACCTATGGACTCAATGGCTATGGAGTGGAAGCAGTCCTGTTTTGTAGGTCTCCAGTGCTCAGGTTTGTGTTTGTGTAGTGGGAGAGTTAATGAGAGCAGACTGCCTTTCTCTCCCTCCACTCCCCACTCCCATCTGTTCAAACAAAAGGCTGAAAGGGAGAGAAAGCTGAGACCCTGCTGGTCAAGAGGGGAGGGATAATAACACATATCCTTGGGCTACATTTCAGCACATGCAACCCCTTCATGCTGTGCTAAAGCTTTTATTCAGGCAAGAGAAAAGATGGCTAATGCAGAGTAAGTTGTGTTTTTGTTTCATATGGGTTTTGTTTTCTTTTTTTGTCAAGGATGCATTGGGCCTGGAGGATGCTACATTCCTTTCCATTCACATGATAGTCAGAAAGCTGGCATATGAAGCAAGGAGTCTTAAATGTCATTGTTGTATGGGAAGCCATTGGGATAGACTGTGTGGCATATGCAAGAGGGCCAGGGATGGCTTAGAAAGTCAATTTTCACTGGGTTTGCACATGGTAACAGTTCCAGAGCCATGTAATTAACAACACATCAAAAGGGTGTGAAGGAAGATGTATTCCTCCCAACCTCAGGGATTCAGTGGGTACTTTGCAATTCATCGCAACACCCCATTCACATATTCATCATCCCGGTCATGCCAAACTACTCATTTGAAGATCGAAACAGCTTTCTCTGGGACTGTTACAGCAGGAGCAATGAGAGAGATGGCACCTAGATTCCCAAAGCGGAAATAGAGTGCAATGGAAAGAAATAATGCCGGGCCCGTTAGCTGGCTCTCTGGTCGACACCAGCAGTTACAGAGACATCGTAATGGTTTACTGGAGAAAAAGGGTCTCAACTGCTATTAGTTTAATGCTTCATAATGTTGTCCTATCTGTTTTAAATGCAATCACAGAACCCAGGGGACAGCCAGGATTAAAATAAAAGGGTAGGAAAAGAGTTTCCAGCAATGTAATGATGGAGAGGGAGACTGGGATCTTTGCAGAATAGGGAAATGAGATTCGGTTATTTCTTTTGTTGAGTGTGCAACACGCAAGAAATAAATTAATGACAGCTAACGGGCTGCTGGCTGTAAAAATGATTATTCCCTGGTTGGAATAAATACATAAAAATAATAAAGCCAGAGTGGGATGGAGGGGGGTGGCAAAGGACAACATCAAGGCTAATCCCATTCCTGCTAGAGGCCCAGAATTCAAAAATATAGGAGCCTAAAGCCAGAATCCTAAGTCCATAGTTTTGCAGCTGCTTCATTGTCATGGGTAGAGCACCCAAGCACTCCCACTAAAGTTAAAGGGAGCTGCTGAATGCTCTGCACGTTTAAAATCAAGCAAGTGCTTACATGATAAAGCTGGGCCCTTGTTTGCGAAGTCTTGGCCACCATCAACTGCCGCTCTCCCGCTGGTTTTCGAAGGAGCAAGGTTGGAGTCCTAGAAGACAATTAAATGTTTTCACAGAATTATTATAAGAAATGTACAAGAGATGATGGTTGTCTTGTTTGTTTCCACTAGAAAAAGAGAAGGCTCCAGAAAAAGGACATTGACCAGAAGTGGAAAATCAGGGTGTTGAGGCTGACCTGTCCTTGCCAAGTAATGTGCATAAAACGAGCAGCAAAAATGGTGACAGGCAAATGAGATATTTAGAATTCATTTGTAACGGATCAGAGGAGTTATTAACAGCACAGCTGTAGAAATCTCCCATATAGGAACTTCTCCACTGCCGGGCTCGTAGTGTTATTTACATCTGATCCAGTGGATGTAAAATAAAAAAAAAAAAAAAAAAAAAAAAAAGCACCAGAATTGTCGGCTTACGGCGTTGCATGCTTAATTTTTCACAGTTGAAAATAATTAAACATTGTGTGAGGCAAGGGAGAATCATATCCCCCCTACTTACCTTGCCCATGATCCTTTAATTTTCAACCTACATAAGGAACACCCTATAGTTCCTTCAGCTTGCAGAGGCTAATCTAATACAGGAGATTTGTTTTACCAAATGCCGCCTCCTCCTCCTTCTCCCCAAACATAATCAGGTGGAGGATCCATCTAATATGGAAAGTGCAAAGGATGGCCCTTATCTGGTGTATCATTCAAATGCAGGTCCCATGAGCCTAGGCTTACCATGTGCATGATTGATATATTATCCCTACGTGCCTTATCTGAATTCATCTATCA
Organism: Carettochelys insculpta; assembly: GCF_033958435.1. Classification (NCBI taxonomy): domain Eukaryota; kingdom Metazoa; phylum Chordata; order Testudines; family Carettochelyidae; genus Carettochelys; species Carettochelys insculpta. Next base: position 226,071,130 of record NC_134137.1, read on the forward strand.
AGAAACCAGGAGAGGTGACTTCTGGGGATTAATGATCTGGTGGGAGATGTGTGGGGGTTGAAAGGAGAGAGGACAAAAGTGATGATGGTGGCAGTGAGGAGTGTGCTGAAGGGACAGAGGACTGAATACTGTGGTGAATAGCAATACCGATGGATAGATGTGGTAAATAAATCCTCCGTGGGCTTTCAGCAGCAGCTGTTTTTTATAAAACAGTAGCACAGAATTACAGGCGGTGCAGGAGCAATGTCTATAGTAATTGTTGCCTGGCACTCACCAATATCAAACACTATTTCCAGTCTGTTATCACAGTGCCAGACTTGAACAGTGTGAGCTGAAATTTTCCATTCCTGGTGATATTTTTGTCTGAAGTTTCCACTAAAACTTTTTGACCATTTCTTGGAGCAAGATTGGGGTAGTGGGGAGAACTATGTTGTTTTGTCCATGTTAAGAAGTCCCTAATATGGTCTTGTTGACCTTTGCTGGGTAGGATTGCCAATATTGGCTACACGTATTCCTGGAGGTTTCATCACATGACATAATCTTCAATTAAAGCTTGGGCTTTAATTCCCGAGGACTCCAGGACAGTCCCAGAAGGTTGGCAACCCAACTGCTGAGCGGGGAGGAGGGGGAAGGAGATTGCCATGCTGTGAGTTTTGCCTATGATTATGAGCAACGTTCCTTCTAATCTTTTTCCATCCACGTGAAGAATACATTTATGTGCACTGAGGCATATGTGAATGTGCACCTCCTCTACAAACAAAACATCGCTGTGGGCGCTCTGCTACTCACCTGGGCATCATTAGAATCTCTCCTGAGTGGCTGCACAAGTGCACAGCTGACAGAGAACACTGGCTATGAGCCACTGAAAAATCTTGCTTTGCACATGCTCCGTGGAGACTTGTTAGAGCTCAGCAGCTAAATTCTCCAAAGATTCTGTGTGCACTGAGCATGCTCCAGCTTCTCCCTGCCAGGAGGCTGGTGTGCACACCACTGCACACAGAGGTTCTAGCATATAACAGCCCAGAGCTGCAGGAGTGGAGCAGAACTGTAGCAGCTGCTCGATTTAATGTGGGGGCTGCTGTGGCTCCAGACACGGGAGCTGAGAGCATGAGCAAGTGGTCTCTCTGTGCTCTCAGTGCTCCCCAATGGCACCTAGGCAACAAGGAGGGAAAGGACTTTACAAGTGGCCACCTGTAATTGCCTCATTTTCCTGGCTGCCCAAATTGAAACAGTGGGGTCTGAGTGGCAGCACTGCAGCGCAGGTCAGTGGGAATTCTGCTGGTAGCGTATGAAGTGATCTGAACGTTGAAGGTATGCCTCCACTGCAAAGAAAAACCTTGGCACTGAGTCGTGGAGCCTGGCACAATTGCCAGGCTTTCTGGGCAGGGGCTGCAGGACTAAACATAACTATGTCGATGTTCCCACTCCAGCTGGAGCCTGGGTTCCGAGCCAATCCCTCTGCAGGTTTGAGAGGTCCAGTCCAAGCTGGAATGTCTACACTCCTATTTTCAGCCCTTCAGCCAAAGCCGTGTGAAACTCAGTCACTTGACTTGGGCTCTGAGCTCCTGCACTGGGTCTTTCTTGGCTGTGTAGGCAACAGTCTAGTACTCTGAAAAGTCAGGCCCAAGGCTGCCTGGATTGCCACCCACCCCCAATTACACATCTCATAGAACTGGAAGGAACCTCAGGAGGTCATTGAGTCCAGCCCCCTGCCCTCTTGGCAGGCCCAAGCACACCCCTTTTTTTTAATCTATTTACCCCCGATCCCTAAATGGCCCCCGTTAAGGGTTGAACTCATAACCCTGGGTTTAGCAAGCCATTTAGAGGACCCTTTTGACAATTTTGGCTTTTATCGCCATGCCTCGGTCCCCATTCTGTAACATGTGGATAAAAATAGTACTTCACTGCACCGGGGTGTTGTCAAAATCAATTAACTAACAGCTGTAAATATCTAAGAGCTGACCAGGTGAGCACCATAGAAAAGGAAAGAAACAATTCCATATTCAGAGCAAGGTTTGCATTTCGGTGCGTAGCTTGTCATGAAAGAGGTGTCACAATGAGACGCCAGGGCTCAAGCAAGTTGTTTATTTTCATCACTGATGCTGCAAGTCCAGAGGTGCCAGGGCCAAGCCCAGAGCTGGTGGGACTTAGTCTGGCACAAATTCAAAACCGGTGGGGTGGCAGGCAGTAAATAATTCATGGGGCACCACACACCAAAGATGAACATAGAAAAAAATATTGAGTACCTCCTCGTTCCGTGATTGGGGTTATTGATTTGCTGTGTTACTAGCCTGCATTTTGCTTTCTGTCTCACTGGGAGTGAATCACCCAGTAGGAAGAATCTCACTCTCTTCTGCTTTGCATTACTGCCTAGACACCAAGATGAGTACCCCATTGAGCTAGGCCCACACAGACACATAAAAGACAGCGGTTGCCCCAAAGAACTTGTAGTTCAACCACTTGGAGGGTAGAATAAGGGAAGGGGCTGTTGGCCCCACATTAAAGAAGGGGACCTGAGGCATGGATGTGTGATCCATTGACTGCAGGACCCAGGGCAACAAAGGCTTGTTTGGCTTAGTAAACTTGGAAAGCTGTGATTCAGAGAAGCACCAGGAGCAGTGGTGCACAGTAGGGCTGTTCTTCTATCAACACTTCCCTGATTATAACTTTAACTTGGCAGATATTCCCCTGCTGAAGGACCTGTTCTCTTCCAAGCAATTATCTTTTACAAGGTTCTTCCAGTCCACCTAATCGTCCTTATCTTAATGGGGTTTCCTCATAAAAGAAGCATTTCTATATTGTTGGGGTAAACTTCATTTCCTTTCCATTTGTCTCATCTCGTAGCCATATCCAGATTACTGTGGCTTGACAGTACAGTAATTTAATGAGCTTCAGCTGAGCAGGAAGGAGATGGAAGCTATTAAGTACTTGTTTAAGCTAAAATGGAGGGCAGGTTTCCCCTACACTGTTCCACCAATGTGCCTCAACTCTGCCCTGGAAGGACCATGTCTAAAGAGAAATGAGGAAGCTCCACCATGCAGTTAGTGCTTGGGAAGTGTGCTAAAATTCCTACCTGGTGCCATCTGTAATGGTGGGTTTTATGCTGGGTGGACACTAGGAATTATAGTGAGCCCCACTAACTCATTCCACACAGGCCATCAAGCATCCTTCTGCGGGTAATGCACTTCAGATAGTACCGACCCGGGTGGATTTGAATGGGTTCCACATGCAGCCTTTTCTGCTTCTCAGTGCACCCGGGCTATGCGCTGCTGTAGTGTCCTTAGGGCTGGTGGGACTTACCCCAAACTGTAAGTGCTTTGGTCTCTCCTCATGCTGCTTTATGTAGCAGTGTCACAGTAAATGTTGTATTTTCCCTGAGGATGACTTGGGAGCCCATAAATATCTAAATGGGTGTCTCAAAATCATATGGAATAGGAAGGAAATTAGGAGTGTTTGGAGATCTAGAAGGCGCTGCAGGTCTGCTGTTCACTGGTGCTTTAGCAGTCATGGATGGATTAAGAACCAGTGGGGTCCTGAGACAACATAGTCACAAAGCCCCCCTGCCACTTTGCAATATATTAAAATCTATTTATGCTTATTATTACTCATGGGCTACGTCTACACGTGCCCCAAACTTCGAAATGGCCATGCAAATGGCCATTTCGAAGTTTACTAATAAAGCGCTGAAATGCATATTCAGCGCTTCATTAGCATGCGGGCGGCAGCCGCGCTTCGAAATTGACGCTCCTTGCCGCCGCGCGGCACGTCCAGACGGGGCTCCTTTTCGAAAGGATGCCGCCTACTTCGAAGTCCCCTTATTCCCATGAGCTCATGGGAATAAGGGGACTTCGAAGTAGGCGGCGTCCTTTCGAAAAGGAGCCCCGTTTGGACGCGCCGCGCAGCGGCAAGGAGCGTCAATTTCGAAGCGCGGCTGCCGCCCGCATGCTAATGAAGCGCTGAATATGCATTTCAGCGCTTCATTAGTAAACTTCGAAATGGCCATTTGCATGGCCATTTCGAAGTTTGGGGCATGTGTAGACACAGCCATGGTGTATAATAAAATTAAACTCTAGTTAATTTTAAAATAAGAATGGCATGACGCGTATCTTTTGTTCCATTAAAGCAAATTTTTTAAACAAAATGGAATTATGGAGCCTTATGAGGATTCTCACTAGCAACCACTGGCTATACCACAATATGACTAATCCTGGAACTTTTCCTTGCAACCAGCCCCATTGCCCACTTTGTCCACATATCTGTTCTGGAGATACTATCACTCGACCTAACCATGTTAATCACAGCATCAGGGGCACGTTCTCCTGTTCCTCAACTAACATCATATATGCCATCATGTGCCAACAATGCCCACACGCTTTGTATATTGGGCGAACTGCAAACACTCTTCGCCAAAGAATGAATGGACATAAACAGACGTCAAAAATCTCCAAATACGCAAACCTGTCAGCCAGCACTTTAATGCAGTGGGCCATTCTGTTAAAGACCTGAGAGTTTGTGTTGTGGAGGAAAAAGACTTTAACAACTGTCTACAGAGAGAATGTTCAGAACTAACATGTATTTTGAAATTCAACACATTAACACATGGTTTGAACAGTGACAGCAGTTACCTGACCCTTTATAAGGACTTTTTCACATACTTTGATGTTTGACCTCACACAAACTTCCACACTCCACACCTCCCTGCTCTGCTCTTCTGTTTTGTCAACCTTGATAACAATTTTTGGACCTCTCTGCTTTATTTTTTGAGTTTGTTCTGGTGTGGCTATGATCTGGAGAAGTGGGTCTGTCCCCTGAAAGCTCATCACATAATAAATTATTTTGTTAGTCTTTAAAGTGCTACATGACAGCTGGTTTGTTTTGACAGAATACAGACTAACACAGCTATTTCTCTGTTACTTTGCCCTGATGTTAATCTGCCACTGTGAGCAGTAACACAGAAGAAGATTCAATGGGGTTAAGATCTAGAAGTGTGGGCCTAAATCCTGGGTTTTATCACAAGGGAAATGGAGCTGAGCTGCCCTGTTGCAGTTTGCTGCGAGCATTTCACAAAACCACCACACAGGTGAACACACTGGCAGTCACTGCTCAGGAAAGACTTGGAAACTGAACGCGTAAGGGAGCAGAAAATCTGCTTGAAATGCATGGGCAGAGCTGTGTTTTACTCCTGGGGGAATTCTGGGCCCCTCCACACATGCAGCACTCAAGTCTCTCACAGATTTCTTTGCTTCCCAGCAGAATAAGTGATTTTTCAGACAGGGAAATAAAGTTGCGGGCCTCTCCTCAGGAGCATGGTCTCATCATTTCAAAAGTCTGGAGTACTTGGTAGAAAGGCACATCAGTGCAGGAGTGGCTCCTGCCCTCTGTCAGACTCAGCTGCTAATTCTGGCTCGGCCAGAAACCTCCCCCAGCTTCAGCAAGCTCTGTAGCTGTTCCAGCCTCCTCTGGTCCGGCTTTCTGCCCCCAGCATGGTGGGAGTGGTCACTGCACAGGGCATTGTTCACCCATCTGCCTAAGCCCCATGCATCTGGATCCCCCATATCCCAATGACCAGCACCTAAAACCTCCACGACCCCCCACCACACTCTTCTGAGCCTCACGCCGGCATCTGTAGTCCCACAGCACCCAGACCCTGCCCCATCATCTCTGCACCTGGTCTCCCCACCAAGTTCCGCCCTCAATCTGGACACCACCCCGGTGCTTGGACTGCCCTGATGAGCCCTTCACCCGCTCACTAAGTCCCACTCCCCCAGCAGCTGCACCTCCCACTAAACCTTACACAGCTTCCCCTAAACCTTCTCCCGGCCCTGTCCTGTGCTCCCCCACACACCCAGACTCCCTACTGAGCTCCAAACAGCTTTCCTGGGACCCTGCTGTAGAGTCCCATTGTCTCAATGCACCTAGATCCCCCTGAACTCCCCCACTCCCCAGCTGCCTGTATCTAGACTGCCCCACACAGAACCCTCTCACCCCTCACCTCGATCCCCCCTCACTAAGCCCCTCCACACTCAGTTCCTGCCTGCCATACACAGCCTGCCTGCCCACAGTGGATGCACCTGGCGCAAAGGGGTGAGGCACTGGAGTGTTTCTGGAGGAGGTCTGACCATTGCTCTGTGTCAGCCTCGTCACCGTAATCTTCCACCTCTGCACAGACGGTGGCCTGTGCTACTCACGGCTGAGCTGGAGCCTCCACATTTACTTACTAACAAACAAAATTTGCAGAATTTTCCAGAATGTAAAATATTGTGCACCTTTTGCTGTTTTTGTTATTTATTGTCATTTATTTTTAGCAGAATTTGCTCGGGAGTAGTGTTCGGGGAGCCCAGGACTGGAACAGCTGGGAGTTCTGAGGGTCTAGGCAGGGTGCAGAGCTGTGTGAGGGGCCTCAGGACTGCAGTATAGAATCATAGGATAGAATCATAGAATTCTAGGGCTGGAAGGGGCCTCAGGAGGTCATATAGTCCAGTTCCCTGCCTAAAGCAGGATCAACCCTAACGAAATCATCCCAGCCAAGACCATGTCAAGCCGGGACTTAAAAACCTCTAGGGATGGAGATTCCACCACCTCGCTAGGCAACACATTCCAATGCTTCACTGCCTGCCTGGTGAAATAGTTTTTCCTAATATCCAACCTACACCTCTTCCTCTGTAACTTTAAACTGTTGCTCCTTGTTCTGACATCTGTCGCCAATGAGACCAGTCTCTCCCCATCCTCGTTAGAGCTCCCTTTCAGGAAGTTGAAGGCTGCTTTCAAATCACCCCTCACTCTTCTCTTCTACAAACTAAATAAGCCCAAATCCTTCAGCCTCTCCTCATAGGTCATGTGCTGCAGCCCCTAAATCATTTTCGTTGCCCTCTGATGAACCTGCTCCAATGCACCCACATCCTTTCTATACTGGGGGGCCCAGAACTGGATGCAATACTCCAAAGGTGGCTTCACCAGTGCCAAATACAGGGGAATAATAAACTTCTCTAGATCTGCTGGAAATGCTTATCCTAATGTACCCTAATACAGTAGACCCCTGAGATATGTGCACTCAAGCTGTCCGTATCTTGGGTTAATGCGACTGAGTGGCTGAGTGGCTCCATTCAGAGGAGCAGGGAAACTAACCAGAACTATTGCACTGGTCAGTTTCCTGGCTCCTGTCAGGGGTGGCAGCGAACTCAAGTGCCACGCTGATAGGAGAGATTTCACTGCTCCTGTCAGTGGTGGCAGCTGAGATGCTGCCACTGACAGGAGTGGAGAAACCGCTCGTGTCGGGGTGCAGCCTGACTCTTTCCACTCTTGTCAGGGATGCCAGCTGCTCTGGTCAGTGACAGCAGCCCAGAGCCAGGCTCTCAGCTGCAGCCACAGAAAGGAGTGGGAAAACTGATCAGGGCAGCAGAGTTGCTGACTTATGTGGGGATTGTGAGAATGCAACCCCCCAGTAAGTCGGGGTCTACTCTATGCCATTAGCCTTCTTGGCTACAAGGGTGCACTGTTGACTCATATCGAGTCTCTCATCCACTGTAATCCACAGGTCTTTTTCTGCTGCACTGCTACTTAGCCAGTCGGTCCCCAGCCTGTAACAATGTTTGGGATTCGTCCATCCCAAGTGCAGGACTCTGCACTTCTCCTTGGTGAACCTCATTCGATTTCTTTTGGCCCAATTCTTCAATTTATCTACGTCACTTTGGACCCTTTCCCTACCCTCCAACATATCTACCTGTCCACCTAGCTTAGTGTTATCTACAAATTTGCTAAGTGTGCAAGCCAGTCTGTCATCCAGGTCATTAATAAAGATGTTGAACAATACTGGCCCTAGAACTGATCTTTGGGACACTCTACTTGAAACGATCACCAACCAGACGTAGAAGCATTGATCTCTACCCATTGGACCCAACTGTCTAGCCAGCTTTCTATCCATCTTACGATCCATGTATCCAATCCAAACTTCCCTAACTTATGGGCAAGAATATCGTGGGAAACTGCATCAAAAACTTTGCTAAAGATAAGGTATATCACATCCACTGACTTCCCCATGTCCACAGAGCCTGTTACCTCATCACAGAGCTTAATCAGATTGGTCAGGCACGACTTGCCCCTGCTGAATCCATGCTGACTATTCCTGATCACTTTCTCTCCTTCCAAGTGCTTCAAAGTGGATTCCTTGAAGATCCCCTCCATGATTTTTCCAGGGACTGAGGGAAGGCTGACTAGTCTATCATTCCCTGTTCTATTGGAGGAGGTACTGAACTGGTGCCCAGTATAAAGCTGAATAGGAGTGTGTGGGGTTTGAGGATCCCTGGATCAGGATGGTGATTTTTCTCACCGAAGTTTATCTCCGAACCACTAGGCCCAGCTATTTTCTTTGTCTCCGAGTCAAGAAAGAACTTTCCCAAAACTGCTCTTGTACATACAACACATAACTGCGCAGCAATGACTGGCTCATGTTTGAGATGGGTCCCTAGCCACAAAACTTGGGCCTGGATTACCCAAAACTGGCGATGTACATATTGAGGAGTTCAATTTAGGCCCTGGTCTGGCTAAGGCTAGCCTCATGCAATGTCTCACTGGCAGGCGTCCAGCTCCCACCGCCAGATAAAACATGAAAACATCAAGGATCCCCATTTTGCAAGGTTTGGAATAAAGGACAAGGTAAAGAGAAACAATTTGGTTTCCTCCACAGCCTGGTAAGAGTTTGTTTGACCTATTCTCTTTCTCACAACTTTTCTTTCACTTGCGTCTTCCCTTTTCTGGTATCCATCTTGATGTCCGTTTGGGGCAAATGTTTGGTAGGTTATGCGAGATGAGTCTGAAGCAAAACTCTGGATCATCTCACTGCTATGGCAAGTTCAAATGCAGGTATGAATGTTTTAGCTTGAGACTGTCTATGTTTTATTCAGCTGAACCAGTTTACCTGATCCTAATTTCATTTTGAACAATTGAGACAATGTCAACAACTGTGACAGTAAAAAAATAGAATCTAGCCCTATAGAATGTAGGTCTGTTGGGAATTCTGTGTGAGTAAAGACTGAATAAGAATGTCAGGGCTGGATATGTGGGACCAGATTCTGAAGTGGACGCATTCAGGACTGGGGCCTTTGAATACTAGTGTATTATCATCATCCTCTCAGCTCGAAATCACAAGTAATCCTGGTGAAATCTGTAGAGCTGCTTTGAATTTACTCCTGGGTAACTGGGATCAGAACCTGAATCTTAGTCTTTAGGGAAACAAGCCAATGTTCCATGGGTCTCCGTTTTAATTAATTCAGACAATTAATGTTTGCTTCACTCTGCATTGTTGGATGATGGCAGCAAAGTTCCCACATCTGAAAAGTAAGGTCCTACTTGGCTTGCTCCATTGGCTCCAGTGGGAACGCCTCACACCGCAAGCTTTCACACTTGGGCCTTGAGAATACAGCTGGAACCAGTGTCCCCAGCGGCTGCCATCTCTGCTATGTCCAGCACAGCTTCATCGTTATTCCCATAGTCAGAGCCAGTCCTACGGGTCAGCAAGCCAAGCAGTCACCCGAGGCCACCACTTTCAAGGGGCTGCCAAAAAGCCAGTCTGGCACTTTGGGCTTGGCTGCTATCTCAGCAGCCGGCTCCCCCCTGCCCACCCTGCGCACTCTCAAGCAGGCACTTCGCTACTGGGCTGGCTCCTGCCATGCTGCCTGCACTCCCCGGCGGCCCCCACCACGCTGCCTGCGCTCTGCTGGCCGAACCCTCCCTCTCACGGTGCTGCACACTCCAGGACTGGGATGGCTGCTGGGTGCAGAGCTCGGACAAAACACTGAGCTCTGGGTTATTGTGGGGGTGGGGGGGGGTTGTCATTTTTAAGGGGCTGCCAAAATTTGCTTGGGGTGGCCAATTGGCTAGGACCAGCCCTGCCCCTCGCAAATGTTTCTTGGAAAGTTTGGAAACTTGTATTTAAAACAGGGATGGAGCCATCCTGCTGTTCCTTACCAGGCAAAAATGCAATTGATGTCTCTGGGACCTTAGCTTGAGTAGGCACTAAAGCTTGGTCTTTGTCTGCTGGGTCTGCATAAGGAAATCTCTCCAGACTCAGCTCCTCACAGGGTCATAGCCCCAAAGCTTGCGCTTTCTTTCTGTGTCTGTCTCTGTCACCAAACAACACTAACGCAGGTTATTTGTCTGGTTCATAAACCTTTGTTACCCTGGGCCCCCAATGCTACAGTCTTTCATCTTGTATGTATGGGAGGATTTAGAAAGAGAGAGAGAAGACAGATAGACTGACAGCTCATTGGAAGAGTAAAACCAAATCCCTTGTCCTTTGTAATGAAGCAGAATGTCCTTCTCTATACGGACATCATTAATATTGTCATCCTCTCCCTCCAGCAGTCTTTAATGTCTAATTAATGACTCCCTGTGGCTCCTCCCTACATGGCATCAGTCTCCTTCTGATTTGAATTCCCTATAATGACTGCTAGGAATTCCCAAGATGGCTGTTGTTCGTGGCCGTACTGAGCATTTGCTCTTCTCTCTTATACGCCCTGTTGAGACCCACCCATGCAAACAAACCCTTTCACTTCTTTATACTCCACACTACTTTCCCTTCCACTCTTCATCTCCTGCCCTCTCACATACTTACTTACATTCATACAATTTCCTCCTCCCTCCCTCCCTCCCCTCACAGACACAGAACTCTCCCCTCTCAGACATCCACTGCACCCCACTCGTGTACCTACCTCCCTTCTGCGTAGGGAGCCCTCCCTTCACATACACACATCCCTCCCTCGCATACCTGCCCTTGCCCTGTCTGCATCCCTCCCTTCCCACGTGCCTCTCTCTCCCTCCTATGCATCCCCCGCCACATATACTTACCCTGCATGTACTGTCCCTACCTTCACATATACATACCCGCGCTCTCACACATCCTCTACCCCTCATCTCATAGAATGGAAAACTTACTGGATTAAATGATTTGCCCAAGCCCACCCTGGTCAGTGGTAGGGCCAGGAAGAGCATCCAGGAGTTCCAACACCCAGGAATGCCTGCTCACCACAAGACAACACGGTTGAAATAAAGCACCCAAACTATGCGCCTTGGGTGGATCCCTATCTCTGCAGAGCTTCGCCGAATGGGGATCCCCCTAAAGGCGAATTAAGGCAGAGTGTTTGAATCCTGGGGCTCCAGACCTGATGTGCAAGGAGAACCAGGTGTAAATAAGACCTTCCCCAAACTAGTCCCTGGAGAGAAGATGGTAGGGAAATGGCTAGGACAAAAATTCTATCATGTGGTGGGGAGGGAGGGCTGAGGGAAATCCCAGCGAGATAGAGAGTGGGAGAAGGGCCCATTGCTTTGGGCTGGGATTTTCTCAGGTGAGGGGAGGGTGAGCAAGCCTGGCCAATGTGAGCCCTGTTCCGTGTTAAGCCTGTACAGTTCAGGCTCAGTGCCTGAGTTCATTTCTGTCTCTCATACTGACATTTCTCTCTCAGGTGGCTGCCGCCGCCTGTTCTAGGGTGGGGCTGAGGGCTGGGATGACTCATGTTTTCAGGCTCTTATCGGCATCAGTATAATGTTCTGCCTTTCTTTTCTGTCATGTGGCATCCCGCCTCCCTCCCCTCCTCCTCTCCCTCCGCCATCTCCCAGAGGAGGCGACAGACGGTCCTGTAATTTGGTTCCATTCGCTCGACTGGAGCAACACCTGCCCCCCTCCCAAGGGACGGAAAGGGCTCGTCCTAAACCCTACAAGGAGCCAAAGACAAATCTAAGGCCCACATGCAAATAAAACACAGGATAAAACAATATGGCCATTCTGGACAGAAAGGAGAAATCCGGCATCAGAAGAGGCAAGGGAAACAAAATGACCTCAGTGGGAAGAAATAAAAACTGCAGGAGCGTACCTGTTTCTTTGGGGGTGATTGTTATTGTGGTGAATTGATCTTTCCTTTCCTCTCTTAGCGAATAAACCAATAGCACTGAAAAATAATGGCTGATACTAGGCTATATCTATCCACACTAAAAGGGCTAGGTTATGTAGGTTACAGGATAGATAGATAAGTTAGATACCTAGATCATAACGCCAGAAGGGACAATTGTGCTTATCTCATCTGTATAACATATATCACAGAACTTTTCCCCAAATAATTCCTGAAGCAGACCTTTTAGATAGCCAGTCTTGATTTAAAAATTGTCACTGATGTAGCATCCACCAGGACCCTTGGTAAACTGGCCCACGGTTAGTTATGCTCTCTGTTAAAATGTATGTCTTTTTTCAAATACATAAAACCATAAATATGTCTTCCTAACAGTACATGGAAAACATGCCATTTCTTTGCTAAAGCTCACACACAAAAATCATTTCTTTCCCCCCTTTCGTAGGAATAATACAAGATATCAAATCACTTCAAATGCCTTCATTATTCCCCACTCTGAGCTTTGGCTCCACAATGTTATCAAACCAACAGGTGCTATTTTTCATCAGTCACTGAGATATTTATGAATAAACATAGCATTTACCATGCTGGAAGGTTAGAGGCACGTTCCAGATCTGTAACCAGTTTATCTCAAGTATGCCTGCCTATTGGCAGTCTAACCCGTCTGTGTGTTTTGCAGAATGCTCTATACTCCTGACCCTACAACCACGAATGCAGATGAACATTATGCATTGCACGACGCATATCTAAGTAGCCCTTACTCATGCAAATTGGCCCTTTGAAGTTAGTAAGCTTACCTGAGTGAATAAGTAGCAGAAACGTAGCACTTTAAAGACTAACAAAATGATTTATTCGGTGATGAGCTTTCGTGGACAGTCCCACTTCTTCAGATCAAACATTCATGGTGGATACAGTGGGACAGATTTGTGCCCCATCCATATCTTTGTTTGCCCATTGTCTCTGTGAAGCAGTTTGATCTCTGCCCTTTTGTTTGTGGAAGGTCCATTTCCGGGTTTCCCTGGAATGCCCTGTGCTTTCATGTTTGTGGCATGTTTCCTATCTGATGTTATTCATGTGGGCTTTTCAATATATTAGCACAGCATGCTATGTCATACATTGGAAGCACCAGGCCTTGTTACTGTATTAGTGATGTGTCTGACCTCTTTGTGCTAATGGCTTGTTGGATAGCTATTAGTGGAATGCCCCAAGTCGGTACATTGCAGGCATTTCCCATATCTGTATGTTAGTGGTATTTTCCAGGCCTTTGCCTTGTACTTTTATATCACTGTTAATTAGAGAAGAACCAGAGCCATAGAGCTCAAGTGTGGATTTATAACTAAAGTTTCCTGAGTTTTCAGCGTGTTCATATCCATGGCTGCAGCATGGGCTAATTTCTAACTTTAAATTAAAAATAACCCCTCCCATTACTGCAACATTAAGGTTCCAGGTTTAAACCCTGAAAACTCAGCAATACTCATCTTACGTTTACACTCTGCCTGCTGGTAGGTTTGCACAAAATGATATAGTCCTTTACATGTGAGCATATCCTGTAAATCAAACAATACATTTTGCTGCTAACTTACGTACCATGTATCCATGATGACACACAGGCTGATAAAGGTATCTGTCTCATAATGCATAAGCACCAGTGAGTAGACTTAAGGTTGTTAATTTGATCTTTGTTTTGACATTTCCTGGCTTTTACATGCATACCCATCCAGGCTGCATGTCACACTGACTTTGTTTCTTGCATGTTTTCATGATGATGATGTTGTTGATTTTGATTTGTAAGAAAAAGAAAGAAATGGGGAGCAAAAGACTTAGAGATGTTTGGTTTGTTTTTAAATAATTAACTGGTATCAGCCATCAAATGGCACCTGGAATTTTCAAGGTCAGTGGAAAAATTCACATCTAGGATTTGATCCTCTTATGGGTGACGTCAAAAGCAACTGATCCCTCCCGACTCTAGTGACTTCAGTTAAAGCAGGAGCAGATCCACACAGAGATAGATACCAGTCAGCCAAGGATTGATTCTTGTACGTTAGGACTGCAGCCTATTTAGCTGGGTGGAGTTACTACTGCTTTACACCTGTGTAAGTGAAAGTAGAACCTGGCCCTAACATGCACGTCCATACACTGTATGGACTTTGTGACTGTGTAGGAGTGCTGGAACAATTTGTATGGTGGGGTGCTGAGATCCATTGAACCAATCAGTGAACCTTGAGTATCATGGACAGCACTTCAAGCTGTGGGGTGCTGCAGAACCCCTAGTTCCAGCACCTATGACTCTATATGAATTAAGGTAGAACCAGGGCTTGCTAAATGTAAATGGTCATAACTTCAAATTGGTTCGGTCAGTTGCCATCAAACTTGGCATCATGTATAAATCTTTGTGTGCTCTACATGAGACAGGCCAGATTCGAACAAAACTGGAGCGAAGATTTTAAAGTTACATGATGACTTAAAGTTGTAGCATTTTGAAAAGGGTGCAATAATGCTACATGGTGTCTATGAAAACACATAGGTGCTAGAACTAGGGTGCAGAGGAGGGGGCCCTACAGCACCACGCCACTCCCTCCCACCTCCAGTTTGAAGTGGTTTTCCAGTTTGGTTAAACAGCTCTCAGCAGCCCCAGCAGTGTTCTGGCTCTCAGCCATGAGGCATAATGCTGGCGTTGACAGGTTCTGTTGACAAAAAAGCTGTGTGGCCGCTCTGAAGGGGGCTTCTCTCCACAGACAGAGCCTCCAGAACAATGGGCAGCTCTTGTCTGCTGTGCTTCCAGGTTCCTGTTTTGTCGAGAGAGCAGCCAGACAGTCCAGCCATTCTGTCGACAGAGCGAAGTGCTCTCCTGATTGGCTTTTGTGCGTGGCCACATTCTGTCAACTGAAGTTTTGCCAGGAACTCTCCTCCGACAGTGACTTCTGTTGACACAGCGCTGTGGTGTAACCATAGCCATAATGTATAGCTCTGTGGGTAAAATCCACCCCAAGCAGAAGAGCCAGACAGTTGTGATATAAGTGGTGCTTAGGGCATGTCTGGTTCTCTGCACCACGCAAATGTCACGCTTTTACAGGACTGGGTCTACATTTAATGCCATGTTTCAAATGTCAGTCATTTTAGCCATAGCCTTGTCGAAATAAGCGGGGTTGGAGTTTTTAGGAATAAGAAAAGTGTATATTTATTTCATTTCACTCAAATTAGAATTGGCAGACAGGATTTTAATTAAACTTCAAAACCAAACAACCTTGCATGAAAGCAGGGACAATGCATGTAAAATATCAGCCTCATGGATGAATGCGTCAGAAACAATTTGTAAAATCAGGTGGTTCTAAAGGTTTGCTTTGACTTCACAGCCTGAACTTTAAAGGGTGCTACCGGATGCCTGGTGGGAATAAGCAGAGGGAGAGGGAGATATAAGCCGTGTCTACACGTGCACGCTACTTCGAAGTAGCAGCACTAACTTCGAAATAGCGCCCGTCACGGCTACAAGTGTTGGGCACTATTTCGATGTTAACATCGACGTTAAGCGGTGAGACGTCGAAGCCGCTAACCCCATGAGGGGATAGGAATACTGCCCTACTTCGACGTTCAACGTCGAAGTAGGGACCATGTAGTCGTTGCGCATCCCACAACATCGAAATTGCGGGGTCCACCATGGTGGCCATCAGCTGAGGGGTTGAGAGACGCTCTCTCTCCAGCCCCTGCGGGGCTCTATGGTCACGGTGTGCAGCAGCCCTTAGCCCAGGACTTCTGGCTGCTGCTGTGGCAGCTGGGGATCCATGCTGCATGCACAGGGTCTGCAACCAGTAGTCGGCTCTGTGGATCTTGTGTTGTTTAGTGCAACTGTGTCTGGGAGGGGCCCTTTAAGGGAGCGGCTTGCTGTTGAGTCCGCCCTGTGACCCTGTCTGCAGCTGTGCCTGGCACCCTTATTTCGATGTGTGCTACTGTGGCGTGTAGACGTTCCCTCGCAGCGCCTATTTCGATGTGGTGCTGCGCAACGTCGATGTTGAACGTCGACGTTGCCAGCCCTGGAGGACGTGTAGACGTTATTCATCGAAATAGACTATTTCGATGTATGCTTCATGTGTAGACGTAGCCATATATATATATATATCTTGCAGCTCACCAACTACATTTAGGCCCTGATCCTCCAACTGCAGTTGTTTGAGTCCAGTTGTAGAATCATGACCTTATTTGAGGGGTTTCTTTATCAGATACAATATCATCTTCAGTGTCAGACTGCAACTGTCCCTTTATGTGCAACCTGTTGACTCTTTCACAGACTTTAAAAGGCTTCAAAAATCTCATGCCACTACTGCCTGTGCATCCTTTCTAATTTCCATCCTATGGAAAGACCAAAGAAAAAATAATTATGAAAAAAACGCTTTATTTGATACTTTTATTTATATGCAAAACAGCGCACCATTCATGAGAGATATGAAAAACGCATCAGATAGAAACCAGATTTATCTATTTTCACTACAAAATATTGCATTATATAAAGCAACAGACACACACACAAAAAACCCTGAAAAAGATTAAAATCTTTGGATCGCAAACTTCTTATTTCTTTTTTTGTCCTTAAAACGCGCTCCTTGTTTTGAGAGATTCACAGCAAAGAACATGAAACATTTTCGGGTTATAGAATATTTTTGGTTGTCACAAAGGAAAGTAGTCCTGGATTTTTTTTATTTTATTTTTATTTCCCTTTTTTTAGGAAAAAAGTCATTTCCTAAAAAAATACCACACACACATACACACGCATACGCACGCGCACACACATACACACAGACAAAAAAAACTACTTCCCTTACAAACTGTTCATAAAGTACTTTTCAGACTTAACTATAGTTCAGAATAACAACAAGTATATATATATAAAAAAATCTCTAGTGAAGTGCTAGTGTTGATCCCACACAAAAAAAAAAGTAAAAACCTTCAAGAACAAATGTCTAATATATAAAATATACTTAAAAACAGGGTGGAAGGGAAGGTTGTCTTATACAAGTGCAATATAATTGGAGCAAAAATGAAAAAAACCCATTGTATTGAGCCCAACAAACACTTGAAAAGTTAGACATAATTTTCCACAGGAGAAAGTGTAAACACTTGACTATATAAACCAATTGGCACAAAATATCCAAAGTAAAATTGCCACCACTCAGAAAAATAAATAGGTCTTGAAAAAAATAAATTGTCTACTCCTTCTAACATAAATAAAAATAGTTATTTTTAACTGCACCTATGGGTCACATGTTTAAGGTCACAAGTAGATGTTTTTGGATATATAAAGGGGCACTTGACAGCCTGAAAAACAATCTGATTTTACATGTTCCTTCTAAAACTGAACTTTCCATACTTGTGTCACCAAACTGCTCTTCCACCTTGCCCTGTTGGTGGGACATGATTTTTTAAAAGAAAACCTTGCAAAATATTCAGCCTATTTTGACATACCCCCCAGAAGACCTTGGAAATGCATCTGCCCTTTCCTCTGGATGTTCTCCATAGCTTCCTTTTACTTGGGGTGTCTTTAGTGCCTTCCTTCAGCCACGCACGTCGGCCCCTGTTCAAGTGCCATGGACGTGGCAAGCGCTTTGCAGAATTCGGGGCTGGTTGTAAAAGTTGTGGCGTGAAAAACCAACCCGCCCGCGCCTCTCTTGTGTTTTCTGTAGGGAGCGGCGCGCTGTCCTCTCTCCCCTGGAGCCATCACAGCGCTCCTTCGGTCGGACCTGGAAGGCTACCTGGGCAGTCTCGAGGGGCTGCCAAAGGAGCTAGCCCTGCGGGACAGAGCGAGTCGGGTTATTGAGAGGAAGGATCGCGGCTGGTGAGCTGCCTTGAAAAGGGCAGATACATCTGCAGGGTCGGGTCCGAAAGACTCAGGGCCAACCCCCCCCCCCCCCCCAGAAGCTGGCCGGAAAGATTCAGCAGCGCCCCCCCCCCCCGGGCGGGAGGAGGGGGCAGAAGGGCGCCCAGCACAAACCCCAGTCCCCGGCGGAACATGTTGCAAGGTTGCCGGCGTCTCTCTCCCACTTCCCGGCTCAGAATCACCGCCCGGCCCCCTGCAGCGGCCCAGCCAAGCCGCCGGGCGGCCCAGCCGCTACACGTCCAGCACGTGGTTGAGATAGGAGATGTAGCAGATGGCCAGGCGCAGGATCTCGATCTTGGAGAGCTTTTTGTCGGGGGGCAGAGTGGGCAGCAGCTTCCGCAGCTCGGCGAAGGCCAGGTTGAAGGCTTCCACCCGGATCCGCTCGCGGGTGGCGTGGGCCGAGCGGTACTTGGCCGTGGCCCTCCTCCGGCGCCGCTTCTCCTCGCGGCTCAGCTGCTGGGGATGGAGGGCCGCCCGGCCGCCGCCTTTGCCCTCCCCGCCGCCCTCCTCCACCGGCTCCGGGTCCGAGACGCAGCAGCCCAGCAGCCCCCGGGCGTCGGGCCCCGCCAGCGACTCCGGGTCCGAGGGGGCCGAGGAGGGGTGGTCGGAGTCCGCCGCCTGGTCCGGGCTGAGCATCATTTTGGTGGGGCGGGGAAATGGCCCTTGAGTGACACGGGAAGGGGGAGGGGGACAGAAAACAGAAAAGGCCAAACTGTTACTGTGCGCGCCGGCCGGCCGAGCCCGATTCCCCGGGACCAGGGGCGGAGAGCCCGGCCCGCCCGCCCAGCTCTCAGTGGCCTCGGAAAAGCCCCGTCCGAGGGGGCCACAGAGGGCGCCTCTCCAGTGCGGGGCGGGGGGCGGACCGGCAATCGCCTTCCAAGCCGGGACCCCCCTCTACTTCGATTACGGGCCGGTGCAAGCCGGGAGCGACTCCAGATTGACACCGTTGCGGGGGAGACTAATCTGTCCCCAGGGGGATCAAAGCCGGAGACCCGCTGGAGACGGGCTAGGGCCGGTTGCTAACAATGAGACAACAATGCGTTCGGGCACAAAGGCGTCAGCGTTCGCTTTGTGTCCTTGACTTCGGGGCAGTTACTCCGGAGTGGAAACGTGCCCGCCAGCCTCTGCTTAGATCTCCCTCTACCTGGCTTTGAAAAATAACAATACATAACAATGGCCGCTGGGCTGCCCCTTGCTGAGCCGCCTCCCTCCCGCTCCCCAGGGTTTGTAAACCCCAGCGGACTGGCGCAAAACAACCCAGTTCCCTTCTCGCTGGAACGGAAACGGCGCGGTAGAGAAATGCTCCCTCTCCCCTCGGCTAGGGCGGGGAGCGTGCTGGAGAGGGGGCTCAGATGCTTTGTTTTAGGACGCGGCAAGGGTCCCCGTTGACGGCCATAGGAATTAGACCCACCACAACAAAGCGGACTGTCTAGTTTGGCCATTGAAGGGCTAACATCTGTCACCAGCTTTTAGAGCCGATAGTCTTCCTCTGATCACTCCCCTGGTGAGAAGCAAGGCCCCCCACCCACCCAAAGGAAGCCTCAGATAACACCAGGTCGGCTCCTCTCCTCGTGTGGAAATAGATCCCCATTGGCAAGACGCTATATCCCGGCCCCCACCCCAATTGTCTGCTCAACTTTGTTCCTTTCCCACCACACCGGCCCCCCGTTCGGCTGTGCTGCCTTGCGAGGGAAAGAAACACCCGCAACGAGGCCAGCGCGGCAACCGGGGGGGTGAGATACATTAGATCCTATAGGTTCGCTTGGAGCTCGTCTCTTCTAGTCCTCCCCTCCGAGGGGGGGCGGCTTTCTCATGCTAATTTCCGTGAATCTAGAGCGCCGGAGTCGCTGATTGGCGGGGCCTGTTTCGGGGTGCTCGCTTAGAAAGGAGGGTAAAAGAAAGTGGCCCGTTTCGCTCCATGCCATTCTCTCGCTCGCGCCTGCCAAAACAGATCAATACCGGGCTGGGTTTAGACGGGCCTTTCAAAGGGAAATTGAGTCGCATCTTCTTGCAGCTTCCCGGCCGACCATCTGTCATGTAGACAGCCATACAAACCCGGGCACTGCGAGGGCCACGCCGGCGTGTAATAAAACAATACCTACCCCAGGCAGCCGCCGAATAACCTTGGACACAAAGGGGCGGGGGGAGGGGGTACCTCAGCCCATCGCCAGAATGAGGGCTACAGACTATTTCGGCGTCAAGTATGTGCTCGGAGCGCCTGGCGAGGCGTGTTACTGGCAGCCCGCTTGCAAAACGCGCTTGGAAACCGACGCCTGGGCCGAGTCCGAGGGAAGGCAAGATCCGACCTGGCAGCAGCAGCGGCAGCGGCAGCAGGAGGAGAGCTAAAGGCCGAGGTGGGCGGCTTGCCGCCTGCCTGGGAGACCGAGGGGGGATTCAGGGTCCAACCCCCACCCCCACCATCTCTCTGGCCTGTAGCCGGTTGTTTTATCGCAACACGGCCGCGCGGATTAGACACCTCTCCCCCACGCCTTGCCGGCAAACGGGCCGAGGAAACCGTGGCGCGGCGGGAGGCGGCGTGGAGCGCAAAGGAGCCAAACGGGCCACGGTTTCCAACGAAAAAAGAAAGCGGAGGGAAGGGAAAGCGGTCACATTTCTTCAGTGCGGAGCGGAGCGGGGACCGCCGCCCCGTGCCGGATTAAGCAGGGCTAGTGTTACAGGCGGGCGGATTGGTGCCCTAATGAGGCTCTCAAAGGCAGCAGACAAAAGCAAATGTAAAAAGCCGCCGCGCAGGGCAAACATCGGCGATCTGCTGGAAAGCACTAACAGCGCCTCTCAGCCCGCGGGGTTGGTTGGACGGCGGGATAGATACGTAGCGTTAGAAATTTACACCAGGGCCGCATTGAAATGGGAAAATAGAGGCTTAGTTAGAGGAGAAAGTTGCTACCAGGTTTATCCACCCAGGGTCTTGAATTCCCTTGCTTTACGATTTCGACTGATCTCGAACAATATCTATGTATCTATCTACCTGTCTATCCAAAGAGAGGTTTAAAAAAAAAAGATTTCTATTTCACCTGCAAAATAATATGCGTTTAAGAGACCTTACCTTGCCTGAGTCTTTGCAACAAGCTTTCTTAAAGCGCCCTTTCCTCCACCCTGAAGCTTTCACAGTTCAAAACTCCAGGAGAGGGCCATGAAAAAGAAAACAAAATCAGAATAAAACCCCTAAAAGCAGCAAGTTGTTCTGTTGGAAGTGGAAGAGGCAGAGCTCATTCCTTGCGATGGCCTGGCAGGTCCAGAAATGGAAGATGTTATCTAAGATTTGGAGTATAAATAACAAGGTAGGTAATTTAAGACGTATTAGAAATACATTTCCCCATCAGAGTATTTTTTTTCTCTCCCAGAGATATATAACGGAGCAGGAGCCGGTATGTGCAGAAAAGGGGGGAAATGGGTTGAAAAGTGCTGTTTTCCCGTTTCTTCCTCCTCCCGGGTCTCGATAAATAACAAAAGCGATGCAGAGATAAACACAATCAAGGTATTTCCCCCTCTTCCTTCCCAACAGCAGCACAATCGATAAGGGTGATGATCAGGATAAGATTTAATTTATGTTGCCTTCCTCGGCTTGCCCCTGTAAAGAGAAAATGATATGCAGGTCTCTGATTATGATCTGGCTCAGAAGTGAGATTGTTTGCTAGAGATCGGCTTTGTTCAGCTGATGTCTCCTCGATTCCCAGGCACACGGTACTGTAAATCAGGACTAACGATGCGTCCACCTTCTTCTTGTTATGTATATATTTGTTTACTGGGGAGGTGGGGGTTAAATGGTTAGTTTTCTTCCCGTCCTTGAAGATCAGATTTAAAATATACCCGGCATCCTGACGTCCCAACTCCTTCTTTACGTCTTTTATTTACCTATGTTTAAAACCAAAAACAACAACAAGAAAAAAACACATTGCCAGCGACTTGCAAACCCGCCAAGAGCTGATGTGATAGTAGATAGAAGATCTGCCGATGGAAAAGTGCAAGTCCCACTTGTAGTGACAACGGAGCAAAGCGAAGCTGGGAAAGGTGGCAGAGGGAAAGAAAGAGAGAGATGCGCGAGGAGTCCCTCCTGGTACCCAAGGGCTGAGCCTAGAGATGGTGGAAGAGATAAAGGCGTAGGGGAAGAGGAATGGCATCCCCCTCCCCTTAAATTGATATTTAATGGGAAATCCTATTGGACGGAAACCTGGCCACGAGTCGCTTAATTGGACTTGACATCTGTCACCGTGTGGGAGTTTTCACAGCCCAAATATTTTCAGCACAGCAGATTCTCACTGAATCCGTGCCACAACTGATAACAGGCAAAAGCAGCCCGTGAGAGAAGCCTTAGCCTCTGGATATGTGGGCGCTGGCTGTGTTCGCACCCTCTTTCCCAGAATATTGGCGACCCACTCAGCTAGAAAAATGCCACTGGCATTTTGCATGGAAGTTAAGAAGGAAGCTTTAGACGCCAATTTGCACCATATACCATAAGCTCAGTGAGACTCCTGGCATGGTTCTCTGGTGCATGTCTTTAGCACTAAACCAAACATCCAATACACCTAGAGCACCAAGCCTAGCTGGGATGTGGCAGGAGGAAGGGACAAGAGAGGCTCCAGACATGGTTCTCTGTAAACTGAGCGCTTGGGCATTCAGGCTGCATCCAGCTGATTGGCAGAGTGCCCACAGCACCCATAGAGAGCAGCATGTGTTTGGTGGTTCACATCTGCATATGCCTCAGTGCATGTAGCAAAATTTATTCTACCCCGGATGCAAAAAAATTAGAGGGCACGCGGCTCCCGGGACATTCAACACAGCAGTTATCATCTCGGGACTGCGATTTGCCACCTTTTTTCATTTGCAGCCCCTTAAACAACGTGAGACGGAGGCGGGGATCCCTTTGGAAATCTTAAATGTAGTCTGTGCCTCCTGCCTCATCCCCCCACCAGGGATCTGTGGGCCACAGGTTGAAAACCCCGAGTCTGGAAGGACACTTTACCTCTCCAGCCAGATGAGACAATGGGATGCAGGACACAAGGCTCTGTACTGGGCCAACAACTTATTCAGCCCTCACATGAACCAGAGCTTGGCTTCAGAGAGGTGCGTGGCACTGCTTGGTTCCAGGAAAGACCCAGGGTAGTACCCTGATGCATTTTTTTTGCTGCAAGCATCCTGGGATGAATCTAGTGCTAAGACTTATTTCTTTGGTGGGAAGGGGAAGGCTCTGGGGTCATAGAGCCATGCCTTAAGGGGTCTACCCTGACTCTGCTGTTGACTGGGTGGGTGGCCTTGGGCAAAGCGTTTTCCCTCTCTGGCCTGGGCCGTCCTCAGCTGTGCAAGACAGACTGGCGCATGGAGGTGTTGCGAGCTCACTCAGCTGCCTGAACACACATACAATGCTTTGAGATCTTTTCCTCAGAGACACTGACACAGAGTAAAGCCTCAGTAAAAATTTTTAAATAACAGCAAAATTACATTGACTGGGACTGAATCATTTGCCTGCTCTGTGCAGTTTCTAAGAATAAGAACTATTCTGGGAAGAAATGTAGGGCCTGGGACACCACAGGCATACATTGGCCCAGAGCCATCCCAGTCAAAGCAGAAGGATATCTTTGCATGGTATGTCCTTCGGGAAGGGACCTTGATCCCTGTGACAGGGTGGACTGGGTCCAAAAGCCCCCTGCTGGAGGCCTTGCAGCCCATCCTTGTGCTGCTCCACCAAAGTGCAAAAGAGAGGTCCTCCAAGTTGCCTAATGCGGCTGTGTGAGAAGCAGCCAATCAGAGCCCAGCAGGGTAGTATAAGAAGAGCTGCACAGCCAGCACATCTTCAGTTTCTCGCTGGTTCTGGAGGAGAGTGGATGGTGCTCTGGCTGGCTGTTGGAAGGGTCAGGACGAGGCCCTGAGCTAAGGTCGAAGAGAGAACTGAGGTGCGGGGAACTGCTCCAGGGAATGGTAGCTGCAACACAGTTTATTTAAAGGGATGTTGTGGTTCCTGGCCTGGCACATGCGGTAGAGGGTTGGGTCACAGCCGTACTACCAGCCATGGGAAAAGTGGCCAGGGAAACCCCCCTCCCACTTTTTTTGAGGGAGTGTAAGCTTAAGCTCTGGAGCACCTATATTGGCAGTGCCTATGCATTCACTCCTCTCCTGGGCCCCCAACTGCCAATTCCAACACATGGAGCTTTGGATCTAGATACAGCCCCCTGCAGAGGCTGAGAAAGGCGAAACAGCTGCTGTGAAGACCGTTTCTACCCAGGAAGAAGAGATACAAGTACAGATCTTAGGGGCATGATTGAGCTCCAAAATATTAGGCCTGGATCACCCTTTTTGCATCTGCCTGAAGAGGGAACTAACATTCTCCCTTAGGAGGGCCTGGAAATGGGTAGCTGTTGCTATAGCAACATCCCCCACTCCTCACAGCTTGCAGATGCTCCTCCAAAGGGGCTCAGTGAAGATCAGGCTCAGGGTCCCAGTGCATATTACCGCAGATCAATCACTTATTCCTCTTTGCCCCGTGGATCACAAGAGAGAAGCTGGCATAGTGTGGCTGGTCCTCTCTCCCCCAATCACATGCCTTGCCTGTTCCCTGCTCACCTGTGCTATCTGGCTCCTCCTGCACAGGGACTTCCATGGGGGGAGGGAACAGCCTGGAAGTATCTTTCCCAAACTCCTGTTGTGTCCTGGCTGAGATCTGAGGAGAGTCGGGGGTTGGCTGGCTGTTCTCCTGGAAATGCTGGGGAGCCCCTAGAGCTCTGAGATGGGGACAACAGAAAAGGGAGTAGGAGGGGGACAATCTCCACAGGCTGGGACCAGGAGGCTAGTCTTTTGCACAGGCAGGCATTGTGGGAGCGCTGCTCTTCGATGCTGGTGCCATCTTTTTAAAGTAGGTTTTATTTTTAAGTTTTCCTTTTGCTTCATTTGGTGCAGGAGGGTAGCTCAGCCAATTCATTGCATGCACAATGGTCCCTCAAATCCTTTCCATCCATGTGCCGACATTTACCAACCATGTGCGGAATAAATTTTTATGTGCACCAAGGCACGTGCAGTGGAAACACAAACCTCACTGTGGGTGCTCTGCTAGTCAGCTGGGTGGCATTTGAGTCTCTCCTGAGCAGCTGCACAGGTGCCCAGCTTACAGGGAACACTACACATGGGTCACTCAGTAGCTAGCAGACAGATTCTGACACCACCCAAAAAGTTGTTTCTCACTGTTGTTATTTCACTATATCCACTGCCATACCAAAATCTAAAGGGTTCTGCTCCCTGGAGGTTACAGACTAATGATCCAGTCACACAGCTTCAAACCTACCTCAACAGCCCCATTCAAAGTCAGTGGAAACCATCACGTGAATAAGGGCTGATGGGTCTGACTGTAGATATTTTCAGATTTAAGGAACTGGACTGATCCCCTAGCAAGCTGATGTTCTCTCTCTTTATTCTCAGCACAGATCGAGCAGCAAGGTAAGTGTCCCTTCCATGCATCCTCTCAACATTCCTTGCTTCTGGCAGGGAAGAATCCAGTTCTAGGATGGATGGGACATCTCCATGACCCATTCACTCTTTGACCTTTCTGCCGAGGTGGCTAAACAGGGACCGGTTTTAGTGAGGTTTGCGATGGCAGTTTTTGTAACACCTTTGTACTGGGAAATGGGCTGACAGCCAATGACGTACTCACGTTTCATTTCATTTGCTTACAGCATTTTTGTTGTTGATTCTGTGTGCCCATCAATAATCTTGAGGGGGCGGGCAACTGTACCGTTAATACCTTTGCTTAAAAAAAGACATTATGATATGGCAAGGGGAGTGGGGTAATATATTTTAATGGACCAACTTCTATTAATGAGAGAGACAAGCTTTCAAGCCAGGTGGAGCTCTTCTTCAGGTCTGGGAAAGGTACTGCTAGTGTCACAGATAAATGCAAGGTGGAACAGATTGTTTAGAATTAGTAATTAGCACATAGAACATAAATAGGTTACAGGTGGTTGTAATAAGCCAAAAATTCAGTTCATAAGCTTTCAAGTCTAGTAAAGTCAGGAATTTAAGCTCCCAGACCATGGGCAGCAGCTGGAGCCCTCTTTTGGGGAGGCTAGCCCCTGGCTCAGCCCCTTTCACATGCACCACCCCACAGCCAGAGCCCTGAGATCCCCTGTCCCTCCTGCAGCCAGAGCCCCAAGGCCCTCTATCCCACTCCACCAGAGAAGCCCTGAATTTCCCACCATCAGCCGCAGGAACCCTGAGCCGACTGAAGCTAGGAGTACCACCCAGCCTGCACAGAGGAGTCTCAGGCCAGCAACAGCGTGTAGCACACTGCCACCTGTTGGTCCGAGGAGCCCCAGGCCAGGTGCAGCCATTCCTCCTCTCTCCTCTTCTTCCCAGCCACAAGCTGCCCTGTGCGTTCCCGGCTGCTGAGGAGACAGCATTTGCTATTCAGCTTCCTGGTTCCTCAAAAGTGACTCTGGAATTCAGGCAGATTTCAGCTTCATGGGTACATGAGTATAGCACATGCTGCCTCACCAGTCACCCTGGAACTGACATCATATAGCAAAGACTTCACAGGCAACACTGCAACAGGGAGATCTGGTGACCATGACAGCGCCACAGTAGGCAAAGCCTCAACTGGCACATTGGACCTGCCCCCAATGTCCCACGCTTATCTTTGGAAAATGTTGTACAGGTTTCCTTTGAGGATGGGGACTGGTAAGTCAGATGTAGTGATCTCTCTGTTCACCCACAGGCACTAGGGTGTTTGCCTTTTGCCATGTTTGTCTGTGAGTTCATGGAGAGCATAGTTATTGTTGGGGCATTGAGAGCACTGGATGAGGTACACCACATGTTGCAGTAGACATGTGTAGGACCCGTAGATCTTGAAAGGTCTGTGGGAGGGAGTGTTGATCATCTTGCAGTGGAGATAAGTCTACAGGCAGAGGCATTCCTACAGGGATGTAGGGCCTGAGGAAAAGGGAAGTGTTCTGGGGCGTGGTCCCTGTCACCCTAACCTAGCCCAGGGTGGTTGCCTCCAAGCTACTAGGGACAAGGCAGCTATGTCTGCAGGGTTGACATCTGTTGTTCTATCAGCGCCTGGTGCCCCTTTGAATTGGTATGTCCTCTTCTGTGGGGAATTTCCTTCTGACAAAGAGTATGATGAGGCTGTGGGTGTTTGAAGGTCAGAAGAGCAGGTTCAAGAAATGTGTCTTTCAAGATGTGATCTTTATCATGTGAGGGTTGAACTTGTTTGTTACCCCATATGGGTTCTGGTGTGGGATCACAGGTAACAACGAGAAGTGTGCAGTGAGAAGGGGGGTTATTTTTGTACTGAAGCAGGGTTTCTTGGGTTACTTGAATGGCCCACTCCATGATGTCTACCACACATAGGTGGTGAAAGGGTTAACTAAGAGGACAATTAGCACATCTTATTGCAGCTGGAGGGGGACCATACCTCATTAAAGATGAAAGGTAGTGGGGTAAATAGAGGAACTCAGGAGAGGAGAGAATTTTAAGTCATTTCCTTGGTGTTAGAGACCTGAGGGGAAAAGGGCAAGGAGGAAGCCTCAAGTGGATAGGGAGGAGAAGACATCTGAAAGACTTAGGATTGAAGTAAGCTCCTGTAATTGACCCTGACATAAGGGATGGAAGCCAGGGTGCTGGGGAGAGGTACTGGGAGGTGCTCCTCATTAAACAGAGCTCAGGAAGGGGATTGCAGAAAGCAGGAAGAAGTCTGTGAAGGCTGTAGCAAGATGGAGCAGACCCTGGCTGTTCATCCCTGGGTTCTGCAGATGGTATCTCTACCTTACAGGTTTAGAACAGTGTCTCTCAACCTTTCCAGATTACTGCACCCCTTTTAAGAGTGTGAGCAGTCTTGTGTACTCCCAAGTCACACCTCACTTAGACAATTTGCTTACACAATCAGACATAAAATACAAAAGTATTACAGAAAGTTATTGGAAAGAAGTGCTTGGGTTTTTTTTCATTTTTAGCATGTAAATATAAAACAAATAGATTGGAATATAAAAATGTGTCCTTATATTTCAGTGTATAGTGCATATAGATTCGTATAAACAAGTCATCTGTATGAAATTTTTGTTTGTACTGACTTCACTAGTTTATTTAAACAGCCTCTTTTATAAAAAGGCAAACATCTACCCCCTGCTTGAGAAGCACTGGTTTAGGCAGTGATCCCTTACCATAGGATCTGACCATCTTCCATATATAATCAGTAGAGCAGTGCCATGAGGACTTTGTGGAATCTCTATTTCTTCTCCTTTTGGAGGGACTAGGAGGCAAATCTCTGCTTGGGATAGCATTTGTTATGTGGAATGTTTAGATTGATTTATTTCAGTGTGTGTGCATCTCTCTCTGTCTGACATTTAAATACCTCTTCCTGACTTGGGGGAAAAAAACTTTTTTTTTTTTTTAATTCAAGAAGACATTTTGCCACAATTCCAGTTTTGCAAAAACATTGGCAAGGCTTTGGTTTCGGTCCAGTCACGAAAAATGTCCAACCTTGAAATTTGTCATGGATCAGAATTATTATCATCCAGTCAGCTCTAGAAGTGACTCTGAGAGCCAAGTACTGTTCCCCTGATGATAATCAGCCATCCAGCACCCAAGAGTTCAGATCTAAGGACTACTCGCCTACAAGCCACTTGATCTCAACTCCTTGGCTGCTCTGCAATGAAGAGTTGACTTCATTCTAAGGCAGACCAGAACCAAGGCATATAGCATGGTATAGATTAGAAATAACATTATGAATCATACCCAGGAATAAACTGGCAGTGTAATCCACAGAGCACAGCTATTCTATGCTCCATTAAGTGAGCAGAAAGCCATATTCTGCACTAGCGTAAGGTTCCAAATTGCCTTTAAAGGTAACCAGAATACTGTGCAACACCTCCAAGGCCACTGACAACAATTTACATGGGAAAGTACAACGCATATGCAGTGGGGATTCATAATACCAAGTGCTGCAGGAACAGGCTTTGGCAAGGTCTAAGGAAATTCATTAAACAGAATGTTCTGCAGCTCTCAGTGGGAACAGGTGAGACTGATAACAAAGGTGCCATCTGTGAAGCTGTTTTTGTGGTGTGGACACCTGTCAGATTGGGAACTGGAATGAGACTCAAGCTCATTTCATGCAGGCCATCTGCAATCTTTTTCAATATTACGGCCCTGAGTTATCTTTGAACTGGCTAAGGGATGTGAATGGGGCAGGGTGTCACTGTGGGTGGAAATGTGCCTGGGGAGGCAATAGAATGAAAGGACCCAGCTTGACTCTCAGATTCCAATTCAGCCATTGGGGGAAAGAAAAATCAGTTTTCACTTGCACCATGAACAAAACTGACCCAGAGTCATGGAAAGATTGAACGTGGATGGGGTGAGCCCGAGGATATATGGGGCCCAACACTGTACTATGAAACTGATTCCCCTATTCCTTTAAACTAAGGTCCTGTAGACCGACCTAGTAAACTCACAAATAGCAAACTGTCCTGTAGCACCTTAAAAACTAATAAATGTATTAGGTCATGAGCTTTCATGGGCAAGACCCACTCCTTCAGGTTATTAGAGTAGACAATTAGAATCCAGGGTTTATATAGCAAGGGGGAGAGGAGGAAATAGAAAAGTTACTTGCCACTAGTAGGACCAGTAGATGAAGCAAACTGCTCTTGTAATGCATAAGACAGTTGAGATCTCTGTGATGGCCTAATTTAAGTGTGTCAGATTTGCAAATAAATTCCAATTCAAGTGTCTCCCTCTGTAATCTTATGGTAAAATCCTTTTGTAGAAGAATAGCTACTTTTAAATCCATTATTGTACATCCAGGGAGGTTAAAGTTCCCCTATAGGCTTATGTGTATTCCAATTCCGATGCCAGATTTAAAACCATTCATTCTTTGGTGCACAGACTGTTGGGTTTGTGCAGTGTACTTGGCTGAGGGGCATTGCTGGCACATGATGGCGTATATCACCTTAGTGGAGGTGCAGGTGTACAAGCCCCTGATGATGTGGTTGTTGTGGTTGGGTCCAGTGATGGTGTCACTAGTATAATATGTGGATAGAGAGTTGGCAATGGGGCTTGTTCCAGTGATAATTCCCGGGGTTAGGGTTTGTGGTGTGGTATGTTGTGTGGCTGTTGATGAGTATTTTCTTGAGGTTGGGTGGCTGTCTGTAGGAGAGGACAGGCCTATCACCCACGTCCTGTGAGAATGAGGCATCATGTTCCAGTACAGGTTGTAGGTCGTAGGTCATAGGTTGTGAGTGATGTGTAGGTTGTCAATGAGGGGTTGACAGCTAAAAGTCGTGTTCTGTTATTTTTCTTGTTGGGCCTATCGTGAAGTAGGTGATTTCTGGGTACCTATCTGGCTCTGTCAATCTGTTTCTTTAATCCACACAGTGGGTAATTAAGTTTTACGAATGCTTGGTAAAGATCTTGCAGGTTTTTGTCTCTGTCAGAGGGATTGAAGCAGATATGGTTGTATCTTAGGGCTTGGCTGTAGACAGTGGATCATAAAATGTGTCTTGGAAGCTGGAAGCATGTAAGTAAGAGTACTGGTCAATGGGTTTCTGGTGTAGAGTGGTATTAATGTCACCTTTGTTGACTTATACTGTAGTGTCCAGGACATGGATCTCTTGTGTGAAATAGTCCAGGCTGAGATTGCTGGTGGGGTGGAAATTGTTGAAATCCCTCTGGAATTTTTCAAGGATCACCTTACCATCAGTTCAGATGATGAAGATACCATTGATGTAGCATAAGTAGAGGGGTAGTCCTAGGGGATGGGAGCTGAGGAAACATTGCTCCACGTCAGCCATAAAAATGTTGGCATACTGTGGGGTCATGAGGGTGCCCATAGCGGTGCTGCTGCCTTAAAGGTATAAATTGTCCCCACATCAGAAATAGAAGTGAGTGAGGACAAAGTCACGTAGCTTTGTCAACAGATGTGCCTGATGGCTGGCAGTCCATCTTCATGTGGCATATTGGTGCAGAGACTTCTATATCAATGTTAGGAATAATTAAAAAAGGGATAGAAAATAAGATGAAGAATATCTTACTTCCCCTATATAAAATTATGGTTCGCCCACATGTTGAGTACTGCGTGCAGATGTGGTCTCCTCACCTCAAAAAAGATATATTAGTGTTAGAAAAGGTTCAGAAAAGGGCAACTAAAATGATTCAGGGTTTGGAACAGGTCCCATATGAGGAGAGGCTCGAGAGACTGTGACTTTTCATCTAGAAAAGAGGAGACTGAGGGGTGATATGATAGAGGTATATAAAATCACGAATGGTGTGGAGAAAGTGAATACAGAAAAGTTATTTACTTGCTCCCATAATATAAGAACTAGAGGACACCAAATGAAATTAATGGGTAGCAGGTTCAATACTAATAAAAGAAAGTTTTTCTTCACACAGCGCACAGTCAGCCTGTGGAACTCCTTACCAGAGGATGCTGTGAAGGCCAGGACTCTAACAGAGTTTAAAAAAGAGCTCGATAAATATTTGGAGGTTAGGTCCATAGATGGCTATTGGCAAGGGGTAAGGTATGGTGACTAACCTTTTGTCGAAGGCGGGAGATGGATGGCAGGAGACAAATCGCTTGCTCATTGTCTTTGCTTCACCTCCTCTGGGGCACCTGGCATTGGCTACTGTTGGCAGAGAGGATACTGGGCTAGATGGACCTTTGGTCTGACCCAGTATGGCCGTTCTTATGTTTATGTTCTTAAGGATGGTGCTTTTAGGAAGGTTATGAATGTTCTGTAGTTTCCTCAGAAAAGCAGTGGTGTGTCAGAAATAGTGAGGTGTGCTGGTAGCATAGGCTTTGAGGAGAGAGTCAATGTAGTAGGATAGTCCTGCTGTAAGGGTGGCAATCCCTGAAAGGATAGGACACTGGGATTTCCAGGTTTATGAATCTTGGGTAGCAGATAGAATACTCCTGGCTGGGGCTCTGTGTGTGTGTCCGTGTAGATTTGGTCCCAAGCTGAAAGAGGGAGTTTCTTGAGCATATGGTGTAGTTTCTTATGGTATTCCTCAGTGGAATCAGAGGAAAGAGGCCTGAAATAAATGGAATTTGTCACTCTCAGGTGTGTTCTCTGGAAAATAAGTGATCAATCAAATTAGAACACTGAGCTGTGGAAATCTGAGTTGATTTAAAAAAATCCCATCTACAGTGGACATATTCTTGTGGTTTATTGAAAGTTTGGGTGACTCTCTTTTTCTACCTGGGCTCCCATTTGTTCATAGAAAACAAGACTATTTTATAGCTACCCATGTCTTTGCTTGTTTTTTAGTTGTTTGAGCTGCTGACAGTAGAATCCTGAAATAGTGGAAAGCAAAAAGTAACCTTTTCCCTGAGTCAAAAGCCTATGGCCAGCATTAACAGTCACACCCCTTAGCATCCACTGCAGAGTACCAGAGCAATGCAGTCATAACCATTAATACTACTAATTTTTATATTGCGCTTTACATCATCCTACAAACAAGAATTAATTAATCCACACAGCAATCCTGGAAGTGAAGTATTCTGGGAGGCAGATGGCTGTTTTTGCAGACTCATACATCTCTGTGGGACGAGAGATGAACTTGATTCTCTGCCCCAGAGGCCTTGGCTTTAAGCTGCTTCTGGCCTGACCAGGTCAAAGGTAGTTGTCACCCTTTCACTCTGCAATCCTCGCCCAAAAAATGATGTTTGGTGTTTGTCCAACTGTGTGTGGGACACCCTAAGTGAGTTTGATGGTTGTCCTGGTGGCCAGGAGATCCTACTGCATCCTGGCTACTACTGTGTTAAGAACTTTAGGACTCTAGAGCAAGAGAGCTATTTAAATTGGGCAAATCCACAAAAGACTACTTGTAATGATGTTTGCCGATAAAACCGGCAAGATCCCTGAGCTGCTCCTCTTGAGTCAGTTGTTCGTCAGCATTTGGTTAGGCGATGTTTTCATTTGCAAAAATATTTATGGACAATTAGCATTGTCACCATCAATGAGTGGAACTGGCAGAACGCACAGAAAATATTTCTGTGTTGAGAGAAAGATGAGTGCACAACTGCGCCCTTAGAACTCAAAATCAGAGGCCAGACTAATGAACTCTGATAGGGACATCAGACTGCACCCTCTGCAGATAGTCCTTTGTTGTGACTGCACACAAAGCTGTTTGGGGTGACTGACTGCGACGGTGAAGAAAGTTGTATAGAATTGGCACTGACAGGGATAATGTAATGAGATAGAAATGGGTAAGCAAATGTAACCTTTGCAAAGAGCAGTAGCTTGTAGCAAATAGTTCATATAAACATGGTGAATAACTAGTGCGTGATTGGTGATTGTTACATGCAGCATGACAAACAGTGGGCATGCAAGGATTTTGATCCACGAATTTCACAGATAAAATAGTACTACTGCTACTACCTCACCCTTGTACTCTGTGTCGAGCATAGGTTGTCCGCAAGTCACCTCCACTTCACTCTGTCTTGGGACAAAACTTCTAGCTGGCTCCACGAGTACCCTAGTTGTTTTCTTTCAATCTCAGTAGTTCAATCTCCACATTGTCCGTGCTCTTCCTCTTTTGAGTTTTCCTTGCAGGTTCCATGTGAGAGCTTGACAGACTATGCTAGATAATGGTTTTCAGACAGTGTGGCCTAGCTATCCCCACTTTCTTCTCTTGATTTCAATGTCAGTTCGTTCTTGTCCTGCTCTGTTCCAAAGCTCCTCATTTGTGACAAAGTCTTTCCATTTGATGTGAAGGATGTACCTCAGGCAGCTGTTTATGAATGTCTGTAGCTTGTGATTTGAATACTTAGTATTCCACGTCTCACATCCATACAAGAGCACATACTTTACATTTGTGTTGAAGATCTGCAGTTTTGTCTTGGCAGATATTATTAGTGAACTCATATGGCACAAAGAGTCTTGAATGAAGCTGTTGCTTTCCCTGTCCTGGCATGAATATCCTTACCTGTTCCTCCATCTATGCCCATAATAATACCCAGGTAGGTGAACTGCTCTACATCTCCCAAGTCATGCCCTCCCAATGTGATGGTGGTTGTGTTGGACTGGTTGATCCTCATTGTCTTGGTCTTTCCCTTGTTAATGCTCAGTCCAGTCATCGAGGCAGTTTTGTTTAGTGTCGTGACCTTTTCTTTTATGTTTTCATGTCACTGTGAAAGGAGAGCGACTTCATAAGCAAATCAATGACCTCGAGCTGTTTGAAAAGTGTCCACTGAATGCCCTGTTGATGGCCATCTGTTGTCCTGTTCATAATCCAGTCCATTGTGACCAAGAACAGGAAAGGTGACAATAGGGACCCTTGTCGCACTCCTGACAGTATGCTGAAGGATTCTGTCAAGACACCATTGTGAACAACTTGGCATGTCAAGGGTTCATACACTGAACAAATCAAGTTAAAAATTTTGGATGGGATACTGTGGTGTTGCAGCAGTTTCCATAAAGTGTCTCTGTCTACGCTGTCAAAGGCTTTTTCAAAGTCTGTGAAGGTTACGTACAGGGGTTAGTTCCACTCAAGCAACTGTTCTGTGATCACTTTGAGAGTTGCTGTTTGGTCAGTGCAAGATCGCTTGCCTCAGAAGTCAGCCTGTTCTTCCCTTAGCTGTCCATCAATGCAATAGTAAGTGCTGGCATATATGGCTTCCAAGTGCTCATGCCTGGAGGCCTGGCACTTGGGCAGTTAGAGAGGTCACATGTGATCTGCCCATAGTGTTTGTAATTAGGAACAGGCACGTATGTGCACATGCAATTACACAGTATTAGTGTGCCAAAGAAAACTCAATTTGCAAGTCTTCTAGGTAGCCATAAATCTGCCTTCTGTCTGTCACTCCCCAACAGGGAGGATGGGGCCTGGGTATTTTTAAATCTGAGGACTGTGTAGCTAGCCAAGTGGAATGCTGGTTTTTGTGCAAAAAAGAATGAGAAGACATCTAAAATCTTCAATGCCCTATGCAGCCATTTCTCGTTCTATTGCTCCTGCTTTCTGAAATGCTTCCATCCCCACGTCACCATCACCCTGAAGAAATCAAGGCCACAGTGAAAAACACTGCACCTGTTTATCAACCTTTGGTTGGCCAATCAAAGAACATACCCCATACTATGTGACTTAATGACATAAAAATTTCCATACTGGATGAAATCAGTGCTCCAGCATTGGCCTCCAACAATGACCGGTACAAAATGCTTCACTGGTTGGTGCAAGATGGCCCCCAGGTAGTAGTTTTGGCAGGACTAACATGTAACCTTAATGAAAATCTATATAATAAGGTTCTAGGATTGTCACCTGTCTGTGTCACTTTGAAGCTTAGAATGACTGAAGCAGTGTGAAGCAAAGGAAAGAGTTACAAGGGTGGCTGAGTGCTTTTTTTTTTTTTAAGTATCACCAGGTTCAATCAGCACTGGGATTCGTGTCCTGTTACTA
This sequence comes from Carettochelys insculpta, assembly GCF_033958435.1. Lineage (NCBI taxonomy): Eukaryota > Metazoa > Chordata > Testudines > Carettochelyidae > Carettochelys > Carettochelys insculpta. The sequence goes on from NC_134137.1 coordinate 226,106,281, forward strand.
TCCAATTTTTAAGTTTTCAGAAATTTTGAGTTAATGAATTGTACCCATCCAACAGCAATGCAAGTATCTCTGCACTGCCCAGAGTCTTAGACCATTGTCATATCAGAGATAATTCAACCAATCACCAACCACACTTACTCTACAGCTAATTTCAAAGCATCTTTTTTTTTTGGTTGTCAGAGGCATAATGCATAGATGGTAGATTACTTGGTCCAACTACCATGGGTTCTTAAAACCACCGGCATACTCAATAACCTCAGGCACACCCATCCCCCATTGCAGCAAGAATCCCTCATTCATCCGTTGCACAAATTCACACAACTCTCACTCACTTCCCTCACAGGCACAAATCAGAACAATCTCCCACATGGCAGCACAACAAGTATGCAAAAGATCAACAGCACAACCTCCTAGACACAAATTCACACAACCACCTCCACAATAACACAACCAAACCACGCTAATCTCTCAGCACAGCAAGTCAACCAGCATGTACAACCAGCTTAGATTAATGTCCACCAAACACAGTGTCCCTCTCAATCACCACCTGCAAAAATCAATGCACAGTCTCCCAGCACAATAGCTTCTCCCTACTCATACTTCTCATAAAATGACATACTTGAGTCACAAGGTCATCACTAGCAGTGAATAACCATATAAGACAAAGTAATTATAAGTAAGAATATGTTTGCATAAAAGTGTCTGTAATCACCTAGATATGTTCATAAACATTGTGGCCATGGATACGTCATGGAAAGAAAAAACAGCTTAAGTATTTGTGTTAACTAGTTGTTATGAATATTGTAACCAGCTGTGATGGACAAGAGATGGATAGTTAGCTTGCCATGTTCTGCATTTGCAGTCTGCTGCCTATATCTGCTATCTGTAGGTCATGCTGGGTTAAAGATGTCTGTGAGGTTCGGGGGGTGGAGATAGACTGGATGGGGAGACAGTAAATCAAGAATATGTGCGTTTACACCTGCTTGTGACTGTGATACAGACTCAGGCCAGGTCTAGACCTTAAAATCGAATGTAGATATGCAATTCCAACTGTGCAATTGTGTAGCTAGAATCAACCTACCCAGAGTCAACCTACCTGGCCGTCTTCATAGAATGAGGTCAATGGGAGAGTTTCTCCCATTGACCTCTCTTACTCCTGGCGAGATTGAGTACAGGGGTCAACTCTTGACCCCTGATCGTTCGATTTTGTGAGTCCCTACTAATTAACGTAAAATCAAATCACGGAAGATCAACCCCAACTGGGTCGATCTTCCGGGTAGTGAAGACATGCCCTCAGAGTGTGGCCCAGGGCAATTTGTTTCACCTGTCTAATCTCAGCTGTGCCTTTTGCAAAAATGGCAATAATACCGCCCTACCTGACATAAGGAGTTATGAGCTTAGATTAATGTCCCTAAAGCTCTTTGAGATCCATGGATGAAAGCTGCTATAGAAAGGCAACCGATGATTAATTATTATTGTTCCTAATTAAGTGACTGTAAAGGAAGCTCTAGCTCTCCTCACCTGAATGCTCCCTTGCTTGCAGTACTTCCCCCCTTGCTCCCTGTGAGCTGCTTGCGAACAGGAGGCTAAAACTAATTGCTTGATTAATAATTAAAGAGCATATCAAAATGCAAACCATTTTAATGCATCCCGAGAGCAGACTGAGTTTGGCTGCAGCACAGAGCATAAAGGGCCCAGACTGACCAATTTATTTCCACTAGTTTAGGTCTGACCAGATGTAATTGGCTTTGTTCTGCCTCTTGCGGGTTCTCTGGTCACTCTGGATATGCACAGATAAATTGTTTCACACGGGCTGCCCTACCGCCTTTGTGGTAACGCACATGCATCATAGGCCTAATAAGGACATGCATGGTTCCTCGCCCTCTCTGGAGCATGAAAGAGAAGAACAAAAGGAGAGTCCAGTCCAGTCCTCCATCCAGGAATCCAGCCTACCTGTTAGTGTGTTACAGGGTTACCGGCAGCCGCTAATCCATTCTTGCCTGTGCAGGAAGTAGCTTAAGTCTCCCTAATTGCTTTCTTCACCCTCCCCTCAAAGAAACTCTTCCAGGAGTCTGAAAAGCTGATGTCTGCTGTTATGGTTTCCCATTATTACTTGGCTCCATATTTGGTAAAATCTGCATCCAGGTCTTATTCGCCACCAGAACTGCAACTCCCACTTCATCAGCCTCCCTCACCTCCATCTCTCCAGCTTGTGCATAAGGTGCCTGCCCACATCTTCTACCTCCTCCAGCATCTCCACTGGCTGTCCCCTCCATGTCATGGTTAAAGTCAAAGGGTCCCCAGACCAAAGGCTCATCAGGTCAATGGTGTCCAAGGGAATGATGTGGCCAGCATTACATCTGCTCAACTTTGGCCACCCTACCCCAATATCTGCAGTATCCATTTTCACAGGGAAATTAACTAGAGGCAGCTGGTCAATGTGAGATTTGAGCCAGCCTCAGCCTCACGGCCTTTGGAAGTGTCTTCAAGTACCTTCACCATTCAGCCACTGCACCCCACCTGCATATCAGAGCTAGTGTGAAACTGACCACCTGATCTTTCAGAGTCTCCTGGACTTAGTCTGGCCGGTCTCATGGACTCCCTTTACACTCCCTCTCCTTACACAGCAACGGCTTCTCTGCCTCTGCACATCTCTTCACCACTGACTCCAGAGCTGCTGCCTCCTTCCCACAAACCCATCTGTCTGGACAGACCTCCCCACGTCACTGGCTCATCAATGTATTGTGTCTGAAAGCTCATCTCCCAATACTCCAACAACTAAGCAATTAATCGAGTGTTTCTCAGCTTTTTCAAATAGGCCTCCCTTTATTTGCAACCAAAGCTTTGTACCATCCACCTCCTTACGTTGACTATAAATGTAAATCTATCGATGATGATATTGGTAAGCCTCTATAATTTACTTGTGTGTCTTTTTCAAGACGTTGACAAAGAATACTTGGCCTCAAATGGAGAGAGGGTTAGAGGGATTGGGGAAATGAGATTTTAATTTGCTTTAGATTGTAATAACATTTACAATCCTCCATGGCCCTACGGATCGCCTTTTATGACCCTGCCGTGGATCACGACATACCAGGTGAACAATATTGAACTAATGAATTCAGTATTATCAGTGCTTTTTTTTTGTTAAAAAAAAAAAAAGAGAGAAGCTGGTACTCACCCAGCTCTCCCCACCCACTCACCCACCCCCCTGCCAATCCTGTGTCTTGGACCATCGAGGTGCCGGTATTCAGTACTGGCAAATATTGGCACCAAAAAAGCACTGGGTATTATAATATCTTAACACAGGTGCTTTTCATCCAAAGATCTCAAAGCTTTTTCAAAAGGTGAATAGGTAGCATTAGTATTGCTTGACGGTGGGCGAAATGGGGTAGGGATGAGTTAAGTGACTTGCCCAAGGACACAGAATTAGTCTGGGAGAGTAGGGACGGGAAGCTGACTCTCTCTTATCTCCGCAACAGTACTTGGCTAACAGGAATCCCCTGTGTGCAATGGTGGAAGATTCCTCTCTCTCAGCTCCCTCCCCAGCAAGCAGGCTGTGAAAGGGTTATGGGAAGATGCTGTACAAAATACCATTGTTAGACTGCTGGGCCCATCTGTGCAGCCACTGATTGGCCCCTATGGCTAGGGAATGCTCCTGTGGGATTTCAGGCCCAGACAAGTGCAATGCTGGCAGTGCTCTTCACAGGATGGACAAGTGTCCCTCTGAGCCTGAGTCCACAGCTGAGCACGCGTCAGATGTCCCTTTCTTCCCCCAGACACCACCTCCAGTCTCTAGATTTGAACAGCCTTGACTGACTGCTGGCCAGGGCTGGATTTGAACCAGTACTTTAGTAACAAAAGACAGAGCAGAGGACTAGGTGCCTGACTCACTCGGCTTCTCTTTTGAGATGTGTCTTCCCTCTCCTGTGTTTCTCTTCCCCATTGTTCCTCAACAGGGTGTACATTCACCCCTGCGCTGCTGGCTGCCAGCTCCCTGACAACCACTGCCTCACAGTATACAGGGGAGTATAACGTGGCCCAGTGCTCTGCTGGCTTAAACCCAGAGAAGTCAGAAACAAGTCCGGAGAATGGTACCAGTAAAAAACCTACATGCGTGAGGGAGAATCCAGTTCCCAGAGTATAGATGTGGCCACACACTACAAGGACCTTAAAGGACTCCCCGTTTTCTTGATGGATTTAGCTTCTCATGTCCATCTCCACGCCTCACACATTGTAAGTGATACACACATTTTTCATTTGTAGCTTTTCATCTCAAGAGGACAGGTCACCTCAGCAGGGGGCATGTGGGTGGCAGCTAATAAATGACCATTTGTAAACCTTGTGTATAGACTTGAGGGAGGGCTGTAGTCCCAGGCTGTGATTTTACCACAGCGTTAACATCACACACTAGAGAAAAGTTTTCCTCTTTTCCCCTCACCAGCCCATTGAGCTACACACAGTACCTATTCTCCTTCGTCTGGGAGGCTAGGTGCAAGCCACCAAGAGAGGGAAAAGGGAGGGTGAAAGGAGAGGCAATGTGGCAAGAGATGAGAGAAGGGCCGGGGGAGAGTGAGAGGAGAAAGAAGGAAGGCAGGACGGAGTTGATGAGATGAAGAAAAAGGTATTTGAAAAGCAGAAGATACAGATACAGGAGACAGCAGGGAGAGAGAGAGAATGATGGAAGGATACTGGGGTACCTCTCACTCCTCTCTAGTTAACATTTGTGGAGTGCTTTGGGAATTTAAATGTGAAAATGAACATCCATTCATACAGCATTTTTTTTTTTAAATCTTGGAGACTTCCCTCTCTTACTAACTCAATCAGTTTAGGAATTATCCATTGAATGCAGCAACCTCTGGGGTGGAGGTTGCTGTATAAGAGCCCCCAGCAACATTACACACCAGCTTAGGACAGGGAGTGAAGTAACAAACCATATCCAGCTGAAAGTGAAACTTACAGAAGGAAAACGTAATCACCCAAAGTGAATTTGGCCAGGACACCGAACTTAATGTCTGTTCTCATGAAAAATGCCAGGGGATCAATGACCACGTGCACTCAGGGCCTTAGTGGCATGCCTTGCCCAAAAGCTGGCGAAGCCATTAGAGAAATGGTGATGGTGGTGAGTAGATAAGCTGGGGGGGGTGTGGTTTGGCACAGTCAGAACTGCATAAGCGGCTTAGAAGCACAAGGCTCATTCAGAACCAAGAACACCTTGTCTACACTACACAATTCAATTGACCTAACTTACAGCAGCATGAAGCTACCACAGTAATCACGGTGCTTGTGCACGTCTATGCTTTGGGCCTGGTGTCAGTGATGCAGGTCTTCCCCAGAGCACTTGTACTAATTGTACAGTCAACATGGGGCATTGTAGGACAGCTTGTGAAAGTTAGTGACCTTCAATGTAAACAGCTCAGTATCTACACTGACACTGCGTCAACCTGACTACATCTACCTTGACTCTCCACCACTCATGGAGGTTGCATTATTAAGTCAGCGGAGTGGGGCAGTTATGCAGGTGGGAGCAAAATTGAAATGCTTCCTTAGTCTGGTTGATGCAAAGCAGCTTACGTTGACCTAATTCTGTAGTGTAGACAAGGCCTGAGACTAGTACTCCAAAGTCACTTAGGAGCATTTGAAAATCCCACCTGTGGCACTATTGGCCCAGGCCTGCCTGGGGCTTCCACTTACTGCAGGTCACTAGCCTGTTACAGGGTGGAGTCCTGTAAGACAGGGGTGAGCAAACTTTTTTAAGTCAGGTCCCACTTTTTGTCCCTGCAATTACTTGGCCCCACCCCAACCCATCTAATGTAATCCAAACTGATAGGAATTTTGGGTATGTTTCACTAGGCTGCTGTAGTTGATCTTCCAGAGTTCGATTTAGTGTGCCTGGTAGGGACATGCTAAATCAAACTCAGAGGACACCCCCATCACCACTGGTACACCTGCTCCTCGCTAGGTGGAAAGGAAGTGGAGACCATGCGGAAGTGCGAATTTAAGGTATGTCAACTCCAGCTACATAATTAGAGTAGCTGGAATTGTGTTATCTTAATTTGACCTTCCCTTTTAGTGTAGACCTGGCCTAGGTTTGCTTCTGCATTCAGATCAGCTATATCCCTCATCCAGCCACTAGGAAAAGCAATCGCTGGCAAATGTAATGACATCATGTCAGGCAAACAATGTAAATATGGTTTGGGCTACATTCATAATCCCGCACCGCAAGCTGCATTTTCGTGGGAGCTGCAGCCAGGTTTTCAGGCTAATCATAATCGTTTCTGACACAAAAGCGTCTTCTCTTGTTTCATGACTTATTTCCCCTGCATCATTTAAATGTATTAAAACACTGTTAGTGCAGAGAGAAGGCATCATGTTAGCATAATATCTAATCAGAACTAGTCTGCCGGGCCCCGCAGGGTTGGTTTATTTATTTATTTTGTGTCTGTTCACTCTGTTTTCTTGTTAGATTGGAGGGCCCTGCTTTGACATACTCATTTGTTCTGCCGTGTAATGGAATAGGATCTTTCAGAGCTGCTGACATCTGTTTCATTCCTGAGATCTGCGCAAGCCGGCCAGCAAAGCAGTAATAATAGCAATGCTAGGGAACAACAGAAAGTTAAACACGAGGAGGAGGAGACCAAAAGAATGAAAAGATGAAGGAAATTGGCTGTCAAACTGCATTGCAATCAGTTGCATGCGTGTCAGACGTGCTTGGCTGGGCTTGATTCTCTTAGTAAGTCATGTCTTCCTTGCAATAGTGCAGCTCCATTGCGTTCAACTAATGTACTCCCGATTCTCACTTGTGCAATGTAAGTGAGAAGGCACTCGGGTTACATACAGCATTAGGATTGCATTCTGTTCTCACTGAAACAGTGTAATTTCTCTGGGCCTGATTCAGCGTGGAGTTTTTCAGCTTTATCCTAGGGGAACTCCATTGAAACAAATGGAGTTGCAGTGATGTAAAGCTGAAGTCAGACAACGGTGAAGTGGGCCCATTGACTTCAGTGGTGTTGCACCATATTTACATGGGTGTTGCTGAGGAGAAATCATGCCCTCTGTGTGTGTGTATTTGTATGTGACTAATAATAAACACTTGCATTTCTATAGATGCCTTTAATCTGTGAAATAGAGGTAATGCTTCCCATCACTCAGGGACACTTTGAAGGGAAATTCACTAATGTCGTGATGTTTACAATGATGGGACCATGTAAGTGCCTAATTAGCTCATATAGTGGGTAGCAGTAACTCTATGTATCAGATGGGGAAGCTGGGGCTCAGAGGGGGAAAGTGACCTGCCCACGATCACATAATGTGCGAACTGGAGAGTAGAAGTAGAACCCAGGAATCCTGCCTGTCTCTGGTCTAACCACTAGATGGATCTCAGGGTATGTGTGTGTGTGGGCGGCGGGGTGTGGGGGGGTGGCGTGTGTAGTTGTGTAATTACAGTGATGTGGGAGGGTTAGTGAAGCAGCTCGTGCAAGGAAAAGACCCATTCGTTTCCGAAAAGTCTCTGGGGTAGATTTGTAGATGATTTCAGAGTCTGTTGTGGAAGAGGGAAGAGATGACACTGCCCAGCAATAAGAGCAGTGACTCAGATCTTAATCGCCTAAGGCCGCATAAGGATGGCTGTAATGGGTCAGACCAATGGTCTGTCTAGCCCAATCTGTTTTTCCACAGTGGCCAATGGCAGGTGCCTCAGAGGAATGAACAGGGCAATTATCGAGTGATCCCTCCTGTTGTCTGCTCTCAGCATCTAAAAACTTGAGGCTTAGGACAGGTAGAACATGAGGTTCCCTCCCTGACCATTGTGACTAACAGCCATTGATCGACCTATCCTCCACGAACTTTCCTAGTTCTTTTTTGAACCCAGTTATAATTTTGGCCTTCACAGTATCTCTGGCAATGAGTCCCACAGGCTGACTGGGGGTCGTGAGAAGAAAGATTTGATTAGATTTCTTTTAAACCTGATGCCTATTAATTGCAATGGGTGCCTCCTTGTTCTTGTTTTATGCAATCTTTTAAATACCACTTACTTTCTCAACAATTTATAGAGCGGTACCGATTCCCACTCCTCCCAGTCGTTTTAATTCTCATATGGAAGATGCTCCCTTAGCCCTAATAAGTCTTGTGTCCCTTTTCTGTAACTTGTCCAGTTCTTATCTCTGTTTTGCAAGGGGGGTTACCAGAACTGTACACCCTGTTCTAGGTTTGACTGTACCGTTAGTTTACGCTGTGGAATTATGGTATTCTCTGTCTCATCTATCCCTTTCCGAACATTTGATTAGCTTTTTTGACTGCCACTGCACATGGAGCAGATGTTTTCAGAGAACTATCCATATTGATCCCAAGATCTCTTTCTGATATGGTAACAGCTAATTTAGACCCAACTATTTTGACCATAGACATGGGATTACATTTTCCATTGTGCATTACTTTGAGTTTATCAACAGTGAATTTCATCTAGTCACCCAATTTTGTGAGATCCCGTTGTATCTCTTTGCAGTCAGCTTTAGGTTTGCTATTTTGAGTAATTTTGTATTGTCTGCAAATTTTTACACCTCACTGTTTACCACTTTTGTTGGGATGGCTATGTCAGGCAGCAAACTGATGGGGGCCGTGCGGGGTGGGATTTGGATCAACAGAGCTGGGCTGGTAGAAGCCCCAGTGTAAACACAATTATACTGGCAAAACAGTGCAGCTTATTTGGCTCAGCAAGGGTGGAATGAGCTATACCAGCAAAATGGCATTTGAGTTGTGTCCACAGTAGGTAGGATTTGCTTGTATACAACATGCAGTTATAGCTGTGCTAGTGAAGCACTCCTAGTGTAAACCTGGGCTAAGGATGCAGATCAGAACTTTACAGCTGGCGTGTATGTCTAAGGTCAGAAAGAAAACCCTGGGTTAAAGCTATTGATCTCTTGGAGAAAGTGGCCCATCTTTCAACTCTGGGGAAAGTACTAGTCCTCCTAATCTTTGTCCTCCAGCTCAGAAGAAAATGGAAGTCAGATGAGCAAAGAGAGAGTTTTTCAAGCCACACATTCTACACAGATACAAGGCAAGCAGGTGAAAATACACATCAGGGAGGTGAAACCTGGGTTGAAGTTGCTAAATGGCATTTGGGAGGAAAGCAGGATTCTGAGTCTGGGGGGGAAGTAAACCCAGGTGCTACACATGCAGAATCTGCTTCAGGTCTAGTTTGTTGGCAGAACTTTTCAGCAGGCTGCTTTACGCTCCAGCTCAGCTCGTGTGCCACAAATTTCTTCCTCCAGCACAGCTGATATTTCAGGTGACAGCTCTGCAGCAGCCTTGGTGCATCAATATATTGGCTTCGTCTACGCTAGCAAACTACATCGAAGTAGCCTATTTCAAAGTAAGGACATCGAAATAGGCTACTTTGATGCGTATCGTCTACACGTCCTCCAGGGCTGGTGCTGTCGATGTTCAACGTTGAAGTAGCGACAGGGAACGCCGAAAGGAGCTGCCCCAGACGGAAATGCAGAGCGTCCACACACACAAGCAGTCCCCATCGAAATAAGGGGCCAGCAAAGCCCCAAGCTGCTCCCTTAAAGGGCCCCTCTCAGACACACTCGGCCTGCACAGCACAAGATCCACAGAGCCAACAACCAGTTGCAGACCCTGTGCACACAGCATGGACCTGCAGCTGCAGCAGCAGCAGCAGCCAGAAGCCGTGAGCTAAGAGCAGCTGCACACGGTGACCATAGAGCCCCGTGGGGGCTGGACAGAGCGTATCTCAACCCCTCAGCTGATGGCCACCATGGAGGACCCCGCTATTTCGAAGTAGCAGGACACGGATCATCTACACATGCCCTACTTCGACGTTGAATGTCAAAGTAGGGCGCTATTCCCATCTTCGGATAGGAATATTGATTTTGATATCTTGCCACCTAACATTGATTTCAACATTGAAATAGCTCACGGCACATGTAGACGTGACATGTACTATTTCGATGTTGTGCCGGCTACTTCAAAGTTGCCAGCTAGTGTAGACGCACCCATTGAGTGGAGCATCTAGTGGGATCGTGAAAAGTCCCATTTCAGAGTTGACTTCTTAGGAAAGCCCATTGTTAGGCACCTTTGAAAATCTGGCCCAAAGTTTTCTTTAATAAACAACGTAAATTTTCACTTTCTTAAGCCTATCCCATAATTCAATATCCTTACTACTCTTCTACCATTGGTGTTTACACCCAATAAAAATTTGCAGATGTCCAAAAGACAGCATGATAGCAGTCACTTAGCCAGATTCAACACATTGCTTGTGATCTTTCCTTGCCTCTCAGCTCCCAGCTCGGTTTACTCTTCTGGGAATTCCCTCCAGGTTGTTCCCATCTTTCTGGTAATCAGGTGCCCAGAAATTAATGTAATATTTTCATGGTGGTCACCTCAGAGACATTTAGACAGGGACTGTTACCTCCTTTTCATATGATGTGCCACCTCAGAACATCAGAATGATGCTTAGATGAACTGCAGTATGACAGCAGGTTGCTAATCTAAGGAGTCTCAGGCCTTGTCTACATTACCTGGGTAAGGTAACCTAAGCTTTGCTACTCCAGCTATGCGAACAGTGTAACTGGAGTTGATGTATCTTAGGTCAACTTACTTGCATTACTAGTTAAATAGGGTATGATACACCTCTGAGGCTATGTCTACATTAAGTAAAATAGATTGACTGCAGATATGCAATTCTAGAGACAGCAGTTGCTCAGTTAGAATCAATATATCTGTGCTCAGCTTACTTGGCTGTCCCAATGGAGAGTTTCTCCTGGTGACCTTCCTTACTTGTCACTTCTCATGAGGAGTACAGGGGTCAACTGCGACCCCTGAAAGGTTGATTTCGCACGTCCGTATCAGACACGTTTAACTGAACCCCAGAAGATTGACCCTCAGAGGGTCCATCTTCCAGGCTAGTGTGGACTTAGCCTGGGAAGTGGTTTGCAGAAGAAAGGGGCCTTGGTACACAGCAGCTGTGAATGGTGCACGTGTTTCTGGGTAACAAGGGAGAAGGCATGATGATGAGAAGGTGGCTGAAAAAGTGTAGCAAGGAAATACTAAATACTGTTTAAAAACAGTAAAAATATGAGTAATTTTAATTTTTGTTGCTGGTTTCATTTTCACTGGCAGTAACTGAGAGCTATAGAAACTGGGGATTGAAACAAGGCTATTTGGCAGTAAGGACAACTGAACAAAAATAGTGTATTTCTTTGCAGCAGGCACTTAAAATACTGATATGTGCTATGGGCCTGCTTCCATTCCCAGTGAAATCAGTGCCAAATCTCCCATTGACTTAAGTGGACACAGGACTGATCCCTGATTGGTGATGCTCTATCAGTGAGCAGTTGTATGTATTTTAAGGGAAGTTCCACTGAGAATCTTTCATGACCCAGCTAAGCTTAGGGGCTGCAATTTTCAAAACTATGTGGATAACGTTAAGCTCCTAAATTCATATTTAGGCACCAAAGTCAAAGTTTTGGTTTGATTTCCAGGACTGCTGAGCACCTGCAGCTACCAGTAGGACATTGGGTGCTCAGTACCTCTGGAAGAAAATCAGGCTGCCTTTATTTTAGTGCCTTAATATGGATTGTAGGCAGCCAGGTTTTGAAAAATGGGATTATGTTCCTAGGAGACACGTGTGAGTAGAGTTTTGCTTCCTTTTGTCAGACACACAAACAACCAAGCTTGCGCTTGACTGTCAGCAGCACCCAAAGGGCTGATTTGTTGTACATCCATGTCGCATTGTTACAGCATATTGATTTCCGCTGCTGTGTGTTTCAGAGCACCCCCCCATGTAACACAACCACAGATTACACTAAAAATAATAGTTAAAGGTATTGGGTTATTAGAGACAGCGGTGCCAACAGCTGCTGCAGGCCCCAGGAGAAGGTGGAAGCGGGGAGCAGCTCTGCAGGGCCAAGAGCAGGAGGGACGGGGCCAAGGGCAATCAGCTCTCAGCGCCGTCCAGACTGCAGCACTGGGCTGATCCCCACTCCCTCACAGCCACACCCAGCTGGAGCAGCGCTGCTGCGGCAGCTGCTCCCTTTGCTCCCCTGTTGGCAGGCCTGATTAGAGAACCAACAACTAATTAATCTCCACTTCCCACTCAGAAGAATTGAGGTAGGTGGACAGGCAGACTAGATGACCTTGTGAGGTCTCTTCCAGCTCTACCATGTATGTTTCTGTGGCCAGGCACCTTTCTTTTCCTTGATGTCTTTGTCTCCCAAAATCAGCCATTTTGCCAGTTGTGTACAAAGAGGAAAAACTGATTAATAGGGTGAAATTGTGGAACCACTGTAATCAGTAGCAAACTGCCACTGGTTTCAATGGGAGTAGGTCTCCACCTATAGTTTTTAAGCCTACAAGGAACTACGGTAAACTCTTTCCTACCCAGCATTCTATCATCCAGAACTCTCAAATAACTGGCATTTTAACCATACGTACATTTTAGTTATGTTTTCCATAAGTACAGTACAGTGAAAGTAAATACAAATAACTACAGCCCATACAGTGTAAGTTCACAGCGCACAATACTAATGTTGTTGGTAATAAAGTCCTCTGCAATCATTTTTGTTTGTTTCTTAATATCTAATCTTGTTTGTCTTGAGTGTTTATGCATTGGTAAGTATATTTGTATTATCCAAAATATTTGACTATCTGGCAATCTCCAGGTCCTGGGGCTGCCGGATAGGAGAGAGTTTACTGTAGTCTGATTCTCTGTTCTGCCTTCCTGCATAGCACAAGCCATGGAATTTCCTCCAGTGATTCCTGTGTCTAGCACAGTGACTTGTGATTGAACATTACTAAGACATCTCACTGTAGAGGTGATAATTTCTGGGAAGGATCCTCAATGTATCTCTTTCTGGAAGTACCTATCAGTGTTTAAAAGGCCAAGTGTGACTCCTTGGAAGCTAAAGGCATTACACTTGGAATGAATTTGGCGCATCTGGACAGTCCTAAATGGCAGCTTTCCAGGCCTGCCAAAGGAGAGGGAGGGAGGGAAGGGAAGACAAAGGGGCCGGTTGCCCTGGGGCTCTGAATTTCAAAGAGGCCCAAAGGTCTGGCTGCTGCTGCTGCAACTCCAGCAGCAGCAGGACCCCTGGACCCCTTTGGGGTGCTGTGGCAGCACTGCTCTGTGTGGCTGTTGGGGAGCTAGTGCCACGGTCCGGGCGGTGCTAAGGCCTGACTGCCCTTGTCCCTGCTTCTGCCCTTCGCCCCTCCTCTCACTTTGCCCCAGGGCCCGTGGTGGCTGTCAGCCCTGCTTTTCCTCCTATGTCATTGTTCCACGTGGTAGGAGCCATCCCCCTAGGTCTTGGCCTTGGGTCAGGCAGGACCACCACTAGAGCTGACTTCAGCACTACCCTTCAGATTCAGTGGCTACAGAATATGGACTAACACGGCTATCTCTCTGTTACTAGCCAGTGGCTACAGTGACATCTTGGAGAAGAACACTGGCACCCTACTAACACACCAAGACTATGACCCTCTGACCGCCCAAACAAGATGCAATTTGGAGCCAAAGGGCCGCTTGGCTGTAGTTACATAATGTCAGAATCTGAGCTGCCTGCCCTATAGTCTATCTCCAGGGAACTCTACCTCTTCCCTAGCAACCCTGGTTCTTTTCATTAAAAAGAAAGCTACAGGTACACGGTTCTGTGTGGAATGCCAGGCTCACCATCAGGAACTGGTGCCCCCTTCTGCTCATTCTGGAGCTATTTGGACCATGTACATGTGACCCAAAGAGTCTCTGCGTTTTGTCAGGAAACCCTACATCTGCTCAGGGTTTCACGTTTGCCACCTCTCACCCACAAACTGATGCTCATGGTAGGAATAGGTCCACTACGTCAGGGACTGTCTTCAGCAGTACCACAGTATCTAAAGCTGGGTGTGTTTTGGCATCTAAGAAGCTTACCTCAAACACAGAGGCAGGCCCAGACTTTGGAGTGTGGGGAGAGCTCACCATGCCTAGCTGAAGTTTCCAGTAAGAAGTGAGGGGACATTACTTCAGGGCTCACCCAGGCCAGTCCCCTCCACTGGGCCTGGATGTGGTCATTTCACAACTGTGCTGTGCCAGAGTTTGTGGCGGGTAGTCAGTGAGAGCATGGCCAAATCCTCCACAACAGAAACACAGCCCATGGTGACAACATGGTGGTGGGTGGTATCCAGCAGGAGGCTTGGGATCCAGGCTGTAAACAGGTTTGCAGGGGTGCCAGTCAGGTGGTGGCCTGGATCCCTTCCTTTCCTCTTGTTACGTGTAGATCTGATTATCAATTATTATGATGAGGTTAATGAAGGCCTCTGAGTTGGCTGAGGCCTCCAAAAGGTTTAACCCATCCTTAATCTCCTCACATAGTCTTAGGGTTGCCAACACTTTTTCATTATCCAGTACCACCCTTATTTTTCCATCTTTGTACAACAAGACCAAAAGCTGCTGAAGGCTTCAAAAGCAGCAAGAAATACCTTTGGCAAAAGTGAGTGAGTGCTGCTTATTATTCCTAGTAGTAGTAGCAATGATGAAGTAGTGATAATCATAATATTGGAAGTCGGGGGGAGGATGCAAGAGGGTGCTGAGAAAACTGTGCCATAGTTTGGAAATACAACATTAGCAACCCTGCGTAGTCTGCAGTTGGCTTCCCCATTCCACTTGGTGTTGGAGACTAGCTACCAAAAGTGGGCAACGTAGGTGCAGGCTGGCATGGTGGGCAGAGCCAATGTGTGGGGGAGGCACTTGGAATCACACAACCCCTCCTTTCTTCCCCCCCACGCAGATTGCTCAACAGCGTGGTGTGGTTGAGTCCCCTTCCTGTGTGACAGCTGAGCCAGCAAGCTGCATTGTGCAAGGAGAGGCAGAGGCAGGAGGAATACCTGGAATTGCAAGAAGGGCCACTGCTTTCAGAGTGCTGACAGAGACAGGAAGGAGAGGTAGGACAGGCAGGGAAGGGCTACAGCTTTGCAGGTAGGGGGCCCTGCTTTCTGACAGGGGGAGACTACCTGGGAGGCGTGGGTTACTTCTGATGGTGGGGACCATAGAATATGGTGGAAAACATTCCAGTCAGACAGCATGGGGATTGCTCAGTCAAGCAGGTTCAAGGCTCAGTCCAACAACACGTTGCCCATCAGGAGGCTAATCATGAGCCCTGTTCTGCTCCATTGGGGTGGGAGGACTCGGAGTGGAGCAGAAAGGGCAAAGCAGCTTTGATTAAGAACCTCCTTGAATTTTTGGCAGGTCTCATTAAAACATTCTGGGTGAAAAACTGGTGGTCCTGGGTCTGTGTGCATGGCTGCAGCACATGCCCCCAGAGTGCACCAGTCTCGTCTCGCAGCCAGGCCACCTGCCCTCATAGCATCTGGTTATCTGCAGCAAGCTGTGCCAGCTGGGCCCACAGTGCCACGTTTTCATCATGGAGCTGGGCTGATTGCCTGTGCAGGTTTTGTTTTCTGTTGCAAACTGCTTGGACTCAGAAAGCGGGAGCTCCTCCTAGAGGAGGTCAACTCACTCAGGCATCCCCAGCTCCATCTAGGGCCCATTGCCTCCATTCTCCCACTGGGTAGGTCTTCATCATGAGCTAGTGTGGTGCAGACAAACTATAAGGATCCTCAAAAAGGCAGTCAATACCAATGGTTGGAGCAAGGTCAAACCAGAGGCTGAGTAGCAGAGGAGTTTGTCCGGTTCCAGACCAGGGTCAATATGAAGGATCAGAATTCAAGGCAGGTTTCAGGATCCTATGCTGGAGGCCTGGTCCAAATCTAGCTGAGGTCAAAGCCAGAAGTTCAATAGCAGGAAGCTGGAATGGTCACAGGAACTAAGAAAATCCACAGTGGTGCCTGGATGCTTCTTAGAAAGCCACTTGGTTTATATAGGGTGGGAAGCCAACCAGAAGCTATCAGGCTGCTGCCTGTCAGGTGCCTTGAGGCAGGACTTCCTGGGTTTCTATATGCAGTGGATTATGAGTAGTGGAGCATGAGCTGGCTTTAGCAGCTGTTGGGTGGAAGCATGGGGGTGATCCCTGAATAGCAGATGCCCAGGCCTGGGTTTCAGACCTGCTCTACACTGACTCTGAAAGTGATTTGTCAAGTATTAAAACCCTGTGAAGAACAGCAGAGCTATTCTGTCAGTTCAGCCTGTGATGACATATACTTTCCCCACCCTAGAGAAGAAGAGGTTAACTCCACATTGTGGGCAGAAGAAGTCACACCCCCTTGGCATGCTCAAACTGGAGCCTCAGTATAAAAGGGAGCAGCCCAGCTCAGTTGGGGCTGACCACTGAGGTGAGAGGATGTAAGCTGCAGACTCCCTTACAGGAGTTGCTAGAGCCCTGGTTTGTGGTGGCTAAGGGACCCAGGGCCCAGCTAGCTAACTGCCTGTGAAAGCCAAAGCTGGAGTCTTTGGGAGCTCTGCCAGCTAGTGACCCCAGCGGCCCAGGAGGCTTGTGGACATCGATGCTGGAAAACAGGGTAGGAAGTAACCCAGGGAAATGAGACATGGGTCTAGTTGTGGAGCTGGAACAAAGGCAGCATGTTTTGGACAGATCCCTACTGTCCTAGCGGTAAATCCATTCACTGCTGTTAGGGCCTTGGATTGGGACCTGGTGGAGCAGGAAGGGTGTGGGTCCCTCTACTCTGGCTACTGTCCATTCCTGATTGGTGGCCCATTTCCACACTGGGAAGTAGGCCACATAGCCCTGCAGAAGGGGGCAGCCCTCTTGACTTTAGTCACGGGGCCCTGAATAGGAGGACAGCCTTATTGTCTCTGGCCAGTGGGCCATGTGGCCCTGCAAGGGAGAGCTGCCAGCCAGGCTTTGGCCACTAGGCCATACTGCCCAGATGCTCCATGTGGTCATTGGGACTCAACCACTGGGCTATAATGCTCTGTCCTTTGCCACAAATGTTGACAGGGTACGCTTGCCCACAACACACCTTGCCAACAGAACCAGGCTGGTTTCTTTTGCTCAAGGCTGGGTGGGTCTCTGAGGAGGAAAAAGCTACAGAAGGGATCTATCTGGCTGCAAAATGCCTTTACTAGTCTGGGAGCATAATGTAGATGATACAATCGCATTCTGTGGGCTGATTGGTGATAGAATGGTAAATGGGAGTGTGTGTCGTGTGTCATAAAAATCTGCAGCATTGCCATTTCAATAGCTCAGTGAGGGACTTGTTGCCCTCTGAACTCCAAGCTTGCCAGTTGGTGGAAATGTTGATAATACAATGTTTTCAGAAATGGGTCAGGATGGGTGTTATTTGAACCCCACACACCCCGCCCCCGCACCAACACACCACGGTAGCAAACATGACAAACCTAGAAAAATTAGGCCTATATATATTTGTGAAAATGCTTTAAAACTAACCTTTTAAACTTATACTCTAACCTAGAGCTGCATTGCTAGGATATAAAAAGACATTAAGCTTTGGTAAAGCTTAAGGAAGCTCGCGTTGTCATATAGGAATAAACAGCTTCATGTACCAGAATTATCATCCATATCTCTGTCCGGGGCATGTCATCACACTTATCCTCATGCTTGCGGCACTCGCATGTGTCTGCTGGTCACACATTTGCAGGGCAGTGAGCATCTGGTCTTTAGTGTAGTTGATTAGCTGAAGGATTGATTGGGGAGCATCTGGTATTTTACATATAACTGGTGTGATCAGTCCCTCCTTCAAAACCCATGCATGTGTGAGAGAGGTAAGTATCTTTGGATATGTGTGATCATCCTGGAGCCATTTCACTGCTTGATGATTTGTGCTCTTGACAGCAGGTATAATTGCACCCCTTGTGGGTGGCAAATTTGTTCCCATTTGCCTGTTTATTGGAAAATAGCCATCAATGTAGCGCTCCAAGGGTTGTAATGCCGGTAAACTCAGCATAAGAACACCTCCTGTGCATTTATGACTCGTATGGGACAGATGCAATGCCCTAGAGTCTATTCTGTCTGGTAATATTTGCAATTGATTCATCTGCATACATGTTAAATATGGGGTAGACTTTGTCACGGGTCCAGTAGGACTGTAGCTTAATGATGAAACGTTCAGCCAAATCCCAGCGGGTGCTAACAGTTTCCAGTGTGTTGAGAATTTGTACCTCAGCCATGCCATCTACGATTGCTACACTGAAAGGCCTCTGCTGGCATAAGGTACCCATCACATTGTCAGTAGGTGCTGGCTTAGGGAGACGAAGGAAATGGTGCCTTTGTTTGCTTTTCGCCTGTTGCACGTGCTTGGTTCTGTTGCAATTGTGGTACCATGAAGAACTTTTACTTTCCCCAGATCTCTGATAGATCAGCATGCTAAGCTCTGGGCATGATCAGGAGACCAACTAACAATGACATGTTTGTGTTTAGCTCAGTGACAAGTCCTGCCACTTTCACTCAGACTTTCTTCTCAGCATGTGAAAGTACAGTCCTGTCTTAGAGGTTGGTTAAAAATATAGGAAAACCTCTGGAAAGGGCATGGGTATAAATCCCTGATGTGTGCAGGGTAAAGCATAGGAAATTATGCCTATTCACATACTCCTTGCCTTGTTAAAGTGGCGGTTACTTAAACTCAGATACTCAATGTTATTTAGCTACTTATTGTCCATTGATTTCAAGTTTAAGTACCCTGGAGGATCTGGGCTTTGGCCACCTTCTTAGGGATTAGCAGATATTTTGGACCATAAGCTTTCCTGGGCAAAGACCCAGTGTTTGCCCACGAAACCTTATGCTCCAAAGTATCTGTTAGTCTATAAGGTGCCACAGGACTTCTTGTTGTTCTCAAGGATACAGACTAACACGGCCGCCTCTCTGATACTACTTAGGGGTTGTTCTTGCTGACATGGCATCTTACGCAATTGTCAAAACCCCTTATAGACCTGGGAAGCCCCTGCTGAATGTCGGAAGTGAAGGAAGATCCCACTGTCCCACACAAAGATGGGTGAGATCAACCTTGGGAAAGGACCATAGCACACTGGCCTTATCAGATTAGCACAGTTTAAAGGTATTACACCATCTAAAACTCATTATGACAACTGGGAGGGACCTTGAGAGATCATCAGGTCCAGTCTCCTGCACTCACAGTAGGCCCAATCACCATCTCTGATAGATTTTTTTTTTTTTAAATCTTGAAAGGCCCCCTCAAGGGTTAAGCTCACAACCCTTGGTTTGCAAGGCCAATGTGCTAATCCACTGAGCTCTCCTAAGCCCTATCTAGCCAGATCTATGTGTAAAAATCATGTTAGATCCTGTTGAACATGTGTTATTTTCCTAGGCTAGCCTTGGCTCCAGAATACAATGTACCTCCCCCACCAGCACTTCCTACAGCCTCCTAGGCTTTCACTGGAGTGTCCCATACTGCTCAGGCCCCGGTGTGTTTGCAATAAGCAGTAACAACAGACGTGCCCAATTTTGCTGTGTGGGCTAATGATGCACCTCCTGAATCAAAATGTTAAGTTCAAAATCTGTTTGAAGAAAGCTGAAGAATCCTTTTCCGGCTGCCCTGATGCCACAAAGTTATCTGGATTCCAGCTGCCAGGGCATACGCACAGACATAGCATGGCTCCCCTGGGGGTAAGCTGACAGCTCCTGGTTTCTCTTCATGTCACTGCTTTGTCCCTGCTCCTGTTACAGAATGAGAATCAGGTGCATTAAACAGGAATTTCTGCTTTCTTCATATAGCCCCTTCCTGTACTTGAGTCACACGTTCTCCAGTCTGTGGGGCTTCGTGCTTTCCCGTCTGTAATGGGGGCTATGGGTATGTTCTACAGGAGCAGTGCTGTGAGCACATGCTCAGAAACCACAACAGAGGAGGTCAGAGTTAGCAGTGGAACGGGAAGATCCCAGGACACTATCACTTCAGGGCCTGTGACCAGAAGCCCTGTATATTGGGTAGGGCAGGGCTCCTCTCTCTCCTTCTCCTGGCCTACTGGGAGGAGCTCTCAGAAGAAGAGAGATATACTACATTCTCTCAGAATATGGAGCCAGAAGGCTAGGTTTCTCCTGAGCCAGATACGGTCTCTGTGGAGGTAGGAGAGCAGGAGAAGTGTATAAACTCTGGGAGTGCTATGATGGACCTTGTGCTAGGGAAATGGAGGACTGTTTTGAATTACTTTGGGCATCTGGCCCAGTTTCAGGAGAAGACTGGTGAAAGCTCTGAGAGAGACTAAATCGTGCTCACATGATGGAATGCCAGCTTTTCTGGTTCTATATGACTATGTTGCATTTTACCTCTGGAGCAGCCTGATCTCAAAGCTTCCTAGCTCAGCCTGAGGAGCTCCAGAGAGTTGTGATAACCCTTTACACCTCTCTTCCACCCACCTCAATTCAATTCGTTCTAGGATGTAATCCAAGATTTTTATACTACAGGTTGAACCTCTCTCATGCAGCACTCTTGGGACCGGACTAGTGCTGGACGAGGAAATTTACTGCACCTCAGGAGGTCAATATTGTCTAGCACAGTGTTTCTCAACCTTTGAAGCACCCCTTTAAAAATATATGTGCCCCCAGTGTACTACCACTGAACGCTTGCTGGCTTTCCATCATTTTATTATCAAATAAATGAATAGGAATAGAAATGTTGTACTTATATTTCAGTGTAAGGCATATGAAGCAGTAGAAACAAGTCATTGTCTGAATGATCTTTTAGAGTGTACTGACTTTACTCGTGTTTTTGTATGTAGGTAGTCCGTCGTGTCCGACGATGACGTCTTGAGCTTGCACAGGCTCAATGGTTATGGACTTGCATGTGGCTGAGGAGTCCAAGCTTTGAACAGCATGGGCATTCACAGTTGGGGCAAGGGAATTGTGCTGGCTCTGTTGGTGTGGCTGCTGCTGTTGCTTTCTTCCTCTCACGAGCATCAATGAGGCGTACACGTCACTGCTCTTCAAAGTTGTCATACGCGTGTCATATGAGAGCACGCCAGCCTGTTCAGTCTTTTGCATGCTGCTCTAGCTGATCTGGTTTTAAACCAGCATGAGCAATGTTGGCCTTCATGCAGTCTTTATATCTCTTGCGAGGCCTACCTTGATTCCTTTTGCCCTGGGAGAGCTCACCGTAGAGGAGTTGCTTAGGGATTCTTGACTCCTCCTTTTGTATGACGTGCCCTGTCCAGCGAAGCTGGGCTTTCAGAATCATGGCTTCGATGCTCGTGGTTCCTGCTCGGTCCAGGACTTCCATGTTCTTATGTAGCCTGTAGTATATAACTGTAGATGAGTTAATGTAACCCCTGGAAGACCTTGGTCAAGGTTACATGTATCCCTGGTTGAGGAAAAACTGCTCTCGGACATTACCAACACTTCCAATGTTTACTGGGCCCTCAGAAGACATTGCGGGGTAAATTGCAGCCAAATAACAGCCCAGAACATTGAGAGCCAGGACTGCTGGCTGGAAACAACTCTATGGGACCATGGGAACCTTGGCCACACCCATGATAAGTGGTCATCTGTGTAACTAAAATCATGCCAGATTACAGATGTTGCCAGCTGAGAGAGTGCTGGATTCGTTTTCTCATCTTTGCTTTGCTGCCTGCCTTTTCCTCATAATGAGACAAATCTTCAACTGGTGTAAATTGTTATAGCCCCATTCTTCAGAGGAGTTCAGACTCTTTTTTCCTTTCTCTGTCATGATTCCTCTCTCTCTCTCTCTCTCTCACCTTCTTTGTCTCTTTTTCCTTTTCACTCTTCTCTCATGATCCCTTTCTTTCTCTGTCTCTCAGTCCCTCTCCCCTACGCTCTCTCTGGAGACAGGTCTAGTGGCCTGGTTGCCATCTGCTGCCTGTTTTTCGTGTGTGCATGTGTATGTGTGCGTGTGGTTTTTTTTATGAGGTTGAGATCAGATGGCATCTAATCGATCGTCATGGTCTCCATGGTTACCAGGGTGACAGAGTAGTTGGGAGAGACACATATTCCAGCCTGGGGCTGTCAGACCATTCCTGAGAGGAATAAAAGAAAAAAACAAATCAAACCACTTCCATCAGATTTTACACATTTACATCTTCCTCAGATCTGGGAAAACACAGCTCTTGCTCATGTTTTACACTGTTAGCCACTGGCTTGCCTCCAGGAGATATAGACTGACTCTCCCCTATGCAGTGTGCAGGCACACAGGTGAAGCATATCATTGTATTAAGAGAACAGAATCTATATCCCCATCACTGCTTAGAAGGGTTGTATTTTTGTCAACATCATGATCATAAGGATTATTTTTATTGCTCTAAATTAGGAGGCCAGGCTCTTGAAATGACTGAAGATGACAACATCCTCTGAGAAAGTGGTTGGAACCCATTGTCATTAACAGAGACTTTTTTCCAACCCTAAAAATCCTTATTGTGTCAAATCAATGAATCTGGCTATGGTTTGTATTTGATAAGGATGAGAGAGGGGATCGTGTAAATCCTTCATCTCTACGAGCAAACAGGTCAGGGCGATACCCTGGCCCAGACACCAGAATTGCAAAGGACAGTTGTAGATGCTGGCACTAATAGCAGACAGACTTGGATGGGAGATCTGTGGCTGAAGTGATACAAGGCCAAGGGGACGCAGAGCACAGGAGGAGTTTGGCTATGGCACTGAGTGTGGGGACCTAACTCTGGGAAAGCCACTTGGGGTATCTCTCGGGGAATAATAAGCCAGGCACATTAAAGGCCTTGTTTATCATTTCTCACCGCTAATGCTGGTGTGCTAGTGGCAGTGAAGGTGGGAATGCCTGTGCAGAAGAGGTGCTTGTGGTCACTGACTTGCCCAGACTTGTGTGAGGGAGGGTTAGAAGAGATGCCGTCTAAAATGCTGGCGGATGTCCCACATGGGCACTTCACTGTTACCGTTACTGAATCTGCACCAGTGGTGGTAGCAATGGGAAATATTAAAGGGCAGGGGGGAAGAAAAGTCTAGTGTAAATGCAGCCAAAGGGCTTAGAAAACACAGCGTACAGTATGTGCCTGTGATGGGGTGAGGCAGTGTTAACATCAGAACAGAGAAAAGGAGAGTGCTCTAAAAAACTTAAACCACCAGTTACTTCCTGTAAATATAAGATGCACCTAGCCAGCTCCACCCTTGCCACGTGCTGGGATAGATAAATTATTAATACTAAAATGCTTCTGTTCTTTTCTATTTAGACTCTTCTCCTGCACACATCAGAGCAGGGTCCCAGTATCTAATCAGTCAGGTGGGAAATCCTTAACCCTTCTACATTTGGTACCTCAGATCTCCCTAAGACAGAAAAAACCTGGGCCCTTCTATATTGTTGCGCTATACAAACGGTAACTAATTAAAGCTGCACAAATACATCCCATTAAGGGAATGAGACTCGGAACACACGAGGGAGCTTTGTTAGCACACCCGTCCCAGAGAAAGATACCTAGTGGCTGCTGTTTTATTTTTTGCATGGGATTATTTATGTTAAAGCCGTTTTCCACTTGAATGGCAGCTGTAAGCATTGAAGGGAAAAAAAAAAGTAAACACAACAAAATCTTTTTGAACGCAGTCTGGTGCTGGTGCATGACTGTACGTGCTCCATAATATATTAATACATAGTGGCTAGCCAATCCCGCTGGTGCACTCAATCATGCCGTATTATAATAGAATTTAATGGAGTTGACCGCTAAGACCTACTTGCCAGAGACATGCGAAAGACCTTTGCAGTAAGGATCTACAATTAATAAAAGAGGGCCTATAGATTTTTGGAGAACCTCATAAAAGTAAAATCTAGCCATTGATCATGGCATTGGAGAATATTAGATGCATAAATCTAGCGATCTCCTTTATTTATTTGCACGTCTTTAATATTATAGGCACAGGTTTCCCTGAGGCCAAAATGCAATTTCTCTCTTCCCTTGCTCAGCAGGAGCTTTTCATCTCTGATACACCGGATTTGGAACTGAACATTTTAATAAGAGATAATGAATCCCTGCCTCTTTTCCCCAGGACAGAAAACGCAACTCTCCGTTTTATGTAGACAGTGTCACTTGCCCACAGGACAACTGGCTTGGAGGTGGTGAGGGGAAGAGCAGATCTCTGGAAACCCTCCATGAAGGGTCTGTAGGCACCTCTCCTTCCCTCGGAACGCAGGTCCACAACATCTCCTCAGCCCCAGTACACTAGAGAGGCTCGGGGCAGGCTGGGCCAGCAAAGAAGAGGGAAGGACAGAAGATCAAGATCTGCAGCTCCATCAGCCACCCTCCCCAACACCATGGAAAGAGGAGGTGCAGAAGCCAGTTGACTGCAGAATAGCTCCGTGCCCAAAGAGTTTTCCCCCCTGCCAGCTTCCCTGTGCATGGCATTCTTGTTCTAGGTGCACACAGAGACCAGGTGAAATACACTTCCCTGACTCCCAACCCTGACATGGACTGGGAAAGAGGGTACCAAGTATTTTGGGACTCAGCTCACCACAGTGCTGCTCTGGTTTTATGCTGGTGGCAATCCATTAATATCATTGGAATAGCACTGGTGTGACGCTGTGATGAGCCAGACCTCTTCTTTGGTTGCTAGTCCTCTAGGAGCTTGGGGCCAAATTTTCCAAAGTCTATACATGCCTGAAGCTGCAGTTGGATGCCTTATAGGTTCATCAGTAGCATCCAGGCACCTATGGACGCCAATGGAATTCAGGCACACAAGCACGTCTGGAAATCTCAGTAGGAGCCTATCTGCATCTTTAGGCAGGGGTGACATGTAGGGGGGCACAGGGGATTACTTGCCCCGCCCCAACACCATGGGTGGGAGGAGCTAGCTGGCAGCCAGTGGAGGGACTAGCGGCTGGGACTGGTGCCTGCAGCAGTGATCCAACCTCCCTCCCCTGCCCTCACTGGCAGTGGTGTGGGTAGCAGAACGAGGCAGCCTCACCCCTACACTCACCCACAGGAAGTGGTGCAAGGTGGCAGGGGGAACATGTAAGCTGGGGCCACCTTACTCTGCTTCCCTGACTCCTGCCAGGCAGTACACATGGGCCTAATGGCTGCTGCCAGTGCCAAAGGCCAACCCTGCTTGTTCCCCAGGCCACATTGCTGAGTGTGGGGGGCAAAGATAGGCAAGGAGAAGGCAGAATAAGGTTGGGGAGAGAGAGGGTCAGGGGCAAGGTGCGGCTCTTCCAGGCCCTTCCCCAGGCTGGGAGGGTCATGTGGCCCCCTCACCAGTTGCCTTTGTCTCTGGGTGCCTAAATACCTTTGAAAATCTGGCCCTTATTCAGTCAGACTTGAGGGGCCTGGTTTGTTTTCTCATCCACAGATTTCCTGGAACTACTAATGTACACGGAGATCAGAATCAAGATGCAGCTGGTTTCTCACCCACTAGGCTATGGGCTTGAGTTTTGCCTCAGTGTAAAGTCAAGAACTGAGTTATTCTCATGTGAAAAATAGTGTTAAAGAAGAATCAGGCTTGCTGGCCGAGTTCCTTAAGGGTAAACACCAGTATAAAAGTCAGGGGAGTTACACCAGAGAGGAATTTAGCCCAGTGCCCCCTACTGGACAGCAGCTGCCCAGAACGTTTGCTGATATTTTGAGGGCTGTTAATATAATGACAAAAACCAAACTGAACGATTAGGTGGTTAAGTTTTATGTCTGGCTGTGGGAGGTTACTTTCATGTCAGGCATATCAACTCTGTTTGCCTTTCATTTACTCATGTACAGACACCTTTCCCCAGCACACCAATCTTTGGTTTGGAATGAAACAAGCCATCTATCCATGTCCTGGTAGTTATGAGTGTATGGTATCAGCTCACTTGCCTTCAGTAAATTGAGTTTGTCAGTGCTCAGCCACACAGCTGAGCCAAATGCAGTGTGTTGCCTCAGCTCTCCAGGGAGAAAGCAGTTGGCATAAGCTGCATCATAATGGGATTCAGAAACAAAGAAGCGTGAATGAAGTGCTAATTGAATTCATAAAGACATTAACAAAGGAATTAAAACGGCAGAAGCTTCCTTTCCCCCTCAAGTTTCATATAAATAACCAGAAGTGTATTAATAAACATTGAAGTCTATTTTCAATCCAGCCCCTCGCACTGGAACTTGCAAGACATGTCCAACTATCCTTATCTTTTATTAGTAGCAGTGAGAATTGTAACCTACCTATTATACTCTTTCCTACCCATACCTGTTCTTTCTTTCTTTGCAGTGTTGTAGCCACGTTGTTCCCAGTATATGATAAAGACCGGGCCTGCCACTGGGGTGCAGGGAGAAAGGGGGCAATTGCCCTGGGCCACTTTGAATTGCTGCGGCAGCACTGCTGCTTGGTGGGGGCGGGGAGCAGTGCACCCAGAACTCTGGTCCAGGTGCACTGAGGGCCAAATGGCTTAGGGTCCAGCCCTTCTGCCCTTAGCCCCACCCCTTCCAGGGCATGGAGCCAGGCCTGCCTCCCACCTTGCACTCAGCCGGGCAGCGCTGCTGGGAAAGACAAAGTGGATAAGGTAATATCTTTTATTGGACCAAGTCTGGTGCTGAAAAGTTTTTGAACTACACAAAGCTCTTCTTCAGGTCTGAGTAGCCCAAAAGCTTGTCTCTGTCACCAAAATAAGTTGTTCCAACAAAAGGTATTATCTCCCCCACTTGTTTCTCTTTCTTTCTGGCTTTTCTTCTGTCCCTTTGTTTCCACTTAAAAATAATGAGCTAGACTCTCATTCTAAATGACAAGATTTGAATAGAAAAATGTATCTGTTAAAAAGGACAGTGTCCATTTAAACGTTATACATATGCTAAATTTTTTTCACTTCCTCACAAATATGGCTAATGGCATCTCCAAACAACTGAATATGGAATAACTAAAACCCTATCTTTTTTCAGTTTGTTTACTTTTGCTGCATAGTGTTCAGTTTGGACAAAGAAAATATAGGTCATCAGTTGCAATTTTTAGTCAGTTTCTCATCAATGTCCTCTGGCACTAGGTTATAATGTCTGTAATGCTAATATTGAAGGAGATTATTTGTCTGGTAAATGGATTTTTTTCATGAAACTTTCACTAATAGTGTTAGGTTTTAGTAAAAGGTTACTTTTACAAAACTTAAATTTTGTGTTAAATTTGAAATGAGTGTCCCATAAATGCTCTCTTCTTAGTTCTGTGTGGCTATGGTTACGCTACAGTGATTTGTTGACAGAAGTCACTGTCGGAAGAGATTTCCCAACAAAAGTTCTGTTGACAGAGTGCAACCACACACACAAGCTAATCAGGAGAGCACTCCACTCTGTCGACAGAGCAGTCGGACTGCCTGGCTGCTCTCTCAACAAAACCGGCACCCAGAAACACAGCAGACAGAGCTGCCCATTGTTCTGG
Organism: Carettochelys insculpta; assembly: GCF_033958435.1. NCBI lineage: Eukaryota > Metazoa > Chordata > Testudines > Carettochelyidae > Carettochelys > Carettochelys insculpta. The sequence goes on from NC_134137.1 coordinate 226,133,505, forward strand.
ACACCCTGTCTGTCAAGAGAAGACACACACATGCACACGCACACGCACACGCACACGCACACACTTACCCTGCCAAAAGTGTCCACACAACTATTTGTTGATAGAATCTGTTGACAGCAGCATTATGCTTCAGGGCTGAGAACAAACTGTTAACAAAATGCATTTTGTGTGTGGACATTCCACCGATTTTGTCAACAAAACCTGGCCTTTGGCAGGAAAACTAGCTAGTGTAACCACAGTCTAAGTGTTTGAATCTATTTTATTATACTCATCTTTCTGTGTCTTTCTATGTGTGTGGACAATTATGCACTGAGCACTAGTAACAGCTATAGTTAAGATTGCCTAAGCATTTTTATTTCAGTTTTCTTCCTTTAATCATCAATATATCTTTTGGGCCAAAATATTTTGGTCCTGGAATATGTTCAAAGGTGAATTTGTTTTGAAAATTTGAGCTACAACCATTCAGCTCTCTGGAGAACCAAGACAATGAAAAACATACAATTTCCCCATTATATTAAAAAAGCTACATTTGTTTTTCTTTTTGACTGTTATAACACCAAAGCAGCCAGGGTGAGCAATAGGAAGTAAGATGGGGTACATACATCTCTGAGGAGAAGAATCTGTGAGTTTTGTGCTGACAATTGGCCTTGTTTTATTCAGATTTTAATTAATGCTTCCTTTAAAATGAGAGAGAGAAGCCAGGACTCAAGTCATTTTCATAGTTTCACAATGGATGCAACAATCCCAGAGGTGTAGGGGCTATGAATTGCCAAGCCAAGAGGTGCTGGGACCCGGCACTGGCACTAAACACTAGTTATGACCTTTTGACAAGCACACACTTTGCACTGTACATTTTTAATGATTAAAGTCCCAGTGCTACTCCCACTAAGGTCATCTCCCATTGATCTCAATGGTGCAGGATCAAGGCCTAAATTAGTAAGGTGCAGGGTATGGAAGGCTGAGCTTCACAGGTATGCACGGCCAAGTTAGCTGCCAGCTGAGGCATGTACTGGGGGCACACATTGAATGCAACAGGGTTCCTCATCTCACACCTTACTCGCCTGGCGCTTGACTCCTATTGATTTAAATAGGCTTCAGATCAGGCCCCTTCTATAGCGTTTGATGTAATATTTCCCACAAGCCTTTCATTCATTCACTGCGAAATTCCCTCCTGTGCAGGGAGCCAGTCCAGCACAAGGCCTCAGTAACCAGTGAGCTCCACTTAATTCCTCAAAACAAAAGAGCAGTCAAGTAGCACTTTAAAGACTAACAAAATAATTTATTAGGTGACCTTTCGTGGGACGGACCCACTTCTTCAGACCATTCAGACCAGTGGGTCTGTCCCACGAAAGCTCACCTAATAAATTATTTTGTTAGTTTTTAAAGTGCTACTTGACTGCTTTTTTCTTTTGATAGTATATAGACTAGCACGGCTTTCTCTCTGTTTAATCCCTCAAAAAAGGGGTTAAGTAGTATGCTGGCTTTGTGCTGGCTGCCTGCACTTCACTGTTCCACCAATGTACTTGACTCAAGTCAGAGGGGCAGTGGTGGTCCCTCACTGTCTTACCCCTGGCACTTGAGCTACACTGTATGTGACTAGAGCAGAATCACAGGGCTGGAAGGGACCTCAGGAGGTCATCTAGTCCAGCCCCCTGCTTCAAGCAGGATCAACCCCCACTAAGTCATCCCAGCCAGGACCTTGTCCAGCCGGGACTTAAAAACCTCAAGGGATGGAGAATCCACTACCTCTCGAGGCAACGCATTCCAATGCTTCACCACCCGCCTGGTGAAGTAGCTTTTCCTAATGTCTAACCTACACCTCTCCCTCTTCAACTTCTGACCATTACTCCTTGTTCTGCCATCTGACACCATTGAGAACAGTTTCTCACCCTCCTCTTTAGAGCTCCCCTTCAGGAAGTTGAAGGCTGCTATTAAATCACCTTTAAGTCTTCTCTTCTGTAAACTAAACAAGCCCAAATCCTTCAGCCTATCCTCATAGGTCTTGTGCTCCAGACCCTTAATCATTTTTGTTGCCCTTCGCTGAACCTGCTCCAGCAAATCCACATCCTTTTTATACTGGGGGGCCCAAAACTGGACACAATATTCCAGATGTGGCCTCACCAGTGCCGAATAAAGAGGAATAACTACTTCTCTAGATCTGCTCGAAATGCTCCTCCTAATGCACCCTAGTATGCCATTAGCCTTCTTGGCTACAAGGGCACACTGTTTACTCATATCTAGCCTTTCATCCACCATAATCCCTAGGTCCCTTTCCATCATACTGCTGCTGAGCCAGTTGGTCCCCAGCCTGTAACAATGCTTGGGATTCTTCCGCCCCAGGTGCAGGACTCTACACTTCTCCTTATTAAACTGCATCAGATTTCCTTTGGCCCACTCCTCCAATTTATCCAGGTCCCTCTGGATTCTCTCTCTACCCTCCAATGAATCTACCTCTCTCCCTAGTTTTGTGTCATCTGCAAACTTGCTGAGGGTGCAATCCAGTCCCTCCTCCAGGTCATTAATAAAGATGTTGAATAACACCAGCCCCAGAACCGAGCCTTGCAGCACTCTGCTTGAACCAGACCACCATCCAGATATTGAGCCACTGACCACTACCCGTTGGGCCCGACCATCAAGCCAGCATTCACATTGTGCCACCCTCTTGCACTCACTTTGCATAAGGATAAATGATACAAGGTGAACATCAATGAGGACTGAGACTCCACTTCTGGAGTGCTAGCAAAAGCCCCCATTCTATTTGCTTTTGTATTTCCTTCAGCACACTATAGAGTCAGCAGCTCAGACCTTTCTAAAACTTTGGCTGAAATTTTTCAGGTGTGGGCTCTGCCCCAAGATATTTGGTTTTAATGTGAGCAAAGCCATTCTGACTGTTTGGAGAGATGGGACTAAAAACATGTTTTCCCATATAAAAGTGAACTCTTGCAACCGTTTTTCAAACAGCTCTTGGGCTGAAATGGCTGGGGGAAGGAAGATGCAGTATGCTCTAAGGAACTCTCTTGTCTGGCAACATCTATAAGCCGGCATGATTTTAGTTAGTCAGACAACGACTTATCATGGGTATGACCAAATTTCCCATAGTCCATAAAGTTTGTTTACAGCCACCAGTCCTAAATGTCAGAAATTCTAAGAGCCCAGTAAGTAGTGGAAGTGTTCGTAATGCTGCTAGACAGTATTGACCTCCCTTGGGCCACCATATTCTCTTGTTCGGCACTGGTCAGGTCCTGAGGGTGCTGGATTAGAGAGGTTCAACCTTTCCTACCGAACCATCCAGGAAAAGATGGAATTGTTTTGTCCAGGAGGATGTGCAAATGACAGTCTATGCATGTGTAGTTGCTGCAGAGTGATTGTTTAGCACTTTTTACCAATGGTTTGCATGAGGGAAGGCCACAGTGCCACCCTGGGGTGTCGAGGCCCTTTACACCAATATCCCACAGGAAGATGGACTTCAAGCTGTTAGCAACATTATCCCTGATGAGGCTGAGGCACAAATGGTGGCAGAGCTTTGTGACTTTGTCCCCACCCACAACTATTTCAGATTTGAGGACAAATTATACCTTCAAATCAGTGGCACTGCTATGGGCACCCGCATGGCCCCACAGTCTGCCAACATTTTTATGGCTGACCTGGAACAACGCTTTCTCAGTTCTCATGCCCTAGCACTCCTCCTGCACATGCGCTACATTGATGACATCATCATCATCATCTGGACCCATGGGAAGGAGGCTCTTGAAGAGGTCCACAGTGATTTCAACAGTTTCCACCCCACCATCAGCCTTAGCCAGGACCAGTCCACACCAGAGATCCACTTCCTGCACACTACTGTGCAAATAAGTGATGGTCACATAAACACCACCCTATACCGCAAACCCACAGACTGCTATACTTACCTGCATGTCTCCAGCTTCCATCCAGGGCACACCACACAATCCATTGTATACAGCCAAGCACTAAGGTACAATTGCATTTGCTCCAATCCTTCAGACAGAGACAAACACCTATAAGATCTTTACCAAGCTTGCCTGAAACTACAATACCCACCTAAGAAAGTGAAGAAAAAGATTGACAGAGCCAGATGTGTACCCAGAAGTCACCTGCTACAAGACAGGCCCAACAGTGAAAACAACAGAACACCACTGGCTATCACATAGAACCCCCAGCTAAAACCTCTCCAGCCCATCATCAGTGATCTACAACTCATCCTGGACAACAATCCTTCACTCTCACAGAACTTGGGAGGCAGGCCTGTCCTTGCCTACAGACAGCCTACCAACCTGAAACAAATCCTCACCAGGAACTATAGACCCCACATCACAGTAACTCTAACCCTGGAACGAATCCCTGCAACAAGCCTTGGTGCCAACTCTGCTCACATATCTACACAAGCGATATCATCACAGGACCTAACCACATCAACCGCACCATCAGGGGCTCTTTCACCTGCACATCTACTAATATAATATATGTCATCATGTGCCACCAATGCCCACTGCCATATACATTGGCCAAACTGAACGTCTCTAAGTAAAACAATAAATGGACACAAAAAAGATACCAGAGTGGTAACATACAAAAACCAGTAGGAGAACACTTCAATCTCCCTGGACACTCAGTAGCAGATTTAAACGTAGCCAACCTACAACAAAATAACTTCAAAAACAGGCTCCAAAGGGAAAATGCAGAGCTGCAATTTATTTGCAAATTTGACACTATCAACCATGGATTGAAAAGAGACTGGGAGAGGCTGGCCAATTACAAAAGCAGTTTCTCCTCTCTTGATGTTCACAACTCCACATTAACTAAGTGATGATGATGGGCCACATCCTCTGTGCCTGAACTGACCTTGTCAACTCTGGCCCTCCTCTTGACTGCAACTCCCTTCTTTCATGAGCCCTTATATTAAACCCTCCTCTGAAACCCCCCACTCATGCATCAGATGAAGCAGGTCTTTGCCCACGAAAGCTTATGCTCCAAAATATCTGTTAGTCTGTAAGGTGCCACAGGACTTCTTGTTATTTTTGAAGAAACAGACTAACTCGGCTATCTCTCTGATGCCTTTGTGGTTAACCTACAGAGATAATATGCAGAGAAGAAATATTTAATCCACTGCACGGTCTGTGTGTAGGAGTGAAGCCCTCAGCAATAAAATGCCTTTAATCACGAGTGGTGCTGCACCCCATGAATAAGCTTATTGAGCCAGATCCTCAGCTGATAAATGCGCATCATTAGCAACGGAGCTGCTGATTGACACAAAAAATCGGACCCATTGGCTGCAGTGGGACTGTGCTCATGGAGCAAACTACATTCAGAATGACTAAAGATCTCAGGATCTGACCCAGAAGGAGGCAGAGCTCCCTAACTCTTGTCTTGCCCAGCACTCAGAGACTTATCCAATGGCCAAATTGATTTCAGCAGGAGTTTTTAGTGTGCAAAGCATTGCTGTATGATAGCCATTGAGTGCATTCTCCCAAGTTATTTCCTGTTGCTTCTCTGTCTCTCTCCTTTTCCCTGTTCAGGAAAACAAGATTAATAACTTCTAGCAGAAGGGAAACGTGCCCTCACTGTCACTTAAGTGCAGCTGAGAGAGGTGTGGGCAGCCCCAGCTAAGGCCTTGTTTCTAAATCAATGAAATGTGTATCCTCAGTGTGGTCAGCAGAGAGGGAGAAGCCTATTTCAGAACTGATGGCAGGTGCTGCTAAGCTTTTTCCATTTTCCAGCTCTGCAACCTCAGGCACCTCTTTAATCCAAAGCTGCGGCCAAGCTCCATTCACTGGCAATGAGAATCAGCCAGTGTTTGTGGATTCATTTTCAGGCAGGGTTTTCAATTTTTTGAAGTCTGTCTCTGTGGTCGCATGTGTGTTTCAAAAAGACATTTGCAAGTCTCATTCTCCCTTTCCAAAATATGCAGTTGTTTCAAGGGGGTGTTTAGTGCCTACAATGTACCCCCCATTTTTAATAGGAGGGATAAATATTGAAAGAAAACTAACGTGCTTTGGTGGATTTTCTTACTATACATGAAAGTATTCATTTGACCCAAATACAGTAAAGTTCCCACATTTGCAAACTTCAAGTTCGCGAATTCCATTACTCGTGAGCCTGGGGCTCCAGGGCAGGGAGCACCAGTGGCTCCCACTTTCCCGGGCAGAGGGTTGGCGGACACCACTTCCCCCGTGCGCCATGCGGGGAGCGCTGGTGGCTGCAGTTTCCCCAGATTCACTAAATTCAACATTTGCGAGGGTTCGCAACACGGAACCCTCGTGAATGTCGAGACCCTACTGTATCCTCTCTGACAGTGCCGGAATGCTGAAATCAGACAGTGAAGCTGACTAGAAACACAGAAAGAAACTGACCTGTAAACTCAGTGAAGTGCAAAATGTAATGGCATAAAGAATATGTTAGCTCAGCTAAATGATTTCAGTTACTATGCTCTGAGATGCTATTCATAGCAATATCTTTGGGACACGCTGTTCTGAAGTTTCCCGAATGTGGCCCGCGGCCCAGAACCAGCCTTTGGGGAAAAAAAAATACCGGTCCTGAGAAAATATACAAATTATCGTTATGTACTATTATTATTGTGAATAAACAGTGAAAATGTGTTCATTTTTCATTCTTTTTTATATGCATTTATATTTTTGAGCTATAAAAAAGGTACTGGGAAAAAAAACAGGTTCCAACTCTATAAAGTTTTGGAAACCCTGCTTTAGAAGATATATACGTGTATGTGAATTTTTAAATGCCACAGAGATGGGTTCTGTGCTAGATGTTAGACACAGATATTATTATTCTCTTGAAGAAGTCTCTTAAATTGTCCTGCCTGGAGTGGTGAAAACCCCCCACCCAAAAAGTTCCCATTCTAACTGGTTTTTGCATCTTGCTGAAACACTGTCAATTAGAGTTTGGAAAGGGTTGACTCAGTCTGCACAATGCCTGCCAAAGACACACCTGGTTTCAGTCACTGCTATTTGCCTTCCAAAAATAACCCCCTCCATTTCCCTATTCCTCTTCCCCCATATTAAGTAAAGTGTATTCTCAGAGCTGATTTTTTAATGTCACAGAAACTTCATTTGCAAATTTGTTAGAAACTCTTTAGTAAAGCAGTCTAGTAAAGCAGATGATTAATATTGGTAAGCTCCTCATTTACATATTAATTAGTCTCAGTACTCGACTAATTAAAACAGAACTGCCTGTAGACTTTCTGAGTTCCAGATTGTTGCTGTTGCTGCTGTGTAAGTGCATTTAGCACAGCTAATGTAGCCCATTGATATTACCAGCCAGACATCCTAAGCAGCAGTAGCAACATTCAAAGTACTTGGGGCTATAACAGAGGCACTTGTAGAATTTACTCTGAGAACCCAAGACCAATGGTTGAAATGGCAGAGTGTAGTAACTAAACAGTGCTCACCTGATGCTCCTGAGATGTTCTCTGGGAGCAAGGCTGGTCAGTTCAGAGGACACATGTGTGCATGGGAAGAGATGAGCTGCCATTAGACTCGAGGAGTTTGTAAATCTTTGTCTTTTCTAGAACAACATGGCAATATTTCAGTGAGATCAGCTGAGCCCTCCACCTTTTCTGGACCTATTATCTGTGATTGATTCTGATCTCATTTTAAATTAGCAGGACTCCCTGCAGTTAATACTCCCCTAACATGGAGAATCAGGACCTGGGAGTCCTATGCAGTTCAGTGCGTGTTTCACTTTCGGATGAGTCTTTACAAACTGAAGCCCATGTCTGCTCTTCACAGACGTTAAAGATCCCAGGATGCTTATTGTTAGGCATAAGGGCTGTTCCTGGTCACTTTCCTCTTCTAGTACTGGCTGTATGGGTGAAACACAGTGGTGGTGTGAAGCTTCTATTTATTCCTTTAGTTCTGATGTACTAAGATGTCAAAGCATAACTGGGTACCCAGTAAGGATTCTGGTAAGGACTGTGATGCTTACTGGGTAACCGGTTAACCAGACTGCCAGTTGCTCCAGGTCATAGTAGCCCCAGCTGCGTTGGGATGGCTGGCAGGACCCGAGCTGTGCCTAAAACAGCCCCAGCGGGGAAGCAGAATCCTGGTCCTGGACCCACTGGAGCAGCCCCAGTGTGTAGGGTGGCCTGGAGCAGCACCTGCCATGCCTGCCCCACAGATCCAGCAGGACTGTGAGACCCCCACCCTGGCTGCCCCACACCGGCCCACCACCGGTTAATCAGTTTTAATTTTAATCGTTAAACCAGTAAGCTGTTCTGATTGATATTTACGTACCTATGATGCACCACTTCAGTGCTCAGAGATTGAAGAGCATCAGAACTCTTAGAGTAATGAGCCCAGTCTTAACATCCTGCTAGCCCAGCCTGTATCTCCTCCCCCTGTGACCCAGGACCCTCCTCTTTTCCCTGCTGATGACATGCAGCTTCCACCCCTTACATACTAGCCAACATGCAACTACCCATCTGTTTTTCCGTCAGCACAGCTGTTGATGGCAGACCAGCTGGCTAGCAACTCTTCTGTGTCTTTCTGCCTCCGCTCCTACCTCCCCCTGCCGCTCTGGCTTCAGGGCCTGCTTCTTGGCTCCCTTTTTTGCCACTTTCCCTTCCCATGCATCTGTTTGTCCCACCCACCAGCTGCTATTGGATTCCTCTGTAGTGACCCTGCTGCAGCTGAGAAGAGACAAGAATTAGCTGTAATGAACATAAAGGAGATTCTTCAGTGAAGCTGTTGGACACCTGTGTTTTTCTGTGGCTCTCTTGCTTCTGGACTAATGCAGCCTGTGCTCCCTAGTGTTGCCACACAGGATTTTCTTAAACTTGCCTTGGACTAAGCAGGCATGGAGATGCTCATGGATTATATGATTTCCATCACCTTCGCTTCAGTGGAATTTCAGGAATTGAGAGGCTAAATGCTTTGGGATGAAAAGTTCACTGAATATACATTTGCCTACTAACGCTACTTTGAACGTCAGTGAGACCAGGGACTCTCTGTCTCCCTCCCCTGCCTTTCCCACAATGCATCTTTCATTGCATCACCAGGCCAGGTTGACCTGCTCTGAGGCTGTGCCTAGGTTAGCTCTGACCCAGGCTAGCTAGACTCTGCTCCTATTTGCAAACTGCTTATTTTGAGAGAGCCAGAGACAGGAATTCTGAGTCAAAACCTCCAGGGCAATGGAAAACAAGCAGGTCTGTAGCACCTTAATGAGCTTTTGTGGGTAAGACCCACTGAAGAAGTCCCGAGTCTGGAGCTAACTCATATGACCTGTGTCCCACTGCCACTTGTGCTGTTGCCTTTTGTCATTGATTTATATGGCTATTCAATGCTTATAGCCCAATTGTAGCAGGTTGCATGCTTAGCTTGTCATACTGTTAACTACTTCAGTCGATTGTGCACAAACTAGGCTGCCATAAACTACAGAATCAAAGGGTCTTGAATACTTACAGATTAAAGTTCAGTAGCAAAACAAAGATGGGGAATTGATGTGCATCTGTTACGGTCCACCACATCTCATTAGAGAACATATTCCTGAAGTATGTGTTCATAATGTGTAAGACTTAGAAGCTAAAAGTACCCTTCATCTCAATCAAAATGGCTTCATGCAAGATAGATCTTGGACAAATCTGTTTTAGTTTTTTGGGTGGGGGGTGGGCAAGATTATGGTCTCCTTGATGAAGACAACTGTGTTGCTGTTGTATACTCGCACTTCTCCAAGGCATCTGACTTTATACCACATGACATTTTTATTGAAAAACTTGCAGAGGTGCTGCAAATGCAAGTAACATTCAAGGCATGTGCACACAGACTGATTTCCAGGTACATCCTCCAAATATTTCTCTTCTTCAGTCTGTGCTCCTCCTCTCAGTTCCATATACCAAGAGACAGATCCAGTGTAGAGTTGGCCCAAGACCGGGGAGTGCAAAAGCAGATTAAAATCACCTTTGTGATTCCCACAGTCTTCTGACTCAAGTGCTCCTCCACAGGGTCTGACTCTCTGAAACCAAAGAAAATCTTTATCGCTGTTCATTTGAACCTCTGTTCCCAGAATGCACTTCCTACACATAGCTATTTCTTCTCAGCATAAGAATTTGTGCTATGGAAACAGAGTCCTGAGCTTCAATTTTGGAGGAGGTTTCCCAGTGCTTGCCTGTGGCTTGATTCTCCTCTCAGTTATATCTATGTAAATCAGATATAAGCTCTGGAATTTAGTGGAGTTCCAATAGAATGATTGAAAGGAAAATCAAGCATACAGGCCTGAATGTTCAGAAATATTCACTAGCTTTGTGCACCTTGACGTGTGAGTGTCCTACCAGCCTGAGGAACTGCGAAACTGTTTTTCAGAGCTAATTAGGTCCTATGGTTCCCTTTGACTTCAGCTGAAATTCTGGGTCCCCAACATAACCAAGAATGAGGCCCAATGGATCTCAGGCTGGGCACCCAAAACTATAGAGACACAAAATCAGTGGATACTTCTGAACATTTGGCTGCATGTCAGATTCAGGGACTGCTCTCTTTGTCCTGATTTGACACGCATCATTACAGGGTATATTTCAAAGAGGTATTATGTCTTGTATAGAAGTGAGAGCCTTTGTCTGGGTAGGTAGAATAGTTCTTCCTGCTGCCTGCGAGAGAAATTGTCTGTGTGCATAAAGAATTTTGATGATGTAAATGTTTTATGTTAATACAATGATGAAAGCAATGAAAATTTCTAGGGGTGCTCACATGGGGAAGATGTAAACCACAGGTCAGCAACTGTGAGCACAGGTGCCAAGAGTGGCATGTGAGCTGATTTTCATTGGCAGGTGAGGTGGAAGCTCAGCCCCATCCTTCCTTGCCCATGCAGCTAGGAGCTGCATTAACAAAAGACCAGGTAATGCTACCAACCACCACCTAAATGGTAAATCTCTGCATCTTCATTTATTTATGAATGAAGCTGTTGTAAGTAGGACTGTTAGTGACTCTAAAAAGTATCATTGGCACTCAGATAGTACATAGAGGTCAAAAGGTCAAATTTCAGCACTCTGCCTCGGAAAGGTTGCTGACCTCTGAGGTAAATCTTTTATTTAAAGCCTTGTCTATATAAAGGACATATTGCAGGATTTCCCACCATTTCTGGGTCTGGTCCACCAGTTAGCAATCTCTGGAAATTTAGTATAGGTGAACTATTAGCTGCTGACCTTTGCAAATCGGATATTAACTACTGATAAATAAGGCCTATGCAGAGTAGGGTTGGACAGACAGATATTTATGGTCTCAGAAAGGTAGTCATGTTAGTCTGTTTCTTCACAAAACAAAAAAGCAGTCCTGTAGCACTTTAAAGACCAACAATATAATTTATTAAGTGATGAGCTTTTGTGGGTCAGACCCACTTCTTTAGATCTGGAAAATCCTGATACATCTATGCAGCAAATAAAGGGGTAACTGTCATGTGGTTAGAGAAGTAATAACAGTAGGGAATATATGACAGCATGGGCTTCAATATGAACTATCAGTTGACTATCAGTCCCAGTTCTTGTCAGAGAACATATTCAAGTGGCTGGCCTACACCCAAGTGTCTTGTGTTAGCTAAGCTAAAGACTGAATAGTTATCCCTGCCTGCATTCCCATCACACTTCCACTTGTAGTGAAGACCTGCCCTAAAAGGCCATCAGCCTGGTTGCACTATGGCTGTTGATGCTTCTGTCATCAGTGAGAGCAAAGGAATGGTAGCAACTTAAATGAGGCTAAAGAGGGGCCACGAGTTTGTGGTTAGTGCACATAAGTGGGCATTAGCAAGAGCTGGGTATATTTCCTGGATACTCCTCAGATGCGTTAGATGGTCTGTGGCAGGTCCCTGAAGGATTGATCCTGCTCTACAGAAGACATTTTGCCATTGACGTCACTGAATGCAGGATCAAGCCCTTAATCCCTCTTCTTGTCTCAATTCCTTTGTCTATGCAATAAGGAGAATACTGCTCATGGATGCACATGGCTGCTGGGGGCTGAATATAGGATAAAATGTAGAACAAAGTGTGCGCTCTTGGATGGTCCTTAGAAGTCCCTTCTCTGGCACTTTTCAGAAAAGTAGGCATGATCACCTCCATGTCCTGGTGTTACTACGTCTTCCTTACCAAGCAAGTACTTTGGAATCTTCAGGGAGGAAAGATGCTCTATGGGAGATGATCATTTATGGTCAGAATGAGGCTCGGCAATATATATTATGTATCCATTGTTTTGTTAGAAAAGGGGGCATATCCTGAGCTCTTTATTTGGTTTTTACTTAAGTCTTTTTTCAATGGGAATTTTTCCAGAGAAAGGGATAAATAAAAACTATGTAAGACCCTTCAATAATGTCTAGCACTTCCACTGTGCTGCTCACCCAAAGACCGCCAAGCTTTTTAACAACCTGATTCAAAGCTCATTGAAATCAATGCCACTGGAGCCTTTGCACCGATTTCAATGGCATTTGGAGTGGGCCCTAAAACATAAGAGTAGAAAGCCTTTCAAAACTCTTAGAGGCTGACAAGTATTACCAATCTCATTTTCTGGCTGGGAAACTGAGGCACAAAGGTATAATGACTTGTCAGGGAGTCTGTGTTTGCTGCCCGGGTACATACATTACTAATAAAAGACAGTTAATTTGTTGACTAATAAAACCACCCTCGTTAAATCAATGTGAAATGTGCTGCATCTTATCTTCAAACAAAGGCTATGTCTAGATTACAGTGATCTGTTGACAGAAGTTTTTGTCAGAAGATATCTTCCAACAAACCCCCTGTTGGCAAGTCGTGGCCAGACAGCAAGGTGGATTGCTCTTTTGATCCACTCTGTTGACAGAGAGCGGCCAGACTGCCCAACCACTCTCTGGACAGAATGGCCACCCAGAACCACGTCAGACAGGGTCACATAGCCAGCAATCCCTTCCAAGAGCCCCAGGGAGATGCAGCCTTAAAGGACACCCTTCCCCGGATGCCGATTCCCTGCCCATGCTGAGGCTTGCCTACCTCCACGAGGGACAGCACAGCTACTAGAGCAGGGCTTTGATACTTGCTGAGAGACACTGTGCTTTCCAGCTAGCCATGGTGTCAGGGCAGCCCCTGGGTTTGCACTGGTCCCACCCAAAGGTGCTTCAGCACCTGCTACACCTCCTTATGGCCAGCCTCCTCTTCCTCTGGGGGGGTGAGCCTGGCACCAGTTTTGAGGAACTCGCCATTGCTGCTGCATGGTCCCATCTGCGTTTGTCCCCCCACCCGGGTGCACAGGTAGATCTGGAGGCATGGGGCAGTGGGACTGGCTGGTCATGGGGCAGCAGGACAACCAGCAGTGGCTCCAGAAATTCTACATGTGGAAGGACACCTTCCTGGAGCTATGTGCCTGGATTGCCCCCACCCTCCAGAGACAGGACACCCAGCTGTGGCCTACCATCCCCCTGGAGAAGTGGGTTACAGCCACCCTCTGGAAGCTGGCTACCTCGGACAGCTAACCCTCCATGAGAAAGCAGGGTTGGCATGTGATGGGGGGGGAGGGTCATCTGTGCCCCAGACCACAGCACGGCCAAGTATCTCAACAGAAAGGGTACTTCTCCATAGTGCTGGTCAACCACCATGGATGATTCATAGACATTTATATCAGGTGGTTGGGCTGGGCACATGATGCGTGGGTGTTCCGCAACTCTGACCTGTGACAGCAGATGGAGGCAGGCACATTTTTCCCCTGCCATGCTGGTGGCCAGGGACGTGCTTATATCACTGTGCATCGTGGGGGATGCAACCTACCCCCTCATGCTGAGGCTCATGAGGCTTTACACAGGTCAGCTGGACCCAAGCCAGGAACTCTTTAATGCCTGCCTCAACTGGGCCCAGATGCAGTTGGAATGTGCCTTTGACCACCTCAAGGCATGCTTCCGGTGCCTGGTCACCCGCCTAGTGTGGGGCCGCATATTGTGCCCAAGCTGTGGCCAAGTAGTGGAGGAGAATGGGGAGGCCTTCCTCTAGGGATGAAGGGCAAACACCAGCTTCAGGAATGAACAGTTGGGTGCAGCTCCTATCTGCCAGGCCCATCAGGACGGGTGCAGATCCAGGAGGCCCTGAGGGAGAGCTTCTCCCATGGTCCCCAATAACCCTCCCCAGGGCTCCTCCACCAGGGGCCTCAGGCCCGCAGCCCTACTCCATCCCTACCACGACTGCTCCCTTCATCCCCTCACCCCTCCCTCACTACTGTCCAACAAAGAGGGACATGGGCATGGTGAACAACTAACTATCTTACTTGAACAAGGAGAAACATGTGCAAACAATAGTGTAATACAAAACTATTTACAAGAAAGCAAAGTGCAAACATCTTTGAACTGTTTGCATTGTGAGGGCTTAGGATGGGAGTAGGGGCATCAGAAATTGGATGAGAGGCTTGAAACAGGGTTGGGGACATCAGTCCATAAAAGAGGTGACGGGGCGAGAACCCAAGGGGGAGTGGGACCCCAAGCAGCATCAGCCTTGGGATCCCCTTCCGCCACAGGTTCAGGGCCCCCATAGGGGCTGGGTTGGGACCAGGAGCAGGGGGAGGTACAGAGGTGGTGGGGTTTGGGTCAGCAGGGGGTGCTGGGGGATCCTAGGAAGCGAGAGGTGCAGCCATGATCCTCAGCCATTGTAGGAAGTCCATGATTTCCTGTGGGATGGCCAGTGGGGGCATGGTGGCAGAGGTCGGGTTGAGGGTGGGGCAGCAGTGGCTGTGGGGGCAGCAGCCATGGGCGGCTGGGCCACCATGTCCCTCCAGACGCCAACAGTGGAGTGAAAGCAGGACATGAGTTGGTCCCAGGCCCACGACTGCCACTCCTGGTTGTCCCACAGCCACTGTGCCAGAAGCTTCATCATCCTCCACAGGGCCACATTGTGCTCCCTTTGGAGGTCCTCCTGCACTTGGTGATGGCCCCTCCAGCTGCAGGGCCATCCTGGTGCTCAGGTGGGTCTGGCTTGCCCTGGTGGTGTTGCAGGGCAACTTGCTCTGGTGCTGGGGTGGGGCTGGCTCACCCTGGTGGTAAGGTGGGGCTGGTCTGGCCCTTGGATGCTGCAGCTCCAGCTGTAAGGAAGATGAGGAGAGATGGTGGGTCATCACGCAGTGCAGCCCCTGAGGCCCTGCCCCCCTCCCCTTGTGCCACAACCATCACCCCCCAGGCCAAGGGACAGGACTGTCCTGGGAGCAAACCCACGTGTGGCCAACACAAAGGGCCCTGCCACACAGGGGCTCTGCAGTGCCTCTGGGACCATGCTGGGCTACTTACTGGAGGGACCCTTGTCCAGCTCCAAGGATGCCCTAGAGGCTGCCTGGCTGGAGGGGACTGACTCTAGGATGATTGTGAGGGTGCTGCTGCTGACTTCCAGCTCCGTCTCTGGTGGGGGTTGGGTCTCCGAGTGCTGCTCCTCCTCCTCTGGGGCTTCTGGCTGCTGGGGGGCCTCCAGTGCTATGTGAATAGGGCTTGGTGGAGGTGATGTGATGTTTCCCCGCCCCCCAGGATCTGGTGCAGCTCCCTGTGGTAGGGGCAGGTGGATGGTCCTGACCCGGAGCATCAGCTGACATTGCAGGCCCAGGCGTAGCCCTGACAGAGCTTCTTCACTTTTGCCTGTACCTGCTCCATGCTCCGGGTGGGCTGGCCCCATTCTGTGAGGTCGGTGGCCATCTGGGCAGAGCAGAGGCATTGTGGTGTAAGAAGGTTTCCTCCTCACCCCACAGGTCCAACAGGGCCTGCATCTCAGGCCCGGCCCAGGAGAAGGCCCACCACTTGGTGCCCCAGGGTGGCTCCCTCCGGCTGGTCCCTCGATGGCCCCAGAGGGTCTTGGCGTGCCTGGCTGTCAGCTCTCTGGAATGGCTCGATGCAAAGGAGTGGCTGTGAGGGCATGGGGGAGCAGAGATGGCATCTTTGCTGCTTCCACACTCTCAGCTTCCTGCCACAGGGTTTCTCAGGCTCTCTGCAGCTTTAAGAGGGGCCGGAGGGGGCCAGCGGCAGAAACCATAGAGCGCTGATTGCTTTAGACAGGTTGTCCCCTGGGGCACCTGTGCAGCACCCTGGAGGCCTTCTCTGTCGACAGAAGGCCCCCGGAATGTCCAGCCTGGCATTCTTTGGACAGATCTCTGTCAACAGAGGCATTCTTGCTCATGGGGAGTGGAATAAGGCTGTCAACAAAAGTGCTGCACTCTGTCAATTTTCTGTCGACAGAATGCCTTGGGAATCTGGACACTGTGGATTTTGTTGACAAACTGTCAGTTTTGTCGACAAAACCCTCTGGTGGAGACATAGCCAAAGAGTTCTTAGGAGAAACTTTTCAGTTTAAAAACCAAAAACCGACTTGGTTTGTACATGACTAAAGGATTGACTCATTTTAACTTACTCCAAAGAGTTTTTCTGTTTGTTCTCCCTTTCTCTTCCCTCCTGCAGTGTCTGTGTAGCTGTTATGCTCTCGTCACCGATAACTGGAAATGGACTGTAAACTCATTCTATGACTCCCACTAATACCCAGAAGAAATCAGTGAATAATGAGTGTTTATTTAAGTCTTGCTTTTCTGTGATGATGATGAGTGGCAGGTGCATGCTGCCTGGAGTCAGCAAAAGAGGATCGAAATCCCTTCTGGATTCAATCAAAACCACTTTTGAACTTGGGGAAGGTTTAAAATCCAAGAACAGAATTCCCCAGCTGCTCTCTATCTCTGTATTGGGCTGAACCAAACACCCACATGTGAACACTATAGACCTCAAGAGAGTTCAAAATCTGGATGTCAATCTGAATTTTGCAGCTTGGGTTCATCTCTAAATAATAGAAATATAACTTTAGCTGCTTATGTAGATTTTTACATCATATTAATCATCTGGTAGCTAGCTATCGGTCCTTCTGCTATGATTTGATTTAACTATGTGAAAGAGTTGGCAAGCCATTAATAGAGTCAGCTGCCCAAAATACAGTTGTATTGTGTTTTTGTCTCATTACTTCTAAGCTGTCTTCCAAGCACAAAAAGCAAGCATTTAAAACTGTGGCTACATGTCTCATAAAATCTCTCACTATTTACTTCTTTCTCATGGTGTAGTTTCAGTTCTGGAAGCATGAGTGTAGACCTTCTGCTGATAGTTTTACAACTGTGTTCTCTAATCTTACTCAGATCAGGTCCAGATGACTTAGCAAAAACCATCCATCCATTATAGACTAGCATGGCTTTTTCTCTGTTACTATTCAACATGCAAGGCACTACATTTAGCTGTTTGGAATGGAGATCCATCCATTAACTACCCTAGAGCTTCCACTATTGCTTCTACTGATACAACAGTGAAACAATGGCAGATTTTCTCTCAAAATACAGTAGACCCTCGAGATATGTGCAACCAAGTTGCACGTGTCTCAGGTTAACACTACTGCCACCCCGACAGGAGTGTGAAACTGCTTCTGTCAGGTGCAGCAGCCGTGAATCAGGCTGCCATCCCTGACAAGAGCAGGAAAACCGCTCCTGGAAGGGGCAGCAGCCTGACTCTTGCCGCCTTGACAGGAGCAGTTTCCTGGTCCCTGGAGTGGTGGGGAGCTGGGAACCAGGCAGCAGCCTGGCTCCCAGGCTCCCCTCCACTCACAGAGCTGGGAAACTGTGTGGGGCAGCGGCCCTGGCTAGTTTGCTGGCTCCAAGGAGTAGAGGGTAGTCGGGAGCCAGGCTGCCTCTGGTTCCTACATCCCCTTTACTGACTGGAACCAGGAAACTGACCAAGGCTACTGCCCTGGTCAGTTTCCCCTGTCTGCCAGGGGAAGGGAGACAGGAACCAGGCTGCAGCCTGATTCACGTCTCCCCTCAACTTGCACAAAAATTCAAGTTATGTGGTGGTTGCAGAAATGCAACCCTCATGTAACTTGTGTACCTGATCTGATGTCAACAAGGCGTAAGAGTCTGAATGAACTTTTATTTTTGACTAGGAAAAAAATAACAAAACTTAAGAAATGTCTCCTACAGAGAGCACAGTGTGGAACATACAGTCTGACCTGCTCACAGAACAGTAGCTGCAGTGCAGGCAGCAGACACCTAGGAATTGAATAGCACAGTACATATGAATAAATAACACAATTTCAGTCAGTTTCCTGTGATCTTTGTAGTCAGTAAAGCAGACATGTAAAATAAAGCTGAGACCATTTTCAAGGGGAAAAAGTCCTTGTTTGGGGCAGTCAATCCATCATTAAAAGGACACTGTCAAATCCTGCTTGGATTTAATAATGATGTAATGAATTACTAAAACCAATATTTTAGGGGTTTGGGGCTGGCTTCCCTCTCACTTACTCACTTTACACTAATGCAACTCTATGGGTCAACCCCCACTCCCCTACATCCCTGCTATATTACCTATCACCAGCACCTCTCTTGGTTGTAGAAGGGGACCTGACCAGAGCATATTGTGCTCTGGCAATATCTGACCAGTGAAATGGGATGATTTTTGCTGTTCGTCTCTCAGCACCATCCAATTGGTCAATATCTTTCTGACAATGCGTGCCCAGTACTGATTGCAGTATTTCTGCTCTAATCACAGCAGAGCCATACCGAAAAGGACTATTATTTCCATACATTGCCTTTTTCATAAAAAAGAGGCTCCATTACTCAGCCGGGTCCCTGCCTTCCCTCCCCAGTCAATCCCATGGAGCTGCCAAGGAGCTGGTACTCAGTACCAGCAAAAAAAAGCACTATATACACTCATCCCTCGCTATGTGAACATGATTGGTTCCCAACTTTCTGCTTGTAGATAAAAACTCATAAGAGGGGCACTAAATTCCCATTAAAATACATGTGAAAGTCTCTGATTGTTTCCTAGCGCTCCTAACTTGGCGAAGAAGTGGCAGCATGCGGCACTGCCTTTGAAAGGTGAGGGAACTTTCGGTGTGGGGGGGGGTGGGTTGGAGAAGGTTAAAGGCTGGGGGCAGTTTGGGGCCACGAGCGGGAAAAAGGGTTAAAACCTGGTGGTAGGTTGTGTCTGTGGGGCGGGCGGGATGTTACGGTTGCAGTGGGTTGGGTCCAGGAGGTGGGCGGGGTGTTAAGGCTGCAGTGGATTGGGTCCAGGGGTTGAGCAGGATGCTGCAGATTGGGACTGTGGGGCAGGTGGAGGGGTAAAGGGTGCAGCAGGTTGGGTCTGTGGGGCCGGCGGGGGAGGGTTAGGCTGAGGTGGGTTGGAGCCATGGAGCCAGCGGGGGATTCAAGCTGCTGCAGGTTGGGGATGGTGGGGGGCTCAGGCTGCAGCGGGTTGGGTCTGTGGGGCCAGCGGGGGCTTCAGGCTGCTGGGGGGGGGCCTACAGGGCCAGCAGTGTGTTCAAACTGCTGCAGGTTGGGTTTGCGGGGCCAACGGGGGTTCAGGCTGAGGCAGGCTGGGTCTGCTGGGCTGTTAGCGTTTCAGGCTATGGGGAGTTGGGGCTGTGGGGAGGCGGGGAAGTCTTGTATTGTTGGAGGGAGTTCACTCATCTAGTGAACAAAGGTAGGTTTATGTGTCCTTCTTTTAGTGAGTACACGTCAGTAAAGTACTTGTTTAACAAGGGATGAGTGTATATTGTTTTGCTACTTGGATTAAATCAGTTTCCCTGCTGTTTTTATATTCTCTCCCAAGTCTTCTCCTGAAAAAGCAGGGGATCCAGGATGAATTTCTGATTAAAATTGCTGCTCTCCAGATCATAAAATGGTCTGTGAGGGCACAAACAAAATAACCTTGGCCAGTAAAGTGAGCGCCTCTTCTCCTACAACCACTGTTAGGTCAAGGGAGTAACCCAGCCACAGTGAACTCTGTGGCAGCTCTTCATGTTCTGCTTTCCTGGGCATGCCTTCATCCCTACAGTCCTTTGTACCCTCAGCACACTTCACTCCAATAACTGCAGTCATTAAAGGCGTCTGAGCTTCACTCTCAGACTTATGCAGACTCCTATTTTCTGTATGCCTCAGGTGTCAAGGCCAATGAACCTGTCATAAATGCCAAATCCTCTTAGAATATCATGCACTGAAGTCATACCCAATGGCAAATGCATGGCACAGTCAGTAGCAAGGCATGCTAATATTGTTGAAGCCTGGAGGTGCCCTCATACCATCAAAACTCAATGGAGCTGTTATCATCCTATGGCTGTTTAGTGGCCTATATGAAATTTGTTAGCAGATATACTAATTTCTAATACACATCTAGTATTTCTACCATCCACTAGTGCTACTTGGCACTTCGGTTGGCAGTCTCCATCGGGGACTGGCTGGGTGATGAAGGGTGAACAATCCTGTGACTTTGTCAGGTGGCCGTCTTTAGAGCCTGGGTCAGGGACACTAGTGAAGGAAGCAGGAGAAGGAGGCTCATGTTGCTGCTCAAATTGTATGTGTTGGAGGAATAAAGAGAGAACCCTATACTTCTCAGGGCTATCAATCTGATCCCTTTCACTGAAATCACTCAAAGTACCAACAGAGGCTCCCTCCTGTCTTGCAGTGGCTCAAATTAGGGAATTCACACCCAGCTATGATCCTATATAAAAGGATGGTAGCCCAGCACCAGTTTATAATCCTAGAAGCTGCAAGTTTAATTCTCACTTGATTTGATGTAGCAAGGTTGCCTCCAGCTGCAAAACTGGGACCCAAACCATAAGGTTAGGGAAGTCAAAGGCAGTCAGATGTGATGACAACAACATCCCTCCCCAGTGTAACGTGGCCTGTGTAAGCCTGATCTTCTTGGCAGTCACTCGATAATGAGTAGGGTGTCTTCATGTCACCCTCCTATTTGTGAGTCTGTTGATGGCTGCTCAGACCAATTTTGAAGCTGCAGATCTTATCACAGAAGGAGCAGGTGTTGGTAGCTGTCGGAGGGGCACAGGACAGTTTTTGACACTCTTTCCGTCTGTGCCTCTCCTCATATGCCCTGCAGTGGGACCTCTCAAATTGCACCAACCCTTCATGGATTACTGCTCTCCACTGGGACAGTCTTGGGCAAGGTTCTCCCAAGTGTCAACACTGGTGCTGCACTTTTTCATGTGTGCCTTCAGCATGTCCTTATATCGCTTCCTCTGGCACCCAATAATCCTCTGTCCTTCCTCCAACTCAGAAAACAGAATCTGTTTTGGGAGGTGCTGATCAGACATCTGAACCACGTGACCACTCCAATGTTGTTGATGAATGATAATGGCTTGAATGCTGGTCATGTTTGCCACTTCCGGGACGCTAATATTCGTGTGTCCATCCTCCCAACAGATACTTAGGATTCTCCTGAAGCAGAGTTGATCATATTGTTCAAGTGCCTTCATATGCCACTTGTATGTTGTCCAGGTTTCACAAGCACGTATTAGCATTGGAATACCACTGCATGGTATACCACGAGCTTTGTCTTGTGATAGATGTCCTGTTTCTCAAAGACCCTTTGTCTCAGGTGAGTGAAAGCAGAGCTTGCACAGCTCAGATGATGCTGGATTTTAGTGGAAAGATGACTTCCAAGGTATGGGAAGTACTCTGCATTTTCCAGCAGTTCTCCATTGACTTCAGTAGAATGTACATGAGATTGTTTGGTCAGTGAGGGTTGGTGGAGCACACTGGTCTTTTTGATGTTCAGTGTGAGGCCAAGACTCTCATATGCTTCAGTGAAAGCACTTAAGATGGTCTGAAGGGCTGCAGGAAAAAGAGTAGCAAATATGTTGTCATCCACATCCTGGAGCTCCATGATCAAGGTCGTGGAGATCTTGCTTTTAGCTTTCAGTATCCTGAGAATGAAAATCTTCCCGTTCATTCTTCATCCCATCTGGAAGCTTGCCATCAAAGAGGTGAAGGATCACAGCAATGAAGATGCAGAACAGTGATGGGGCAGCAATGACTTCCATTCTGACCTCAAAGGGGTCATTTTGGGATCCATTGTTACTCAATAATACTGTGGCAGTCATGTTGCCCTGAAGCAGCCTCAAGATGCTAATTAATTTTTTGGGGCAGCCAATATTTGAGACTATGGTCTACAGAGCACTACAACTGACTAAGTTGAATGCTTTGGTCAGGTTGAAGAAACTAACATATAAGGCTTGGTTTTGTTCATGACATTTTTCTTGCAGTTGCCAGATGGTGAAGATCATGTCTGCTGTTGCTCAGGATGGTTGGAAGCCTGATAAGTCAAGTATTATTCCATGGACTTTGATGTTCTCATCTACTGTGTACTACATTATGTATGTTCACTACTGAATTAAGGCCCATCACCCCTTTCTCCTTAATTCCTCTCCCACCCTCAGCTATAGTTAGTTTCTTTAGACAGCTGTGCTGAAGGCACAAGACAAATTTTATGTAGGATTTGTGCTCCCCCTTGTGGATAAGAACAGAGCTTCCAGAATTCTTTGTTCCAAAATATCCCAGATTTATAACCTGGTGCAGAAAGAAATACAGTTCTTTCCCCGACACAAAAGTAATTTGCATATTTCATTCTCTTCAGTTGTGTAATTCTTTGGCAACCAAACCTACACTTCATGGGTCTGTCTTATTCAGAAGACGCTTGCCCCAGGGAAACATTCAAAACCTTTCATCGAAACCACATTATATTGGCACATGCTGGTTTTTTTGTTTCTATTTCCTTTTCCATCAGTGCCAATGCCAACATCTATGAGCATGAATACCTCTTTTATAACCATACTTATCCTCTTGGCCAATGCAGACAGTTATACTGAAACATCACTATTGTTAACTTAGGAATTATTTTAATAGTTATAAACACTTGACAGTTAGTATTAAATTAATTGGATTGGATGCACTTGTAAATACTGAGCCTGAACTGCAAAGCTCAGATTTGGTTTCTAGTCTGACTTTCCCAAATTTTGGCAGTATTCAGACCTGGGGTTTTAGTTTGGTTCAAAATGGAGGTTCAGGCCTAAATCCAGATCTGACCTTCTCCAACAGTCTGAAGAAACCAATTGTAAAAATAGGGCCAGCTAGAAATTCTGATCCAGACTGAATTATCATCTAACTTCAAGTGGTCTGCAAGTCGTCTGCAACACCAATGGAATGTGAAGGTCTCAGCTGAGGCTTTAAGTCCTCCTGAAGTTATTTTATAGAGAAAAGTTACGAGTAATAATAAGATTAATGTTCTGGTCATGACACTGAAGGCCATTTTCTCAGCCCATTGATCAAAACATGTAATCCCCATCCCTACCTACATTTTGAATCTTCCTATTGGCTCCCATATTTCCCCCCATCAAATCCAAGCTTCATGCCCTTACCACTAAGGCCCCTCACAATCCAGTTTGTCCCCTCCTACCCCTTTGCTCCAATGATGATGCAAGCAGTTGGTGTTGGTTCTCCCACACATTTCCTTCTGTGTTTCCTCTTGTGCCCTCCCTGAACTAGTTATAAAACCATTACCCAGTTGTTAGTCAAATTCTTTCCAACCTACTGCTATGCTGATGCTTTGGAAAACTATCAGGTGATGTCAACTAGGCAGAGAGATAGTAGGGACTTCTTATATTCATCTAATTTACTTATGTTGTAAAACAGAATCCAAACAATCTGTGCACACAAGCAGTCTATGTACCCATGCCACTGTTCTTCTTGTCTTCTGGTTTCTCTGACCTCCATTTGCCAGAAGTGGGGAATGGGCAATTTGGCAACTTGCTGTTTACCTGTTCTGTTCATTCCCTCTGAAGCACCATTCATTGGCCTCCGTCGGAAGACATGACATGACACTGGGTTAGTGGACTTTTGGTCTGATCCAATACGGCCATTCTTATGTTCTCTATGCCAACTTCCTCTTGTTGATTCATGTCTTAAATTTAATTGTACAATCTTCAGGGCAAGACCTCTTTTCTTTGTAGGACTTTCTACACACACTATTGGATTCTGTTCCTCCAGACACTCTAGCAAGAGTGATAATTAATCTTAAATGATACAGTGGGTGCTTGGAACATTCCCCTGAGGACTTTAAGGTGTCCATGGTTTTCAGAGCACAACCAGCCGTTTACTCTGAGATGCATGACTTCTCCCCAGAGAGAAGTTTTTGAAAGTTTCTTTCATTACATTAAAAACTGAGACTACTGGGATTGAAGAAGGGGGTGAAGCTGCCTGTTTTCTTGAACATCAGGAAATACCTGAAATTCTCTCTCCCCTTTTTTTCCGTGGTGCAGGATCAGTTGACTTTCTTTGCTGGGGGGAATGGATGTTTGCAAGGTCTCTTCCTGATACTGAAAATTGAGAGCCTTTTCCTGAAGACGACTTTGCAACCCCCTCTATATCATGCTGGTAGCCCTTGTATCTGAGATAGCCATGGGTTCTTGAGGGGTCGTAGGCTCTTAGAATTCTTCTGACAGGGAGATCCTTCAAGATGTTTATTGATTGGATAGAAAAATGCTCTGTTGCATGTGTGCAGATAGCTAATTCATAACTCTCCTGCTGAAGAAGTCCCTGGGTCTGTCCCATGAAAGCTCATCCCCTAGTAAATTATTTTGTTAGTCTTTAAAGTTCTACATGACTGCTGCTTTGTTCCCCATGTCTCTGTTCCTCAGCTGGGAGCACCACATGAGGCTGTTGTGGAGCAATTGAGAGGATTAGCCATTAGTATCCTGAAGGTATGTTTACAGTGAGAGTATCATCAGGGTATTTCTCAGTCAGTTTCTGCCCTTGCAGGGGCCTCAGACATTAGCGCATCACAGTCCTCCCTATTCTTTTCCTGTGGCACACAATAGTTTAGTCACTATCCAGCCAGAAGTTAATTTTCCTAGATCCAAATGTAAAGCCAAAAAATACCTCCAAAGGAATTGTTTGTTGCACTGTCTGCAAAAATGCAAATGGTGCATCTGAGAAACAAAAAGCCCTTAGTGGATTGTTTGGTGGAACAGTCAGTGCATATTGTAATTCACCATATGCTAGGCTTCAATAATATTATGGGATAAGTCTGCTGAAACACAGATTAGTCTGGTTAGAATTTTCATGTACAGTAAGGTAAAACCAGCAAAGGAAGGTACCATGAGCAGTATCATTACCACTTCACTGATGACATTTTGGACTGCTGATGTCATGCTGCTGGTGCATGTAGCCTATAATGAAGCCAGAGGAACTCCAACACTGTTACTCATCTACGAGAGGGACCTCAGAATTATTCATAGTGGACACTGTAAAATGAGCACTAGGATTCTGATGGGCTGGAATGGTCTTCCAGCATTAATAAGGTGGTTTTGCCTGTTTTCCTAGAGAGTGCAAACTTGGAAAATGCATCTGGCAAGTTAGGTACATATATGCACGTCTAGCAATTTATAAAACTGAGAGGGCTGAGCTTACAGCCTTTCCTCACTGGAGTTGTGTTAGTGGGTTCAATAGATTGCTGAGTGGCTGCTTCCTTGCACTGCTAAGTTTTCAGTTTAAACAAAGTTTCTAGCCATCACAGTTGTGAAGAGAATTTTTAAAATGTGAACCATACGTAATCATAAGTGGAAACCGTTGCCAGTCAAATCAATGAGGGGTTCACTAAAAATGTAGTGATGACATTTTAAAAGTTAATGTTTTAACTGTTTCACTGCTGATGACAGCATGCAAGAAGAGGGAACAACATTATGGCCCGCCCAACCTGGCCAATCTCTGTTTCTTTTTGCACTTAATGTTAATGTCTTGAATGGTATACAGTGGAAGTAGCAGCAGATATCCATATCCCTGCATGCTGCTGAAGTGCTCTCCACAACCATCCCTTTAGACTGGAGTGTAAGGCAAATTAGAAGGCATTTCCACAGTTCTTCTCTTACAAAGATTCAAGTATTGCGGGTAGCTGAGTTAGTCTGTATCTTCAAAAACAACAAGAAGTCCTGTGGAATCTTATAGACTAACAGGTATTTTGGAGCATAAGCTTTCGTGGGCAAAGACCCACTTTGTCAGATACATCTTCCTACAAAGTGTGTCTTTGCCCATGAAAGCTCATGCTCCAAAATATCTGTTAGTCTATAAGGTGCCAGGGGACTTCTTGTTGTACATGGATTCAGTTTGTTAAATGTAACAGATCAATAGTGAGGAATGATAGCTATCTGAAATAATTACTTTTGGTTGGCCATAGGTATGCAGATTTCATAAGTAAACCACTACAGGTTACAAAACTGTGAGCATTAAAAATCATTGGGAAAGGGTTCTCTGTAATAAGAGAACTTTTGAAAACCGCATTGGATCAATTCCAAAATTCTATGTATTCATAGGCATCAATAGAGCTGGTGACTTTGATGAAAACCAAAAAACTGGAAAAGCCTGTTTTCCTCTAAAACCACCAGTGGATTACCCAGACTTTGTCTACACTGCCAATTAAACATCAAAACTTTTGCCATTCATAAGTGTTTTTAAAAGACTCTTTCTGGCCCAGGGCCCTGTAGCTAAAATCCTCACGTTACAGGGTTAAGGCATGTCCTCAAAGACCTACTGGAAGGGACCAGTGCCACTCCAGAGTTAGAGGTGAGGCAGTAAATCCCGGATGTTAGAGTGAGAGCGTAGGTTACTGGCTTCCTCATCTATGCAGGCTAGCTTATTCTAAGAAAGTCCCTTGTCTCCCCACCCCAACCCCCAATTCTCACCATACACACACATTCTCTGGTCAAAATCCCTGGAAAAGTATGATTTTAGAGGAAGGGGTTTCTGTTTTTCTACTTTTCATCTAAATAAATAGCTTTTTCCCCCCCACGCCCACAAAAATTCACAAGGTTTTGTCCAGGAGGCATATGCAGAGAGGTAGGGTTATTACCCAATCATAATGGGGTAAAGGCCTGGTTGAGTATCCACTTCCTATTTGCGTAACATGTAACATTAAGAAACAACAACTTTGGAGCAACAGTGGCAATGCAGCTAGGGTTGCCAGACATCCCACAATGCGCGGGAGAGTCTCGAATTTCCTTAACAAGTCCCCCATCCCACATTTATGCAAAATGGGGGATGTGGGACTTGTCAGGGAAAATCCATCCTGCAGCTGGGGCTGCCGACTGCAGATCCCACAGGGCTGCTGGGTCCCTCTGCCCCCACAACCGGGGACCTGGCTGCCACCCAGAGCTCCGTGCCCCTGATGGTTGCTGGCTGCAGGTCTCTCCACCCCAGACAGGGATTATGTGGCTGGGGCTCCCGGCAAGGGCTCCCAGCTCTGATGCTGCAGGGTCCCCAGCTTCTGGGTTCCCTACTCCCAGCTGGGGACCCTGCAGGACCGCTAGGTCCCTCTACACCCCCAACTGCAAACCTCCATTCCCAGCTGCACAGCTACAGGGCACAGCCATGGCGATTTTTGGGAAACTAATGCAGAACAGGCAGCCCTGGCTGGGCTGCCTGACTTGTGTTAGTCTTCCAAAAATCTGGCAATCCTAGATATAACTCGAATCCCCCTCCTACAAAAGCTTGACCCTTCTCACCTACATAAACGCAGTGGT
This sequence comes from Carettochelys insculpta, assembly GCF_033958435.1. NCBI lineage: Eukaryota > Metazoa > Chordata > Testudines > Carettochelyidae > Carettochelys > Carettochelys insculpta. The sequence goes on from NC_134137.1 coordinate 226,160,830, forward strand.
GACCCTGTGACACAGTCAACATACAATTACAGTATTTCTGCATTGTCAGGAGGGCTGTGGGACATGCAGACACTCGACAGATCTTTACAGGATCATAGCATGCTACTTTTGGGCTCAAGGGTTCTCTGTAGCTTTCAGGCAAAGCTGTTTTTTCCCTCAGGGAAGCCTTGACACAGAACTGACCCAGCACCTTCCAAGTAACTCCTGCGGACAGACCCCTCCCACGCACCGCAGCGACTCCTGAAGCGGGGCACCAAGCACACAGCCCACTCGGTAAACCCCAGCCATGGGACCTGTCACGCTGAGCCACGCCCCCCGCCCCCTTTAAACCCTCAAACCACGCCCCCTTCCTCAGCACCAATGGCCGCAAAGGTGCGTGGGCGTTGTCCAAAAACGGCCGCTTTGCGCACGCGCCGTCTCTCTGCGTTCCTCATCAATAGCATATCGGATCTACGTTACTGTTCCGCACACGTCATGCGTATGCGTCACCTTTTTCGTTATCTCTCCGTCCCCGGGAGTGCTGTGCGCATGCGCCCTTCCCGGTCCGGCGCTGTCTGGCCTGGTGACCTGTTGAAGCTGCCGGTTGCTTCCCGCCTGGCCGGGGATGCGCTGCTCGCGGCCCTGGGGCTGGGGCTGGCCGGGCCCCTGGGGCTGTTGCTGCTCCTGCTCCTGCGCGGCGCGCGCGGGCCTGGCCCACCATGGAGGTGGAGGAGGCCTTCTCGCTGGTGGGGCAGATGGGTCCCTACCAGGTGTATCTGTGCGCGCTGCTGGCCGTGCTGCTGCAGGTGGGGTCGCCCGGCGCTCTGGTGCGGGGGTGACGAGGTCTGTGGGGTGCGCTGGGGGGATTCAGTAGCTGGTGGTCGTATGGGGGGTCTGTGTCGGGTGTCTGGGGTGCGGGGGGTTTGTGGCTGGGGGGCTGTGACTGGGGAGGTTGGGTGAGGAAGGCTGTAGGATAGGAGTGGTCTGGGGCAGAGGGGTCTCGTGGTGTGTGTGGGGGGGTATGTGCTAGGGGCCTATGGAGTGGAGGAAGTCTGTGCCTGGTGGATGGGTGTAGGGTTATCATTTGGGGGGATGTGCTGGGGGACATTTGTGAGGTGTCTGTAAAGTGGAGGAATGGCTGGAGGGTCTGTGGGATAGAGGGTCTCCAGGGAGGTGTGAGTGGTCCTGGGTTGTGTGTGAAGAGAGGGGCTGTGCATTGAAGTGTGTGGGTTTTGTGCTTACATGTTTCTGTAGTCAGTGAAGTTGAGAGAGTTGAGTCTTCAGACTTTTTCCTGCCCTTAAGAGGAGTCAGGATTTTATAGCAAATCTCACGGTGCCGTTATGGTTAGAGTGTTAAATACTCAGAATTGCTCATTTCTCTCTTCAGCATAACTGGGCTGCATTGCACAGATGGAATATCTTGCTTTGCTAGTCATGCTTTTGAGGGCATCCCATGTCAATATACAGTGACTTCACTTCTGTCTCTAGGTGGATATGGACAACTTAGGTGGATTTTTATTGAAGTTACACACAGCTAGATCTATGTATGTAGTGTGGCCTAGTGCCAGCGGTTACAGAAGTTGAAATTTTTTGAACATTTAAAATTATTTGCTGCATTAATGCATATGGTCCTTATATTTGTATGCTGTGTGTGACAGTGATGCCAGCATAGTTAATACTGGCATCATATGGAAAAGTGCTCTACTGTGGTGGAGGAGATAAGGGAGTGCTCCTAAGAAACCTTCTATAAAGGATTGCAGAATACTTCTGTGACCCTTTCCTAGAGCTCTCTATGGAGTATTCTCCAGGCTGTTCCTGTGCACATAAATAGTATTTTCCAAAGATACACTCTCTGTTCAGCTGGAGAAGTATTCTCATGCCTTCTCAACTTTTTATTTTCATTTGGCACTGCTGCACTTCTCTGCTCTATCCTTTCATTCACCAATATCCTGCATGATTTTTTTTTCCCAGATATCTCCATTTCTTCATTTGGATGCTCTCTCACCAGAGCAATAAGATTTACTGTTTACTGTGTACTCCAGGCTGTAGCACGTTTGGGGCATTGTCTCACTGTGGTCAGCTGGCCTGTTGTTCTTTCCATGTTAGTCACACAGAAAATAGGAATTCAAAAGTTAGTGGGGCTTTAACAGGGAAGGTATCTGGTTGCTGTATAGTAGAGTTAAAAATGATCTCCACAGTGATCACAGAGAAGGATTTTGGGATATCTCCTGAAAGCCAATTCAGTTGACTTACACAATGCTCCGTACGCTGCCTCTCTGTTGACCCATCAACATCTAATTAAGTGCTGCGCTCTCACAGAACAAAAAAATAGTAAAGTAGCACTTTAAAGACTAACAAAATAATGTATTAGTGAGCTTTTGTGGGATAGACCCACTTTAACATTACAGGTGAGTTAGGTCAGCCAAAGTGACTTGCTGGAATAGATACATAGGTAACTTCCATCAACCTAAGTTTGTATTGTAGACTTGGCCTAAGTATTGTAGGGCTTATGACTCGGGAAATGGAGGAAGGAATTAAGCCATACTAACATAGCTATGCTGGCAAAAGTTTAAATGAAGACCAGACTTAAGGAAATGCCTCACTTCATGTTGGTAGTTTTTTGCTCCAAACTGGAAACTAACCAATCTGCCCCTTTTCCTCTTTATAATGCTAATAGAAGTAACTCAAAAGTATGAGTATCAAACTCAGAGTACATTGTTGGAAGCCCGAGTACAAACAAAAAATTGGTTTTGAGTTCTACAGTTAGATTCACCAATCGGTTTTGAAGTGTAAACTCCTTAGCTGCATTTAAACTAGCCCCGCCCCCCTTCAAAAGGGGGATGCCAATAAGTCACTTTGGGATATGCTAATGAAGCACTGCAAGGAATATGCAGCGCCTCTTTAGCATGATGTTGGCCGCAGCACTTTGAAAGTGCCACTTTCAATTGCGCACAGTTCATCTACAGGAGTTCTTTATTCTACAGGAATTTTGAAGTGTGCCGGGTCCTTTCCAAAAGGACTGTGTAGACAAGCCGTGCACAATCGAAAGCGGCACTTTGCCATTATGCTAATAAGGCACTGCATAATGGCAGTCATTGCAGTGCCTCATTAGCATCCCCCTCTTGAAAGGGGGAGGCTAATGTAGACATAGCCCTTATGTTCTGTAGCAGCCTTTTCATGATGTCATACAGGCCTCTTGCATTTTTTGCTCTATTATGCCACCCAGGTAAGTGTGCCTTTGATAGATTATTTCTTGTCACAAAAATCATAGCAATATTGAGGTTACTCCTAGTGCTGTCGGACCTATCCCTCAGTATCCGGCCAAATGCATTGAGCTCTCATGTCAAAGATAATGTTTTATTAGCTATATAAAGTTTTATTATGTAGGAAAAGGATCTTGGAGTTATTTAGAAGGCTAAAGCGGGTAAATGGAGATAAGATTGTAACGTGAAGGTTGCAAAAGGGAATGAATGCTTCAATAATCAGCAGGTGCTGTGTGTCTTTTAGAGCTAACTAAGGCTAAGCAGCTGGGGATCTCTCACTTATGCCTGCAAATATTTTGGTACCCACAGTTCAAGTAGTATGGAGAGACCTAATTTCTTTTATATGGGTTTTTAATCATTCTGCTGTTGTGTGATCTGATCTGCAAACTCAGTTGATAGTAGGAATCCGTTAGCATGACTTACCTTCACAGGCAGGGAAGGTGGATGGAGACAGCAAAACAACACACGTCTTGTAATCTTTAACGGCCCACAGCAATCCATCTGATATCAATGGACCTTTACTGTTGGGAAGGCCATAATGTCTTCTGTTGAAGATTAGTGTTTCACACTGATTACTGTCTCTCTTGTCCAGTGAAGTCACAGACACAATGTAACCGCTCAAAATATTACCTTACAATGTGCAATACAGATTTTAAGTGAGACTATTTCACACTGCAACTCACAAGCATTTAATAAAGTTTAAACACTCAACACTCTTATAGTTCTAATACCTCTGTTAACCATAGTAACACACAAGTGAGCCAAACTGACTCCAACTGTGAATTTGTGACGGTTCAGTTGAGACATGGGGACTGTAGCATGTTCTGGCATGTGATCTTCCAAAGGGTAACACACACTCAGTTGGTCGGATTGCACTTACTTTGTTTTAAGAGAGGTAATTTCACAAATTCTGTAGTCCTCAGAATTTTCTGGGCTCAAGAGGATCTGAATTTCCAATGTGCTTAGCATAAAAAAAACAACCAGACACCACATTTTGATGTCTACCTCATCCATAATAAAGAAGGTGTGGGAGGGAAGGCAAAAGGCCATTTTTCCCTTTTCCTATACATCATTGCTTTATGTAGGGAAACAGTGTGTGGTGCAAATTCAAATATTCTAGGACTAGAGGACCGAATATAAACCACGGGGCATAATTTTGACTTGTTTTGTTGTAGAGGGTGAATACCAAATGGAAAGTAAGAGACCTGGTTCTATGATCTTGCACAGTCATTTACATGTTACACAATTATCATAGAATATTAGTGTTGTGTAACATCACACACAAATGAAAGAGTATCGCTAACCCCAAGATACAAAAGTCGAATTAGGTCACCCAAATCATGATACAACAAATTTGGTGTTTATTTGCCTTATGGATTTGTTTTTTTAAATCCATAGTATTGACCTAGGTCATTTTTTTTCAAGTTTCCCTCTAGAACTATGAGAGCCAAGAACTGTTGTTAAATGAAAGGTGAGGTTCTTTTTTAAACTTCAGAAAAAAACAGTGTCTGCAGCCTCATGACAAAATTGACTTGGCAACATTGTTGCATGAGGTACTGGGAGAGGAGCTTTGAGTTATGACAATTTTATAACTGAGGCCAATAAACTAATCAGGACTGTATTACAACATTCTGAGGCTGTAAGCTGTGTGAGGTGTAAGATGCCTCATACCCTTAAAAATGAATTTATTGTCACAGAAAGGGGTTTGACTATATAAATATAAAAGCTTTATATTCTCACAGGAAAACAAGAGGCTGTATAATTTTTTTTGCCCCATAAATAAGGAGAGTAATCCTTTTCCTATGAATAAATGAAAAATAACTGATTAATTTTATTAGGGAAATACAAAGTTCATCCAGGTTATGTATAAAATATATTTGCTCTGATTTAATTTTTGCTACAAAACAATGGAGTTTGAGGATTTTTCTTTTGGCATACTGTAAAAATGGAACAAAAGTTCCTGAACTTATGGAATGAATCCAACACACATTTCTCCTCAAGATCCACTAGACCCAACTCCATAAAATTATCTTCTGCAGACTTGCAAACTGCCATGTGAAGTGTGAACAGTGCATGAATCAGAAAGGGGCGTGCACGCTAAAATACATAATTGTGCATAGATACAGATCAAAAGAAGGTGGAACATATGAATATTAAGAAAACATTTAAAACAGGACTGTAAACAAAAGATGGAGGCCTTCCAGCTATTACCATCCAAGGGAGATACACTATATATGATGTCATTCCTAGGATGAATCCCATATGAGATTGACCGGATTGCTGCATGACACTGCTGTGTCTGACTTCACATTTTTCCTGATTTTTATAAGCAGTGATATTTATTTATTTATTTATTTAAGTTATGAAGGCATGGTCAACATTTTACCAATAGCAGCTGAACAAAAAGTTGCCTTCAAATGCAGTAATTGGTTTTTTTCCCCTCAGACCTGGCCTCCTGCTGTCAATAATGAGCAATTAGGGAAGAGTAAGTGTAGGATGAGGATATCCACCTAGAATCTTTTTTCCACCCATATCTCCTTTATCAACCAATTTTGACACAATTTGAAATGAAATAATTTTTTTAGAGACCCCTCATATTGTGAGGTCTTAAACTGTATCTTCGTTAACTTATGCCCTTAATCTGGCACTGATTGTAATGCAGAAATACAGTCTGTCTTGAATAGCAGCAAGATAAGTCCCAAATATATTGAGTATTTTTTTAAATTTGGAGGACCTATTCAAGGAGTCTATTTTTAAAATACTTTTAAAAATAGTTGTTCTTCATTTGTGGTGTAACCTGTAGAAAGCTTGCAACTGAAATCTTTCCATACCAAAATATCTATCTCCTTCCATTTTATATTTATATGCATCTATTTTTGGAATGTGTGCTCTGTGAAATAGATTTCTTTTAAAAGAAAAATGAATGTTGTGCTTCTGTTCCCCAAACCAAATACATCTAAATATATTTCACTAAGAACTCTGGCTCAGACTTGGTAATAAATATATGTTGGGTTTATAATAACCTCAGAATCCTTGTTGTTCAGGGTAGCATTATTTGCTGTTTTGCTTAAATAAAGTCATACGATCCAGCAGCCCCATGAGATGTTTCTGGTAATGCCACAAACAACTTTTTAAAATCTTCCCTTATTTTTTCTGAATTGCGGTTGGGGGATTTTTTTTTTTCCTGCAGAAGTCTTAAAATAGTATTTTTCCAACCTTGAGTCTGAATACTTTGGGTTTGTCTGCATAGGTTATGTCATTCAGGGTTGTGAATAGCAGTCTGCCCCCACCCCCTGAGTGATGTAAGCTACCCCAACCTAAGCACTGGTTTGGACTGCACTGTATTGGCAGGAGAGCTTCTCCCTCTGACAGAGCATCACTGCTCAGGGGGCCGGACTAATAAAGTGGATGCAAGAGCTCTTTCCTGTTGTCACAGAGCAGTAGTTCCCAACCTAGGGTCTGTAAGAGTATTGGAGGGATTCCATGGGGAAAAAATAAAAGATAAATAAAATGATCAGAGAAAATAGGATTGGCTATGATGGGAAGTCTGCAAATGGTTTGTGGGAGTGTTTGGGGGATCTGTGAACAGTTGGGGAGGTTATTGGGGGGTCCACACTAGTAAAGATGTTGGGAACCACGGTCACAGAGCTTCAGCATTAGTAGCATTACATTGGTGCAACTGTCCCACTCTATGTTCTGTACTGTAGCAGTAGCTTCCATCTTCAAGCAGCAGTGTTCCTTATTGTGAGCCAGACTAGAGCACTTTGAATTTTCAATGGGCTTTTTGACAAAATAAATAAAAAGTATCTGCCTGACTCATGTCTTTGTCAGGTTGCACGGGTGTGCGTGGGTGGTATGGGTACTAATATAAAAAAAAAATTAATCAAGCAGATTTGTTGAAGACACCAGTGCTGGGAAAGTAGCAGACAGGAGGACATGATCAAAGTCCAGTGAAATCTGGGGAGACTTGATTTGTGATGCAGTTGTGTTCTGTAGGTAGAGAGGGTACATGTGGTTCAGATAGTAAAAGGTGTACTCCCCAAAGGGAGGAAGTGAACAAGAAAGACATAAAATCATGAAGTTGAAATGAATGTAACCTAATTCCAGTTTTCATCTTGTTTTCTTAATACTCTTGTAAATCCTCTTCCATGTATACAAGCCCTGTATTTGTCACAGTTGTCACTGGGATCTTCAGATTTGTGGGGAAGAATGTAGCCTCAAAGAGGGTTCCTGAATAAGTGGTCCACACTGTGAAAGTATGAGGATCACTTGTCTGGAATAATGATACTTGAATGTGTGATGCTAGATAATTGGGTCATAGTCAAAGCCTCTTGAGAATCCAAAAATACAGGGTGGTTATTTTAACAGTGATTTGAAATCTCTGTGGATGAAATATTGTTTTTTGGTGTTGGTTTAGCATCTTTGCTGTTTGTTTTGTTTCAGCTCTATGTAGCTACTGAAGCAATACTCATTGCACTAGTAGGGGCAACACCTCCATACCACTGGGACCTTGAAGAGCTCACAGTTAATCAAAGCCATAGCAACCAGTCGTCTTATGAAGAGAGAGCCTTTGGGGAATGGCTTCTGACCGCCAATGGGAGCGAAGTTCATAAACATGTGCACTTCAGCAGCAGTTTCACATCAATAGCTTCTGAGGTAATAAATGATGAAATGGGTTTCTCAGCCCAGGATGATATCAGTACATCTTGGTTGTGTCTACATTAGCAAGCAAGTGCTTTTGAAGGATTTTTTTGAAAAATGAGGGTTCTGAGAGAGCCCCTGGAGTGTCTACACACAAAAAAATCATTCTTTCAAAAGTAAATTGAAAGAATGTGGTACTCCTTTCAAAATTACTCTTCCTCTCCCATTTCAGGAAAGCTTCTTTCGAAAGAAAACGTGTGTAGATGCTCCGCAGGGCCCTTCTTTCGAAAGAACAGTCTTCATTTTTGAATCCTGGCCTTATTCTTTCATAATATCGGGGGCCATGTGGACGCTGTCTTTCAAAAGAGCAGATCACTGTTTTCATCTGATTTTTTTGTGTGTGGACTCACTCTTTCAAAAGAAATTTATTTTGGAAGCAATCATCTGGAAGAGCTTCTTTTGAAAGATCTTTGTAGTGTAGCCCTTATGCGTTGGAAGTGGGAGTAGAAGACAAAGTGATTGTGCAACTTTTTTGTCTTGGTTTACAAACCAATGGGTGTTTTAATTTAACAAAGAAGTTGGTGATGTAGATCAACTGAAGAACAGGCTGTCTGTTAGAAGGTATATGTGGAAACATCAAACCAGCCTTGTTCTGCTAAATAGATCTTGATTATTGGATCTCCTCCAAAACTTTAATCATGTTTCCATGTGAGAATTGTACTTTACACTGTTGCATGTTTCGAGAAGTGGATTGTAATTTAGGGGCAGGATCAGTGGCGTGAGTGTTCAGAACTCTGTATGATGGCTGCGTTCTTTCTCTGTAATTTTTCTCATTCTCATGATGGCACAAGATTCATAGTGTATGCTTAAATGTACACCAGATGGCCTTCATGTAGCATGAGGAAGCTGCTCTGGAGCTCTTCAATAACAGGAGCTGTTGGAGGTATTTTAGGTTGAGGTTCAGGGATTATAGACATGGACTATAAGTTTTTTGCAAGTATTCCTTTATAATTCCCTATATAAATTACTCCTCATTCAGTCTGGACTGGTGTGGGGATTCAGTGCATGAGATGCTGTGAAGCTGAGCTTTTAGGTACACATTAACACTAAATTAGGATAAATAGTTGTCCATTCTGAACACATTTACTATAAATATAAGACCTGAATTTAAACCTATGCAGTTTAATCAGCTGTTTGTGCTTACAAATATTTGGTCAATGTCCAGAGATATTAATTTAGCTTGGACTTGCATTTTAAAAAAATCAGGCTTTGTTGGTTAAAAGCATGTTAATAAAAATTGCCAGTTTAGCACACTCCTAACTGTATTTAGCTGCTTTCTATACTGCTTTATCCTGATGTGTATGGACAAAAACAATGAAGAGGAAAGAAGAACATAGTGTTTTTATTTCAAAATTTAAAACGTGACTATATAAAAAAATAACTTGAGAAAATTATAGTTGTCTGTAATATTTTAAAATCTTCTGTGAACGTAAGTTTTTTTTTTTTTCTTTCAATGTAACTTGTCCTCTTAAAGGCAAAAACAAGGGTGAAGAATTCAGGTATATTTGTGTGTGTAACACCGATCATGTCTTAGGACTTAGATTCTCCGTAGAGTTTTTCACATGGCTTCATTCTGTAGATAAGAGATATAAACAAAGAACAAGTGAAAAATAAATAGGGAAGTACTTCCAAATTTGTATATGAACACGTTTGTATTTTGGAAAATTTCAGAACTGGGTTTGAACTTTGAAGGACAGATCCAGCTTTATAAAAATTCTTCATCCTACTAATTCAGATACATTTAAACTACAGCATGGTTGGAGTTTGCTAGGAGGGCAGAGTATATTTGGAGGAAGATTATCACGTGGTATTCTAAAGGTTTTGGCCTAGATTTTTTCAGAAGTGATGCTATTTTGTAGTGCCCAACTTGTAACATCTTGAAGTTGCCTGATTTATAGAGGGGCTGGACAACTGCACTGTGACAGTCATCCTTCTCTAGGGCTCTTGTAATGAGCTCTGAAAATATCAGCTCTTTTCAAAATCTAGACCCTGTTTGACAAATTCTAAATGATCATGCTTCTCATGAAATTACTCGATACCATGCAATACTAGAAATTATAGATGGATGTGGAGCTAGTTTACACAAACTAAGCCACCTCACACTGGACAGGGAAAGATGGAAAGAAATAGTGGGGGAAACATCAGACACCAATGGGTGCTGAGCTCATAGTTGATGATGAATGCTTTTACATAGAGAATAAATAAATAAAGAATAAATGCACACAAATCAGACATCAGAAATGGCAATATACAAAAACCCATAGGAGAGCACTTCAATCTCCCAGGACACACAGTAGCAGATTTAAAAGTAGCTATCCTGCAGCAAAGAAATTTCAAGAACAGACTCCAAAGAGAAATTGCTGAGCTACAATTCATCTGCAAATTCAATACCCTCAGCTCAGGATTAAACAAAGACTGTGAATGGATGGCTAAATACAAAAGCAGCGTCCCCTCTCTTGGAGTTCACACCTCCAGATCTACTGATGACAATACAACTCAGCCTGCCTGACTGAGCTAACCTCGTTATCCCCAGCCTTGCTCTGGCCTGTTTATACCTGGCCTTGCAGATTTCCAGGACCAGCATCTGAAGAAGTGAGTTAACTCACGAAAGCTCATGCTCTAAACTTTTCTGTTAGTCTATAAGGTGCCACAGGACCCTTCGTTGCTGCTACAGATCCAGACTAACACGGCTACCCCTCTGATGATCAAGTATCAGTTAGACCATGGAGCAGATTCAGCTGCTGCCCAGTGGGAGCATCAGGCAGGTTCCTTACCTGCCATGCCTCCTACACACTGTTCAGAGTGGCCAGGTGTGGATCAATGATATCTCTTCAGTGCTGGTGCTGTGGGGGCCGTGGGGCAGAGAGGAATTTTCCACATTGGCCAGTTTTCCAGCCAAGGGGAGCTGCAAAATTGTACTTGGGGTGAGGGAAGTGCACAAAGCCTGCCCACAGCACAAGGTATTCAGAGAAGCACATGGGCACATAAGCATCTCCTTACCCGAGCCTGCCTCTGGCACACTCTACCCCTTCCCTAATCCCAACTCTGTGCCCCAGGTCACAACCCAAACCCTCTTTGCCCTTGCTCCTGCACCCATATCTCCTTCAGATCCTTCCTTTCAGTCTCCACCCCCTCCAGATTGTGCACCCCCCCACACCTCTTGTCCAGTTCAGAATCTTCTCCTGTTCCTATTCCCCCGCTTCCCAAACTCTGCCTCCCAGTCCCCTGCCCCAGGTCACAACCCCCTGCTACCCTAGGACACAACCAAACCCCGGCACCCCCTCCTGCCCCAGGTCTCCTCACCAGACTCCTCACTCTTTCCTGCTCCCCAGCCTCCTGCCTGGAGCTCCCTTCTGCACCCAACCATCGTTCTAGGTCCTGCAACACTTCCATTAATATCATGGAAGAGTGCCCCCCACCATCGAAAGCTGTCTGCCACTTACTTATATACATGATGATCAAGCTTAATTTACATTTATGTAAAGAATTACAGTATGATTTTTGTGATCTTGCAGAAAGAAAGCTGCTTAGATAATTGAAATCACTGTGTATGTATGTTGTTGGAGTTCTGTTCTCTAGACATTTCCACATATAGTGGGGGGAAAAAATTGAAAAATTCATGGCAGTAATTAACTTTAGAAGCTAATTTTCTCAAGCATCTGGATTCCTTATGCCCATGTTACTAACTATAACAGCATGCGCATCTCACCCATTAAGTGGTAATTCAGAATGACATGCACAGTAAAACAAAGCAAGTTATTTTCATGGTGTTCCTGAAATATTCTGTGGCCTTTGATTACACTTTTTTTTTTCTGCTTCTGCTTATTACTAGGCTTCAAAGCATACTTTTAAACTGTTAGAAATACCAAACATGTAATGATGTTTGGAGCATCTGGATACAGGTTGAACCTCTCTAATCCAGAACACTCTCGGCTGTGATCCAGCATGATTTTAGTTAGCTGGATGACAATTTATCGTGCTTGTGGCCAAGTTTCTCATGGTTCCATAAAGTTTGTTTCCAGCCACCAGTCCTGCCTCAGTGTTCTGTGTTGTAATTTAGTTGTAATTTACCCCCTAAATGTCTTCTAAGAGCCTAGTAAGTAGTGGAAGTGTTGCTAATGCTGCTAGACAATATTGTCTTCCCATGGTCAAGCAAATTCTCTCATCCGGGATCAGTCAGGTCCTGATGGTGCCAGATTAGAGAGAGTCAAGATGTGTTAGAAAAGGGAAGAGAGTTCAAAAGTATGGTTGATTCAGTAGTGGGGAGAATGGCAGAATCTTGCAGACAGCATATCAGAGAAAAGATCTAGATGCTGTTACTGGGAAATGAACACAGGAACACTGAACAGGAAAAGGTTAGCAAGGTGCTAGGTTGTGGTGGAGAGAATATAAACTCTTTCATATCTGACATTCGATTATCCAGAACACTCAAATAACCAGCATTTTAACCATGAGTAAATTTTAGTTACATTTTCCATGAGTACAGAATAGTGAAAGTAAATACACATAAATAAAGCACATACAGTATAAATTCACAGTGTACAATACTATTGTTGTTGGTAAATAAAGGATTGTGCATACACTTTTGTTCACTTCCTATTATGTAATCTTGTTTTTCTTAAGTGTTATGCATTGGTAGGTCTACCTGTCTATTAGCCAGAATATTTGAATATCCAGCAACCTCCTGGTCCTGGAGCTGCCAGATAGGAAAGAGTTGACTGTGGTAGTAGTGAACAACATAGAACACTTGTGAGGCTAATTCTGAGATTCTTTTGTGTTGGAGATTATTGCCTTATAGAGACTGCAGAATACAGAGATGCTACAAAAATGAAACTGGGTCTGATTTGTGAGGGTTTGCTCTTGGAATTGAAGAGACTTGGATGTTATCTGGTAGAAATGTTGTTAATAACAAAATGGATTGTAAAGTTGATTGAGGTAATTTTTTTTAACTTGAATGAAAGGTTATGGTACTAGGGGACCTATAAGGTGAATGTGATCAGAACGATTTCTAGCCAAGGATGGTAAAACTTCTTATCTTCACTTTCAAGGCTTTATACAAATCTCCCTGATTGTTTCCCTTCTTAGCAGTCAGTGTGAGCTTGATGCCACATTCGTTTCCTTCTCCCATTTCTTCTTTATTGCCTCTTCCCATGCTGCATCCTGTTCTTGGAATAAACTCCCTAATGTCACTATTCTGTCTCCACCTTCTCTTTTGAATCCTTCTTAAGTCTTATTTCTGGTATTGCTGTAACTCATGACTGAATTCTTGAGTTTCACGTGATCGGTGGTGGGGCTTTTCTTTGTTACATGGTTCCCGAGTCTTTAGGGTGTACTCAGGTCAGGTTTGTGGGAAGGAGCTCAAAAATATGAAGGCTTTTTTAAAATGGGAGCTGAGATTCTTATCACATGAATTCACAAGCTGGGGCTTCAAGGAAAAATTTCAAATACTGTGAGATTCACAATAAAACCAAGAGTTAGTGGCTTTGCGTTTCTTCTGTCAGGTCCGCAAATGCTAACTGCAGCTGCTCATTGTTTGTTGTGTAGTGCCTAAACATCATACAAAGATATGACCACATTTTGAAAATCAGCTGTTCAAGCATAGAGTGGCAGATAGTCCCTGCCCCCAAAGAAATTAACATTTCAGTCTTCACTCTGGGGTTTTTCATACATGAATGCTTCTCCTGTTCAGTATGACAGAAGAATTCCAGTGCTTCTAATTTCCGGTGTCCCCTTTTTAAGTTTTGGCATAAGCACCAAGTCTCAAATTTTCATAAGTACATTATAATATTGTCTTCTGTATGGAAGATTACTTATTGGTATGAGAATTATTAGTAAAAATCACCTTGATTCTTAACTTGTGATTTTAATAGTGAATCTAGAATGGTTGAGAAGACCAAGATCGGGGTAGTGTGGACCATGGGCCAAATCCAAACCATCAGATGCTTTTGAAGATATTTTAGTTGCTTACTGTCATCATTAGATTGTTATTAATATTATTATTTTATTCTTATCTGGAATTTGGACCCTTATTATAACTTAAGAAAGATTTTTTCCTTCTTGAGTCGTTCACTTTCTTGACTTTGCCTAATGCTCTTTTTTTTCTCCCCCTTCCTAGTGGTTTTTAATTGGGAGCACATCATACAAAGTCAGTGTTGCTAGTTCGTTTTTCTTCAGTGGTGTATTTGTTGGAGTGATCTCTTTTGGCCAGCTCTCGGATCGCTTTGGGAGGAAAAAAGTCTATCTCACAGGTAATCCACCGTAACCTTAACAAAATGACTAGAGAGAAGTGTCATTGTCTTGTTAGTGCCTCAGTGTCTATCTCAGAAGACAGTTATACAAGTTATTCAAGTCCTGTGGAAAGTCAAGGTGTAGGGATAAATTTTGCATCTTCTACAACACACAAGGAGCCCAAGTTGGGGCTAATACTCCATATTTGTGTACTTGGGTCAGCACTTACATGCGTGAAGTGTTTAAGGAACTGATTGTGAAGCTGGAACCCCCCAACACATCTGCTTAATCTTAAAAGTTGGACCCACATTGTTTGCTGTAATGTTCACTATCCCTAAGCACTCCAAAATGAAACTAAAATTTGAGTATGAAAAATCAATTATTTATTAACTTCTCTCTTAATTGTTGAGACTCTGGAAGTTCTAGATGAGTTTGCATCATTTCCTAAACCATGCATATGTTGCTGGATGGAACTTAGCAGAGTTTTAAAAGCCATCAACTTCAAGTACCATTTTCATTCTGTAAATTTATTCAGGAGATATACAAACTAATATTTAGGAGGGTTTTTTAAAATATTACATTTTAATCTTGAGTTAACTCAGTGCTGGTAAAAGTGCTGACCCTGAACAATGAAACCACCTAGTCACAGAGTCATAGAATGCTAGGACTGGAAGGGACCTTGACAGGTCATCGAGTCCAGCCCCCTGCCTTCATGGCAGGACCAAGTACTGTCTAGACCATGGGTGTCCAACCTTTTGGCTTGCCTGGGCCACATTGAGTGAAGATAGTCTTGGGCCACGTACAAAATATATAATATAGTTAATGTTAAAAGTTTACGATCTTGTGGGGCCACATTACTAGCTGTCCAGGGCCGCATGCAGCCCGCGGGCTGCAGGTTGGACACGCCTGGTCTAGACCATCCCTGATAGACATTTATCTAATCTGATCTTAAATATCTCCAGCGATGGAGATTCCAGAACCTCCCTAGGCAATTTATTGCAGTGTTTGACCACCCTGGCAGTTAGGAACTTTTCCTAATGTCCAACCTAAACCTTCCTTGCTGCAGTTTAAGCCCATTGCCTCTTGCTCTATCCTCAGAGGCCAAGAACAAGTTTTCTCCCTCCTCCTTATGACACCCTTTTAGATACCTGAAAACCACTATCATGGCCCCCCTGCCCCCCATCTTTTTTTCCAAACTAAACAAGCCCAGTTCTTTCAGCCTTTCTTCATAGGTCATGTTCTCTAGACCTTTGATCATTCTTGTTGCTCTTTTCTGGACTCTTTCCAATTTCTCCACATTTCTTGAAATGCAGCGCACAGAACTGGACACAGTACTCCAGCTGAGGCCTAACCAGCGCAGAGTAGAGCGGGAGAATGACTTCTCGTGTCTTGTTCACAACACACCTGTTAATACATCCCAGAATCATGTTTGCTTTTTTTGCAACAGCATCACACTGTTGACTCATATTTAACTTGTGGTCCACTATAACCCCTAGATCCCTTTCTGCCATACTCCTACCTAGACAGTTGCTTCCCATTCTGTATGTGTGAAATTAATTGTTTCTTCCTAAGTGGAGCATTTTGCATTTGTCTTTATTAAACTTCATCCTGAATAGATACAGGAAAGATAAAGGTAGTGAAAACTTCCTCCACAGTAATCTGACAACAAGGAGGAGGTATGACCTGGAGGGAAAACTTCTGAGCAAGAAGAAAATTCTGTTTGTGGCCTGTTCAGCCTTCAGCTTCTCTGCTGAAACTGCTAACAGGATGTACAGTTTACAGTCATATGTGATGGTATCTTTGCTGAAGAGAAAAACTGCCTTCTGTGAACAAAAGTGGGATACTAGTGCAGTAAATCCTGTGAAGAAGACACCTTTTCTTAGGCAATCTCCATTGAGAGTAACAGATTCTTGTTAAGTCCTCAATATGATTTGATTAGCACAGGTTTCACTGAATGTCAAGTAGTGCTCATGCTAAATGCCATCTCTCTCATTCAAGTATTTTTCTGAAATTTAAATCTTTGTCTTCCAGGGTTTGCTCTTGACATCCTCTTTGCCATTGCAAATGGATTCTCCCCCTCCTACGAGTTCTTTGCAATCTCTCGCTTCTTGGTTGGGGTGATGAACGGAGGGATGTCTCTGGTAGCCTTTGTTCTACTGAATGAATGTGTGGGCACTGCCTATTGGGCATTGGCAGGTACAGCTTTAGTTGCAACACATTTATAGAAAACTGTTAAACTCTGGAGAGTTTGGGGAGTTGGGAGGGGGGGGCTGTTTTCTCCTCCTGTTCAAAGGTGGCAGGCCCACTTTTCCTTAAACTTTGGGGGTTAAAATCAGTCTGAGAACATAAAATAGTGACAAAGTGGGTAGGGTAATATCTTCTGTTTGACCAACATCTATTGGTGGACAAGACAAGTTTTTTGAGATTCACAAAAATCTTCAGGTCCGGAAAAGGTAACAAAAGAATTTGGTCTTATATAAAATATTACCTCACCCAGCCTTCTTGTCTCTCTCTGATGCAGGATCCAATGTTGCTACAACAATTTGAAAAGAAAATCTAGTGGAAATATTTGAACATTTTAACTGTAGTTCTTGCTAACATGCAAGCTGTCGTGCAGTACCATGCGTGTAAATTACACTGCACCGAGGTCTGGAACTTGACGCTTTGATCTTTGACTAATGCCAGGAAAGAGCTTGCCTAAGGAATCAGTGACAGTTTTAAAACTTAATACATCGTGAACCATGAAGGTTATAAATTAATGTTTTATGTTGCTGGAAATGTCGTCATTCCAATAATTAGTGGTATTCATTCTTGAGTGCAGGAAGTTTCAACAAGCCAGGTGGGGGTTGTAAGATCTCATTGTTTATAATTTTTTTTCAAATTGATGGGTGAAAAGCGCTATAGAACAGCCAAATAATTATATATGTAGCATTTTTCTTTTGGTGTTTAATCTTTTTAACAGTTCTTCCCTGTTAGGGATGTGTTTTCCTGAGCTAAGTCAAGTAGCCTTTTTGGCTATGCTTCCCGCCTTCCGAGAGAATTTCTAGTCTCCCTGATCACACATAATGGGGATGAACAATATTGTAAAATGGTTTGTAACATTTCTTTTTTCCCATGTTTCCACTGTGTTAGGGTCCATCGGTGGCCTGTTCTTTGCAGTGGGAATTGCCCAATATGCTATGCTAGGGTATTTCATTCGCTCCTGGAGGACTCTGGCAGTTGTGGTTAACCTGGAGGGAACAATTGTCTTTCTTCTCTCTCTGTAAGTGTTATGGTTTTCTATCTTTCATCAAAGTAGTAGTAATTGAGAAAGTAAATCATAGTTCTCCAAGAATCAAATGCAGTGATAGGGGGAAGATAGTGATACTTATGTCACACACCACATAGATATTCCATGTCTCCCTTATACTGCAGTGCTGACATATCTGCACACTTAAGTGGCCTAGACATGCCATATTTTTATGACTTTGAATTTTATTCTTACTCTCATATGAGGTTTACAAACAGCTTAATCTGCATGTGTTATTTACTTGAATGTCCTGGATTTACACAATCCCTACAAAATAGTGCATATATGTTTCAAGGGCAGTATCATAAAGCATGCACACAAGGAACAGTAGTGAGACTGTGCATGCAATCTTAAGGTTAGGGAAAAAACTAGTTTGGTGCCATCTTCTTGTACTACATAATGAGTAAAGAAGACCTAAAAGGTTTTCATCGAAAGCACTGTTCTTTTTTTCCTTGTTGTATTTCATGTTTTGAATCTTGTGACTATTTGTCCGTTCATCAGAGTCTTTCATCCAAGACATCATAAGCAAAAACTTAATATTTGAAAGCATAGTCTTTAGTTGCTGTTTAATTTCAGTGACATTTGTAATGAAAACAAACCTTTATTACAGATTTTACACATTTGCCACTTCAGTTCAAGAGTAACAGTATAAATCCCAATGAAAACTTTTGCTTTTCCGTTAGTGAAGAGTCTCACTTGACGTTCTTTATTTCTGGGTTAAAAAAATTCAGTTTAAAAAAAAAAAACATTTACCTTTCCGGTTGTCCTTATGCAGCAAAAAATATTGTTTTGAAAAATCTTTATTCTCGACTTCACACCTCTGCTCTATAATACCTCTCTACAATAAGTGCAATTTCTGTACCAAATTTTAATCCTCCAGCTGTTCGACTGTGGAGCTGTTCAAAAAAAGTTGCAAAGATGTTTAGTGTTAGATGGGAGAAAATGTTTCTTTAGCTTTTTATGCAAAGAGAGCTGGATCACTTTTGCTCACATTAGATATGTGTTTTAAAAAAATCAGTTTGGATTGTCGTCATAGCCTGAAAAGGTAAAAGCTACGGGAAGTTATATGCCACTGTAAACAAGAGGTACAGGGTGATTTTTGTAGGCAGGAATATGGGCTGCATGACTCAGATTCTGCCAGTAGGCAGAGAGAGCTGTTTCACAGTGACAGGTATCAGAGGGGTAGCTGTGTTAGTCTGCATCTGCAAAAACGAGAAGTCCTGTGGAACCTTATAGACCAAAAGATTTATTGGAGCGTAAGCTTTCATGGGCGAAGATCCTTCATCACATAAGGTGCCACAGGACTTTCTGTTGTTTCACAGTGGTTACTCTCATGCCTGCAGGACACAATTTTGGACAGTATTGTGAAGAAGATGTAAGAAGCTAAACTAGTTTTAGTTTTTCATAACCAGCAGATGCCCATGTACTGTAATTCCTTAATTCATGCACCCTTAATTCTGTATTTCTCTAATGCAGACTCCTGTCGTTTAGTGGAATGTTAATGTACAGACCAAGTTGCTGCATGTTAGACACCTAAAAAATTGTGAAATAGTGCTCTTACTCTCCCCAATTGTGAAAGGTGCTCTTATTCTCCCCAGTTCTTAGTAAAGTGTAATTTACCTGCAACTACAGATGAATTCTAAACGTGGTGAATATTAAAGCTGAGGTATAATGCGATTTTGAAAAAATCCCAAATATCTTACGTTGAAATGCCCTTTGGTTTTATTTCAAACAAGTAAGTCCAATCATCTATAAGAGTAGGGCCCTAAAGCATCAATGAAATCTCTGTTTCAGATTCATTCCTGAATCGCCCCGCTGGTTATATTCACAAGGTCGTCTGAGAGAAGCAGAAGATACTCTCTATCTCATTGCAAAGAGGAACTGCAAGCAGAAATGTACTTTTTCGCTAAAAATCCCAGCTGACAGGAACCACAGGGAGACTGGTAGTTTCTTGGACCTGTTCCGATATAAAATCCTTTTGGGGCGCACTTTAATCATGATGTTCATCTGGTACTTACAATTCTTTTTAGGTTCTGCTCTTGAAACTGTCACTGATGCTTTTTAAATATTTGAAAAAATGTGTTGAGACAGCTTGTCATGTTTTCTGTCTTTTTATTACTAGGGTCATTGGGCATGGCACAAGATCTTTGTTTGAGTTTCTTAACTCTGGGTGCTTATTCTTAACTTGATGTAATTTTAATAATCTAGGCCTGAGGTATTTAATCCGAACACTTTTTTTTTAATGCATTTCATTTAAGAATCTCAAAGGTAGCTGAGAACTGTCTCTACCCTTACAGCCCTCCAAGTTGCCAAGATTGGCTATGTTCTAGTTCTTTGGCTAAAGCTTGTAGAGTTTTAAATCTGATTCTATTTCAGCGCTCAAATTGTTTGGTCTCTTTGGCTAGTAAGCCAGTTTTATTCGAGTAGTCAAGATGCTGGCCTGTTCAGAAAGCTGCTTTAAAAATATTTTAGCACTTTTCATAGAGGGGTCTTAAAACTCTTTACAAAAGCCCTAGTCCTTCAAATATTTACACACTGAAGGTTAAACATATCTGTAAATCCTTTGCAGGGTCTGGCTCAAAGTCAGGTAAGATCATATTTTCTACATAAAAAAGCTAAGGGGTTTCACGATGTACTGGCACTTTCAGAGATAAAAGTCAGGCCTCCAATTCTCAGTCCCCTGTACAAATAACTAGCTAATACTTTTCTGTTATTTAAATAAATAATCTGCCTTTTGTGAAACTGCCATGACAAGAACAAGTTGCGGTGTTTGTTTTAGAGGTTCATGCTGCTCCCGCTCCTCATCAGATTGTGTTCCATGTACAGTAGACCCCCGAGATACATGCTCTCAATTTGCTTTCCAGGCTGCCAGATGCCAGCTCCCCACCACTCAGAGCAGCAGGCAAACTGACCACATGCTGCACTGGTCAGTTTCCCAGCTCCTGTCAGAGGAGGGACAGGAGCAGGGAGACTGACCAGCACAACAATGCTGGCCATTTCCCCTCCCCTGAGAGCAGTGGACAGTGCAGAGCCAGGCTCTGGGCTGCTTTCCACTCACAGGAGACCAGAAACTGACCAGCTCTGCTATACTGATCAGTTTCCCCTTTCCTGTCAGTGGCAGCAGCTGGGAGTCAGATTACCACTCCTGTTAGGTGGCAGCCTGGTTCCTGCCCCCACCACTCACTGAAGCAGAGCTGGTCAGTTTCCTGGCTCCCACAAGCAGAAGGGAGGCAGTAGTCAGGCTGCTGCCTCCTCCCCAGCTCCACCCACTGGCTAGAGCAGGGAAACTGACCAGTGGAGCAGCACTGGTCAGTTTCCCAGCTCCTGCAAGGGGAGGGGAGCCAAGAGCCAGGCTGCTGCCTGGTTCTGAGATCTCCAGCACTCCCAGGAGCCAGGGAGCTGACTGGTGCTGCTGCGCCTGGCTCTGGGCTCCCCGCCGCTCACTGGAGCAGGGAGCCAGGACCGCGGGACCAGAAGGCAGCAGGATGCCGCCTCCACCCGGTCTTGACTTATGTGAAATTTGACTTACGCATGGTTGCCCAGGAACTCAACATACACGTAAGTCAGGGCTCTACTATGTCACAAAATAGCTGCCCACATCTATGCAATGCGCCCTTTGTCTCTAAACAGCTTTTTAGATAATGGGTGCATTATTCCAGCATCCCTGTACACCTCACTGTAGGAGTACAGGGATGCCTCAACATAGTGCTTTACTTCGTTTAGACAGCGTCACATGCTGAAATAACTTATTTCAAATCTACTCAAAATAAGCTATGCAATTTTGAGTGCCATGTAGTCATAGCCTTGGAGACAAGGGAGAGAATTTAGAGTAGCTTCTGACAAACCAGAGAGAGAGAGAGTGACTGTCGAGTGAAGGTGAGGGTAGAAAGATAATTTCACAGACTACCAAGTGCAGCTGTAGGACATTGAGATGCTTTGGTAGCACTTGGTACAGATCAAAACTAGAATTTCCAGGGTCACTGATCACATTTGAGGTGGACTGCCAAAAGTGTAGGAGTTTTACACAACACCTGCTCAAGCTGCCAAACATAAACCAGTGTATTTGTGCACCATAATCATGGACAAATACAAGACTGCCAGGGCAGTAATGATTTCCATAACTTCCAGAGACCTCTGTGACACTTTCCATTTCAGCCTTGGGGTAGTGAGACTGGAAGACTATGGTCCTGGAGCTCTGAGCTGTGGGGTAGCCTGTACAGCTGTCAGCTGCGTGTGCAGGGAAGTGGGGTGTAGGGCCTGGTCCGGGAAAAGGAGTGGGGGGGCAGTTCTGGACTCTCCTCCTTTCTGCCTGTAGCAGGGTTTGAGCTCTCATTCCTTCCACTCCCCTTCAGCTCCATTTTGTCAGTTAGTTTTAGTAAAACTCGGAGACAGCTCATGAGCTTCTGTGAATTTTTGTTTATTTCCTGTAACCTGTAATCATGGAGGCTGGAGATTGCTAGGCAAGTAGATTGTGGAGCTTAATGTAATGTGTATGGAAATAAGTTAAGCATTGATTATTCTAGATCCAGTGAGAAGGAGGCATTGGTGAATTAACATATACGTAATAGACCACATTATCTTGTGTTTTAGTTTTGGATTGTTTTCTCTGTGTTAACAACACTGGAGTTCATAACCAATAGGTATAAATGTGTCCCTAATTCTGAGGGACCGTAGTCAAAAATCTATATGTAGACACCTTTCAAAGATAGTGATTAATCATGTGTGTTAATTGATTCTGAAAATCTGGGTGATTATCAACTAATTTTCTAGTTTGTTAGCAAAATCATAGTCCAATGCTACTTTTTCTGCATAGTCTACATTATTTGCTATTGCTAATGTTAGCTTCTAAAATTAAATTAAACTCTCAAGCGCTTCTTTAAGTAAGCACAATGCAAAGAACCGTAAGCGGTTCGCGTACTTAAGGTTTATTTACATTCTTTGTTACAATTTTCACTGGAAACCTAGGTTTATACTAAAAGTTTTATTTTGGTTTATTTCAGTTATGTGAAGGGTGTTTTTGTAAGAAAGACGTGCAATTTTTATTTTGGTGAACAGTATGGAGCTGTGTTTATATATTTACTCCAAAACCTGAGTACATGGCAGCTTTCAGCTGCTCAAATTCAAGGGCATCAGAACATCATGTTGAATGACTTAAGGAAACGGTCACCGAAGTATGCTTATGTCTTTCTATAAAGAAATCCATAAGTCAGGACTACAAGAAAACAACGTGAAGATGCTAAGGAACAGCTAAGGAGAATTAGGGACCGTGGAAGGGTGAAGAAAATTGGAGCAAGTTAAAGAAATGAGAAGGCAGAAGCCACTATAAAAGATTGGGCAAAGGAACTGTAAGGAATTAGTCCCTGAAGTGGGAATTACAGTAGGATTTAAAAAGTTCTGGGTAATTTTATTTTTTATTTATGAGCAACATTCACAAGTGTAATCTAATTTCATTCTGAAAGTTAAATGTCAGGAGCTGACTCTGTGGCAAGGAATAATGTCTCTTTCCCTAAATCATTGCTCAGGTGACTGTATTTTAAGAATTTTTTCTTGCCTTTGAAATAACAAATGGTGACTGCACTAAAGGAAGGAGATTGGAGTAAGAGGCGGGGTTCACAAACTGTGGGTCAGGACCTCAGGGTGGGTTGAAACCCCATTTTAAGGGGGTCACCAAAGATGATGTTGGCCCTTGGGCTGTAGCAAGTCTCTAATCCAACCTCCATCATCCAGGGCTAAGGTTATATGTCCTCCTCCCACACTCAGAGCATAAGCCTTTGGACTTCAGGCAGGGCTCTAGCAGTCTGTCTTCCATTTCCTTCCTGGGGTCATGTAGTAATTTTAGTGATCAGAAAGGGGTCACAGTGTGATGAAGTGAGAGAACCGGTGTAGTAGAGTGACTAATTGCACCAATCTGACATTGAAAAGCCTTAGTCTTATACTTGGGTTTTTTTTTCTTCTTCGTCTCCCTCTTGCCCCTCCCCTTCCACAGGTTTGTGTGCAGCTTGGTATACTATGGTCTGACTCTCAATACAGGTGACTTAGGTGGAAGTATTTATGCCAACTTGGCTCTCTCTGGGCTGATAGAGATACCTGCTTATCCAATCTGTATCTACTTGATTAACCAAAAATGGTGAGTATTGAATAGTATTATGCCTCAATATCTGTTTTTTCCTAAAGGTAGTTTTCCTGGACATCAGTTAGCTTGTTCTCAATTTAGTCCTGTCACAGGAACTATTAAGAGTCCCAGCTTATTCTGTCCTCTTAGGGGAATGACTTACATTTAAAAAAAATACATATATATTGTCATGGAAAACTGAAATTCTTAACAACTCTCAAGCAGTAAATAATACTGCAGTTCTTGTGCACAAATTATACTGAAGCTCCCAAGGAGAATTGTATAGTCTGGCTGCTCTGACTCTCTAACTTCCAAGATAGCATTCCATTCTTCATACTTTTGATCACATTCCACAATGGGGAATGACCTTTAATTCCTGGAGACTCTAAGACAGCCCTGGAGGGCTGGCAACCCTACTGAACACAGGGCCATATATTCTGTGTTTGAGCTGCAGTACTCCATTCTGTCCCTGTTTTATCAGAGGTCATCTTGGAATTTTGTTGAGGTGGCTTTTTTCCTCTTCCCGATGCATTTGAGGAACAGCTTCCTCCTGCATGTGCTCTACTGCCCACTTCCACCACCCCCTTCGTGGGAAACAAATTAAGTTGGGAATAGTCAGTTTGCCTGCAAGTTCTTAGTGGTTTACAACATGCATTGCATAGGACATCCTTTGACAGGCTCGTGCACTGACCATACTAGGGGAGGACCAAAGGTTTCTGTTTAAAATTTAAAGAGGAAGAAAGCAGAAGCTCTGCCAGAGATTGTCTTTGCAATTTATGCTATGTGAGTAAAGTGGTGTAGGGTGAATTTAGATTGCTCAGTGCATTGAAGCCCTTGGATGAAAAGCAGAGTAGAAATGCTCAGTATTATTCTTTTTGGGGAACCTGCTAGGTTTGGCCGAAAACGGGCACTGGCAGCATTCCTGTTCCTTGGAGGATTGGCCTGCCTTATTGTCATGTTTCTTCCAGAAAAGAAAGGTAAATGTCTACTGTTGTTTTTTAAAAGGATTTTATAGTAGTATTGTTCATGTATATAACACTTTCTAACCAAGGAGCTAAGGATTTCACAACCTTTTAAGTTCATCACATTGATGTGATGTAAGTGATTATTATAATCTCCATTGTACAACTTGGGAAACTGAGGCATAGTAAATGGTAGTGATTATCTAAAGGCTTTATGATGAGTTGGGGATAGAGTTTGTAGTGGAACCAATGTCTCCAAGCTGTCACTTCTGTGCTGTTAATCACAATGTTAACATATTGCTACCTCTGCTGTATACTTGGAACAGGGGAAATATATCTTATGTCCTGTTTCTGCATTTTGTGAAATGGTCCGATAGTATCAATTCACCCCTGCATCCTTCAGAAGTGGATAATCAAAGTATCATTCAGATTGTTCCTTTCCAGATGAGAGCTTCAAACTAAAAGGTCCTATGACTTGCTTGAGGCTTCCCTGTATGCATGGCAAAGTTTTCTTTTTCTTCTCATTGTCATGCAGCATGTTCAGGGAGTGCTGTGTGCATGATAAAGATTCATGAAGAACTTTGAGATTTTTCTGAAATGAGATGCTGTAGAAATATGGAACTTTATTTCAGGTAGTCCTGTGAAGAGCCAATCCTGGCTTGTTTTTCAACTATTATATGCAGATACAGAAACAGAAAATATTAGCAAGAGAAATATTTCTCCTGCCAAAGCAAGGCAAATAAAATTAATGATGCTTCATACTTGCATATATATAGCACTAGTTATGAGAGCACCTCAGAAGGCTTTAGACCGTGGTTTCCCAAACTGGGGGCATGCCAAAGTTCTGAGGGGTTGAGGGGGTTTCTGAGGTGACCCAGACCTGCCCCTGTCATTCTCCACTCCCAAAGAAAAGACTGGCCTTTGCTTCTGGGTCTCAGCCCCTGCCATTTTACGTGGGTGACCCAGCACAGCCGCTATAAAAAGCAGGCAGCCGGTGTAGACCCACATGGAGCTAGCTGCCTCCTGCAAAGCTGAGTGTGGGTATGGCAGGGGGAGTAGGCAGAGGAGGATGGGGTTAGATTGGGACTGGAGGTGCCTGGCTTCAGGGAGGGAGTTGGGGTGAGGGTAGGCTGCTGGGAGTGCCTGGCTTTGGGGAAGAGGGAGGGTTCAAGCAGGGGACTCACGGGGCTTGGGCGGCTAGCTTGCAGGGCCTGTAGGACTTGTGCGGCTAGCCCGAGCAGTGGGTGGGCGGCTGGCCCCAGCAGTGCGGGGATCAGGTGGCTGGTGGGTGGGTGCCTGCTCCAGCAGTGTAGAGATTGGGTGGCTGGCTCCCAGGCAGGCAGTCCCAGCAAGGCAAGCGGCCCCAGCAGCGCGGGGCTTGGGCATGCAGGTAGCTGGCATGGGACTCAGGCAGTTGGCCAGGTGGGGCTGCACCAGGCACCCACAAGGGGCCAAGAAAAACTATTTGTACTTATTTTTAATTTTAAATAACATTTTTATATCAAGTTTTTGTGTTTATTTTAAATTACAAATTCTTTTTTTTTTTTTTTTGTCGTTGAAAGGGGGGTTGGATGATGGTAAAGAAGAGGTGGAGGGGGCATGAGGGTTTCTCAAAAATCAAAAGTGGGGGCGGGATGCCGAAATGTTTGGGAACCATTGCTTTAGACAGCGCAACCTAGCAGGATTTTAAAAGAAGAATGAAACATTTATATGGGTAAACAAGCATAGTTACAGTAGATGGTTGTGAATATGATAGATTCATTGTTTTATTTTAAAGAGAGAGAACTCAAATTTCAGGGTATATGTCAGTTACTCTGGGTTCAAAGAGAAGCAAGTTATTTTGTCATTATCCTTTTTACAGGATTTTAACACCTTCCTTTGAGGCATCTGGCATTGGCCACAGTTAAACAAGCCATGGAGATAGAGTGGCCATTGGACTGAGCCTGTATGCCAGTTCCTATCTTTTTCTCTAATGAGGCAATTTTAGATCACCCATCACATAGGAACCAAAGCCCCACCAAAAGTTGCCTAGATACTAATTAACCTAAGCACTTTTGAAAAATTTTCTGTTGTCCTTTCCATTAGCTTACCAGGAGCACAAATGTTACTTTTCAGCATTTATTGCTGTTACAATCAGTGCTCCCA
Source organism: Carettochelys insculpta (assembly GCF_033958435.1). Classification (NCBI taxonomy): domain Eukaryota; kingdom Metazoa; phylum Chordata; order Testudines; family Carettochelyidae; genus Carettochelys; species Carettochelys insculpta. The sequence goes on from NC_134137.1 coordinate 226,187,509, forward strand.
GAAACAGTTAGAAATTTATTATATTAAAATTTTTCAAACCAATGTCCCTGTTTTTTTAGTTCTAACACCTAATGATTTAAAAACAGAATTTAAGTAAAAAAATTCTGGTTTTCATACTTTGGACAACAAAAGCAGAGAAGTCAGTTTGTCTTTCTGGCTCTGGTGCTGGTGGGGACTGTTTAGTCATTTAAATAACCTGTTTCCACTGGATTTCTTAATTTAATGAAAACATATGAACTGACATTAAATGTTTTATTATTCTTCCTCTTCCTTCCCCCTTCCAGCCAAAAAACTTTAGGGCAGATTTGAAAGCTTCTTTTCAGTTTAAAATTTAATTCTCAAATACTTTTCATGGGTTGTTCATAGGAAGAAATTTTTCCTCTTCATACAGTCTGACAGTATGGCTACAAAAATGGGTATACTTTCCCTTGACATCTTAACAAGACAGTTGATTTTTTTGTCACTGCTGCCTGAAGTATGGATTCTTTGAATTCTGTTGAGCTTTGAGAGCCTTACTCAAACCACTTTTAATCAATGTGTGCATCTCTGACAGATATTGTCAGTCTAACAAACTCTTCAGCAAATTTTCTTCCATTCCATTTGTAATTGAAGTGATCACTAAAGGACATTTCTATATGCTACAGATCCTTACAAGGCTCACATTTTCTTTATCAGACACGGGAGTGCTTGCCGTTGTGAACAGTCGTTCTTTGTCTTTGCTGGGGAAACTGACAATCAGTGCAGCATTTAATATTGTTTATATCTACACATCAGAGCTTTATCCTACAGTGATCAGGTAATCTGTATTTGCTTTATGGTGGTAGTTTCTCTTGCCCAGCTCCCTAATTCCTTAGTGCTTTATTTTTGTCCTGTTTACTGCAACTTCTCATAGAGACTTTCCCTTTATTAAAGAAACACTGGTGTGATTAGTCATGGGACCATCTAGCAGTAGTACCCGAAATCCTCTAGGTCAGTGGTCCCCAACCTTTTCCATATGGGAACCCATTTTGACAATTCGGGAAGACTTGATGACCCAAGGCAGTTCAAAAATGGGATGGGGGGACGGGAAGCAGTGCCAAAACTGGCTAATTTTGTGCCAGAGGCAAGAATATAAAACTGTGCCCTTTCATGTTTATGTATTAATAGTGATTCCATAAAAAAGGGAAAGTAAATTAATAAAATAACACCATTTATTTTAGTTAATCTGAGTTGTGGTCGGGGGAAAGACATACTCACCACTCCCTCTGTCCCCAGCTTAAAACCCACACTCTGAGGCTGGAGGAGCTGTGGGGGACTCACAAACAAAAAAATGAAAACTGAGAAATCAGCTACATAGAAGTGGGGTGGGGAGGGCAAAGATCACTGCTAGAGACTAAGTGGCTTGCCTGGGATCACTACAAATATGGAAGATACGGGAGCAGGCTTTGTAATGTGTATGGCAGGGGTGTCCAACTCTGTTCCACTGAGGGCCGCACAGCAATTTTTGTAAGTGTTCCAGGGGCTGAACACAAAATAGCCCCAAGTCGCTGTCGCCGCCTGCCCTCCCCCCCACCGACAGCCCCAAAGTGACCCCGGCCTTAAACACGCCCCTGCAGCCCCAACCACCCACAGGCTCAAACCATCCGCAGACTTAAGACGCCACCCCCGAGGAGTCCCAAACAGCCGCAGTCTTAGACACTCTTCTCGCCCACTCCCACCCCCTCTTCACCAGGGCTGCTAGGCTGGGTGGCTCCTCCAGACCTCGTGCTCCCAGTAGGTAACAGTCGTTAAAACCAATTAACTCAAGTTGCTAAGCTTTCAGCACCTAGGCATAAGGTAATTGCTGTCCCTAGTGATAGAGTTAACTGTGGTCTCCAGCAGCTCTCTCTTTTGTTAGGTAGTCGCCAGTGGTGGCAGCATTAAGAAACTACATATGGCTTCTGTAACAGCCACATGCAGCTTAGAGCGGGGCAACTGGCGATCCTTAACAAAGCTAATGGGGATCCATGGGTTGAGAATCTCTGCTCTAGGTGCTGTGTAAACATAAGACGACTCCATTAAGCATTCATGCTAATATAACCAGTTATGTTGGAGATAACTTCTTCAGTAGGTTGCGTTTGTGTAAAGCAACATGAGCATTCACAAACCTACTTGAGCATCTCTGACATTTGATCTAGTAGGCAGTAGTGGAGCCACATACTAATTGTGGTAGACTGGACAGATAAATGTAGCATGTAGGTGCAGTTTGCACTGGGGATTCCTCCAGGTACAGACATCCATGGGCAGCAAACGGGTTTAGGTAATAACAGCTCACCCTTAGTGTAGACGTGCAAATCTCCCAACAACGTGTGATTTGGATTAGTGCTGTTTACCCCCAATTTCAAAAAAACAATAATGTGGACTAGTCCAAATCACAGTGTACAGTGGCTTTGTCTTTACTGTGGCAGCAACACTAATGCCTGAAGTTCTGTCTGTGACCAGGTCCTCTGTTCTTCAGTGTACAGTTCCACCACTAAAACGCTTTTGCAGCCTTCCAGTGCCTCCCTTGCTAATGAACTCAGGCATAGGCATAGTACCAGGACCAAGAATTTTCTTATTGTTCACTTCTTTTCAAAATTCCTTAATTCCTCCCCTACAAACCCTTTGATTAACATTTCTGTCTTTCTTTAGGAATGTTGGAATGGGTTCATGCTCCATGTTTTCCCGGGTTGGTGGGATCATTGCTCCTTTCATCCCTTCCCTGGTTTGTCTACACTTATATTTTTATTCCCATCTTGCTTAGTACTGTATCAAATGCTTCCAGAGACTGGGAAAATGGGATAAACTGTATGATTCAAGATCTGTGAAATATTATCAGCATGGAGGGTATATCAATATAGTCTTATGCTTCTCCATATATGGTGAAGGACAGCAGGCTGTGGCCCTTATTCGGCAAAACTCCCTCTGTTTGCTTGTGTTTCGTCCATGTAAGGATTTCATGAACTGCCCCCATACACTTCGACAGCATAAAATCCTGGGTAGACAAACTTAAAATCCAAGTTAATGTGAAGGATTTACCATATCAGGTGAAATTGTTGTACTGTTATTGTCCCTCCTCTGTTTGTAGTTAAGGCTAGAGCTATAAACTCCCTCAACAGATGTGTAGTTCTGGAAATGAATAATGAAAAGGAAGGGAATGGCATGATGAGTTTATTCCTTGAAATGTGAGGTTTACTGTTTAACCTTAATATCTTAACAGAGAAGAGAAAACCGTCACTCTGGCCTTCACTTTTGCCAGATACATGCAAATTAAAATTTGTAGTGAATTGTTGTATCTCTAGATTTGGATATGGGTGTAGGGACTCAAGGTACTTAAAACCCCTTAGCTTCAATCTTGTAGTAGGCCCCAAACAGAATGAAAAATCAGGGTAAGGGGAAGTGCATATATTATGTGTGGGCTAGTGACCTGAGGTACTTATGTGACTAGAAATAGCCACATTTTCGTATGGAACAAGGAACTGGAAACTGCTAAATCTGGCCAGGAAAAAATCACCTTTGTGGGGTGGAGGGTCTTTGCTTATGCATCTCTTTCCCACCTCACTCCAGCAAAGGCATCTGTCAGGAAAGCAGGGCATGGCGAGGGTATTCTGGCAGAGGGATGTCAGATATTAACCAGTTAACTGGTAAGTGGCTGCTGGGACTCTGCATGCCTAGTTCTCTGCATATGTGTGAACTCCTTAATGGTTAACTGTTTAACTGACAGAATTTTAATAGATTACATGGTTACGTTTTTTTAAAATGCTGTTCTGGCCATCTGGCCTGTGGGTGTCCATTGCGTCTAATGGATCAGATTTTCAAAATGAACTTGCCTGGCTTCTCAGTTTGCCTGAAACTGTACATTCACGTTTTTGGAGTTCCATTCTAGGCAACTTTTGCTGCCCCAGACTTGGTTTTCATTTGATATCTGTCCATTTTGTGTGCACAGTCAGTATGCCTGTGAAAATTTGTTAGCCAAGAGCTTGAATGTATGAATTTAGCCAGCACTTGTTTAAAAGGACTTGTGGGTCCTTTGTATAAGATTGGTTCCAAGCATTTCTGAAATCGCCTGTTCCAATCTTTACATATCATACTTACCTCAAACGGCAGCTGAAAATTAAGTACTAGTATATGTAAAATGCTCAATATTGGCCTCCCTTTCCTTAACTATTCCACTCTTAATTTCCAGAAATCTGTGCAGTGGTCTCTTCCATACATTGTGTTCGGAGTGACTGGCCTGTTGTCGGGGCTTCTGAGTTTGTTATTGCCCGAAACACTGAACAGCCCTTTGCTGGAGACAGTATCAGACCTGCAGGTGTGCTCGTACTGGAGACTGGGGGATGAAGCCATGTCATTGCAAGCATTAGGTGGCTCCCGGGTATGTTACTTTCTTAATAGTTCTCCACCATTGTCATGCATTGATTACAACTGTCAACTTTGGGAGTGCCTAAGTAGATGGTACTAAGTCTGTGCATGACACGCCTGAAGCAGACATAGGGGATAATTTAGTGATCTTGTCATCCTATATGATATATTCTCTACCAATGCAGACTCAGATCCTAGTTAGGTGAATTCTTCCCTTCAAGCTATGCTTGGTGAGAAAGTTACCTTTTCCTTCAGAATGAACAATCCTAACATGGTTATCTCTGCCTCTGTCACTACTATGGGTCATGTAAAATGGGCCTGTAAGACCTTTCAAAAACCTCATCAGGCACAAGGTGCAAGAGATGGTTTGTGAGGGAAGGTTGTGCCTGTGTTCTGTAGTCTGTGCAGGTTTCCATCCTGGTTTTGGGTGCAATTTAAGTTGTTGATTTTAATATACAAAGCCTTAAATGGATTAGCATTTGGTTAACTCTGATATTTGCCTCACACTTCCTAATACTTGCTGAGATTATTTGAGATGCATGATGTAGCAACTTCCTGGCTTAATAATGAGCAGACTTGGAGGGAAGGTATTTTCAATGAGGTTTACTTGACCACTGAGTTTACTTCCCTTTGTTCATTCATCAGGTTTTACTGACCTTCCAGTCGAGTCTTGAGAGGCGAGAGTTCTTTCATCAAGTAAATAAAGTAAATGAAAGAGTGGAGAGGGGGAAACTAAGTTCAGGGAGGGATTTTAGCTTTTTGAACAATGGTGCAAAAACTCTGAGTATTGTAAAGTTTGTAAAGATTATAGATTCACTTGGAGCATTGGAAGGGTACATCTTATCACATTAAATTAAATGAAAGAATACCCACAGTCTTTAGGAACATGCTTTTCCAGATGTATGTCTGATTTGAATCTAAATGAGACAAAAGGAGCCAGAGTCACATCTGCTGTGATGCTGACTACTTCAGTGAAGTTACACCCAAGATGGCCTCTGATATGTTATTCGTTTTTAAGGCAACAGCAGTTAAAACATATGGAAAACGAAAAGCTGATAAACATTCGCCCTGTCTGATAAAAGTCATAGAGAGGCCTAGTGAAGCTGCGTAAGACTTACAACAATCATTAAGATTTTTCGATAACTTTTTGAGTTCCTCTGGTGGAATCCGTCGTCTTTGTTGATCAGCTACAACAGCATATGTTGTCTCTTCAAAATGGAGTGGGTCCCTCTAACTGCACTAGGAATAGGATTTTGAGCTCAGAAAATATCCAGTTACAGTTCAAGTCTTCTGGAATGACTTTGAGAATGCAAAAAATAGTGTAAAATAACTTCATTAATGTCCCTTCATCAGCAGTTGTTGTTGTTGTTGTTCAAAACTGTTCAGAATTCGTCTGAGTTTCTGCCTTTGCCTTTAACACATTGTTATTTTGGAAGCCCACTGGTGCAAACATAGCAGTGTCATAGAATCATACACTAAATTAATGGAGTAGTATTTTTTTTCTGGCATAGTTGTGCCAAGAAGAGCCATAGTACAGGCACAGTTATACCATCAAAGCAAATTTGCTGGAATAGCTTTTCTGCCCCTCTAATCCCCCATCCCAACAAAAATGCAAATTATACCAAATCTTTTACTAGTATGAACTCTCTCTCTACTACAGGCTGTACCTTTCTGCTCCGGGACTCTCTGGCCTAGCAACATCCCTGGTCCTACTGGGCCAGGGCTATTACTGAACCATTGAGCCCCTTAAATCAGAGATCCCTGGGTGCCAGCAGCGGAGCCCAGGGACCGGGGCTGACATAGCCTGGCCGGGGATAAAGAGGCCAGGCCAGACTGGCAGAGGAGCCCAAGCAGGAGCAGAATCCTAGCAGAAGGGGGAGGGATTTCAGCAGGTATGGCTGGGTGGAGAGCCCAGTGGCCAGGGCCAGAGACCCCAGTTGTTGGAACTGACAGCAGAGCCTGGCTAGCAGCCAGGAGGGAAACTGGACTGGCAGCCAGGTCCTGCCTTGAAGTTGGGCCAGGGAGGGAGCCTGGAGGGACCCCAGCCCAGTTTGCTGATGGGCTCTGGGGGACTCCAGAGTCCATCAGCAGAGGGTTGGGAGCTGACCTCCCCTGTACTGCCAACTCCCTTGTTAGAGACCACACAAGTCTCTAATGTGCCGGACCAGGGAGGTCCAAGCCATAGGAGGCTTTGTTGGTATAACCACTGGTAAACCCCTTAAATATAGAGAAGAATTGGGTGTAGCCACTTTATATGACGTATAATAGCTGAAATGTCTAGATAATCTCCCACTGTGCTCAAATATTTGTGGAGAAAACCTGACAGTATCCAGTGTTGTTAGTCTGTTGGGCAAAGTAAAACAACCTGTGTGATTCTATGCCAATACATTTGTTAATGTTTCCCCACTCCTCTGTGAGCAGTTACTTTGTGGGTTTGTGTGTCTGTGGCCGTGTCTACACTAGCCCCAAACTTCGAAATGGCCACACAAATGGCCATGTTGAAGTTTACTAATGAAGCGCTGAAATACATATTCAGCGCCTCATTAGCATGCGGGCAGCTGCGGCGCTTCGAAATTGGCGTGACTCGCCCCGACGGGGCTCCTTTTTGAAAGGACCCCGCCTAATTCGAAGTCCCCTTCTTCCTATGAGCAGATGGGAATAAGGGGACTTCGAAGTAGGCGGGGTCCCTTCGAAAAGGAGCCCCGTTGGGATGAGCCGCACGGCGGCGAGCCACACCAATTTCGAAGCACCGCAGCTGCCCGTATGCTAATGAGGAGCTGAATATGCATTTCAGCGCTTCATTAGTAAACTTCGAAATGGCCATTTGTGTGGCCATTTCGAAGTTTGGGGCTAGTGTAGACACGGCCTGTAAGTTACATAGGCTTAGTCTGATAATTCTCCATGTTAAGGAAGACCTGTAAATCATAATGTTGTTATAAAACTGATTCGCTGGTTGGTTTCTGCTTTCTACTCCAGAGAGCTGTGTTTCGGGGGTATTCTCTCTGAGTTCTAAAGCACTTTAGAATCTATAAAATTCAGATACTGCAAGCTGAACAAGACTGAGCTGGTACAATACTTGGATGAGACCTCCAGGGAAACCCAAAGGATATTTTAGGAAGTGATATTTGTGATTTTTCACAATTTATCACCCACTTATTAAGTTCGTGCAGAGAACATTTCCCTACCGTTGCATTAGGACTTGCATACCGCTGGAAATGCTCTGTCTGAAAGACCATTGTTCATCCAAATAAAATTTAAAATGTGTTTATGTTCATCTTTGCAACACTGAAAGCTGTGTTTGGTGGAAAAACAGTTCCTCTCATATGTGTAGTTAGGTGAAAGTAGGGCAAATTCCTTTGCTGAGGAGGGTAAGAATGATCTTGTTTCCAAAGTACAGCAGTGAGAGTAGGAAGAGCTAAATTCAGCTCCCCTTAGCAAACTGTTTCTGCAGTTCCCCTCTCCACTTCTAAATAGTCACATGACTTGGATCACAAGCCACAAACTTTTCAAATAGTGAAAATAGCATGCAGGTGTATATAATAAAGCTCACCTTTATATTGCTGAATGCAAGGGTACAAAAGAGCCTGTTGTCCCACAGTTCCTCCCTTTTCAATGGTTTTACTACCTGCAGAACCTCTTTCCCTTTGTGTCAGGCAATCTTTTTTTTTGATGTTTTGTTTTTTCTCTTGGGTAATAACTTGTTCTATAAAAACTGTCTGGGCCCAGGAGTCTCTGTTCCCCTACATTGAGCTTAATTTGTTTATTTCCATGGTGGGTAGTTCTGGCAAATGTTCATTTTTTTAAAAAAGCGAATATTGTGTAGACAGGTGTCCATGACACACTCAGGATGAATAAGAATGGAAAGGCATTTGCCCTCAAACTCTGCTTCATGAACCCTCTGCTTCAAGTAGAGCATAGAGGAACAGGAATGTTACTACTGCTTTCTTAACTCACCTTTTTAGAATGCCAGATCAAACCATCCTCCTCAGTTCACTTGTCCTGAATCCAACCTCCTTAGTCTGCTGAAGATAGCACAGGAGTTCATTATTCGAGCCCATTAAGAGGGCTTGAAGAAGTATGAATATAAAATACTCAGATCCAAGTGGAACTAGCCTATGGTAAGTCATTCAATTACTCTTTGGTGGTAGCCACACTAGCCCCCCCTTTCAGAAGGGCTATGATAATGTGACACTTCGGAATATGTTAATGAGACATCACCATGAATATGCCATGCCTCATTAAGATAATGGCAGCCGCACATGCTTCGAAACTCAGCTGCTTGTGTAGCTGGGGGCCTTTCAAAACGGCCCTCTGATTTCGAAAGCCCCTTCTTCCCATCTGGTTTGGGAAGAAGGGGGTTTCGAAATCTGGATGCCATTTCGAAAGGCCCCTGGCTACAGGGGCATTGTGCATTTCAAAACCTGCAGTTTTGAAGTACATGTGGCCGCCATTATGCTAATGAGTCATGGCATATTCTTGTCGATGCCTTATTAGCATGTCCCAAAGTGCCACATTACCATAGCCCTTCTGAAAGGAGGGGCTCATGTGGCCATGGCCTTTCAGTTTCCCTTATATAAATGGGGAAAATCCTCTCTTGTGTTTCAGTAGAGTTGTAATGCCTCTTATTTGTACAGCAGCTTGAGATGCTCTGGAAGGTGCCCTAAAAGTACAGTTTTTCCGATGTTAACCGTTGCATGTGTTAGCAAGTTTTTTTTGTCTGTTTTTTTTTTTTCTTTCCCCTAGTCTGCGGACAAAGATAGCTCTGCGGGGAGTGAAAGTGAAGATGAAGAATTCTATGATGCTGATGAAGAGACACAAATGATCAAGTAAAAAGAGGACACTTTCCTTTTTATGCCTTTTTTTTTTTTAACTTGTCCAGCCAGGACCACCCATGAGACTAAAACTGGAACCACCTCCAGGTGAATTTTAATAGGACAAGTGCCTCTGCCTTTCCAACTTTGGGAAAGGAATTAGATACTATTCAGATGCATTACAGTGGTTTGAGTGGTAACCACTGCTGATTTTTTTTTTTTTTGGCTCTGATGGGTGAGGGAAGTCAAACATTTCTGGCTCAAAATTAAGATTTCAGGCTAGGTTTGAGGCCAGAGATAATGTTAAGGGGAGGGATTTGATATATTTCTGAAACTTGACCCTGAGAACTGATTCAACTTTGCTGCTGCATATATTTGCATGTTCCTTCAAAGTTAGCTCGTATCGATTTTGAAACTGCTGAAATCCATAAACTTGAAGCATTTCTTTAGATTTTTTGCAGGTGGATGAAATCTAAAGAGTTAAACTCAACACAGAAGGTACTATAGGCCAATGTGATGAGAAAAAATTCCTGAAATCCTCTATGCTAAGCTACCTACAGTACGCTGGAAAGAAAGAAATGTGGAGTCTCTGCCAGTTCTGCATATGCTCGCTGGAATAGAATTTTATACCTCAGGTGGTAAGGGAACAGCAACAAAAGACAGCTGTATTCAGTGATGTTGCAGGGTGGGTGGCTGGAGGGACCATCTAGGGCAGATAGATTTAATTAAAACAGAAATCCCCATTTTTGCTTCTCCCCGATTTGTCACTCTGTACCGCCTCCATCCCTCCCAAAACAATTTGTTCTTTTTTCTTTTATTTTGATTCTTTCTCACACAGGTTTGTCATGGCAGTCGATAAATCTCAGGACAGCTCTGAATTTGTTGCATATTCTCTTTGATTGCGTTCCTCATCTTTTTCTCCACTTTGCCATGTACCTTGAGGGACTTGCTTTTCCATGGCTTATAGAGAATGTCCTTCTGAAGGTAATTTCACTTAGCGAGGTTTTGCACTATTGTGGGCTATCTGTGATTGTGGCTATGGGGAAGATGAGTTCTGGAGTGGCATCAAGTACTTACATTCCCTCTGCAGGCTGCTGCTAGCAACTTGGATGTCATTGCAAGAGGATGCTTGTATTTATTTTAAATTTCTTTGTATAGATAGTTATTTGGACGTTTCTTGAGTCGGCATTCAGTTGGCTACTTGATCTTGCACAGGGAACACTGAAGTCTTTTGTTTATTTTGCACTTTTTTAAAAAAGTACTGTAATTTTGAGTATCTGAAGTTTTGCCAATTAATAGATGTGGCCTTTGGCTAGTTAGTATCCTATTTATCGTCCTAGCTCTTACAGTTGACTTCTGTATAATTTTTTGCAGTCTACGCAATCTAGTTTAATGTTATAAGAGTAAAAGGTAGCTGGTTCATGGATGAAATGGTCGGGGAGAAGAAGCTATTGAATATTTTCTAGAGTCAGAGTAGTAGAAAATCAGATCTGAAACTTACAACAGGCTATCTGAACTTTGTCTTTGTCTGAGCAGCATGGGCAACTTTGTAAGAGCCCAGGAGTTGTATTCCTGTTGTCTAGGTGGGACGTAGTCCTGCCATACTCTTTCTCAGTACAGAGGGAAAGTCTACAAAGATTACACGTCCAAGCATGCAGTGTTCCAACTTGATGTGAATGGATTGGTACAGTGCTTTGAGCACGACAATGAGCTGTAGTTGGGAATCAGTAGCCTCTGCAGGCAGTACCTCATTGTGAGAGAGGAAGATGACAGATGGCTGCATTGTAGACATCAGTGCGACATATTTGACCAGCAGCCCACACTCGGATCTCTCCTGTCTCTTGCACAGAAACTATGGATATAATAGCAAAATTAACAGAATTCTTTAAAACTATTCTCAATGTTCTCTGCCTTATTCGTACATAGGAAAAAGACTGAGTTGGAGGTTCTTGGAGCTATAATGAACTTATTTTTATGCTTTTTTTTCTAGTTTGATATTTGCATTTTAAATAATGGGGATTATATGAAACATGAGGAAAATGTTTTTTTATTAAATTTTTGTGGTCTTTCAGCGGTTCCAGAAGTGCAATGTCTTGTACTGAAGTTAATGCTCTTGTACCCAGGAACGGTATAGATGCTGTCACAAAACATGAATTTTTTTAAGGGATCAGTCTCCACAGCAGAATCACCATCTCTCTCTGGCTTTGTGCAGTTGAAATGGTAACTGATACGTGAGACTGACTAGGCTCTTCTGTTCATTGTCTGTTAGATTTTTTTTTGTCTTCATTCTAGATTGCTAATGCTCCCAGACGTGTAAAGGGATCCATCCTTGTAGCTTCCATTGTTATTCATGTGGTTGCTGGGGCTCAGGAGGGTGGATTTCTTTATTGGTTCTTGGTCCAAATATGTGTCTGACTCTAACCTACAGTCTTATTCCTTGCAAAGCACTCTTTTATATATAGTTGCAAAATCAAGGATGAATGAACTTTTATGCAAAAGAAATTAGGTGCACATTTTTTAGACCATTATTCTGAGTCTGTCCCATGTCTGTGCATTCAGAAGGCGAGAACTTCCCACTCTGTCTCCCATAAAGGCTGTTGATTTGCTGTTTGTTTGTTTATTTTTGGGACAGACTTGCTAGAATAATATCTTCTAGACTCAGTGTTTGCTGGGGTTGGGTTTTTTTTTTTAACCAGATTCTGATAAATGAGTAATTAGTCTTCCCTTCCAGGTGCTCCCCTCTGGACCATCTGGTGTTTAGGTTTGTGCTCAGAGGTTGGAGGTGATACACCCTGATCACCTGCAACAGAACAGCAAGAGAATCCCGTAATGTACAGGGAACTCCTAAGCCATTTTGACATCAGATACTTTGCCCTAGTTAGCATTTGTTCTGTACATATAATGCACAGCTTTACATGGCAAGTATAGACAGCATGCACCGTATGTAAGCAGAACTCTTCAGATTAACACCTACTGTTCTGAATGCTGCAGCTAGTACTTGTTTTAGTTCGAAGCCCAAGTCACAAAATTTATATGGCTATATAAACCCTCTCCCCCGCTTATCTTATTCCATTGTTGCTATGTCAGCTTTACATATGTGATCTGTACTATTCAAGCTTCTTCCTGCATAAGCATAAGAATAAATCCAGATTGGTAGCAGTCAATCTCTTACCTATATTTCCTTGCTTGTAAAAGTGGTTTTTCAGCCAGATCCCTTTATGGGGCTGTGCTGGAGAGAAGTGAGACTTTCCCTCGGGAGAGATCAGGCCAGTGCTGCTTTCAGTGAGACTCATCACCTTCTTACCATTTCTGAGCTCTGTTGTCAGAGTGGCAGAGAGCTCTCTCTACCCTCTACATCGAGTTAACTTGGTCAGCATTTTTCTGTCTTGAAATTGCTGTTAAAGCTGTGGTGCTAGGGTTCTTCCGTCTCACTTCAATGTGTTTTAGTCATGCTTTAAAACTGTAGTAGATCCCTGTCAGTACCTCGGTATTGTGAACTAAATTCTGGCTGACAGCACACATGCCAAAAATCTGACCCCAATACCAGGACTGTATGGTAGAAGTTAACACATGGCTACACACCTCCAAGTGGACCGGCTAAATCTTTGGACACAGCTCTTCCTATATTATTTCTAGTGCAGGCCTGTGCATGTAACTGTTTTGACTCTCTGTAGAGTATAAAAGGTGGAGGAAAGTTACTCAGTTGGAGAAATCTCTAAGATTATAGAAAATGTGGAAATGGCCTATTTAATATTGTAGCTCATTCACCCCTAGCATCCACTGAAGGATTCTTCATTACCATACAGTTGCCAAAACCTAGTTCAATCTCCTGTAACCTTCAAACGACCTATACGATAGAACTGTTCTTAAATTTACTTAATTTCATCTCCTCTCTCCTCCTGATAGCTTCTTGCATCATCCTAAAATAGCTTTGATTGCAACCCTAATGAAAAGCCTTCTGAGAAAATAAAAATAGGGAATAGATTTTGTTTGATTCACTTGAAGTGTCCTAGTGTTAATAGTGTATGTGTCCTCAATCAGTTTGTACTGGTGCTGTGTATGAATAATCCTATGGAATTGATCTAAAGCAGTTGCCAAATTTCTAAACTGGAATGAAACAATGAATAAAACTAGTTCCATGTGTTCATTAGGCACTCTTGCTTGTGACTACATAACACTAGTAGTTACCAGTGTCTCTTTATGGATCTTTAGGACAATAAAAGGGAGAACTACCTTTGTTTGCTCATGCCTTAGCGCTCTTTGCACTTCAATGACCACTGTTTCTAAAATCCTTCTCCCAGATTGCAGGGCCAGTAATTAGCCAAAGGGATTAATATTAAAAACAAAGTATAGAATTTGCATAATTGGAAACAGTTGCCTGTGTTATGTATCATACACAAGTCTTCAGGGTCTTATATTGAATTGTAAATAGCAAAGCTCATTCTCCAAGATCAGGATAAACAAGATAAGACCATTTTGTAGAATTTGTAAGCTGACTCATTAGACATTTAAGAAATTTTATTTGACGACAACATGGAGTTGATAGAATGAAATATATGATTAAACTGGCCTGTTTGATTGAGAAGAGTCTGAATATTAAAATGTCTAGGCTAAAGTGGAAACTCCTTTTTGGAACTTGGTTTTAAAATAATCAAATTCCAGCTGGCAGTATGTATGTCAGGAAAAATGCTGGCAACTGAAAGAATGCACAGCAGGAATTCCTTCCTGTCTCTAAAAGATTATAAAGTGATTCTATACCACCAGGTAGGTAACAGGAATGGAACAAAAATATGAGGTGGCATAATCCATACCTTTATGTGGATTCATATAGCACAGCCGTCTGAACCAGTCATCTTTTGCATATCTGCCTTTCAATTTCAAAAGGTGCATGAGTCTCTGAAGCAAAATATTACATCTTCCCAGCTAGTTTTGTTACCTTGCTTATAGTCAGTCATGAACCAAAGTATGACAGTGATAATAATCAGTTATTCTGCTTCTAATGGTGGGATAGGTTTTATTTACAGAAATACTAAGCAACTGTAATTGAACAGTGCAATATCCAAGAATCTTTCCAAATTAATGAAGTTTTGCTTGGATTATGACCTCGAATAGTTTTAAATGATCAATACAAGTTGAAAGAGTGCAAAAGATTTAATTGGGAGCCAACATCTGCATATAATCTGAAAAGGGCAAAACTTTATGGAAACATTTAATATGGTCAACACTGATTTAAAACACAATTTGCAGTATATAGCGGAAAATAATACCTTTGGTACTGCTAATAATAAAGAACCTATTTTCTACACCTACAATTTTATGTGAGTCTCCAAATGGCCAATCTTTAATTCCAAGGAAAAGAGAGAGTCAAAACCTTTTTATTTATGTTCTTGTTGAAGATTAAATGAGATTCAGTCATTGTTCAAGTATATTCTTTTTGCTTTATAAAGAACACTTTTATTGCACTGTGAACTTAATGGTAGCAGTTTTTCCTTCCTTGAGTTAATTACATAGGTTTTTTTTAATCTAAATCTACCTCTTTTCATTATTAATCTTTATTTGGTACTGAATATTAGAGATTTCAGAACTATAGGGAAAATTTTCATTCTCTTGTTTCTTGCTTATATGCTGCTGGTGATCCACTGGTGAACCAAAGAGGAAAGGACTTACAGCTGTGATTTTTTTTTTTTTTTTAATTACAGTGAATTTTGAATAGTGAATAAGTACCAGGGTAGTTTTTTGAGGATTAGTTTCAGAAGGGCTGAACTATGGCTGCCATTGAGGTTCTGCTCTTCTGAAAACCAGACTGTTACTGTACTCTGGCACTGGTTTCTCTCTCCTTTCATAAGCAGTTAATTATTTGCATAGGATAAGTAAATAAAATTCCTGAACAGATGATCAAATTCTGCCTTCAGTTACATTTACACAGCCTCACTGATTTCAACTTAAGGCAGCATTTTGACATTATCCTGACAGAGGAGCAGTTAATTGGATGAACTTTGCTTTTTTCAACATCATGAGACCAAGTTCAGTCCCGGTGTAACTCACCTTGACTTTAGTAGCTTTGTGTCTACTTACATCAGGGTTGACTTTGAGCCTATATTCAGAAGTGTTTTTCACCTAGGGATTAAGCAGAAAGATGTCTGGTGGGGCCATACAGCCTGTCAGACAGTTTTAATGTTTGTTTATGTATAGTGTGAGAATATAGCCTTTTAAATCCTTGTTTGGACTTGAATACTTTGTGTACAAGACTTTTCAGCATAAATACGTCAACTTACTGAACTTGGAAGTTGCCCTTCTGTGATCATCCTTTCAATGCCATTTCTAGTTCACAGCTGTATTGTTTAAAGCCTGTGGGGTGGTTTTTTTAGAAAACTCAGTCCAAGAAGCCACCATGTGTTCAAGCCTAAAAACATTAGTTTCCCTGACGTATGTCTTTGGTAGGGGAGGCTTTCAGTTATACAGTTTGACTAAACCATGGGTCCGTCATCTTATCATATGATGTGTTTGCCAGAGATGACTGAACTGTTGTAACAAATGTTAAAATATTCAAAATAACTGACTCTTCTCTTCTCTCTGGGTTGTTTTTGTATTTGATGCACATTGTTTTACCAATAGCTGCTATAATTCACTGGAACTCTGCCAGGTGAAACCACCAAGTTGGTTTAAGTATGGAATCTTTTGCAATGTGAGATTTAAAAACAAGAATTCCATTAAAATGTTACGTATTTTACAGCTCCTTCACTCCCAAAATGGGGAGGGGAGAGAAGATCTAAGTAATAACACTATTTAGACAGAAGTCAATATGGCATTACACTTTATATTCTGGGAGATGTTATTTATTGCTGGGTAACCTTTTAAGCATTTTTAAGATGTTCATCTTTAAGATTTCTTTCATAGATGGTCTTCCGTGGCACAGTAACTTAAGTGATTTATAAAAAATCTGAAACTGCCTTTGACTTCTACCATTCATATAAATGTCTTTGCAGCTTATTTTGTACCTTTTCTTTTCCTAATGTAAGCTCTTTCAATAAACATAAGCTGTTCTGGAACACTGCAAACCTATGTTATTGTACTGATTCCCTGAATCTCTTTCTGGAGGATGAGATGTGATCGCCTAATAGAACAGATATTTATACTGCAGGAGGAAATTGACAAGGTGGAAAGCAGGTCATTTTCGAATGGCAATGCCACAAAACGCCTGGGAAGCTGGGATGTCAGCACTAATCAATATATTCCACTATATCTATCACAAATCATTTCTAACAAAAACAAACTGGAGCCAGTGGAATGTAAGAATCAATTTACTACCAGCTTCAATTGTTGCTTGATGCTGAAGGACTAGAAATGCTCATGGGGATTTAGCACAGTAAAATGTCAATGCTTCTGGTGGTGTTAATATTTATATTATGGTAGTATCCACAGACACTGATTGTCACTTGGGGTCCTGTTGTGTTGAGTGCTGCACAAACACATGAAAATATGATTCCTGCCCTCAAGAGTTAAGCTTAAAATTACATGACTTTATACACTGACAGCTAGTGGTGGTATTCTAACACCTGCTTTCATTAGCTGAGAAGCAAGTAATAAATAGCTGAAATGCACGTCCTGTATCTTGTCAAGAGAGAAATCTTTTCATGTACCTGAAAAAATATGACTTAGGGAAATAGGGGATAGTGTTTCTTCTCTAAGTACTGGGCAACAGGTTTTTCCTTCTTGTACATCCCCCACTGCACAGTAATTGAAGGTTTTCTAGAATGTAAGGTTCTTTGAGCATGTCTGTAAGTAAGCCATCTTTGATTTAATTTTTTTAACTTCCCCTTCAGTAGCTCCTTTTGTAAGGATACAAAATCATGGGTTAATATTTTTAATTTATACAAATGAAATAGAAAAGAGCACTGTTGTTTTCCATTCTGCAAAGTGAGGCTAAGTGAAAATGACCAGTCAGGTCCTGGTTTGTGTTCCCGGCATCAGACACTGACAAGGATGGGAAGAAGTCAGTCTGCATTAACATTGCTCCATTGTTTAAATTAGTCATCTGTTTTGGGGGCTCACCTCCTTTGTAGTCATGCAACATTAAAAAAAAAACTCAAACTTAAAACAAAGTACTTCTAAAGCTGAAGACAGTTTTTCCTCTTCTGTCACCATTAAGTGAATTGTTATAAACAATTGAAGTGTCCATAACCAAATGACCATTTCACAAAACTAATCTTTTATTTCCCATTCCTATGAGCATTACATTTGTCTCCTCTGTTGTCGTAGTGATTTTAATATTTTCTCCTTTTAAGTTTTCAATGTGGTTTTAGTGAAAGGTGTAGGCTTGAAAACCCCACTAGTAAGGGTCTTTGGCTACAGAATCAGCATAGTGCAGGTTAACACCAGTATAAACTTCCACATCCCTTACCACTAATTGCTTCAATTATGCCCTGGAGAGAACAGCTGAGTTGAAATACTAGGCACTTGCCTACTTAAAATGCTGTGCTATTGTAGTACTTCAATCCAGATGCTAAATGGGATGACAGGAGATGTTCTTCCAACCCTGTGAATGAATAGCTACTCAACCAAAAATATTTTTCTGTTGACTTGGTGCTGTCTAAACAAGGAGATTAGATTGATTTAACAGGGCTGCCCAGGAATGTGGATTTGGTAGTTGGACTGTCTTAATCTTTATGTAGACCAGGCTTAGGCCTATTTTTGTTCATATTGGGAATTTGCCCCCGTTAGTGATCTGTGGCCAGCCATTGGATTAACAAGCACTTATCCAAACCCTGAATGAGGTCAAAGCTGTGCCTTTCACTGCTGTGTTCTTCACAGACTGCAGTTTTACGGTCAATGGCTGGAACTGGAACAAATCCCCACTGTGAACAAGGGCCGTTTAGCTACCAGCCCTCATACCTTTTCAGTCAGCCAGGTCCAAATGAGAAATGCAGCTTATGAAATATCCCAAATGAGGAGGACAGACAATCCATGTGGGAAACTTGAAAGTATTGTGGCACTCATTCCTTTGTGTGAATAACTGCTTACAGTCTCAGCTGCTTTGCTCCCCATTTTTGATGTAAATTATCAGGAATAAATGTGAGGACGCCGCCCTTGTGTGGCAGGTAAGAGATGTTGGGACTAACCTCAGTGTCGTTCCTTGAAGTCAGGACTCTTTGAGAGGTATGCTGGCACCTCTGTGAAGACTGATGGAAGTGGTGCTAATTGTGGCGACGGTGACATTCTGCCTTAGGGAGCTAAACGGCCATCAAAAGTAACAACTTGTATTTATAGTAACAGAGAGGGAGCCATGCTAGTCTATACACTATCAAAACAAAAAAGCAGTCAAGTAGCACTTTAAAGACTAACAAAATAATTTATTAGGTGACCTTTTGTGGGACAGACCCACTTCTTCATGTCTGACCTGAATCAGATTCAAACCGGTAAGAGAGAGGTGAAAAATCTCTTACGTTGTAGCTTCCCAGATGGGTTTTAAAAAGAGTTAATGTCTGAACAAGGCTTTTTCCAGAATTGTCTGTTTACATCTTTTTTTTTAGTGGATAGAGATGAGACAAACAGCGGTAGCCAAATTGTCTTGGAATTTCTGAAGAGAACAACTGAAGTCTTGTCCTGCTGCTGTGAAGAGTAATTTCACTGAGCAACTCCTGGATGCTTTGGGGATGCGGGGGAGGGTGCGGCACAAGCTGGTGCTGTAGTTATAGCACCTGTCTCTTAGGTCACGTTACGGGTGGTGAGCGAATGGCTGGCTTGAAGAGACTAGCCCCCAGTCCCACCCCTGCTTCTCTGCCCTTTGAAGCCCACCCAGGTCCTATTGCAACTCCTGTCCCCTGGCTGGCACCTGCAGCTTCCCCATTGTGGGCAACAGCTGGCCCCAGCTCAAAGCTAGCACCCCCCTGCCCCCCACTGGGATACCAGGTTGTCAGGCAGTGTGTTCCCAGCCCTTCTCTGCACCCCTCCCCCACAAGAGCTGCACACCTCAGTCTTCCCAGCTCCAGAGTACCAGCTGGCTGAGAAGCATGGGCCATGCTGCCAGACCTGACCTCCAACCATCATCCCCAGCCCTGAGTCAAGAGGTGGGAAGGAGCCTGAACTGGGATGGCATGTGGGTGGCTACCCATGCTGCTTGGGTAGGCAGCACTTTCCTCTGTTTTCATTACCCTCTGGCCACAGGACACATACATAATTCACGACGTTTCCAAGGGGATCTCTCTGACTGAAACTATCTGTGCACTTTTTAAATGAGCCATTCGTCAAAATGTTATTTGATGTGCTGCAATACCACAGAGCCTGCTTTCCTGCCCTCCTGGGTACCCTCAACTGTGTCCTGCAGAGCCAGGCCCTCAGTCCCCCTCAAGCACTGACATAGTGGTGAGGTCCCGGCCATATGCACTGTAATCCAGGCACTGAGATCTGCTCAGCTCGGGGAAGATTCATCCAAAGAGGTTTGTCCCAGCACCCAAATGCACAGCCCCCTGGGACCTGAATCCCAGGTAAATCCATTTTACTACATATACAGAGCCAGTTCTTCGAGTAGTGTCCGTGTATGTGCTCCACTCTGGGTGTTGACACATCCTCACACTGGTGTTCGAGATTCTTCTGTAGCTGTGGTTTCCCATGCATGTGCAATAGCAGTTCCTCATGTTATCTTGCATGCGTGTGGGGTGGGCCCCTCAGTTCCTTCTCTGCCATCCTTGGCTGCAGACGGAGCTCTGCTCTCTCTCTCTCTGTCTGAAACACAAGGAAGAGTTTAGTTTGATAGCTTAGCATTTGTTCTACCCTTATCCAAGTTATTGCTCCAATTCAAAGTTCCCTTCTGATCCCCTAAAAAAAGTTAGTGTTAGAAATAGTAGCTGTGTTTTCGCCATGCTGGACTCCCTCGGCTTCAAGCAACGTGCAGGGAAGCCATGCCAGCCTCTAACAGCCATTCCTACCGCATTTAGTGTCAGCCACCAAAACCAATCCTGCAGCCATTGCTCCAGCCTTGTGGCCGGGGCAGGAAGGACTGAACCAACAGGCTCAAGACTCATCTATACAAAAAGACCCTTCAACCACTGGACCTAGAGCATTTCTCCACCAAGAAACTGGAATGGGACACCAAGGGTATGGACTCTGTGCATCCCTCTACCTCAGTTGGCTAGGGTCACTGCCACCACTGGGGTCATGAGGCACATGTTGTGGCTGCAGCCCATGGGGGTCACCAGTGACCTGCAGCAGAAAGTAGAGGACCGTCCTTTCAACAAACATCACCTGTTCACAGAAAAGACGGACCATTTCCTTCACTCTATGACATATTCTCATACTATGCTGCATATGCTGGAGAGGTACACGCCCTCCACATTTAGGCAGACCCGGTACTATCCCTATCAAAGACCATGGGAGCAGTTCCAGCAGCAACCACAACTCTTTGAACCTTGCCAAGGACACAGATCCCAGTGGCGAGGACCTCACCAGCAATCGCACCAACAGCCCATGCGTCCCACCCTCAAGAGCCTAAGCAGCAGTTTAGAGGGTGTGTGTAGGAGCCTGAGAGACCTTTCTGCTCCAGCCATTGCACAGTATGGTCGCCATTCATTCCACCACCGCCTCCTTCTGAGCCGCCATTACCTTGGACAAGTAGGTCCTGGAGCTAGTGGCCCAGGGGCATTCTATCATGTTTATCTCTCCCCTCCTACCCTGTCCCTCTTCAGGGACCCCTCTCACGAGCATCTCCTTGAGCAAGTGATGGAGCACCTTCTCCATCTGGGCACCATCAAGTTGGTCCCGGTAGAGTTTCAGGGCAGGGGGTGGTTCTCCACATAGTTCCTAACCCAAAAGAAAAACACAGCATGGAGGCCCATCCTCAACCTCTGGAGGCTCAACAAACACGTTCAATATTGATGGTTCAAGATGGTGACCCTTGCACCCATTATTCCAGCACTGGATAGAAATGACTGGCTCTCAGCTCTTGACCTACAAGATGCCTATTTCCACATCACAATCCACCTGGTGTACAGCTGCTTCCTTCATTTTACTGTAGGATCCCACCACTATCAATATAGGGTTCTCCCATTTGGGCTCTCCACCATGACCAGGGTGTTCTCCCAGACTAACGGATGTGGCCGCCTACCACATCGTCACAGGATGATCATCCTCCCCCATCTGGACGATTGTCTCCGTAAAAGGGCCGTAATTCCTAGAGGTGCTTTGAATGGTGATGGTCACCACAGACCTCCTGTTCATCCTGGGCTTCCACGCTTCGACCCATGCAGTCCCTCGAGTTCATCGGAGCCCACATTAGCACTACCACCACCAGGGCCACTCTCCTGCTTCGAAGATTCCAGGCCCTGCTCAGTCTCATCCTGGTGATGCAGCTGTCTCACAGTGTCACAGTGCTATGCTCCGGCCAGGGACCCGCAGTCTAAATCTGTAGCCGTACAGCTGCGCATTCTTGCCTCCCTTCAGTGGCAGATGGGCCTAGACAACATTTTCACCAGGGTGCCATTCTACTGACTGCCCCCATCTATTATCCTGACTATGGATGCCTTCTTTATGGGATGGGGGGGCCCATTTGGGTTCCTTAACAATCCAGGGCAAAAGATCCTTCACTGAGCAAGCGCACCACACAAACCTCTTGGAACTCACAGGAGTCTACTACACTTGCCAGCATTTCTGATGGCACCAAACACACAGGTCGATCAACATCCTCATGGACACCACCCACATGCATTATATAAATTGTCGAGGCAGGGTTTGGTCCCTACCCTTGTGCGCAGAAGCCATAAGACTGTGAACTTGGTGCCTTCAGCACCACGTTACTCTGGTGACCACGTATCTGCCTGGGGTGCTGGATGTGACCTCTGATGCCCTCAGTTTCTCATGCAGCGATCACCACAAGTGGAAGATCAACACGGTCGCCATCAACCACATGCCCCAGCTTTGAGACCAGCCATGCATAGACCTGTTTGCAATCCGAGTCACCAGAAAGTGCCATCAGGATTGCTCCAGAGCAGGTCTGGGGAGACACTCCTTCAGGGACACCTTCTCCATCAAATGGGATGCTCCCCTTCTTTATGCATTTCCTCCCCTTCCCTTGATTTACAAGCTTCTGGTCAAGGTCAGACTGGAGCAGGCTCACCTCATCCTGATAGCCCCAGTGTGGCTGAGACGAACTTGGTATCCTTACCAGTACTGGCTGTTAGTGGTGACTCCATATCCCTTTCCTCCTTGTCGCAACTTTCTGTCTCATGACTTCGGCCACACCCTTCACCCCGATCCGTTCAGACTGTGTCTTTGCATGTGGCTCCTTCATGGTTCCAGAATGCCAAAATTGCATGATCTGAGAGGGTGAAGAGGGTTCCCGTTAACAGCAGATGGTTGTCCACCTGCAAATCTGACCTCTACAACTGGACACAGTTCCTTCAGTGATTGGATGCTAATCATCCTATGCCTTTTCACACCGTGGCCCTTCGCATCTTCCTTCTACCTGCTGCACCCGCGTGAATGAGGCGTAGCCCTCAGTACTGTATGGGTGCATGCCAGAGCGTTGACAGCATTCCACTGAGTGGAGGGTGGAAATTCCTTCCTCACCTATCCCATCGCCAAACATTTTCTGACAGGTGTGTAAAACACCTTTCCATCAGTATGTCCTCTGGTCCCTATTTGGGACCTTAACTATGTACTCAACTGCCTCATGAAACTGCCCTTTGAATCCTGGTGACATGTTCCTGGCCCCATCTGTTGACGAAGGTCTCATTTTTGGTTGCTATCTCATCGGCCAGGAAGGACAGGAAGCTTGCTTGTCTTTTATGGCTGAACCTCCTAACAGGGTGTTTTACCAAGGATAGAGTTACCCTTTGCCCTCATCCTCAGCTTCTCCCTAAGGTTCCCTCTCCATTTCACATCAACGAAACTATCCACTTGCCTGCATTCTTCCTGAAGCCTCACTCCAATCTTCTGCATGCAGTGTGGCCTGCTCTGGACATTCTTGGGGCATTGGCCTTCTACAGTGATCACACACAGCCTTGGCACAAGTCTCCTAGGCTCTTCCTATCCTTTTCCGAGTGATCCAAGGTCCTGCCCATTTCGTCTCAATGACTCTCCAAGTGGATCTCCACCTGTATTCGTGCTTGCTGCACACTTCGCCATTCTATCAGGGCTGTGCCTTCCACCACTGCCTGCTCAAGAACATACCCCTTACAGACATATGCAGGGCAGCGATATGGTCTTCCAGCAACACGTTTGCACAGCCCTATGCTCTTTCATCTTCCATTGCTTCCTCCATTCAAGTGGGTCGAGCAGTTCTGTTGATTGGAGGTGGGTTTGGAGCCCAATAGTGATTACAAAGTGCAACTACTGCTTTATAGTTACCCAGAGTGGGGCACCACAGGGACGCTACTCGAAGAGGAAGTTATTCACCTTGTGCAGCAACAATGGTTTTTTGAGATGTGTGTACCCAGGGGTGCTCCACTTCCTTCCCTCCTTCCTTTGCAGTGTCCTCCTCTATTTGCTAGTCTAGAGAAGGAATGGAGGGGTGCACTCCAGATAGCACAAGGAGATGCTGCTGCGCATGCACAGCAGAGGAAACCACACCTAAAAAAAAGACTCTCCAAGTGCCAGCGCGAGGATGTACCGACACCCAGAGTGGAGCACCCATGGGGGACGCACATCTCAAAGACCCACTGTTACTGCACAAGGTGAGTAACTTCCTCTTCATGTTGTTTGCCCTCTTTCTCCAGGTAGAGAGAGAGAGAGGAACAAGGGCTTGCCCCCACAGGTAACAATTATTTACACTGGGTTATTAATGAACAAATGTGATTTATATGCTACCTTTTATACTTAATGAAGTGGTCATAAGAGGTTTCTAAGCAAGATAAAAGAGAAGACTTCAAGCTACATTCAATACAGTAAGAAACTTCTTGTATGTATTACCTCACCTTCAGGTTTTGAAAAGCTGCCTTCACAGGCTGTAAAGCCTCCCAATCTGTATTCAGTCCTTTCCTTCTTTCAGCCTTATGGAAGGGGACCATTGGCCCCTTACTAAAACTCGCTGGGGAGGTCTGGTTGGCTAGCCCCAGAACCGATAGAATGGGGAGGGTTCATGAGAAATCAGGACTCTGAGATACAGTGCCCAGGAACAATGGAAAGAGGTTAACACAGCAGGTCAGCCTGATTGACAGGGCAGGTGTTGTGCTGAAAAGTACTGCAGGGGATCTTTTCTGGGGAAAAGGCAAAATGCCGCATTTATTCGTAATACACATATAGCAATCAACGCTTATCATATGCATGTGATATACCCCATTCCCATTTACACACACACACATTCCTGTCTCGTTACTGTTACCAGTAGTTGCTTGCCATAACTGCACTGGCCAGGTGAGTTAGATGCGGGAGGGGTAGAGCTGGGCTTCTGCTGATCTGGATTGGTGTTCCAGTGATGACAAGACAAATCCCGGGGTCCCTGCGCAAGATGCCTTCATTTATACAGTCCTCTCTCTCAGGCAGGTTGTCACAGGTTAGCCATCTCATGCATATGCATAATCTGAGAGAGCAGTCTTAAGAATATGCATTTAGCACCTTCTGGGTGGTGCTTCCAAAGTCAGACACTTGCTGGTGATTCCCAAGGCGTCCATGTGTCCAGTCTTCTTTCAATGGGCCCACTTCACAGGTTCCATTGTTCTTCTCACTGGTCTTGGATCTACCTTCTCCATACCTGGAGGTGCTTGTCTCCCACACCTTTCCATTCACACCTCATTCACTCAACAGGGCAAGCAATTAAGCAATCCAAAAGAAAGGGTACAGAGAGTTTTGTCTTTACCTTCCCTACTTCTAGGAACTGTTCTACAAAATATAACTAAATTTCTACATAGCAGGGCTTAATACACTGATACATAAAATGACTTGACAATATTTAAAAACTCCAATGAGAAGATAGTTAAAACAGAGATGTATCTACATTGTCCCCCTTTTGACCCCTCGAACAATTCTTGAGTGGGTCACATTTAAATTCTTATGTATTTGTTTCCGCGCTATGTATCAATACATGGCTTCTGGTTGGGGTTTTAATCTGAGGTATATTCTTTTTGTCCAATAACACATACAGAACATTAGGATGAGCACAATAATTATGACCCCAATAAGACAAAGATGGGATGGAAAGCTGTATTTAGGATTGCAGACCAAATGGGTGCCCACCCCTTAAAAACACCATACCAAAGATGAATGCTTATTACGGTATTTTAGAAAACAACTGTTGCCATCTTTAAGATTTTGACAAGGTCATGCTGGTGGGCCTTTTTCAATTGTGTATTCTAGCAGTTACAGAGCCTGTTTGCCAGTACCTTAGCACACAACACTTCAACTCCTAGGTCAGTATTGCCCAAAACAGTGTTTATTACAGAAGGTGAGAGCTCTTTTCCCAGGCTACCCACCCCTTGTAGGAGCAAAGCAAATTTTTTTTTAGTAGCAGCTGTACCTTCATGGGGCCTCAACAGTACTGTCCTTTACAGTAATCAGGGAAGGTTTAAAAATGACCTCATGCTTTTAATTGTATGGAACATTTAGGTGCATTTTGCTTGGCTTGCAATCAAACATTTTAATTAACACTGAATTATGGTTTTATATACTCATTCTTTTCATTTTTCCCAACAGATAAATCTTGTGTTTTATGT
Source organism: Carettochelys insculpta (assembly GCF_033958435.1). NCBI lineage: Eukaryota > Metazoa > Chordata > Testudines > Carettochelyidae > Carettochelys > Carettochelys insculpta. Next base: position 226,213,319 of record NC_134137.1, read on the forward strand.
ATGTTTCCCCTTTAAAAGTGCCTTTGCCACTTTTCTAATTTTTTCTATCAGCAAGACTTGAATTCCTTGGCCTCTCCCCTTTTGAGACACTGGTTTCTGTCAACAGAGTTAAAATGCTTAATGCTTATTAAACCCTTTCCGCCTAATGCAGTATTATTCTCAACAGAGTACACAACAATGCTCCCATTTAGTCTTCATGGAGCACCAGCCACCTTCCAACACTTGATGGACAAACTGTTGTGACCCCACACCAGGTATGCGGCCGCCTACCTAGACGACATAGTGATACATACCCCGGACTGGGAAACCCACCTGGAATGGGTAGAGGCCATCCTAGACACCTTTAGGAGAGCAAGCCTCACGGCAAACCCTTCTAAGTGTGCCGTGGGGTTTGCTGAGGCCAAATATCTCAGGTATGTTGTGGGGAAGTGGGTAGTAAAGCCACAGCTAAACAAGCTAGAGGCCATTCAGCAGTGGCCTCAACCTAAATGGAAAAAACAGGTCCAGGCTTTCCCGGGGGTTGTGGGGTATTATCGACGGTTCATTCCCCATTTTGCTTCATGGGTGAGCCCCCTGACAAACTAGCAGTAAGACAGACAGACACAAGACAAATACAAACATAAAACAATCTTTGTTGCGACAATAGGTACGTGGTATTATAGGGTGTTCAGCTGGTATCAGCCTGTCTTGATTTTTCTGAAAGACAAAAATAAAAACATACTTCTACTCCTGTGGCGGGGTGGCACATTATTGCTTGCAAACTGTTTACTTTTACAAATATCTCTTAATTGTTCTCTTTGCTTACAATTACTTCTACAGTAACCAATGTTTTTGTTTTGTAGGCAGGCAGGTTTTAATGGCTTTTGCCCCTTTACATGTGGTTCTTCACCTTTCTCCCTCACATCCGAAGGTTTCATTTTCAATTTTACAGTCTCTTAAACAGAGAAACATCTCATTACAAGCCTTCCATAGTAGCCCGATTGCAGCTGACTCCTTTTTACTAGCAGAGGAAGGTTTGTATACCATCAAATGTTTAGCAAATTTATCTTTTAAATCTGCAGTAGTGTGGATGTCAGCAAGAGCTTGTTCAGTCCACAGGTTATGCCCAGATTTCTGCAAGATTTGCTGAAAAGGAGTTTCTTCTTTTACATAATGCAATGTTTCTTGTTTCCCCTCCCTTACCCTGGATTCCTTTTTCCTGGACATTATTAAGACTATACCCAGGCCACAACAGTTACAATATATCCCTCAGTATAGAAGCCATCCACAGTGTTACAAAGTATCCCAACACACAATGCTATAAACAAATATCTCCAACACACAGTGTTGTTAATCAACAATATGACTGGAGACACTAAGCTCCATCCTTATCTCGGTACTCTATGGCCAAGGGTATCATATTAATCAATAGGATGGGAACACATTACATGTGAAGAGACCATCGTGGAGTGGGGAGGCCCTCACCCCTACCCCAAGTGAGCACAACAAGGCTAGGGGTCAGGCCCCAGAAATCCTGGACCCAGTTCTGTTGGGGTGACAAGGACTTAGCCACACAGGATTGAAGAAGGGGAGAATTTGGCATCAGAGAGGCCTCTGGGTAAAGGAAGTGGGCGTGGGGACTTGCATCCTTTTGCTGGCCATTTCACTGGGGTAGTGTAGAAGCCAGGAAAGTTCCCCTCAGCAACAGGACTATTCTTCTGCTTACATGTTGATTGCAAGTCGATTGCAGATATGCAATTCTAGTTACAGCAATTGCATAGCTAGAATCAACTTATCTGCAATTGACTTACCTGTCCAAGTTCACAGCGGGAGATCGATGGGAGAAACTCTCCCGTCAGCCTCCCTTCCTCCTTGTGACATCAAAAGTGCAAGGGTTGACTGCTGATTCCCAAGTAGCTTAATTTCCTGTGTGTCTACCTGACACACACAACGGAATTCTGGAAGATCAGTCCTGACTGGGTCAATGTTCCACGTAGTCCAGACATACCCTCAGCCTTCCCTTGAATCAGTCAGAATGATATCCACGCAACATGCCACACGCCAGTAGCTGGCAAAGGAATTCAGCGTGCAAAGGGAGAAGGGAGAGTGCAAGAGGAAACCGCCTGGAGGAAATTGCATAAAGAAGACCCTCCTACAGCAAAGTCACAAGAGCCTTATAATTTCAATACTTTAGGACAAGATGGGAGAGCCCAAAGGGAAGCCTGAGACATCCCTTCACCCACCCTCTCTGCTTCAAGGTAAGAGCACCTTGAGTTTCCTCAGTCATCTTGGGTGGTAAGCAGGGTGTCCTGATGACTGGCAGCAGGAGCCCCTGTCCTTTGGTGTCCCACCTTTATATAGTTTTTGCCTAAGGCAGGACTCCTTTGTGTTTAAATTAAACTTTTTCCTTTCAGTGGAAAAGTACAGCCTCCAAGATGGGTCCCAGCATCAGCATGGCCACATGTCTTGGTCAGAACAACCATAGCCCTTCAGCCCAGGCTCACAGGAAAACAAGTCCATTTACAATTCATTGTTTTCTTGCCAGTGGGCCATTGCAATCCTGAAATACCGTTAATGGCTCTCACAGAGCACAACTGCTGTAATAACACTTGTTTACACTCCATATTTCTAACTTCAAATACAGCAATGATATATGCATATAAATAGGATAACCCTATTCAGTGGATTACAAGCTTTTCAATGAGGCTTTATGAGAGGCATTTTGCATAAACCACATTCCAGTTACTACATATTTTCATAGAGCCTATGGAATGCCCCTTGACATCTGTATCCGTATTTTTCCAACAAATGACAAAGCTGTGATTGATGAGCTTTGCCCTTACCTTGAAGTGGAGAGGGTGGGTGAAGGGATATCTTGGGCTTCATTTGGGCTCTCCCATTCTGTCCTAGTGTATTGAAATTACAAGGCTCTTGTGACGTTGCTGTATGAGGGTCGTCTTTGTGCAACTTCCTCAAGGCAGTTTCCTCTTGTCTTGAGGCGCAATGTTGCTCTCCCCTTGCACGCTGAATTCCTTTGCCAGCTACTGGCGTGTGGCATGTTGCGTGGATACCATTCCGATTGATTCAAGGGAAGGCTGAGGGTACGTCTGGACTACATGGAAGATCGACCCAGTCAGGACTGATCTTCCAGAATTCCATTTTGTGCGTCAGGTAGAGATGCACGAAATCAAGCTATCTGGGATCAGCAGTCAACCCTTGCACTCCTTGATGTCATGAGGAGGAAGGGAGGTTGACGGTAGAGTTTCTCCCATCGTCCTCCCTCTGTGAATTTGGACAGGTAAGTCAACTGCAGATAAGTCAATTCTAGCTATGCAATTGCCATAACTAGAGCTGCGTATCTGCAATCAACTTACCTGCCTCGTGTAAACTAAGTCTGCATCTACACTACAAGACAAAACTGAATTTAAAGGAGTTATCTCGGCATTCAAACACCACTGCATTCCCTGTAACTGTCATTAGTTCGATTTAGTCTGCCCTAAGATCGATAATAAAATGTCGATATTAATGGACAGGCATAGTGGCAATTTTGAATTTAAGATCTCAAATAAAGGGCAGTGTGGATGTGCCAAGTCCTTAATTTGAATTCATTGGCCTCCACAAGTGTCCCGTTTGTATCCCACAAAGCTATGTGCTGCACCTGGCTCCCCGCTACTAGCGGAACATGGGAAACTGACCAGGGCTGCTGCACTGTCAGTTTCCCAGGTCTTGCAGCTTTGTTGAAGCCGGGAAATTGACCAGGGCTGCTGCACTGTCAGTTTCTTGGGTTCCCCAAGCTTCAGGGACCTCGGAAACTGACAGCACTGCTGTACCTGGCTCCCAGCTCAGAATGCGAGGTGCAGGGAATTGCGGGATAGCTTCCCACAAGGCACTGCTGCCACAGCCGATGGTTGGTGATTTCAGCGTGGAAGCGACGTGTTGTAGTTGTTGAGATCCTCTGGGAAGTGAGGGTACTCAAAATCGAATTTAGAAAAACCCACATTATAAAATCAGTTTTAATAAATTTATCTTGCAGTGTAGATGTAGTCAAAGCCTGAGTGACTGCTCCATGCAGAGCGTGTGACATAGTGGGATTGCTTAAGACTAAGCAAATTTAAGAGTCTGGATAAGCTTTAAAAATCCTGTTTACCTTTGTCCAGATCGACCTTTTTGATTGAGGTAGTAGCCAGGAGCCAAATCCCAGAGACTGTAGGCTGGATTGCTGTCATCTGCTTTATTTAAGGGTGTCCTTTGCATCACCCATAGATTGGCTTCCAGTTACAGGTTGCACCTCCTAAAACCAGCACTCTGTTCCAGCAACATCCGTTGTCCAGTAGGAGGATGGATGCTCCTGGACCAGAGCTCTGGAGTAGGAGGGCAAGCCCAGCCAGCCTCCTGACAGCCCCACAGGGACAGCGTAGCCAGGGCCAGCGGGCCAGCATTCCCCAGCAGCCACATGGGCTTGGGGCCTCGAAGCCCGCAGAGGCCATGCTGCAGCTATAGAGCCAGGGAGCTGTGACCAGCCAGTGGGGGTGGCTCAGGACCAGGGGGGCATTAACCTTGCCTGGTCTGACAAAATCCCTCATTGGAGACCACTGAGGTCCCCAGGGTGCTAGAGAGGAAGATGTAAGTGGGAGCCTAATTTGGGTCATTGTCACTAAAGTTTGATTCCTAGCTTAGGTGCCTGGAGTGGTGACTCCATACAATAGTATCCCTTTACCATCCTTATTTTGATGGCCATTATGAGCTGCAGCTTCTTTTACTTATGCCTAAGTTCAAATGTATTTTCCTTCTTGAGGCACCATCTTTCCCCAGCTGGGTGAATAGTTTCAGCTTCTGACGTTCATTACTGTAAACTTCTATTGATGTATCAAACGCTTGTTTTCTTTTTTTTTCCTATTTGTCACTGTGTGACGTTGGGCTAAGAATATACCTGTAGTGTACGCCAGCATAGTAATGTAATGCACTGCCTGGATGAGAGTTACTGCTTACACAAGATCAGGTGATTTTTGTTTACCAGAGACCTTTCGCCCCTTGGCTACAGCTTTTATTCTCTTTCATTGGCATTCACGTAGGAGTGTCTGGTTAATAGTTGTTGCTAGGCAAACAGAAATGGTGGTTTTTTGTTTTGTTTTTTTTTTACAGTTCTTAGTCTAAGCCTGAGGACACAGGCTGTAGTGCAGTGGCTAGGGCTGAATCTGAGAAGCCACCCCTGATTCCATCACTTACCCTCCTGAAACTTAATTTTCCACATATGTGAAATGGAGCCAATAGGGTTTATCTACATCAAAGGTTAGGACGCGGTTACTCTTTGTAAGGCTATCCCTATCGAAAATATTGGTGGCCCCTGCAGAAGCAACGAGTGTGGGAATTCTGGGCTTCGGGAAGGGGGCGGGGGACCAGCCCTGTGCCTCTGCCCTGCCTTCTCACCATCTATACATGCCCCTCCGCACCTTGCCCATGCTCTACCCACCCCCCACTGCCTTCCAGCCCTGTCCTGCCCTCTCCCCACCCACCTCTTCCTGCGGAAGTGCTGCATTGTTTCTGGTGGGTGAAGTTCTCACTGCTCTTGAGCCGTGCCACTCCCGGGGATAGCCCCTGAACTCGCCAGAAGCAGCGCTGCTCTGATAGTGAGTATGGGGGCACTTTGAGCAGCACGTGACCCCCCTGTGCACTCCACACACGTCACCTCTGGGCCCTTGCTAGCACTGTATCTGAGTATCTCCTGTTCTCCAGTGTCCATACACTCACCACACCCATACAAAGCAAGTACATATTAATACTCACGCTTTGCAGCTAGTCATCTGAGCCACAAAGAGACTGTGGCTTGTGGAAGAGCAGGGAATTAAAGCTTAGGCCTGGGCTACGCTGGGATGTTGGGTTGAGCTTAGCTGACTTAGTTTGATTTTTGTAAGCAATCAGTGTGCACTATGGGATCTGTTCCACCGACTTTATGGGCTCCTTATGTCGTCCTGCTTTTCATGAGTAATTCCATATCTGACTTTGCCTGGTCATCCTTGGGGTAGTGCAGACAGTGTGTGTGAAATTTGATGTTCTTGGCCTCCTGGAGGTGTCTCTCAGTGCCGCAGTGTGGCTGCTCCGGCTGTCACTTTCAGCTCCATTGCCTTCCAGGTGTGCCGGAAACAACCCAGGAGAGTTTCAATTTCATTTCCTGTTTGTCCAACTTAGTGAATGGGGCAGGCAACGCACTTCAGTAGCACATCTGGCCATGGATTCCCAGGATCATAGACAGGCTGCAGCATGGAGCGTGCAGGAGATCTATGATCTTATTGCTGTCAGTGGGGCAGGGATGAACCTGTGCTGGTAGAACTATGAAGTAGCAAAAGTATGGTAGACATCTATGCCAATATCTCACAGGGTCTGGTGGAAAAAGGATACACCAGGGACGCTCAGCGGTGCCATGTGACAATAAAGGAGCACAGGAAGGTGTACCAGAAGACAAAGGAAGCAAACAGGTATTCTGGGTCATTGCCGCAAACATGACGCTTCTATGAGCAGCACCGTGGGCTTCTAGGGAGGAACCCTACCACTGTCCCCAGAAAGTCCATGGATGCCTCCCAAGAGATTCCTCAGGCAGCCTCTGGCAACATCAGGGAAGACCTGGTGGATGATGAGGAGGAGGAGAATGATGAGCACCTGATTTCATTAGCAGCCACGACCCTTATTTAAATTGGATCTCATCCCCTCCTCCCAGGACATTTTGCTGCCGGCACTGATGGCAGAGAGGGTATCTCAGGTGAGTTCTCATTTTCAATCACGCTACAAGTGGGTTAAGGCAATTGGGTGCTGTACCTACACAGCCCAATCCCCTCCCATAGCTTGTTAAAGTGCCCGGGGACAGAGCAGCAACCCTCCCTGCACATCTCCATAAAGCTCTCAGACAGGTACTCTAATTGCAAAGTTCCACAAAAGTGGCCCTATGCATGCGGAAGTTCTGTAGCCACTGCTGATCGTCCCGTCCCATCCCATGCAAAGCATTGAGTGCAGCCAGCCTCTTCCCATTCCTCCTCTCCAGTGTTTCACATTCCTGTATGTCGGTGTCCTCCTCAGAGTATTCATCTCTCTGCTGGCTGCTTAGGCTCTGCACTTACCGCAGCACAAAATGTGAGGGGCTCACAATACTTTCCACAACACCTTGAAGCTGGATGGGTTCCATGATAGCTTTGCAATTGGCGTCCGCATGGCCTCCCAGTGAAAAAAGGGTGTGAAAACACTTTTTGCCGTTGCTTTCCAAAGGGAGGAGGAGGAGATAAGTGCTCTGTGGGCAGCTGAAGACACCCTGAACCACCTGTGGCATGTTTTTGTCTTGTCAGACACTGGGAGCTTAACTGACAAATGTAAGCAGGCAGGAGGACCTGTGGCTTAGGCCCCCACAGTGCGTTGCTGACAAAGTTGAAGCTGCCCACCCTAGTGGGGACACACTCAATTGACTTCATGTGCCATTGTGGACATGCACCCTTGACTTTACAAAATCAAGTGACCTTTAAACAAATTCAACCTAATCTCTTTGTGTGGACATAGCCCAAGTCTCCCAGGTCCCTGGCTAGTGCCCTAGCCACTAACCGATCCACTGTTTCTGTTGGATAAGTGTTGCAGAAAGGCAAAGTATTAGTAGGAGGAGAATGGAATGCTCTTATCCTAATACCTTACAAAAACTGGTCTCATGAACTGCTGGGGTGACTTTATAGATGGGAAGAGGCCTGCCATGCGTTTCCTTGTTATGAGACTGGCAGGTGTGTTTGTGGTATGTTCTTAGCTTGTTTGGAGGATACAGAATGATGGAGCCTTTTGCTCCTCTCCACCTCCATCAGCCAAGTAACACAAATGTATTTCTGCACATTTCTGGTGCTTTTTCAGGTTAAAAGCTTGTGCTCCACTTTCTCCTCTCTTTCTATGTCTCAGGAGCACTGCAGTGAATTCTCCATTTAACCAGCTCCAGCCATTCCTATCTGCCCTGCATTCTAGTTCAACCTTGAGGCCAGGGCAGAGCAAACAATTAAACAGTTCCCTGAACAATTGAACTGTTGACAGCCCAGTGCAGCCAATACAGAGGGAAGAGCCAAGCATCTTGTTATTGGGAGCAATTAGTACTTGAATTTCCTATGAACAGGTTGAGGAAGACTGCTTAAAAACAAAGGTAGTCTTTGTGCACTGATGACAACAGGTTATGTAAAGAGGCTGATTATGTGCCAGTCTCTGTCTGCCCAGGATCCTGTTAGTACTTCTTGAACTAGACAGCTGTATCTTTATGCCCTGGGATTTGTAGCCATCCTGAACATGATCCAGTGTGCACAGAAATTCTTCTGCAAGTTTGTAGAAATTTCTGACAAGGTCCTCTTCCAACCAAAGTAGGCTGCTGGGTCAATCTAGCTTTATATACCATGCCCATCAGGACAGTACAGTAAACCCTTGAAATATGCAACTTCAAGTTGCATGTAACTTGCTTTAACATGAATTAAACACAACTTGAAGCTGCTTTGTGGCCCCTTCCCGCAGCAGCGCAGCTGTCAGCCTGATGGTCGCATGTCTGGAGGAAAGCAGGGGGAAGGTTTTTAGCATGCCTACTTTCTTGCACCTGACAGCCACAACAGCTGCCTGCACCGCACAGAAGGGCAGACAGACACACCACTGGAGGAGGGCAGGGAGAAGCAGCCAAGAAACTTGTGCGCTGGTCAGTTTCCTGGGTCCAGCAAAGCAGCAGAGAGAGAGGAACCAGCCTACCTCCTGGTTCCCGGCACCCCACTACTCTGGGAGCCAAGAAACTGACTAGTCTTGGGAGGCGGGTCTGTTTCCCAGATGCTGCAAGCTCAGGGGAGCTGGGAACCATGCAGCAGCCTGGTTCCCTCTCCCTGTCAACTTGCATGAAAATTTGAGTTATGCTGGGACTGCAAGAACGCAAGCCTCATGTAACTGGAGGGTTTCCTGTACCCGAGTGCTGAACCTCTTGTTCCACTTTTTTTTTTGTTCGATTTCTGACTTATTTCTATGAAAGTGTCTCATGAATTTTGTTAACCCTTTACGATAATGTACTGTTCCTCTGTGTCCACCTTTTCCCACTGTGGCCCTTAGTGTCTCATTTTGAAGCACCTGTGTAATATTGCTCTTGCCTGCTCCATCTTGCCTTTGTTTCCTTCCTTCTCTGTCCAAAGCGTGCAACTGACTGGCCCCCACAGGTCTAGTCTGGGCCTTCTTCCAAACGACTTCCAGCGTGTGCCTGCAACATGCTTCTGAACCCATCTAATGCCTCCAACTTCAAGGCTAAGTCTACGTTGCAGGATCTACCTCTGCATACCTACCTCATTCAAGGGCATGAAAAATCTTCACACGGGCCCTGTATAATACAGTTATAGTGACTGAAGCCCTGCTGTACTTTATGGAAAAGGCTTCTCCCAACAACTCGACTATGGTGAGGTAGATTAACCACCCTGAGACGGAAAGCTCTTAGGTCAGTGTAGTATTGTATTTGCTGAAGCACGACAACAGCGTTTTAAGGGTAAACCTGCCCCTGGTCCTGCCTCTCAGAGCAATGTTAACAAATCATGGGGGAAAATCAATATAAAATCATGAACTCTGAGCCCCTTGAAGTCATGGGGTTGGATCTGCTTCCTATACCCTGTCCAAGACAGGGCATCCCCCTGCCACTCAAATTTAGCATCCCAGTCACACCTTCCCACAGCTTTACCGAAGTCTCTTCCTTCCAGCTGGGCTGTAGCCAGGGTTAGCAGCTGGTCTTTCTGCCCATAGCCACCATCTGTAGTGTTTAGTACACAGAGGTTCTCTTTGCCTCCATGCTCACTATTTCCCCCAGCTGGCTCAGTGCAGGAAAGGAGCAGTTGGGAGAAACGAGAGCTGTCAACAGGCAGGAACAAAAGGCCAGAGGCCTTGGCAGTGTTCATTGAACCCCCAGCCGCTTGGCTCCCAGTAAGACCCCAGAGTCTCAGCAAGCAGCCAGTACCTCTTATCCATTGCGGATGATTCTTCTGCCAGTGCTTGCTCACGTCTATGCAAAATAGGGGTGTGCGTTCTGCGTGCACAGCTGCTGGGAAGTTTTTACTCTAGCTGCTGCTACCCTTTGGGTCATCTGTGGAGCTGCCTGGAGTGGCGCTGATGCAGCGCCCTATATGAGATCCTGGCAACCAGATCGCACCTCAATGCCTTCTTGTCGCCAGTGAGGGCTGTAGGACAGGGGCTGAGTGCTTTGTATCTCTGCCCTGATTCCCTAGCTTTTGTTGTGTAAATAGTCAGAGGTCAGTAGTTCTCTTTCAGTTCTATAGTTAATTTGTCTGAGCAGTCAGTGGGTGGAGAAGGGGTTTCCCCTTCTCTCCCCATGTCCCCTCCGGGGATTGGGACACGCCAGAGTCCCAGGCCTTCAAGACTTGTAGCTCTTGTTTGACATGTATGCCAGCAAGTGACCTCCAGTGTAACCTGAGCACTTGAGCATCCACCCAGGAGAGATTCAGGTGCTGCCCAGCTGACAGGCAGCAAGCCCACAACGGGCAGCATGTGTTTCTATTGGAGGCACACATCCCTGTGTGCCTGGGAGCACATAATAAAATTTATTCTGCCCATGGATGGAAAAAACTAGCAGGACCCCTTCCCATAGCTTGTGCCTTCATTGTTTAGGGGGAGGTTCACTAGGCTGACAAGTGCCAAAGCTGCAAGCCTTTCAGGCCTCAGACCTGTAAGGAGCAGAATTTTCCTCTTCAGCAGCTCCTTCTGGAATCCATGCTTCAGCCTCAGAGACAGGAGCCTGCACCAAGCACTTGGGCGTGTTCCTTCACTGCCCTCGCAGTGCACAGTGTCCCAAGGGGGCCTGAGAGCAGAATAGGACCAAGTCACTGCCTTGCAGTGAGGAGGAGCAGTGGAGCTCCCAGCTCAGCACAGCTGGGGGAGGGATGACACTCCTGCCTGTTAGCTTTGTTCCCTGCTCCAGGGAAGCTCCGTGCACAGGGTCACCGTACACCCAGCTTTTCCTAGCCATGACCTTTTTTTTATTGATCTCCCCATTTCCATCTGGGCAGATTTTTGAAATACGAACAAACGTTCGTCCTTTTTCCCAACATCGGTTCTTGTACAAGTGCAGTTCTCGGGGTGCCTTAGTGTCTGGCTGCACGTTTACTGGTTTGCCACCCTTGCTTTTGCACTGCTGCTGCTGGAGGTGCTGCCCTCAGAGCGGAGCAGTTGGAGGGTGGTGACTGCTGGCCAGCTGCCCTGTTCTGAAGGCAGCGCCGCTGCCGGGAGCAGTGCAGAAGTCAAGGTGGTATGGCGTTGACTCAGTCGCTGAATGGAATCCTGCTTGCCGAGTACAACTTCAGGCACAGCTCTTGCAAAGGCTTTTTTCGTGGTTACTTGAGGAGCAATCGATAAGTGCTGAGAAAGGTACACTCTCCGGGGAAATATGCATAGGCACAACAGGGGGAAGCACAGTAGGAAAGGACCGATTGACGGTAAAAAGGTACATTTCAATTTACGCTGACTTTTTTTAAGGCCGTTACACTTGTTATTTATGAGTGTTAGCTAGTCAAGCTGAAAAGAAACTGTGCAGTAGAAACTGTGCCCACCCCCTAGTTCGCTCGCCCCCAGCAGTGTCCTCTGTGTGGGAGCTTGAAATGTGGTCACCCTTCCCATACAGCAGTGAGGAGCTGGACCCAGATCAGCTGCCACCAGAGGAACAGGACAAGGGGGAGTGCTCAACCACGCAACAATAGCGTGTCCAGCCTGTAGTGCTGCTCTGCTGCTTGAGAGAACTTTGGGATACATTTGGAAGACTTCTGGGACCTGAGTCAAGCCAGGCATATGTGCACGTAGGAAAGTAACAGGGCCCAGCTTAACACAGGCTGAGACCCTCCAGTTCTGCAGGGACCCGAGACAGTGAGTCTGAGCCCTGGGTTAGCATAGCTGGGGTGTGGACCCAAATGGGGCTAGGTTTGGGTTGTGTAGCCATGTCCAATGAGGACTAAAAATTTTAAGGAAAAGACAGCTGAGATTTTTCTTATAATCACTTGATTTCAAAAGCTGGGGCTCACCAAATATCCTGAGCATTGGCTGCCCTCTGTAACCTTCAAGCCAAAGGCCAGTTGTTCAGGAAGAGGTCTTGGTGAGGGGTTAGGAGGCAGCCTTCCCTCTGCGTGCAGACTGGGCCTTCGGGGTAGTAACACTAAGCACACCCAAACTGAACTTCTAGTGTGAAAAGTAACTTCATTAAGCGGCCTGGTGGGCCTCCTGGCTCAGCGCTGGGGCTGTGCTTTGGGACAGGTGGAGTCTAGCCCTGTGCCCTGGACTGTCCCTGACCACGTGAAGCAACTTTGACTGGAGCAGTTGCTGGGCTTGTCATCCCCCCAAAGTTCTAAAATGATGAGCTTGCCCCCCCCCATAAGATTTTGAGAGTTTGACTTGCCATGCTCACCCCCACCCGAAGATACTTCCTCACCTGCCTTGTCCCTCCATCATTCTGGGGTTGGCAGTTACACTGTGTTGCCAGCTGTCCTGGCTGTACAAAGTGAGGCACTTCTGGCCCACTTGCAGGAGCTTTTTTGGCTGAGGGAGCAGAGGTGCTAGCTTCTCCCTGCCCCCCAGCAGACTCATGAGTTAGCACTATGTTCCCCACTCCAGGGCCCCATATCAATCCTGCCTCAGCATCCCAGCTATTAATTTCACACACCCCGCCACACCTCTTTCTTCTCTTCCAGCCCTCAGAGCTACTCTTTCTGTTGCTTTAAGGGCTCTCCTCTTCCTCTCCTAGGCCCCAAAGGGCTGTGGCGGGGGGGGGTGGCAAGCTGTAGTAGAGTTCTCTCCCCTGCTGAGCCTGGTGTTGAGAGGAAGCATGGTTAGTGCAGCTGTTGGAGATCCAGGTTCAATTCCTGATTCTGCCACAGCTTTCCTCAATGTGAGCCTGAAAGGGTCACATAACCTCTGTGCTTCTGGTCCCCACCTGTGGCTTGCAGATGATGGCTCTACCTCGCTCGGAGGGCTGGGATGAGGATAGATACCTCACACACAGCTTTTCAGTACTAATATGAGTGGAGCAGCAGTAAGTATCATAGCTAGGGATGCCACCTTCATAATGCAAAAAGCCCAGCATGCCTCACAGCTAGAAGGCAAGCCCACTGCAACCACAAGGCAGCTCCACTTCCACAGCCCCTTATATAACTCAATCCACCCCCCACATATTAGTGGGCAGACAGCTGCTGTATTTTCAACTGTTTTGATGATTTATCACTTAAACGGCAGAAGTGGAAACGCTGCAGCACATTTCACTGGACACAGGAACTTTTAACAGTGGCTAGCCCAGTGTTTTGTGGGGATAATGCAAATCTTTAAACCCACATGAAGAGGAAAAAAGAAAGAAAAGCCTTTTTTTTTTTTTTTCTTCCTTTTTGCAACTGACAAATTGATTAAAGTACCGGGCAGTGGTAAGTAACCCTTACCATAGCCAGAGGCAGGAGTAAACGAACCCGTTGGTCACAGCAGGGGGCAACACAGACACCCCAAGCTGTTGGGCTCTTACTGCTCCTCCTCCCATCCAGTGAGAATGGTCCCACTGTCCTCCCACGCCTCAGGTTGCCAATTTTGGTTGGATCTTTTCCTGGAGGTTTCATCACATGACATATAATGTTAAATTCCTGGAGACCCCAGGACAGTCTTGGAGGTTTGGCAACCTTATTGTCTCCCCTGAGAGGTGGCAGGGAGGGGAGGGTTGTCTGTCTGCCTCCAGCTGCAGCTTTGATTGGCTGCTCTCCCCCAGGAGGTGGGGCAGTGAGGCAGGCAGCCAATCAGAGAAGGGATCCCCTCCACCAAGATTGGCATTTATGGGAGGGGCTCCAGCTTCCACCATCAGCAGGCAACTGGCTCCAGCCAGGGTTAATCTCTGCCCTGGTGGGTGGGGAGGCTGCTCTGTGCCATGGCCAGCAAAGGACCACCAGTGCACAGAGGGTGAGTGCTGGCAAAGGCACCTTCTGATGACATCATCAGGCCACGCCCAATCTGAATGACCCTGGGCTCCCTGGTAAGGGGAGAGGCTGGGGGCAGGACATAACTGGGGGGTGAGGGGCGGCATAGCTCAATGTGGCAGCTGCTGTATGTGACTTCGATGCTGTCACAATAAATTAGCACCACTAACACAAAGCCTCCTTCCTCTTGCCTGGGAACTCTCCCAGGTGACTTATGGAAACACCACCTGGGGCCACAGACGGAGTTTTTCAAAGGAGGAAAAAATAAAACGCTCAGAACTTTTTGCCCATCATCAATGGGTCTTGTCTGAGGGACAGCCTGCACGACAAAATTTGACCAGCAAGTGATCATTGCTGGAGGCAGCTATTCTGCACAATTACCAAGAAAGATCACTAATTCCGCCTGCTAGCGCCACACAAGGATCTCTTCATCCTGGTGCCAGGAGGTCTTATGAAGGCCAAAATTGTAACTATTCAAAAAATAATTAGGCACAATCTTGGAGGATCGGTCCCTGAATGGTCATTACCCAAGATGATCAGGGACGCAAGTCCATGCTCTGGAAGTCTCTAAACTTCTGACTGTTAGAAGCTGGGAGTGGAAGACAGGATAGATCACTTGATAATTGCCCTGTTCTGTTCATGCCCGCTGAAGAGACTGCCACCAGCCACTGACAGAAGACAAGATACTGGGCTAGAGGAACCATAGCTCTGACCCGTTAGGGACATTCTTACTTTCTTCTGCAGTCGCAAAATGGCAAGATAGGTCCAATGCCCAGCACAGCTTCGTTGGCACCCTAGTGAGCTGTGCTGTCAGGAGATGTTAGTGTGGAAGGTTTCGTGGACTAGCAAACAAGCTCACCAAGGCTGAAATGGTGAGGCAGTTGGTATTTTTCTGTAATCTCTTTGCAGGCAGATGCCTTGGCCTAACCCGCTTAGGCTGCAGTGACCCTAATATTGCCAAGCCATCAGCATCCCCACTGCTGATCACTTAGCTGTATGCAGGCTTATTGTGTTCCTTTGTTTAAAGTGAAGCTGACTGGCTGTGTTACTCCAGCAACAGGACCTTGGTCACAGTCCCAGCCATGCTGAACTGAACTGCTTCAAAATAAAGCTCCATCTCTTTGTCTTGCTGTCTTAGAGGATATTGGCATGAAGTTAAGAAAGGGAACACTCAGGCTGGACATCATGCAGAACGTTCTGATGGTGAGATCTTTTATGTTATGGAATCTCAAAGGTGTGGGGGAAGCTTAACTGGGGTATTTAAAAATGGGCCCAGCCCCAGAGAACATTGTAGGGCACAATCTTGTGCTGTCTGAAAGGACGTGGCTTAGATGTGGTACGAAAGATCCTTTCCATCTGAAACATCCCGAAGTGTCTTAAGTCTTGCTCCAGTTGGAGGCCTCGTGCTTTGAGACCCCCCTTGGTTAAAATGAGCTCTTCCTGCCACCAAAGTGAAGTTCTGGTATCGCCCTCGCTCAGTGGCTGGTCTGTGTCTGCTCAGAACCCTCGTGGTGCTGACTGATACTGCTGTCTAACTGGAGCTGAAGGGAAGCCCCAGGACGCCTTCCCCTCCCGCTCCCAGGAGTGTGATCCAGGCAGAGAATTCCCTCCATGAGCTGCGGTTAGTGCTGAGCAGACTTTCTGTTTTTGAAACGGTCTAGATAGTTCCCAGGAAGAGCGCTTAGGAGGAGTTGACTGCAGGCTGCTGCTCCACTCCTTGGGTCCAGTTGTGAGAAAGCTATTTGTTCAAAAAGCCAAACAAAGGAATAGTTTTCTCTGGTCCCTTCTCTCTACTGCTCGTGTCCCCTGGGATGGACTTGCTCATAAGCTCAGAGGGAGGCCGCCTACCACACACACACCTTCCAACCTCCTGCCCTGACTCCTGTGCCCCTCACGCCTCCCAACCCCCTGCCCTGACTGCTGCACCATATGCCCAGCCCTGAGCTCCTCCTCAACCCCCAACTCTGACTTGCACCCCCTCAAACTTCCAGTCCCCTGCCCTGAGCCCCTCACCTCTAACCCAGAAACCTGCACCCCCCCACACACCCAGTCCCCTGCCCTGAAGGACCCCAGAAATGCTGGGTAAATCTTCTAGTGACTATTAATGAGTGTATTGCAGCAGTGTGAGGATTGGAGCCCCATTATGTTCAGCACTGTAAAAATAACATAAAAGAACAGCACGAACGTACGTCTCTGTAGGACTCTGTTACTGCCCCCGCCCCTCCGGGAATGACGTGCCCTTTTTTTAAAAGCCCACAACTTCTATCAGATCAATAAGGCACAATCAATAGTTTTCCCTTCCAAGGGCGAGTGTTGCGTTTGTTGTCTGGGCAGCTAACAAGAGGCAGCTGTGTAAGTGTTTATCGTAAAGCAGGCAAAGCAAACTGTAGGCTGGGGACAAGCAGTGGAACGTTTACTGTCAATATGACAGGAGAAAGAAAGAAAATAAAAGAGTAGAAGCTGAGGACAGCAACCCGAATGAGTGATCTGCATGTAATGAGCACTGTACAGATACAGGAGAGTGGTAGATTGACCTCAAGAAGGGAGTGTTTCTGTGTTTTGAAAAGGTTTATAAATGATCTAGTTAAGAGTTCGAAAACAGGGAAGAATTCATGGCAATCAGAAAATAATGCTGGGCAAGAGAACTCTGAATCCCCAACAGAGACTGAAAGGTGCTTTGAATTCAGCCCAAAGGCAAAGCAGTGTATGGGTTTTTTCTATAGATGTATATATATTAGAATCGCCATTTTGAAATAAGAATGAAACAGAGCTTGAAAAAAATAATTGGACATGTTTTTGCAAGTGAGTTGAAACATACTGTAACATAGAACAGAAAAAACAAGCAAACCTCCCAGCTTGTCTCCCCTCTTCTCCATCCACAGAGGAATTGGGTATCTTGGGTTTGCAAGGCAAGGAAGGCTGCAGACCAAAAGCTGGAAGTGGTTCTGAAACACCCAAAGCCAGGCAAGAAAATAAGATTAAATTTTGGAGCACTAGGAAGAGCATCCTACCATGAACCCATTCACAGATGAAGATGTGGAATTTTACATCAAGAATAAGGTAAAGTCTCTCTGTGTGTATGTCTCGTCTGTCTCCAGAAGTAGGGATGGTCTTGAAAAACTCAGCGTTCCAGGGCTGGGCGCTTGCCTGCCTCTTGAGTCTTAGGACAAAATAAGGTTGAAGTATCGGACGATAAGATTTCTAGCAATATTTCCAAAGTGTCCATCTCAGAACCTTAGCAAAAGGTACGGTTTGGTGGCCTCTTAACTTTCCCCTACGTTGTCATCCTGTCCCTCTTCAGAACCAGTGCGTCTTATGGGCTCTCTCCTCCAAATTTGTACTTGTAAGTGTGGTTATAGCTGGAATTATTTGTGTTTAGACGTAATAGAGCATCTAGGATCCCTCTTCATCCAGCTAATAACACAGATTTGATAGCAGTAGAACAAAAAATATAGCAGCAAGGCTTATCTCTAGGTATGATAATGCATGTGTCCAATAATTGGGGGGTGGATTATACTAGAACTGACCTAATCATTTTCCTAAACCTTGGATGCTTGTCTAAACAAGCCCTATAACCTTTTCAAAAAGCTAGATTGGAACTAAGTTTCAATTTCGTAGGAAATGCTCCAATTTTTATGCTGTTCTGAAAATAAATTAAAAAAAACAAAAAACTGAAATTGCGTGCTCAATGAAATTTCTGAAAAAAAAATGTCATTTCAGGTCAATCAAAGTGTTTTGTTCCAGTTTCAACTCATATTTATTAAAGAGCAAAGTTCTACAAAAATTATTTTAAACAGAAAAGCAAGGCTTCTGTTTTGAAAAGATGAAAATGTTTTGACCTTGTCAGAACTCTGTTCATTTTTTCTAAACTAAATATCACTGAAATCAACGTGTTCTGGTAATATATTTCACTTTCTGACAAATTGGTGTTTTCTGAAAAATGTCAGTCAGAAAATTTCCAGCCAACTCTGCCAATTCGTACTTCTCGGTGTAAAGATTTCTATTGTGGAGTGACAGGGTAGCTGTAGGGCACAGCTGTGCATAGAGAGATTTGTGGTAGTGTGCTGCCTCATACACAGCAGTACAGAGCAACAGAAGTAGCATTTCAATGGGGCTCATGGCCACCAGAATTTTAGATTCCACCAGTAGCTTCACATCCCTCAGAGAGATTCTCTTTCCTAGCAGGCTCCCAATGGAGGAAGACACAATTCCGGTTATTCATCATTATTATTATGTAATAAATCATAGAATCATAAAATCACAGGATTGGGGGACGAGTATCGGAGGGGTAGCCGTGTTAGTCTGGATCTGTAACAGCAACAAAGGGTCCTGTGGCACCTTATAGACTAACAGAAAAGTTTTGAGCATGAGCTTTCGTGAGCACAGACTCACTTCATCAGATGCTGGTCTTGGAAATCTGCAGGGCCAGGTATAAATAAGCCAGAGCAAGGGTGGGGATAACAAGGTTAGCTCAGTCAGGAAGGGTGAGGCTTACTACCAGCAGTTGATGTGGAGGTGTGAACACCAAGGGAGGGGAAGCTGCTTCTGTATTTAGCCAGCCATTCGCAGTCTTTGTTTAAGCCAGAGCTGAGGGCGTCGAATTTGCAGATGAATTGTAGCTCAAAAATTTCTCTTTGGAATCTGGTCCTGAAATTTCTTTGCTGTAGGATAGCTACTTTTAAGTCTGCTACTGTGTGGCCTGGGAGATTGAAGTGCTCTCCTGTGGGTTTTTGTATATTGCCATTTCTGATGTCTGATTTGTGTGCGTTTATTCTTTTACTTAGAGACTGTCCAGTTTGTCCGATGTATATAGCAGAGGGGCATTGCTGGCACATGATGGCATAAATTATATTGGTAGATGTGCAGCTGAATGAACCCACGATGGTGTGGCTGATCTGGTTAGGTCCTGTAATGGTGTTGCTGGTGTAGATATGTGGGCAGAGCTGGCAACGAGGTTTGTTGCATGAATGGGTCCCTGAGTTAGAGAGACTGTGGTGCGGTGTATAGTTGCTGGTTAGGATTTGCTTCAGGTTGGCAGGTTGTCTGTGGGCAAGGACTGGTCTGCTTCCCAAGGCCTGTGAAAGTGGGGGATCATTGTCCAGGATGGGTTGTAAATCCCTGATGATGCGCTGTGGAGGTTTTAGCTGAGGACTGTAGGTGATGGCTAGTGGTGTTCTGTTGGTTTCTCTCTTGGGCTTGTCCTGTAGTAAGAGGCTTCGTGGCACACGTCTGGCTCTGTTGATCTGTTTTTTCACTTCCTCAGGTGGGTATTGCAGGATTGGGGGAGGAGACCTCAGGAGATCATCAGATCAACCCCATGATAAAAGCAGGACCAATCCCAATTAAATCATCACAGCTGGGGCTTTGTCAAGCTGGGACTTAAAAAGCTCTAGGGATGGAGATTCCACCACCTCTCTAGGCAATGCATTCCAGTGGTTCACCACTCTCCTGGGGAAATACTTTGTCCTAATTTCCAGTGTACACCTTCTCCGCTTCTACTTGAGACCATTGCTCCTCGTTCTGTCATCTGTCACCACTGAGAACAGCCTCTCCATCCTCTTTGGAAGTAGTCGAAGGCTATTATCAAATACCCCCCTCCTTTGTCTTCTGAAAGCTAAATAAGATCAAATCTCTTAGCCCCTCCTCATAATTTATGTGCTCCAGCCCCCTAATCATTTTTGTTGCCCTCCACTAGACTCTCTCCAATATGTCCACATCCGTTCTGTAACTGGGGACCCATAATTGGATGCAATGTTACAGATGTGGCCTCATCAGTGCCAAATAAAGGGGAATAATCACTTCCCTAGATGGACTCACAGTGGTCCTATTAATGAGCCCTAAAGGTCCTTTTCTTCCATGTCATCTTGCAGCCTGTTTGTTAAAACTTATAATCCTATAATGAATAAGCACAGATACCATGGACTAATTTATGCATGTTAACTTGGATCATATTTACAACTGTCTATGCAGTGTATTGATTCTTCACCTGTGGTGTCTAACATGCTAGCCACTAGCCACATGTGGCTATTTGGCCATTTGGCCACGTGCAGTTGGCTTGAACAATACATTTTAGCAGTGCCCCTGTTTTTAATTTTTTCAAAAAAGAATGGAGCCTGTACTCAGCCAGCTCCCGCTCCTCCCTCTCCACCCCCAGCCAATCCTGCCAATCCTGCATCGGGTGCTGCTGAGGTGCCAGTACTAAGTACCAGTACACAAAGCACCGCATTTTAGAATAACGTGGCTGGTTCACTATAGCTAGTGCTATTTTGAAATGCATTTTGTGTGTAGCAGCGTTATTTGGAAATAAACTATTTCAAAATAAGGCTGCTGTGCAGCAGCAATGAACTAACCTCAAAGATTTGGTTTGGAGAAGCCTGCATGTTGACAAATGTGTGCGGCTCATGTATGGAATATACCAATCTCCTTCACTAAGCATAATCCTTGTATGGTTCATTAAACCCTAAGTAATTGGCTCGCCCGTCTCCTGTATCATCTCTGGATAAGCCTTGAACTTGTGCTAATACAGGAAGGTTCAAGTTGGTTCTTGTTTATGTGGTTTGCCGAGCCTCTATCTCAGTTTATCCTCTACCTCCTCCTTTGTACCGAAACTCATGATAATCGATATTCTGTCTGATATCACTTGACTGGAGGGAAGATAGAGCAAGGTAAGCATTTCTGGTGAGAACTTGTGGTTACCCCTGAGAACAGTGCAGGGGAGAACTTCAGCACCCTTTAGGAAATGAATTGTTCTTATGCTTCACACATACAGGGCCCCTGAGCCAAATTCAGACCAGTCAGCTGAGCTACATGAGCCCTTTGCCAAGAGTGAATTAGAGCTCATGTTTTCTGTCACAGCACCCGTGGGGTTGTCCCAGCCGAGAACACCTGAGCTACACAAGCTTCATCTTGGAGATTGCAGCTCCTGAATCAGTGGCTGGCTAGTCTTCACAAAAGAAAAGCTGGGTAATCTTGAGCCAAAATGGGCCAAAGAACGAGTGTGTAACTGGCTGTGACCCAGTGTTAAGGGTTCAAGACTTACTGGCACAGCACCTCCTGCTGGTCTCCTTGGGAATTAACTCTTCCAGCCCAGGTGCATCCTCTGTTGACTGGTGTCTTGCCCTCAGTTACCTGTCTGCTGTGCTACTTCATGTCCCATATCCCTTCCAGCCCATGGTGCCCTTTCCTTGTGGCACTGCCCCATGGTAGCACCCCTGCACTCTGGGCTCTTTCTTGTCTACAGAATCCCCGTCCCCTATACCCACCTTGCCCCATTGACCCACTGCCAGTTTTCATCTAGCCCCTTACCTCAGGGACAAAATACAGTCTGAAATGGCCACTAGTCATTGCAAGCAGCTGTGGACCTGCTGTCTTCCACCCTGGTTGCCTCCCTGGGCCCCTGTATGAGGCCTGTAGAAGGGGAGAAGGGTTAGGTCAGAGCTTCCCAGCTTCATCTGCTCTTTTCTAGCACTGCTATGTCACAGGTATCCTCTGTAGCTTCCTAGACAGCTGGGTTCCTCCTGCTCCACAGCTGGAGAAAGAATGAGTTTGTGTCAATCCTTGTAGCCTTTTATAGGGCCCAGCCTGGCCCTGATTGGCTGACAGCTCCCTGCCCTGATTGGCCAGGTTTGCATGAGCCTCCTCTGGCTTGTCTGTAACCCTCTCCCTGCTCGAGTGGGCTACAGGTTCCAAGATAACAACTGCTCTACCTCTCTTTCCATGCTTGGCTTCTGCAAGATCTCTCCAGGCTGCTGGAGTTCTACCTCAAGGTTCCCCTGCTACACAACCCACCTTCATGTGTGCAGGCAGCAGAATCTCCCTCAGTGTGCCAGAGGTTGGTCCTGGCAGGATCCACCAGGGTCAGAGACCTCCCGGACCATGACAGTGGGGAGTGAGCAGATACCCGAGTGCTAGGGCACTGCACGGGACTCTTCACCCTTCAGACTCCCTTGTGCATGCTCCAAGAGGTGTGGGCAGCTCTCATCTTCCTGCAGGGAGTCCTGTGAGAGGGTACACCCCACTCCCCACTGTGAGCTCTCCAGCTGCTTTCATTGGCCCCCCATTCAGCAAGCTTCTCCGCTGCCAGCCTCTCTTCCTCTTCTGCTTATAGCTGGCTGCACAACTTGCGGCCGATCTGTTTCCAGACTGTGCCCAGGGACCACACGCTTCATTTCCTCACCCTTATGTCTCACCCCAAGACCAAGTGGCTGGGCTATCTCCCACCTGTGGAGGTTGAGGAAGGCTGGTGGGCCAGCCTTTATTCTACTCTGGTCCCACAGCAGGCGGGGGATATTAGTTGGCAGCTCCTTCACAGAGCTGAGAGCACAGCCGTGCACCTGACACAGTTCACCCCCATCCCTGATGCCTGCCACTCTTCACTGTGAGGGAGAACCTGGCAGATGCCTACCTCGAGCACACCAGGTTGCAGCACCTCTTCTGGTTCCTCCCAGAACCTTCTGCTGAGGTTCTGGCTGCACTTTTCCCCTCACCTTGTCATTTATGCACACCCCATCTGTGTCTCCATGAAGTCATGGGACATCTTCATCAGCGTCCTCCTGCTCCTAGCCAAGGCTGCCACCTACAACACCGGGGAGGGGCGGGGGTTGCTCTGTGAATATGGGGCCTACTTTCTCTCCTCCTGATATTGCTTCTCCAGTCAGATTTCCCCTGGGCAGCATCCGCTGGCTCCCTAGATAGCTTCAGAGCAGTGGGCGCTGTCTGGGGTTCTCTTCTCAGTGTCACCTTCTGGCTCCCTCATTTTGAACATTTGACTTGCACCCCTAACTGGTTTGTCATTTGGTGTCTGGGTCCAGTGGTCCCTCCCACTTGACTGTGGGAGGGGCCTTTAGCAGTGGGAAGGTTTGCACCTGCCCACTTCCCCCGCTTTCCAATAGGCCCCTCCCATGTCGTGTTAAACTCCTGAGCCTCATCCACTTCAGAGCCTCCTGTCTGAGTTCCATTATCACCAGAGGGAGGAAGCTGGCCATTATCAAAAGGAAAAGTTTAACTCTTATTGCCCAAAGTTCTGTATACACACACTTCCAGATGTTTTACACCCAGGTGATCTCTTACCTGGAGGAGGAGTGTTTGCAGTCAGCCATCGCATAAAGTGACTTGCTTGATGTCTACAGGTGGAACAACGACACCAGCTGATGTCTAAGACAGTGGACGAGGTGCAGAAGATCATCCAGCAGCTGACCGCCGAAATCAGCTACAGGGACACGCGATTTCAGGCCATCTCCAACTCTGGCATTCACAATGAGAATTTAAGGGTAAGAGCGAAAGGTTCCGTGTCCTGTCAGGTGATCTGCAATGCAATGAGTTGGTGTTCACCCCCTGTTCCTATTGAGCAGGTCTCCATATCATACAAACAAACACTATAGTTGGCACATTGCCAGCTTAGCTAGCAGTCTCAGCAGAGAGGTCAAGGTCTGAAGGGACCAAGGAGACTGAATTCCCTTCTTACTGCTGGAGGAGGATCTGGCAGGGCAAGACAAGATTAGGGAGTTGGGTAGATTCCTTGCTACTTACTCCCATGTGTAACATTGATAACCAAGGACCCTCTGCCACTAGGGCAAGTTTGAGAGATTTTAGTCGTAGGCTGGATTTCACCACCGTCATCGTGAGGATGTAAGTTTGCTTATAGGAAAAGTGAAACTTCCCCCTAATTAGATTGTCAGATACCCACCTAAATAATAACGTCCACTCTCCTCGCTGCCAGCGTGAAGAATGGTTATTTTTGAGTCAGAGTGATTAGGGGAGCGAAGCAGGGAGGGGACTGTAGACAGGGGAGTTTTAAGAGGGAGTCTGACAGAGGAGTTCCACTATGGTTAGTAAGACCTGAAACACCTGTGCCAGCACTGCTCCTGTCTCCTCCACCTGTAGTCAGACAGACCTCCTGACCAGGGCTGCCTCTCCCCAGACCCTGGTGTGGTTTTGCAGGGACTGTGGCTGGCAGTTCCCACCTTGTGAAGTCCAGCCTGGGGAGACCATCCAGTGTGGAAGGTGTCTTCTGGTAGAAGCTCTCAGGAAGCAGGTGGTGGAGCTACAGGAAGAGGTGGCCAGGCTTAGGAGTGTTAGACCCCACAAGCAATTCCTGGGCAGCATTCACGTGGAGACGGCTGGGGTTAAGGTGGCTGTCCCACCCCAAAAGAGCGCTGACACCCCATCGGTGGGGGTGGAGATGGCTCAGGGGGCACACTGGCAGCTGGTCATTTCCGGCAGTGGGCAGGGCTGTACTCCTGCTCCCAACCCTTCCACTGTGGTGCTGGGAAACCGTTACGCCATTCCGGATATTGGAGACACAGGAGATAGAGAATCACCCCCTACAGGTGAATCAGAGAAGCCTTGTACCCCCCAGGCTGGGAGTTCTGCTGCCACCACTATGAGAAAGAAACGTAGGGTAGTGGTAGTAGGAGACTCCCTTCTGAGGGGGACAGAGGCGCCCATCTGTCGCCCTGACGTCATCCCGGAAGGTGTGCTGCTTCCCAGGAGCCCATACTCGAGCCATTAAGGATTATCCGGCCTACCGACTACTACCCCCTGCTACTCATCCATGTGGGCATGAGTGATACTGCAAGATGTAACCTTGAGTACATCAAGCATGACTACAGGGCTCTGGCAGTATGGGTGAAGCTGTTGGGAGCGCAGGTGGTGTTCTCCTCAATCCTTCCTGTCCAGGATGAGGGCCCAGGCACAGACAGGTGCATTCTGGAGGTGAATGCCTGGCTGTGAGGATGGTCTTGCCAGGAGCGCTTTCGCTTCCTCGATCACGGGATGCTATTCCGTGGAGGACTGCTTAGCAGGGATGGAATTCACCTTTCGGGGAATGGGAAGGATGTATGTGGATTGAGACTGGCTAACCTAGTAAGAAGGGCTTTAAACTAGGTTCAATGGTGACAAGTAACCAAAGCCCACAAATAAGTAAAAAACCTGGAGACCTGGGAGCGGGGTTGGAAATGGGACAGATCATGGGCTATAATAGCAAAGACAAAAGAGGGACTAGGCAGAATTAGGGGCAAAAGCGAATCAGTATCTTAGATGCCTATAGAAAAATGCAAGACGTACAGGTAGTAAGCAGGAAGAACTTGAAATCCTAATAAACAAACACAATTATGATGTAATTGGTATCACAGAAACTTGGTGGGATAATACACATGACTGGAATATTGGTATAGAAGGGTACAACTTAGGAAGGAAGGATAGGCAGGGTAAACAGGGAGGAGGTGTTGCCTTATATATCAAAAATGTGCACACCTGGGCTGAAGTGGATGCAGGAGACAGACATGTTGAGAGTCTCTGGGTTAAGTCAAAAGGGGTAAAAAAAACCCAAGGGTGATGTCATGAAAGGGGTCTACTACAGATCACCTAGCCAGGTAGATGAGACTTGCTCTAAACAATTGACAAAATTATCCAAAACACAGGATTTGGTGGAGATGGAGGACTTCAGCTCTCCAGGCATATGTTGGGAAACTAACACAGCGAGGCACAGACTATCCAGAAAGTTCTTGAGACTGCATGGATGACAATTTTTTATTTCAGAATGTGGAAAAAGCTACAGGGGAGAAGCAGTTCTAGACTGGATTTTAATAAATAGGGGGGAACTTGTTGAGAATTTGGAAGTGGAATGTAGCTTTGGAGAAAGTCACCATGACATCATAGAGTTCATGATTCTAAGAAATAGTGAAAGGGAGAACAGCAAAATAAAGACAATGGATTTCAGGGAAGCAAATTTTGGTAAACTCAGAGAGCAGGTAGGTAAGGTCCCATGGGAAGCAAGATTAAGAGAAAAAACTGAGGAGAGTTGGCAGTTTTTCAAAGGGACATTATTAAGGGCCCAAAAGCAAGCTATCCCGCTGCATAAGAAAGAGAGAAAATATGGTAAAAGACTGCATTGGCTTAGCCAGGAGATCTTGCATGATCTCAAAATCAAAAAGGAGTCAAATAAAAAGTGGAAATTAGGAGAAATGACAAAAGTTGTATATAAGCAAACAATACATGGATGCAGGGGCAAGATTTGAAAGGCCAAGGCATGGAACGAGCTCAAACTAGCCAGAGACATAAAGGGTAACAAGAAGTCATTCTATAAATATATTAGAAGCAAGAGGAAGGCCAAGGACAGGGTAGGCCCACTACTCAGTGAGGAGGGAGAAACCATATCAGGAAATTTAGAAATTGCAGAGGTACCCACTGACTTCTGTGTTTTGGTCTGCGCCAGGAAGGCTGATGCAGAAATGCCTAACTTAATGCATGCTAGTGGGAAGTGGGTAGGTTTTGAGGACAAAATACATAAAGAACAAGTTAAAAATTACTTAGAAAAATTAGATGTCTTCAAGTCACCAGGGCCTGATTAAATGCATCCTAGAATACTTAAGGAGCCGATAGAGGAGGTTACTGAACCTTTACCTATTATTTTTGAAAAGTCCTGGAAGTCAGGAGAGATTCCAGAAGACTGGGAAAAGGCAAACATAGTGCCCATCTATAAAAAGGGAAAAAAGAACAATGCAGGAAACTACAGACGAGTCAGTTTAACTTCTGTGTCGGAAAAGATAATGGAGCAAATAATTAAGGAATTCATCTGCAAACATCTGGAAGAAAATAAGGTGATAGGTAACAGCCATCATGGATTTGTTAAAAACAAATCATACCAGACCAATCAGACAGCTTTTCTTTTTTTTTATAGGATAACAAGTCTTGTGGATAAGGGAGAGACAGTGGATGTGGTATTCCTAGCTTTTAGTAAGGAATTTGACATGGTCTAGCACAATCTTCTTATCAATAAACTAAGCAAATACAACTCAGATGGGGCCACTATAAGGTGGGTGCATAACTGGCTGGATAACCATTCTCAGAGAGTAGTTATTAATGGTTTGCAGTCATGTTGGAAGGCCATAACCAGTGGGGTTCTGCAGGGGTCTGTTTTGGAACCGGTTCTATTCAATATCTTCATCAATGATTTAGATATTGGCATAGAGAGTACGCTTATTAAGTTTGCAGATGATACCAAGCTGGGAGGGGTGGCAACTGCTTTGAAGTTTAGGCTCATAATTCAAAATGATCTGTATAAACTGGAGAAATGGTCTGAGGTAAACAGGATGAAGTTTAATATGGACAAATGCAAAGTACTCCACTTAGGAAGAAACAATCAACTTCATACATATAGAATGGGAAGCGACTGTCTAGGAAGCATTACTGCGGAAAGGGATTTAGGGGTGATAGTGGACCACAAGCTAAATATGAGTCAACAGCGTGATGCAGTTGCCAAAGACGACAAACATAGTTCTGGGATGCATTAACAGGAGTGTTGTGAGCAAGACATGAGAAGTCATTCTTTTGCTCAACTGAGCACTCATTAGGCTTCAGTTGGAGTATTGCGTCCAGTTCTGGGCAACACATTTCAAGAAGGATGTGGAGAAATTGGAGAAGGTCCAGAGAAGAGCAACAAGAATGATTAAAGATCTAGTGAAGATGAGCAATGAGGGAAGACTGAAAGAACTGGGCTTGTTTAGTTTAGAAAAGAGAAGACTTAGAGGGGATCTGATAGCAGTTTTCAAGTACCTCAAAGAGTGTTAGAAGGAGGAGGGAGAAGAATTTTTCTCCTCGGCCTCTGCGGATAGGACAAGAAGCAATGGGCTTAAACTGCATCAAGGGAGGTTTAGATTAGAAATTAGGAAAAACTTCATTACTGTCAGGATAGTAAAACACTGGAATATGTTACGTAGGGAGGTTGTGGAATCTCCATTGCTGGCGATATTTAAGAGCAGGTTAGACAGACAGCTGTCAGGGATAGTCTTGATGGTGTTTGGTCCTTCCAAGAGGGCAGGGAACTGGACTCGATGACCTCTTGAAGTCTCTTGCAGTTCTAATGTTCCATGATTCATGTGCCTTTTTAAGTAAAAATGAATTAGTTTAACAATAAAAGAATGATAATAAATATGAACAGACCCTTTCATCTGCACAGCATAATGTTACCATAGTTATGCACTATAGAAACCATTACCAAAATGCAGCCAATTCTGGGGTGGGACAAAGAAACTCAGTAAAAACACAAAGCAGCCTTGGCAATAGTGTGGGGATAGAAAGTGGAAAAGAACAGTGTATGTGATTGAAGCATCAGAGGGTATTTGGGAAGGCAGAACATTATTACTGGAGTTGGAATGCAGCTATGCTCTCAACCTGAGTCATTCTTAGGTCATCTTTTGAATAGAGCATCTTCAGCAGCACCGTGTCCCATGGCAACAGTATTATTCCGCAAAGAAGAGAGCCACATCCTGAGCCACAGGCACCACTTTGGGCATCATTCGGCTGGTGCCCCTGTTCTGGCAGAGACAGTTCTGCATAGTCTGAGAGATACAACAACAGCACAGTCTCAGAAAGTAGGGCTGCTGGGGTCTGCCAAAAACAAGCAAGGTCTTCTTTTTTGGGAGAGTAATCAGGAACAGATAGAACTTGATCTGACCCATCTCTGTCCTCTTGAGACCCTGAAAACTTAACTATCTATAAAGTGGCGAGTGTCTGATCCAGTGCTAAAAATCAGCGTGCTACAGTCAAGTTAGTGGGACTGATAACTATAATGTGTAGGAATAGAGTTTATCAAAGATGTGTTTATAAGATATTACAGTTAGCTCAGGGCACTAGCTACTCCTGCTTGCAAAACAAAGCCCATAAAGTTATTGCCATGGCTGCTTCTGAGAAAGGAATGGGGTTGAAAAGATGTCAGAGTACATAGCAGTCCGCTGTTGATTCTGGAGTCAACAGTGGGGTGGATCTTTCAATGTTTGCCTTTTCAATGCATTCCCTTTGAAGCCCCTGCCACTGGTCAGTGATGGAAGATGGGATATCAGTCTAGATCAGTGGATCATTGGTCTGACTTAGTATGTTCCTTGCCGTAGAACTTTTGAGGTGTTGCTTTTGGAAACAGGGTTCATTTAATATTCTGGTATCCCAATTGCTGGGAAGATCCAGACATCCATGACATTTAAGCATTCCTAACCGGTGCTTCTTTTTTCTAGAAAAAAAGGGTGCCAGAATTCAAGTCCTACTGGCAGCACCAGCCACAGGAACCTCGGCCAGGGGATGGGGAGGATCCTGCAGCTTGGAGACGGCTGGGGCATGGAGCCCTGCCAGCAGCCACTGCTGCAGGACCCCAGATGGAGGAAAAAAGGTGCTGGAATGCAGTTCCACTGCGTTCTGGCAGAAGAAAAGCCCGGTTCCTAACTATGTTAGATGAGAAATAGAGCTGGGCAAGAAATGGCTTTCCTGTCTTGGGAAGAAGTTCCTTTTCAGAGGCCCCATCCCAAATAAGGACTAAAAGTCAACATCTTGAAAATGTTCACAAACTAAAAATGTGGGGGGAAAACAGTTTAGGTCAACTGAAATCTTTTGTATTTTTATAATTTGTAGTATGTGTTTTGATTTTTGACCTTTTATTTTAGAAAACTATTTAATGTGCATTCATTTAAATTTGGAAATGAAAAGTCATGCTGAACACCGAAAACTAAACTTTTCATTTTGAAAATATCAAAATGGGATGTTTTGACCATTTCAAATAATTTTACAAAAAAGGGAAGTCAATGAAACTGACCCTTTCAGCTCATAAAAAGTTTTAGTTTTGACAAACTGTCAGTTTTTGCCAGAAAATCATTATGTTGAAGAATTCCAGCTCTGCTCTTCCCAGAATCTATACAGTGAAAGTAGGTCAAAGGCTTTTGCCAAGGAAAGCCTCATTTGCTCCTGGTAGCCAGTGTGGACCTGATATATGCTTCAGAAAAGAGCCTTTTTTCATCTCCTTGTCCAGTATTTCCACAGTTTATTTTCTGTGCCTGCCAATGGGAGTTTTTCAAAGATATAACAGCTATAACAGGTCATAATTTCAGGAAACAGCATTCTTAGTTGCTACGTCTGTCCAGGTGATGATTACACAGGGATTTAATAAGATCTCAAGTCTTTCACGTATAGGTTACTGATTCTGTTGTTAATGCCTTACACACAAGGAGTCGGGGATTTCAGATCAGTTAGGGGGACTGTAAAACCACCATCACAGCTGGCACCATGTTGGTGGCCTCCTCTGAGACCTAAAGAGTCAACAAGCTGTAGAGATGGGATGAGGGATGTAAAACCCTGTTTAATTAGTTAACTGGTTAAATGGTAGATTTAACTGATTAACCAATTAAAGAGGGCAGGGGGTGTCTGGAGAGGCCTCTCCAGCCCGGCCAAGCAGCCAGCTGGGCTGGAGCAGTCAGTCCATCCACCCTGTGGACAGGAACTGCTCAAGCTGGGCTAGAGCACCCTGCCTATGGTGGCCCCGCAGGGCTGAAGCAACCCCATCCCCAGTGGACAGGGAGCAGCTCCAGCCCCTACCGGTTAACTCTTAACATCCATAGATGGATCTCACCTCCCCACAATGCTGATCGCTACTTTGTATTATCTCTGCGGACAACAGCTGCGCAACCTTCTCTTTATTATGAAGCTTGGCAGAAACTCCAAAATGCCACATGAACTAACTGTCTGGCCCAGGCTTTCTCTCTCTATTCTGTATACTTCTTATTTTCCTCTCTGCTTCCCTCAGGATCAGCCAGCTTTACTGGCCAAGTGGTCTGCTCTGCTTCGGGGGAAACGCCCATTCCACCCATCTGTGCAGGTACAAATACCTCCCACTGACTTCTACAAATAGCTGCTGCGCCTCTTCCATCCCCCTGCCTTCTCCAAACACTAGCTCCCTCACCCCCTTGGCCAGTCCTTCCTCTGACCTTCCTGTCTCCTTTCAAGAGAGCTAAGAGCATGGGACCCTGGCTTCCAGCTTACTGCTTCCTTCTTGCTTATACCAAGGTACATATCTAAGAAATGTTTTTCGATTTGTCATGAGCCCAGGGGCTGGAATGCCCCTAATTTGCACACGTGTATCAACTGTTTTGAATACAGAGGAATGGGCCATGGACTTCAGGTCCCCGCGTGCATTGCTTGGTGGTCATTTGCTCTGAGTGACTTTGCTCAGATAAAAGTGGCACGCAGCTTGCAGGGGCTTGTAAGATATACAGTTTAAATGGAATGTCCATATGAAAGAAAAAGGTGGGTGTGGGTCCCAGTTAGCCCATGGGCTGCAATGTGAGTGCGCCTGGTCTGTTGCTGATAATTCCAGAGTCTGTTGATATTTGGTGTTCTCTGCTAAAACTTCACCTACAGGAGTCTTGGGAGGCCAGGAGGGTCTCTGGTTTCTTTTGAAAAACAACAGAAGTACATTTCTAGCACTCATATGTTCAAATTTCTTTCTGCAACCATGACTTGAGTGCAGCCCCAAGCTTTAGAAATCAGAATGTGAGTATAAAGAACACCCCGATCACCACCCCATGTTGTAAAATCTCACACTATCTTATGGCTCCACTCACGATCTTTGAAAGTTTGAGAATTGCAATGCAGTTGCTTAGTACGCCGCTTGCCCCCCTCTCCAGCTGCCTGAAAAATGAGACTCATGTATGACTTTGCCCAGCAGAGATTCGATGATGAGTCATTCTGTGAGGCCCTGCTGTTATTTTAAGCCCAGTTTTCCAGTCAGGGGTAATCATGTGGCACACAGCAGGCTTGCCCAGAGGCTAATGAATGCACACAGATTCACTCCACAGCCAGGACAGCTTAAGGAAGCGAGATTTTTAAAATATCTCCTTGAAATGCACCTCAGGAGCCTCGTTCATCAGGAGAGAGAGAGTGAGAGACTTTACAACACTTTGGCTATGTCTACACTAGCCCCCCAGTTTCACAAGGGGGCTGCTAATGAAACACTTCAGGATAGCCTAATGAGGTGTTACAATGAATATGCAGCACCTCATTAGCGTAATGGAGGCCGCGGCATTTTGAATGTGCCGCTTTCGATCGCGCGTGGCTCATCTACATGGGGTCCTTTTGAAAAAGACCCCGCACACTTCGAAACCCCTTATTCCTATTTGGCTACAGGAAAAAGGAGATTTCGAAGTGTTCAGGGTCCTTTCGAAAAGGGCCCCGTGTAGACGAACTGCGCATGATCGAAAGCGGCACTTTTGAAGTGCCGCAGCAGCCATTATGCTAATGAGGTGCTGCATATTCAGTGCACCACCTCATTAGCATATCCCAAAGTGTCTCATTAGCATCCCCCTTGCAAAAGGGTCGGGGGGCTAGTGTGGACACAGACTTTGAGTAATTCAAAGTGATGAGTGAATTTAATTGTGATTGAGCAAGTTTTAAGCAGTGGCTGATCTCACATTAAGATGTGGGATCTTTGTACTTGCTCTGACCGCTAAATCAATGTTTCTTAACCTGTGGATCACCTGTAGTTCACAAGAATAGGGGCATTTGTGCTTCCACGATGCAGCTGAACAATTACATTCTGACCAGGCTGAGCAGGTGAAAGTAGAGGTCCTGGAATGGAAAAATGTTGGGCAAGAATTGATTCTGTCTTACATGCTTTTTTTTTTCCTGTGTAGTTGTGATTAAGGAGACACACTGGAAAACGAGTCAGAGGTGCTATAAAAGCTGCTGTAGTCATTCTTACAGAGTGTTGCATGGAGATTCTGTAATGTCCTGGCTTATTTCTCAATGCCAAGAAACAAAAATGTGATGGGAGATGTTTCTTGTGGAGTCTGGTTTGTTTTACATGTTCCTGTGGTGAAGATCTTCTTTCCCCCTCCAACAATGAACGGGCTTTGACTAAACAAAGGTTTCCACAGTTGCCATACTGTGCTTCCGGCTGATAGTCTTAGTTTAATAAAACCCTATCACATTCAGCAATAATCCTCTAAGGCTACATCTACAGTAGGCAGTCAGTCGACCACAGATACACAACTGTAGCTATGTCGGTCACGAAGCTAGAATCGATGTATCTGCGCTCAGCTAATTTGGCCGTTCCTACCAAAGAAGGTTGACAGGAGAGTTTCTCCCCTTGACCTCCCTTACTCCTTGTGACATGCAAAATTGAACCCCCGAAGATCGATGGTGAGCAGGTCAATCTTCCGGGGTAACATAGACACAGCCTAATATAGTGCTTTGGACCGTTACTGGAGAGTGGCATAGTGTTTTGTTTACCTGGGGGTAGCCACCTTCCAGCACCTGCTGTCTGATTTAGATTCTATTTCTCTAGTAGGTTTCTCCCTAGTAAAGTCAGGGTGAGTTATGGTTCATGAAAGCTGAAGAGCTTCAGAATTCAG
This sequence comes from Carettochelys insculpta, assembly GCF_033958435.1. Classification (NCBI taxonomy): domain Eukaryota; kingdom Metazoa; phylum Chordata; order Testudines; family Carettochelyidae; genus Carettochelys; species Carettochelys insculpta. The sequence continues at coordinate 226,246,434 of NC_134137.1, forward strand.
ACTGCTAAACGTCTGGATGTTTTAGCCATGTTGTTTGGACCAACAGAATAGGGGTGGTTAAATATTTTACCCCAAAAACCCTTTTAGGAAACATTTGTTCAAATTCTGATTAGCTGGTAGCTTTGATGATGTTCATAGCCTTGCTAGTTCTTAGCTCCCAGCCATAGTGGTATGCAAGCAAAACTAGTGTCTCTTTCTTATCAGCTTCTAGACTTGACTTGACTTAAACTGTTGTACTCCAAGTAGAGCATAGGTCATCTACAAGCCTCCAGCCTTATTCTAAGACAGGGCCCTAGCCGGAAGGGCGTAGTGTGAGACCTGCGTGAGTTGCCGGCATTCTAGCGTGAATCTTCCTTTTCTTCTGAAGCCCCAGTGATTCTATCTGTTGTGACCATGTTCTCCCTCTGCAGGTTGTAAATCTGCCCTCATTTCCTTTCGCAATCTCTCTGAACTCTTCTAGGTCTTAGCACCCAGCCAGTTCCTCATCACAGTCCCACTGCGCGGCCTGACAGGTTACAGGGAACGCCAGGTACGGCACTGGCGGTATTACACCGTGCATGGGGCAAAACTCCTCTCCCCTGTACGTGACCCAGAGGAGCTGCAGCAGTGGCTGGAGGTGGAGCAGTTCTCTAAGAGCCTGCAGCAGTGGCATGAGACAGAGGTGAACATCGAAGGTGATCTCGTTCCAGCCAAGGTCCTTGCTGTCTTCAGGGAGTTGATGGAGAAGTCAATTACCTCCTGTAATCTCTCCAGTGAGTTGAACGGGAAGGGTGTGAAGGGACTTAGCTCTCACTTGATCACTACTCCTACCTTGACATCTGGCCACCAAGGTTGACTCACACCCCTCCACCTCCAGAGCTCAGGGGACAGGCTTTGTCTGCACAAAGTAAATCTCTAGATCCAGGTGCAGAGAGCAAGCTCTCAATTCTCAGCGATGTTTAGATCCAAGATTTTGCTTCGGGACCCATCTGTTACGCATTTGGATCCTGTCACCTGCTTCCTAAAAAAATCTACCCAGATTTTCTTTTACCTAAATTTGCAGAAAATAACTTTTTGGTAGGGCCAGACACTTTGTGTGTCCTATAATCCCTCTAGGGTTCTCCAGCTGCAGAACTTCCGTGGGGTGTCCTTAGTGCATTCTGCAGAGGGCAAACACAGACACCTCTTGCCTACAAGCATCTTGAAATAAAGGAGACTGAGATTGAAACCTGTGTCCATGACCAGCTGGGGTTTACCTCCATTCCTGCCTGGACCAGCCCAAAAGACACTCTGGGATAGTATGGGATGCAGGTTAGGGCAGCAACTGGGGAGAGGATTGGGAATGGTACTGGGAAGCCAGGGCACCCCCATTTATTTTTCGCATGGTATGCGCTAGGGTTCTCTCCCAGCCAGCTGCCCTGACCCCATGGGAAGTCACCCCAGCTCTTGAGGCTGTCACTGAGTGCATCCTCTGGGCAGGGGACATGAGCTACCGGGTGTGGCGCAAAGCTGGGTAGGGAGCCTGGTGCAGGAGCTTGCCCCAAGGCTGCCCACCCCACCCCCTTGGGGTTCGTCCCTGTGACCACTCAGTTATGGCAGGCGTGTGGGAGCAGCAGCCTGGCACTGCGACCTGGTGCAAGGGGGTTTCAGCACCGCACAGGTTTGGATGGTCGGGGTCATGGGCCGTACACCAGGTTGCAATGCCACTCGGTCAGTTCTGGCCCTGCTGCCCTCGCATCATGACGCAGGGCTGGTGGGGTCCTACCTGAGTGGGCAGTGGGTAGACAGCCCTGTCCCTCCCTGCCACTGCCTGGGGAAGGGCCATAGCCTGAGGACTTGGCCGCCATACCACATATGTGCATGTACAGTAAACCCTCCGTTTAACAGACCAGTGGGGAAGGGTGTCAGTTAAATGGGAGGATTTACTGCCTGCCCACCCCCACCAGGGTCCCCCAGTGCCAGTCCCGCCCCTTCCAAAAGAAAGCTCGGGACTCGCCAGACTGCCACTTGCTGGAGGAGCCACCAGACGCTGCCACACGGCTGGAGCTGCCCTGCGGCACACAGCTGAAGCTGCCGGACGCCCCAGTGCTGGAAGAGCCGCCGCCAGAGCCACCATGCGCTCCTCCCACCACGGTCGGGGTGTGTGTGCAAGTACTGTCTGCCCACATTTGTGCCTCACCCCGGTGTGTGGAGCATGTGGCAGCTCTAGGCAGGGGCAGTCCAGGCCACCGTGGACTGTTCGGCCACAGCGGACTGTGGTGGCTGGAAGCGATGCCCCAGTAGGTCCCTTACTTTTGGGGGAGGGTGGATGCAGGCTTTGGGGGAGGGTGGATGCAGGCTTTGGGATTTTACAGGCCCCAGTTAAACTCCAGGCACAATGGAGGGGGCCTGGCAGACATCCAGTTGTTTCCAAAGTCTGCTAAATTGGGGTCCGTAAAATCAAGGGTTTACTGTAATGCGCCTTTGGTTGCAAGCAGCACTGCTTGGAGGTGACTATTGCCCTTGAGGAGCCCAAGGCTTTCTCAGCTTTGCAGCTCGTCGTGTTGTGCAGCTGGCTGATGGCTCTTCTCCTTTGAGACCAGAGTATGCCCAACCCCAGCAATACCCTTAATAACTACCATGGGCAGAGAGAGACCTGACCGTGGAGCTCATGGATCTGGACTTCCCCTGAGGATGAGAGGGTCATTGGAGCTGAGGTTTCAACTGGGGCCCTTTTCTGTTTAGACTTACTGAGGTCCCTAGCTGCCGCTTGTGTTACTGGGCTGTTGGAGAAGTTTCCGCTCCTTTTTCGTCTTCGGCTGGGCCCCACAGCGACAAAGGGTCAAGGTAGAGGGGGAAACAGGAAGCCAATTTGCTGCCCCCTCTGCCTCATGTCCAGGCCCAAAGGAGATGTGGGGTTGTGAGTTGCTTTCTTTGGTCCTATTGCTGGAAAGTGAGAGTTGAACAGTGGCATTCCCCAGGGGCACAAAGACCCAGGCCACCCCTTGCTTGGCCAGCCCTCTCTTTATCATCTCCCCTTGTCATTCCTTGGCAGGTAAAGTCAGCGTGCTGGAGAGCTTCAGCTCAGTGGTCCGAGTTGCTGTGGAGATCTCAGACTCCCAGGTAGAAGTGGAGCTGGTCCCTACTGTGGAAATCCCAAACTGCTGGCCTGAGAAAGCCCGGTGGCCCCGCTGCTTCAGGCGCTGGCCTTCCCAGGAGAAAGTGCAATGTATCAAGGTACAAAGCGGAGGGTGCAGGAGAGAACTTAAAAGGCCAGTAACACTGCAAAAGGTCTTACGATATTGTTGAAAACATCTCACAACCTGGGAGCTGGGAAACCTGCTGGACATCTCAGAAGATTTTGACAGTAAATGGTTCTGAGCAGCACAAAGGTTGAGATGCACCATTGTCAGGGTTGCTTGAACCCAAATTGTAACGGCAGCACTTTTTCCCCAGCATTTTTACCCCGACAGCAGCCTGGGTGGAGGGGATGATTTTTTAGAGGTATGATCTCATAACCTTCAGCAACACACTAATGAAATATTTTTAAAGCAAATTCTAAAGGAAGGTCCTGTCAACTAACACAATACATTCAGAAACTGACGGTGTACATACCTAGGGCTGGCAAATGCCTGTTACCACTTGAATGGCTCTTTCACAGGTTCTGTGTTCTTCTACAGGTCTGGCAGCTTTTTTCACTTTTAAGTTCATTAGATTCTCCCTGGAGTAAACAGAGCCACAGCCCAGGGATAGGAAGAGGTGGGGTGGGCATTACCACCCAGCGGTGGCCCAATTTTTTGGGTGCCCTTTGCAGCTGCATATTCCATATATAGGTAAGGACAGCTCAAGGTCCAAGGCCACGGGAGAACCAGGCCCTTCATGGGGAGGATGAAACGCCACCTTCCGTCAGGCGCTGAGAGCTCTGTTGACTTCCATAGTGTCCGATAATGCTCCCTGCTGGAGACTGAGCACCAAGCAGCCAGTACTGGGTTTCCAATGAGTAGCATCATTCTCTTTGTAGGCGGTCAGTCTTAAGGGTTCAGCGCTGCTTGTACTGCATCCACCTAAACTGATCTTCCTGGCCTGAAATAAGGCCGGGAGAGAGTCATGCTTCTCAGAGGCCCAGAAGGGCCACTTTACTGAGTGTACCCAGCTCAGTATTCAGCTGTTTGGAAGTGCACTAGTTTTCTTAGTAGTACTGCTTGTAGATGTTGCGGAGGGTCAGTAACCTGTGGAAGGGTACAGACAAGACTCCCCATGCCTCTCCCAACTCTGCCAGTGTCACTCAGTCCTGACCAGCACCATCCCTACTCTTCTAGTCTTGTCACTCTACCTCTTACTGGCACACCCACCGTCTTCACATGCACCTCAGTCTTGTCCTGCCCTGTACCTGGTGAGCTCTGACCGCCTCGGTCCTGACCTAGAGAGCCTCCGCTTGCTGTTCTAGGCCAGAGATTCCCCATGTAACTCAATTGCCTCTTCATCCTGACCTGCCGTGGGCTCTGCTGTGCCCTTACCACAACCTCTTACAGTTCTGCCAACGCCGCATGGTTTGCAGCACCTCCTGCTCCTCCAAAGATGGATGTCTCTGGAGTACCTGCATATCCGTATGTGAGGAACTCGCGTGGTTTTATGTGGATAGAAGTTTCCTGGGAATTAGGAAATCCACACTTGTGTCTCTTGTGACTCAGTCCATAATGCAGAGCCACATCTCAGCGGTAACAGGCAGGTGCTGTGGATCCTGCCCTCGTCCTCCCTACATGCAGCTCCAAAGGTAAGTGTGCGTCTCCCCCTTCGTAACTTCTCCCCTTTCTTCTGCAGTCATTTGGCTTCAACCTCTTGGCCCGCTCTAATTACCACTGGCAGCTGGGCTTCTCCCGAGCTGAGCGCATACTGATAGAGGGCCTTGACGAGGACGGTGGCTGCCGGATGAAGTGCTTCCGGGTCATGAGACAAATGAAGGAGGATGTCTGGTGTGCAGGAAATAAGCCAATCCTGACGACCTATCACCTTCAGGTGGGTACAGCAACAGCTGACGCCAAAGGTAACTGCTGTCATCACGTTACTCTCTTTTCCGTGAACACGATGGAAGGGGTTTGTCTACATTCCATACCACAAAAGTGCTAATAGAACATTCCGGTTGCACAATGACAGGTAACCCTGCAGAAGACCAGCAGTCTCAGCGTTAAGGCTGCTCGTGCTGCCTTAAGTCCTCCCACCTATTACAGTACAGTTTTCAGCTGCATGATCATATACTATTTCTTGAGTAATGTCATGTGTTATACTTCATTTTCACACCTGCAGCCTAAATCGTTTCACATTGCTGCTGAGCCTTTTGAGGAGCTCAAAGGGATTTGCGGATGTTTACCCAGTCATGTTCCGAACCCCCTCACTGCAATAGCAGGCTATGCCCAGAGGGAGGAAAGAGGCACAGAAAGGGAAATGACCTGCCAGGATCACGCAGTGAATGCCATTGCTAGTGGTCACGGGTTCCAATCCTGCCCAGTCAGTTGTGACTGACAGCTGTTCCCAGTGGATGGCTGTTACTGGCCTCTCTGAAATGAATTTGGTGTGTCTCACTCACCCAAGCCTGATGAGAGGATGTGCACGTCAAAAAACCCACCATTGGTGTCCTTGGTGTGGTAATTAGCAAGGAAGGCAAGGTGTGAGCACGATCCCTCTGTGGCAGGAGAGAATTAAAGCAACAGGGGACACTTGTGTTGTCCTTGCTTTCAGGCAGTCACTCTGGCACTTTTCATCAGCTGTAAAATTACCTTAGCAAGTCGTGTGACGCTTTAGCAGAATCCCTGTTACATGTCTTCTTCCTTCCCCACTTTCCCTCTCCGCTTCCCCGACCTGCCCCTTGCAGACGGTGCTGTTCTGGACATGTGAGAAGTACCCACGCACCAAGGACTGGCGCTGCTTCCGGGAAGGCTTCCTGAGGATGGTGCGGAAGCTGCACAAGTGCGTGAGCCAGCACTTCCTAAAGCATTACTTCATCAGGGGCACCAACCTGCTCAAGTATGCCAACACCAGCGACCTGGACCTGGTGGCAGGCAAGCTAACCATATTCCTGGAGAACCCCGTGCTCAGCCTGGACTGAGGCAGGGAGGAACTTCTATCTTACTCTTGTTTTCCACCCTAGCCTGCCTTGTCTGTGGTTGTTCCTCTCGCCCTTCCAGTGCACGCTGTGCCCTTGAATGTGAGAGCTGTGGCACATGCAGTATGGAAGACAAGAGTCAAACTGGGAGTCATGAGAGGACAAAACTCTCTCGAGGGTTCGCTTGATGCCCAGCCACTGAAAGTTGCTTTCTATAGCTTGAGCGGCTTATCTTGGAGCTGCCAGCCACCACCAAAACAAGACAGACCAGGTGCTGCCTCACTCTTTGCTGCTGCTCCTATGGTTTACAGTCCAAAAGACAGGGTGGTCTTATGATAACAGCAGCGGACTAGGCAGCAGGAGCCCTTGCTCTGCCACTGACTTACTGTGAGACCTTGTGCTCATCACTTGACATCTCTATGCTGCATCCTCACCCATTTGTAAAATGGAATTAAAGCTGACCTACCTGACAACCTAGTTGTGAAGCTAAATGAATGTTCTCAGATGGAAACCTCAGGGCAATCACAAAATATTTCTGTTAGGACAGAAGCTCCTCCCTCCCTCCACATTTAAATGTGGCTCCTACCCTCCCCGTAAAGAGAATTTAACTGGTAAGTGTTGAATATTTTAGTTGCCTTTGTTTCATGGTCTTTTTCCCTCCATGTTTTCTTGGGGCAGGCTGCTGGTGTTTGCCTTTGGCACTTGCGCTAGCGCCATGTCGTCAGCCCCCCAATGGTGTGTGCTGTGCCAGAGCTCTCTAACACATCTGGCTCTACCCAGCTGTCAGAGGGACAAACTGATTTTTCACTGGTTAGCAGCTGTGTATTTTGGGGTCCTGGTAGACAGGCAGAGCATTTTTCAAAGGTTCCTAGTTGCAGAAGATTCTGGAGCTTTATATATATAAAATATGTGAAAAATAAAATGTTAGTGTTTTGAGAAAAGAAGCAGAGTTCTAAAGGGGATGTTGTGCTTAATGTTATTAAATGACAATAAAGTGTTTTATTTTCTACGACCATAAATTGCTGGATGGATTATAACCTGGTCAGATAATTTGAAAATAAATTTTCTCTGAGCTGTCATGACCAGGGGGATCATCATGATCTCTGCTCTAGCCCCTTACACTCTTTGGGGCAGAGACTGCCTGTCTTTTCACAATGAGTGCATAGAGCGCCCATTACAGCAACCTTTGATCATGGCTGAGAAGCCCTCAGTATAGATGGTGGCCATCTGTTTCCAGCTCCCACCCCTGCCTCTCTTCCCAGTCTCTCCTGCTCAAAGACCCAGCTCTCTCCAGCCATCCAAGACTTCTTTTCACCCATCTCTGGCCCTCTCCCAGTCTCTCCTGCAAACCCCAAACAAGGAGTACAAATGTCATCCAAGTTAACAGCCTGAGTGCCCGCCTCGAAGGGGGTCTCCTGAGGCTATTGTGCTGCTGGATTTGATACGCTCAGCTCTGCATTACATCCATTTCTGAGCTCATAGCAGGACACCATCATTCACTGTCCTCCAGTTCCATCCTCCTGCCCCAGATTGATCTTTTTCATCTCCAGCACCTTTCCCCTCTCTCCTCCATTCCCAGAACTCTGTCACCTTTAGGGCTGCCCATCCACAGTGCTCGCCTCTCACTTCCTCTCAGTACTCCTGCTGGGAAGGGAATTCAACCTGTGCTGTATAAATGAGGTCTCTGTTATGAGCACCAATGAAGATGACTCCCCCTGACACAGCAACTGCACTCAGGGACAGTTTGTTCTAGCTCCATGATACTTCTGTCCAGACATTTCAGATCTTCCCGCTTTGGCCTGAGTGGTGCACACATCTCCTGTGAGCCTGCAGCTTCCGCTTGTGTGGCAGTTGCCCCTGCCCCTTCAGTGTGTCTCTTGTCATCGTCACTGCCCCGTTCTACTTCTGTAAAGCTGGGAGGCGGGTGGTATTCAATTTCCCAGATGGGAAGAAGAAAGGAAAAGGGGATCTTCCAAAATGGCCAGAGAGAGACCTGTCGGTTTACTATGCAGGCCTCTCCACCCCTCCTACTGCCACGTGCACAGTGAAGAGGAATAGATGGTGACAGAAGAGCTGCAAAGAACTTGGTCTGGAAAACACCAAGTGTCTATCTGTATTGGCAATTGTGGGTTTGCAGCGCCCTCTACCATCAAAACAAAGCAGCAGCCATGTAGCACTTTAGTATTAGTAGTCATCCTTCGATCCCGAGGGATCATGGGTTTGCGCCCCAGTTGGACTGATTCGAGCAGCGTCTTCTGTGGTTGTGCAATCCAATGCGGGAGTGGCAGTCCCTTCTGCACTGTGAGCAGCAGTAGGCAGATGTTGCTCTGGTATCACGGGCACGGATCTTCCTGAGGGCTCTCCTGTCTTCCGCTTCCTTCACCAAGGTAGTTTCGTACATAACACGAGCTTCCTTCACTCCCTGTTTCCAGGCATGCCTGTCTGAGGCGAGCGAATGCCAGGTGTTCACGCTGATAGAGAGAGCACTGAGGTCACGCTTGCACATGTCCTTGTAGCGCAATTTAGGTCGCCCTTTCGGCCTCTTTCCAGACGCCAGTTCGCCGAAGAGGAGGTCCTTCGGTATTCGGCCATCCGTCATGCGTGAGACATGGCCCAGCCAGCGCATACGCCTCTGTTTGAGAGGGGGGAACATGGAGGTGGTGCCTGCCCTCTCAAGCACTGCGCTGTTGGGGACCTTGTCCTGCCATGAGATACCGAGTATGCGCCTAAGGCAGCGCATGTGGAACGTGTTGAGCCGCCGCTCTTGTTTTGAGCTCAAAGCCCATATTTCACTGGCGTACAGAAGTGTGCTCAAAACACAGGCTGTGTAGACCTGCACCTTGGTGTGTACAGTGAGCTTATTGTTAGCCCATACTGTCTTCGTCAGCCTGGAGAACGTTGTGGTGGCTTTTCCAATGCGCTTGGTGATCTCATTATCAAGTGACAAGTTGTCCGAGATCATTGAGCCTAGGTACACGAGCTCATGGACAACTGCCAGCTGGTAGTCTAGTATGCTGATAGATGGCTCGTTACCCACATTTTGGCCCATCACCTGGGTCTTCTTTAAGCTGATTGTGAGGCCAAATTCCATACATGCATCTGCAAAGTGAGTTATGAGTGACTGCAGTTCCTGCTGAGTGTGAGCAGCAATAGTTGCATCGTCAGCAAAAAGGAACTGCTTCATAAGCACCCTGGTCTTCGCTCTAAGCCTCAACAGTTTGAAGAGGTTGCCGTCCATTCTCGTGTGGAGAGAGATGCCCTCTGTGGCAGTTCCGAAGGCATATTTGAGCAAAACTGCAAAGAACATGCCGAACGGTGTTGGAGCCAGCACGCACCCGTGCTTCACTCTGCTGAGAATCTCAAAGGGTTTGGATGTGGATCCATCGTTATGACGGTCCCCTTCATGCCTTCATGGAAGGCCCTAATAATGCTGAGCAGAGTTGCGGGACAGCCGATCTTAGCCAGAATCGCGAACAGACCTTTTCTGCTGATGAGGTCAAATGCCTTGGTCAGGTCGATGAAGGCAATATACAGAGGTTTGTTCTGCTCCCTGCACTTTTCTTGTAGTTGCCTAACAGAGAAAACCATGTCTATAGTGGACCGTTCAGCTCTGAACCCACACTGAGACTCAGGGTAGACTCTCTCTGCAAGAACATTCAGCCTCTTCAGAACAACACATGCAAATAGCTTCCCCACGGTACTGAGAAGGGAGATGCCGTGATAGTTGTTATAATCGCTTTTGTCACCCTTGTTCTTGTAGACAGCAATGCTGTTAGCATCCCTCATATCTTGCGGTACGCTGCCTTCTCTCCAGCATTGGCAAAGTATTCCATGCAGCTCTGAAACTAGGGTACTACTGGCGCATTTGAGGATTTCTGAGGGAATACCATCTTTCCCTGGGGCTTTTCCAGAAGAGAGTGCTTTTAGCGCATCGCTGAGTTCCTCCAAGGTGGGCTCAGCATCGAGTTCAGTGATGGTGGGCAGAGGCTCGATGGCGTTCAGGGCTCTCTCTGTAACTACGGTCTCTCTGGCATACAACTGTGAGTAGTGTTCCACCCAGCATTCCATCTGCTTGCTTCTGTCCTTCAAGACCTCGCCTGTGGCCAACTTAAGTGGGGCAGTCTTTCTTTGTGATGGACCGATGGCCTGCTTGATCCCATCGTACATTCCTCGCATGTTACCAGTGTCTGTGGCCTGCTGAATCTTGGAGCAGAGTTGGAGCCAGTAATTGTTGGCACACCGCCGAGCAACCTGCTGCACTTGACTCCGAGCAGACCGGAGTGCCTGCAGGTTCACCTCACTGGGAGAGGACCTGTATGCAGCCAGTGCCTGTCTCTTCTTCTCAATCAGGGGCGTCAGCACTTCAGTGTGGGCTTCAAACCAATCAGCAGACTTGACTGTCTTCTTCCCAAAGGTAGATATCGCAGTATTATAGATAGCATCCCATAGTTGTTCCCATCTCTTGCTGATATCAGTGTCGTCCGGGCGGGGCAAGGCCTCTTCAAGTGCTTGGACAAACTCACATACTTTTGAAGGGTCACGAGTCTTGCCAGTGTCAATGCACAGCCTCCCTTCCTTTTTGGAGCGTGGCGTGGAGAGGAGGAACCTGCTGCTGGGCATCAGCTGGTTCTTCAAACTTACTTGCCCAGGCCTGCGCCCTGGAGAGGACACTCCGTCATCGCTTTCTGAGCAGTGACACAACACGGGAAGCAGCAGTTACCGGTATTAAACCACTGCGCTCGACTGGCGTAGAGTGAGGCGCCAGGGGTTGTTTCCGACCATGGGAGAGGTCTTCGGCTCTCATTGGGCAGCTACCGCCCGCCTCAAGCTGGGAAGCCCCCAGCCAAGTAGGTGCTGCCTCGCCATGGTCCGCTTGCTCCACTGGGTGTGTGGGGCTTAGGGAATCACCGACAGGTGGATCGTTAACCTTACACCAGGCAAAACAAACAAGCAACAAAATAATCCAGCCTTCAGGCTGGGCACATGGAATGTAAGGACCATGACTCCGGGCCTTACAGAAGACCTACAGAGCATTAGTAACCCGCGGAAGACAGCAATCATTAACAACGAGCTGAGAAGACTGCGGATGGACATTGTGGCCCTCCAGGAAACAAGGCTATCATCCTCTGGATGTCTCAGGGAGAAGGACTTTTCCTTTTACTGGCGTGGGAAGCCTCCAGAAGAGACCGGGGAACACGGTGTTGGCTTCGCAATCAGACACAGCCTAGTTGGCTCAGTCATACCATCAAATGTGGGAACTGAGAGAATGCTGAAAATCCAGCTTCAAACACCAGTGGGCATGGTCAACATCTTCAGCGTCTATGCTCCTACTTTAACTTCTGCCCAGGAAGTTATGGACAAGTTCTATGATGAACTTAGCATTGCCATCAGTGAGGTATCTTCCCATGAGCTGCTATTCATCCTTGGCGACTTCAACGCCAGAGTTGGCAGCGACCACCACAGCTGGCCATCCTGTCTGGGACAGTTTGGAGCAGGGAAGATGAATGAAAACAGATAGCGCCTCCTTGAACTCTGCTCCCAACATGACCTCTGCATAACCAATACCACCTTCAACGTCAAACCCCAGCACAAATTTTTGTGGCAACACCCAAGATCGAAACATTGGCACCAGCTTGACCTCATCCTCACCAAACACAGCCGTTTAGGTAATGTCAGGGTGACACGTAGCTACCACAGCGCAGACTGTGACACTGACCATTTTGTAGCACTTTAAAGACTCACAAAATAATTAATTAGCTGATGAGCTTTCATGGGGCAGACCCACTTCTTCAGATGGGGAGATAGTGCTGTACTGGAAATAATGGAAATGTACTGGAGTTTTCCACTATAACACTGTCCCCAGATCTGAAGAAGTGGGTCTGTTGCATGAAAACTCATCACCTAATAAATTTTGTGAGTCTTTGAAGTGCTACGTGACTGCTTTTTGTTTTGTTAGGACACAGACTAACACAGCTACCTCTCTGTTATTCTACCATCAAGTTGATTTATAAATGATTTATAAATGGAAGCCAGAGGTCTTTTGGTTTGCTCGGGTCTCATAGTCCAGAGCAGTGGTATGGGAGATTGGCTATTTACCAGATCCAGAGCCCCTGCCTTTGAAATTTCCTCCATCCCTCTTTATCAGAGGTGGGTAAGAACTGATTTTCCTATCCAACGAAATCTCAAAAATGTTTGCAACTTTTTTCCGTTCAGGCCTGGGATGAAATTTTAAAAAAGAAAAGACACCAAGCACCATCCCATCAGAGTTTGATTCAGCATGGGGCTATGAGGACAGGTCTGAGCACCTCTGTAATTGGATTACAGAGTCTGTCAATTGCTTTTTTATTTACTAATTTGCACCAAATGGAACAACTCCAACAGGAGCGACTGATCAGGATCCATCCCTGAACAGCCTGTTAGTTAGGTCATGCTCCTGGGATAGTGGTAGTGGCATAGTCCTGAACAGTGCATGAGAGGTCATGCTAAGGAAAGGATGCCATCTGGAGACCAAAACAGCATTCTCGATGCAGCAGAAGTCCAGGTATGCCATTCCCATGCAACCTGGTCCCACTACCTCCCAGTATAGCAGGGTTCTTAACCTGTGGGGTGTGCCTCCCCAGGGGAGGCACAGAGGGGATACAGGGGAGGTGTGAGGTGCCGCCCAGAAAATGTATCACAATTGCTTTCTCACTGTATAAAATTCTAAAGTTTAGAATTCTTTATAATTAATATTATGAATTAAAGTATTAACATTAATTGCTTATTAATTAAATATAGGGGAACTCGGGGTGAGATCGGATACTTAAGAGAATAATGTCTACTTTCTCTGTTAGAGTTATTCGACCGTACTCCGCCAAACAGCTTTAAACAGGTTACAACAGAAACTAACATTTTGCTAACAGTGTTACACTTTGATTGGCTGTTGCAACAAGAGGTGATACTTTTTTCCACCAGGCTGACACTTCTTTAAAAAATTAAGTCAGACACAATATTGCGTCTTTGTAGAATTACTGCAGTCTCCACACACATCCCACGCCCCGATTACACCTGCTCAAGGTCAGGCGTACCGCTTTCTCTTGCGTTGCACTGTATTGTCATGTACTTTGCCCACACACACTGGTTCAGTTTGCAGTCTGTCTTCGGCGTGGGTAGGTGTTTTTGCGTTTAACTCTACCACGATCGATAGTTCAGTTTACATTTTTGTGTCCCCTCAAGAAGACGAGAAAATGTCAAAGAAAAGGAAATACAGTGAGGATTATGTGAAATTTGGGTTCACGCGCTGTCTTGACCACGGTGGAACCGAAAAACCGCGGTGCTTTTTATGTCCCAAAGTTCTCTGTAATGATAACATGAGGCCTGTCAAATTCTGAGAACGTTTTGCAAATGAGCACCCAGGAAATTGTGGAGACTCGCTGGAGTTCCTGAAGCAGAAGAAAGCTCAGTTCCGCTCATCAGGCACTTTACCCAAGTTGGGTTTTGGATCTACTCAGAAGCCACTCCTTGAGGCCTCCTGCAACATGGCATATCTCATCGCAAAGAACAAAAAGCCTCACACAATCAGTCAGACTCTAATCAAGCCTTGTGCCCTTCAAATGGCCGAAGTTGTTCTCGGAAAGCAACAGAGGAAACAGATTGCTGAAATACCTCTGTCAAACGATGTCATTACTGTCGAATTTTGGATATGTCATTTGATATTTTGGATCAATTCATGGAGGGACCCAAGAAAGTGACTCTGCCCTTTGGACTTCAGTTGGATGAAAGTACTGATGAGGCTCAATGCGGTCAACTCTTGGCTTTTGTGAGATACACCACCAAAATGTGGATCAAAGAAGAGTTTTTGTTCTGTGAACCCCTGTTGGCTTTCACAAAAGCTGCTGATGTGTACCAGCTAATCAACAAGTTCTTTTCAAAAAATGGGCTGGACTGGAAGGCAAAATTTGGGCCTCGTAAGCACTGATGGTGCACCTTCCATGCTGGAGAAGAAATATGGCTTTGGCGCTTTGGTGCAGGTGGAGGCCCCACAGGTGGAGGTCACCCCGTTTTCTACGTCGTCCTGCATTGGCATCAAAAACTCTTTCTCCAAGACTGAAATCAGCCATGGAGACCGCTGTTCAAGCAGTGAACTTCATCCGGTCTCAAGCTTTGAACCACAGACTCTTCAAAATGTTCTGCCAAGAAGTTGGAGCTGCTCATGAAGTATTGTTATATCACACAGAAGTACGCTGGCTTTCACACTGAAGAGTCTCCACTCGTGTGATAGAAGTTAGAACTGAGATAGCCACGTTTCTTCGAGAAAAGGAAAACAAACTGCATGAAGAGTTTGAAACTCACGGTTTCATTGTGTTGTTGGCCTATGCTGCAGATATATTCTCACAATTGAATGACCTCAACATTTCACTTCAAGAGTCAGAAGTGACTGTTCTGGATGCACATGAGAAGATTGCTGCCTTCCAGCAAAAACTGGCTCTTTGGAAGAGACGTGTAGCAAAGAACAATTATGCAAATTTTCCTACTCTGGAAAATGTTCTTCTCTCTGGAGAGGGTTCGTTAGAGACGGTCCCAGACTGGATTCAAAGTGATGTTTTCAGGCATCTGGAAAATCTCATGGACTCTTTTGATAATTACTTTGTTAAAGACAAATTGAAAAATGATGAGTGGATTCGAAATCCTTTCACCTTTAATTTGGACTTGATGGATGATGCTGACATGCAGAAGGACGACCTCATTGATTTGCAGAGCAAAGCTTTGGTGAAGCAAGATTCTCCAATCAAAATCTTGATGAATTTTGGTGCTCTCAAATAGCTGCCTACCTAGTTTTGGCAAAGAAAGCTCTTTCAGCCTTGATGCCATTTGCCACAACCTATCTCTGCAGATCTGGATTTTCAGCATTGGTCAGTGCGAAGACAAAGGCTAGATATCAGTTGGATGCCAGCCATGACATGCACCTAGCATTGTCCAAGACTGTCCCTCAAATTTCTGTCCTTACTGACCAAAAGCAGCAACAGCCATCTCATTAAGGTGGTCCTGAAGACCTTTTTAGTTTATTTATTTTTATATTTTTGTGTATGTGAGGAATTGGCTACAAGTAAAATCCCTTTATCATCTTCATTATGTCTTGATTGGTTCATTGATTAATTTGGGGAAGAACGGAAGGTGTACACATTAAGTTCTCTTTCAGGGGAGGTGCGAGGACAAAAAAGTTAAGAACCCCTGCAGTATAGGAAAGAGCTAGGTTCAAGTCCATCTTTTGTGTGAGTGAGAGGAAGAACTTAAAGGTCTTCCAAATGAGTGTTCTAATTACAGGTCGATTGCCTTTTTCTGAGGCACTCTTTGGTTTTGACCAGACATTCCGCCCTGGATCCAAGGAGCCTTCCCAGTGGAAGTTGCATGAAAACCAATACATTGCAGCAAAAAGTTTCAGTTTCGACGCATTAAAATTTTCTGACAAAAATTTTGTCAACATGTTCCAACCAGCCCAACCCCACTCCTTAGCCTTTGGAACACTGCCAGGGTGCCAGTGGTGTGCCGGGAGTTTGGAAGGCTTGTTGGCAGGGAGCGCTCGTCCCAAGGTCAAGGAAGGTTTCTACTAACATCCTTGAGGCAGCTCAGGACAGTGGTTTGTGCAGAGAGAATTGTGGCTCATCCCATATCAGTGACTCCTGGGAGCCATGAAGCTGTGATTGATGCCTTATACCTCAAGCCAGGGGTCAAGTCTTGCAGCTGAAGGTTTTAGGAGTGCTCCTCCCTCTTCCCCCATCACTAATATGGACATGCAGCAATGGTTTACCAATACACGCTACCAACGTACGGTGATTTATGGGAGGAAGTGAGGCATTCTGAATCCACCTGACCCTTTATGTATGTAGAATGTCATCCTGAGCAATGGACTCTGACACCAGACTGGATTGTATTACTCTGATGACGAGTAACTGTGGGATAATCCGTGATGCCGTATGGAATATGGGGGAGATGTCAGGATATCGTTGATACCAATACTGCAAAATTGCCAGGAATCCGACTGGATATGCTGTGTCAGTGGCTAAGGCAGGCTTCCTGTAGCTCCCAGAAGCAGCCAGCGTGTCCCTGCAGCCCGTAGGCACAGCAGACAGGCCCACTGCGCAAAGCCACCTGGCTACGCCTCTGCCTAGGGGGCTGAATGTGCTAGGAGCTTCTGGGAGCTGCGCAGAGCTAGGGTAGGTAGGGAGCCTGCCTTAGCCCCACTGCAGTGCAGCCTGGGAGCCTCCTGAGGTAAGTACTGCCCAGTCAGAGCCTGCACCTTGAATTCCCTGCTGCAGGGCAGAATCCCTTCCCACAGCCTAACACTCTGCCAGAGCCCACATCGCTTCCTGCACCACAGCCCTCTATCCCGCACCTAAGCTCCCTCCCATGCCCAAACTGCCTCCCAGAGCCTGCACCCCATAGCCCCTGCACTCATCTGCCCCCCAGCCTGCACTTCCAGCCACAGCCCTTTCCCACTCCCACACTCCAGCCCCTGCCACAGCCCACAGCCCCCTCCAGCATCCTGAATCCCCCCTTTCTGGACCCACCCTGGAACCCACATCCCCAGCTAGAGCCATCACCCGCATCTAGACCCCAACCCCCTGCCACCAGCTAGTGAAGTGACTGAAGGTGAGGGACAGCAAGCGACTGGGCTGGAGTGAGGGGGAATGGGGCCTCAGAGAAGGTGAGGCCAGGCAAAGATATTCAGTTTGAAAGTTGGCCACCCAAATGACACAGGCTAGGAAAAGGCAGCTGCCTTGTCTCCATTTTGAAGTTCTGTACAAAGGACGCATTGGGGTTGTGGGTGTGTCTTTCAAGCTAGCACACTCACCAACACTGCTAGGAAGCTGTTATATAAACTTTGAAGTCCCTGTGTGTATCTGGGTGCTTTGCCACTTAACTCTCTTCCAGTTCTTTTTGATAAGCAATGTTTAGCTTTAGCCACTAAGGGATCGGCAGGCAGGCAGGTTAAAATCCAAACTGATCCTGATCTGGTAGTGGGGGTTGGTTCTTTGGGGTCAGAAGAACATTTTGCATCATGAGCAGCGTTTCAAATAACTTCTGCCTGCGCTGGACCAGTGTCCTGATTGGGAGTCAGACACCCAGTACGCCATGAAAGAAGCTGTGAGATCTCCTGTCAGAATAACATCCCATTCTAGACTTCCTGACTCAACAAATTCACCCGTCACTTCTGCGTCGGGATGGCCGACGTGGGAGAGAGTCTGGCTCTACGACCCCCAGAAGGTGGTGCGGGGCCAACGGTGGAAAGAGCAGAGCCAAGGGCAGGCACCCTTAGCACCACCTAGACCATGGCGCTGGGTCCCCCACAGCTGCACGGAGCAGTGCTACTGGCACTTTAAAGGGGCCTGGAGCTCCAGCTGCCAAAGTAGGAACAACAGGAGCGGTTGGAGCGCCAGGTCCCCTTGAAAGGCTGGGCCCCGGAGCAACTGCCACCTTTGTCATCCCCCGCACTGGTGGGCCTGAGGATGGTCATGGAACGACTACAGTTTTGGCCAGGACAGCCCCGTATGTCGGTTGCCAGGAAGGCGTCCCGATTTATTTTAACAAAAGGGCTAAGTGCCATGGATTAGGGCCCCTGCTGCGCTGCCCCACATGCCCCCATGTCCCTTTTCCCCTGATCTGGGGGCATGGCTGCTGCTGCCTGGTTCCTGACTCCCCGCGGCTCAGAGTGGCTGGGAAGAGCCCTGATGTGGCTGCTGCCTGGCTTCCCATGGCTTGGGGAAACCGGGAGCTTCACCAGCGGGGATGCAGTCCTGTACCCTGCATCTCAAGGCATGGGCAGACAGCAGCCGCAGCTGCCCTCCACCCCAGCCAGGGAGCACCCTCCCTCCCAGTTTTGGCCGGGACAGTCATATTTCAAGCACCAGCAAGGCGTCATTCTCTCCCCCACCCCGAGGTGTCCCATATTTGGCCTAGGGAAATACGGTCACCTTACTTCATTATGAAATATAGTCAACAGGCCACATAACCAGCTCATATACAGTGCTCTAAGCCCATAATAATATTGTGCAGCAATATTCCATTCGCCTTATGCAGAAGGTGAGCTCCCACAGTTACTATTCAGCTAGGGCTAGTTATGAGATATGTTACAAGTTACAAAATTCTTTACACAACGCTAATATTCAACCCATTGGTGCATCCCAGTTTCTTGACTTGTTCTGTTTCTTTCCATGGTTGTTTTTGATACTAGCACTCCAGATGATGGCCTGTGAATGTACCTCTGAGGTTTGTACCAGGGTAGAACACACATCTTGTGGCGGCCTGCGGGAGTAACTCCCTCACTGTTGCTATGGTAAAACATTCATATAGCCTGATCCTGGACATTTTCCTATCTACTTAAGCCAAAGCTTACTTAAGCTAATGCCAGGTATTGTGGGATATTTAGCACTACTGAAGAGAATTAAAAACAATACAGGCCGATCTGGGCTTTATAACTGTTATTAACATTATGTGCTTATTGCATACTAAGCTATACAGTACAGATTTTGCAGAGTAATGCACTCATTTCAAATCCACACGAGAACCCAAGAACTCCAGCAAAAGCTGGTCTCTGGTTATTGGACTGCATGGCCTCTTCTACTTTTGCTGCATCTAAACTTTATCTTCAACCTCCTCTGGGGCAGTTAAAATCAATTTGTCAGCCAGGCAGACGCAGTGTGAACTTGGCAGTTCAGGACTCTGGGAATGTGTGTAGATTTACAGTGACTTTTGCAAAATCTAAAACGTCAGCTGTAAATTTGCCAGTCTCTGAGAAGTCATCCCCCCAGAAAACATTTGGACACAAATGAGCAACAAATTCTATCAGATACCTGGGAATTCAACTCTCAAACATTCTAGAAGAGTTCTATTATTTAAATGGCCGTCCTCAAATGAAAAAAGAAAGACCAGGGCTGTGTCACACAACAAAAATAACCTCGAAGTTGCTTACTTCGAAATACAACTTTGAAGTGGAGCATCTACATACACCTTACTTCAGTGTTAAACCTAGAAGTAGGTCACTACTCCATTCCCAGAAATGGAGTAAGGCCTTCGAAGCTGGATTCCCTACTTTGAAGTTAACTGACTTGGAAGTCAACTGCGAAGTTAGGCACTACATCGAAGCAGCCAGCAGAGATCTACACACATTTTCCCTTACTGTGAAGTTAACTTTGTTAACTTTGTTAACTTCAAAGTAGGGAGCCCAGCTTCAAAGTCCTTACTCCATTTCTGGGAATGAAGTAGTGCCCTACTTTGAAGTTAACTTCAAAGTAAGGGAAAATGCGTGTAGATCTCTGCTGGCTACTTCAATGTAGTGCCTAATTTCGAAGTTAACTTACAAGTCAGTTCCTAGTGTAGACGCACCCCAGGAGTGCTATGTAATATCTTGACAGGGAAGGAAAACCACAGTTAAGATGAAGACTCCAACATTCCACCAAGGATCTTGTTCTTATTGCAAAAATGTTTCTGCAATTGTCTCAGATAAAACTATAACAGGAATACAAAGGATGTAATTAGAATTTGTCTGGGATAAGTCGAAACCACAAATGAATGAAGATACTTTGAACAGACACATGAAACATGGTGGACTAACTTTAAAGTTCGGGAGAACGATATAATACACATGGTAGTCCAACTATCCAGTAAAGAAACTTTTCTAACTTGAAGATTAAAACATAAATTTAACCATCCCACTCTCCCACAGCATCAGTCCTTTCAAGTAAAGCATTACCTTTCTCAATTTACTATAACATCTACACAGAAAGCTAACTTGAATAGAAGCAATGGCATCTGGTCCACTGGGAAATTACAGCTAGTTTATCTCTCTCTTTGCAGGCATCCTTCCTAGCAAAAAAAGTTTCTATATATGACATACTGGGGAAAAGATGTGGACAGGAGTATGATCTTGAAAAGAAGACAAGCAACTTCAGTCTGTAGCACAATAGAAATTGCTTTAAGATACAGTTTCATTGCTATTTCTCATGCATCAGGTTAAAAATACAGTGTGAAAGAACTTTTGTGTCTATTTGGTGGATATGTCCAGTCAGAGAATATTAGAATATAATCCAGAAAATATATCACGCCCTGTTGGCTTTTTTCTACCCAGGGATCCTTTGGTAATCCTTCTGAGGGTTCCCAATGGAAATGGTCACACAAAAGGACATTAAGACTTAATCTCCCATCTGTTGGTAGCTACTGGACTACTGAGAGCCTCTCACTGGAAAAAGAAAAACAGTCCATACTGTGACAAATGGTTCAAAACAAATGGGAGGTGATGTTTATGAAAAAATGAATATACCAGTTAGATACCCAGGAAAATAGACAAGAGACAGATAGATACTTCAATATCTAGTTGCCTTTTAGTCAATACTCAGATTACATTAATCTGCATTAAAAAAACCACACACACAACCAATTTTTTAATATGTGCATTTGATAGATATGCCTTGTCTTTTAAGTCTGGGTATAATGAGATTTTAAGCAACTTAATAGAACCACCGGGAATGGCATTCACTATGTAATATAACACCCTGTCCAACAGAAACTGATGATGATCCTCTGTAATGCCTCATTAAGCAAAAGCTAAGTGTTGTAATGACTGTTCTGGTACTGACATTTACAAGGTAAAGATTTGTCAACCTGGTAAAACTTCTGAAATACATATTTTTGAAAAGTGGTGTTTCAAACCGCCATCTGGATGTGTCGTGTCTGATTGCCAAATACCTTTATGCAGTATCTGCTGCTGCATAGACGTGTGTCTGGTATACATATGGACCTCATTCCTGACTTTCCCCAAGGGCTCTTCTGGATTGATAATGCACAGATGCTTTCAAGGGGTGACAGAACGTCTCACCTGTTTATCACAAGCACTTGCCTTTGCCAAAGCCAAAGCTGTGTGATCACTGGGCTATGCGCGTGTAGCCGGCTTTAACGTGCACAAGCCAGGAACTACCCATGCTTCAGCTGTGCCGTCTGGCATTTTGCTGGGAATGCTTAAGTGGCACAGGCTTCCCATGGGTAAAGCAGGGTCACAGGTGTAATGCCTACAGACCTGGGTTGTTGGCAGAAGGGATGTAACCTGTGACCTTAGCGGCTAAGCCCTGTGCCCTACCACGTGAGCTAAAGGCCAGCTGACTTCACTCAGCCTAGTATGTGGTCTCAGTGCCTCTGGGGTTACACAGGGGTGCTGGTCTCTGTGAGGAGAAACCTCAGGGCAGTGCACTCAAGTCAGCTCCAGTGGTTGGTCCCTGGAGCCAGGGGCTGGGCGCACAGGAAAGAGGACCTGGGTCTGCTCCTCCTGGGAAGCAGCAGAGTTGACTAACGCTTGGAAGGTGCCAGGAGCAGGAGCATCAGAGACACTGGTGGGGTTGGGATCCCTGAAGCCTGAGAGAAAAAGGAGTGAGGTAAAAGATTGATTACTTGCCCGCTTTAAGAAATAATAAATCTTCCTCAGAAGACAGTGTGGGTGTGGCAGCATGTACTTACAGGAAGAGGCCCTGCCCTGTGACATAGGGTGTAGACGGGCTCTGACACAAGGGAAGTAAGAGTGAAGAGGAAAGCTGAGCTGACATGCCTGGTTTGGGAGGGAAGGGGAAGAATCAGGAGGTAACGCATGCACTGAGTGGGCAGCAACAGCAGCTGTTAATGGAGCAGCAGCAGCAGAAGGCCCAATTTGCAGCACAACAGTGGTAAGACATCCACTTCCAACAGTGCAAGCAGTGGCAGAAAGGATTGGGCCCCTAGAGTCAGTGAGGTGACCCTGGGTCAACTGCCCTAGGCCTGGCAAAGTTCAGAACAGAAATTTCACACACTCCCCGCTCCACAACTCCCTGGCCTTCCTCTGAGCATCTGAGAGGGGCTGGGACGATCTTGACTGGACTTCCCACTAAGCAATGTAGCCTGGGGATTCAAACAGGCCACACCAAAAAATTAATGCTCGGAGAAAGGGCCAGGGTGGAGCCAAGGCTCTGGGCCCTGGCCCTGGCATGGGGAAGGAGACAGCAGATACCTATTTTATGGGTCCTGTCCTCTGGGCCAGGAAACTTACACATGGATTGGAAGCAGCAGTACGTGAATTCCTAAACCTCAGGTCTGAGCAAGGGCAACTGCCCATGGAGCTCCTGGTCACCCAGGAGGGAAAAGGACATTTACTTGTGATAGCTCATGAACTTGAGACTGAGGTAGAAACTGCGTGCACAGACCGAAAGGCCTTCGCGTGCAGGGACCTTGAGTTGAGGCAGAGCAGATAAGACTGCATGTTGCGTGTGCCCTGCGAGGATGGGGATATGATTCTGCTCCACTATATAAGAATCAGGGTGATAGGATCCAGGGGTTTGCGACTGCAGGGACCGCACTAAGGACCGGAAGAACAGGGATAGGTGAAAAGACAAAGAGGAACATATTGGTTCATGTAGGGGAACGTGGGAGTCCTGGCATGTTAAAAAGAACAGAAGGGAAAAAACAGGGTCCTTGCAGGCATAGCTGGGCCCTGCACCCTTACGTCAGAGCAGGTGAGCCCAATCCAGCCAGTTAAAGGGAACTGGGCTACAGATGGGCCAGTGAAGGGCAGGAAATGAGAAGCAGTGAGAGGAGTGATTGCGCTAGGCTGTGCTTTGGGTAAAGATGGAAGAGCCAAGTCATGTCCGATGGTGGGACCATGGAACAAGGAGCCAGGTACAGAGGGAAGCAGCCCTGGGGCGGCTGCTCCAGGAAGGGAGCTGAACAGACAAAAACTGGGAACTGTGTGTCGGAGTGCCCTTCATTTTGTTTTTGGCAAGCAGCTCATAAGCTGATTGCAAGCGCAGTGCTCTCATGAGGAGAAGGTTAGCTGCATTGCTGGTGTGTCCCTTAACTAAAACTGGAAGTGGGAGGTTTGTGTGCTTGCCTCACTCTTGTGTCTCTATCCAACAACAGTATCTGCAGTCCTGTGGTTTGATGTTACTTGTTCAGGACTGTCTCCTCTTCATGTGCACTGCAGCTCTTGAAGTATTGATTGTGTAACCAGAGATGATAAAGTGGCTCTTCTCGCTATTTTGGCTGCAGACCCCTGGGCTAGCAGGACAGGAATGGCAGTCATCGCTGTCGTCTCGCTGACTCACCACGGGGTGGCAATGTCTCCTCACTGCGGTGACATGTCCAATCCAGCATGGCACGGGCAGTTTCTGTGTTACTGTTGTGTCACTACTGTAAGAGAGGCGGCCGTGTTAGTCTGTATCTGTGAGAACAACGAGAAGTCCTGTGGCACCTTATAGACTAACAGATATTTTGGAGCATGAGCTTTCCTGGGCAAAGACCCGCTTCGTCAGGTGCAACGCTGATATGTCACTGTCTCATCAACGGATGGTCCCGTCGCTGCATTACTGCTTTGTGCCTGACTTGAGCAGCACGTGGTGTCCTAGTGGCACTTACCTGGGGTGGCTTCTGTCAGGGAGCAGCTGGATGCAAGGAGTCCTGATGTTGTTTCTTGTTCTTCTTGTATGGGGCAGAGGAGCAGCACTGCTGGGATTGCAGCAAACAGCAATGCTAGCTGCTTTGCGCACCCAGGCCAGTGGGGGCAGCAGGAGGCTGCAGGGGTTAGCAGGAGGGGGAACAGGGCCTGTCTGTGTCTGTGCTGCCAGCTACCTGTCTTCTCCTTGCTCTCCAGTGACCCAACCTGGGTGTGAGCAGCACTGTCCCTACGATATCAGCTGGCAGCATGGAGATGGTCTTGAGCAGAGGAGCCGAGCTGGGCCAGGAGGGAGGGGAGCGTGGCTGTCATGGTTTATTCGCTCCAGCTGGGAGGAGCTCCCCCAAGGGTGCAGCAGGGGAAACTGAGTCTCCAGTTGCTCTGTGGGGCCCTGGCAAGGGGGCTTAGCTGGAGCAGGAGGTTGCCTGCTCTGGTTGTCTGCCCACAAGGTGCCAGTGCCACCGCCTGCCTTGCGTGGGCTGAGAACCCCTGGCTCTCCAGCCTCCACATTTGAATACTAGTGGGACTGAGGCTGGCACATGGACGAGGGGATGTGCATCACATCACCCTCCACCAGTGCTGCCCTAGTAGGGCCCCAAGAGCACAGGGAGCGTGTGGAAGATGCTGGCAGAAGCTGCATGGGGAGGGGCCTCAGTTGTGTAGGGCCCCACAATTGGTAAGGAGAAAGAGGGTGAACATGCGCTTTCGGTATAAGAGGTTATACAGCGTAAGATGGATTTATCTGGGATTCAGCTCCCAGGGGCTGTGCATTTGGGTGTTGAGAGGCAACCCTGTGGCTGAGCCTTCCCAAAGATGAGCTGATCTCAGTGTCTGTAGCACACTGCAAAGGACAGGGACCCCATCTCTGTGGCAGTGCTGGAGGAGGCCAAAGGGCCTGGCTCAGCAGGACAGAGTTGAGGGGCGCCCAGGAAGGTGTGCTCAATGGTATTTTAACACATCAAGTAATTGTCCCAAGAGGGTCTCTGTGACTGAACCCATCACACGCCCCTCCCCAGATTTCTCAGGAGGCCTCTGGCAGGGACACCCAGCAGCAAGGAGCAAACAGGTCTGAGTCCCCTGATAATCCTCATGCTGTGGGATGACAACAGCAAGTACA
This sequence comes from Carettochelys insculpta, assembly GCF_033958435.1. Lineage (NCBI taxonomy): Eukaryota > Metazoa > Chordata > Testudines > Carettochelyidae > Carettochelys > Carettochelys insculpta. The sequence goes on from NC_134137.1 coordinate 226,271,052, forward strand.
AATATAGGGGCACTAGTTGGAGTTCATTCCTATCTGTACTCCAGGCCTCGGAACTCCTCAGCTGTCCAGAGAAATTTCCCATTGTTAAAACCTTAGTTACTTTGCTCTTCCACAGTCCAGCTAGCCAGAAACTCCGTTACCAGCAGCTTCAAGTATTAACATCAGACCAAAGTGCCTGAGACTAAGATAAGCAGAACTAGGCACTGGGGAACAACAGGAAATGAAGCTATTTCTTCAGTGAGGGAACAAGTTAAACAGGAAATGAAAAGTGAGGGTAGAAGCTGGAGAATGACATTGCATTACTGCAGCTGCAAATGGCCACAGGAGGGCAGTAGAAAATCAACTCACACCAGGAGGTCCAACAACAATCACCATTTTTTCTTATACTCTCAGCTAAGTTCTTTACATTCCCTGTAAACTATATTTGCAAATGTGCCCCAGGGCCTCCAGTGCTGAGGTGCTAGTGGGATCTGGGTGAGTATGGATGGTTGGCAAGAAAAGGCCCAGAAGTACATTACAATCCAATGCAAATAAATCTTCTTAAGCTCCCGTCCTTCCGGCCCGCCTGTTGCTATAGGTATGGTCAGGCCCCAGAACTAACACAGTGGCTTTAAAAAGTAATAAAAACCATGAGCTTTAGGCAGATTTTTTTAAACTTCTTTGCCTTCTGATTCTGGAGTCTTTGGGTCCCATTTTCAAGGGTGTCTCTGAAACCACTGGCACTAGATACTTAGAAAAAAACCCTAAAAGCAGGGATTTTTGTCTAATCACATGACTCCAAGAGCTTGAGCTTTAGGGAGAAAGCACCAAATATCACAAGACTTGGAATAAAAGCATGACACTACACTCTGCTACACTGTGCCATCCCTCTTACTGTCTGGGATTTATATTTAGCATGTACTGTACATTAATTCATATCTTATGCTTCATCTGAGGAAGTCACATTGTTTTAATGAATTGCCTCCTTAACTGCAAACATCATCCCAGGCAAAAGCTGATGGAATTTCTTAATTCCAGGGGATAAACTTTAAGCAGTGTTTCCATTCTGCCTTTTTAAAACCACAAACCCAAGCTCTGGGTGGAAAGCTGCCTTCTTTGGCCACTCATGCCTGAGTTGGCCCTCACAATCAGATGGCTCAACTGTGTGCCAGAAATTAATTGCAGGTGCGAAAAATAAACACACAATGTCTCACAGGCACACGGCTGCAGAAAAAAAGCTGCTCTTTGAGAAGTATAATCCCAGTCAGCGTCTTCAGAGCTATTTTCTCTGCCTGAGCCCCAGCTAGCTGGAAGCTCCACTCTTTTCTTGCAATTTTCTTTTCCTCCTGTTCAGTGTTCCAACCAGCTCTAGCCTGAGGCCTGGCTTTTCTCTCCCTTAGTCCAGCTCTGTCAATAAGAGTTATTGTATTGTGTGTGACCTGACCATACCTGTACCAGCAGGAGGCGGCCCCTGTCACAGCAGGTGTAACTTCCGCAGAGAACATACTGTACCAGCTCATTTGGGATGGATATCTGCACCTTCTTGGTCTGTTACATTCTTCAGCCCCACCCTGTAGAGGCTTTTTTTTTAAACGCTGTGTCACTGGGTTTCTTCTACATAATTTATGCAGAAACTTTCCATAACAAATAACCAGAGCTCTCAAAGGGTTAGTCATGTTCCTGGGACCCGTTCCTTTGCATGCCGCTGTGCTGTTTCCCTCTCTCTGGAAGAAGCTTGGAGCCGTTCTGTGGCACGCACATGGCCCAAGTGAGTCTCTGGGGACTGGGGCAAGGCACCTCCCTTTTCTCTCCTAAACCAGATCCTTTCTAGCCACTTGAACAGGCTCCAGGATTCCCAAAGCTGCAGCCTCGCTCTGGGCCAACTCCTGACTCCTCTCGCAGCAGGCACAGAGCCCTGCCGCAGCTCTGCAGCGTGGTGGGGCTCTGCACCCCGTCAGCAGCGACTCTCCAAAGGAGTGACAGCTGGAGAGCCAGTGGCGAGACTGAGCAGTCTCCCTCTTCTGCACCACTGTTGGTCTCCCTCCCCCTTGGAGCATAAGGCAGCAGCAGCAGCAGCAGCCGTGTCCCAATCCTGCAGCGACCCCCCGGGCCTACAGTGCCTAAACTTACCCCTCTCTTCACCCTCCTGGCGGTTGTTTCTCCTGCTATGTTCCTCTCTTCTGGTCCCTATGGCCCCCGTCCCCAACAGATGCGCTGCGCTACACCAGCTGACTCACTTGGAGGGTACGTCTACATTGCCCCCAGGGGTGTAATTTGCAGCATGCATTTGCTGTAATCTAGCTCACTGAAAACAGCAGTGAAGACATGGTGGCATAGGCTAACAGCACACGTATGGTCTGGGGATGGGAGGAAAGGCTTGGACAGCCTCCCCAGCTCATGTCGCTGCAAACTCAGCGCTATATTGAGCAAGCTAGCTAGGTCACAGCTAAGGTCCACACGTGTATATGAGCTGCTAATTATGGCCCCGGTTGCAGAGTTGCCATAGCTTCGGTCAAAATCAAGGGTGGTGCAGCAAAGGGCTCGCAAGTTGCCTCTTGGTACGTGGGCATTGGGCAAGAGACATCAACAAGTTTCTTCTTCCTGTGGCTGCTTCTCATAGAGCTTGTAAATTCCCCTCATCCCAGCTGCACATTTGCACCCCCGCCACCCCGAGTCTGAGCTCATGGGAATAAGGGGACTTCGAAGCAGGCGGGGCCCTTTCGAAAAGGAGCCCCGTCTGGACGCGCCGCGCGGCGGCAGTGAGGCGCGTCAATTTCGAAGCGCCGCTGCCGCCCGCATGCTAATGAAGCGCTGAATATGCATTTCAGCGCTTCATTAGTAAACTTCGAAATGGCCATTTGCGTGGCCATTTCGAAGTTTGGGGCACGTGTAGACACAGCCTCTGTCAGGCTAGATGGGCACGGGTGGCTTGGAAGTCGGAAAAACAGAGTCCATTTGGGAGCCCTGGTCGTCATATAAGATTGACGTTAGGTTATGGCCCCTTCTGCTCTTCCCTGCTGCAACCTTGGGAGAGCTGTTGGGGCTGACAGATGTTTAACTAGGTTCTCCACTGCCCTTCCCAAAGCTCCACCATTAGAAGCATCGGCCTTCGCATGAGACTGTAAACTGAGCTCTCTCCCCTAGTTGTGCAGGGGAATGAGATGTTATTCAAACTCCTTTCTGCCTGGATTTAGCACTGTGGATGTTCTTTGGTTGCTGTTCTGCATGCCACTCAGGTGTGCACACTGAAACTGACTGGTCTCAGCGAGTTCAAGTTCCTGGTGGTGGCATGTGGAGGTTGCCTACAGGGAAACTTTAAAATCTCTAAATAACTTCTTTTTCCTCTCTGTTTGTATGGATTTTCCCGAAAAAGACATCACAAAAACATTTCTGCTAATACCAGATTTCGTAAACCCATTTAAAAACAAAGCTTGTCATCCGTCTCAATAATTTGCAAAACCCGTTTTTGTTTTCCTTATTGTTTCTAATATCTTGAGGCATCCGTTAGCACGTGATAGACCTTGCCCTTCCTCTTAAACTTTTAAATTTGATGTAGCTGCAGAGATTTCTGCAGGGGCGGCCGTAGAACTTGGTCTTTCCATTGCTCAGAATACGTGGTCTATCGAAGCTCCAGCTGCTGGAGCGAAGTGATTTCAGGGCAACCTCACCATTCTTAAAAAAGGAAGCGCGCTTCTAGCGACTCAACACCGACCAACGTGTGTGGGGTAGAGCTTCGAAATATTCATTCAAATGCTCAGACACCAAGAGGCAAATAAAAAGAACCCCCCCCCCCAAACCCAATATTTTAAAAAGTCTCATGACGTTTAGGCCAGTCTCCTAATCAGCATTCCCTGTAAAAGCAGGGCACTTGAGCAGGCACCCAGGAAAGATTCAGGTGCTGGGTAGCAGAGTACCCCCAGCCCCCAGCCTGTGTTTCAATTGACAGTGCCCATCCGCACATGCCGGCATACCCAGAACAAAATTTGTTTTACCATGGATGAAATAAATGAGAGGGACCCCTTCTCATGATATTTGGGGGCCTGGCTCCTGAACACTTGAGATTGGTGACACTGATCGTTACTCTGGCCACACTGAGGCCTTGGAGTGATGCAGTTCGCACCATGGCAACCAGGATAGGAGCCCCGTGTGGGTCATGAGGCCATCGGGCCCAAGAGATACGTGCCTGGCCTTGTGTGCAGCTGGATTTGCTGTGTCTGAGGATCTTGCAGAGGATTTCTAAAAGAAAATAAGATGTATGATTGTGTTAGAGACAAACTAACAGGAAGCCTCTGGGCCCAGAAGCTGAGTCAACAGCTAGTCTAAACCCTCACCTTTCCTGCCTGCCCGTTTGTTTCACCCTTTGATTGTATTTTGTATTGGGCTGAGACTGAGGATCGGGCTGTTTTATTCTATGAGCTCATCAAAAAACCAGTTGCCACAAAATTTCCAGCCCAATCTGGCAAATTAAGGAGGTTTGGAATGTTCAGATAAGTGCCCCATAAGACTCCTCATTTTGGGGGGATGCAGAGCGGCCAACAGAATTGTCAGTTCCCTGAGCAAAGTGAGGAAGCCAGGCTCTGTGTTTCCAGAAGGGGAGCAGCCTTGGGAAGAAGGGGCGGGACTGGGCAATAACCTCCCACCAACAGTCCGTCAGCACATCCTGGACCATGACTCCAGTGGCAATTTAAAGGACCCGGAGCACCGGATGCTGCCATAGTAGCAGCAGCAGCTAGGAGACCCAGGGGCTGGGACCTTCTGAATCGCCGAGCCCCAGGGCATTTGCCTCTGTTGCCCCACCTCCATCGGTAGGCCTGGGAGGGTGGGTCCAAGCTGAATCTTTGTTTTGCTCAAAGATTACCCAGTTTTTACTGGGCAAGGGAAAAGAAGCCCTGTAGAGTTCTATCTCATGGGCACATATTGCAGCCCACTGGTGATGGTCAGAGGAGGCAGGAACGCTCCAATCTGGACATTCAAAGTAGGTCAGGAGAGCCACCACTTCACAATGAGCTCTGACCCCAATGGCACACCAGGCTAATAAATGCCCGTCCCACCAGACTCCTGTGCCATGGTGTTCCCTGCCGGGGGCACCAACTCAGCCGTTCCATTGACAATGCACTGCTCTGGGCTTTGTCATCCATGTCTGCTATCACAGGAGAGGCTGGGTGGCTCTGGTCATCAAGAAACCCCACATCAGCGTCCTGCCCTGTTCTGCTCAGTCCATTTGTAGGAGGGTGCCAGGACGAGGTCCGCCTGCGGGCTGCCGGCGTGGTTTGCATTCCGCTGGCTCCGTGCCAAGGAGCAGCACATTGCAACAGTCATGTGGGGGGTAAGAGCAGGAATGTGTACATGTGATGAAATCCACCAAAGGAGCTGCCAGTGACTCCTCTAATCCTGGCTCCCTGCCACGCTGGATGGGACCAGTGATCCACTCAGGTCTGTGTCGTCCTCCCCCACCGTACCAGAACCGACCAACGGAAGGCTGCATCCAGCAGGGCTGCAGGCGGAACGTCAGCGGCTTCGGAGGAAGGGACGACCTTTCCATCATGTGCCCCTGCAGGGTTATCCCACCAGCTGATGAGAGAGCGTGAAACAGGAGTCCTTGCTCAACCAGGTGACCAGCTTCTGCCTGACAGCAGCTCGGGTGAGTATGCGTGTCATTTTACCCTCTCTCTTTCTTGGAATGAATGAAAATCCTCGCCAAGTCTCCAGCAAGAGAGAGAGAGAGAGTTTTCCATCACGTGTTTATAACGCTTAATACAGACCACCTGTGGAGCTCTCGGTGCTGGCCCACTGCTCAGCAATAATACATCACCTCTTAATAGGCAGAAGAACCATTTGGATCCTTTTTATTTTCCATTTAGATGTTCTCCCTCTATGGATTTCTTGGCACAACTGGGTTGCCCTGTAAGAAAGGAACATCTGCAGGGCAGGAAGCAGAGTCCATGCAGAGCACAGACCCAGGACTAACTTCAGCTAATTGGGAACTGAGAGCAGCTCAGCAAGCAGGAGAGAGAGCAAAGGTAGCTCTCCATCATCTTTTCATTCTCCTGATCCTGGAGCCAGTCAAGGGCTTAGCTAATCCCCCAACATAATGAGCAGCTCTGGGGCTGCTCTAAATTACATCTGTCTGCCCACAGGCTCTAAAGGGCCATTCTGGCAGCCAGAAATCACCTGGGTATTGGTATGTCCCTTGGCCTGCCTGCATGACCCAAGTATTTATTTTCTGCACGTAAAGGACTCTCCAAGGAGCTTAGTAAGTAGGCACGCAAACTGTAGTGGACCTGAGCAAGTACAGCATTCAGAGAGGAGGTGAAGAACTGAGGCTCTATATTTCAAACTCACACTTCATGAAAATAGGGAATGAATTAGCCTAAGAGAAACAATCCAGAAACATGCCGTTTCACACCTCGTGTCCCCATTCACACCTGTGTTGAGCAGAAAACTCCTTCCCCCATAGGCAGGAGCAGTTCTGATCTCATAGCCTTCTGCACTTGCTTTTGACCAATGTCTTTGGTGACTCAAGGTGTCAGGCAATGGGGGAATCAGGCCCACCACGTTTGCAGTTCCTTGCACGCAGTGGGGCCTGCAGGAGTTAATCTCCCTAGCTCTCTTTACCATATAAGCTCAGGCAGTGTTCCTTGTCCACCTCCACAGCCCCAGCCAAAGGACCCACTGCTTCTAGTGAGGTAATATGGGCCTGATCTTGCTGGGTAGTTAAGGCCCTCCACTTCAGTGACTGCAGTGGCCAATGAGAGGATGCAGCACTTGGCAGAGTACAGTTAGTCACAAGGCAAACAGGTACAAGGTGGCATTAAAGACAGCAGATGTCAAGGCCAGAGGCTTCCCCTTGGCATGGGGGAATTCCCAGATGGCCCTAGGCAGGGCCAGAGCATTGCTGTCCTCTGCTTAGCTCCAGATTCCTGAAATGGATCCTTTGAGAGGGGCATGAGCAGCCAGCACAATTTGTAGCATCCCTGTGGCTGCTGTCAATTACCTTGGCACCAGACTGGCCCCAAGATCAAACAAGAGACCATGGAAGTAAAAGGGGCTCAAAGCCACCTTTGCACACTCCATTTTGAGCACCACAGGTCACAAAAAGAGGGGTACAAAGGTCAGGCCTGCAAAAGGCTTTTAAAGTATCTCCTCCAGTGGTTTGTATTTTGCAAGAGTCTTTTAAATAATGGACGGAAAGAGTCGGAGTCAGCAACAGGAGGCACAGAGCTGCCAAAATGCAGCATCACCCCATATAGCAAAGCTCTGGAGAGTGTGGGAGCAAGACCTGAGATTAGTTATGGAGCAGGGGACCTAGAATTCTTCTTTTCAGAATGCAAATCCCTCCCTGGCTTTGACAATCCCACCCAAGGCAGTGTACACCCTGTGTTTTATTGGGATTCCACTGAACTCCCAAAGTCTTTGGTCCCCACCTCAGTCCCTGTGCTGCCACAGCCGTGGAAAATCCTTCCTGGCTGTGTATCCTGGGAGCAGTGATCAGGCAGGATGTTGTTTTTAGCAACAGGACTTTCCTTCTGCTTTACAAAGCTTCCCACGCTGACTGTGCATCTGCACACCACGCACCCACACACCACATCTATTGGTATGTACGTGAGGCGGCTGGAATTAGTGCACTGAGCTAGGGCCATGCAGATGGCAAGCTCAGCTCTGCCTGCTGCTGCTGCTGCTGGCTCGCTGTGGGACTGTGAGCAAGCCACTTTTGGTTGTGCCTCAGTTTCCTCATCTGTGAATGTAGACAATGGCCTGCCCCAAACCCCACCCCCCCCCGAACTTTGCATGTGTATGGTACGTTCACACACACACACAGAGGTCCACCTTCAGGGGTACACAAGCTGTCAAGAGAGATGCAACTGCTGCTGCATTAACCTTTTCTCTTGAGAATTAGGCTTTGGGGGAATATTACTGGATGTCAATTTTGTTTTCCAAGGACAGCAAGAAACCACTGGGGAGTGGAGGAAAGAAGAGAGAAGCAAAGAGGAAGCCAGGAGAGAAGAAAATGTCAGGCTTTTTGATCTTCCATCGTAGGCCAAAATGATGAAATGCTATTGTCACTGAGGCAGCTGCAAAAGCAACCTCGAGGAGGGCTCGCTCCTGTTTTGCAGGGATGCCGGATTCCTCTCACTTTCTTTCTCCTGCTTTGCTGTTAACTTCTCTGGCCAAATAAACCATTAGGCACATGCAGGGGAAGAGTCAGAATAAATCAAGGCTGCATCAGCTTGCCTGGCACCCTCCCTGCCTTGCAGAGGAATTAATGCAAAAGGGTTTTGACATCAGGCTCCCACGTTGCGGCTCCAGTGAGTATGAGTGGTTGTTAGGGGAAGCCGAGAGGAGAGCACCTTGTATGGTAACATTTAGGTTTAGTGTACGAAGTTAGGTATTATTACATGAAGTTTAGGTGTTATTCCAACTAGCATTGTCAGCATTTTCCCAAGGAATACATGCAAGAGAGAGGAAAATGGCAACTGTGCTAAGTTTCTACCTCAGCAAAAGCCAAACATAATTTTAAGGGACCCAGAAAAAGCATCGCCATAGCCCCAGGGCTTTCCACCTCCTGCATTTCAAAAGCAAACCATGGAGGGGGTGAGACTGCCGCCAAAAGGGGCAACCAGAATAAAAGTAGTGCATGGTCTTATCATTAAAGATGCTAGCAGAAGGCATAGCACCAGAGTAAGGTTGCACAGGCCCCTGTAACAAAACCCAGCACAAATACTGCTGCTTTTCATTCATGCTTCCCAAAGGAGAGTCAGGATCATTAGCCTCACCTTGGCAATGGATGCAGGAAGCAAAGTGGCTTGGCCAAGGTGAGCTGACAGCAGAGCCAGGACTAGAGCTCCAGTCTGGTGCACTAGCCACTGGGCCTTACTGCCTCTCTAACACTTAGTCCTGCCTCAAGAGCAGGGGACTGGACTAGGTGACCTCTTGAGGGCCCTTCCAGTCCAATGATTCCCGTGGGACCCCACAGCACACTTCAGCATCACTGCCATACCCCGCAGCCTTTGGGGCTCTCACAGTAGTAATTCTGGGTGCGGGGAGACAGCAGCTTCCATACGTTTCAGCATTTCATCTGCCAGTGCAGCTGAATGATTCTGTCGCCTCTGTGCCACACACCCGCCTTTGCCCCTCCTCCTGCCCCCGTGTGTCACTAACCATCGCTTTGTGCTTCACTGAGGGCACCTGGCTCAGCCCGTCCCCTCGCGCAGCCTTTTAATCACGGGTGTTCTGAACCGCACCCAGGCGCTGAAATGCCCGGCCTGCAAAGCCCCCATCCCCTCCAGCCCATATGTGCCTCAGTCCTCCCCCTTCCTTGTATTCCTACTCTCACCCCTCCAGTTCCTGAGCTGCTCCCATTCCTGCCTTCACCAGCTCTACCTAATTTGCCCCACTCACTCCCTGGTGTTTTTCCCTGTCACCAGCTCCAGATCCCTGCCCTCTATTCCCTTCACAGCTCCTCATTCTTCTCGCTCTCCTTAAGCACCCCCATTCCTCCCCTCCCCTCCTTTGGCACTCTCCCAAATTACTCCCCACCCTGCCCCTTCCCTCCTACTTATGGGATTTGAACCGGGGGTCTGCCCCTCTTCCTGAGGCAGGGAGGAGATCTGAACAGGGACCTGTCTTCTCTCAGGCGAAGGCTCTGACCTCAAGAGGAGGCTGTTCTGATATGGGACCGTCTCACTTTTTCCTATTGAAGCTGCTTCACTTTAACTAATTGAAAAATTAAACCTTAATGAGCCCAGAGAGACCAATTAATGGTCAGAGCACTCAGCTGAGAGGCAGCAACTCCCTCTTCAAATTCCTTCTCCTCAGACAGAAAGGGATTTGAACAGGGGTCTCCTGCCTCAGGGTCCTACCCACTAAGGGGAGGGTGACAAGGGAGACCTTTGTTCTTTCACACCTTTGGATGAGCACCTAAGGGAATCTGTAGTTCACAGTATTCTTCCTGTGATTTTTCTAGGTACCAAAATGGAAGGCAGGAGCTTAAATACTTTTGAGGAGCTGAGCTAAGTGACTTGCCCTAAGTCACGCAGAGTCAGTAGCAGAGCCTCTTCTTGCCTCGCTGCCTGTTTTCACCAGTTTGCACCCCACTACTATCCTTCCCCTCCCAGTCCACTACAGAACCCTGCAGTCCAGTCTTGGAGCCACCCAGCTTCTACCAGGCAGAAGCCTAGAGGCCTGGCTAGAACCATAAAGCACGACTCATTTAGGATTGCCCCGACCAGCTGCAAAGGCTTTTATCCTTAGACTTGGCAGCTCAGTGCTACCCGTGCACTCCATATCCCTTTAAGACGGGGATGGGGAGGGCAGGACAGAGTAACATGCTTTGTTTTCTCTGCCCATTGCCTGCCTGAGTGGTTCGGCTGGAACACTTCAGCTCTCTGGCTTATGGTTACATAAATACACAGATAGATCGTTATCTAAACGAGCACATTTATCTCCAGAATCTTTTCCATGAGCACAGGGAGCAGGAACCTGGCTTTACAGTCTCTCTCTCTAGCGTTTTTTCCAGTCACTTTACACCCGTTCCCCTGGCTACCACTTCTGCCTGCTTGACTTCTTCCTGCGCCTGGCGTGTTGCAGCTCCGGGGTTCTATGTTTGTGCTGTTTGTTCTTTGTACTGAGTTAAAATGAGTGGCTGAAACCTGTCCATAGAAAGAGAGAGACAAACAGGCAGAGAGCGACAGAGAGACCCAGAAAATACACAGGCACAGAGAGAGATGCACACAAGCACAAACACAGTCAAGTAAAGGCAGTCAGTACAGCAAATAGGATGTTAGGAATAATTAAAAAAGGGATAGAATATAAGACAAAGAATATCTTACTTCCCCTATATAAAACTATGGTACGCCCACATCTTGAGTACTGCGTGCAGATGTGGTCTCCTCACCTCAGAAAAGATATATTGATGTTAGAAAAGGTTCAGAAAAGGGCAACTAAAATGATTCAGGGTTTGGAACGGGTCCCATATGAGGAGATGCTAGAGAGACTGGGACTTTTCAGTCTGGAAAAGAGGAGACTGAGGGGTGATATGATAGAGGTATATAAAATCATGAAGGGTGTGGAGAAAGTGAATACAGAACAGTTATTTACTTGTTCCCATAATATAAGAACTAGAGGACACCAAATGAAATTAATGGGTAGTAGGTTCAAAACTAATAAAAGAAAGTTTTTCTTCACACAGCGCACAGTCAGCCTGTGGAACTCCTTACCAGAGGACGCTGTGAAGGCCAGGACTCTAACAGAGTTTAAAAAAGAGCTCGATAAATATTTGGAGGTTAGGTCCATAGATGGCTATTGGCAAGGGGTAAGGTATGGTGACTAGCCTTTTGTTGAAGGCGGGAGATGGATGGCAGGAGACAAATCGCTTGATCATTGTCTTCGGTTCACCTCCTCTGGGGCACCTGGCATTGGCTACTGTCAGCAGAGAGGATACTGGGCTAGATGGGCCTTTGGTCTGACCCAGTATGGCCGTTCTTATGTTCTTAACAACAAGTGCGGAGAGAGATGCATGGGAACCTTTTGCACGCCTGCAGGCACACACATGCTCAGTGACACCAGGACAAACAACACACAGCCTAAAGGTGCTCAACTCATCACCCCCCGCCACACACACACTCCACGCAGCCCAGAGCAGATTACCTCCTGTGCTCTGGGAGTTCAGAGGCTCTCCCCAATGACCGAAAGGCTGATGAAGCTCTTATTTGTGCTGTGGGAGGTGGTGAGAAAACTGAAGGTAGTGAGAGAAAAGAGAGTGCATCCTACCAGGGAGGGGGCTTCTCTGGGCCCCTTTACCTTGCACCAGCGTGATGAGCTGACTCCAAACAGGGAAACAGAGTGGGGGTGATTTAGCCTGTGTGAGGCAAGTAAGGGAGACGGTATGGAGTTTGTCATGGCCTCTTTAACCAGGAGCAGGGGAGCGTGGTTAGTGGATTACACCTTCCCCTATTGGCTGAACCTAGACAGCTGTTTCATTTGGCCCCTATGCTCACATTCGCTTGCAGCCAGTTTCCCACCCTTGTCTGAGCTAAAAAAAAATTCTGAGCAGCAGCAGCCGCCTTATACAAAAGCCTCTTTGTACGTGCCCTCGTCGTCCTTTAGGAATCAGACTGGGAGGCCAGACCACTGTCATTTGCTGTGACCTATCAGTGCTGCTGCCGGTGGCTTCCTGAAAACATTGTCTCTTTCTTTATTAAGCAGGCAGCCTAAGGTTTTCTTGGCACAGAGGCCGGAGAAATGAGTGGCAAACTACAGTAACATCCTCTCATTGTTGGCATCACTCAGCGGGATTATTCAGCTGCCCAGCACCAGCTGGCGGCTCCAGGCTGCCATCAGTGAATCAGTGTCACCATCATGCACTCAGGTTTCCTGGTATAATGCTCAAGGGAAGACCCTTCCCTTGTTTCTGACCAGAACTTTGAAACAATTGATGCACAGACCACTCCGGAGGAAACAACCTCCCGGCTTTAATGAGAACTACTAGGGGCGGGGAGGTGCATTGCTAACAAGAACCAGATCATGGAGCAAACCCATTTTGACTGTACAGGTTGAACCTCTCTGGGCTGACAACATTTTGGTCTGGTGTGATTTTAGTTAGCTGGGCAACTGCTTATCGTGGGTGTGGACAGTGCTTTTTTTCGAGGAAAAAAGGTGCCAGAATGCCCTGCAGTGCCAAACCACCTGCAGGCTTAACCTCCCACAGCCCCAAACCACTCTGCCTGCTCCCAGACTTTACCCTCCACAGCTCCAAACCACCCCCAGGCTTAATTCCCTGGCAGCCCCAAACTGCCCCACCAATCCCCAGACAACCCCCTTGCACTCCCAAACCACTCCAAAGTGCAACCCAGGCTTAAACCCCCACAGCCCCAAACCATCCCCAGGCTTAACCCCCTCGCAGCCCCAGACTGCTCCAAACTGCCCCCAGGCTTAATCCCTTTGCAGCCCAAACTGGCCCCCCAAGCCCCCAGGCTAAAACCACCTCACATCCCCAAACTGCCCCCCAAACCCCAGGCTTAACCCTCTTGCAGCCCCAAGCCACCCCCCCCAAACCCAGGGTTCACTTACATTACCCAGGAGCTCTGTGTGCTGCCACCCGCACTGCTCCTTCACTGGCCACCATCTCCTTTTCACCAGAGCTGCCCTCTGGCTCCCGCCACGTACAGCACAGCAGGGACAGCTCCCAGCACCCTTCTGCGCTGAACGAGTGGGACTCGATTTAATTGGTTTAATGGCTGGATCCCTCCTGCCAGCCGTTAAACCAGTGAAATTGAGTCTTACTATTTCAGTGTAGCAGCAGCAGCAGGAGACGCAAATGGCTCCTTAGGGAGCCACCCGTGGCTTGGAGCCACCCAGACGACTTCCAGAATTGCAGTGCCATGAGAAATGGTGCCAGAATGCTGTTCCGGTATGTTCCACTGGGGAAAAAAAGCCTTGGGTGTGGCCATGTTTCCCATAAAATTTGTTTACAACCACCAGATCTGGCTCTCAGTGTTCTGTGCTGTTACTTAACTCTAATTTGCCCCAGTGAGCGGTAGAAGTGTCGGTAATGCCACTAAACAATATTGACCTCCTGTAGTGCAGCAAATTCTCTCATTCAGCACCAGTCAGGTCCCCCTGGACTAGAAAGGCTCTACCTGTATTAATGTCTGGATGCAAATTCTACCCAGGTTACTGGGAGATGAGCCCCTATCAAAACCCTGCAAGTAAAATCCAGGCTGAATTTAAGAAAAGTTGGAATCTAGATCCATACATAGTGACTGATCCTTAAATGTATATTAGCTCTAAACAAATCCTGTACGCAGCTGAAGTAGGGAGCTGGAATGAAACAGGTCTGTCTAATTAGGGAGCTGAAGTCTGGTTTATTGTAGGTGGTTGGAGAGATTCAGCGTTAATATGTTGTCTTATCATTGTGATAATTTGGGCATTCTGCTCCTCAGACCCATCCTTACACAAAGAAGAATTAATAATAGCAAAAATTAGTATTGATATTTGCTCCCACCCCAGATTAGAGCCGAAATCCCCTCTGCTTTGCGTTGAAGGGAGATTTGGGTTTGAATCCTAGGATGGAAGCGTGCCTCGATGATTTTGAGTCTGATCCAAAACCAACAGTAGGAGCCTGCGGTCCAAGTTGACTGGGGCCAAAATCTCAAGGGAGCAGCTGTCCTTGTGGTGCTTTGACCCATGGTAAGGTGGAAGGTGGATGCAGTCTGCATAAAGTGGGGAAAGTCTGGAAAGATCTGGGTCACCAAGTCCCAAAGGAAGTTTTCAATGTATTGTGCACCCATGAGTATTGCCACGTTAGAATCCACCCCCACTTCAATAGCTATGGCAGAGCAGGGTGCAGGAGTCTCAGGGAATCTACTCAGCTACCCAGAGAGGCGGCCATATCAGTAGAGAGCGAGAGACTGAAGCCACAGGGAGGCTGTGTGTTTACAGCACGCAATTCCAGTTCACATCTGCCTCCCACAGTGGCACCTCTATCTGAGTTCTGGGGGCAGGCAGCAAGGCTTGGATGGTGTTTCCATAGTAACAGCTCAGCTGTTTTGCAGTTCACCCCACTGCTCTCCTCTGAGTACAGAGTACTGTACACTCACAGGTTCAGCATGGAGCTGTACGGTCTCTGGAGAGCCATTAGGACAAGCTGTGAGGATGCTAGAGCATATTCACGGTATTTTTTAAGCAACGTCCACTGGAAAGGCCCTTTGCCTGCCTGTGAGGCACAAGTTAGCAGTCTTCATTATGTCTGTGGCTTTGGCAAGGGAAAGCGAACTGCCTTCCGCACAGAAGTAGTTAAGGCCTCGCCATGACCCAAAGACATGAGGAGGATGGCCCTGCTTTGCCATCCTGAGCAGGCACCGGAGTAATTACAGTGCTACTGGCCCACAAAACCCACTGGGTAACCCGCAGGAGTCACTCAGGCCCAGTGTTTCTCCTGTTTCAGCTGCACTAATGACCCCTTCTAGTATGGTTTGTGTGAGAGAGAAGGAATAAATAGAGCCTCCTCAGCCAGGCAGGCAAGGTGTCCTTCCCATTTGCCCAGACACGGCCTCCTCTGTCCATAGCAGAAACTCGAATTGTCTTTGCTTCCTGGCTGTCATCTCCCCTTTTTGAGAAGGATGGGGGCCCCTCCTTGTGCCATTGCAGAGGCTGGGACACTTAGGAGGGGCTAGTGGGTGGCACTGAGTCTTTGTCACCCACAGCAGAAGCTGTTTTTGGCACCCCTTCCCTAAAAGGCACAAGCAAGAAAATGGAGAAATGCTGTGACTTGGCACCCAGCCTTCCCAGCCTGATTTACTGGCCCAGTGGGTGGTTGTTACAGGCGGTGGGGGAAGGCAATGCCTTCCTAAACTGCCTGGCTGGTCCCACCCATGTTCTGCCCCCATTCACAGCAGCTCCCCTAGTCTCCTGGAGCTGCCTGGGCTGGGGCCATGCTGCCAGCTCTTCCAGGCCCAGGGAGGCTGGGGCTAAGAACCCCACACTTTCTGGGGCCAAGGGGGCCACCCACCACATGCCACTTGCCCTCCTGGACGGAGGGGAGGGGGACCATGTGTCGCCAGCAAGAGGCGTGGAGTGGCCTACAACTATGACGGGAGGCAGCTTGCCTCCACCAACCCTACGTTCACTCAGGGCCCATGCCCTGCTCTGTACCAAAGGTTTTGTGTACATTGGAGAAACATGCCAGGGTCAACTGCACTTGCTCCCCCGAAATCAACTGAGTGGACAATGCCCTGAGACACACAGGTGTTTTGGTTACTTGTCGGGATGCAAACAGCTGGCGGAAGTTACCCTCAGAATTTGTGGGGGTAAACTCCACTGTGGCTGACGGAGTGCCCATCCGTTAAGTGCCAGTGGATGAGTCCTTGGCCTTAACTGATGGGTGTCAACTCCCACAGCTGCCCTCCTAGGCTTTGTCTACACCTGAGTTTGAAAGGGCAGTTTTACAACGAGACAGCTCTCGTGAACCATTGGTAGTTATTCAGAACTGATGTATCCAGACTCAGGTTTGCTGCCCAGGGATACAGCAGAAGGAGCAAGCTGGAAGTTCACAATCATCATCAGCCATGAGCTCAGTACCTGTTGGTATCTGATGCCTCTCTCACTGTTTCCTTCCCTCTTTCCCTGTCCAGTGCAGAGTGGCTTAATTTCTGTAGACTAGCTCCACACCAATCTACTACATCATCTACCCATTCCCTGTGGGGTCTGCCTCTCCTATTCCAACCGTCCATTATGCTGAATACCAGGGTCTTGATTTTTCATTAGTCGTTCATTCTGCAAATATGCCCAAATAGCTGTAACTTCCATTGTATAACCTTCTGCAGTAGGTTCTCTTTCAGCTGTGTCTTCCTATAGAATTCCTCATTGGTGAAAACTCTGCACTTCAAGCAGCAGCACCCCTTTAAAATAACCCAACCCCCTTCCTGAAGCAGCTGGGCACTTGCTGAAGGCTTCTCATCTATCTGTTGACCCAGGCCTAAGCGGGTTAGTTGTGAAAGCTGTCAGACACAGGAGAAGATAGCTGTACTCCTTGCACACATCTCTGGAGAGACGGCTATTGATGCTCCCAAAATAGCTGCAGAGAGATGGATGTTTGTAAATTCTGCTCTCAGTATTTATCTGAGAGGACAAGGAACAGCAGTGACTGGTAACCAAGGGGCAGGGTTTTGTTTTGGTTTGGGTTCTTTTTCTTTCCCCGGAAGGATTATTCATGCTGTGGATCATCTTTCTGATGCAAAAATAACACATAGTGAAGAAAAGCAACACTGGCCAACTGGCCTTGTGATTGACCAACACAGAAAGTGAAGCTGACAGCGAAGCTGCCCCAGCAGGCCCCAGCCGGTGGGTGTGGCCATGGTTGGGGGGTAGGGTAGGTAGGAACGGGAAGGCAATGGCTTCCCAAACTGCCTCACCTGGCATTGCCCATGGTGTATAGGAGGCCCCCTGCCTCCTTCCCCCAGCCTGCTCTTGTGGGGAAGGCAGGCTCGGGGGTAGGGAGCAGTGCCCCCTGCCAGGTGACCGGAGCGCCAGGGCTGGGGAGGGCTGCGGTCACATCCCCCGCTAACTCCCCAGAGCTCTGGGAACAGCTGCAGCAGTGCCACCCTCCAGCTCCCTGGAGCTCTGTGGGATGGGGGTCCAGCAGCTCCACAGTGTGGGGGCAGGAGGGGCCTTGGGCAGAAGGGCCATGGCCAGTGGGGGTGGGGGTCTTGCCTCCCCAAACCATGGTGTCACTGACTGCCCAAGGTTGGGGCCCAAGGGAGCATTCTGACAGCAGGGCACAGCCGGTGGGTGGCAGATGCTATATACTCAACTGGAGTACGGGGCCCTGAAGGTGTGGGGCCTAAGGCAACTGCCTTGCTCACTTGGCCCTAAGGCTGAGCGTGGCTCAGGGCCAGGCCCACAAGGTAGCCTGCTGGAAGTGAAGATGAACCAAAAGCACACCCCAGCTGCTTCTTTGCAGGGGAAGTGTGTCTGAGGCTATGTCTACACAGCGAGATCAATGTGAATTTATTAAATCAATTTTTTATAAGGTCTGTTTTTTCTCAATTCGGTTTTGAGTACCCTCACTTCCCACAGGCACCCAACAAATTCGACACATCGCTTCCACGCTGACATCACCAAACATCGACTGTGGCAGCAGTGCATTGTGGGAACCTATCCCACAGTTCCCTCAGCCCCGCATTCTGAGCTGGGAACCAGGTGCAGCAGCCCTGGTCAGTTTCCCGGGTCTGGCATCTTAGGGGACCTGGGAAACTGACAGTGCAGCAGCCCTGATAGGTTTTCTGGCTCCTGCTAGTACAGTAAACCCTCCATTTAGTGGGCTAATAGGTGACAAATAGGGCTCTCCGTTCTTAAATGTAAGGATTTACTCCCACCCCCTGCAGGCTCCCCTAGCCCTAGTCCCACCCCAACTTCCCCCAAAAAAAATCCCTCCCAAAAAGACACCACAAAACACTCCCCCCACCCCCTCAAAATAAAAACTCTTCAAAAAAACCAAACAAATCCCGCCACTCACCAGCTCTGGTGGAAAAGCTGCTGGAGCCTGCTGGCTGGAGCACCTGGTTGCAGCTGGCCAAGGGTGCCTGTGGTGTGGGTGCCCACCCATGGGTGTCTGGTCCCCTGAGGCAGCAGCCGCCTGCCCAGCCATGGAGTATCTGGCCCTGCACAACTCAAGTATCCCAGCCCCAGGGTGCCTGGCTACACACAGCTTGCCTGTCCATGGGGTGCCCAGCCCCATGCAGTTCAAGCTGCCTGGTCGTGGGGTGCCTGGCTCTGCACCCCAGGAGTGCAACAGCCTGGTCAGTTTCCCAGCTCACACTAGTAGTGGGGAGGTGGGAGCCAGGTGCAGCTCACATAGCTTTGTGGAATACATAGGGGACTGGCAGCTAATAAATTCAATTTTAAGACAGGGCGCTTCCACGCTGGCCTTTAATAGAACTTCTGAATTCGAGCTTTACACTACACCCAGCAGGTAACCGCAATTTTGCAGTCCCGAGAGAGTGCTCCCTAAATTGAGCTAATGTGAAGACAGTCACCTGGTAATATCGAGCTTAACTGCCTTAAATTCGAGTTTAATCTCATCGTGGAGACGCAACCTGAGCCAGAACAACCTGACACTCCTGTTCTTCTCATTTCACACCAATTGTCTTCTGTTCGCTAAACAAAGGCGTGAGCAACTGCTCTGAACATACCAAAAATGGGTGGGTGATCTGCTGAGTGGAGCAGGGGGCTGGGAGTCAGGACACCTGGACTTGTCATGACACTGCTCAGTGCCTCAGTTTCCCCATCAATGGACTGTAGATAATAACACCCAACCTTACAGATGCAGGCCTGATGACACCCTTTCAGGTGATTTAATGAGCTGATGGAAAAAATATGGAAATGAATTAACCGAAACCAAATTAAGGCCACTTTAATTTCTGGGTGAGAACATCCACATAGGGGTTTAAAGTGGTTTAATTGAGTCATTTTAAATTCATGCCTTTAGTTAATTCAGAGTTATTAAAGGTCTTACCAGGTACCCATGGTAGCCACCAGCCTTCCACTGGTTTGTGATCCCACAGTCAGGTTGGCAGGGGATATAGATGGGTTGGGACTACGGGAATGGATAGGTGAAGAGCCGGCTTCAGGAAGGCTGGATTGAGGATGTGAAGGGGCTAATGGATGATCTTTGAACGCGTGTGAGAGAAGGGATCAAAAGTGTGTATGCAGCTTATCGCTGTTCTGAGGGTCCACGTGACATCTGACTCACCAAAGTTTACTTCCATATCCATTTCACTTTCAAATAAGACACGTGCCGCTGGACGCATGGCTGGGCGGGGACTCCATTACAGCTCCCTGTCACTAGCACAGTTGAGGGAGCCTCAGCTGTACCAGGATCCTTATGCAAAGCAAACCCAGGCTCATTTGCCTAAACCATCTGTCATATGCCTTTCAGAGAAGATCCACTTAGTACTGATCTGAGACCCAACAGGTGACCCTCTAGTAAAATGGGTATTATCATTCCATGGAAGGGTCTTTAGCCTTCAAATATATTTAACCTTCCCTCCCTGTGTGCACACACACTCATCATGTAATAGAGATACAAAAATAACAGCTAGCTAGTATCTCCCACCCAATGTAATGTCACAAAATCATAAAGTTTCCAGCCAAAAGGAACCACCAAATCATCTAGTGTGACCTCCTGCATGTCACAACACTTTGATTTCTCCTGCTTCTCCTGTGGGTGGGTAAGCACAAAAATCTTTTCTGGAAAAGCTGTGTGCTAAAATAGCACCAATAAAGCCCACCTGGCAGTGAGGAGGCGAGAACAGGGGAGCTATGGTGTGAGAATATTCAAAAACACCAAGAAAAAAAACTGAAAAACAACATTAACGAATGGGAAAGGAGGAGGAAATGGTAGCAAAAATGAATCTTGCTGGTTTCAGGCTTTTGGGAAGAGGCGACAATTACATTTAAAATGCACTGTTTAGCACTCTCAATAGCTCTTGATATAGTCTTGTCAGTTTGATGCTCATTGTTTTGACCTTTCAAAAAAGAGGACACCCCTGAGAGGGAGTATATGTGCATCAGTATCTACCCACTCATGTTGTGTTAATGTTCTACATATACTATACCACGTTAGTGCAAAGCAAGTCGGTGGATACTGATACAGATACACTCCCTCTCAGGGGTGTCCCCTATTTTATATGGTAACCCTACTCATTTTCACTGACGCCTTCTCCTTTTCTGTCGCATCACTCCTGTTCTTTTATGTTAGCGCTCGGCACTTCTGAAATCTACGAACCACAGGCACTTGTATTTTACCACACACGGCGCCATGCTGGTAACTTGTGAAGAGTCAGAGGACTGTATTTAAGAGCAACTTGCTTAGAAACTGAGACTTTTAAAATAACAAAAAAACAAAACGCACTCAGTGTGAATCTTTGTGCTTGTATTGGCAAAGAGAGCTGAAAGGGGCTGGGTAGTTGAGTTCCCAAGCAAAAGAAAATGTGCAGTTCTGACTCAGATCTTTCTAAGGTGCTGTCAGTGTTGTATCCACATGCAGATCAGATGATGGGCAATGTCTTTGTTACAAATGCCAGTCACATTTCAGGATCCCCAGGTAACAGTTCCCAGGGCTCCGAAATGGAGGTTCCTCCTATTGCACCAGGAGAATAAAATACGAGTCAGACAGCAGTTGGACATAAGGGGCAAAAGGCTCCTGTGAAACTCAAGCAGTCAGGTGTCACCCTTGGTATAACTCTGGGGATTTCTGTGAACTGACGCTATATATGAATTTTGCTTAGTTGCCTCTGTAGTTTATACTGCTTCTGCTCCCAGATAGAGCCTGACTCCCAGGGTCATGTGATTAAAAAGAAATCACAACCAGCTAACATGGTTTTAAAAGTGCTAAACTGAGTCTGCCCTAAAGGCTAAATGGTTTTTCAGAGTGGTGCAGTTAACACCACTGAACAGCAAAGATTCCCTTGTCTAGGTAAGGCCTTGCTGTTTACAGGACTCCCCCGTGGCAGGCAAATCGGGTGCTATGGGCTGGGGAATACACTCCCTGGATTCTCTAAGTTTATTCGATGCCTTCAATATTCACTATTAGTGATCTCTGACATGATATTTATACTGTTAGTGATATTTGGCGCACTGTGCTTTTCAGGAACCAGCGTATCATTTTGCTCTCTTGTTCATGCTGGTGTAAATCAGGACTATTTCCATTGTTGCAGTTACCACACTGAAACAGGGGATTCTGTACTGATTCATAGGAAACCTCTTCGTGACCCACCAACATCTCCTGGAGCATCTGTGGCCATGTCTGGACCAGAAAAAATGAGCTGAGGTTAGACAAGCACAGAGCTAAGCACGATCTAAACCCAAGACTTTTTCTTAATGCTTCATGCAGCACCTTTAAGTTAGTGGGGTCAGATTATAGCCCAGGCTAGTCAGAAGCTGATAGTTTTTAGCCTGACATCTCCACTAGGAGAAAGGCTGAGTTTGGGACAGTCTGAACATGCCAGCTAAACCCAGTCTAAACCTTAAACTTTTTCCTTATCAAGACAAGTCCCTTGTGTTTCTCAGAGATTTCCCACCCATAAACAGCAACGAAGGGTCCTGTGCCACCTTACAGACTAACAGAAAAGTTTTGAGCATGAGCTTTCGTGAGCACAGACTCACTTCATCAGATGAAGTGAATCTGTGCTCACGAAAGCTCATGCTCAAAACTTTTCTGTTAGTCTATAAGGTGGCACAGGACCCTTCATTGCTGTTACAGATCCAGACTAACACGGCTACCCCTCCGATACTTGCCACCCATAAAGTGGCATAGTCCAACCCTGCTTAGCTTGGGTTCACAGCCGTAGGGCTTATCTGTGCTTGGAAAAGTACCAAAATAGCTGTCGTAGAGTGGATTAAATTGGAAACACTTATTCCAGAATCAGCGTGTCCATGGGGGTTTTTCAGTGAAATAACTGTTCCAGAATCACTGCTTTGGTACATTTCCAAATGTGGACAAGCCCCTTAGGCATGATGGCTGCAGGCTACTAATGATTTCAGCTGGACACAAGTGCTAAGGCTACTGGAAACATTCCTGTCACATTTCTAGTCAGGAGGACATGTTAAACTGTAGAGGATCGAGATGGCAGTTAGCGGCCCTCAACCAGGAGGAGTGCTTATAAGGCAATTGTTACCGGATCACTGCCTGGTAACTCTGAGGACAAACTTCTTCCACTCTGGATAAGGACAAAAATAGCCAGTTAATCACTGGCAGGGGACTGAACAAAGAATCCATGAGCCAAAATGAGAGAGTGCCTCACTGGCGGGCTTCTGTAACACTCAGCAGCTGAGTTCAAGCTGTGATCTAAGTGTCCAGCCACTGCGCCTCTGGCAAGCAATTTGACTGCACCATGCAGACCTTTGCTCTCAGAAGCCCCAGGAGGCACTAGTCCAGTCCGGCTGGAGGAGTAATAAAGGATGGTTATTTCTGGAGCAGGGGGAGGCTGGGAAGTGTAAGCAAAATGGGATGAAATGCAAATTGTGATGGGTAAGGCAGCAGCAAAGGGCTGGCATTAAAAAGACACTTTTTACTACCCGGTATCCTCCAAAGAGGGTAAAATCCCAACTGAGTAATTAATAGATAGCTTGATTAAACATAACAGTAATTACTATACAGTATTTGCCATTTTCAAAGCACTTTTAGGGACATTGATTAATCCCCACAGCTCTACAGCACGGGTGTTATCCCCATTTTACAGATGGGGCAATTCAGGCAGAATTCAGGTCCTGCCTATGCCCGCACAGCAAATCAGTGGTAAAGCCAAAATTAGCATTCAGGAGCACTTGGCTCATCCTAGTCACCCTTTCACTGCAGAAGTATCTAGAATAAGACCACGCAGCCCCCTAGACACAGGTGTGATTCTGAGCAACTGCCATAAAACCTAATGTGACCCAGGGCATGATTTTTCCCCTGTAAAACTAAGCCCCAATAGAAATGAACCATTCAACTTCCCAACCTGCTAATGTCTCTCACTAGACCTAATTAATACTTTAAAGTCTCTTTTCCATAACTCTGTCTAACCCTGTCATCCCTCTGCTCACTGAGGTGAAAGTGCAGGGCTGATTTAGAGGAGCGTGAAGGGCAATACATGCATGAGACTCTACCCCCTCTCGACATACGCGGAGATCACATTCTTTACAAGCATCTGACCCTATGTAGATGCGTCGTTGGATCCCTCTAATCTTAGCCTTTAGTGGAGTTGGTATTCCTCAGGTTCCCCAAGACAATCTCCTCCACTCAGACAGCACGTCCCATCCCTTCCCATCATTTTGCTAGTGCGAGGGAAAGAGAATTGTCCTCTGTGGCTCCTGTATTGACAACAGCGTCCCCCTATCGCTCTGCTTCGTTAATTTTCCATCTCCCTCTGAAGGGTGACGGAAGATCTCCTTCCTGTTGCCTATGTTTCTTACTTTTTATCCTCCCATTTCATGCATTATCCTCGCTCAAGCCATATTATTTAACCCTGTATAGCCCTGTGGATTAGAGCTGGGAAGACTCAAAAGCCTCTTATAGTCTATGAAGAAGAAAAGTGCAGCATCTCCAGTGATTGTTGCTGTCTCTCCTGACCTTTCACCTATGCACCATGCTACATTGGTCCTTTAGGTTACAGTGCCTCCCGCTGGAGAAGGGTGAGAGGGGCTTAGCGGGGTAGGGTAGTGTTGCATCATGAATTTGCAATAGGTCCACTGTACTGGAAAGGGAGTTCTTCTGCCCAGCTGCCACCTTCCTCCAAATCAGGAGGCAAGTGCGCTGGGCTCTGTTTTAGCTGCATACTATTTGGTGACAGGGGAAGAGGTTAAGAAAAGAGCAGGAAAACCATCCCAGCTTCAAATGCAAGGCAACAAAGGCAAGTTTCTGGGGAAGCCAGCAGCTACTAGTTTTCCAAATGGCCCACGACTGAAGAGCATGATGCTCCTTTATACAGCAGAAGGAAGGTGTAATGCATAGGGTATTAACCCAGACCTTGGAAGATGTGAGTTCAATTGATCGTTCCACCACAGACTTCCTGTGTGACCTTGGGCACAGCACTTCATCGCGCCGCACCTTTGTTCCCCACAGGTAAAATGGAAATTATAGTAGGAGTGTGCAAGGTCAAATACATCAGAGATTGTGAGGTGCTCAGATATGATGGGAGTACATCATTAGGACAGAGTCTGACTGCTCTGCAAAGAGAATATTTGCCTTCTCACTATAAAATGCTGCAAAGTCAGGTCCTTTGTCACAAAGCAACGAGTTACATACCAGCAGCGCAGCGACTGTGTGAACAAACACAGCAATCATTCTGCACGCAGCAGCTCCTGGCACACAGGGATGTGTGTGTCTAAGGCTGACTGAATAGAGGGAGCGGCTGCAGAAGCTGCTTGAGAACACTAGAGAGCCCTGGAGGAGAGAAGAGCAGCAAGCTGGGAAAGAGCCATTAGTTGCAGCAGGCTGCTCAGGGGCAAGGGGAAGGGAGATGTTTAAAATCATGTACTTCAGTCTCTGGTCTTGCTGCTGGGATGGAGAAGGGATCAGGCAGGCCTGTTACTGTGGTATTTAGTGACCTGGCTGTGGAACCCCAGTCTCTTATGGGAGCTGCTTGTATCAGGCAGCAGTTTGTAGGCACAATCTTCTAGCACTGGTACCTTTGCAGTAGTCCTGTGGAAGAAATCCAGGGGTTCTTTCTGATCAGCCAGTGATGCAGGTAGCTTACCTGAGTGCAGGCCACCCTTTGAAAGGACGCTCCCACGCTACATACTCCCCACCCCCTCCCCTTGAAGCTTATTCCACAGGTCTGCTGGTTTGTTACTGTAGGCTGTCTTGAGAGCACTATAACAGGGGTTCCCCCCACAAAGGGTTGCTTCCAATGCCTGAATTGTACAAACTGTTCAGTTGCTCCTGAGCACTAGTTTGTGTCTGCCAGTTTGTTGTTATAGGGTCTGTAAAGAAGGCTGGGCCACTGGCACCAAAAATCAGTGTTTGCCAAGCTAAATCCACCCTAAGTCTCTTCTGAGAGAGAGAAACACAAAGGAAGCACTGCAAGCACGTGGAAAAGCAGGCAGGCAGGCAGGCCCGAGCTGGTCTCCACCGGATTTTGGCATCACCCGCTTTCAACGAATGTTCGCTGTGAGGAGTTCTCCGAGTGCCGACATCCTCGTGCCCCTTCACCAAGAGCTGAGAGTCACCTCTCGCTTCCCAGCTGCAGCTGCTCAAGTCTCAGATTGCAACTGCCTCTTCCTGCTTCCCTAGTTACATGTTTTGTAATTTCAGCCCTCAGCCCCCTGAGAGCGTGAATGAGAGGAAAAGGAGAAAACAATAACTAGGGAGGGCTTGAGAGGAAGGGAACCCACCTGACTGGGCTCCGATCAAGCCTTCTCCTGTAAGTGGCAGAGAGACCAGGACTTGTGTCTCCTCCATCTCCGAACCATGTGGATTATTGGGTAGCAGCCTTGAATGACTCCTCCCCAGCTAAATCCTTCCGCTTCAGTTCAGCTTTACAGGTGGACGGCTTGGTATCCAGCTCCTGCTCCCACCAAGTGCTCTCGTCCTTGCCTGCCTGTCTACTCTTCTGCCTATCTCAGAGTTCTGCGCTGGGGCCACCTGTCACTCCAGCAGCTGAGTGACCTGAACACACAAGCAGCAATAGCAAAGTCCCTAGCTGACTTCCTGGCTGCTTCTGCCAGTTAAATTTGCAGATTCAACATTGGTTTCCATGCAGCTGTTCTCTAGGCTCTGTAAAACAGCCGTGCCTGGCTAGGGGATTCCCAGCAATGGGTAAACTTTAGGCCTGGCCTTTTGCATGATGGTGGCCCCTTTGTAACTGGGCTCCTTTTGCAGCTGTAACCTCTGTGTATGCAATGAGTCCGATACATCAGCCACCCTTCAACCTTGCTGAATTCCAGTTATAAAAAGACGAACTCCTCATGAGGCTTAATTGTGAAGTCAAATAGAGTGAAATTCCGTCCATTCCCTGGCTGTGCAGTTGAGAGGGAGATTTAACAGGGCCCCAGCCAACAGTGTGCAAACCAGTCTGCTTGAAGTACATGCTGCCCAACTGGTGCCTGTGGCCCAGTCTCCTGCGCCCTAACACCTTGTCCCCTGCCCCAGGTTGGAATCCCCCTCACACATCCAAACTCTCTCCTGGAGCCTGCAGCACCTCCTGAACCCTATCTTCTTCTCAGAGCCTGCCACCCAGCCACAGCCTGAGCCCCTTCATGCACCTCAAATTCCACATCCCTTGTCCCACCCCAGAGCCCACGCCCCCTCCTGAGTTCTCTCGCTGCTGCACGCAGCAGCCTATTAAGAGCTGTGCATGCAGACCTGACAGGGCCTAAGGGAGGGCACCTCTTCCCTGACCCGGACCCAGACCTGGCCTAATCCTGCCATGGCTGGGAGACGTGCTCCTCTCCTGGCTCAAACTCAAGCACAGCCTAGACCTGCCATGGTCGGGGGCGGGGGAAAAGGCCTGCTGCTGTGGGGACCGGAGCCCTGGGGCAGTCTGCAGCCCAAGCCATCCATATATGGCGCCATCACACAGCCCAGACCCCCAGCTGGAGCCCTCACCTCAACCTTCTGCCTCAGCTCTGAGCCCCCTCCCACACTCTGAACCCCTCAGCCCCACTACTCGAATTGTGTTAGGTGCACCGATATGAGATGATGTGTCCCCCAAGCCTCTCATTCCTGGCTACCCCAGAGCAAGTTCCCCAGCCAGAAATCTCACCACCTCTGAACCTCAACACCCTACCCCAGCCTAGTGAAAGTGAGTGAGGGTGGGGCAGTGGATAAAGTGCAGGCAGGGCCTCAGATTATAGGGGTAGGGGGTTTGGTTTGGGGCAGATCGAAAGTTGGCAACCCTACGGACATGCAAGGCAAGGGTCTAGCAAGAGAAGGGAGAGGATGGGGGATTAAAATGTATTTGTTAATCAATTTTCAATCACATAACACAAAGAATGGAGTCCAATGTTGCTTTCACTCTCACCAGTGTAAAATCAGAGTAACCTCCTGGAGGTCACCGGAATTGTTCCAGATTTATGCTGAAGTAGAAGTTTTGTCCCAGGGAGGAGACTTGTAGATGATCTATGCTCAACCCAGAGGACAAGGGTTAAGTAGTAGTAAGTGTGAGTCCTAAGTCTGTAGTAGCAGCTCAGGCACAGTGGGACTGGTAGCCGGAGGCTGACTGCTCACAGGATATATGTGCTGTAAAAGTACAAAATATGGCACAACAATGTCAGCTAAAAGGACACTCTTCCCCAGCTATAAAATCATGGAACCAAACAACACAATAGCCTCAGGAGGACACAGTCTTCTCCCTTTTTCTCAGCCTTTGGGTAAATAATCACAAGCAGTTTATTGGATTCTCATCAAGCCAAAAAGCAAAACCAGTTCCCAGTTACATGGATGATGATAAAAATTGTTTCCCAAGTAGTATAATTATTATCTTGACTATAAAAAAGTGGGAGGGGAAGCACAGACATAAGGTTTTCCTGATTACCTCACAGAGAACAGTTTTGTCACGCTTGCTGTTAAACAATAAACAAATGCAAACCTTTAACTGTAGCAGGGCTGCTGTTAAACCTTCTCACTCAAGTTTCTCCTGACCCTCCTGAGGAGCTAGGCAATCAGGGACCTGAAACCAGTGTAATGACAGTCAAGCCATATAACCATTTCCAAGACTGCCCAGCTCCAAAGTGGAAAATGCGCTGCAAAAACCTGCCTGGAATTCACCACAGGCTGTCAGATTATAAGGAAAAGCTTTGCAGTCAGCTTAGATGAAATCTGTGCTTGTGTGAGAAAGTTCCACATAACATGCCACATTTCTGCAGAAGTACTGAGAGTTCAGGAATGGGATCTTTTTCTGGACAGGAGCCATAACATTAGCCAGTCAGAGATTTTTATAAGCCACAGGCAGAAAAGCAAACCTGGAATCTGAGCAGCTCAGTCATGCATGAGTGTTACAGTCAACCGGTTAAGTCTTGCTTCTTGGCTACAAAGAACTTAATTTGTGGTGCTCAGAAAAATGATGCTCTGGGCAAAATCCTGCCCTTACAGGTAGGAGCTGGGTTATTAGAGAGCAGCAGGTGTAAGGCGGTGCCAGCTATGCACATTACAAGAGAGAGAGGGGCGGAGGGGCAGGGTGCTGCAGGCCAGGCAGTCTCATTACACAGTGGAGACACATTGATCATCCTTTGAAAAAGAGCACCACGCTCCCCAGCTAATACACGCTGCTAACAAGGGGGTGTGCACATTGCCTGGCTATGTCCCCCCCCTCCCCCCACAGCCAGAAGTGTAAAGCTCTCACCTCTGGGAGCTGTGGGTGACCCAGCTGAAGGTGAGGTTGCCAGCTCGCCCATCCTCCTGCCATGTTTTCAAGTACCGGCTTGTGTGGAGTGGCTTCCCCTGCCCACAGCCATCTAGCAGAAGGCAGGACTTGGACCTTAAGGAGAGGGCATGACAAAACTGAACAAACGTGCTCACTTGACAGCTCTGAAGACTAAGGTCCTCTACTTATCCTCAACCAATACAGCCTGGGCAGCAACAGCACAAAATTTCCATACTGCCCTGGGGGTTCCCTCTAGGGCTGAGATAAGTCCGATTGTTGGGACCTCTGTGCCAGAAGGCAGGTAGCTCACTTTCCTCATTTCCCATATATGCAATGCTGGGTTACCAATCCCCAATTTTACTGATTCCAACAAGTGGCCGTGCACCCGCATCTCCAGAACCTGCTCTGTTCTTCTTGTGGCCTGAAATACACATTTAAGGTTGTGTCTACACTACAAAAGTAAAAAGTAAGCGACTTCAAAGTTAAGTGT
This sequence comes from Carettochelys insculpta, assembly GCF_033958435.1. Taxonomy (NCBI): domain Eukaryota; kingdom Metazoa; phylum Chordata; order Testudines; family Carettochelyidae; genus Carettochelys; species Carettochelys insculpta. Next base: position 226,299,861 of record NC_134137.1, read on the forward strand.
CTACACACACCCTACTTTGAAGTTAAACTTGGAAGCAGGGCATGACTCCATTCCCAGGAACGGAGTAAGGACTTCGAAGTTGGGCTGCCCACTTAGAAGTAAGGGGAAAATGTGTGTAGACTGTATGCTGGTTACTTCGATGTAGTGCCTAACTTTGAAGTTAACTTTGAAGTTAGTTCCTAGTGTAGATGCACCCTCAGGGTAAACACATTAAAGATTATGGAGCACTTTGAGATCTATTGATGAAATGGGCTCTAGAAGACCCTAGGTATTATTGCATAAGGTACGAAGATCATTTTTGATTCTGTACTGTGAAACAGTCACAGTGCGGATGTGATGAAGTGCTGTTGGCGTTACATCCAACACGTTACTGTGCCCCCTCAGATTCATCCCTGTCTCATGGTGACAGATGGGTTTGGAGAAGATCAGCCTGCAGGTGGGGAGCCATGTGAGCTCACGCCTCCATTTCCTCCTCCCGCCCTCTTTTAAGAACATGTTGATATTTGCCTGTGCAACTGGAGCTTCCCACCTGTATCCACTTAACGTATCCCCTTACCGAAAGTGTTTTATGCCATGAACGTTGAGATTGTGCAACACACCTAAAAGCGCCATAACTGATTTGTCTGCTCACATTACTGTGTGTGTGTGTCTGTAAGATTCACTTACCTTAAGGAACCATTCAAAGGGACCAATGTTGCAGTCCAAAATTGTCCCCTCTTCCAGAAAAGCACTTAATAAAATTCTGCTCATGCTGTAATAGTAACACTTAGCAGCGATACAGAGCGTCACCTCCTCAGGGGTTAATGAAGCCTCACAGAGAACAGATGCAGTCAGAAAGTTTACTACTCTCCCCAGTTTGGAGGTGGGAACCCTACAGCACAGGCAGGCAAGTGCCTTGCCTGTGGTCACAGACGGTGTTCCTGGCATGGGAACCCAGGTGCTCCTGGCTGCCAGAGCAATGATCAGCCCACGGGGCCATTTTCCAAAGGGTGCATCTACACCTGCATTCCTCTTTCAAAAGAGGTATGCAAATGAGGAAAATTGAAAATGCAAATGAGGTATAAATTTGCATGTTTGGCGCTCATTTGCATGTTCTAATTTCGAAAGAGCTTCTTTTGAAAGAAGAAAGCCAGTGTAGACGCTGCTTTTTCGAAAGTAAACCCCATCTTTGTAAGAATCCTTCTTCCCTTTATTTAATGGGAAAACTTTGTCTGGTTAAAAGGGTGCATAGTGGGTACAGATGGGGGATTGTTGAGCCTAACAGGAGTTCTGGCACTGATCAAAAACCATTACCCAGCAGGCACTTGCACCTGGGACCTTTGGAGCTTAGTACCGTCACCGCTGCAGTTTGAGCTAAAATTCAGCTGGTTTTCAATGAAGCCTGGTAGAAGAGACTCATTCTTTCTCTGTGTCAGTGGCCTAGGTGCCACTGCCTGGGACAGTGTACCAGACCCAGGAGGTGTGTGAGTTACACATACAGTTCACAGACACGCCACCATTGTGCTAGCATCCAGCCCAAGGGATCTGTGTGGTTCTGGTTGGCATGTGAAGTTTTTGCTGTCACCTACTCCTTACTCTGAGAGCAAAGCAGCCTTGCCTTTTCTGCCTGAATGCATCTCTGGGAGAGGTTTGTTTTGGTGGGACATGCGGTTCAGATTCTGACCAAGGGGAGTTTTCTCCAGATAGACTCTGAGTCTTCTTCCCAGCTCCCATCTGAATTCCCTCTCTCGCCTGCAAAACACAATCCTGGCACGGAAATGGGGAGGTAACGTCACTGGCCAGACTACCTGCAGGAAAGCATTGATGATTTATGTACTGTATTATGGCACAAAGACGAGTGTTGGCAGCTGGTGACCAAGAGCCACATTCCCTCCCAGTACTGATGTCACTTACTGCAGTGTAAAGGAAAGTTTCTTTCATTATTATCAGAGGAACTTAGTGCTGGCGAGGGGTGCTGGATTGATTGCCATGCAGAATGAAAGCCTCTGTTTATACACAGCGCAGGTGAACCCTGGCAGTGGCAGAACAAGCTTCCTGCGCATATGACCCTCTCTCAACATACCTCAGCCTGGCCTGAGCTTCAGGAGACTCAGTCTTCACCTCCCATTCAGCCCTCTGCCGCTTTGCTGAGACTGCCCTCTCAGGGCCCAGAGCAGGCCAAGTATGGTGGCAATACGCATGCCAGGGAGGTGTACACTGGAACTCTCACAAAAAGCTGCCTACTCCTTAGGCAGAGGCCAGCATATGCAGTCCTCTAGTCTAGGGTGGCTTTGAAATGGCACTCTTGGGGTCAGAAGCTTTCTATCAAATCAGTAGGCTGCCCCGAGTGATCACTAAGACAACCATATTTGACTTTTCAAAAAAGAGAGGACACCACCGAGAGGGAGTGTATCTGTATCAGTATCTACCCACTCACGGTGTATTCATGTACTCTAAATTCTATAACACATGAATACACTGTGAGTGGGTAGATACTGATACAGATACAGTCTCTCTGAGGGGTGTCCTCTTTTTGACATGGTAACCCTAGAGATTTACTCCACTCTTAGGATAAGCCTAAACTATACGCCACGAAGAGCCTACACCTGACAGCACATCCCCTGTTGGGAGCGGCGAGGGATAAGATAAGCAGTAAGATAAGTGAGCCAGCAGCACCCAGGAACACAGCATCCAAAAGGGACCAAAGCCCCAAAGAAATCTGACAGTCCTGCTACAATCAATCACAAAATTCCCATTGACTTCTGAGGGTGCAGTATCAGAAACAAAATTTCTGTTGGCACTACACTTTTGCAGAGGGTGCATAGCTCTTTAAAATTCCTCCCCTGTATACAGCTCAGAAATAAGGCAGGGTAACTGTCCGTCCACTATATACCTTAGGATGCCCACACCATCCTGCACACTAATTCAGTTCCATTGCTGGTAACAGCAATGGGAGAGTTTAGAGAAAGGAGGTTAGCATGGATACTGATATGGCCTTCCTCAGAGTCAAAGAGCAAGGAAGACCAAGGGAAAAAACCCAACATCTCACGACACGCACCCCACCCCAGAGTCAGCTTTGAGTACTACACAATGCTCCCTCCCTGTGACACACCTGTTGAGACAATCTTCTGTGTTAGACATTCAACTAACTTAGTTCCCTGCTATTCCTTATTTCTCTTTCTTTGTGTTTCAGACAGAACTGTAAAACAGAACTGGCTCTAAATCATCCAGTGTTTTTCCATTGTGCTTTCCAAGGCCCCTCCTACTTCAGTGTCTGCAGTGATGCTTCAAGATGCACTGAGGCATGTTCCAAGCCCCTGTCTCATGTAATGAAACAGAAGCCTTGGAAAGCACTAATGGCGCAAAGCAGTGGGAAGCCCTCAGTGCAGGCCCCAGGGTGGTTACAACTGGGGCCAGCGCTGCCTGCTCAGGAAGTTTGCCAGGGCTGGAGTGGGCGTTGCTAATTGCATAGGCATGTGCCAGCTTCAATTGTTGACCACAGGCCAAACCATACTTCTGTGCCTCTACTAAAGACAAGGCAGTTGTGACACAGGGCAGTGGACAAGGGCTTGGGGGTTGCACCATTAACATGTGCCACTGTAAACAAAAGGCCATACGTAAACGAGGAGGGTGTTAGTATGAGAAAACATGTCAGACGCCACCCAGACTATCCTGAGAGGCAGCTTGTGCTATCAGCTCCACCTCGTTTATTATAGAAACCCTCTCACTGTGACATATGAGGATGTAAGACGTCGGATTTCAGACATATAGGGAGCGTCTCCACTAGCAAATACGTTCGAAATTCAAATCGGAAAACTGAGTTCTTTCGAAAGAAGCTGCAGAGCGTCTGCACTGACACGGCGCTCGTTCGAAATTGACTTCAAAAGAACTCCCCGTTCCTTCAAAGTCGGTCCTCTGTTCTCAGTATGGGAAAAGCACCCTCCTTCGAAAGATTATTTCGAAAGAGAGCAAGTGTAGACGCTCCGTGGCTCGCTGTTTTGAATGAGCGGGTCCTCCATGGCCACGATGTGCTGGCAGGCGGCAGCGCCGCTCACAGCACAAGCAGAGCTCCATGGGCCTGGTGGCATGGGGTGGCAGGGGGCTGTTCATACCCACGTCCCACCTCGGCGGCCCACCCCTGCATATAGGGCTCGTGTTTCGCCTCCACCAGGTTATGGAGGGTGCAGCAGGCCCCAACCACCGCTGGGACACTGGGGAGGCCCACCTCCAGCCTGGTGTAGAGGCAACTAAAATGCCCCATGAGACAGACGAACGCCCGTTCCATGGTGTTCCGAGCATGGTTCAGCCACTAATTAAAAAGGTCCTGGCTCAGCTGGGTGTGCCCGGTGTATGGCCGCATCAGCCAGGCCTGCAGGAGGTAGGCTGCATCTGCCACGATGCAGGGTGGCATCATCGTGTCCCCAGTGGGGAGCTCCCACCTGGGGATGAAGGTGCCCTCAGCCATATGACGTCCCAGCCCTGAGTTCCTCAAAACGCTCGTGTCATGGGCGCAGTTGGACCAGCCCACGTAGATGTCCTTGAACTGGCCATTGGCATTGACCAGGGCCTGCAGGACCACCAAGTGGTAGCCCTTGCGATTCACATAGGCCCCGTGGCTGTGCTCTGGGGCCTGGAGGGAGATGTGGGTGCCATCCAGGGCCCTGAAGCAGTTGGGGAAGCCCAGCTCCTGGAATCCCCATATGGCGTCGTCCAGGTCCCTGATGTGAACCAGCTGCCTCAGGAGCACCTTGTTGATTGCCCGGATGACCTGCAGGGCATTGGGGGGTGCGCTCGTCAGCGTGGGGTGGGGTGCAGCTTGCCTACCCGTGCTCGTCCCCATCCCTGCCCCTGTCCCCGGGGTGCCCGCCCTTCTGCCGACAGTGCCTGTCGCCAGGCTGCTCCCCTCCCCCCATATGCAGTCTAGGTGTGAGCTGGGCATGGCTTACCTCAATGAGGATGGCCCTGATGGTGGCTTTGCCCACCCCAAACTGGTGGCTGATGGATCAGTAACTGTCCGGGGTGGCCAGCTTCCATAGGGCAATGGTCACCCTTTTGTGCAGGGGGAGTGCTGGCCTCAGGTGTGTGTCCTGGTGCTGGAGGACTGGGGTGAGCCAGTGGCACAGCTCCAGGAATGTCTCCTCGGTCATCCTGAAGTTCTGCAGCCACCGGTCATCGCCCCAGTCCTCCAGCACCAGCCGGTCCCACCAGTCACTGCTTGTGGGGAAGCTCCACAGGCAGCGGATGACCCGGGGGAGCAACTGGGGACATTGCGCCCTGAGGATGGCATCCAGGAAGGTGGCCGTTGTGCTGGCCACCCAGAGCCTCTGCAGCACAGCAGCCAGGACCGTGGCCAGGGCACTGGCCATGACTGTGATTGGGAGGGGCGCCGCGAAGAGTCCGTGGGAGCCCGGTATGCCACCTCAGCTGTCTCTCTCGCTCTCTCTCTGCCTGGGGACGGGGCTGCTGGCCCTCAGAGTGTGCAGGCTGAGGCGTGGGGCAGGGGGGGCCCTTTAAGGGGATGGCAGGCAGCGGCCCCAGAAGGGCTCGTCCTCCATGCGACCCTGCCCTTGGTACTTCCTGCCCTGCTCTTTCGAAAGAGCACCCTGGTATGCGTGGACGCTCTCTTTTGAAATTGTGCTGGAGGCCTTTCGAAAGAATGGACTGAACCTTCGGTCCCCACTGGTGTGTGTGGACACTCTGTTTTGAAACACCATGGCTACGTCTACACGTGCAGCCAACATCGAAATGGTTTATTTCGATGTTGCGACATCGAAATAGTCTATTTCGATGAATAACGTCTACACGTCCTCCAGGGCCAGCAACGTCGATGTTCAACTTCGACATTGCTCAGCCCAACATCGAAATAGGCGCAGCAAGGGAACGTCTACACGTCAAAGTAGCACACATCGAAATAGGGATGCCAGGCACAGCTGCAGACAGGGTCACAGGGCGGACTCAACAGCCAACCGCTCCCTTAAAGGGCCCCTCCCAGACACACTTTCATTAAACAGTGCAAGATACACAGAGCCAACAACTAGTTGCAGACCCTGTATATGCAGCACGGACCCCCAGCTGCAGCAGCAGCAGCCAGAAGCCCTGGGCTAAGGGCTGCTGCCCACGGTGACCACAGAGCCCCGCAAGGGCTGGAGAGAGAGTATCTCTCAACCCCCCAGCTGATGGCCGCCATGGAGGACCCAGCTATTTCGATGTTGCGGGACGCGGATCGTCTACACGTCCCTACTTCAATGTTGAACGTCGAAGTAGGGCGCTATTCCCATCCCCTCATGGGGTTAGCGACTTCGACGTCTCGCCGCCTAACGTCGATTTCAACTTCGAAATAGCGCCCAACACGTGTAGACGTGACGGGCGCTATTTCGAAGTTACTGCCGCTACTTCGAAGTAGCGTGCACGTGTAGACGCAGCTCATCTTTCCATGTTCTCTTTCGAAAGATGTTCTTTCGAAATGGAACTGTAGTGTAGACAGAGCCATAGTGTTTATGGTTGAGAAATTGGTGCAACCTGTGGGAGCCAGGGAGGTGGTGTTTATGGTGTGAGGTTACTTATCCTTCACAATCAAAACACAAAGCAGTCAAGTAGCACTTTAAAGACTAGCAAAACAGTTTATTAGGTGAGCTTTCGTGGGACAGACCCACTTCTTCAGACCATAGCCAGACCAGAACAGACTCAATATTTAAGACTGTTCTGGTCTGGCTATGGTCTGAAGAAGTGGGTCTGTCCCACGAAAGCTCACCTAATAAACCATTTCGCTAGTCTTTAAAGTGCTACTTGACTGCTTTGTGTTTTGATAGTGTATAGACTAGCACGGCTCCCTCTCTGTTATTATCCTTCACAAGTGTAAGCTTGGTCTCGTTTTGAGCACATTGCAAAAGACATGCCTCCTTCAAGAGCAATGACTGTAATACAGAATTAATAGATGCACCAGTGGCAGGTACCAAAGGCCAGGGCAGGCTTAGCTTCCCCTGACCCAGGCTGTGACCCTGCCCATTTTCTGTCCTGAAGCCCTGCCCTTCCTCCTGTTCTAGTCTGGAGCTGGTAAGGGCTCACTCAGTTCAAAGTGTTCTGGTCTGAGACTCTCTCTTGTTCTAGAGACATGACTAAATTCTGCTTCTGCGGCCTCTGCCAGATTTGACTCTGGATTTGCATTTTGAAGAGAAGAAGATCATTTGGGGCTTACCATTTTCAAGTGGTCAGGGACAGTTTGGGGATCTTTTAGTTTGTTTCATTGTTCTTCCCTTTCTGATCTCGCAGATGTTCAGAGGGATCGTGAAGGTAAAGGGATCAGAGTTCATTGCTACTTGCTTAGGGGCTTGTCTTCATTGCTAAAAGAGATGTGTTCTTTTTACTTCAGGGCAACTCATATGCTGGAAGCAGGGGGCTGGACTAGATGACCTCCTGAAGTCCCTTCCAGCTGTATGATTCTATGATTCTGTGATTCTATGATATGCATGAGCTATCTCGGCGCACAAGCATGGTGAGCAGTAGGCATTTCAGCTTTTACCACAAGGTAAACATCCCTATATTCCACCCAGCAGTTGATCTTGGAGAGTTTACCCCATGGTAAAACTGAAGTGCTTAGCCTTCACCAAGTTTTTATTTCAGTATACCTTGCGCATGCTAGTTACCACAAGAGAGAACAATTTTAACAGTGGTGACAAGGCTTCAGCTTCTCTGACAAGACTGGCATGACAAGCAAAAAGACACTTCTATGGGGGTGTCTGAAAAGCCACCTGCCAGGGCTGGGCAGAGCCCAATTATGCCAATATAGTTAATTAAAGGAAGAGTAACAATCTGAATGATAAAGAGAGTCCACACAAGGAGTTATACCGGTTTAACCATATTGGTCTAATTATGCAAGTAGAATTCTTGGGGTAGACTTTAAGTGAAACAATTGCCAACAACGGGGGTTTTCCTAAATGGCAGCTAGTATTGGAGCCCCTGCTGGCCGTGTGCATAGGGAGATGGGAATATGAGAGGTTTGCCTTTCAAGTGGCACCAAGTTCTGACAGCACCGTGGTATTAAGGCGCTTGCAAAAGCATTCGACGGTTGTAAAGTCAAAGGAGGGTTCAAAAACCTCAAGGAACTTGTTATAAAGCAAAGCTTGTACTTTATAACTTTGACGTTCCATCTGGTCATGGTTGCCAAAAAACCTCCACCCAGCAAGAAAGGCTGCTCAGGGACACCTAGTGTACACCCAGTGTACCACACTAAGATCTGGCTAACCGGCCTTACGAGAGTTGGCATGTGGCCTAGATCCTGTGTCACATAGCAGGGAATGGAGGCACGCTATACTCCAGTGCCAATGCGTCCAGAGTCCACACATCTGTTTAGTGCTACAGGAGGGCACTAGTAAAGCTGAGTGCTAGGCATAGCTTTCTGCGGCGTGCAGAGGCTGAACCCTTCGCATGCCCACTCTGTTCCTCACCAGTGGCCTGGCTAGAAAAAGAGCACAGGTGGGGCTGAGAATGGGTGCAGCTAAACTGACTTGGGTGTGACCATGATTTTTATTATGCTTTGTTGCTTATTACTCCATTTGTTACACAGTCCTGCTGCTCAGCAGGTGGTCATGCAGCAACTTCTTAATACCAGACTGGCTTCCTCTGCGGCTCACCCCGTGCCCCTTGGCACTGTCAACCTCGCAAGCACACATGGAACACAGTGCACACGTCCTGGGGAAGGAGCGAGCCCTTCTTGTAACCATTTGTTATCAATTTGAGCACAGCAGTAAAATCTGCATCTAAAAATCAACCTCACAATATAATAATAACACACAAGAGAAATGGGGACACACACATTCAGTGAACGCTCTCTCTTTCTCTCTCTCTCTCTCACACACACACACACACACACACACACACACACACACACTCTCACTGAAATATGCTGGCACACACGCTTGCTGACAAACACCTCTTGATTACTGACTAGGGCGACCATATCTCCCTGTCCCCGAATACAGGACAGGGAGCTATGGGGAGGAAAGGTGGCTCTTCCTGGCTCCACCAAGCCCCAAGAAGCTGGGAAAGAGGCAGCAGGCATCGGCACTCCCCAGGAGCCTCGGGAAAATGGCAGTCACCAGCCTTCTCCCGGAGCCCCGGGGAAACCACAGCTGCCAGTGGTCCCTGGAAGCCCTGGGGAAGCGGCAGGGATGCAGCAGCCGCCCAAGCGCCTGCCACTTCCCTGGGGCTCGGGAAAGCGACTCCCGCCAACAGCTATGGGAGGATGGCCCAAATGCGAGACAATTAGTCCCTTTTAAAAAATAAGCAGGGACACCTTTTTGGCATCCCAAATACAGGACCATCTTGATTGACACAGACGGTCACCCTATTACTGACTCAAGAGCTCTCTGGTGCACACCATGAAGGACACTTCACCAATGGGCCATACTCACAAACACAAACTTGGATTCTAATGTAACTAATGTTGGGGTCATTTGTTCCCACCGCTAACTGAGCCTGAATATAAGTGCCATAAAACTGGCAAACTGCTTAGGAAACTGTATAATTAGTATGAACTGGATTGACAAGTCAGTCAGGTTAGCAGCACTCGCAATAGAAGAAGCCTCAGTCTTGCCACTCACCCTCCCTTACCGTATAGTGGAGTCACGTTAGGTCAGGAGTAAGCTGAACAAGCTGCAGCTGCCTGGAACAGCTCTGGGGGATCCTTGGCACGGCTGTAGTTTGATAAAACTTTTATAATTCAATAATGACCTGTTTTTGACAGCACTCACTGGCTCTGGGAAATTCATAGGTTGAACAGGAGCTCTGCTTTGCCCAATGTATTTGATAATACGCCCTACGCGCAGCTCACACACAACACAGCCCTGCTGTTTGCTCTTTAAACTAATAACTGAACTATCGAATTTACCTAGCATCTTCCGGAACATTTAGCCAATGGCTTGGGTGGCCAAGACACAAAACTAAAATACCAAGTGCTTAAAATTTTCACCTGGAGAAAAGTAAACTGGAACAAGAGAGAGAGAGAGAGTTCAGTACTAGCTGTGTGGTAGTAGGTGTTCATATGATTGTGTATGTTAAATTATGTGAATCACATTGTTAGAGTAGACAAATTGAAATGGATTAATTAATTTGTTTATTTTCTTTTTTTATATAGTTTACAGTCCCTGTGGAAATACTAAATGAATTTAGGGCCTGCTCTTTACAAACTTTTGTTTCAGAGTGTTGGGCTTCACCAAAGTCCCATAGGCTTCAGTGGGGCAACCAGCAGCAGAAGGAATAGTGCCTGGCATTGAATGTTTGCAGTCTAAGGCCTGTGTAGTACAAGGCTCTGTGAGGCCCTATATCCAGTGCTTTACTACTATAAAAACTAGAGGCCAGTCCAAGGTGAAGCCTGCATCTGAATGCTCCTGAATTTTGGAGAAATTTGCATATGCAGCTTTGAGGATCAGGCATATCTTTACTGGAATCCAGATAGGTTACAATAACCACATTCCTTTGTTTTAGTGGCTCATAATGCTATCAAAAAAGGACTCAAGCTTGTCCCATCTGATTTACCCTGTATCTTTTTATTTCTTCTTCTTTCTTTCTTCTTCCCTATCCAGGGTCAATGACTTTCATAGCTTTCATCCAAAACTCATCCAAAACTGACATTGTTGCAAACTGATCTCTCTAAGCGGGGCTGATGTATTTGATTGATGAACCAAATCTTTGGCTTCTCCCTCGTTCATCCTCCATTCATAATAATTGCTAGGGCTATCCTACCGATGTAACTCGCAGGTCCCACTGGAGATGTGCATACCTCAACTAGTCTTCAGTTGGGGCACATGATCCTGGCTATTGGATGAGCTTTACAGGTCGGCTATCCAAGCCTTACAGCCTTGGCTTGTAATCGGGTTTCTCCTCTTCTAGGTCAGGCACCAAACTCATGTGCCCTAGCAAGAATGGAATGAAGATGGTCTTCATTTGCCTTGGTGTCCTCCTCTTAGGGTCTATATGGTATTTTACAGGGGTGGCCACACCACCAGCTGCCCCACCATACCTGGCTGAGAGATATCACCAGCTGGTCCATGACTGCTTACTAGATATTCACAGCTGTCCTTAATCTGCAAGACATTCCCCATCCGTCACCCAAGGATGATCCTGATGGGAGTTGATTGCACCTCACAGCTGACTTGCTGCATATAATCTCTCAGTGTGGGTTCCATTATTTTGCTGGGGCTAGAAATTCAGCTATAGATTTATCTGCACTAGAAAGCCATGCTGCTTTAACTATATCAGCGTAATTGAAGCTGGCCAGCACCTGTAGTGTAGTCATCTGTATAGAGGAACACCTAGCTCTTATATAGACCTGTTCATCAGTAGATCTTAAAGTGCTTCATAGTCTTTAATATATTTATTCATCATCATCATCACAAAATCTCAGTGAGCAGTGCTACTACCCCATCCCTGATTGTCACACTTTTCTCCTTTTTGTTTGCTCAACATGTCACTCACTCTTCTTCACTCTTCAGTAACCCTTTAAGTCCCCATGGTGTTCTGAAGAGGTCCCAGTTGTGCAGGCAAAACGGAGAGACCAGTTCAGTGACTGGAAATTGTACAGTGGTGGAAAGGCAGGATGCACACTGGAGTATAGTGCAATGCAAACTATTTGCACCCAGTGAAGGTGTGGATGCCTCAGCGTCTCAGCAGTGTGTTCCAAAACACAGCTGTGTGCCTTGCTACAGGCTGTGGTTGGAACACCCCTGAGAATACACACTAGTGCTGCATCTCCTCTGTGGATCCCAGCAAAAGACCTGAATTTGCGTGTTGTGGTGGAATAGCAAATGGAGAAGAGAAGGGTCGTGCCCTTACAGCTGTGGTTTTGGAGTTTACCATCCCAGTACTGAGCATGGGCAGCTTAGCGGTGGGCCAGAGACTGTACAATGTCCTCCAGCTCAGTGTCCACTGTGTATGGCCAGTGCAGATGACGGGGTGTCCTATCACACAGTCATTAGTGGAAAAGGTATTCAAATGGCACGGCTGCTGTACCCTTTGTTCCTTCACCTTCTCTCACTACCTGACAGTCAGTGGGATTTATAGCCTAGCTGCCTGAGAGCTACAGGGCTGATCTATTTTATCTCACGTGCTTTGAACAGGGTCTTTGAGCTGCATCGGCTGCCCATCCCTAGTGCAACTATGTTAGCAAATCTGCTCCTCAGCATCCCAGTGAAGGACGGACCAGCAGACCATTTCTTCCTGAGTGTGACTGACTGTTCTCCACCCTTCCCACACCAGCTGGCTTGTTGCTTCCCACTGGGGCTGTGGGACAGTGCTTCCAAGTGCTATCGATAGACCAATTCTTTTGTAGCGAGAGGCCTGAGTTTGGCAGATGAGCAGCAGCCAGACATGGCGATGGGCCTTGTGTCATGGGAGAAGAGCCTTTTTGTTCACTGAGTTGGCTACCAGCTATGGCTTGACTTAGCAGCCAGTGAGAATACACTTTAATGCTTTGAATGGTCAGCTGGTTGTGGTTTAACAGAATCACAAAAATGGAGCTCTCTGCACATCACAAGCATTCCCATTAACACCACCCCTGGGAGGCACATGGTATCACTTTCCATGTGGGGGAACTGAGACACCAAGAGAATAAAGGTAGATCAGCACTACTGTAATCGACCAGTCTCAGAGCCTGGCTCAATTGAGTTGGACTCGCCAGCTCAGGCTGTGGGGCTAACAATTGCAGGGTTCCAGAGCCCATGGTCCAGTACAAACCCAAAGAGCTATACTGCAGTTTTTACCCCTGCAGACCAAGCCCCAGTGAGCCAACTTGGACCAACCATGGCCATGCCATGACTGTTTGGTTGCAGAGTAGATCACAGGTCCCAGCTTCTAATTTTCCCTGGGGTGCTCAGTCCCTGTTCCATCCCAGGCGCCAACCCCACTCTCCTGCTTTCCCCAAGCTCCCACCCCTCTCCTGTCTCTTCCTCCCTGAACTCTGCCTCTGCCCTGCCCCAACCCTTCATTCAGGAGGTGCTGTGGGTGGAGGGGTAATCGGTCAGAGTGGGAAAGGGAAGAGGAGCTTAGCTGCCAGTGGGTGCTAAGGACCCACTAATTTTTCTCAGCTGGTGCTCCAGTCCCTGAGCACCCATGGAGCTGGCACTTATGTTGTACGTGTACCCAACGTGTCCAGCCTGAGGCTGCACCGAAAACCTGTGGCCGAGCCAGGATCCACCCCCATACCTTTTGAGTCTCAGTCCCAGGCTTAACCACCATCCTCTCCTTAGAAGGCTACTGCATCTGAACAATTTTTCCCCAACTCTGCTCACTCTCTCCTGTAGAAAGGGCCCTACTGAGGTGCCACTACCTCCTTCAGCAGCTCAGGTCCCCTAGGAGGGGTCCCACCAGGGATAATGGTAAACAGTGCAAGTCATTTTTCACTCTGGTATATTGTGTCTACACTAGGGGTTTGTGCCAGTACCTCTATAGTGGGTAAACAACAGTGGAGCAAAATCGCTCTTCAGTATAGGCAGGGCCTACGTAGACTCTTGTGACCTTTGGTCTTCTCCTGATGCAGTGTGCACCCTTTTTGTCTCCCCAGTTCACTGCCCTGGCATAAGCTGTGTCATTTCTTTTCCCGCTCTCTTTCCCACTGCCTGCTGCCTTGGGATGCTGCTTATCGGCAGAGCTGACATCTGACATTCCAAGGCAGTGGGAGGGAGGAATGTAGAGCTGACGAGCCATGGTCAAGTGTGCAGGGATAGTATGTTCCACTCCAAACTGCTTTCTTTCTTCGAGGACATTGCTCAGCCCAGTACTTGGGTGTCTGCCAAGAACATCTCACCATCAGCCAAGAGTGATTTCCCCAACCCCCTTCCAGTGGGCCTTTTTCTAACGCAATAGTTTTTAGACATACCTGGGCCTTGGTTTGTCAGTGCACAGCTTCCGTCCATAGGAGAATGTCCTAAAGAGATAATGCACAACTGTGGAAGTATCTGATGAAGCAGGTCTTTGCCCACAAAAGCTTATGCTCCAAAATATCTGTTAGTCTATAAGGTGCCACAAGACTTCTTGTTGTTCTCGAAGCTACAGACTAACACGGCTACCTCTCTGATAACTGTGGAAGTGTTGCTGTTAGAGATATACCTAACTATATGGTTGTATTAGAGCCACCCATAGCCTAGAGGTGGTCAACAACATTGGCTCTACCTACTGCAGGTGAAAATGCCAGCGGCAAAATTTGAATGTAGATACCACCTTTCCCACACTTGCTCTCAGCCAGGATTTAGTTGGACCTGTTATAAAGACAGAACTGAGCTTCCAGGGGGGTTAGATCCGTTTGGATCCATGTGTTTGGACCAGGCACAAGGGCATCATTTCGGGAGGCCACCAGGAGTGCAGGGCTGCAGCTGTGCATAGCGAGATGCTGCTAGCTCTTCTTCTTGCTCCACTATCAGGGAGCAAGTGGAAATCCCTCCCAGGCACCACTAAATTCAAGGCTGTTTCCCCCGAGTAGCAAAAGTGTTTCATACACATATAAAATTAAACCCTCTCTCCCATACATATCTGAGGCCTGGTCTACAATACCTGGTTAGGCTGATGCAAGACAGCATAAGTCGACCTCACTGTAGAAGTGTCTTCACTTAAATTTAGCTCCTGATGACGCCTCTCTACACTGATTTAATAACACCCATTCCCCAAGGAACATACACTCATAGACAATGTAGTCAGGTACTTGCAGAGTCAGGGTAGACATGTCATGGCTTACATTGCCTGTTGCTGGCTCTCAGGAGCCCTCCCACAACATTCCACACTGATAATACACAGTACCATCAATACAAGCACTCACAGGGAGTATGCACCCTTCCAACACAGGAGCAAAGTGAGGGCACACTGACGTAATTTCATAACTGTGGTGGATGGATGCCAACATAAGTTAGATTGACATAATTTTGCAGTTTAGACCTGGCTGAACTAGGCTACAGGCTGCCGTAAACTAGCAGGGCATTAAAGACAATGGGTCAGCATTGCCTAGCTGCTGTACAAACACATAGAAGACACTCCTCTGGTCTGAGGAGCTTACCGTCAGACCAAGTATGAGGCAGAAACAGAAGCACAGAGGTGAAGTCACAGAACAAGTCGGTGGCTGAGCCAGGGAGAGCATCCACATCTCCTGAGTCTAGTCCCATTTTATTTTACTTTACTGCCTTGAGGTTGACTCTGGGGTGGGGGAGAAAACAAGATGGCAGTAGAAGAGGGCTTCTGTTGACACAGCAAGTGTTTGGGAAGGTAGCTTAGCTTTGCTGGCAGAATTCCTGCTTCTCACAGGGTGTGCTTCTCAAGAAGCTGTGTCAGCAGAGCTGGCGCAGGCTCTGTAGTGTAGAC
The DNA here is from genome assembly GCF_033958435.1 of Carettochelys insculpta. Classification (NCBI taxonomy): domain Eukaryota; kingdom Metazoa; phylum Chordata; order Testudines; family Carettochelyidae; genus Carettochelys; species Carettochelys insculpta. The sequence goes on from NC_134137.1 coordinate 226,315,179, forward strand.
ATGCTCTAAGGTTACAGAGCTGGACACATTGTGGAGCCGTTGCTGCCACATCTTTCCTTTCTCTCCATGTCACACGATTTTCCTTCCTGGCTTCACAACCTGAGGAATGAAATACCTTTCTCTTGTTCCTTTGTAGTTTGTACCTTATCTTGCTGGGTCACTTGTACACCTCCTTAGCAAACTCAGGTGATGCTGCCTAGGCTAACGGACCCTTATGTAATCTGGTAGCAGTAAGATGGATGCTGAGATTTCCAAAACAAGAATACACCAGGAGAAAGAATATAGATCCTCTCCTTTCAGTGAGCCCAGCAGAGAATACAGAAGGCTCTGCTAACTTAATCAGGTGAAACAAACCAGCAGTCCTGAGCACATGAAAGCCTAACAAAATGATTTATCATTTATCATTTTGCTCTGATAAATGACAAATCATTTTGTTAGTCTTTCAAGTGCTACAGAGCTGCTGGTTTGTTTTGTTAGAATACAGACTAACACAGCTACCTCTCTGTTATTAATCAGGTGAACCCTGGGGGAAGACAAGAAGTGCTCCTAAGAGTCAGAACACTACCTGTGAAGGCCACATATTGAGATGACTATTAAGGGGGAAAAAAACCTCTGAAGTCAATACTGGCTAAGTCAGTTCAAAGGGAGAGGAATGGTATTTATTGCTGTAAATGTAGATAGCATCAGTGAAAGGCTGTTTTGCATTTTGAGAGCTATAGAACGCACAATAGCCTATGTTCAGCTGAGAACAGCTCTGGGCATGGCCTGCACAGGGGACTTCGCAGCACATCCCATTTTATGAAGACACTGAGTCTCTGTGAGGAGTTCCAATGCAGGAAAGATACATCTGACTAGGAGACTCTGTGTTATAAGACCCTAAGGCTTGGCAGGAGGAGAGAGAGAGAGAGAGAGAGAAGACAAAGTGGCCAGAATGCACTTGTGTGGTGAAGGAGAAAGGAATGGGGGAGTTCAAGAGGAAGAGAGAGAAGGAAATTCAGGAAGAGATAAGTGGGAAGCCCGTTTTACTGAATTCAAATGTGTGCTGGAAACATAACTTGCCTAGTCACCCACGTATTTAGGGCCAGCCCTGCACCCCTGGCAGATTTTCCAGGATAAAACTGTAAGATCATCCCGACCAGCAACGATCATCACGCTTACCTGCAGAGGCTGCTGACCGAAAGTGCCACCCACCGGACAGAGTGTCAAAGGCAGAGCAGGCCACACAGACTGGTGGTATGTTCTGTAATGAGGGCATCCAACTTTCTACTTTGTGAAAACTGGACGCTGAGCACCACTACCCTGCTCTGCCACTTCTCCCCCAGGCCTCGCCCTCACTCCACCGCTTTCCTTGAGGCTCCACCCCTAATCCTCTTCTCCCCCGGCCATCACTCACTTCTCTCTCTACCGCTCTCCCTCCACCAGGTGAATAGGGCTCGGAGGGGGTGGGGTGACGGGGACAGGAAGGGGTGGGGGAAGAAGCAGACTTCAGCAGTGGAGGGGAGTGACTGGGAGCAGCACTCCTGAAATGGGGCACACAGGAGGCTGAGAAGGGGGCCCAGGCAATGAGCTCAGCCACTGGCTCTGTTCCGCAAACGCCACATGCTTCAGGGTCCCTCAGCCTGGGCACCGGCCACTAGCTCGTCTCTCCGCCAGAACCAGGCAGATTCTGAGTGCTCCTCTAGCTATAGCCACGGCTGGTCTTCCCCCCGTCCTGGAGGTGGAACTCTTGTGAGGACGGTGACTCAGGTCACTGGATTTTCTGCGTCCAGTGTGTAGTACTGACCAGATACTATCAAACCAGATTTCCAGTTCAAACACCAGATACCTGGCAACCGCAGCTATCGTTAGATTTCACCAACCCCGTAATAATTGTGAACTCCTGGATCACTGTAGCAGTCTCAGCCATGAGTCACGCCAGTCCCTTTGGGGTCTCCAGTCTACCTTGCCATCCAGGCAAGCTGGGGTTAGCGATACACGGACAATCATACCACATTCAAATTGCTTCCAGTCCCAAGAGCCTGTCAGTCGCTTACCCAGATCCAGCTGTACCTTAGCTCTCACACCATAGACAAGACTGCGAGTCAGTCCTCTAGCAAGCTAATTAAGGGTTTATTTACTCAGAAAAAGAAATTAGGACGTTTTTTAAAGGTCTTTAGCACCGTGCCAGGGCAGACTGGGAAGATGGCAGCCTTCCAGCTTCCATGATGCTGGAAGACTTGCATAGCTAGCACTCCCCTCCTCTACCTGTCGCCACCTTTTCTTTTTTATGTTGTTCCATACCATGTGAGGAAACCTCGTTTCTCCTGCCTGCATTCATTCAACCCTTGCCCCAGGACACAAGAGGCCTGTTATAAATCCATGGCCACCAGGAAGTGCGTTGCTCAGAGAGGGCAGTGGCAGAAAATGAAGCTTGTGTACTTAGCATTAACTGCAGTTTACAATTATTGCTCTGTCCAGACAGCGCTCAGATCTCTGCTGAATCAGGATCCTTCTGGTTTCATGTGGTTCAAGCAAGAAAGCCAAGTCTAGTACTGCCAGTCTACCAGAGGAGTGTTAATCAGCACACACTGCTATCAGATCACTGTAAAAAGGAACACCCTGAAGGGAAATAAAAGCATAATATAAAAGGTAATCTAATCGACCGCTGCACTTTGTTGTACTTGTGGCATGGATTTTAACTGGACTGTAACTAATCAAATTACATCCCTGTTCTTCTCAGGGATACCCCAGCACAGGCACTCACACTCCATTGGTCCTTTGCCAATTCTACGGGGCTCCCCCTCCGCCCCCCGAAGAGCCAGTCACTATTAAAAGGGTCTCTGGGCACCTCCACTCACCCACAAGCATCCCTTCCCCCGCTTTTGGGGTTGGCGGCAAAATGGACTCTCAACTCCCAACCAGTACCACCATCACGTGCCTTGGCAGAACAGTCCCCCTGGGTAGTTCCCCACCCCTGGTTCTCATGTGCCTCCAGTGGGTCAGGCCATGCCCCAACTCCACACCTTTCCTCACGTCCCCATTCTACCTTTTCCCACCCCCTCTCCTGAGCACATCCTGCCCTCTCTCCTCCCTCTCGCCCCCATTGCCTCCTGCACCCTGCTGGAGAGCTGACATCGGCAGGCAGGAAGTGCTGAGAAGAAGGATGATTGCTGATCGATGGGACCCCTGGTGTGCAGGAGGCACTTGAGGGCAGGAAGACTTGCTCATCGGTGGGGCTGCTGGTGGATGCTGAGCACTACAGCCCCAGAGAACCCAGAGAGTTGGTGCTTGTGCCTCGGGCAGCCTCGTGTAGGATTTCTAGACCCTGGAATCCAGCGTCCAACAGTCTGGACCTCTGATGCATTCACACCCAACTGGGCATCCACTCTTGCAGACCCTCTATGGAACAAGTAGCAGCCATACTTTCCTGGTGGCAAGCCCTTGTAATCCCTCCCATACACTGATCTCCTTGAGAACGGTGTGAATCCACAGTCATTCAAGCAAAGCCAAAGTAATTCACTCTGGATTTACGCTGGTATAACTTGAGAAAGCAGAAATTGCATTAAGTCAATAAAGAAAAAGTTAAAATCAGAGCTAAACCAAAGACTGTGATCCAGATTCAACTTAACCTGGAGCTTGGGTCTGGGGCTGAACCAAGATGAAGGGTCTGGGTATGCTGACTTGCCAGCACCCAACTCTCTCTTTCCATGGGATCTTAGTGCAAAACAGTGCTGCAGAAACCAGCTGATTTCATGAGACATCTGCTCTGTTCAATGGCGAAAGCTTCATGAGAACCATTTCCACTGCACCTGACTGTAAAACAGATCCCTTCTGATTATGATTCTGCCCCAGAATCAACCCAATAGTATTTGTGTTCCAATCCAAAGATTCAAACCTGGAATTCAAAGGGATTTGATTTGGTGGTCTTTGTCCAGGGGAGGTGGCTGGTGAACTAGAGTGTGGTCATTGCATCTCTAGATTTCAGCTTTTCCTAGCTACCAGATTGGCCCTAGTAGCAATGCAGATACCAGCATAAACTAGAGTGCCCCTTGGACTACTGTACCAGCTGGTTGACACTAGAATATTAGATTCATCCAGCTATGTCGCTTAAGGGTGTGAAAAATCAACATCCTTGAGTGTTGTAGTTAAGCTGACCTAAGTCCCCATGTAGCCAGCACTAAGTTGATGGAAGAATTCTTCTGTCTGCTAGCTATCACCGCTCCGGGAGGTCGATTGCCTAGACTAATGGGAGAGCCCCTCCTGTTGGCACAGGTAGCGTGGACATTGAGCTACTATAGCTGCACTGCTATAGAATTTCAAGTGTAGACAGGCCCTCGATTTTAGTGGGTGCCAGCTCCTCCACAGAGGCCCCAGAATTTGGAGATCACAGAGGTGTAGTTTGGGCACCACTCAGAATCTATGTCCTTGTTATGAACCTGAAACACAATTGCTGGGTCCAATTTATCACCAACACAAGCAAAGTCCATGGACACCTAGGGGAGCATGTTGCAGGGGACCCCATCGATTTGCTGGATCTGGAAATTCCAAGACTTCAGAGCGGTTTGTATCTGAATTCCAGCTTCCAGACTCACTGTAACAAGCCTGACCTAAAACCCTGCTCCTAAACAACTCCAAACTTTGGATAAGTTCCAGTCTGAACTTGATGTCTCATACTCATGCACCTCCTATAATCACTGGCAGGCCCACAGAAAGAGCTGTGTGAAATGTTAATCCAGTAGAGTATTAGAGACCTGAAATGCAGATCAGATTCACTGAAACATTTGTGAACCTGGACTGGTTTGCAAGAAATATTGGCGAGATTACTACAGAGCCTGCAGCCAGGGCTGGAGAAGCCCTGTAATACAACACCTTCGGAGATGGAATTCCTTCTCTTTCCCTCCCAGAAATATAACCCCGGGAGGCCACAGCAGTGGTAGTCATTTCGGTTTCAAAGTCTTTGCCTGTGTAACTAAAGAAGAGCTATAGCATAAAAAGTTGGAAGGTGAGCAGGAACTCTATCCGGCCTTCACCTGGCCCGTTGACTTATCCTATTGCAGATCCTGCCATGAGCATGTCAGGGCAGCAGTATCAGGGATTATTACAGTGTGGGCCTCAACTCTTTTGTGTTACTAATTTTTTTTTATACCTCACAGGCTGGTGTAGCCTTGTTTCAGATGCCCAAAATCTGAGTGCTCCAGTTAGGTCTACATAGGAGGAGATGCAAGGGGGCTATAATCAAAGAGATCTGAATCTCACAGATAGCGGCTTGAAATTCGGCATTCAGGAAGCTGGACTATGAAATGATATAAGAGAGGTGCAGATCCAAAAGGAACTGGTTTTCCACCTGGTCCCAGCTCTGCAATGTGTGGCTTGGTTTGCATTCCACTCTCAGCAACGGGAGGAAGGAGTTAACAAGATACCAAAGGGAGAAAATCACCTTCCAGGCGGTGAAGGCTTAGTCCCAGGTGTCAGCACTGAGGGGATGAGCTGGCAGCTGAATCAGTAACAAATAGGCCAATAAAAGGAAGGGTTTGAGCCCCTAAGAGGGTCCCCTGATCCTAGCATAGACTGAGCATGTGGAACCTGAATCCTAGCTCTCAGAAGAGGCATCCTCCTGAGCTTGGTACTCAACAACTAAGATGGTGAGAGATTCTGCTCCATGTCACCTCTCTAAATGGCAGCCTCTGCAGGGGTAGAATGTGCTGCTGTTGTGCATTTTGTACTCACCAGTTACACCCAACAATGAGGTGAGAAATCAGTTAGAGGAAGCTCCCACCTTTCTGAACTAACCTGCCCTATGTAGGGGCTGTTAGGGGACTTATTCCTACTAGGGATGAGGGTTGGTTTGAGCTGTTTCCACTGCTATATTCCTTCAGTGCCTGAGGCTACTGCTTTATCCACACTCCAAGTACCAAGTGGGACTACCTCCTCTGGTAATTGGAAGAGGGCTCACTTTGCACAGGGGACCTTGCCCCTTCCAGCTGATGTTGCCAATATACCTGAGGGGGAGAGGTGGGGAGAGACTCTGTATGCCTGGTTCTGTCATGGATTTGGTATGTTACACTAGGCAACTTGGTCTCTATGTGCTTCTGTGAGACACAGATAATCTTTCCCAAGCTGTTACAGGGCTTAGTGGCTGCTGGAAGCTCTTGGAGGTTTTCTGAGAGTGGTGATGTTGTTGTAATTGTTCTCTTTTTCTCTGGTTAGACGAACAATAGCCCTTTTATCGGTCTGGGGGGTGGGGGAAGGGGCCTGAGCTGTACCCAACAACTCAGCTGTTGGGAGGGGGAAAATGAAGGTGTAAAGGGGGCAGCAGCCATTTTGAGTTCTCTCCCCCTCAGTATAACACAGGGAACAGCTGTGTGATAGCAACACTCATCATCCACACTGGCCAGCCAGAGGGGATGCTGGACCCAACAGCCATTAGTCACTGTTCAGCTTGTTTTTGAGTAGCTCTGCTCATTCTCTGTACTGATTACCCTAGTACATTGCTCACTGCTGCTGCTCTTTCTGACCAGGCTCATGGCTGTGCAGAGAATGAGATGCTAGGATGCAAACAGCAAAGTCACAGTTCTGTGAGGTTTACACACAGTTTGAAGCAGGATGGGAATTTTGAGTCACTATAGGGACTCGTCTGCATACTTGGCTTAATCTAATTCTTGACCTCCCCCCTCCACCTTCTTCCATTCTCTGATTTGCTCACCTTGATTACTGTTTTTGGTTCTCTGTGCCTTAAATATTGAGTCTGTTCTGGTATGGCTGTGGTTTGAAGAAGTGGTTCTGTCCCACAAAAGCTCATCTAATAAATTATTTTGCTTGTCTAAAGTGCTACTTGACTGCTTTTTGTTTTGATAGTATATAGACTAGCATGGCTCCCTCTCAGTTACAGTTCTGTGTGTGAGAGAAGGGGGTATAACTTGGCCTGATATATGCCCCAAACAAAAGCTGTTGTTGGCACAACAGTCTGTGTCAAACAACCTTAGAAATCCCCTCAGCAATGCCACCTGCAGATGGTCTAAAAGGTACACACTGCCATTGTGTCACAATAAATAGCATTTTCAGCCAGTGTCCCCTGTAAGCTGAACACTTGGATGGCTGCCCAGGAGAGTCTAATGCTGCCTAGCTGATCTGCTGAGCACTCACAGCAGCTATCATGTTCCTATGTGTGGTGCACAGCTGTGCATGCACTGTTGCAAAAAGCAAAATTTATTCCACACATGCATGGAAAAAATTAGATGGAACATCCTGTTAAACCTAAAAAAACTGAAGCAATCTCACACATTACTTTAAAATTCTATGGTCTCAATTCTATCCTCATTCACATTCTAAATCCAGTGCTACTCCATTGACACTTGAGGGGATACTCAGGATTTTTGACAGTAACAGACTAGACTGTATTTGTCACATTTGAATTTAAGTATAGAAAATGTTTGTCATATTTTTGAGTCTCATATGCACAAAACTTAATAAATCTTACAATAAATCTCACCTTTCTTTTAAGAATGTGTGGCCATGTCATCTTGGCTTTCATCTGAACTTGGTGTGCACTTACAATTGAATGGGATTTATTTTTCGCACATGTGCAATATTGCTGCATGCTGTTCATAAGCTGCTGTGTTCTAGATCAGATGTATGTCTACTTCAGTGATCATTTCATTCTTCACTGTTACACTTCAGTTCTTGTAATTGAAAGTGACATAAAATTATCAAGACACCCGAACTTTATCCTAAAACCCCTTCATAAATTAGGATTTACATTTTCAAGAACAAACCTACCACTGGTAGGGGAAAATGATGATGCCATTTGGCTCATTCTAAGATAGAACCTTGTGAGAATGTAAAACAACATCTTTTAGGCTATAGTTTCTCTGAATAACTTTTGCTGATGAAGTGCATGTTTGTTGTGCTGTGTAAGTGGGATAATCCACAGCTCAAGGCTATGATGACTGGAATATATTCCAAACATGAAATCAAATTCCTCATGTCATGATGGTCTTGCTTCATTTCTGTGTGTGTTTAGCCCTTTTAATGGAAAGTGTATGGATTAATGAGGCTTATTTTTGTGCATTTACTTAAGGGGTGTGGAGGATTCTATTAAAATGTCTTGGTTTTAATAGCATTTTATTTGCCACTTTTTTCCATTAGTTATGTTTTCTGAAAATAGAACAGTACAAAAACAAATAGTTTTCTTCAATTCTATTACTGAAGCATCTGAAAGCTTTGGTCCAGACTGGCAACCCAATTGTGTAAGCCTCTGTAAAACCACAGGGTAAGAGTGGCTGATCCAATCTAGGATGTCATGCATACAAGTCTTTTTTTACACTGGCATAAGCCAACTCTCACAATTGTGGTGACCTGGTATGACAGTGTTTGCTTCAATGTCACTATTTGAGAAACACTAAGTGGCAGGCATAGGGTTGACCTGGACTAGCTGTGGCAAAATAAAAAATGACCACTTTGCCTCCACGCATGTCCTCATTGCAGTGTTAACTTGACTAGCTAAAAGCAAAATCCCAACTGCTTTATGCAGGGAAGCCATAATTCAACAAACAATTCAGACCAGGTGTAGGAGAGAGATGTAGAATGAGAAGTGAAGTGATTTGCTCAAGGTTATGGAGCAGGTCAATGGCAGAACAGAGAACAGCACCCAATTTCTTTGCCTTTGCCATTCAAGAATCAGAAAACTCTGTACAATCAGTTGTTTTGAGCTGTGCCCATCCTGTAAAGAAAGGAAAGAATATTAATCCCTGATGCACAGAGTGGTGAAGTGATGTAACACAAGTTACTGCTAGAGAAGAATAATGGTCTGGAAGTTAGGTTGCTTGTCCTGGAACTTGTACAGTCACTATATTTGATCTTTCAAAAGAGGATACCCCTGAGAGGGAATGTGTCCATATCTACCCACTCAGGTTGTATTAATGTACCATATCTAGAGTATAGTACATTAATACAAGTTGGTAGATGGTGATAGATACATGCCCTCAGAGGGGTCCTCTGTTTTGGAAGGTTCAAATATGGTAACCCTAGGAACTTGAACAACTTATGTTCAATTCACTGCTCTGCAAGACTTGTGACCTTAGGCAAGTCATTTAGTGTCTCTGTTGCCCTTCTATAAAAAGGGCAGTGCCATGAATCCATATCTAATGGGATGATGTGAGGATAAATACACTAAAATTGTGTGGTGCTCAGGTACTATGACAATGAGGACAATAGAAAGTTACTGGCAGTGCTTGAGAGCCAAAAACAAGAGTTCTGCTTCCCATTCCCTTCTTAGTTTAGCTTTCAGCTTACAATCCTTTGCTTTATGGGCAATTAAAATAGAGCAACCAGTGTCAGATTTAGCTGTAGCACTACACCAGAACAATGCCAGTTTTGTGACTATTTGCTATAATCTACCTCTGTGTGAAATTCACCATGGGAATTGGATTATCCCATAGTGAAATAACAGAACTGTGTCCTTACTACTTTGCTATGCAGCACTTCCAGCCCTCACTTGATAAAGTTTGGATGCAGAAAATGGAAAACCCTTCCACAAGTGTGTTGTAAAGCACTTGGAATATAATTCAATGCAACTGCAGGCAAGGCACATACAACCACAAGCCAAACTGAACTTACACAGCTACGCTACCAAGTGGTGGTGTGCCCTGGTAGAGCAGAGGGGACACAGCCTGGGCATTAAGAGTTTGAGTCCTAATCCTCAGAGGCCTCCCTTCTGTATGGTGTACTGATGCGTGCACTGGCTGCCCAAAAGTGCCCATGCTATGGTGCAGGGCTGGAGTGTAGTCCCTGCCTCTCGAAAGGCCTGATGGATGAGTCCCTGATTCAGCAAAGCATGTAAGTGCTTTGCTGAATCAGGGCCAGAATGCAGGTCTCCTATAGCAAGTAGCTTCCAATATTTTATTGATGTCTTTAAATTTAAATGATTAAAAAGAAAGCCCTCCAAGGTTCTAGGCAAGCAAACACATCTTTAATGCAATAAAACTCATTCAGTATTGATCACTTCACCAGTAACTCAGCCAGCCACCTACAGAGACTCTTCCCACCCTTTCATTCTGGAAGGCATAAGGTCAACTGTCTCCAAACATCCTATCAAAGAGAACTTTGGCAGAGTCAGGAAGGCTACCCAATTCTGGATAACTTCAGCCTGGGGAAGGCGAAACAGGCCCGGAGTCCTGGGGAGTCCCTGGCAGCTCCCTTTTCTTTTATAACAAGGGGCTCTACGTTGAACTCCCCTGCCCACTGGAGATGTAGGAGTGCGGTACGGAAAGAGGCAGTCCCTCTTGTAGGCCAGTTCAGCCCATTTAGGGCTCCTTAAATCAAAAGTAATGCTTCAAGTAGCCAGTGCAGACTGGCAGGAGGTGCTCCCATGGAGGTGCCCCCACTCAAGGAGGTGTGGTGCTCTGCATCAACTTGAGTCTCTGAAAAGATTTAAGGGATATTGTGTAATCCTGTCTTCATCTTCCTTGTTTTCCTCTATATAAAGAGTACAGCTAATGCAATTTAAATAAAAGGGTAGCCCAAGAATGGTGTGCTTGCAAAAGCAGGAAGCATTCAAAAATCTGTCTGTGCCAAAGCTGATTGCTCCTGGAACTAGAACCCTGCTTCCTTGTACGTTATAATGCAAGACCAAATTCTCTGCTTGCATAGATGGGCGGCTCCACTGGAGTCCCTGAATTAACACCTGTTTACACCAGCAGCAATTCTGGCTCCTGGCATTTATTTGCAGGCTCTCGTGCAGTTTCCTTGCCAAAACCCAGCCTTATGCAATACAGAAGCTGTCTGGTGCTTGGAGAATGAGGATTTCCTGATCTGGGATAATGTTTGGTCAAATTCTATTTATATTCACTATGTGAATCTGGAGAGAACCAAATGCATGCAGGTATAACTAGAACATGTTTCTGCCCTCAGTGGAATGAAAAGAGCACAGTGAGGCAGATGTTAGTTTTTTGAAAAAATGTAGTGAAGGATAAAATGTAATATTCAGTGTCTCTGCCACGTTCATTGAGCACCATTCAGTCTACAAAGACTGAAGAAAGCAAGTGTACAAGTCAACATTCATTTGAGATAATGAAAATGAAGACTACCAATGCATATGTACAAAGGGAAAAGTTAAGTTTGCACTTTGCCGCTTTCTGACTTCTTAACACTAAACTTAGTTAACTAGTTATCTTTTTTATATGGAATACTCTTATCCATGTAAGATACTATTTTGGTAATATGTAGATACCAAACTGTTCTATAAGTTATGTATTGCTGGTAGCTGGGAGAAGAAAAAAATCCTTTAATGAGGGGAGGGAATAAAAAAAAAAATTCAGTCAGATCTAATATAAATGAAACACTCAAACAGCATTGAAATGCAATTGCCATGCTCCTGTTAAGAGCATGGAGAAGACCTGATTGGCTGAGAATGGTGGGGTCAACCCCTACCTTTACAAAGAGGTTGCCATGGGGCAGTTAATGTACACAGGGGACCACAGGATTAGGGTCTGGTTTCAAAGAAACATGTATAACAGTAAGCTACATGGTGCTCAGCTTATCTGCCTTAGAATGTTGACAGGCTCAGACAACCCTGGAGCAATTTCAAGCTGTGGTTCCAGGGAGTCTAGGGATTTCAAAGCTGCTTATCTTCCAGATAACTAACTGGCAAAGAGAGGCATCAATGTCTGTTTGCAGCTAGAGAATGGGATCCTATGGTACTAGTTTTCCAAATGTCTCAAATAGCTAAATGTGTCTATTGGTTAGATCTCGCAAGTCACTCAGGCCACGTTTTTATTTGGCATGCCTCCATTTCTGAGACACCTGGAGATGGATATTCAAAAGTGCTAGGCAACTGCTTCTTCCAAGTCCTTCACTGGCAGATCCAGTTTGCTTAATGTCCCAGACTGAGACACCCCAAAATGTTTGCCTCTCACCTTGTGTGCACCATATGCTCCAACTTTACAGTAAAAGTATTTACAGGGTTTGAAGGTAGGAGGTGCAGCAAGGAGGAAGTGGCACAAGGGTTTGTATTAATGGTTCAAAGGGGATTTGAAGGCCTTAAATGAAAGGTGCTAGAGAAATGCAAAGTATTGTCCACAATGCAAAATGTTTAGATTTCTCTCCCAAAGGGCGGAAAAGCTGCAGAAGAAAACTAGCACAGAATGGCTAGTGTTTCTTTGGTATCTTTTGGGAGTTGGCATAGGTTAGTACTCTGTTAATGGATGCTTGAGAGGCTCATCCTTGAAGCCCATTTTGCTGATGACTGTGCACTTATGGCACACAAGGAATCTGATCTTCAGCTCATCGTCAACAAGTTTGCTGATGCCACTTGCCTCTTTGGTTTGACCATCAGCTGAGGAAAGACTGAGGTACTGTTTCAGCCTGCTGTTCTCCCCGCTTCAACCTTTATTGAAGGAACAGAGTTAAAAATAGAGGAGTTCAAGCACCTCAGCAGTGTGATAGCCAATGATGGCTCCCTTGACAAATCAGTGCCAGGTTCTGCCAGGCCAGCCGGGCACTAGGATGTCTGACAGTCCACTAAACAAAGTGTACAAGGCTGTAGTCCTGACCAGTCTCTTGTATGGCTGTGAAACCTGGACCTTGTACAGAAAACATAAAACCGCTGGAGCGCTTCTACACATGCAGCCTGAGGTCAATACTGCACATTCAATGGCAGGACAGTTACGAACCTGGAAGTCCTAGACAGAGCAGGAACAATAAGCATCGAAGCCATGATTCTGGAAGCCCAACTTTGCTGGACAGGGCATGTCATATGATTGGAGGAGTCAAGAATCCCTAAGCAACTCATGTACGGTGAACTCTCCCAGGGCAAAAGGAATCAGGGTAGGCCTCGCAAGAGATATAAAGACTGCATGAAGTCCAACATTGCTCACGCTGGTTTAAAACCAGATCAGCTAGAGCAGCATGCAAAAGACTGAACAGGCTGATGTGGTCTCATATGACACACGTATGACAACTCTGAAGAGCAATGACACTTATGCCTCATTGATGCTTGTAAGAGGAAGAAAGCAACAGCAGTTGCTGCACCAACAAAGCCAGGACAATTCCCTTGCCCCCCACTGTGAATGCCCATGCTGTTCAAAGCTTAGACTCCTCAGCCACATGCGAGTCCACAACTGATGAACCTGTGGAAGCTCAAGACATCATCGGACACAATGGACTACCTACTACTAATGGTATCAGGGCCTTATCTTCTAAGACTGTCTCATTAAAACTACAAGACAAGCCAGTAGGGGGTGTGAGAGCTGTAATTACAGCAGAAGAAGGTGGAAGGAAATGCAGTTACACCCAATCGCTTATGTTCTTTGTCCTCCCTAAGTGAACTACCCTTTTCTTAAAAAAAAAAAAAAAAAAAAAAAAAAAAAAAAAAACACACCCCACACATCCATACCTACTGCCTTTTCAACCTCCTTTATAGAGAGCTTTCGTAGAGTTACGGGTCAAACAGATTTCATTTTATCTCCCCTGCTGCTGCCTGGTTTGTGGGTTACAAGTAATTCCATTCTTTGGAGACTTCAGAGATAAGAGAGCTGGATGGAGAGAAAAGGGAAACAGCTTTTTAATGCAAGCTGCAGGTGCTTGACTGTTCTCTGATGGGAAGGTTACTCTACTGTCTAAAGGTCAAAGATTATGCCTACATATGTACATGCATCTTCCTTTTGAAGTCAAGAGGAGCTGTGTGTTATATGTTTGAGGGCTGGCTAGTACTACAACACATGCACTGCTTCTAGGTGTATTGGTCCCACAATTAAAAATCAGGCGGGCAAATAATAGGACACTTAGTCTTATGTGCACATACTGAGTGCAGGGTCTGCTAGATGAGTAAAAAGCTTGGCTTCCTGATGTGTGCCAGTAAACAGTAACATGTAAAAACGGATGGATGGATGTGTGGGAGGCCTAGGCAGCATATCTAGCAGTAAGAACAGGGATCAGGGAGTCAGTGATCCTTGGTTCTTATCCTGGCTTTGTTATAGAACTGTGCTATGTGACCTTGGGCAAGTCTGACCTCTGACGCAATTTAATAAAATTCACCTTTGTTAAGCACTGATAAAGTGCTATGTAGCTGTTAAACGTTATACAGGCATATAGATCGTGTGCTATAAACTCCATGATCTAAGGTTCTCCTCTGCTTCTAAAATGTATCCACTTGCAGGGTGGAACTTGGCAGCTGCAATGTGGTTGACACCAGAATCCCTAAGAAGCTGCCAGATAGAACTTTCAGCCCAATAAACCAGGGCTGAATTTAATCCACTAATCTAGAGGTGAAATTCTCAGTATGCCATCACTGAGCCTCTGAAGCACCCAGCTCCCCTACCAAACATGTACTTTCTTTAACTTCCACTGCACAGCTAGATGTTGAAACCACAGATATCCTGATTCTCCCTATATTGCTAAACCCCTTGCCACACAAGCATAGGCAGGGGGTATTTTTAATTTTTGCTGTGAGCAACTAAACACTCAACACAGACCAAACACCCCTGACTGCTCTGGGGTTACACCTCTACACCAGCAGGAGTGGAACCAGCCTGCCCTTTTCACCCAAGACGTTTAAGTGGTGAATTTGCAAATGTGTGTGACAGTTTAGCTGCATATTACAACACTGCACCACAACATGAAGGAGTGTGTCCCAAGGGGTTAAGGGTATAAAATGACCCAAAGTGGTTTGTGTGACACTTGGGTTTGAAGTGCTATACAGAAAGAGGCTGACTGGCTCTGGAATTTGGAAAGAGGCTGTGGTGTTGCTCACCCCCGAGTCACAACTGATAAGAACTGAAAGTTGATTAGTTGTAGGTGCTGAAACTAAGGGTGTAGGGGGAGGAGGGAGGGTTGCAGCACCCACTGTCTTGACGTGGGTTCCAGTATATACTAGACTTCCAGTTTGGTGCAACAGCTCTCAGCACCCTCACCACAAATTGCTCCAGCTCCCTTAATACTAGGGTCAGATTTTTTTGTGATCTGTCAGTGTTTCCCAGACTTGAAATATTTGTGTACCCCCTTCAGGACTTCAACCTTATTGGCATACTCCCTCTCCTGGTGCCATCCCACCACTCAGCTCCTGATTTTTAGTCATTTTCTGCTGTGTATTCCTTGAAATCCTTCTGCATATCACCAGAGGTACGCATACCACACTTCTTGGGAAAGGCTACTCTCTGAAAAGAGTGGGTACCTTCAGTCCAATTCCTAGTAGTTAGTTATCCTATCAGATGCCCATGACAGGCAAAAACCATCCCCATTTCCGGCAACTTAGCAGTGCAGGCAAGGATGTCAAACTTGTGAAGTCTTTGTTTCCCCTGGATGAGGCACATCTGTCGGGGTCGGGGTAAAGTACCCCAGCAGTGCAATGTGTGAGAGAACATGCTGCCCAGGCGGTTTCTTTCAGACTGGTAGTCTCAAGGACTCTTAGGCTGATCCCTTTCATCAGCACTTATAAAGAGAAGAACAGACATTGAGTCCTTAGCACTCCTCCCCCTGCATGCAAAGCTAATGTAAATGTGTAAATGCTAGCAATGCACCTTAACCTGAATTGTTCCCAGGGCATTGTTCCATAAACTGCATCTTAACAATGTCCTGCATTGAGGGCCTTTGCTGTGAAAGTCACCGCAGCACAGTAACTTATGTATTCTGTACACAACATACAAGGATCACTTATTACAACACAAAACATAAAAGCAGTAAAGTAGCACTTGAAAGACTAACAAAATAACTTAAGTGAGCTGTTGTGGGACAGACCCACTTCAGACCAGAACAGACTCCAATATTTAAGGCGCAGAGAACCAAAAATACAACTTCAGCGCAATGTGTTAGCTGTTCAGGAGCTCTCAGCAACACCACACAATGGCTTTGGACAGGAAAAGAGGAAAAAAATCCTATATCCAATAGAATTGTGGTAGGTAGAATGTTATGATGGTGACCTGGAATTTTATGAAGGTTAAGGGCCCTTGGCAACTGAAAAATGCCACAGAAGTTTCTTGAAGTACCAGCACCTCCCAACAGCACGGTGTTTCCAAGCAACAAATTCAGGCACCAGTTCACACTTGATTCAAGGGCTGCCAGACTACTGTATCCCTTTCACGAGTCTTTTCCCTCCCCTCCCCCCCAGTGTACCCCCAACTTGCACCTCCCTTAAACTACAAGCTTACATGATCAGACAAAAATACAAAAACTATTTTCTCATTTGTATTGTTACAAAATAAATCCACTTCTATTCCATATTTCTGTATATTGCATCTAGAGCAGTACAAGCAAGTCACTATAGGAATTTTAGTTTGTATTGATTTCACTAGCGCTATTTGTTGCCTGTTGTAAAACTGGATGAATATCTAGATGAGTTGATGTACATCTGGAAAACCTCTGAACTCTACCCTACTTGACAACCACTGGCCTAGAGCAGGATTTAAGGTATCGTATTAGCATGTGTGAGCTAAAATGCTACAAATCTAGCATAGGCCTGGCACACAGTCTTTAACTCTGGTATCAACACGCTGTTCGTTTGCCACATGTGGTGAACTGGACAGCATGATGTGGCAACTGTGGCTTGTTAGAGCTGCACGCAAGACATGCCCTCCACACATGCACCCCCACCACTTGATGGCGGGGGAAAGCATGACAGCAACTGCAGAGGCAGCTCCTCTTGTGGCTTGCTCGGGGCTGGACAGTCTGGGCAGCATGTCTTGGGGATGCATGTCTCGTAGTGATCGGTTGACTTGCTTTTGGACACCACTGCTTTAACTCATGCTGATCTGGCTGAGCTGATATCTAGAAGGGAAGATGAGCTTTAATGAGACCAGTGTAGAAAATATTCAGAAATGAACTGCCATGTCTACAGTAGGCTTTTAAATGTTTTACTTCACACCTATTAGTGAATATCACCCACTTTAAGTCCTAGCCTGGGCAGAGGCTGCTTACTAACTCATCAGCTCTTGGGTTTGCCTGGGAGCATTCCCATCCTAATTCGGCAGAATCCCTTTTTCACGCTGATGGAACTGGAAACATGGAATGTATTCTGAGTGCTAAAATGTTGAATTGTTTTTCCTTGTCTCAGCACTTCACAAATCATTGGCAAGAGGGGCAGGGGGGTAGCAGTACAGTCTTGTGATGCAAAGTAACAACTGAAAGGAGCATGGGGAAAGGGTCTGGTATGAAGTTCCACTGTGCCAGCCTGGCATGACCTGACTGACTTAGTTCTTTGTATTTGTAGCTGTGTTGCTCTAAAAGTAATAGAGAAGTAAGCTGGGTGACATAGTAGCTTTAGTTGCACTGTGTGGCTGAAGGCTAGTGAGCTTTGCAGAGAGCTGAAGAAGAGCTCTGAGAAATTCAGAAACTTGTCCATTCAGTCGACAGCAGTTGAACCAATAAAACATTACCTCAGTCTTTCCTAGTTATATAAATCAGGATAACAACTGCAAGTCCATTTCTTATCAGGGACCAGAATGGATTTAGGAAGGGTAAGTGTGATACAAGGACACTTGTGTTTAAGGTGTAGGACTGTGAGTCAGAGCTGGCTTCCATTTTCTGCATGACGTTGGGATGTTGTCTCAGGGACTTGCCCTATTTTAAAATGAGATGACACTTGCCTAGCATGCAGGGGTGTTGTGGAGACAAAATGTCTGTAAATTGCTTTGAGATCGGTAGCAGTATGGTGACCTAAAAGTACAGAGCATCCCAAGCATCATAAATGACACTTGCTTAACACTAGAATCGGTTCTCGCCTCCTCCCCTGAAGTGGCTAAAAGGAATCTTTGTTCAATTGATTGTGCCATTATAACTTCAGTTAACATGGTAACACCCTAATAAACAGAAGGATCCAATGATTATATTACCAAATGTTTCTCAAAACATAAGCTCACTGCTGCAGTGGCTATTGTCTGATACTGATATAGCTACAGTTTTTAAGCTTGTTAAAACTTCCTAAATAAGACACAAATTAAAAAAAATTTTTTTTTAAAACTGGGTAAACGTTGACATTGGATGAAGTGGATCTTTGCCCACGAAAACTTATGCTCCAATAAATCTGTTAGTCTATAAGGTTTCGCAGGACTTCTCGTTTTTTGTGGATACAGACTAACACAGCTACCCCTCTGATACATAGACATTGTGTTTGTGGGAGATCCAAGTAGCAACCTTAAAATTTAAAAATAAACTATTATAAACATTCATGCCCATCTTAATCATAATAAGCAATTAAGAACTCCTATAGCATTTCAAAGCACTTTTAAAACAGGAATTAATCTAGATCCTACACATAAACAAAGGTGTTTAACCAAATAAGATGGAGTAATAAAGATATTAGCTGTGTTTGTGTTAAAAGGTCCAGGAAATGTTTGCACTTAAGGACACAGCAGCTATAGCACCTTCCTACATAAGTAGAAGCAGTTTTCCAATCTATAGGTCATCCATCTTCCCAAGAAATGGTAATTAAGTGGATGGAAGCATCCTTTCACTGACCCAGCTGCATCCACACCCAGGGGTTAGGTTGGCTTTATAATAGTGCTTGAGATGTGCACTTTTTTTACTCGTCTGAATGATGCAGCTAGGTTGATCTAAATTTGAAATGCAGACTAGGCTGGGAATGATACATGAAGGAAGTCAAGGAAATGTTTCAAATAACTTTGAAAACAGCCTTGTTCAGGTATATCCCTTCATAGAAAACATTGGTATTAAATCATTCCGTTTAGAAACGCTTGCCTCAGAAATGACACTCTCTCTTTTATATCTTGTCTGCAGTAACCTTGTTCAGGCAATCTCCCACCATGACAGGTACACTTCAAAATGGAGGCTGACACTTCAACCACTATCTTCTCTAATATTGCATAGGGGCCAGGATCAGGCCCAGAATCTTAATTTAAAAACACATGCACACTGTTTACTTCCTACTGAAGCCCGAGTGCTCTGTCTACAGCATGACAATTTGATGCTGTGGAAATTATTTTAATAAAAACTATGCTGCTTATATATACTGCAGTTTGCATTCAAACTTGCAAAATGCTTTACAATTATTTGTAGAACAGGGACCAATCCTCTTCAGGGAGGCAATGTGAGCTGGACCAGTTTAAGTGATTCATCACAAAGACTACACTGAGTCAGAGTAGAACACAGAAAGGCACTCGCAAGAGCACTAAAGACACAACTTCCAACTAGATGAACTACTCAGGATGTTGACCACATGGGCCACTAAACAGGGCTAACTTAAGATGATTTGAAACAAGAAACCACAAGAGGATGAAGTAACAATCTCTCATACTCATCCTTTTTTTAAGAAAACATGATTTCTAGTCTCTCCTGGCCTGGGGAACTAAAATCCAGGCTTTTAGGCAGGACTTTACCCTTTTTATTAAAAGTAGTAGCTGGGGACTTGGGTTCTGCCTCCTCCTGGAGAATCAGGCAGCCAGTGAGCAGCTCACCTTCCCAGAGGCAATGGGGTATGGGCCTCAAGCTCTGTTCCATGACTGAGCAATAGCAGGTTCCAGCCTTGAATTCACTCCTTACATCACCATCTTGGCCTCTGCTACCTCTCTCAGTGCTGCACTCCCTCCGCAGCTCTGTCTGAAATGCTGGCATTCATGTCTGGCCATAGCAAGAGAGGAAGGGGCCTCAGAAAAGGAGGTGATAAGCACCATAGGAAGGCACTGAGAGAGAGCATGCAGGGTATTACAAAGCCTGCTGTTTGGCTAGCTACGGAGGCATCAAGTATATATTGGGTCTTATTTACGAGGTTACTCAGGGTGTGCTGAAGGTCTTTCTGGAAAACATTATCTGAGATGCTTTTAGTTACACTGAGCATGTGAAGTGGACGACCACGACTGCTATGGACGTAGCTTATGCATTGAAGTGCCAAGGCTGTACTCAGTACAGGTCCAGAGGCTAAACATGGGTCAGTATTTCTCAGGACAAAAAAAAACATAACCCTGCCATACCCACCTCTTCCGGGGCTTAATTTGTTCCCAGGCTTGCTGTGACCTTCGTAAGTCTGATATGAACAGTGATATTTGCATGTTAACAGCAGCAGACTTAACCTCTAAAGTCTCAAAAAGCAACCAAAGACACAACAAAATAAAAGACAAGAACGTACAAAGAACCTTATTTGTTTCTATTCTGCTGAGCTCCAGTAAAGGAGAGACCTCTGTACATTATTTTAATATTGGCCAAAAAAAGAAACCTCCATAAATAGTGATTTGGACATGTATATGTGCATATGCATTTGTTTTTTCTCAAAGCTAATTAAACATTTTAGGAAAGATTGAGACTCCCAAAAACTTGAGAACCCCTGCACTAGCTCTTCCACTCCACTTTGTTCTTGTTTGGCTAGCACCATTTCCTGCAATTGAGCTATTTAATGGTCCACATTTCTGTAGTGTCTACCAGGTTTCTTTCTTGAAAGAGAGGCTACCTCTGTACAGGCAGGTTTCCCTTAAATATTGATACATTTCAGCTTGGCTCAGCTCTGAAAGCTGATTAGAGAGCAGTAGTAGTGCAGTGGTCTCCAACCTTTTCCCTAGTGTGGACCCCCAATCAGCCCCCCAGAACCATTCACAGACCCCCATCGAAGCCAATTCTATCAGCTACATATGTCATTAAATGAAAAAGGAAACCACAATATAGATTTTTTTTCAGAAAGCAATCAATAGCATTACTGGAAGATACTTAATTTTAAAAATAATTGTAACTTTGCAACTTAGTAAAGTTTTTCTATTACCATTATTAGGCTTTCTTTCCAGAGACCCCCTGCAATAACCCATGTGGGAAACTACTGGAATAGTGGGTCTTCCTGTGTGTCCCTAACTCTCTCCCTGCTAGGGCTAAATGTGATCTACTGCACTAATGAATAAAACATTTATTTGATTGGCTAAAACATGATCTGTAAACAGAGGGCGCAAACAGGCTGAGTAAGGAGAATTTTATATATTCCTTTTTCATAGCTTTTTAAGGCAAGGAACTCCTGCGATCTGACTGCCTGTCTAGCACAGATCACAGAATTTTCTTCCCCTAACAATGTTGTGTCAATCCCTCCCAGTATTTCAACTCAAGATTTTGTTATGAGGCTCATGTTTTCCTCAAAGTGCCAACTCTTGGAATCAAGTGGCTATGTGAGGATTTTAGCCTTTGTTCTTAAAGACAAAATAAGCTTCCAGCTCTCATGGCTGTGGAGACAGCTTCAAATTGTGACTTCATTGCACCCTAAAGGCTCAAAAAGCAGAAGAGAAAAAATAAGATTTGAACACAATCCCATGATCTTGAGTGAGCCTGACTCATGATTTTTGAACACTTGGGGTGGGCAATAGTGTACCGGTCACACCTTTCTGGTCATAACTATGTTGAAATGCCAAGGTTAGCGCTGTTAGTCTCCTGCAATCTTTCAGCTGATTGCTCTTCAGAGGTGGGGGTCGTCTTCGGCCACTACACTGATCCCTCGCTATATGAGCACAACTGGTTCTCGCCTTTCTGGTTGTCAGTGAAAACTTGTAAGAGGGACACTAAATTCCCATTAAAATACATGTAAAAGTCTCTGGTTCCTAGTGCTCCGAACTGGGAGAAGGAGTGGCAGCACGTGGCACTACTTCTGAAAGTAAGGGAACCTTGGGTTGGGAGGGAGGGCTAAAACATGGTGGCAAGTAAGGGGGTTAAAGCTACTGCAGGTTGGGTACACAGCTGGTGGGGGGGGGGCAGGTTGCCATGGAGCTGGTGTGTGGGCTGATGGGGGGGCATGTCAGAGTTCAGCAAGCTGGAGCTGCAGGGAGTGGGGTAAAGCTTGTATTAGCATGGGGAGTTTGCTTGTCTAGTGAACTAAGGTAAGTATGTGTCCCTCATTTAAGTGAGTACTCACAAGTACAGTACTTGTTTAAGGAGGGATAAGTGTCTCTATATAAACTCAAAGGGGTAGCCATGTTAGTCTGTAGCTTTCAACAAAAAACAAGCAGTCCTGTAGCACCTTAAAGACTGACAAATTTATTGGGTCACAAGATTTTGTGTGTAGAAACCCAGGAAAATGTGAAGTGGGTCTTACCCCACAAAAGCGCACTATCTACTAGATAAATTTATTATTCTTTAAGATGCTACAGGACTGCTTATCTGTATAGATAACCATGTATAGTGTCAAATTGCTATAAATATTTATATTTACTGCCCATTTTCCAAGCCAGTAAAAAGGCTTAATCCTGGTGCAGCAGGGCCACTGGCATTTCAAGTACCATGTCATCAAATGCTGCTCAGATCTGGCCTAATCAAAATGGTGCCTAAAATGGTGTTAGCAGCCAATGGCCCGCCTCAATTAGACAGTCATTTTGTAAACACAAGCAGAACTGTCATGCTAGTGCTGGCAAGACCTGAATGAACAAAAACGAGAAGTCCTATGGCACCTTACAGCTAACACTTTTGGAGCATAAGCCACAGGACTTCATTGTTTTTGTGGATAGACCTAACACGACTACCTCTCTGATACCTGAGTGTACAAGGGTACTTGTTACAATCTTTAAGAACTGTCACTTCTTCACAGGGTTTCCCCTATCAACATAGACAGTGATTTGTCTTCACTTAAGACAGTGACCTTTCCAGTTGCAGAGGGGTAACCATATTAGTCTGGTTCAGCAAAAAACAAGGAGTTGTCCTTCAGCATTTTGAAGACTGACATGTATATTTGGGCACAAGTTTTCGTGGTCTGGAGCCCACTTCATCAGATACATGATGTCGTGGGCTCCAGCCCATGAAAGCTTCTGCCCAAGTCAATATTGGTCTTAAGCTGCCACAGGACTCCTCCTTGTTTCCAGTTGTGTTCTCACAGGAAGCTCTTTTGCCTACATTTACCTGGATTCACTTAATGGCAAGCAAAGTAGATGATAATGTGAACAGGTGTGGCTCCTAAAATGTGAGGTACTGATACCTCTATCTGCAAAGGTTTGTGACTCAATATTTATTTGACACACAATAAGCTCTACCCACATGTACTATATCATACACATGAAGACTGTTACCACAGACCAATATGAATGAATAGAAATAATGATAGCTAATGCTAAATTTATGCAAATCTGGCATGGCTTCAGATCCTAGTCTTTAAACTGTGAGCAGTGATAAGAAGAAAAAGGTGACCTAGGCCTTCAATTTACAAATGGTTATAGCTCCTGCAAACAAGTTCAGTTCTATTCCATTCCTATCACTTTTTCAGCCTCGAGAATAATTTCTTTCTTCAGTTTTTTTTTTTTTTTTTTTTTTTTTTTTTTTTTTTTTAAAAATCAGCTTGGGTTCTTGAAGATGATCTGGTCAATCAAGTCCCCAGAAGCCTGAAAGGATAGTGCAAGCCTTGGTCAAAAAAGTCACTGTTGGAAGAGATTTCTCAGCAAAACTTCTGTCTGCAGATTGTCTACACATAAAAACAGATGGAAAGAGCAATCCCCTCTGACAGACCAGCCAGAGGGCCTGGCCACCTCTCCACATCATGGCTGACCAGAAGCCCTGCAACCAGGGCTGCCCAGTAAACCAGAAGCCCTGGTCTGTCAACAAAAGGTACCCAGAGCATCTACACAACTTTTGTGTCCACAATATATGGTGGAGAGCAGTGTTATACCTGAATTGTATAATGCTGCAGGTGCATGTGTTGGGTTTTGCTGACAAAGCCCCTTTGTATGGA
The DNA here is from genome assembly GCF_033958435.1 of Carettochelys insculpta. Classification (NCBI taxonomy): domain Eukaryota; kingdom Metazoa; phylum Chordata; order Testudines; family Carettochelyidae; genus Carettochelys; species Carettochelys insculpta. The sequence goes on from NC_134137.1 coordinate 226,338,778, forward strand.
TATACACCCTAGTTCTTCTTGGCAAAAGCCCAGTTTTGCTGGGAAAAGCTTCTTGTGTCCAGGTAGTGCTGGTGTGCTAGAGGGAGGAGGTCTTCGACCGGCATGCCATGGTAGAACGCAGGCCTCTAATAAACAGTCTATTCACGCGTATCAGGGCAACTGTGTGCAGCGTTCCTGGCGCTGCTGCTGCAACCTGCTTCCTTGTGGAAAAATCCTTCCCGCCTCCAGGCATGAGCGTTTCACTAGGTACCCTCGCTTTGCACACGAACAAAGGAGGGCAGAAGGGGTAAGATGCCGTGTATCTATGGTTCCAAATCTCTGTGCTTATCCTACCTGTCGTATTTTAAAACTGGGTGTAGCAGTCCCTTCTTGCTAGGTCGGCCTGGGGCCTGCCCCCTTCCCTCATGCGCGGGGGGGGGGGGGGGGGGGGGCACGTATGCGACTTCTTCCTCACCCCAGGAAGTGCTCCCTGAGCCCTGTTTGCCTAACTGGCTGCGACGCGGCGAGCCGGCTCCACACGTGATGCAGTTCTTGGCTGCGGTGCAGCACGAGCTCTTCTGCGGGCAGCCCAGCTGGATCTACCCGCGGGGCTGGGCCGCTGGAGGCAGGCGCGTTCCCGCCGCGCTCGGCGGTGACGCCGCTGTCACCGCCCCCGCTGCAGGCGGGACCTCCGCAGCCGGCCGGCGCGGCGGGCCCCCTGGCGCTCGCTCCCCGCGAAGCCGACTGTGGGGGGGGGGGCGGGGCGCGGCGGGGCGGGGCCGCGCTGCCTTCTTTATGCGGCGGGAAGCGGGGGCTCGCAGTCGCCGCTCGGGAGTCGCTGAGGGAGGCGGGTGGGGAAGTCCCGGAGTCTCAACAGCAGCAGTAGGAGCAGCCGGCGGCGGACACGTGGCAGCCCCGCATTAGCGCCCCGAGCGAGAAGCGAACCCCGGCACCGCCGCCATGGGAAAGGGGGTGAGTGCGGGGCGGGCCCGGGGCGCGCTAGCCGGGCCCGGCCCGGCCCGCCTGCTGCCTCGTGGCTTTGTGTGGGCCCAGCGGCGCTGTGGGTCGCGCGCTCCAAGCCCGGCCGCGTGGCCCCGGGAGGAGGAGCGGGGGGCCCGACCTGGGCCAGCATCGCCGGTAGCTGCGGGAAGGAGCCGCACAGCAGGGCGGTCCTCTCCGGAGTCCGGCCTGGAGTGTCTGCGGCGGCCGGGCCAGGGCCGGCTGAAGCAGTGTCTGGGGGGAGCGTCAACACGAGCCGCTGCGAGGCCACGGCGAGCTCACGGGTAGTGCTGGCAGCGGGGCGGGCGTGGGGAAGGTGGGATTCCGATCGTATTGGGTCCCCGCCGGGCACACGGCGGGCGCTGCCTGGCGCGTTCGTGCTGGGGCAGGGGATCGGGCAGCCTGCGATGGCTGGATAACACGCTAGGGGGAGATGCCTTCCCTGCAGGAGGCGGGTTATGTTTAAGGGAGCCCTACACCTCTGTAGTTCCCTTCTTTGGAAGGCAGGAGCCCCTGCCAGGAGCGCAGAGGGAGGAGGTGCGGGGCTTTGAAACCTGTCTTTCCTTGAAGCCCTGCCACTGTATGGAATTTGTTCTGACGTGAGTAAAAGCTTCACGGACAACATGCGATGGGGTAACAATGCAGAAGCGATCGGAAAAATCTGGCGAGCGGATCCCTCTGTTAAAACCGAGTGTGCCGCCTCTGAGCGGGTTCTGCATAGCAACGTCTGGATCACTTTGAATTCTTCCCGCCTCCATTGGCTCTACAGCTAACAAATTAACTAAACTTTACCCGTTAGACCGGGTGAATGCCTGGTCCCGACTGACCGTCCCGGAGTCAGCATGGAAACAAACCGTACTTGGAAGAGTGGCCATTTAAATATCGTCCAGCTATTATAGAAGTACTTTGAAGTACGAGGCCCCACAGGAAGGTTTGCGTGGTAATCATAGGTACTGTTTGTTTAGCAATAGTAGCCAGAGCCGGTGATAAAAGGGGGAGGGGAGTAAGGTGTTCAGTACTGGGAAATAGTAATAGAGAGGGAGCTGTGCTAGTCTGTACACTATCAAAACAAAAGGCAGTCAAGTAGCACTTTAAAGACTAGCAAAATAGTTGATTAGGTGAGTTTTCGTGGGACAGACCTACTTTTTCAGACCATAGCCAGACCAGAACAGACTCAATATTTAAGACACAGAGAACCAAAAACAGTAAGCAAGGAGGACAAATCAGAAAAAAATGATCAAGGTGACCAAATCAGAGAGTGGAGGGGTGGGGGGGGAGGTCCAAGAATTAGATTAAGCCAAGTATGCAGACCAGCCCCTGTAGTGACTCAGAAAGTTCCCATCCGGGTTTAAACCACGTGTTAATGTGCCGAATTTGAATATAAAAGCCAGTACTGGGAAATGCTTTGCATCACACCAAACCTGCTAATTGCTGGCATGGTACAGTATAAAGAATGCTTTGTGTAGTTCTCCCATCTTGTGTAAGGGGCTATGTAAGCATTTTTTATTCTTTCAGCTTACCAGGTTGTAACTAGCAATGAAAAGAGCATCTTATGTGTGATTATTCATAATAAAAAAAAAAATCTGACTAAAAAAAGTAAGGTTGAGTGAAGCCAAGAAAGCAAAAGGCAAGACTTGAGGGACAGACAGAGAAGTACGTTGTGTCCTAAAGCCAGTCTAAAGGGGAGGGGGGAAAAAAAAAAACCTTTCCCCAGCTGATCATTTAGTCACGGTTTTAAAAATAAAAAGCAGTCTCTGTTTTTACCCTGTTTTATATGGTGTGCAGGTAACTGTGGGGTGGTGGAAAACTTTTTCTTTTTAGCTTCTTTAAACATTTCCTGAAAGGTTCTAAAATGATTCTGCCTGTTTGATGATTAATGTTAGCCTGTACCGCAGTCTCTTTTCACAGTGCTGTACATGCATTGACTGAGGTAGCATTGGCTTGATCAGTGCCATTTAGCAGTCACAATGTTGACATAAACACATGAATGGTGGGAGAGCCAAGAGAACACAGAACTCTGCAGACAATAATTAAAAAATATATTTTTCAGCGAAGTCCTCCTATTTAGTAGCCCAAAATACAGATTCTCCAATGCTGTCTTAGTCTGTTTAATTATTTACAGTAGTCCAAAAGGGCAATTGGCCATTCAAACCAAGTGTGGTTGCTGTACCTAGGTACGCTTCATGTACTGTATTATGTAAATTGTTTTTGTAAAGCTCCTGACTCAAACACATTATCAGTACATCCAATAAAAACTGTTCAGTGCTTTTATAACCCAAAGGCAAAAGTGACGGGTGGATTAAGGTGTTTAGAATGGTCTGGATTGTGTATTTACTGATAGGGACAACTGCTAGTTATTTTAATGTCTTGTATTCTATATAAGCACTTAACCTGTGTCACATTGCCTTTTAATGTGCGTAAAACGTCAGTTTGACCTAGTATGGAACTTTACAACAAAGGAGTGGGTGGGATTACTAATGGAAAATTTGAGACAGCAGAGTGTGTGTGTACTTAGTCAGAATGTGTGTATTATCTTGTGACTTTACAACATTGTTCTATTGAATGTGTCAAATCAGAGCTCCTTACAGAAAGGGATGTGAAATGGAACAGTTAGGAAAGACTGTAGTTTAGCCACTTGAATATTGTTCACCCATGTTTGCTTGGGTTGCCCAAACAGGAAGAGCTTTTCTTTTTTACCAGTCCGCTCATTGGAAGAGAGAACTGAGCTCCTTGTAACTACTATAATGGGGAAGGGAGGGGGTGTGAAAAGAAGCAGATGGAAACAGCCGCCCTGCTTATGTGCTAGTGAGGGAGGAGTGATCTGATGACTGTCTGCTTAGCCAAATACTACAGCTGTCCTGGAGCTCAGTTCCTCTTCCCCTCAGTCCTCTCTCCTCATGACACAGAATTGTGAAGAGCAGAGAGAGGCAATTTTCAGGCAAAAGGATAGGAAAAACAGACTCATTTTCTGTATTAAACCTAAGGATTAGCAGCAGCTTACTGTAGTACTTCCCTCCTTTTCCTTTTATTAAATTGGTAGTAGGAAAGGGTACCACTTCACCTCTGGAAGTGGACTCAGAATTGAAGCCCACTAAGCCCTGGCAAGACGACTTCTTGTTAGGAAAAAAAGCAAAGTTTGGGGTCAGACCAGCTGAGAAGGGATTCAGGTTAAAATGTCCAATAGCTGTATGCACTGGACTTTCTGTTGGAGTAACAGCTCATTTCCCTTTCATTGTTTCACTTCTAGCTTGTACGGTATGGTTGAATGGCAGAGTGGCAGAACTCCTCTCCCCACCCCCAAGGTTAGCTGATAGGGATCTCTGTTTTCAGAGCATTGTAGGAGAGAACAGCAATCTTTCAAAAGCAGTTAATAATTTGTGGGTGCCCTTAAAAAGGTACTGACCATCAGAGAGTATTCTGCACTTCCCAGAAATCAGGCCCCGTAAAGTACTAAGTCGGGCCCCTAAAATCACTTAGTGCTTTCTCAAAAGTTGGTGACCATGTTGATATCCCTTTTGCTGTATCTGCTAGTCCCTTCATGGCTAGTAGTGTCTTCTATATTGTCTTGACCCCTGGAGCCCATTGGTGTTGTCATACAACAGGAGGAAACCATGCTTCACCATAAGGCAGCCCAACCAATCAGGAAGTACTGTTCAGTCATGAGTTTTCTGGATTTCAGAAGCCAGCTCTGCTGATGTTCCTGACGAAAATAAGTCGCTCAAACACACAAAGTTATCTAGCATTTGTTGCCCTCTTGTTCCATGAAGGGGCCAGTCTTTGAACAGAGGTAGTTTTAAGTGTGGCTTGCATGCACTTACTACTTTTCATAAAGGCGATGGAGAAGGTGAGTGTTGGACTGAAAAATGTCTGTTCATTGTGCCCTACTGGGGTGTAAAGAGTATACCTAAGGTCTCACTAGCCATTCAGTGAAACTTCTGTGGCAGTGTGCTAGTTGCTCAGAACAGTGGCTTTCAACCTTTCCAGACTACTGTACTCTGTACTCTCTTCAGGAGCCTGATTTGTCTTGCATGCCTCCAAGTTTCACCTTGCTTAAAAAACGACTTGCTTATGCAATCAGACATAAAAATGCACAAGTGTCACAACACAGTATTGCTAAAAGAAAGCTTACTCTCTCATTTTTACCATATAAGCATCAATTGGAATATAAATGTTGAACTTATTTATACTGTTCTCTATATTATACATGAAATACAAGTCATTGTGTGAAATTGTAGTTTGTACTGACTTTGCTAGTGCTTTTTATGCAGCCTGTTCTAAAACTAGGCAAGTGTCTATGAATTGATGCACCCCTGCAAGACAACTGAGTTGCTCCCAGGAGTGCATGTACGTCTGGTTGAGAACCGCTGCTTCCAATTTTACTGTGCAACATGCTTATGCTGAAGCTGAAAGCTGAGCACTCAAACTTAGGGTGTTTTAAGAGGGAAGAAAGAGAGAGGCTAGCTATAGCATTTCCTGAATCAATGACAAAATCTGTTTCTCTGGGGAGGTGGTCCTTGCTCATGACTCACCTGGAGAACCTAATTACTCTGTTGGGGTAGCAAATGCTGGTGAAGTAAATACCAGCAGGTTTCTAGTGATTGTGTTTTGTTTTGTTTTGTTTTTATTTGCTCTGTCACGGATCACTTCCATGTACAGTGAGACTTTACAGAGTGGCACACCTGAATGCCTCTTCCATTTGGTTTTCTGCCTGCCAGTAATATTGCTTTTGTTATTTAAAGTGTTTACCATAACCTGATCTGCTAGGCTTCCTATTCTCCTTTATTTGGGAGACAGCATAGTCGCAGATCTGGGCTCTCTAAACTTTGGCTAAGAAGCTCTGTGTGCACCACAGGAAAGCAGAGAAGTGACCTAGTCTTACATCCAGTTTTCTTTTGTAGCTCTTTGCTGCTCATTGTCATTTTTGATGATAGTTTTTGTCAAGGTCCAGGCTGCAAAGAAACATTTATCACAGTGTGAGAAAAGGTAAATGAGATTTCAGTCTGTTCAAAAGCATCTGGCAGTCTAGATTATGCCTGCAATCTGCCAATTGCCTACCCCTTGGCCAAATGAAATACCTGAGGTGTTTGGTGTTTCCTTAGGACACCATCCCTAGACCTGGCAAGTGCCACAATTGAATTTGAGGAGTAAGGTGTAGGTCTTGGGCTGTCTCATCTGCAGGTTTGAGGTAGATCTGCAAGCAAAAAACCAGAGAGCCATTTGTTGTACCTTCAGGTTGCAGCTGCTGCAGAGAAGAGTTGGGGGAATGAAAATGGAAAATTTCAAGATTGGAGACAAGCTCCTCATTTCCTTTTTTTCTTGGCAAGCTAGTGTGACACAAGCCCCACATTTAAAAGAGCCTGTCATGCCAGAACAAAGGAGCAGTGACTATAAAAGGAAAGGGATTGTGATTTGACTTTGATCAATAAGGGTCACATTATTCTTTGTTGCTTCTGAATTTTGTGAAACAATGCACAGCAGTCCACACCTTCACTGCTATTGTTTGGTATGTTTTCTGAGAGTGTGGGGTACTAGTAATTTGTATTTCTCCTAATGTTATAGGCTTATGCATTTCTTATGGCAACTTTGATTCTTCATTTAAATACAACGAACTTGACTTTTTTCATCTCTCATCTTTCCCCTGCTATGGCTTGTGAATGTTTGCCGCAGTCATGCATGAGGAAAACATTGCACCTGTTTGCCTGAGTCCATCTTTGTGTGTTCCTTGCAATCATAAGCACTAGAAACTTTTGAGAAATGACAACTTTAGTATCTGCCATTCTTGTTGAATTTTGTAGGAACCCTGGGTGCTCACCACATCCAAAAATTAAGCAAATTTCAATGCTGCCTTAACTTCTACAGAAACTAGTAGCTTAGGTTTCCCCTCTCCTTCATACTGTGGCAATTCCTAACTAGGTTATTGCAGTAAAAAATAGCTGTGTTTACAATTAGTTGTGGAAACTGCCTTGATGCTGTACTTTTTAAGTTCAGGGTGAGAGTGTAACAGTGTCCATCCATGCTTAGGCTGAGAATCTCAGTACTGCAACAAAATGTTAGTTTTTAATAAATGATAGCATAGAAATGGGAAATGAGTCGGACAACAGCATGAGCTCTGAATTATGCTTTTAATATAGACTGCTAGATTCACTTGGCTTTTTAATGTGTAGACCTTGCCATGACCACTCAATATACTTTACTGAAACAGGAAACTGGGCAGTGGGTGTGGTTCAAAGTGCTCTTGTTTCCAATATGACTTCAGGTTTTTTTTTTTTGCTGGGGGTTGGGAGAGGAATAAAAGGCTAAAATGAACAAATTAACATCCAGCTACTTTCTGAACAGGCAAAAGTATTAGGGAGTAATATGAAGCAGATGGCTTTTACCTAGTACTGTGCACCCCTTCCTGCATGTACATTTGGAACTCAACGCTTGCTTTTGAAACTTAAGGAAGATGATATGTACACTGCATACAGCATGGGTTGAATTTCAGTACCAGTTCATAATTTAAAGTCAAATAGTTCTGTTAGAATGGAATACATCGAAAATACAGTAAGATCCCAGAGTATGCAAACCCATAGTACAAGACCCCGCTCTTACGTAGCTGACCCCGATTTCCTACAGTAAACCCTGGAAATGCGTAGTATTTGGTTTTGCTTAACTTGCTCCTCCCCAGCCTTGGCTGAAACCCCACGCCCCACCCCAGCCGTGCCTGGCCATGGCTCTGGCTCAGCCCCTCACCACCCATGCAGAGCTCCTGCTTACACAGCCCCGCCCCCCCCACTCTAGCTCACCAGCCCTCAGGTGTGACTCTGGCTCAACTTCCCAGGCCCTGGTTCAAACCCCCTGCTGGCTCACTCCCCACCCCCAGCTCTGGTTCTGGTTCCAGCTCACCACCCCTCACACACAGCTCCAGCTCAAACTCCCCCTTTCCCTGCCCTGGTTCAGACCTCCTGTGTACGGCTCCAGTTCAGTGCACACACACACCCTGGTTCAAATCCCCTGTGTACAGCCCCAGTCCAAAACTCCCTGTGGCCCAGCTCACCACACTGTGAAGGGTTCTGGCTTGCGCCCCGCCCCCCCCCCCCCCCCACCCACACACACACGCAGCTCCAGCATAATTCCACCCCTCATGCCCCAGCAGCCCTAACCCACCCCAGACTTAGGCCCACCCCAGGACTTGTATTTCTGCTGCTTCCCCGGCTTGCAGAACGTGTGTTCCGCCGGAGAACAAGTTGGACCTCCACTTAATGCAAAATCCAGGTTCTGTGATGGTGTGTGGAACAGAACCCTGGCACAACTTGGGGATCTGCTATACCTTTCAAGTTGGTGTGTAGCAGGTTCTTGGAATGTCAGTTCTTCTTCGAGTGGTCCCCGTGGGTGCTCCACAATAGATCTCGGGCTCGCCCGGCGCCGCAGATCGGAAATCTTCCAGCAGTTTCTCCTGGATCGTGCATGCGCCGGCGCGCGCTGCCGCCCTGCGCGCCCCCGGCCGCGTGCATGATCCAGTCCCCGCCAGTTCCTTCTCAACCGCCATCGGCTGCAGATGGAATCCACTCAGGCTAAGGCCAGAGTCGGATTACTTAGTGGGTTTTTTTCCATGTGTAATTTGTTTTTCGGTTATTAAACAAAAAAAAAAAAAGCCTTCTCCGTTTCTCCAACCGATGTCACCACGGCTTGGGCCACCTTCACCATTTTCTGGGATTGGATTCCCCTGGAGTACTGTCACAAGCCAGTTTCACCTCTGTCGGTGTCGCCGCAGAGGTCTCGCTCTCCCAGACATCGGGGGTACACACCCCGTGAGTGGTCCGGGTCTCAATCTCCAGACCCTTGCCATGCTGCCATAGTCGTCCCTATCAGTCTGGACACAGACAAACCACAGGCCTGCACCCAGGGGCAGGTCCCCACCCCGGCCGCTCAGTACCCGCCATGGGCGCTCCCGACTGGGGACGGAAACACAGTTGTCTCAAGGGGAGTTAAATTTAGAACCCCAAGACTTTCCTTCACAATCCTCTGGCGAGCAAGTGTGTCATCACCTACGGGAACCTGAGGGTTCAAGGGAGGTTTACCTTAGTGGTTCCTCCTCATCCTCCCCAGACGAGGCCATGGCCCCCGGGGATGTCTCTCCCTGGGATGACTTTAAACAGTTTCAGGAGCTGTTTTAAAGGGTGGCTTTCACACATGACATTTAAACGGCAGAGGTGCAGGAGAAACATCACAAACTCCTGAAAAATCTGAGACCCCCCGGCTTCATCCAAAATTGCTATTCCGCTGGACGAAGCCATTCTGGAGTCAGCCATTACTATATGGCAGACTCCGGCCTCTGTTCCGCCTATGAATGGGAGAGCGGATAAGAAATACTTCGTCCCGGCAGAGGGCATGAAGTTCCTCTTCAATCACCCACAACCAAATTCTTTGGTGGTTGGGTCGTCCCAGCAGAGGTCAAAGGCTTCTCAGTACAAATCGGGGGATCAGACAAAGATGATAAGAAGCTAGAGCTGTTGGGCAGGAAGGTATATTCCTCTCCTATCCTGCTATTGAGAGTGGCAAATTATGGGCACACCTAGCAAACCATAATTTTGATAATTACTCCAGGCTTACTCCCCTCATGGATTCACTCCCGGAAGACAAAAAGCCGGTGTTAAAGGCGATTGTTCAAGAGGGCTACGCAGCATCGCAGACGGGAGTCCAGATTGCCCTGGACGCGGCGGACACGGCGGTACGCTCAACGGCTACAGCCGTGGTCATGCGTAGAGAATCCTGGCCCCAGACGTCGAGTATCTCGAGGGACCTAGAGGCGAAGATCGTGGACCTTCCCTTTGATACACAAAAGCTGTTTTGCAGACTCAGCCGACTCAGTCCCTCACTCCAGTAAGGACTCGAGAGCTACACTTAGAAGCTCGGGCATTTATGCTCCCCCATACAGGAGGGAAAAATTTTATCCTCAGCAAAGATGCTACGCTTACAACCACAGCGAGCTCAATCTCAACGGGGCTACGGCCATGGGCGCTATCAATAGCGGCAACAGTACAGAACCCCCTAGGCGACGTTCTCAACAAAGCCGTACACCCTCGGGTCAGGCCTTAAAGGCAACAAGTTTGATGGGTATGTCGGGAGCTGCACTATCAATACCCTCGCTCAATGCCACTCTCATCTCATGTTCCATCATCGCCTCAGACCGTTCCACTCCCAATGGCAAAAGATCACCACAGACACATGGGTGCTGGAGATCATAGCCATGGTTACGCGATCCCCTGCCAGTCGCTTCCACCGACGAAGCCTCCCACCAGGCCTCACCTCAGGGGCGCTGCCACGAGGCGAGGCTCAAGCAGAAGGTGACCCATCTTATGTTCACAAGTGCGGTGGAAAGAGTGCCGGAATAATTCCAGGGGAAGGTTGTTATTCACGCTACTTCCTATCGGAGAAGAAAACGGGACACCGGAGGCCCATCTTAGATCTTCGGGGTCTCAACCGTTACTTGCGCAAGCAACGGTTTCGGATGACCACGGTTGCCTTGATACTCATGGCACTGGACGATGGAGACTGGGTTGCAGCACTCAACTTACGAGATGCTTACTTTCATATAACAATCCACCCGGCACACAGATGCTTCCTCCGCTTCACGGTCGGCCAGGAGCGCTTCCAGCACAGGGTTCTTCCATTTGGCCTCTCTTCGGCCCCCAGAGTCTTACCAAACCCTGGCAGTGGTGTCAGCCTACCTGCACAGACGGGGTATTTATTTTTCCCATATCTGGGCGACTGCCTGCTAAAAGGGACCTCGAAGGCAAAGGTCTCACTCATGATATGCATCACAGCGGGCATGTTTCTTCGCTGGGCCTAGTCATCAACCTCACAAAGTCAAAGTCCGAACCCACACAACATATAGAGTTCATAGGGGCACGCATAAACTCTATCACAGCAAGGGTGTACCTACCCGACACCCACTTCCGCGCAATCAGTTCGCTGGTGCAAGTCATTACATACTGCCCCTCGGTGCCGATCTTACCGTGCCTACAGCTGCTGGGCCATATGGCGGCAGCGACGTTTGTGGTACAGAATGCCAGGTTGCACATGTCAAGCCCGTAGCATTGGCTGGCGAGCGTTTACAAACCGGCATCCCACACTGTCCACGGGGTGGTGTCGCCCGCAACAGAGGTGCGCAGATCCCTGGTGTGGTGGGAAAACCCTGAAAATCTGCTAGTGGGGGTGCCTTTTCACCAACCACAAATTTCTATTTTTCTTACTACCGACGCCTCCCACATGGGATGGGGAGCGCACATCGGCGACAAGGTAATGCAAGGGCTATGGTCCCCTGCGGAACAGACACTGCACATATCCATACTGGAGCTCAGAGCAGTGTTCAACACCTGCAAACATTTTCGAGATTACCTGCATGGCAAAGTAGTCGGGATTCAATACTGACAATACCTCCACTATGGTCTACATCAGTTGATAAGGAGGAGCACGATCCCGTGCCCTATGTGCGGAAGCACTCAGATTGTGGAATTGGTGCATCGCCAACAACATAACGTTGAAAGCCTCGTACTTGCCGGGCGCGCACAACGTGAATGCAGACCAGCTAAGCAGGCGCTTCGCAATCACGCACAAATGGCAGATCCGCTCCGATCTGCTACAGCGCACTTTTCGTACATGGGGGTTTCCCCAGATCAATCTGTTTGCCACCCAGTACAAAAAAAAAAAAAGTGTACCCAGCACTGCTCCAGAGCAGGAGTGGGGCGGGGGTCCCTGGGGGACGCATTCATGTTTTTCATGGAAGGGCTCCCTACTTTATGCGTTTCCCCCGCAGTGCTTGTCCGCAAGGTCTTGCACAAAGCCAGAAGGGAGAGAGCTCGCACGATACTCATAGTCCCACTTGGGATCGGCAGCAATGGTTTCCCTTGCTTCTGAGCATGTCGGACTGCCCACCGCTCCCTCTACCGGTGGCGCCGGACTTTCTCCCGTGGGCTCAAGTGTTCATAGTGCACCTGCACCCTTAAGGTCTGCACCTACAAGCATGGCTAATCCATGGGTCAGCTCCTTAAAGAGCACATGTACGGAGGGAGCACAACAAGTCCTGGAATGTAGCCGAAGGACCTCCACCAGGAGGACTTACAAGCACAAATGGACTCGTTTCACAGCCTGGTGTTCCGCCAAGCAGTTAGCTCCCCTTGGCTTTCCTACACCTGTAATATTAGAATACTTATTGGACCTCAAGAGAGGCAGGCTTTCTCTATCCTCACTAAAGGTCCACCTCGCCGCTATATCAGCCTTTTCGGCATACAGAGGAAGGGCCCATGGTATTCGCCCATCCTATCGTTACCAAGTTCTTGAAGGGGCTGGTAAACCTGTACCCGCCCTCGGAAACCGCTTCCACCATCGTGGAATTTGGGCTTGGTGCTCAGCACGCTATCGGGTCCACCTTTTGAACCATTAGCCACAGTTCCCATACGTCTCCTTATGATAAAAACAACCTTCCTCCTTGCAACTATGTCAGCCAGCAGGGTGAGTGAGCTCGCGGCAGTGATGGCAACGCTGCACTGCACAGTATTCTCAAAGGAGGCGGTAACCTTAAGGCTGCACCCAGCCTTTGTTCCAAAAAGTCTCTCCGGAGTCCAATCTTAACGAGCCAATAGTTTTACCCTCGTTTTACCCGAAGCCTCACAGCTCCGGCAAGGGGGCACGCCTGCATCTCCTAAATGTGAGGAGGGCTTTGGCCTTCTACACAGACAGAACTAAGTCCTTCTGGAAAACGGACAGGCTTCTAGTCTCTCTTGCTCCTGGGTCAAAAGGAGAAGGTCTCTCTTCCCAGAGAATCTCAAAGCACATTGTGGCCTGTATAACAATGTGCTTCGAACTTCGAAAGACTCCTTTGCTGGCCCCGCCCAGGGCTCACTCCACCAGGGCGGTGGCGGCGTCAACAGCCTTATTCAAGGGCATCGCGTTAACAGACATCTGTAGAGCGGCGACCTGGTCGTCCTATGACACCTTCGCCAAGCATTATGCCCTGTGTTGGGTATTCTGAGAGGATACCCGTCTGTCGACAGCAGTCCTCTCGGGGGCAAGCTGCACATAAACCGGTTACCCACCTCCTTACTTGGGTTACTGCTGGGTAGTCACCTCTCGTGGAGCACCCACGGGGACCACTCAAAGAAGAAAGAGAAGTTACTCGCCTGTAGTAACGATGGTTCTTCGAGATGTGTCCCCGTGGGTGCTCCACCACCCGCCCATCCTCCCCGCTTCGGATCTCTGTCTAGTGTTTTTCAGGAGCATCCGAGGTGGTTGGTCAAGGAACTGGTGGGGACCAGATCGTGTACGCGGCCGGGGGTGCGCAGGGGGGCGGCGCGAGCTGGCGCATGCGCGATCCAGGAGAAACTGCCGGAAGATTTCTGATCTGCAGCGCCGGGCAAGCCCGACACCTATTGTGGAGCACCCACAGGGACACATCTCGAAGAACCATCGTTACTACAGGTGCGTAACTTCTGTTTACACACACAAAAGTTCAGTGCTGTCCTAAGCATTGCTTTCACCTTTCTTTTTTTTTTTTTTTTTTCTTTTTAAAAAAAAAAAAAGTGGATTCAGTATGGTGAAGAAAATGCCAAGAATGCTGAGGCTCTTTAGGTGTACTTCATTCTTTGCAGATAAAAGAGGAGGCAAAGGACAAGTTCCACTCCATTCATTTAAAAATAGCCTGCGGGGTTCTTTTGACTGCTGCACAGCTCTCCTGTGGCTGCATGCAGAGGTATGAAGAACCTAAATGTCCTCCAGTGACCAAGGGTATGTGGTGCTTTATGGAATCTCTTCTGTCAGCTTGGGCAATGAAAAGAGACTGCTTGGTTTCACTTTTTAGTTTATGGTAAGATTCTCTTTCAGCCTACCATGTAATTAAGTGTTTTGGGGGTTTTTTTTCCCCACCTTTTTCATTTGTAAACTCATTTTAAAAGATTCAGGCCCCCCCCCCCCCCCCCTCTGGAAATCACAGACATAGGCTGCAGACCAACCACGGGTTCACGGACCGTAGGTTGAAACAACTGGTATAAATAAATACTTCTCTTCATCCTAAGTTTTATGGAAGGTCATGATTATTTTTTGAATATTGCACCCTCTTGACAGATTCTTGGCATGTATTACCCTGATTTACCAGTAATCCTGTTTCTGATGAGAAGTACATGCACAGCCTAGTGAAAGAGGTTATTGTGTTAGTTTTATCATCATCCATTTCTCCTATTTAGAGGGAGGGATAGCTCAGTGGTTTGAGCATTGGCCTGCTAAACCCAGGGTTGTGAACTCAATACTTGAGGGGGCCATTTAGGGATCTGGGGCAAATAGCTTTAAAAGAAAGGGTGAGGAGGCTGGTGCTTGGCCCTGCCAAGAGGGCAGGGGATTGGACTCAATGACCTCTTGAGGTGCCTTCCAGTCCTACAAGATGTGTATCTCCTTTTTTTAAATAAATAGCCGTTATAGCTTAAGCTTTTATCCAAGCCTATCATTTTAATTGTGGTGGAAAATGTAACATGGGGAAAATGTCGCTGATTGCTAGGTGTTACGCAAAAGCAGGGGAGAAGAGCTGTGTCACTTGAGGTTTGTGCAAGTCTGGAAACTTACCTTTGCGATGGGTGGAGCGGATCATTTGCATTTCATGGTCCCACTGCAATAGGCAGGGACACAAAGTGCCTAAGGCTCTTAGTGCCTGGTAGAGAAATTCACTGTCTTTGATTTACAGATGCTTTTACTTCTTAATTGTCCTTGTACTTTTCCCTTGTCTCTTGATCGCCATAGGCCTTTGCATGAAAACAACTTCTGTTACTTAGGCACTTGTCCAGTGCTGCTTATTACCCTCCACAACCTGAACTAAGCATCAAAGATAAGGATTTCATGTAGCTGTCCTGTGTAATTCAGGGGAATAAGAGATGTCTGAAAATAGACTTATATTATTATTTTTATAAGCATTATTTATAAAAATTATTATAAACACAATTAGTTTGTTCCATAAGGCATAAGCAGTTCTAAGTGGGTGGATATTTTGTAATAACTCTGGAAAATACATATGCTTTAAAAAAAATTCTGCTCATATGCCAAAATATTAACAGAATCTGCTCTTCAGAATAAATCCAGTCTTCAAAAATAATTTGCACTATATTTTGACATGTTCCCAAACAACAAGTATGCAAGTGTCTTGAAAGTAACTCTTGCCAGCTCTGCTTCATTATCCCTTTCAATGAACATGAGAAACAAAACAGTTGGCACCTGAGAGAATTTTGTATGCTGTCTGGAGTTGGTTTCTTGGCATGTGGGTCACTTGAGTTAGATTGGGGCTCAGACCTGGAAACTCGTTAGTGAATAGTGTGTAGCTTGCTGTTTGTCTAGTAACTTAAGAGAGCCCTTATGCAATTCCTGGCAGAAATCAGTGCACTGTAGGGATGTTATTGAGCTGACTAGTCTTTTTACCAGCGTGTTTATAAGAAAATAGTGTAACATTAAAGTTAAGAAGCTGTAAGACATGACGTTCTCTGCACAGGGCATATAGTATTCATGTACACTGCTCAAGTCGTTAAATATCAGCCATTTCTTAAAACGCTTCATTCTTCTCAGACTGGACGTGACAAGTATGAGCCTACTGCTACATCAGAACATGGTGCCGGGAAGAAAAAGGGGAAGAAGGAGAAAAAGAAGGATATGGATGAACTGAAAAAAGAAGTCTCACTGGTAAGAAAGTGAGGAAAGGTAAAAATAGGTCGCTTTCTAATAACCTGCACTGCCTTGAAAACACCCTGTCTTTAAGTCCCTGCCTTTAAAAATCTGATATTTTTCCAGAGACTAAAGGTGCCTAGTGAGCTTTTTCCATTCAGTCCTAGTATAAATGAATACCTAGAGTACGTGCAGCTCGAGTAGAAGTACAGTCTTCCCCATGTTGTCCTGCCATTGTAACGCTGACCCACTGTAGAGCATGTGCATTTCTTTAGCCAGTGAGTTTGGCTAGGCTTAACATTGGCCTCTGCAGAGACTGTCAGCAGTGGAGGATCTATATTTCACCAAGTTCTGCTTTAGATCTTGTTTCCTTGCTGTGATGTACCACGTGGAAACAGTTGTATTTGCTCTTCACCCATTGTAAGCTTCCTGTACATGTCAGGAAGGGATGGCTTAGCAAGTCTTCTATATGTCTCTTCCCTCACTTTTTTTTTTTTTTTAAACAAAAACAAACAAGCCTTCTGGTATGCAGACCACTTTCAGGGTAGTCTTTTACAATCGTCATTAGAAATTCAGCCATCTCTTGAATGGAGCATGACAGCCTTCTTGCAATGTTGCCTGGAATAAAGCTGCTCTGAATAGTGTTAGGCAGGGTGAGTTACAACTTTTGGAACCTTCTCAGTTTTAACTCCCCTTCCTTGCCAATGAAACCTCCATCTTATGAAGCTGTTATTGGCAAGGGAATGGAAAGTATCAAGCCAGTAGCCTCTGCTTGCTGTTATGCATGAACTGTTGTTATACAATCACATTTCAATGCCTCTTCTGTTTCCTTCAGGATGATCATAAACTCTCCCTTGATGAACTTCATCGTAAATATGGAACAGACTTGAGTAGGGTAGGTAAATTTTTCGAATCCCATTTGTTAACTTTTTTTAAAAAGAAAACGATCCACCAACAGAGGTCTGGGTGCTGTCAAATTTGTTTGCCCACTCTTCCCATTAATTTCCTGGCTTCTGAGAGGGTCAGTGCACTAACAATTTTAGCACTAGAGTTTATAAGTCTTTCTCTCCTTCTTCACTTTATACTGACTGGCTTAGATGTTTTAGTAACTGTTTGTGAACAATGTTGGAATGTATTCATCTGACTCATGTAAGTATTCCAGAGTCAGTCTGGTTCTTAAGATTTGTCTTAGAAGCTTATGGTATAGTGCTGTGTTCTCTTGCCCGTGAATTTGTCTGGTAATCATGTGCTATAAATCAGGATGTGGCCACAGTGGTAACACTCACCATCAGTCGTTATTATGTTAGTTATGTATCAAAGGACTCTGGAATCTTAGACAAGAGGCAAGGCTCCCTCTGCCTCTTCCCCCGCCCCCAATCTCCACACCACTTGAGTTATTGTACTTGGTAGGTCAAGGGGACAGAGCATTTTGAAATGCTCCTTAAAATAAGACTTAGTGTCCTGATAGCTTGTACAACAATGTTCCTACTGGCCTAAAAAAGGGACTTCTCAGTAAGAGAAACTGACTGTACAGTGCACCCATGACCTAGACCCTATTTTTCTTAATATTTCAGGCAAAAAAAGTCTCGTAGAATTTTTTTTTAAACATCACTCATCTTCCACTTGATGGAGAGTCCCCCTCCTACACCCCTCTAGACTTGTAGAAACATGTAAAATGTGCTAGCATGCGAAGATTAATAGCACATAAATTTACTTGGCCAGTGCTTTTGGGCAGGATACAGTACTAGTGGGTTGGTGCTGATTAATAGATAGCTGTTTCCTGCAACATTTGAGGCAGGAAGACGGCTCTCTAAATTTTGGGTCTTGTAGCACAGTAGGGTGACAAACTTAATTCTTCTCATACAAGTAAAGTTCTTTTGTTTTTGGCTTTTTTTTTTTTTTTTCCCCTTCTAAAACTTGACTTTTGGAATGGCTGAAGTCAAAATTGCCTTTTCTCTAGCTGTCTTGAAATTTTGCTTGTATCATAAATTCAGACTGTCTATGGACTGTTCTCACAGGATGGGGGTAATAGCTTCTACAGTTGTGGCCTCCTCACCCCTTTGTGGGACCCTCTGAAGGCCCATCGTTATTGTGAACTCCTATACCGTTGACTGCACTTGACCAGATTGTACCTTCATCTGTGAGCTAGAGATGGAAATTAACTTGTGAGGCGCGGGTTTGTTTTTTTGTTTTTTTTTTAATTTGTGCCTCAAACTTTTGTGGTCTCATGGTGTGACTTTCCTGCAGTGTTAAAGCTGAGTTGTCTTTTCAACCTTCTCTCTAGGGTTTGACAGCTGCTCGTGCTGCCGAGATTTTGGCTCGGGATGGCCCAAACGCCCTGACGCCACCCCCTACCACTCCTGAATGGGTAAAATTCTGCCGACAGCTATTTGGTGGATTTTCTCTCCTCTTGTGGATTGGTGCTGTTCTTTGTTTCCTGGCTTACGGTATCCAGGCTGCAACAGAGGAGGAGCCAAATAATGATAATGTGAGTATTTATGCACTAGGCTCATCTGCATAGAGCTATACATTGTTTTGCATCTAAACCTGCAGTCCAAGAACTTTTTTGTGAAAGGTAGTACTTCCATAACTAGACTGAGTCACTCAAGTTGAGGTCTAGTGCCTCTACATAACTGTCTTCAGCAGCTGCATTCCAGCCCACTCATCTGTTTGTTGTTTCTCTGAACATAAAATTGACTGTAGCTCTGGGGGGGGTGGGGGGGAGTGTGTGTGCGCGTGCATGTGTGTGTGCATGCTGTGCAAAGACTGCAGGTGGCTGTGCAGTTTTACTGTAAGCCTATTTGGATTTGATAAACCCTTCAGTCACACTCTGCTTTCAATTGGCTTTTTGCTCATTACAGTTGTATCTGGGTGTAGTGTTGGCTGCTGTCGTTATCATAACTGGCTGCTTCTCTTACTACCAAGAAGCAAAAAGTTCTAAGATCATGGAATCTTTCAAAAACATGGTGCCTCAGGTATGTAATGTTTTGACCCCCTCTTGGTTGATGAAGTTTGAGCTAGCTTAGGATCATTAACCAGATTAAAATCTTACTGCCCCTTCCAAAGGCATGACTGGATCTAGGGAGTATCAGCTAGTTTATAGGAAACATGATTTCCTTTAATTCCAAGCTGTCATATGGGTCTCAAGTAACAGTGGGAGTTACACAGTGCATAATAGCAAATGCCTGTTGTCATGCCTGCTGGGTGAGTAACATCAGTTATTGGTGTCCAGTAAAGCACTTGCCTGCAATGTCTTAGTATATTAGAGGATTTCTGTTGGCCTGATTTATAAAGCACTTAAATTTAGCTGTGAGTAGATTAAAAAAGTCCACATTGTGCACAACTTCCTTAGGGCCTATCACTGTGTCAGTAAGGCGCTTTTAATGGACAGGAAAACTAAACCATCAGTTTTCTTCAAATTCATTCCTATTTGTGAGAGGTTGACTTGCCAACATAAGAGGACACCTTTTAGGATTCTGGTTTCTAAAAATATCTTTTTTTAATAAATAAATAAATAAATAAATAAAGACCCTCTGATCCCTGGAAGTCTTTTGTGAGTTATGTTTAAAGTAGTGTATTTATTATTTTATAGCAAGCCCTCGTGATCAGAAATGGTGAAAAGATGAGCATAAATGCGGAAGGTGTTGTAGTTGGAGATCTGGTGGAGGTGAAAGGAGGAGACCGAATTCCAGCTGATCTTCGTATCATAAGTGCTCATGGCTGTAAGGTGGGTGCATTACTGAATGCCTCTGATACCATACTAAATGAGTCATTTTTCTAACGAAAACTCAGTTCTCAGTTTATGGGATGTTCAGATTTTTTTTTTTTTAAGTGCCCTAGAATTTCCAAGGAAAATTTCTTCTCCATCCTGTATTTTTGTCTGATTTTGTTCAAGAAACAGTATGATTATATCTTCCATGTAGGTGGACAACTCTTCCCTCACTGGTGAATCAGAGCCTCAGACCAGGTCGCCAGACTTCACAAATGAGAACCCACTGGAGACCAGGAACATTGCTTTCTTTTCTACTAACTGCGTGGAAGGTATGTGGCTTGAATATTCTCTAAAGCAGGGATGTCGAATAGGAATTTAAAGATCACCACACTTGTGGTGATCATCTTTCCATATTCACTGCTTATATTAAATAAATGACCTCTCCAGAGGCAGGCAGCTCCAGCCCCCTTCTCCCCTCCCTGCCCCAGTTTTAATTCAATGCAAGTGGCCCACCTGCGCTGCCCGGGCTGCTGCTGCCGCCACCATGCACTTTTCCCACCAAATGGTGTGGAGCAGGTGGACAGCACACCGCACGTGTGGCTCTCAGGAGGAGCCACATTTAAAGGCTGTGGTTTGGCGACCCCCCCGTTTTCACCCCAACACAGCGTCCTGTTGGCCACATGTGGCGAGTGGGGAACATGCTGGATGCTGTGGCTCTAAAGTATGCATTCATGTTACACTGGAGGTTAAAACAGTAAATCAAGAAACTTAGGGCAGCATAAGGCTGGGTCTACACGTGCCCCTTCCTTTCGAAAGGAGCATGTTAATGAGGAGGTTTGAAAGATGCTAATGAGGCGCTGCGATGAATATGCAGTGTCTCATTAGCGTAATGGCGGACGCACCGATTCAAAAGTGCGGCTTTTCGAATCACGCGCTGCCCGTGGAGACGGGCCCTTCCGAAAGGACCCCCTTCAGTTTTCGAAAGCCATTCTTCCGATCACCAGATAGGAAGAAGGGGCTTTCGAAAACTCGGGGGGGTCCTTTCAGAAGGGCCCGTCTCCACGGGTGATGTGCGTTTCGAAAAGCCTCACTTTTGAATTGCCATGGCTGCCATTGTGCTAAGGAGGCGCTGCATATTCATTGCAGTGCCTCACTAGCATCTTTTAAACCCACTCATTAACATGCCCCTTTCAAAAGGAAGGGGCTCTTGTAGACACAGCCTAAAAGTTTAACGTACAGCTTCAAGAAGTTGAAGCCCATGTACTCCCTGCTACAATCAGGTTATAGACTCCTGAGAGAGGCTAGATATATCTGATAGGAAATTGACTTGGAAATTGTACAGTAAGCTTCTGCAGCAGTGTTAGCTTTAGACTTCCAGTTTCCTCCTAGATTTTTGTCTTTCTGGACTGTTAATTTAAGTCCAATCTTTAAAGAGAACATGGTAGCGGGGTTTGTACCACTCCCCTGGCACCATTTGCCCCTGAAGGCCCCACTTAAACTGGGGGCATCTTAATATAATCAGACAGAGGTGCTGTGTGTTTTTAAAAAAAAAAAGCTGCTGTTGAGAACTTACAATTCCAATCCCCCTTAAAACAGAACTAGCGTGTCTTCCGCATAGTACTGCTGCAGGCTCAGTGGCTATACCTTAGCCCTTCCTTTCAGTTGTTTGTGTCCCAGCACTGTGATATGGCACGTTCCACCAGAGGATAAGCCCCAAAACAGGACCTGACATTTGGAAAGGCTCCCTTTCTTGTGTGTTAATAAGCAAGGAGAAATCTCTGCCTGTTTGTGTCATTTTGTGCCAGGCTTAGCTTTCCGCTGAAGCAAATAATGTATCTGCCCTCTTAAACTCTGCGGATGCATTGCCATGCAGCAGGTCCTTTGTATGCTAATTGGAATCTGGGGAAGAGTTGTGCAGGAAGGCAGTATGACAGGAGTGGTTTTAGGTACACAAGAAATCCTGGGCCAGGCTTTGGTTGAAGAGTGCTCGTCTTATATGCTTGATGTGGACGAAGGCAGAAAATCTATTGTAGCATGAAGGAACATAGCTGTTTTAAACAAAGGTACAGAAATCTGCTCAGGCACCTCCAACCTCGACCAGAGTTGAGCATTAACTAAAGTATCTTGTGTTTGAATTCTAGGCACTGCCCGGGGTGTTGTCATTAACATTGGGGATTATACTGTGATGGGCCGTATTGCAACTCTTGCCTCTGGACTGGAAGGGGGAAAAACTCCCATTGCTGCTGAGATTGAGCATTTCATCCACATCATTACTGGAGTGGCTGTGTTTCTGGGAGTCACTTTCTTCATCCTCTCATTGATCCTTGAATACACCTGGCTGGAGGCCGTCATCTTCCTCATTGGAATCATTGTTGCCAACGTTCCCGAGGGTCTGCTTGCTACTGTCACGGTGAGCTGGAGGGGAATGTCAAGAATTTTATATCCTATTATACATCACCCTTCTTAGGCTGTATTTGGAAGCAAACTGCCATGTAAAAGAGAATCTCACTGCTGAGCAGCCACCTTGGCCTGTGTGGGTGAAGCCAACCTGTGATGGTCTCAGATTTATTTAATCACATACTTCTGCCTTGCAGCAGCTCATGAAAACTACATTGGAACCCTTTTTTAAAATTAACCAGTTCTCAAACGGTTCAGCTGCGGTGATGGGCCCTAAATTACTATATCATAAAGCATTTGGTATTGCAAAACTAATTTTCAGTCAAAAAGTCACTGCTACAAACATAATTCCTTCCTTGATATTGGAAAGTAGGAGACTATCAAATTTAACCTCTCTGCTTCACAATCACTTTTATTTAAAGTAAAAAGGTACCATCCACCTGCAGGCTCACGCCTTGGTCTTCCCAAATGAATGGCTCTGAAAAACGGCTAGCTGCAGGTGCTGGCACAATCCATCTCCACCCCAGTCCCTGCCCCCATTCTGCCTCGTCTTTCCCTCTTCCGTCCTTCTCACTGTGTGCCACCTTGCTCCTCCCTCTCCCCCAGTATGCCATAGAGCAGCTGATGGCTGTGGGCAGTAGGCACTTGTGGGGGAGTGGGAGTTTGGATGCTAAGCCCTGAGCCACTAGCACTTGGTGTCAGTTGCAAACAGGAAGCACCTCTTGCTAAACTGTTTCAAAAGCTCTCATGTTCTTCAGTAGTTCCTGAACTCTGTTTATTGGCATGTTTTTGACAGCCTTCTGACGCAGGGTGTGGTGTCTTGATAGGCCTTTATAGAGGAGAAAATGCACTTTGGTCTAAATGTAAATGAATCTAAGAATCGGTGCTTTGTTCTCTTGTGGGGATTGGGAGGGTGGTAACTGCAGCCCCTGAGTGCAAAATTACATCACTCCAGTTACAGTTGTGGGCTATGTAGGGCTAAGGCTGTACCTGTATTACTATGGTAAGATGACCTACGCCACTCCAGCTATGTGGAAACATAGTGGAGTTGACATACCTTAGTTTGTGTTACTGTGGGGTCTACGCTGCAGATGATCCTTCCCTTGTCTAGGGTAGAAAGGAAGGGGTCAACCACAAGGCGTGTGTGGTCCGTTTGGTGGGTCTTAACTAGATGTGCCGAAGTCTACTGCTGATGGATCCATCTCAGAGCTATAGTAGACACAAGCTCCGGTAGTGTAGAAGCATTTGTCTGATGTCTTCCATCTTCCTCTCTCCCTCCCCTAGGTGTGTCTGACGCTGACAGCCAAGCGTATGGCTCGTAAGAACTGTCTGGTAAAGAACTTGGAAGCTGTGGAAACCCTGGGCTCCACATCCACCATCTGCTCCGACAAAACAGGCACCCTGACTCAGAACCGCATGACAGTTGCCCACATGTGGTTTGACAATCAGATCCACGAGGCTGACACGACAGAGAACCAGAGTGGTAAGAAAAGCTCTCTCAACTCGGGTTTTTGCTTGGAGCGTTTTTTTGACCTAGAAGTGTCTTGACTTGCAAGTCGTGTTAAAAAAAAATTTGGTGCATGGAGTGCAAGGTTGGGAGGATTTAGGGTTTGTCTGCTACGGTTCATGGTTAATCAATATGAACTTCACTGTGGCCCCATTCTAAAAATGCCTCTTTGTCTGAAGTATGACTTGTTGGACTTACAACACCTAAATGGTGGGCATTGGAAAGATCACTTCCCTAGGTCTGAATCAGGTTTGGGATTCTAGGACCTAGAAAACATCCAAAGTAGTATCTTAAGTGAGCATTCTGTACAGTGCCTGTAGATACGCACAGCCAGAGCTAGGACTGAAACACACTAAATCTAAATGAATGTCACACTTCCTACTAAATCTGGTGCACTTTCAGTGACGTGGAAGGCTAGGTCTTCTCACGCTTGTCTTATCCAGTATTGAATATTGGCTGTGTCTGGCCTACACGTCAGCCACGTTCAGTACAGTGCAAAGTATCAAGTTCCCTAAATACAAAGCAATATTGAAAGTACGTGAAGTGCTGTGTAACCATTTGACCTGAGTACAGTAATAAGCACTGTGGCTTATTCAATGAAGGGAAATCTTAGAGGCTTAACAGTTGTCTGTCCCAGTTAGGAAACAACTTCCTAAATGGCTCTTGTCTAGTTTACTTTTTCCGGGGCGAGCCTGTTCAGTTCTTGTCATTTGAAGCTCCTCTGTTACAAACATGGAATACTGGATGGATGAGATCTTTGCTTCACCTGTGACATAACTCAGTCATTTTGCACACAGGAGTTCTGTTTCTTAGCATCCCAGCCTACAAAAGGAAGTCAGTCTGATCCTTCCCACTACGGAAAACATAACTAGTAGTGTAAAGAACCTAGACTACAAACGCCTGTACTCGAGACCTTTAGCTAGTCTGCTAATCCCCAGGCTTTTCATTACTCGCCACCTGATACCCAGAGTAACTTCTGACCTAGTTGAATGGCTTAAATCTAGAAAAAAAGAAGTAGGTGCAAAACTCTCAGTAGGACAAATATGCTTCCTTACATTCAGAGGTAGAAGAGACTGAGCCTTTACACTGTGCTTAACAAAACCTTTTCACTTCACGTTTTCCTTCTCCCCTCTGCTTCCAGGTGCCTCTTTTGACAAGAGTTCTCCCACCTGGAGTGCTCTGTCCAGAGTTGCAGGTCTCTGCAACCGTGCTGTGTTCCAGGCTAACCAAGAAAATGTGCCTATACTCAAGGTGAGTTCAGAAAAGGCATCCTAAGCTCTTCTGACAAACACTTTTGCTCTGATTTGTTGGTGTTGCAAGCTATTAGTCTAGAGTGTTGAAGGCAGCATAGTAAAACCCTGACTTGCAGGCATGTTTCGTTGCAGGGCAGCCACGCATAAGTCAAGTTTCATGTAAGTCAGGATGGGCCGGGGCAGAGAGCTAGCCCAGGGAGCAGGGCACCCTGCTGCCTTTGGGTCCCCACGGACCGGGGCTGCAAGTGGCAGAGGGGCTCAGCAGCTGCAGCAAAGATGGTGGTGGCTCTGGGTGCCCGCCGGGTGGTGCAGTGGCGCTGCTCCTGGCACTCGCCATGTTGCTCTTGCTGCCCCACTTTGCAGCTCTGGGCACGCGCCCAGGGGAGCACGGAGCCACCACCATCTTCGCCACAGCTGCTGAGCCCCTGAAGTTTACAGACGGGCAGCAGTGAGTAGAAAGGGGCTGGGGGTGCAGCAGGGCCTGGCGGGAGGGATGGCTGGGGGTGAGCCATGTCTGGTCCCAAGGCTGCAGGGAAGGCCAGCTGCAGTGTCTGGCTTTTCCCTGCAAGCAAAACCATAGAGAACAGCTGGTGAAACAATCTCCCTTTCTGTGTTTTTGGGGGTGGGAGGTGGTTTCTGAGAGTGGCTCATGGAGCATGATCTCTGCCATCTTTGCTCCCCTGACGTCTATGTGCTAAGGGAATAGAACACCTCAGAGAGTGGAAAAGTTTCTTACACAGCATGGTGCATTCTCTCCCCTCTTTCTTGTTCTTGCATAATACATGGGAAGGGGGCTCCATGAAAACGACTTTGCGTTAAAGAAATTGGGGGAAGTGGGCCTAGAAGCAGAGTGAGCAGCTGTCATAGGATTTCATTAACTTCGCCATACGCTCATGCCTAATCTTGTCTGACCTCACATAATTGTATGACTCTGAAGCACATTCTACATAGAGATAAAGAGTGTGGAGGAGAGAGAAGCTGGGATACAGCCTAGTCTAATGTCTGCACAGGTGAAGTACGGCTCAGTTTTTGACATGTTAATTATGTTCTTCAGTGCATTACAGAAGGGTACTTGGATACAATGCTGATAATGTAGAATAAAATAATTGTCTTGACTATTACTCAGTACTGGTTCTGTGACTATAAATCAGATGTCTGTTTTTACTGTGAATCTGCTACCATAACATTGAATAGCTGTCGCAATTCTGCTTCTTGGAACTCTTTTATATTTTGAAGCGATTTCAAAAGAATCCTATTACTGTAATATCTATTTGCCATGACTGTTAGATTGTCCTGGATGGTTGCATAAGTTTCTCTGTGCTCCAGAGGTTTGCTTGACTTTGGTTTCAGCCTTATTTGAAATCCTGAGTCTCTCTGTTTTTTTAAAAACTGTGAGTATGTGCAAGTTTACAGTGTGTAAAACTTTGTTTCAACAGAGGGCAGTCGCAGGTGATGCATCTGAATCTGCACTTTTAAAATGTATTGAACTGTGCTGTGGCTCTGTCAAAGAGATGAGAGAAAGGAATGCCAAAGTAGTGGAAATACCATTCAACTCTACCAACAAATACCAGGTAAAAGGGAGTGAGATCCTAGAGGGGGAGAGGGGTTCCCAGACCTTACCAGTTGGCACAAAGTGCCTAAGGCTAGATCAGCCCTGAATGATACCCAGAACTGTTTGCAGTGAGATTGCATGGTCATCAAATAGACAGAAGAATTTTTTTTAATGTTTGTTTTATTACATAGGCTATACTGGAGAGACCTAGCTATGCGAACAGAGACCAGCAGAGGTTGAATATGGGGAACTAAATGAATTGCAAATATGACCCTCTAAATTTTTTTAAAATAAAGAGGGGGTCTTAATGTCCACATGTAACTGTGCTTTTGGGAGAGGACTTCCCAGAATTTGTTTCCAGAGCACCCTAAAGTGATCTGCCTTAATTCTCCAATTTACCCATTGGTGACTTGGAGCCAGCATAAAGGCAAGAAGTGCTTAATGACTCTTCACAATGGGAGCAGCCCCTTTAGTCTCATGCTGTACATTTGTAAAGCTCATGCATAAAAGGCTCTTCTCTTACAACCTAGCTATCCATCCATAAAAATGCCAATCCATCAGAGTCTCGCTACCTGCTGGTGATGAAGGGAGCCCCGGAACGAATCCTGGACCGCTGCAGCTCCATTTTGATCCATGGGAAGGAACAGCCGCTGGATGAGGAGGCAAAAGATGCTTTTCAAAATGCCTACCTTGAATTGGGAGGCCTTGGGGAGAGAGTGCTAGGTAAGGCATTACAGTTATAGCACACGTCCATTGATTTGGCCTCCATGCATCATATTGTAGAAGCAGTGGATTAAGTACGTAGGGTTGTGTTCTGTTCTGGCAATGTAACAGTCTCTTAACTTGCAAGGCATTTCAGTGTTGGTCTGGAAATGTGCCCCTGGAAGGGCTGTGCGCTCACTCTGGGGTGCAATCCACACGGCTGTCTGGGTACCATCATACAGCAGAGCCAGACTGCTTGCACCCAGATAAAACAATCCATGCCGGAGCTAGTGATTTCCATGGGCAGTGTCATATTAAAATTGCTCCACTTTATGTAAACTGAGTAGCTCAGTCACCTGGCATTGGCAACTAGCTGCTTGTCTGGAAAGGTTTAAGCCAGGAGGTGCCTTACTTTACATAACCCTGACTAAGCTGCTGAGCACGACCTGGTACTAACTTACGGCTGATCTCGTCTATCGTTAGCTATCTGCTTATTGTGGTGTCTTTACTGCACTCTCCCATCAACTCCCTTATTCCTTCTTGTTAAGAAGAAATACTGGAGAGTGAGAACAATTGATAGCTATACTAGACTCAATAAATCAATCCCTGTTGGATCAGTTGGTGACCAGTAGTGTAGATGTCCTCGTACAGAGCTGCTCACCACCGTTGTTCACAATAAGCGAATTCACTGCTATACTTGCCCCCTTACTGGCTACAAACTAATCCTCAGTTTTGACCTTCTGCAGGCTTTTGTCACTTGGCTCTGCCAGATGATCAGTTCCCAGAAGACTTCCAGTTTGATACAGATGATGTCAACTTCCCTGTAGAAAAACTCTGCTTTGTTGGGTTGATTTCTATGATTGACCCTCCTCGTGCTGCTGTGCCTGATGCTGTTGGCAAATGCAGAAGTGCTGGAATTAAGGTAACTTGTTTTTGTGTGCGTGCTGCAACATAAACTAGAATACAAATCAAATCATAGAATGCTAGGACTGGAAGGGACCTCGAGAGGCCATCGAGTCCAGCCCCCTGCCCTCATGGCAGGACCAAGTACTGTGTAAACCATCCCTGATAGACATCTCTCTAACCTGTTCTTAAATATCTTCAGCAATGGAGATTCCACAACCTCCCTTGGCAATTTATTCCACTGTTTGACCACCCTGACAGTTAGGAACTTTTTCCTAATGTCCAGCCTAAAACTTCCTTGTTGCAGTTTAAGTCTCTTGCCTCTTGCTCTATCCTCAGAGGCCAAAAAGAACAAGTTTTCTCCCTCCTCCTTATGACACCCTTTTAAATACATGAAAACCGCTATCATGTCCCCCCTCAGCCTTCTCTTTTCCAATTTAAACAAGCCCAATTCTTTCAGCCTTTCTTCATAGGTCACATTCTCTAGACCTTTAGTCATTCTTGTTGCTCTTTTCTGGACCCTCTCTAATTTCTCCACATCTTTCTGGAACTGTGGTGCCCAGAACTGGATACAATACTCCAGCTGAGGCCTAACCAGCACAGAGTAGAGCAGAAGAATGACTTCTCATGTCTCATTCACAAAACACCTGTTAATGCATCCCAGAATCATGTTTGCTTTTTTTTCGACAGCATCACACTGTTAACTCATATTTAGCTTGTGGTCCACTATAACCCCTAGATCCCTTTCTGCTGTAGTCATTCCTAGACAGTCTCTCCCTATTCTGTATGGCCGTGTCTACACTAGCCAAAAACTTCGAAATGGCCATGTGAATGGCCATTTCGAAGTTTACTAATGAAGCGCTGAAATACATATTCAGCGCCTCATTAGCATGTGGGCTGCTGCGGCACTTCGAAATTGATGCGGCTCGCCACTGCGCAGCTCCTCCAGACGGGGCTCCTTTTCGAAAGGACCCCACCTACTTCGAAGTACCCTTATTCCCATCTGCTCATAGGAATAAGGGGACTTCAAACTAGCCAGGGTCCTTTCGAAAAGGAGCCCCGTCTGGAGGAGCCAGGCGGCAGCGAGCTGCGTCAATTTCGAAGGGCCACGGCTGCCCGCATGCTAATGAGGTGCTGAATATGTATTTCAGCGCTTCATTAGTAAACTTCGAAATGGTCATTTGTGTGGCAATTTTGAAGTTTTGGGCTAGTGCAGACACGGCCTATGTGTGACACTGATTTTGCCTTCTCAAGTGGAGTAGTTTGCATTTGTCCTTATTAAACTTCATCCTGTTTACCTCAGACCATTTCTCCAGTTTATCCAGATAATTTTGAATTATGACCCTGTCCTCCAAAGCAGTTGCAACCCCTCCCAGCTTGGTATCATCTGCAAACATAATAAGCATACTTTCTATGCCGATATCTAAATCGTTGATGAAGATATTGAACAGAACCGGTCCTAAAACAGACTCCTGCAGAACCCCACTTGTTATACTTTTCCAGCAGGATTGAGAACCATTAAGGACTACTCTCTGAGTACGGTTATCCAGCCAGTTATGCACCCACCTTATAGTAGCCTCATCTAAGTTGTATTTGCCTAGCTTTTTTAATAAGAATGTCCTGCGAGACCATATCACGTGCTTTACTAAAGTCTAGGTATACCACATCTACCGCTTCTCCCCTATCCACAAGGCTTGTTATCCTATCAAAGAAAGCTATCAGATTGGTTTGACATGATTTGTTCTTTACAAATCCATGCTGGCTGTTCCCTATCACCTTACCACCTTCCAAGGGCTTGGAGATAATTTCTTTAATTACCTGCTCCATTATCTTTCCTGGCACAGAAGTTAAGGTGACTGGCCTGTAGTTTCCTGAGTTATTTTTATTCCCCTTTTTATAGACGAGCACTATATTTGCCCTTTTGCAGTCTTCTGGGATCTCTCCTGTCTCCCATGATTTTCCAAAGCTGATAAAGGCTCAGATATCTCCTCTATCAGCTCCTTTGGTAATGAAATGAGTGAGCCCAGTATTTAGACCTGCAAGAAAGTAGGTTCTTCAAGTGCTGTTCGCCATGCGTATGCCCCATTGGGGGTACATGTGTTTTGTGTGTGCCCAAGGATGGCGATTTAGTGACTATTTCCCTGGTCCCCATTCACTTCAAAAACCACTCTGATGCCATTTCTAAAGGCTAATATGCTTAACAGTGCTTTGGGAACTTGCCATTTAACCTACTGTAGCAATGCAGGGCCCCCACAAATCAAGGGGCAGGTTGTAAAAAGTGTTTGCTGTGGAGTCCAAAAATTCTAATAGCTGAACTGCTCTTGGAGCCTGACAGAATGGGAGATGAAATTCTGTTTAACTTCTCACTCTTTAATCCAGTGCCACTCTGAAACGCTTGCTAATAACCCTGTAGCTGGAAGTATCTTCCTGACCAGGAAATGCAAACTTCCCCTCACTGCTCTCTTTTTCCCTTCCTCAGAGGAACCCCGTGGGGATGGGGAACTTTATTTCTGTCATTTTCACTTCTTACCCTCTGAGATCCTCAGCAAATGAGCCAGTTGTACTCCATTGGCCATTAAATAGTTGGCTTAACTGAGCTGTACTTCATGAATGCCACCTCGCCTTCTCTTTTGCAGTCTGAATTAATGTGACGGGATCAGCTTTGGAAATAGGACTTATTCCTCACCACAGTTGACTTGGGGCAACAGAAGGAAATGTTAACACTCCACTCCTTCTGTCTCTTTTCTACAGAGTGCCGCTTGACAGGGCGGGTAAGGTTTTCATAACAGTCTGATGTTTGCATTGCAGGTTATCATGGTTACCGGAGACCATCCAATTACAGCCAAAGCAATTGCCAAGGGTGTCGGCATCATCTCTGAGGGCAATGAAACAGTAGAGGATATTGCTGCTCGTTTAAACATCCCTGTCAGCCAGGTCAACCCCAGGTACAAAATATTATGTGCTAGAAAAGGGTCGTCTTTTAGAATCAGCGCTGCCTCTCATGTCTCCTATGTACAATTCCCTCTTTACTGTATCTGAGACTTGAAGTTAAGCTAACATGTGCAGCACTGCACTATCACTAATTGAAATTAAGAGAGAGAGAGGAAGAAAAGCACTGATTGAGAGCTTAGTTTGATTTCTGGATATTTTCTTTATACATTTTCATATCTGAACTTAACCACTTGTGTCTTACTGATAGTAAATGTCAAAAAGTTAAAAATTTATGATCACTGAATTGTCTGATACCTTCCATAATAATCCCACAACTGAACATTTACATAAATAACAACCAGTTATTTTTACACTGTGGAAGACTTTTAGTAGTTGAAGTTATTTTAAAAAATTGAATTCTGCCAAGCTTTCTTAAAAAAAAAGCTTAACTGTAACTTACACGTGAAGATGACTAACTGCGTCCCTGTTAGGACCAAAGACCATGGAATGTTTCATAGAAGTACAAATTAAAACTGAAAACGACTAGTCTGCTTCAGTTGTCTAAACTGAGTGGCCTTGCAAAAATTCACACAGGATAAATAGTTACAGTGAGTATAAGGTTACTTATTCACCATGTAAGGAAATCTAATGGGAGAATTTTTTTTTTTTTTATTTGACCTCATTCAACTCCAAAGATAAATACTTTACATTTACAATCACACCAGATGGGTAAGACTCTCAAGTAAAACAAAGCCCCATTCCTCCAGAGTTGCAGACCTGAATGTTTTTGGGTGGGCAGAAAGACCTGAGAAGCTCTGAGGAATTAGCGTTCAAACCTGACCTTTAAAGTCTGTAGTCCCAAGGTAACGTAGGTAAGTAGGTTTCCAAAGTGAGAATGACAACCCTTTGAACAAATACATGACCTTCAGGACTCGACTTCCTTCTCCTACACTGGTTAGTACATGGCTCTTTCGCTGCCTGAGAGCACAACATTTGAAATATTTATCAGGCAAATTTGCCGTCTTCAGAGTTGGCTGCTTTTAGCGTTGCTGGGCTGCTAGCATTGTTTAGTTTGACCAAGCCTTTGTTTTGCTTGGAGGATTCTTGCAAAGAGCTTGTGAGCCATGAATAGGTGGCCTATGTGATGAATTGCAGAGGAAGATGAAATATTGTGGTCAGGCTTTTGGGAAGGTAATTTTATAATGCTTATGTAGCAATGTAGACTGAGGATAATTGGACCACGTGTTTGAAGGTCTTGGAGGCTGGCTTTGAGGTCAGAAAGGAATTTCATCTCATGTACAGCATAAGTTTTACACACCTCATCCATTTAACCAATAACCACTGTGATGCTGGATGAGGTAAGAGGTGATGTTCTAATGTAGTCTGGCAAACTAAACCCAAAATACATAGCCTGCATAGGTAAGAAAATGCAGCCCTTTAGAACGTAACATGAGGTATGTTTGCATTTTTGAATATTTTCTAACTGTAAAACACACAGCAACAATCTATCTTCCCTTACATACAGTAAGTCAGTCACACAGCATGTGACATTCCATGCCTTGTAGAAACTGGAATTTCTTCCTCCAAAGGTGGTGGTTTATAAAAAGACTTGGCTTTTAATATTATTATAGTGTGCAGAAGAGTTGTGGCCTAATGGAAGGTGTGCATGTTCTTTTTTTTTTTTTTTTTTTTTTTTTTTTGGTACTCTAAAACCCAGAGACGCCAAGGCCTGTGTTGTCCATGGCACAGATTTGAAGGACATGACCAGTGAACAACTAGATGACATTCTGACTCATCATACAGAAATTGTGTTTGCCAGGACATCTCCTCAGCAAAAGCTTATAATTGTGGAAGGTTGCCAGCGACAGGTAAGGAGGCAGTGCTAAGCTATTTGATCCTCCATAAAAATATTCACTTTAAACTACCAGCTCAAACATGCAGCATGGCATGTTCAAGAGTAATAGTACAACGTAGAGGTGTCTGCCCGGTTGTTAAGGGTTTTCTTTATAGCAGCAGCAGCAGCAGTGGCTGTAGAAGCAACTTATGGTCTGAGCGACACCTGGGCTTTCATTTCATTTTATATGCCTTCATACAGGGAAGCAGTGTGGTGTACATGTTCACTGCAGGCCTCTTAAAGTGACCTGCAAAGGGAAAAGTAATTGCTGAACTTAGCTTTAAAGTCTCGACTTTTGGTGGGGGAGGTTTAAACGTTTTAACATTGGTACCACTACACATTAAGACAAGTCATTCAGTGTGTTCTCCGCAGTAAGTAGCAAGTCCAGATACAACACTTCTGACTGTAAGCTGAACAGGAGTGTCAGATCTCTACCTGAAATAGCATTCAGACTGTCTTTCAGAATACTTCACTGGTCACGTACAAGACTTTCATCAGGTCCCCCATACTGCCCCAAAAGAGCTGTTTCCAGCTAGAGGTCCTGTTCGGTTTGCTCAGGATTGTGACAGATGCTTTGGGGTGGATGAAAGACGGAACACCCTTGTCCAACATCCTTGAGGACCTATATGTACAAGTTTACACGTTTCCTGATGTGGAAACTGAAATCTTCCTGTCTCTGTGCGTAGGGAGCCATTGTAGCAGTTACTGGTGATGGTGTGAATGACTCTCCAGCACTGAAGAAAGCAGACATAGGAGTTGCCATGGGCATTGCCGGCTCTGATGTCTCTAAACAGGCAGCTGACATGATTCTGCTGGATGATAACTTTGCGTCAATTGTAACTGGTGTAGAGGAAGGTGAGTTTCCAAGCAACTGGTGAGCATCAGTGGGCGCATTTTAGCCTATTACTTTGTGACACACTGTGGGATAAACTCAATCTCTGAAAGACTTTCCTGAACCTGGGTTTAGAATTCATTTTCATAGTGAATTCGTACAAAAGCCATCCAAGCAGCAATTTTCTACCCCCCGCCCCCAAAAAAAAAAAAGTCATTGGATCAGTACTTATTCCCAGCTAGGGCTAGGATTGTTAAGTGTAAGGATTCCTAGGCTAGGGTTAGACCTGGCCATTGTTGCAGGGACCCCCAGCTAAAGTTACTTAAAAACAACCATTACTAGGGATTCTGCCTGCTGTGTAGGCATAACCTGTGGCTTTTGCAGCCCGCTGGCACACAGGCCTTTTTCATTGCTTCTGGGCTCAGGCTGGAATATCTATATAATGAACATAGCTAAACCCCGATCCCCCTTCTGCTCGCTATCTGTGGTTGGTAGTGGTGGAAGTAAGGATCCTTAATTCTATCTAGTGGTTGGCCTCCATCCGAAGGGCAATGGAAGGTGGTGTGGCAACTGCTACTTCCCTCTCCCCATGCCTGTTGTTCATTCTGCAGCCATGGCTGTTTGCAATGACTGAAAGCGATTGGTTTTTCAGGGAGCATTGGTAACTGGAAAATAAGATGGTTTCCTTCCATATGCACTGAAACTTGCTGGTTGTGAACTAAGATGATGATACTGGCTTCATGACTCAAAGAGAATAACCAAACTTCCACTGCACTTGAGTGCCACTTGTGATGATTTTCGCCCTGTGCACAGGAAGGGAAACTAGTGTGTCTAAGCTATCAAGTACTAACTAGTGTGTTTAGTTTGCAGAATATAAAGCCTTTGGTAAGTCGCTTGGCTGTCATGTTGTGGTAAAGAGCATTTGTTCCTTCCTAGGTCGTCTGATCTTTGATAACCTGAAGAAGTCCATTGCTTACACTTTGACCAGTAACATCCCTGAGATCACACCTTTCCTAATCTTCATCATTGCCAACATCCCACTGCCCCTGGGAACAGTCACTATTCTCTGTATTGACCTGGGCACTGACATGGTAAGTACCTTTAGAACCCCAGGGACTCACATGGGTTCTACATATCCCCGAAGAACTTCAAAATCAAGAGAATATGGAAACAGCTTGTTTCTTAGCCCTGTAATGCTGCTGGTCCCTAGATACTTTCCATAACCCATTTCATCTGTCTTCTAAGAACTGACGCTTACTGGGTTACCAAGTGCTTTGATCCTCTCTAGAGGATAAGGGCAAGGTGCTGCTTACAGGCCTCACTGGCCTGTACAGACCCTCAATCTAATTTCATTATTTGGCCAGCAGGCCTCTCCGTTGGTCACCATAATGAAACACAGAGGGGTACCTCTTGTTTCTTAAAACACAGTCTTTTCAAGTCTCTCTACCATGCCAACTCTTGTCCTCCACCCCAAAGGTTCCCGCCATCTCCTTGGCATATGAGCAAGCTGAGAGCGATATCATGAAGAGACAGCCTAGAAATCCCAAAACGGACAAGCTAGTGAACGAGAGGCTGATCAGCATGGCCTATGGGCAGATTGGTAAGCTGCTGTTTCCCTTCATCCACTGGGACTGGCTTGGCCTAGAGGGGGAATGGTGAAACCAGTCTTAAAGCAGTAGCTGCGACCATGTTTTTGTAAGCGATTGGCTTTTGGCTATGCAGGCTCTGTGTTTGGGAAACTGGAAATGCAGGTTTCTAAGATAACTTGAGGCAGTTGCACATAACAGTGTCTTGTGCAGCTTCATGGGCTGAATCACTTCCACGGTAATTTTGTTTAATTACACAGCACTGCAAAGTAGCTGGCTGCCAACCACTTCTCCTGGGGCTCAGACTTGTTTAGAAGAACCATAGATCCCATTGTTAGTTTAATTAAAAGATTCTCTCCAGTGTACCCCGAACACGCAGTATGAAAGGCTTGATGAAAGGAAATACAGTGACATGCCACAGTTCACAGGGTGGCTAATTGCAGCAGACCTTGAAACTTCATTAACGTAGCTGTTCGTCGGGGATGTTAGATGAGGCTCAAATGTGGATACAATTTGTTCCTGATGAAGTGTTTTCAGGGCTGTACTGTAAAGCAGTGTTCCCAGTTTTATTTGGCCATGGAATCCCCCTCAGCCCCAAAATTTTGCAGAACCCCTAGTAACAGCTTAACCACTCTCAGCCCCAGACCCACCCAAATACCTCACCCAGCATGGCAGAAAAACATTCCTCTGCTCCTCCCACTTTAGTCCAGAGGGCCCAAAACAGGACCTGTCTGATTCCTCTTCCAGTGTCCTCAGGGCAGGGAGCTGCAGAGGAATCAGTGGCAGCAGCGTCTGAGGCTGCAAAAGACTCTTAAGTCACATGTGGCTCTGGAGCCTCAGGTTGCCAACCCCTGACCGTGGAACCCTCAGTCTCACTTCGCGGAACACCAGTTGGGGAAACACGACTGTAAAGTGTGGATCATGGGATACAAATGGGGATATCTCCCTTGGGGATGGGGGAGGAACGGATGTTGGATGATGGTCAAAGAAACAGAATTGCTCTAGCTGCAGAAATGCACTGTTCCCTGTAGGGAGGGGCTGGATAAATGAGAAGAGAGGGACTTCATGTGTCTGGGGCTTCTGTTGTGAAGTAACAGCTGTGGTCTAGCGAATCGCTTGGCTGTCATGACCGTCTCTTGCAGACTGCATAGCTTTATCTGTCCCTTTCTAATCTAATCAGGTATGATCCAGGCCCTAGGAGGCTTCTTCACCTACTTTGTAATCCTAGCAGAGAATGGGTTCTTGCCCTCCTCCTTGCTAGGCATCAGAGTGAAGTGGGATGACCGGTGGGTGAATGACGTCGAGGACAGCTATGGGCAGCAGTGGGTAAGTTGGAGCAGAGCTTGGAGCTGCAAGCCAGATTGCTAATGTCCACATCCTGTGTTGGGATGCAAGTAGCTCTGCATGTGGAATGGAGAAGGCGGATGTGTAAGAGCTAACGGTGTTCCTTCTCACTTCCAGACCTATGAACAGAGGAAAATAGTGGAATTCACTTGCCACACAGCCTTCTTTGTCAGCATTGTGGTGGTGCAGTGGGCAGACTTGGTCATCTGTAAGACCAGAAGGAACTCAGTCTTCCAGCAGGGGATGAAGTAAGTGGTGTAGGTTGGAAAGGTTTTAAGGGGGAATCCATGTGCTGCTGTCACTGGCAGGCAGAAGCCCTAGTGGTCATTTAGGGCCCACAGCATTATACTGAAGACAGTCTCAGCAAGTTTCAAACATATTAGGTGCATGAATAGTGGCATACTGCTGATTAGGTGCATTTAATGGGACAAGTAGGGTTCTCTGTAGTTAGATAGGATGTGACTAGGTGAACAACTGATCATCTTGTCCTCAGCTGTCAGAACATCTGAAGATAACCCAGTCTCAAATATTAACTGTTGGCTTTGCATGCCCTTGACAAGGGTGAAATAGAGCATATGATTCTATGACTGTTTCGTTCAAAGAATATCCTAGCAAATCTCATTTCCAGGTGATAATCTGTATGTTAGTTGAGGAAGATCCCTTGGCACTAACGTTTTTGGTCTTTCCTAGGAACAAGATTTTAATATTTGGTCTCTTTGAGGAGACTGCTCTGGCTGCCTTCCTCTCTTACTGTCCTGGCATGGATGTAGCCTTAAGGATGTATCCACTGAAGTAAGTCATGTCTTCATATTTCAGCTCACAGTCACTCCCAACAGTTGCAACAGAACAGTCTCATTTTAGCAATAACCTTGTGTAATTAGATGCTCCAAGATTTTGAACTCTCCTGGAGAATGACTTAAGTTGCCCCCAGGAAGTCTTTTTCTCTTCTTAGCTTATATTGCCCACCAGGAAGCTTTCTTGGCAGCTGACCGTGATGAAGGTCAAAGCATAGGGCTTGTCCAAACATAAGTTGTACCACCCCACCTTTGTCAGTGTAGCCAAGAAAGACAGCTCCCTAGTGCGCCTGCAGTTAACGCTAGTAGAGCAGCTTCATGTGCAGGAAAAGGAATAGCACCTCTATCCAACATGGGTACAATGCTTTGGTTTCCTCAGGTGAGAGATCTTGTAAGTGTGAATGTGTAGAACTCTGCCCCAGCTGCTGAAGTGCCACCCTCTGCTGTGGTGAATTTTGGCATCCTTGTTACACAACTCTTCAAGGCAGGAAGTGGAAAATACATCTTGTGTCTGACTGAAACCAGAACGAGGACTTCAGAAGCAGAATTAACTCGAATTTGTCCAAAGCTAAGCAGACCTTTTAAAATGACTCTGAAAGTCTCCATGAGAAAACAATTGAGATGTGTGAGCCTACAAAAGTCTGCATTCTCAGCAGTACAGTGCTGCCCAGGCTGAAGCACCAGTGCCTCCTTCTGCAGTTCCTAGG
Source organism: Carettochelys insculpta (assembly GCF_033958435.1). Lineage (NCBI taxonomy): Eukaryota > Metazoa > Chordata > Testudines > Carettochelyidae > Carettochelys > Carettochelys insculpta. The sequence continues at coordinate 226,376,546 of NC_134137.1, forward strand.
TGTTGGAATCTCCCATGTGATTGGCTTGCACTGTGATAGTTCAGGTTCAGAAGGCTGTAGTACAAAGATTATATGTGCTTGGAAGGAAACCTCCTGAGATTAGTGTTGTGGGGTGGGAGGAGCTGGTACTAAACAGGACAAAGGTGCAGCACCACACCTTTTATTGAACTCTTGAATCAGATGAGCTTTTTCTATGGAAAATTCAGCAATGACTGGCTTCTGCAGAATCCCTTTCAGGAGCTGCTGGTCTGTACTTGCCGCCTCCTGTTCAGTGATCTACACAACTTGTAGCCTAAACATGAAGATCTGCTGCCAAATGCCAGTTAATGACTCTTTCTGTGCTGCACTGTCTGTATTCTTACTCCATGTGTCTTTCCCTTAAACAGACCAACCTGGTGGTTCTGTGCCTTCCCATACTCTCTACTCATCTTCGTGTATGATGAAGTCAGGAAACTAATTATCAGACGTAGCCCTGGAGGTAAGAATTTACAGCTGCCATTTCACTTGTATCCCATTGCTTTATAGGCATTGAAATTTTGCAGTTAAGTGTCATTTCCTTTTTTGCAAATGAGATTGTAGTGATTATAAGACACTTCATTAAGTAAGCACCTTGTAAAGGGGAATAGATGTGGTCAAAAAACAGGTGAATGATAGTTGGTCTTGAAGCCTAGTTCTTCCTGTGTGTGACTCTGCCCTAGGAATGGCAAAATTAATATGGATTTGTCACTTATCACTGTCCTGACTGAATATTTTGTTCCCTCTCTTGCTGCTGCCTCCTTTGCCCCTCTTCCCAACCCCCAAAAAATTCCTGTTTCTCGCTGAACAGCATGAAGGGCAGTGAACTGCAAGGAGAGGGAAGAACTGCCCTGAAGACTTGCTAGTGTGGTGATAATCTCTCCAAGTTCTTGGAGTTCAAGGAGTATTTCATAATCTGAACCTAGGGAAGGGAGGAAGTATTTATGCGCTGTGCTAGAAAATAATGGTTCATGTTTGTCTAGTGCAGAGAAGTCAGAGCAGTTGGAAAATTGCAAGTCATCAAGTATTTTGAAAGACTTTCCATTACAGCAAGGTCTCTTAATCTTGCTCCGACCATTCATTTCTGCAACTGCACTGAAGAGGTCAGAAATATAATGGGCTGCTTCATGGCACTAACTTAGTTCTTTCTTCCTCTCTCCTTCCGTAGGTTGGGTTGAAAAGGAAACCTACTACTAAAATTCTGCTCCAGAACCACATTCCGGGCACAGCCCAGCCCTCCACCTCCTGTGTGTGTGCGTGCGTGCGTGCATGCTTTTGGCATTTGACTGCAAAGTTGTGCCCTGATAGGAATGAAACAGAAAAAGGAGTGAACCTGAAGAAACATGTGGACTGATGGAGACTGGGAGGAGGGGAGGGAATTCCTTTGACATATCAGTCTGTGGCCGTGAAAGACGGAGTAATTTTTATGTGCCTTTTTGTTTTTTAAAAGGAAAGAGAAACGATAAGATTTTATATCTGGATTTTTACAAATAAAGGTGGATTATAACAGGATGCTGTTTGCATTGTCCATATGCTGTCTCAAATAGTGCTTGTGTCACAGGAATGTATAGCTAAATGCTCTGAACCTGTGGTGGTGCCGTCCTTCGCTCCTGAGGCGTTCTGCTCCATTGTGATCCAACTTCATTGGATCATTCTGTTGTGCCCCCTGTTGTCACCACGTTTTAGGCTCTGCTTTGTAACTTAAATTCCTGATAGTAACCTCTGTGGTTCCCAGAACTCTTTGGGAATCCTCTAGAGCAGGCGTCAACAAGCCTTCCGAGCCAGAGTACCAAAATTTGACCTTTTGACCTCTATGGATCATCTGAGTGCAGGTGATACTTTTTAAAGTCACTAATAGTCCTACTTAGAACAGCTTTATTAATAGGTAAATAGAGATGCAGAGGTTAATGGTTCAGGTGGTGGGTGGTAGCATTAGCTGGTATTTTGTTTATCAACGGGCAGCATGGCATTGAGCAATCTCCCTGCTGCACGGTGGAGGAGTGGGGCTGAGCTCCCGCCTTGTGTGTGGATGAAAATCTGCTTGTATGCCTGTCTAAACCAAAAAACCACCTTGCATCCTCCCTTTCTCTTCCCTGCTTGGTGCAGCCTTCATAGCTGCCTTTTTTTCCTCCATTAAGACTGTGAATGAAGCCTTTTGTCTTGCTTTTCTCCTGACTCAAGCATAGTGACAGCAGAGATATCTCTCTGACAAGCCACTACCTCATCTTGTGCAAGAGACTGGGGAAGGACTAGAGAGATTTTCTAGAACCCTTCTTACTTCAATGGGAACCTTTTGGCAACTGTTTTTACTCAGCAGCTCATTCAGGCTGACTTTGGCAGTGAATTCCTCAGTAGTAGGATTCTGTTATATATCAAGGCTTGTGCATTAGCACTTGAGTGGAAGTTGGGATTCGTGGTATGTAGGGGAGATGCATTAAGAGAAATAGGGAAACCTGCAGTTCATGCACATGAACCTGCATTGCAGCCCTATCACGATGATGGCTAGCTCCTGGGTAACTGGGAGCCTCAAGGCTTAAAGCCCATATTTAACGAGAAAATTCGGAAGCTGAATCTCGAGTAGAGAGCACCAATACTTACCACTTTGTTCCAACTGAAGTAAGTTTGTTAATGGTAGCAATGGTTTCAAGTGATGGTATCATGGAAGGGATGCTTTGACGGGTGGTTTTGGTTGGGACGTGAGGGGATTTGTTGAGAGCAGGGTTTAGAGCTGGGGAAAGTTAAGCAAGTAGGACACGCGTTCCCCAGACGAGAGCAGGATCGATGACTTCTCAAGTTGGAATTCCCAGGCTCAGTCTGACTACTGCTTACCATTTTGATGCCAGCTCTAATTCAGCAGGAAAGCTGAGTGTACATGGCACCTTGCCCCATCAAACATATGTTTATGCTACAGATAGAGGAAGGTCTTAAACAGTCGCCTTTGCCCTGCTCATGGTAACAGTACACCGATGGCTGCAATACCACTATTTCAAGAAGCTTTATCTTAATTCCATGTGGTGTGGTCAGGATATTGTCACTGCAGTGGCAGTAGAAGGCCATGGGCCCCATGTCTCAAGGGCAAGCAATGGGGGGAGGAGAAGGGGGGGGGGAGGGCGGCCAAGGAGGCAGGGGTACCGTTTGGGCCATGGACAGAGGGTGAAGCTTGTGCTTGGGGAGGCAGTAGCTTCCCTGCCTAGCCCTACCTGCTTCCCACTTCCTTCTCTTGCCTATCTTGTGCATCCTGGGTCCCTGTTCCCTGTATGCTTGTCCCCTTCCAACCAGTTCTCCAAACCTAAGCAAATTATTTTTTGAAAAAACCCTCCCCTTTTCTACAATTTCTTAACCAAATGGAGCATATTTTGTACCATGTAAGTACATGTGCAGAAGGTACCTAAATAAAAAGCAGTAAATTGGGGAATAAGAAATATTAAAAAAAAAAGCAACCTGCTGACTAACCTGCTCCCATTGCTGATGTGCAGGCAGCTTGCTAACCTCCTGAAGCCCTTTTTTTCCCTAATGGGGAACAAGTAAGGGCAAGCATCAGTTAAAGATCATTGAGAAATCTGTTCTGTCTTCACACAATTAAAAAAAAGATGCCAGGCCTCACCCTCAGCTGGCATTTACTTCCTACCAGAGAAAAAATGACTGGAATCAGGCTGCCAAGCAGTCCTGTGTCTTGCTCACAGAAGCTCATGGCCGAACAAATGTGTTAGCCTTTAAGTTGCTACAGGACTGCTTGTTTGTGACGCAACCAGGGCTACCCCCTGCCACTTTGCCACACAAGACACTGGAGTCAGACTGCAAAAGTTGCCACCTCATTTTTATTTCTTCACACAACCAAGTGGAGGGCTTCCTGTTTGTTTCAGTGGCAGTAAACACCTCAGACAATGAATAAGAATTGCCAAGGGGCCGGGACCCTGTCAGTAAAATACAGGCTGGCTGCACCTTTGATCAATAATAGGACCCATTTAGCTCACAACCATGAAGGCAAAATGTCCCCCTGATGCAGCTTAATGTACCAGACTGGCAGACCGAATATCCCCTGGAGGGAAGGAACCAAATCCCCAGCCCTGTTCTCTTAGGCAAATGTAATCTGTGCTCTGAAAAGTTAAGACCTATCCTGCCCATACTTCCTCCTTGCCACCATGTCCCTCTGCTCCCCTCCACACCCCTCTCCACCATCTCCCCCTGCACCAACTCAGTGCCCTCCACAACCAAACACTCCCCTCACCCTGCCCATCACAGAAGTTGAACAAGTAAAGCAACCTAATTGCCCCTGCCTAGGCCTCTGTGTACCGGGGGAATGCTATGAAGGGCCCTGCCCCTGAGCATTACTGCTTCTTTGCTGCTCTTTAAAGCTATGGAACCGCCCTTAAAACTAGCATGTACAGGTTAAACCAGGCTGCAGTCCACCTCTCCCACTGCCTTGCAGGCAGAGTAATATGTCCTCCCAAACAGCATCACTGTAGTCTTACCCCACCCCAGGACTCCCCCTGAGCCTAACTGGTTTTCAGCCAGGTCCCTGTCCCTGCCTGGCACTGGGACTCATTGAAGACAGCATCATCTTGGGCTTGCAGCAACGCAACTAGCACTGAGAACCACATGCATAAACAGAAAGTAGTCTGGAATCAGGAGGCTCAAGTCTCCCCACCAGTATCACATAAATATTGATTAGGGGCCTGAGACAGCCAGATCTCTACACTGGAGATTTGGGAAGGTGAGAGTCACCCCCTTTTACTCCAAAACGTCTGCGGGGCCCCTATTTTCAAGTGATGCTCTCCATGCGTGGCAAGTCTGATAGTCATGTCGCTGACCGTGGTATGCAGAAGGGTATTCAAAGGTCTAGTCACACAAGCAAAGCTAGCTAACGCTCAGGTCATAGCGATAAGCACTGGCACTAGCCAAATCCAAATGTACCTGATGCTAAAGCCACACCCAATTAAGAGTCAAACTGCTCCCACTCCCCTGCATACTGTCCCACTTGTCTTTTCCTTGTCAACTCCTACACACAGCTGCCTTTTCAACACCATGATCGAGCTAGTGGGAATTTTCCAACCAAATGATTTGTTTATCAAAAAATGCCAACTCCTTAAAACTTGTTGGGAGAATGCATGAGTCAGTTTTGACAAACTTTCTCAGGTCCAGGATGGAATTTCTAGTCAAACCCAGGAGAGAGAGAGAGAGAGAGACACCCCCCCCTTACTCATGGCTGGGAACCACCATCTCTGACTTCCTAGCTGACTGCCCCAAATCCCAGAACCAAGGGCTAAGGAATTTGGCCCATGCGTCCATTAACCGTACAAGACTGATCATGCGGCCTTCAGGCTTTTCAGCTTGCCCATGTCACATCCTGCATAAAGAACAAACGTAAAGGTGCATGCTGCAGGGTACATTACTCAGTTGGACCAGTGTTTTGGCAACCAACCTGTCCCACATACTGCCTTTTGGGCTTGGTTTCTTGGCTGCCCTTTTGCAAAAGATTATTTTGATGACAGAGGTTGCCCAATTGGTGTTTGTGTGCAAGTGATGCTTCCTTTGTACAGGCTGGAAACGTGTGAATTCCTAAGCTTTGGCCTAATCCATGAATCAAACCCATTGTCATCTTGGAAAAACAAGAGGCTTTATTGGCAATCTCTGTCTCGGAGGCAGTGTGGGACTGAATAGCATCCTGTGAGAAAAGCAGCTGCAGCTTTGGGCTTCGTTGACATGATGGGGAGGGAATGGCAACAAGGTTACATCTGTAGCAATTAATCAGGAAAGACGGGGAGCATCTGGCTGCCAATGCTACCAGAGTTGCTAAACCACAAGGTTTGTTTCTCCAGCACTCCCACTACTTTCCCGATAACCCTGCAGACAAGGCTCTGGAAAAGACAGATGCGTTTTTGTTCGGTCCCCCTTTATGCAATTTATCCTTGCTGAAAAAGGGTTTTTTTGTTTCAAGCGGCGGGCCTGGGAACAGGCCAGCACGTGCCAGGAATTTACTGTTCCCAAAAGGGGGGTTACTTTTTAAACTAAGAGCTTTATTAGAAAATATTTTGAAATGCTTCATCGCGAAGCCCTCTTTGTCATTCCAAAACCATGAAACCTGGTTAAAACCACCCTAGTCCTTCTGCCTGCCGGGAGAAAAGGTGAACCACCAACTCTCTGCCTAGCAGGCCTTCAGTTTGCAACACCTGCACAGCTTGGCCCAGACAGAACAGCCATCCCGAGCATTGCACAGTGATTGGTCTCCCCGATGGGTTGCAACCCCCAAACAATGGGTCTTCAGTTCAGAATTAACTGGACCAGTGGAGCTGATGATAGCTTCTCTTCATGGGAAGGGGAAGGCACAAGGGTTGATGGCCCACCAGCCATCCTAACCCCACCCTGCTATATCGGTCTTCAAGTGATGGGCCCTATTGTATTCCACTGAGAGCTGTGCACATGCCCCATGTGCCCAAAGCTGGAGAATTTGAACGTAGTCGTGCCCATTGTCCACACAAGACCTAACTTTGGCCTTGCTACACCTACCGCAATCCTCCTTGGTACTATATGGGGGCCTGCATTTGGAAGAGCAAGAGATGTTGCAGATCAGGCATGGGGTGTATTAGCAGAGCTGGGACAGGACTGGAACAGCAGAGAAGTTGCAAGTCAGGAACTGATAGATTGTACATGTGGGATGCTTGGCCAGTGCCTCCTTGCCCTGTAGCTGGCTTGATCCAGTACTTAGAATGTTTTACTTTCAGGAGCGCCATAGTCACACAAATTAACACGAAGAAAGGTACTAATCAGGCCCAGAGATCTGTGGCTAACACATAATTCCTCAAGGAATAAAGCATTTTTCCCTGGCAAAATGACGCTATGTAGAACTGCTTTTCTTTTGCACCTCATTACTCCCCCTGTTGCTTTTAAAAAAAAAAAACCAAAAGGCCCTCTAAACTGCAAGGCTTCAAAACAGCTGGTTAGCTAGCTTAGGAAGAGGCATACTGTCCATCAGCTGGAAATGTGCAAACAAACACACATGCAGCAAATTGACTGGCTGAGTGACGGCATGGTTGTGACCTGCTTGGTACACACACATTGGGATGTTTGTGCTGCAGTATTACAGCCCTGTGCATGTATGAGCCCATCTACACTAAAACCACAACTGTATTTTGTAACTAGAGCATCATGACACACAAGCCAGAAAACACAGCTGAGTTGTGTCTATACTGAACATTTCTCCCCCATGCCTCCAAACAATAGAATCAGGTGTCAACCAGGGGTGCCTCTAAGTTCTTCCATCCATGGAGGAATGAATTTTGTTGTGTGCACTGAATCATGTGTGGGTGTGCACCACCAATAGACACAATGCTGCCACCTGTAAGCACTCTGCTAACCAGCTGGGTGGCACCTGCATCGCTCCTTGGCAGCCGCCCAAGCACTCAGCTTACAGGGAACACTGGTATCAACCAAGTGTGAACATCCAACCATACCACACCACAGCAGCAAGTGTCAATGCATTCAGACAGCTCTGGGCAGTACCTCTGTCGGGCCTTAGCAGGAGGCAGAGTAGCCCAGACTGGCACAATCAGTCCATGGAGCAATGGTCTTTTTCTACTGCTGACACTACACCTAGGGCCTGGTATACACATGAGAGTTAAGTAGACCTAGTGAGGTCGCTCAGGGCTGTGAAACATAGGCCGACCTAAGCTTACTCCTCTGTGGATGCAACATGGTCAATGGAAGAATTCATCCATTGGCCATACTACTGCCTCTTGGGGGGGGGGGGGGGGGGCCTTCTCTGGCTGTAGCAAGTGGCTGTGCTGAGAGGCACACCTGATGTGTTCTGGCAATGCCACTGTAACTGCCAGGAGAGACATACCCCCCCCGCCCCCCCCCAAGACGCTCAGTTACAGTGACAGTGGGAGTAGGCGGTGGTTTTGCTCTGTCTAGTGTCTTCATATTTGGCCTGTGCAGCAAGCCCTGGGGCTGGACTATATGGGGGCAGGGACAGAGTGGGGGTTGGGGGCATAGCCCCATCACTTTTTACTGGTGATAAATGTAAGCAATAGAGGAGGAAGCAGGGGCTTGGCATCAAGGGGTGGCATGGGGGAGCTGGCGTTTCAAGAGGAAAGTACAGGGCCTGTGGGTGGCACAGGGGCAGGGCCTAATTTTAGGGAGCTTCTGCCAAGCTTGCTTCTGAGCCCAGTCCTAAGTCATTCATATTTGTCCAGCACAGTCAGACCTTTATACCATATAAACACTGCATCATCCCCAGACACACACATTCATGCGTGGTCTGTATTGTGATGGCGGCTAACCCCCACCTCCCAGTGCCCCTACAATCTGGCCTCACAACCCTGACTGTTGTAGGATAGGGCTGGGCAAAATACAGCCTGCAGGCCCACCAAGCCACCAGATCCAGCCTGCAGGAACCTGAACTATCGCCCCCTCTGCTCTGCGCTCAGAACAGCTGGCTGCGCGGCTCTGTGAGTGCTGGGAGTCTGAGGGAACCAGAGAGGCCAATAGGAGCCGTGAAAGCACAGCCCACCTGCACAAGCACACAGATGCAGAAGACAAGGCTTGCAGTGGAAAGCACTTGAGCCAGGACTAAGCCCTTGTCTAAAGGCTTTACGCTTAAAGTCTGCTACATGTAGAAAGTGCAGCCAAGGGCCAAACAGCCCAGTACCTGTACTGTCATCTTTGCATGGATCCTCTCTATTTTTGTTCGCCCCTTGTGGAAAGCACCACAACATGATTTTCCTTCAGGACACAGGCACAACTAGCTGTCAGATGCTTGTTTAACCACCAATGGGCAGCCTCAAACCTGGACTCTCTGGAGCATAGCACATGAGCTGCTACAGGTTGAGCTGGAAAATCAGCTGGCTCTCAACTAAGGCTGTAGAGGAGATTCATCCTTTCTCTGTGTGAGTGGTCTAGGTGCCGCCACGAGAGTGAGCCACACCCAATCAGCACGTGAGTTGCTCTTGCGCACACCCTGACACCTTTTAGCGAGCCAGCTGCGGCCTCAAGCAGCTGCAGGGTTCCTGCATTTTTTTTCACTCTTACCTCTTCCCCTATAACGCTTCGTTAAAATTAGTATCATTTGTGTTAGGGGCTCCCACTGGCTTCCAGGCCTGCTCTGGTGGCTCACCCCATGGACCACTAAGTTGAGAGCAGCCCTGGGCTCTGCTCTTGCCATGAATGGTCTTGTCCTGCTGCTCCTGAGGGGATGTTATCACCTTAGTGCCAGGGGTGTCATGTGAGCCCAATGCCCAATCATCATCTAGGCTTGCCGATGGCGGCGGTGGGGGCCAAAGGGAGCAGTTGTCCCAGGCCCCACATGTCAAAGGAGCCCGGGGATCCAACCGCCACCTTTACTTTGCCAGGCTGGAGCTCCAGGCCCGTTTGAAGTGCTGTGGCAGCGCAGCGCTACATGGTCCTGCGTGGGGGCCCAGCACCACAGTCCAGGCAACAGTAAGGGCTGACTGCCATACATCCCCGCCCCATCTGCACAAAGCCAGGCCTCCGTCCCACCTTGCCCCCAGGGCCTGAGGTGGCTGTCTGCCCTGCTGTCATCAGCCAAGTCTGTGCATGGGGGCTCGTGTGAGTGGCCAGTATGTCAGAGAACAGTCACTGGAGGGCAATAGGGGAAGTGAGTGACAGGAGGAGCGTTAGCCAGAACTGAAAGCAGCTCCTGCCCACTGGTGAAAGGGGGATTGGGGGAGGTGGCACAGCTCATTTAGGGCATGTTACCTCAGCCTGGGGCAGTTCAGCCCTTAGCAAAGCTTTCCGTGGCAAGTGAGTTTCATGGGGCAGAAGGTTGCCATGCTGTACAGAAAAGACTCATAAACTGCACCGATGGGCAGCAGAGCAGAATGTTCCCTGGCTGGTAGACAGCACAGGGGTTTGCTTTTTTTTAACAATGCTCCCTGGACTGTGTTTGCTGCCCTGTACACTGCTTGACCGATGTGACTTGCTGTGAACTTCATTCAGCATGTGAAAAGTTGTAAACTCAGTTTGTGTCCCTTTAATAAGTGAGCCCTCCCCCGGGGGTGCTTCCGCCCGGAAGGGTTCATAAAAGCCGCATGAACTCCACTAGGCCACATGAAAAGCATGAGTGAAGTCAGTATAAATTACAGTTTCACACAGATTATGCCTTGTTGACACTGCATTATGTATCCACTGATGGGTAAATACCACGTTTATATTCCGATACCTTTGTTTTAGAGGTCTATGGTGAAAATGCAAGAGTGAGCAATTTTTCAGTAACAGCGTGCTGTGACACCTGTGTAGTTTTACATCCGATTTTGTAAGCAAGTCATTTTTAAGTGAGGTGACTCTTGGGAGTACACAAGACAAACCAGGCCCCTGAATGGGGCACAGTAGTCTGACAAGATTGAGAGCCACTGGCCTAACACTTTCTACCCCGTCCCTCTACTCCTTGCTTTTTTGTTCCCTGCTTTCTTGGTTCTGCTCCATAAGCTGAAGAAGTGGGTCCTACCCACGAAAGCTCATCACCTCATAAATAAAAAGCTTAGGCTTTAAGGTGCTACAGGACTGCTTGCTATGGTGTGTGAAAATACAGAGTAACCCGGCTACCCTTCTGAGACTACTCTCCAGCAGTCATTGGCACCGGATTCTCCGCTACTGCAGCAAACTTTTCTCAAGTCTTCTTGCAACCTGCTCCCGCCAGAACCCCAGTCTGACCCCTTCTCCCTGGGCTGAACTCTTCCCTTTCCTTGCCCACTTTGTAACTGCTGTTTTCAAACCAGTTAGTGAGGTCAAGACACAGGTAACTGGGTATGTAATGGCCTGTCACATATTGGAGGTCAGATGACATGAGCTAAGGAGCCTTTCTGGCCTCTAAACCTTTAGGGTTACCATAGCTGAACTTTCAAAAAAGAGGACACCCCTGAAAGGGAGTGTATGTGTATCAGTATCTATCAACCCATGCTGTATTAATGTACTATCTATACTGTACCACATTAATACATGGTGAGTTGGTAGATACTGACACAGACACGCTCCCTCTCAGGGATGTCCTCTTTTTTGAAAGGTCAAATATGGTAACTCTAGTAACTATGGATCTATGACTCTGCCACCAGTCTGCCTCTTGAGGAACCTTGACAGCACAATCAAAGTTGATTCACCCCTTGCAACACGTGAGTACAGCCTGGGGCTTTGTTCTGGCGGTAAACTGCCTCGCCTTGCTGCTCCTCAGGGGGCACGATCACCTTGGAGCCACGTGAGCCTGAGACTGCACGTGGGGGCTCAGGTGATTGGATAGGAAGTCGGCGAAAAGTCTCTGCAGTGGGCAATAGGGAAGCAAGTGACAGGAGGCGCATTAGAATGGAAAGCAGCCAACTGTGCTGTTCTGGACTTTCCTGACTAAACTCCTGCCCACTGGTGAAAGGGGCGGGTGGCACAGAGCACTCCAGGCATTTTGCTCCAGCTTGGGGCAGTTCAGCCCTTTTCAGATTCCCTCTTGGCAAATGATTTTTTTTTATGGTGAAGAACATTGCCACACTGTACAGAAAAGACTCATAAACTGCACTCATGGGCAGCTGACCAGAATATTCTCTGCCTGGTATGCGGGACGTGCTTTGCTTTTTTAACAGTTCTCCCTGCTACATAACTGCTGCCCTGTACATGGGCTGATGTGAATTGCTGTGAACTGCACAAAAGCAGCTGAGTTTGTGTCCCTCTACAATTCTCCCCCCACAAGCCCAATCTTGCCCCATGACCCTTTCTTGAGCCTTCCAGCTGCCCCTGCTCGCCCCAAAGACCCCCCAGTCTGTCCCATCTTGGACTTGTTCAGTCAAACAAGTTACTGAGGTCAAAACAGACTTAACTGGGTGGAATGCAATGGCCTGTGACATGAAGGAGGCCAAACTAGATAAGCTCATGGCCCCTTCTGGCCTTAAATTAATGCTTTCTGTAGGTGTGCAGACCTCATGACAGCCTGTCGATATGTAATCTCTTGCTTTTTTTTAAAAAAAAAGCCAAACTTTGACTCTACCTAAGTAGCTAAAGTAATCTGTGCGCTCTTAATGACAGCCAGCTGGCTACTGCCTAGTCACCCACCAGTAGACAACAACAAACATCCCAGGGGAGATTTTGTCTGAGTTCCCTGGGCTCAGTGCTCTCAGCAGGCAGCAGCTCCAATTCCGCAACATAAATCTGTTGAAAGCTCCTTGGGCAACACCAGCCACAACCTGCTCCTTTAATCTCAGTGCAGGAGGAAAGAAGGGCAGCCAGGTTTCACAGTCCCGCCAACACTCCCTCTTTGGACTGGCCTCCCTGCAAGAGCCGGTACCCCTCACAGGTGCCTGGAGCTCTGGGAGTAAAAGGACGGCAAAGTGCAGACTGCTGTTCCTCCCATGGTTTCTGACCCCCAGCCAGGATTTAGGGTGAGAGCACAGGCTGTGTTAGGCAATCCAGGAGCTAGAGAGAACTGCAGGGTGAGTCTGCATCCAGTGGCCTCAGTGAAAGGTCTCTTCCATATGCATCATACCCATGTTCTGCCTCATCTCTGCCCCTCAGGATACTACCACATGCAGTAACACCAGGTCCACCTGTTGGCCCCTGGAACTGGGCGGGTCCAAGGTCTGGAGGAGTCTGGGCTGACGTTCTGTGGGGGCTGGCTAGCAATTCTTGCTCTGCCATTCCTTGTTTCATATTTCTGTGATTTTTTTTTAATGAAAAGAAACAGTCCATATGCCAGACAAGGGCAAGGACAAATATCCACCTACAGGTGACAAAAACAATGCCCTAATTTTTAATAGTGCGCCCTTCTCTCCTAAGCAGCAGTGCGTTTTAAGTTCCCGCCTTGCTTCCCATAGCTTGAGCCTCTCAAGCAACTGGGCTACATTAGGTGTGTGCTTTCACTTAGCGTTTGCTCCAGGTTGACCTAAAGGAGAGGCCTCTGCTGCGCAATAGACACTCCCTGGTGAGTGAGGGGTGCACCGTGCTCCTGTAGGGGGGGTCATGCAAAGGTGCAAAGCCAGAGACCAAACAGAACCAGGCTGTGTGCTTCCCTTCTGGCCACATGAAATAACCCTGTGCACAGAGAAGGTGAGAGGCTAGGGGTCTATTACACAGAAGTGGGTGGGTGAGGTTCTTTGGCCTGCAATGTGCAGGAGGTCAGAGTAGATGATCATGACAGTCCTTTCTGGCCTTACAGTCCAGGCATGTAAGAGAAAACAGGGCACTGTGCAGCCTTAGAGGGCAAGCCGCCCTTGAAGTTCAGTCACAGACACCTTGCTTGTCACCATGGAGACACCCAGGGGCATTGCCTGCACAATGGCTAGCTGCTCCTGGGCAACAATTTGTGTGTCTTAGGGGCCAGCTGCCGTGGTAAAGCTTGGCACAGAGAAGTACACAACCCCCTGCTGTCTACAGAAAGCTGGAGCCGGTAGTATCACACCTAGAACCAGCCTGTTGGCGAGAGCTTTAAGCGTAACGGCCCCCAAGCAAACCTGAACCTGGGACCTCTGGAACTTTATGCTGGTGCCTCTACAATTTGAGCTAAAGGCCAGCTGGCTCTTGGCTTAGGCTGTAGAGGACACATTCTTTCTCTGTGATGTGGCCTAGGTACTATTACATGGAACAGGTACCTACACATAGGTGTGTGGGTTACACAAGCACCCATCCCACCCATCCTTCCAGCTCGTGCAAACCAGCCAGACCACCTGCAGTACAGCTCCTCTGTGGCCCACCATCTCAGACTAGAAATAGTGTTAGACCAGCACCATCACTATCAACACCCTGCCCAGCCCAATGCCACCTCAGCTCCCACTCACCCCAGGCTCTGCCATCAAGTATCTGATATGATAGCTCATCCATCCCTACAGCTCAGTTCAGTGCCTCAGATGCCCATGGGGAAGTCAGTAGAAAACGAATCAATATTCCTTTATTTGCACCTAGAGAGTGCTCGGCTAACCCTGTGCAATGCAGCTTCTGCTCATGAACAACCAGGCCAGATGAAGGCATGTGCATTACCGACCCATATCTAGATCACCAGCAGCTGGAGGCACAGGATAAGGTCAGGATCTCTGCTCTCAGTTAAAATAGCAATTAGGTTTCTGTCCCCACAAAGAATGTCTTGAAAATGTGACCCAAGTGTGAAGAATTCCTGCCAGAGCCTGCCCACAGCCTGAAGCAACGTCTCCAAGAGGTGTGACCTTCCCTGTTCATCTTATTCACAAGGAAACCCTCTGCCACCACGGGGCGGGGGGGGGGCCTGACAACAGTACTAAGAGGCATAATATGGGGTGTAGTCATAGGTCCACCATATGGGGGTGTGCCTGATACCCCATGTTGGTTTACTTCAGCCTCATGAGCAGCACCGAGTGGGAGGGGGCTGGAGAAGAGGCAGCACACAGAAATGCTCTGCTGCTGCTTTGCTGCAGCACAGTGGGGAGCGTCTTAAGCACTCGAATAAACTATTGAGGGAGGCTGTGGAATCTCCATCACTTAAGAGCAGGATAGATAAACATTTGTCAGGGATGATCAATGGTGCTTGATCCTGCCATGAGGGCAGGGGACTAGACTCGATGAGCACTTGAGGTCCCTTCCAGTTCTAGTGTTCTATGATTCTATGATCTTGTTTCCTGGCCTATCTTCAGGCTTGATGAGTGGAGCAAATGGAGCGGCACCATGCTGGCCAAGCTTCTTCAATCCCTGAAGTAAGCCTTCCAGAAGGGCCTGGTACAGGAGCTCTCTGCCCAAGTCTACCGCTCGAAGCCTTGAAGCTCTAGTGCAGAGAACTGCATAATCTGTCCTTTCATCTCAGCAGACATCACCTCCAAAGCTTAATCATGGGCACATGTCATCGTTGCTCCTGTCTCTGCTTTGGCAGAGGCATCCAGCTGCTCAAGGGGTCGGTGAGATAGGCTGAATAAAGGCCATTGTTTTTTTTAATGCCCCTGGTACTCCTGCAGGTAAGCAGCAGTGGACAAGAAGGAGAGAGAGACCAAGGATGATCCTAAGTGCAAAACGGGGCGGTGGGAGGGAGAGCAGAAGCAAAGGAAACAACACAAACATCACTGCCATTGAATGGGACCCGAAGGCAGCATCTCATCTCCTGCTTGGTGAGCGCGTGGTGTCATTCAATCCCATGCCCTGCTCGGGGAAAGCAGCTTTGTCACTGTGCCTCGCGACGGCGAAGGAGGAAAGAAGGGCAGGTGACCCTGGCTGGGTAAGGATTGCCCACAGGCTCACAGACAGGCCATTGTTCTCACAGCGCGGACAAAGAGCTCTGTTCTTTCCCTACCTCGGTCAAGTTGTTCATTGACATGCTGTTACGGTACATTGCCAAAGAATAAATCAATTGCAGATCAGATGACATGGCCTTTCCCCTCCTGCCCCCACCTCAGCTCCTGCCCCCTTGGAAGCACGCTGGTACTGCGTTGGAAAGTCATGGAGCCCGGCTCTTATCTCCCTGGCAATTCACAGGCAAAGGTGTATCTTGTTATCACAATGCAAGGCTGCTCTGTGTTTGGAGCCCATTGTTCCTAAGTTACATAAACAGGCAGGTTGCAAACCCCACATTGACACTGTATCCCCCACTGGCATTTCTTGTGCCGAGCCCTGAGCCTGTCACACTTTCCTCCAGACAAGCTCCGATTTCTTACTTGCTTCTGGGCTGTCGGCTGTCATCTTCCACATCAGTTCCTTAGACAAGTGGAATTACTCACCACTTCCAGCAGGTGGCTCTAAGGAAGAAGGGGTGGGGGAAATCGCACTCTTCTGCTGATGAGTGTCTTTCCTCCCATAGAGGAGCGCAGAAAGCTACAGCACGGGGGAGCAGGATGGCTCATAGCTAAGCTGGGGTGTGCAATGCAAATGTCTCCTTCCAGTCAGAGAGAGGTCATGCGCAGCACTTGGCCACTGAGTCTGCCTTGGAAGTCCTCAAAGAGGACAAATAGGTGGCTCGGTCCTTCTCTAAGATGGTAGCCTCAGACCATGACTCCTCCAGGGCCTCTCAGCTTCAAGCTGCTCTCTCTCATTCTGGACACCTCGGACTGACCATGGTAGAGTTTGCTAAGTGAGTTTGCTAAGAAACCTGCCTTACTTGTGGGGTGAATGATGGTTCTCATGACCACCTGGCTCTGTACCCCAGCTAAGGGACAATGCAGAAGTCTCCACCCTATTTCTGGCAGAAGACCAAGCGACTCAGGAGGCAGTATAGTTTTGTGGTTATAGTACACGAGTAAAAGTCAGGATTTGAGAGTCCTAGCTTGTTCTTCGGCCTTGGAAAAGTCACCTACCCTCTCATTGCCTGTGATCTCATCTGTATCAGCTATTTCACAGGTAGTGTGTTGAAGCATATTAAGTACATGCTTGTAAGAAATGCTTTGACCTCCCCAGAGGAGAGATGCAGTGAATTACTGTCATTATTTCACACCCTCATGGCACAGGATTGGAGCCTGAAGAGACCGCCGTACTGCAGACTAGCCCTTTCTTGCTACCTCTCAGGCACTATCTCCAAATCCTCTTTTGGCATGTCTGCCAAAAGAGACTGTCATGAAGAAAGATCGGCTGACCTGCTGCTAGGCCACCGTAGCCAAGAGCCAGGATCTAGGGCCTGGCAGGAGAGCTCTTTATTTCCTTGTAGCTCACAGTTAAGACTTTGCTCTCTGCATTGCGAACCTGCTGGGACCTACTGCCAACGCACAAGTGTGAATGTGGAATTTTGGTCCTTTGCCAACCGCTGAGTGGAAAGTTTCAATCAGGAAGGTGATGGCTGAAGAGGGGAGTAAATGTTACAGCTGCACTATGGAGACCATGCTGGGATCTGATGTTCAGACAAGACCTTGGAGAGAGGCGATTTTGCCATCTGATTGAGGCTAGGCAGTTAATGAAATCAGGACTGGCCAGTTACATGGAGATTGTGATCAATACGTCAACATTTGATGAAATAAAGGAAGGGTTACAGACCTATCTAACATCACCCCAAGTACCACTGATGTGCATTTAGGGAATGAAGGAGAATTGCACAGCTCTGGTTCTTCTGAGGACAGCCAGGATTGTTCTTTCCACATTTCTCACACACTTTAATTTGGCAGATGGATGGAGTGGAATTGAGGAGGAAGGAGGAGCAGAAAGATTGAAAATATTTATTACATTTACCTGTGCAAACACACATGCCCCCCCCCACAAAGGAACACAGGGCCCAACGTATACATGTCTAGAAAGAAAGCTCACAGGTACATCTACAGAGGCACACAAAGGTGCACGCTCAGCAAGGCATATGCAGCATGTGTGCACAGATCTGTGTGAGCACAGTCCCCACACACCGCCAGAGGCATACACGTCCAGACCAACCCTTACGGCATGGCACCTGCATAGAAACACACACTCCTAGGGAGACAGCTGGGCAGAGACAGAGAGGCTCGCATTGTGCTCGCTGCGATCTCAAAGTCATCTTGGGTCTGTCATTACTCCAGAGTTGGAATTTTACAAGAACAGACCGGAATCTTAGGTTGTTCATTTCAGGACAGGGGAGCACAGTGCTTCTGGAGCAACAAAGTGGGTGCTGAGTGTGCCATTTGAGGTGTATTGTGTGTTTGACCAGGCCTAGGCCTTGGCCTGGAGCCCTGATCAGCACTTGGTGCTAAAGTAATGCCAAACTTTGACTTCTTTAGGAACCTGATGGGCAGAATCCCCTGGGATGCTACCAAGAAGGGAAAAGGAGTCCAGGAAAACTGGCAGTATTTTAAGGAAGCCCTACTGAAGGCACAGAAAGAAACCTTCCCGATGCGCAGCAAGAGTAGTAAATATGGTAGGAGACCAGGCTGGCTTACTGGGAAAATCCTTGGAAAACTGAGGCACAAAAAGGGATCTTACAAAAACTGGAAACTGGGACATGTCTAGGGAGGGGTATAAACGTATAGCTCGAGAATGTAGGGCAGTTATCAGGAAGGCGAGAGAGCAACTGGAATTGCGACTCGCGAGGAATGTGAAGGATAACAAGAAAAGTTTCTACAGGCAGGTTAGCAACAAGAAGGTGATCAGAGAGGGTGTGGGGCTCCTACTGGCTGAGGGAGGTAACCCAGTGACAGATGATGTAGGGAAAGCTGAAGTACTTAATGCTTTCTTTGCCTCTGTCTTCACGGACAAGGACAGCTCCCAGATGAATGCAATAAGTCATGCACTGTGAGATGAAGGTGGACAGCCTTTGGTGGCTAAAGAACAGGTTAGGAGCTATCTAAAAAAGCTAAACGTACATAAATCCTTGGGCCTGGACCTAATTCATCTGAGGATTCTGAGGGAGTTGGTGTATGTCATTGACAAGCCCTTGGCCGTTATCTTTGAAAAGTTGTGGAGATCAGGAGAGATCCCGGATGACTGGAAGAAGGCAAATGTAGTGCCCATCTTTAAAAAAGGGAAGAAGGATGATTCAGGGAACTATAGACTGGTCAGTCTTACATCAGTCCCTGGAAAAATCATGGAGGGCTCCTCAAGGAAGTCATTTTGAGGCACTTGGAGGAAGGGAAAGTGATCAGGAATAGTCAGCATGGATTCATGAAAGGCAAGTCATGCCTGACCAATCTGATTAGTTTCTACGATGAGATGACTGGCTCTGTGGATAGGGAAAAATCAATGGAGGTGATTTATCTTGACTTTAGCAAAGCTTTTGTCTCCCACAATGTTTTTAGCAAAGCATTGTCTCCCACAATGTTCTTGTCAGCAAATTAAAGGAATGTGGGTTGGATAAATGGATGGTAAGATGGATAGAAAGCTGGCTAGAAGGTCGGGCCCAGTGGGTGGTGATCAACAGCTCGATGGTGGGATGGCGGTCGTTTTCTAGTGGAGTGCCCCAAGGTTCAGTTCTGGGTCCTGTTCTGTTCAACCTATTTATCAATGACCTGGATGAGGGGTTGGATTGTACCCTCAGCGAGTTTGCGGATGACACTAAGCTAGGGGGAGAGGTAGATATGCTGGAGGGTAGGGATAAGGTCCAGAGTGACTTAGACAAATTGGGAGACTGGGCTACAAGAAATCTGATGAGGTTCAATAAGGACAAGTGCAGAGTCCTGCACTTGGGCCGGAAGAATCCCAAGCATTGTTACAGGCTGGGGTCTGAATGGCTCAGTAGCAGTTCTGCAGAAAAGGACCTGGGAGTTGTAGTGGACGAGAAGCTAGACATGAGTCAACAGTGTGCTGTTCTAGCCAAGAAGGCTAATGGCATATTAGGTTGCATCAAGAGAAACGTTGCCAGTAGGCCCAGAGAAGTGATTATTCTTCTTTATTCGGCTTTGACGAGGCTGCATGTGGAGTACTGTGTCCAGTTCTGGGCCCCCGTTATAGGAAGGATGTGGATACACTGGAGAGGGTCCAGCGGAGAATGACCAAAATAATTAGGGGGCTGAAGCATATGACCTATGAAGAAAGGTTGAGGGAATTGGGACTGTTTAGTCTGCAGAAGAGAAGAAGCTTAGTCTGCAGAAGAAGACAGAAGGGGACTTGATAACAGCCTTCAACTTACTGAAGGCAGGTTGCAAAGAGGCTGGAGAGAGGCTGTTCACAGTGGTCACGGATGGCAGAACACGGAACAATGGTCTCAAGTTGAGGTTGGGAAGGTCCAGGTTGAACATTAGGAAAAACTTTTTCGCTAGGAGGGTGGTGAAGCATTGGAATGGTCTACCCAGGGAAGTAGGGGAGTCTCCATCCCTGCAGGTGTTTAAGTCTCGCCTTGACAAAGCCCTGGCTGGGCTGATCTGATGGGTTTGGTCCTGCCTAGGGCAGGGGGCTGAACTTGATGGCTTTTTAGGTCTCTTCCAGTTCTATTGTTCTACGATTCTGTGATTCTGTGAACCCAAGAGATCAGTCAAAACAAACCGGCATCAACATAAGAGACTGGTTTCCCCTCTGGAGTGCACCTGCAACTCTATGCCCTGGCTAGGTACGTTACAGGGCTCCTGAAGAGCCTCCTGTCCAGAATAAAGTAGGATGCTTCAGGGACAGAGCAAGGAAATAGCTGCTGCTGTTTTGCCCACCTCATATAGACCCAGGGCACCCAGCTCCTCCTCTCTGGGGACATGCCTCAGAACCATCGGGGGCTTTTTGGGCTCTGCCTGTGATGCCAGAACACCCAACCCACTTTAGGTCTTGCAGACACATGCATGCACATAGCTCACCTTCTGCCCTGAAGCCTTTGCAGGAAATGATCTCCCTGTGCCCCCACCACATCCATGGTGCAGTAGCTCCCTTCCTCTTCCTGGCCCCCATTATATCCCGCTGGGGCTTTGATCCCTGTCCTCTGAGTCAATGGGCTGGGGATGAACAAGGTGTAGCCGTATGGAGCATGTTGTCCAAAAAGCAGGCCTAGGAGGACATTCAGAAAGGGAGGCAGAAAGGAGGAAGGGAAGGTAGTTAGTGAAGCAATAGCGACAGCTCAGGAAATTAGCTAGTCATGTTCATTTCACACACCCATCCCCACTGGGCTGGTAA
This sequence comes from Carettochelys insculpta, assembly GCF_033958435.1. Taxonomy (NCBI): domain Eukaryota; kingdom Metazoa; phylum Chordata; order Testudines; family Carettochelyidae; genus Carettochelys; species Carettochelys insculpta. The sequence goes on from NC_134137.1 coordinate 226,396,979, forward strand.
GCTGGGCTGGCCAGCACTTCTTCAGGAGTTGCAATAACATGTCAGCTTGCAACCAGGAATGCACAAATGTGCCAGCTGCAACCAGCAGCACTGAAAGAACATGTTCCCTGGAGAGACCTGCTATAATCTGCAGAATTCATCTGTTCGGCAATTGCAAGAAAAGCTTCTGCCTCTTGTTTTCAGCTGATCTTCTAGACGTAGGTCTGAACCAAACCAGAACTCCATGAATAATCAGACTGCAGCACTGTTTGTGATGAACCAAACAAAACTCTGCAATCCGCCCCTCCCCTCCAGGTTGTGGAGAGTTTGGCTCTGCAGCCTGTCTGGGGCGCAGGATCATCTGCAACAGGGTTTGGCTAACGTAGCTTTCTGCAAGGAGCACGGTAAACCCACTTGTAATCTCAGCGGGGACAAGGGGGACAAGCGCAGAGGAATGGTATGTTTGTAGGAATGATTCCTGGGAGATAGGGTGGAGGAGATTCAGTTCTGGCCCAGAGAGGGTATTTATAGCAACAGGATGGGGAGAATTTAGACAGCACCACCTTTTAGTTTAACTAGTGGAAAGGCACCCAAGGGAGAGTTGACTTGCCTGGCTCAGGTCTGTCCCCTCTCAGAAGCTGTGGCAGAGCATATGTGAGAAGGATCTTGGGCTGCCACTTGCAGAGAGACCAAGAATTTGTGGGATTCACAAAGCTAAAGCCTACGGATATTGTTCCATTCACTTGCTAAGAGAGCCTGGCTTCACACATGCACGCTGGCATGGCAGAAGTGCCCCTCAGCTGCAGCACATCCAAGCCCAGCTAGTCTCCCTAGCCAGGTATTTGCATTTCTAGCCAGTGCTGAGCTGCGTTCCACCCCAGCTTCCATGCTATTTTGAGCCCTGCTAGCTGGATTGAAGTTAGTGTGGGTTGCCTCCCTATGCAGCACCCCCTCTCCAATTCCAGGGTAGCTATCCCTAGAGACAAGGCTGGGAACAGAACCCTGGAGTGTTACAGCCCAGTCTTACGCCTTAGCTTATGTGAAGCACACACACGTACTGCTCCCAGATTGAGGAATAGAATCCTACCTCCCAGAACCCTCCTCAAGCTACTAGGGCCAAAAATAAACACACAAAAATCCAGCCAAACAGCAATAATATCCAGCATTAGCTACAACTCAGGCTGGCTCTACACCTGAATCTTAGCTCAATCTAGCTGCGTCGCTCAGGCCTGAGCCCCAACATAGACATTGCTAAGTTAGCAGAAGAAGTTTCAGCTTGTGATGCTGGTAGAGCAGGTGCCAGCTCATGCCAAAGCCACTGGGCCTCATTTGGCGCATGCATCGCTGGAAAGCAGGCTGGCTCGCCTGTGAGTTGGTGTTTCTAAAACAGATGTTAGCGATATAAGAATGAGGTTAGACGTTATGAACTGCTTGGAGGCTGCTACATGTATTGATCTTACTTCCAATACCTGTATCCCATGATATAATGTAATATGTAAGGCCAAAATGCTAAACCTCTCAGAGCAAGGGAAAAAGTATTACCAAGTGCACAATACTAGTTTGCCACAAGAGGTGCCACCTCTTTCCCCAGCAAAAGAAGGTCTACCAGACAAACCACTGTGGAACCCCAATAGAGCAAGTCTTTGTTGATTGCTCCCCCAAGGCTTCCGAAAAGGGGACCACCCTCATCCCATCACAGCTGCAATGCTCAGGGAAGGGAATAAAAATCCCTGTCAAGGAGACATTACCTATGCTGCTTGAAATCAAGGGGTGAAGATTTCTAAGTACAAGCAAGAGGTCTCTAGAGGTTTAGCTTGGGTTAGCCCTAAGGGACATACAAAGCTTTCACACATAGCAGCTATCATCATCTTTGGGCGCTATCTCATTTGTGCGTGTATGTTTATCTGCTTTAACCTTAAAAATACCTCTCTTATTTTGTCTGCCTAGTTATTAAACCTTTAGTTAGTTTATCAAAGGATTGGCTACATGCATTGTCTTTGGAGAGAGATTTATAGAATCACAGAACTGGAAGGGATCTCAAGAGGTCATCAAGTCCAGTCCCCTGCCCTCATGGCAGGACCACAAACACAAACTAGCCCCAAAACCACCCACACCCACCCCCAGGCTTAAACCCTCTCAGCCGCAAACTGCCCCTCCCATCCCTTAAATTAACCCACCGCAGCCCCAAACCTCCCTCCCTCATCCCCAGGATTAACCTGCCTTGGATAAGTTCTATGTACCACTCCACCGGGGCCGCTGCTGCCTCCCCGGTTTCTCAGCACAGCTGCATTGGCTCCAGCAGGAGCAGACTTGGCCACCCTCCTCCCCTCCAGCTCCCCTGCTCACTTCCTCCACCTGCAGCAAGGGTAGCTCCCTGCCCTGCCATACTGAAATAATGGATCTAAATTTAATTGGTTTTAAGGGCTGGTTCCCTCCCGCTGCCCTGCCAGCCAGTGAACCAACTAAATTTAGTTCCATTGTTTCAGTACGGCAGGGCAGGGAGCCACAAGGAGCTCCTTAAGGAGCTGCAGGTTGCCGACCCCATCCCAGCCTGACTTCACCCCTTGGCGCACAATCACTTTGGCGGACTTGGTTAAAATGGTGCTGCTGCCACGAGACAAGGCTTCACGGGATGGATAAAAAGTCTTTGTGGCTGGGATTCTGGCCTGTGGGCCATGTGTTGGACCACTGCTCTAGACCATCTCTGATAGATGTCTACCAAACCTGCTATTAAATATCTCCAGGGAAGGTGATTCCACAACCCGTCTATCACAAAGGCGGGCTTGCCTGGGGAGCAAGACAAATTGGCGCGCCCAAGGGGAAAGCCTCAGACTCCATATAAAGGTAATTATAACCCTTGAGGCATTCACAGATGATGCTTGGTCAGGGACGGCACACCCGTTTGGGGTTTATGCCCTGTTCCTTAACAATCAGCTCAGAGGTTGTCACTCATGGTCACGAGTCATTCCAGACAGCATGACACCAGTGACCTGACTAGCATCTCTTGAGCGACGAAAAATTTACTAGAGTGATGAAATAACCCTTCCATCTCTAGCACGGGTGACAGCGCTACAGCAGGACCTATGGTTTACTCTAGACATAGATTTAGTCCAAGCAGAGGTTAATGTTCACAATAAAAACCTCAGCTAAACTTACACTAGGCAGTTCAAGGTGCCGATGCTGCATATTAACGCGCTGGAGACTTGCTGGGCTGTAAGACCGTGAATCCCAGTCACATGTTTGCCACTCCCTTCATGTAAAACTGGCAGTTCCTTTACCTTAATGCAAATCACAGGTCAAGGCAGCATGCTGCAGACAGCCCTTGTGCCAGCTACATCAGGAGAACTGTGCTTGCCGAGATAGGCAGTGTTCAGGTTGGATTACTACCTAGCGCAGGGATGAGCAAACTTTTTATAGAGGGCCTTATTTTTCAACCCTGCAATTAGCAACCCCCCGCCCCCTCCACAACCCATCTAATGTAACCCAAACCGATGGAAATTTCAGTTAGTTAAAAAAAAAAAAAAGTTCGGCCTGTGTAAGAAAATAAGTCTGGAGAATGTAATCCGTATAGAAATGTGAATACACCTACATCAAACCAGTCACATATTGCAACAGTTTTAATGAGACGGATGAGCCTGCGACCCAGCAGCCACTCATGCCGTGCCCTCCCTTACAAAATTTCACGCCCCCCGAGAGGCCCATCCCGCACTTTGCACACCCCTGACCGATCCCACTTCTAAACACCGTGACAAGCCTGCGCCTGTGTCTCGCTTTATGTCCTACCAATCTAGCGCAGCTGAGACACATCCTCTGCTGACAGCCGTGCTCAGCAAAGAGTCCTTAGCCTCAGAAAGGAGACAGAATGGGTGGTGACTGCAGGGCACTCTCCCCAGGCACACTGCCTCCTGCTGCCAGAGCAGGAGGGGAATCCCCAGTAGCAGGAGCAGTGGACAGCTCCCTCTCCACAGCTCTTTCAGTCCTGGGTTGAAGAGCCGGTTCCTGGGTGGTTCTTGGTTGTGGCGTGTTTTTGTGATGTGGATCCCTGGGTACTAAACTGAGTTTATTTCAAGAACAACAAGAAGTCATGTGGCACCTTATAGACTAACAGCAATTTTGGAGCATAAGCTTTCGTGGGCAAAGACCCACTTCATCAGATGCATGGGTGGGGAGGTAGTTTCAGAGGGGCATTTAAAGAGTGGGGTCCCAGAAGAAGGGAGGGCCAGAGCTGACAAGGTCTATTCAGCAAGGTGGAAATGGCCCAGTATCAATAGTAGGTACCAAAAGATTTTTCTTTCACTCTAGCGAAACGGGCTACTGTGCCATTGGCTAATTAGAAATGTGTCAGGGCACTGCGCCTTTATCTCCCCTCCTACCTGTAGGGACAGAAGGTGTGGTGCATCCTCAGAGAGGATCTAGACCATTCAGCCTGCCCATGTGGCAGCATTTTGTTTTAGTCCTCCCTGGTCCAGGGGTGGATGCTTTGTCTTAAGAGCCCCCAGGCCTCTGGAGCTAGTCAGCATTTTTCATTTGAAAAAAACAAATAAAGTCAAAAGATGAAAAAGGGCTCTTTGTTGCAAATGACATTTTGTTTTTGTTTGCCTGCTTTTGCTTTTCAGAGAAAATCATTTCGGCCCACTTTTTGCAGGTTTTTGACAAAAAAAATTACTGGTTTTTCCAATAACGACCCAGAAAACTGCTATGAAAACATCTGGGGACTAAAACCTCCACATATATTTTTTTTAAATATAATTTCTTATAGACACTTTCAAGTAAAATAGTTACTATTTCCCAAGCAGGCTCCGAGGGCCCATATCTGCTCTCCCTTTCACCAGTGTAAATTCAGAGTTGACTGACCTCAGTGAATTTACCTCAGAGTGATATGACTGTAATGGCAAAGAGGTCTGCCCCAGACTGAGACAGGGATTTAGACGGTCCCTGATGCTGTGTTGACAGGCACTGGTGCCAGCAGAGAAGCTGTTTACATATGCAGCTTCCCACTGGGACCTAGTTATGGTGTGCTACTAAGAGCCATTCTGCTAGTGCCACAGCTGGGGAGACCATTCCTATCCACCTCCCCAGACCAGCAATTAGTGAAGTCTGGGGAGAATAAAGCAGTGGTGGATAACAGTGAGCTTTCAAAACAAGGGCCTCTGGTCTTGTGCTGCACAAACAGTTCTACTTGTCTCTATCAGCTGATCTTCCACTTTGATTCCTACCGCCGAGGCAGATTACTCTACAAAGGACACCCACACTGCAGGATTGTCTTCCTGCTTGCCACCAGCAGTTCCCCAACAGGCCCACTGCCCTGCCCTCCCACTCCAGCCACCGAGGACGCCTTTGGCGAGCAGGAACAAAGAGAGAACTCAGAGGTGGGTATCCTTGCTCCAAGCCCAACGACCTCACACTTAATCTACCCACCAAGATACATCCCTGTGGTGGACACGTGATGAGAACAAGGGGTACTGGCCACCAAGGCAGCTGACTGGAGCTCAGTTGTATAATGCGACAGCCCTGCCTGCAACATCACAGAAAAGCCAGAAGTGGGTTTTCTAACACTGAGACAGGACCTGGGGATCGAAGCGGGTTAGTTGTATTTACTATTAGATTTTTTTTCAGGCTTCCTCATGACCATGCAGCCGCTGCCCAAGCAAGCAGCATCTACACCAGCTGCCTGGGCCGGCTGCATGGAAGGCCCGCTAGTGGTGGTTGCCATGACAGCACTCCTCTAGTGCAGGGAACGCCCACTGCGGTACGTCACCCTGAATCCTGGGTGGACAGCTGGGCGGCTGTGGACCAAGAACACAAAATGCAGGGGACGGTTAGCAGCAAACACCAAAGTCTGTGTGTTTCCCTGTACAAATGCAATCCCACCTGCACCCCACCCCGCCTGCACTCACAGGTGGTAATGTCTGGCTGAAAACCCCTCTCAGCAATGCGTTGTTCTTCCCTGGCTTCATTCACCAGTGGCCACTTGTCACCCCAGCAGCTGCAGCGGCGGCTGTTGCCCAAGGGCACTGGCTGTCATCGGGAGCCCAAATTCCCGCTGAGCAGGCACCGGCTCCTTCGCTGATCGCAAGAGAGCAGCAGATGTGAAACGTGGCGGCCGTCCAGCAGGAAGGCGGCTCAGCAGGGCTCTAGGCATGGGAGCCTGTGGCATTGGTGTTCACAGCGAGCTGCAGGCACTTGTCATCAGCTCAAGCTCAGATTTGTGCCAGCCCTCTCTGGCTCGTGAGAGGCCCACATCAGGGAGTGCCGGGGGCGGATTCACCACTGCAGTGACACCACAGCTGTCCTGGGAGTAACACTGTGGTGAAATTTGGCCCATTATATTTGCAAGCCAGAACAAGCCACTGGTCCCATTGCCCATTCAGGGTAGGGCCATACTGTGACAAACCCACTGCATGTGCTCTCTGGGCCTGGGCTGCAGCCCAAGCCTGAATACCTACACTGCAATTTGATCAGCCCCCCGCAGCTCAAGCCCCCTGCACACTGAGTCAGCCATGGCATCGCTGCTGCTGTGTGATTTCGTCTGCCCACTTGGGCTGAATCCACAGGGCACATACGGTGCCCTAGACTAACAAATTCTAGAAACTCTACATGAAGAGGAAGGGGAGCCCCCCATGCACTCCACTTTCCTTCACTCCTGACTCGCATCGCAACACAATGTCCAGCATGTGCCACGTGAAACACCCTGGATCCTCTGTAGCTGTGGGAATCAGAAGCCAGGCCTGTTAAGCTGCCCTCCCTTCCCCCCATGGTCTGGAAATGTCTTTACTTGAGGCTGGGGGGACTGTGATTCCCAGCTCCAGGAGATGTACCCCATCAACCCAGTGCACAACAGACAAAGAGAAAGCAGCCAGGAGGAGCAGCATGTGAGGGGGTGATCTGCTCCGATTATGTACCCAATGTCTTGGCATTGACACCTCCAGCTTGGCATGCAGACATACAATGGCTAGTGGACAAAGGTAATAGGACTGACTCCTCTGTTCCCTCGCTGGGCTCCACCACTGGGCAGGAGCACTGCTGTTCTGCCTTTCTGGTGAAATTCATAGCCCTAGTGAAATGCGCCTGGGCCTGATAAGGCTAAGAGCCATAGAATCATAGAATCATAGAACACTAGGACTGGAAGGGACCTCAAGAGGCCATCGAGTCCAGCCCCCTACCCCAATCGCAGGACCAAGTACTATCTAAACCATCCCTGATAGACATCTATCTAACCTGTTCTTAAATATCTCCAGCCATGGAGATTCCACAACCTCCCTTGGCAATTTATTCCACTGTTTGACCACCCTGACAGTTAGGAACTTTTTCCTAATGTCCAACCTAAACCTCCCTTGCTGCAGTTTAAGCCCGTTGCCTCTTGTTCTATCCTCAGAGGCCAAGAAGAACACGTTTTCTCCCTCCTCCTTATGACTCCCTTTTAGATACCTGAAAACCGCTATCATGTCTCCCCTCAATCTTCTCTTTTCCAAACTAAACAAGCCCAGTTCTTTCAACCTTTTTTCATCGATCACATTCTCTAGACCTTTAGTCATTCTTGTCGCTCTTTTCTGGACCCTCTCAAGTTTCCCCACATCTTTTTTGAACTGCAGTGCCCAGAACTGGACACAATACTCCAGCTGAGGCCTAACCAGCGCAGAGTAGAGCGGAAGAATGACTTCTCGTGTCTTGTTCACAACACACCTGTTAATGCATTCCAGAATCATGTTTGCTTTTTTTGCAACAGCATCACACTGTTGACTCATATTTAACTTGTGGTCCACTATAACCCCTAGATCCCTTTCTGCTGTAGTCATTCCTAGACAGTCTCTCCCCATTCTGTATGTGTGAAACTGATTGTTCCTTCCCAAGTGCAGCACTTTGCATTTGTCCTTATTAAACTTCATCCTGTTCACCTCAGACCATTTCTCCAATTTATCCAGATCATTTTGAATTATGACCCTGTCCTCCAAAGCAGTTGCAACCCCTACCAGCTTGGTATCATCTGCAAACTTAGTAAGCGTACTTTCTGTGCCAATATCTAAATCATTGATGAAGACATGCACTGGTAAGCTGGGAAACAAGACAGGTATAGTTCTTCGTGCCCAGACTCATGCCATCATACTGCTGGGAAGGAGAAACAAAAGGAGGAACAGATACCTGGGTGACTCTGGAGAGCCCAGGAAAGCCTGTTTAGGTTGCCCTGCTCCAATCCCCGTTCTGCACCTTCCATCATCATTCCAGCCAGCCAGCGTGTGACCTAGCATGTCCCATCCAGGGCAAATGAGAGCCCACAATCTCCTTCCTCTAAGAATGTAACCAGCCCAGCACCCAGTAGTGCAGGTGGGACCCAGGTCCATAACACCTTCAGCTAATTGGCTCCGCATGCTCCCTTTTACTCATATAATCTATTCTCCACTCAGCCTTTTTCACTTCTTCTGTGCAGTCAGAAATTTCAGTGATTGTCCCCCATAACCCACAATCCATTTTCCTCCTCAACATGCTGGCCTCTGTCTGTCTCCTCTGCAGTCACTCTGTAAGCCACCGAGGCAAACTGCTTTTACCCAAAGCATTACTTAAACCTACTGTGTGCTGTACTCTATTCATCACATATCCCCTGGGTATTAGTCACTTGCCCATGGGCTATTTCCTTACTGTTGGTCTATGCCAAACCGTATTTCTCATGCACTGCTTAATCATCCAAACAGGCAAAATCCTTTGGAATCCGATTGTGCTGTCTGCCCCTCACTATGTGCTTTGTCACCAAGTTAGCATTACCTCCAGACCTTGTTTTCACTACCTCCCAATCCTCCCGTTACTAACATGAACCGTTTGTCTCTTTGGCTTCCCTTTGCCCAATGCCTGTAAAACAGATCTCTCCCCAAACCAGCACTCTCTCCTATCCATCATGGCCCCCTTCAGCTGCTGCTCCATTGCCCAAGTCCTGGCCCACACCGGAGGAAATGCAAGATACATCAAATTGAGTTAACAGCCTCACAGCAGTCATATATTTGAAGCCAATGGGAAGTGCTGTTCCCAGCTTGGGGAGACTCCAGGTGCTACCTTGAACAGGGGCTAAAACAGCCATGTGCCTGTGGTGGATGCACAGTGGCTGGAGCTAGCGGCCATAGTACGATCCTGCTCAGCTTCCTGAGTGCGCAGTCAGGTGGCTGGCCAAGCCTACTACCAGGCCGCCTGGGCCACACTGCTATGTTTAGGCATTAGCTAGAGCATAGGTAAAGCCTGTGCATCTACCTGAGATGGGGATTACACCTCCCCGCATCTGAGTGGATGTATCCCTGGAGTCCTGGCCCTCCCATCTCTAACCACTAACCCGCAGTCCCTCTTTTCAGGTAATAAATTAAACTTCCATTAAAGATTAACCAGTCTTGTTCCTCTCCCTCTGTGGGTGGATATTCCCAGGCATTGGTGCTTTGTCCCCTTGAAGTGCAGCAAACCTGTTTAGAATCAGCTCGGGTGTTTGTTCACTGCGTAGCTTGCCAGTTGTTGACTTGGAAACCTGATGCCTGAAGTAGGTATTTGCTGCCACCTGAAAGATGGGAACAAAGTAACCATTGTACACCTCATCTGCTAGTGTATACTCTCCACACTTGTTTTTTAGGAGTCTCAGTGGGCTCCTTTCGAACCTTCAGTGGTTGCACGGTGGCCTGAATAGTAGGCCGGTACCTGCAAAACAGAGCTGTGGAAAGACATGCTGAACAAAGGCTGGTCCTTCGTGGCAGCTGAGCCGTTGTAAAGGAGCCTCAGGTTCCCCAGTCGCTCAGTAGGGAAAGCTTTCAATTAAACCATCAGAGCCCAACACTGCCCAGGCATAGTGTCCCCTGCGCTCTGGAGCCAGCATTGATAAAAACCAGCTTTAAGATCATGCTGTGTATTGGCTCTTTCCATACCTTTGAATGAAGCAGTTAGTCCCAGGGACCTGGGAGTCAGCACTCCTGGGTCCCATGCCAGCCACTGCCACTGACTCCCTGTGTGACCTTGTCCAAGTAGCAGCGCCGCTCTGTGCTTCTCTTTCCCTCCTGTGACACTGGGCTGGTAACACTTCCTGGACAACCTAGAAGGCACGCGTGAGGTTTGTAATACACAGGTGCAGTGTCACTCAAGATATAATTGAGGTCACCTCCATGACCCACCCAGCCCCGGAACATGGGTCTTTTCTGTTTGGCCACACCCACAGAATAGCCCTCTGGTTTGAGACCAACACAGGGCCATTTCTGTTTGGCATCACTCAACACAGTATCCTGGGGCATGGACATCTCAACTTTTTTGTAATTTACCAATGATTCTTCTTCCCGTCGCAGACTACAGGCGTGGGGCTATCCGGCATTACCTGCCTAAAACCCTCCAGCAGCCCAGCCCAGCAATTCTGCACATACACAGAGCCTGTTGGCTAAGGATCATCTCATAACACAAGCCCCAGGGAATTAGATCCTCACAGGACAGGGCTGCCCTAGCTGGGTATCACCTAACGGTGACCTCTCACGCCCGCTGACACTGAGAGAAAAAATGCCCAAGACCTTAAACTGGACTGAAAGCTGCTGGCCCCTGTGCTGTCTCTCTTTGTCCACCCCATAGCCAGTCTTCTCGTTCTCCCTGCAAGCTTGCTGCTTTCAGCCCACCAGGGCCTTTGTATCCAATACAGAAGTTAATATTTCATCTTGAGACTAGGGAAAATTGAGCTAGCCTTGAAATGCCAAAGGTAGGTTTAAAATATTCCCGGATTGACTCATAAAGTCTCCTATTAGGAATGTACCTTCTGATAAGGAAATGGCTCTGTACCTAGACTAACAGCTGGGGAAGCTATTTGTGGAAATCAGTGTCATTTACATATCTGTATCATTTTCATGTGGCTGCCCCAGTCTCTGCTTTTATGGAGACTAATCTGGTTACTCAATCAGGTGCAGGGAGGGGCAAAGTGCAAACTCTCCCAGCTCAAGGCAGCTTCCCAGCAGGAAGAAATCAGGTCACTGTATATGGACTTACTTGTTCCTACTGCCCCGGACTCTCAACTCTGCTCCAGAGCAGATTTATAAAAGATCAAATAATAAGGATGGGATGAATAATTAAATCTCCCTGTAAATAATTAAGCACAACCTGTTCACTTATCTGCTGTCATTCAGAAGAGCCCAAAGGACTCTGCTGAATATTAGGCAGTGGGGGAGAGAGAGACAGACAGACGTATGCACAGGACAGGGAATCAGGAAGTCCCAGCTTCTACTTCTGGCTCTTCTGCTGATTTGCTGCATGTCCTTGGTGAAGTCACTTTGCCTCTGCCTCAGTTTCTCCATCAGTAACATTGGACTGATAGTAACACCTGCCTGCCTTGCAAATAAATATTTTGTATAGTTCTTTGAATATATATAGTATTACTGAAACTCTCAACATCCAAATGAAAGTGGCAGGCAGCTTGGATGAATGTGATCATGAAATAATAAGAGTTCTTGAGTCTAAGGATTGGTAAAAGGGAGAACAGCAGAATAAAGATAATGGATTTCAGGACAGCAGACTTTAGTCAACACTGAGAGCCGGGGGGTAAGGTCCCACAGAAAGCAAGACTACGAGGAAAAACAGTTGAAGACAGTTGTCAATTTTTCAAAGGGGCATTACTAATGGCAAGATTAAACTATTCCTCTATGTAGGAAAGACAGGAATTGTGGCAAAGAGACCTGCTTGGTTTAACCAGGAGATCTTGAATGACCTAAAAATCAGAAAGCAATTGTATAAAAAGTGGAAACTAGGTCAAAATACAAAGGAGGAATATAAACAAATAACATAGGAATGTAGGGGCAATATTAGAAAGGTGAAAGCACAAAATGAGCTCAGTCTAGCTTGAGACATGAAGGGAAGCAAGAAAACATTCTACAAGTATATTAGGAGCATGAGCAACATGAAGGACAGGGTAGGCCCATGGCTCAGTGAGGAGGGAGGAACAATAACAGAAAGTGTGGCAGCGGCAGAGGTTCTTAATGATTTCTTTATTTCAGTTTTCACCAAGAAGGCTGATGGAGACTGTATGCCTAACATAGTGGATGCTGGTGGAAATGGGGTAGGTCAAGAAGTTAAAATAGGGAAAGAAAAAGTTTAAAAAGTACTTAAAAAGTTAAAGGTCTTCAAGTCACCAGGGCCTGATGAGATGCATCCTAGAATACTCAAGGAGCTGATAGAGGAGGTATCTGAGTCCCTAGCTATCATCTTTGAAAAGTCATGGAAGTCAGGAGAGATTCCAGAAGATTGGAAAAAGGCAAATATAGTGCCCATCTACAGAAAGGGAAATAAGGACAATCCAGGAAATTACAGACCAGTCAACTTTAACTTCAGTGCCAGGAAAGATGATGGAGCAAACAATTCAGAATCCATCTACAAACATCTGGATGATAAAAAGGTAATAGTCAGCATGGATTTGTCAGGCACAAATCACATCAGACCGACGTGATCGCTTTCTTTGATTATAATAATAAGCCTTGTGGACAAAGGGGAAGCAGCAGATATGGTATACCTAGACTTTAGTAAAGCATTTGATACGTTATCACGTGACCTTCTTATCAGTAAACAAGGGAAATGCAACCTAGATGGGGTTACTATCAGTTGGATAACAGTTGGATAACCATTTACAGAGAGTAGCTATCAATGGGTTGCAGTCATGCTGTAGGGTTCCACAGGGGCCCATTTTAGAGCTAGTTCTGTTCAACATCTTCATTAATGATTTTGACAATGGCACAGAGAGTATACTGATCAACTTTGCAGATGATATCAAGCTGGGTCCCTTCCAGTTCTAGTATTCTATGATACTATGGACATAGAATCTTCCACAGGAGGAGTTTTAGAGGTGCAGAATGCAATCAGCCAAATTGGAATTTAGCAAGAATAGCTGGACTAAATACCCCTACTCTTGTCCAAAGCTTCATAGCGCCTTTAATGACCCTTGTGACCCTTATCTTACCTGAATAAATGTGTTTCTGGCAGCACCAGCATCCCTGGGTGCCACCAGTTTGGGACTGAATTAGAGCACAATGGAATGACCACCATCATGCTGTGCAGCACAAAAGTTGCCCCTGGAAGTCTTCCAGCACATGCCTAACCAGCCCCAAGGTCAGAGATGACGACACAGCAAGAAGTGCAATCTAGCAGCAAAGTACTGAGCAACAAGAGCTGCAGGCGTCCCTCCAGCTCTACAGAGGATCTCAGGTTAAGGGATGTGGATGTGTTTGACCACTGTCAGCTTCACCATTCCCCCTCACCAAAGATCCACTCTGAGGTGTGGAGCTGCCAGTAATGTAATTCCATAGGGAAGTTGTCCATTCAGTCCAACAGTTAGACTTTCTATTGAATTACTGGGAAACAATGCAAGCAGATACCAGCTGGCAACACTCCCAGTTCTGCTCTCTCACAAAAAGCAGGATGTGCTACAGGGAAATCATTCATCTTCCTGTGCAAAGTATTCTAAACCCACCCCAAATCCAGCTGCATGTGTGGCTCTGTTGTTCCCTCAAACCTCAGTGCAGGTCAACGAATATTGAATGAATTTGGACTGATGCTGCTCACACAATTCTGTACCCAATCCCATTCTCCAGACACCAGTTCCCTCTGCCAAACCCTGCCACCTATACATATTTTCTTTCTCTTTTGTGAGACCCTATCACCTAGATTCCTCCTCCTGCTCATTCATCACTGTGAAGCTTCTGGGGTGCTGCCAGGTGAACTTTACTGTCCTACCAAACAGAAGGGTCCGAGGTGACCCTCAAGAAGTCACCAGCCAGAAGGGAAAGCCACTGGGGCTGCCAGCCACTATGGGTTCCAGGACAATATGGGAGGGGGAGCCCAGCTCTGTGCCCTCAAAGGGGCGGGCCCCAGGGTGGAAAGGGCAGGGTCAAGAGCGTCAGCCCTTAGCATTGCTCAGATAGCAGGCTGGGCCCCCACTCCCTCCCTCAGAGCCGCGCAGAAAGGCAGAGCAGCAATAGCTCAGCAATTCAGATGGGCCCAAAGCTCTGGCTGCTGCTGCCTCCGAAGTAATAGTGGAAGCAGCCAGCGCTCCCAGCCCCTTCGATATGCTAGGCCCTGGAGCAACTGCCCCCTTTGTTCCCCCCTCCTGCCAGTGGAGCTGGTAAAAGCAGCTCAATAGACAATAGACTGAAGCAGGTTATTTTGTTGTGCAGATTTTGGGGCCCGGAGGATGCAAGGTAAAAACTGAAACTGACTTTGGGTTTGGTTGGGATTAATTCTGCAAAACCTCATCAGCTGGGATTCCGTTCACATACCCCACATCCTGACCGCCTTTGGAAAGCCTGCTGCAAGTTTTATTCCCCACGTGACTGCTGCATGCTGCCAAAGAGCTGCCTCTGCTAATCATCCACCCAACTGCCTAAGGCCAGCCCACACAGCCAACACCCGTAGGCCCAGGCACAGCTGGCATGGCATTAAGATTCTATGGCTACACCTTTCCTGGTTAAGTCCTAAACCAAGCAAAGGCTTTGGGACTTTTTTCTCCCAGGCTGGTCAAGTTCAGTGATGCATGTCTAATCCCTTCTTTGAGTGAAGGCTACCCGCATTCCTGCCTCCCTCATGGAACCTTACATAATGGCTATCTATTTAGTTAATGAGTGGAGCTGGAGAAATTTCCACTGCCCCGGGGCCTGGGAAGAACGCGAGGGCACAGCTTCTGCCTCTCGCGTGCTACCCTGGGATTGTCCTGTGGACTAGTGGAGCACAATGGAATATAATTTTGTTGCTTGAGGAGTTAATGAATGAAATTATATTGCGGCAGCACAAGGAATAAAAGGGAGCCGGAGGGCTCAGGAAAGTCACATGGCTTCCTAGCTGCAGTGAGGAGAGTGCAGGCTGGATTGATCAGGCTGTGCTCTTATCAGTGCCTGCGGTGCAGCAGGGTCAGGCCCATTCTGCTTTGGGATATGAGATCGCTCCAAAAAGGGCCTCATGCCAACCACTGAGGTCCCAAAGGGTTACAAAAAAGTGAAGCTTGGCAGGCCAGCTCTGCCGTAGACAGCAAAGTCAATTGTAGATACATAATTCTTACCACAGCAATTGCATAGCTGGAATCGATTTATCTGCAATCTACTTCCCTGGCTGTCCTCACTGAGGGAGGTTGGTGGGAGAAACTCTCCCGTCAACCTCCCATCCTCCTCACGAGAATAAGGAGCACAGAGGTCGATTGCTAACCCCAGACAGTTCAATTTTGTGTGTCCCTACTAGGCACGCAAAATTGAACCCCAGCGCAGCGGAGACACACATAGTCAGTCGGCTGCAGCCTTGCCTGACGTCAGTCATGAGTCAATGCCCCCGGGCGCTGTGGGCAGGTCATTTGGCAGGTGGCAGTTTTCCCACTGAGTAAGTCCAGCATCAGCAGCCTGTAGGATGTGGGGGGGGTGCTGCAGAGAACTGATGTGGTTATAAAAACATCTGTAGCTTGTCCCCCTTAGGCCTTCCAGTTTTGGAGCTGGGCTGGGATTAGTCATTGCCAGAGCCAGAGATTTCCTGTATAAAGTGCTCTTGCAAGCACTGTGTTCGGGGCAGCTAGAAATGCCAGAGTGTTAGTCCTGCAGCACTTGCTGGTGCTTGAATGTACACTCTGCCACCGGGTGTTTGCGTGGGATGCCAAGTGTGCCTCTTAAAAGTGGCACTAGAATGCTTAGAATGTTTATAGACTGGGGGCCAGATTCTCAGCTGATGTGAACTGGTGAAGTTCCAGTGAGGTAATGGCACCAGGCTGATTTGCATTAGCCCTTGGACTATCAGGGGAGACAGAGTTTGGAGACT
Organism: Carettochelys insculpta; assembly: GCF_033958435.1. Taxonomy (NCBI): domain Eukaryota; kingdom Metazoa; phylum Chordata; order Testudines; family Carettochelyidae; genus Carettochelys; species Carettochelys insculpta. Next base: position 226,412,729 of record NC_134137.1, read on the forward strand.
AGTAGTTGCTGGGCACCCCCCCAGGACCTGACCTTTTTACTTGTGTTTGATGTGAGGGAAAATCCACTATGCATACAAGTAGTAGCCTGGCTGGCTGCCATTTCTATTGTGTGGGCAATAGTAAGGGAATATTTAACTGCTGGAGGAACATTCCCTTCCAGGGATGGCAGCGGCAAAGTTAATCAGTTTCCAGATGACATTAAAGATGCAGGTTACAGGAGGATAAAAGTTCAAACTCTTAAGGATGTTCAAAGTCTGTCACCACCGCCTCTGTAGTAGTTACGGGTATAAGAGCTGAATGCTAAAGAAGGTGCCTGCCACTTGTACAGAAATGATGACGGTGAACTCTCCCAAAGGCATGTCACAGCATGGAGGGACAGGAAAAGGATTCATCTGATGACCGCCAGTTCCAGAGTCCTCTGTGCCACCTTCTCTGGCCGCTCACCACATCCCACTGGATCCTCATGCCAGCCGCTGAGGTTCTTCTGAGCCCCTGTCACATACAGCAAGAGTAACTAACCACAGGAACACTTTGACAAGGGTGGATGCTCAGTTCTGAAAGAAGACGTGCACCAGCTCAAAAGGAACGAAGGGTCCTGTGGCACCTTATAGACTAACAGAAAAGTTTTGAGCATGAGCTTTCGTGAGCACAGACTCACTTCATCAGATGCTGGTCATGGAAATCTGCAGGGCCGGGTATAAATAAGCCAGAGCAAGGCTGGGGATAACAAGCTTAGCTCAGTCAGGAAGGGTGAGGCTTACTACCAGCAGTTGATCTGGAGGTGTGAACACCCAGGAAGGGGAAGCTGCTTTTGTATTTAGCCAGCCTAAATACAAAAGCAGCTTCCCCTCCCTGGGTATTCACCAGCCTAAATACAAAAGCAGCTTCCCCTCCCTGGGTATTCACACCTCCAGATCAACTGCTGGTAGTAAGCCTCACCTCTGCTGACTGAGCTAACCTTGTTATCCCCAGCCTTGCTCTGGCTTATTTATACCTGGCCCTGCAGATTTCCATGACCAGCATCTGATGAAGTGAGTCTGTGCTCACGAAAGCTCATGCTCAAAACTTTTCTGTTAGTCTATAAGGTGCCACAGGACCCTTCTTTTCTCTTACAGATCCAGACTAACATGGCTACCTCTCCGATACTTAGCTCAAAAGGGGCATTCTAGGGCCCATGTGACATAGGAGGTCAGACTAGATGATCACAACAGTGCCTGCTGGCCTGGAATCTATGAATCCTGAGGAGATTCACTCATGTTCTTCACCAGGAGTTTGGACAATCTAAAAAAGAGAGAAATGAGGATGCAATACTCTGGAGCTGTGTGTACACGAGTCCCTTCCTTTCGGAAGGGGCATGTTTATGAGCAAGTTCAAAAGATGCTAATGAGGTGCTTCCATGAATATGCAGCACCTCATTAGCATAACAGCAGCCACGGCAATTCGAAAGTGCAGCTTTCGAATCGCGTGCCGCCAGTGGAGACGGGACTTTCCGAAAGAACACCCCAGTCTTCGAAAGCCCTTCCTCCTAACACCAGATAGGAAGAAGGGCTTTCAAAGACTGAGGGGGGGTCCTTTCGAAAGGTCCCCGTCTCCACGGGCGGCACGCGGTTCAAAAGCCGCATTTTCGAATTGCCGCAGCCGTCATTATGCTAATGAGGAGCTGCGTATTCATGGAAGCACCTGATTAGCATCTTTCGAACCCGCTCATTAACATGCCCCTTCCAAAAGAAGGGGCTCACATACACACTGCTTGGTACTTTGTCAGCATGTAGCCAATTCCTTGTAAGTACCCGGCCAGGCAGTTCTTTACCTTAATATATATTGTAGCTCTCCTATAGCTATTGAGATCCTGGTGTAGGAGGCAATTGGCTGAAGAGTTCTTTGTGAGTTCAGGGGTGTTGAGCTTCTTTTGTTACGCTATTTAGATCAAACTTTATTACATTGCCAGCCTTGCTTTAGCTCAAAGGGCAGAGCAGATTGAAGGCCCTTTAAACACCACAAAACAGATGGGAGCAGGGGTATATGTGCCTCAGGTTTTTATTGAGTTACTCTCCTCCTGGCAATCATCCTGGCCCCACAGGAAGGTCTCTATGTCTATGTCACAGGAGTTTGCATTAGATGGTGGATTTAGTGCATAGTTTTTATATAACTCAACAAGGGTTTGGGTCCCAGCAGCTCCTGTTTGGAAAAGGGTAGCAACACTGAGTATGTTCAGCCTAAGGAATGGGTTTCCTTGCCAACCTAAGTGATACTTGGATAGAAGAAAGTACCTGACTGAGGAGTTTCAGTGATCACAGCCCTTTTGTCAAACCACATCTGGTTCCCTAATGCACGTGGCTTTCAGAAGCACACCAGCTGAAGAATGGGAGAAACATGCAGCTACATGAAATATATATGGATTCAGACGCTCCAATAATCAATATCACTGCAATGTTTCAGCCTAGAACACTGTTTACTGTAAGTCATTTTTCCGGCAGAAAGGTAAAGATTTTGCTGTACAATTTGTGGAAACCCTCTTGTATAAGAAACCATTTCACGTCCCTTACGTCTGCACGTACACAAGAGCCTGTACTTTCCTTGACCTGTTTGGGAATAGCAGGAAGGATGAGCTCTATGGAATGCGTTAATGGACTGTTTGGAGTTAAGGCTCCAGCTCCCCAGTACCTGTTTCTCTTTGCTGATAACGGTTTCTCTTTGAGAAGTGATTTACGATTCTCTAACTAATTGCCTCTGACACTGGGTTTTGTTTGTGTAAGGGTACAAAATACCAGAGTTAGCTGCATCAAGCAGCCTTGCTGGACCTGGTTGTACTAGTGTCCAGTTTGGCTCATCTGTTGCCTTATTGAATTCAATAAAGCTGAATGTTAGCCGCCTAAACACAGAGAAGTCTTGTGCTTCAACAAATTTAAGCCCCTATTGTATTGGCCAAGGCTCAACATCTCATCCGGCGAGGATGGTTTTGGCTCCAAACCATGGTGTGAATACCATAGACCAGCTGTGTCCAATAGGAATTCAATGATTGCCTCACTTGTGGTGGTCAGCTTTCCACATCTGCCACATTTCACACACCCCCCACTCTAAATAAATGCCCTGCCCCCGCCTCCCCCCAGAACCAGGCATCCCCAACCCCCACTTCTAAATCAATGCCGACGCCTCACCAGAGCCACCAGGGCTGCCACCTTGTGCCTCTCCCACCAAGTGTGGAGCAGGCAGACAGCACTCCCGGCGTGCGGCTCTCAGGAAGAGCTGTTTTTAAAGGCTCCAAGAGCCGCATTCACTACAATGCAGTGTCCTATTTGCCACATGTGGCAAATGTGTTGGACACCCCTCCCATAGGCAAACCCCTCTGTTGTTACTCTTTCTCCTTAGATGCGGTTGCATTAGATACCACAGACAGAACAGACCTCGGTAGCATCTGAGCAACATGCTCAGGAGCTGTGTGAAGTCGTTCCTGAAATAAGACAGGAAAAGCCCAAGATAATCTGAATGGGTGGATTTACGGTTTTATGCTGCTGCTGTGAGGTCATATGATTGATCAGTGAGTTTTCCTGCAGGGAAGGGAGGGTAGGAGAACGACCACAGAAGCCAGATAAATTAGGTTTGCATGAATGCAACACAAGAAGCCGTTTGAACCCTTTGAGCTGGACTGGAGTGTTCTAGTGCAGGTAGAGAGCAAACAAGATTTTAATCCAGTACTTCTCCTTGCACACCATTTTCAGTCAGCTGTGTCATAGATTAGTCTGCACCATTTATTCCCCTGGTTCATCACTTCTGAGGGGATTCTGGGACCTTCACAGCTCCTAGCACTTCCTTAAGTATGTGGTAATGGACAATCTTATCTTCACTGATCCTGTTACCTTCCTGAAACTGAGGGCATGTCTACACTGCAATCTTAAATCAACCCACATTATTACATTATGTACTTACTGCGGGAATCATGTCCACTCTACTCTCCTTAGGTCTGTGGTGCACATTCTTACCATCTGGAGTCCCAGAGTGGAGCCAGGCCCTGGAAGGGGACATTGGATTCCTTACGGAGTACCTGGGAGGACAACCCAAGCCAGAGCTACAGTATCAGTCTGGGTTAGAGTGGCTGCCTGGCAAAGCATGGCTGGGAGTTGGGAGCTAATTGATAAGACAGCCAATGGCCAATGTAAGGATCCCAGTGTTTTCACAGAGGCTGAGTTACCCCAACTACAACAACACAAGTCCTACATCTCTTGTGGTGATGGTTTTATGTCATTGTAGTACAGCATTTACCTTGGCAGGAGCAAGGCTATAGTGCAGGGGTCAGCAACCTTTCCGAAGCGGCGTGCCGAAATATGACCTTTTGACCTCTATGCACGGTCCGAGTGCCGGTGATACTTTTTAAAGTCACCAATAATCCTACTTACAACAGCTTCATTCATAAATAAATTCAGGTGCAGCAATTTGTCATTTAGATTGGTAGCATTAGCTGGTCTTTCGTTAATCCACAGGTAGCACGGCACTGAGCAAGCTCCTGGGTGTATGTGGGAAGAGGGGTGGGGCTGAGCTTCCACCTCATGCACTGAGGAAAATCGACTTATGTGCCGCTCTTGGCACCCGTGATGGGGGCTGATGATCCATGCTGTAGTGTGGATGCTGACATAATTAGGTCAGCATCAGTGGCATTATGTTAACTGTGTAGCGTTGACCAGGCCTAAATACCACTGCCTCAGACCTACTCTGCCAGTATAATCATAATGGTACAACGCTCCTTGCAAAAGTGCAGTTACACCAGCATAAAGATGCTTATGCAGATACAGTTATTCCTGTAAGGGAAGGAGAATTGCTATACTGGTAGAAAGTACCTGGATGTTTATATTACTGCACCCATAGTAAGGCTTTTACCAGCATAACTGTGCCAGTAAAATACATCCCCTTCGGGGACACTGATAGAGTGGTATAATTTAAATGCAGATCATCCCTCAGAAATTACTCCCAACCTGCCTCAGACCAAACAAACCCCGGAAACTTATTCGGAGGATTTATCTGGTATCTACCTGCACAGTTCACTCAGCTAGCTTCAAGAACAACAAGTCGTCCTGTGGCACCTTATAAACTAACAGATATTTTGAAGCAGAAGCTTTCGTGGACAAAGAGCTGATGAAGCGGGTCTTTGCCCATGAAAGCTTATGCTCCAAAATATCTGTTAGTCTATAAGGTGCCATGGGACTTCTTGTTGTTCTCAAAGATATAGACTAACACAGCTACCTCTCTGACACTTGTCAACTAGCTTCAGTGATTTTCAGTTCGACAGAGTTATTCAGCGGACAACAATTATATCAGTTCAAACCACAATCCTCCACTTGTCTTGGGCTGGCTAGTGACCTGAGAACCCTGCTTCAGGCCTCCCGGCTGTGACCCTCAGCACGCAGAACCACAGGCTGAGGTACAGCCGCCTACATGTGCTGCATGGTAAGGAAGACTGTTAACAATGCTACGCAAGGAAACATGCTGCAAGCGCACAGGAAGCATCACTCAGGCAGCATCTACACTATGAGATAAAATTGAATTTAAAGTGGTTAGCTTGACATTAAAACATCACAGCCCTCCCTATAAATGTCAGTAGCTCGATTTAGTCTGCCCTAATAGTGATAACAAAACATCAATATTAAAGGATGTGTACAGCATCAATCTCGAGTTTAAAATGTTGAATAAAGGCTAGTGTGGAAGCACCATGCGTTTCATTCAAATGTATTAACCTCCACAAGTGTCCCTTATGTAGCCCACAAAGCTATGCGCTGTACCTGGCTTCCAGCTCCCCACTAGTAGCAGGAGCCAGGAAAATGACCATGGCTGCTGTGCTGTCAGTTTTCCAGGTTACCCAAGCTGCAGGGACCCTGGAAACTGATAGCTCTACCGCACCTGGCTCCCAGCTCAGAATGCAGGGTACTATGGGATAGGTTCCCACAATGCACAGCTTCAACAGTCAATGTTTGGTGATGTCAGTGTAGAAGCAATGTGTTGAATTTGTTGGGAAGTGAGGGTACTCAAAATCAAATTTTAAAAATCAGCTTTATAGAATTGCTTTTTAATAAATTCGAATTTATCTTGTAGTGTAGACGTAGCCTCATTCTCCACTGTCGTGTGTCTGTGTAACCCACCCACCTATGTGTGTTTGGTTCACTGTCCCATGTACGGGCATGAAGACCACATCACAGACACAGAATGAGTCTTCTCTACAGCCTAAGCTGAGAGGCAGCTGGCCTTTAGCTCAAACTGGAAACCTGCAGTTGATGCGGCTGGACCACAGTTAGCAATGGTAAAGGAACCAATCAGAGAAAGACAGAGTTCCTGAAAATTCTAGTGCAGACAAGACCTCTGGGACATCCAACTACTGACCGTGGTGATGCCCCGCTTTGCAGCTAAACAGAGCTGGCAGACATGAGTGACGGGCCCAGACGATGGCTGTTTTTCTAAACACAGCTGTCGGCTCATCAGTGGAAAAAGCCCACAGTTACACAGATTGTGTATACAGTTAGCCGGTGAGAGGAGACAAGGCCGGCTTTGTTGCCATGTCCTCACTCCTGTGCCAAAGTAACAGGAAAGCCACAAGATCAGCAGGTCCCACAGACAGTGGCTCGGCTCCCCTCCAGTGCACTTGGCATTACTGAGGACTTTGCCCAACTAAAGCCCCTCCCAGCTGAGGGGCTCAGCAGCACAGAATTTAATTAAGCTTCAGATCCCCCTGTAGAGGGAGGTGGCTAGTGTTTTCTGTCTGCAGGTAGGGAAACCAAAGCAACAAGAATTAATAGGACTTGCTCAAAGTCACACAGCAAGATAGCTAAGTACAGACCCAAGAAGCCGGGGAAGCCACACTCCTTCTCAGAGTCAGAAAACAAACTCGAGATTCCCAGTCCTAATCCCTATGATATTCTGAAAGCACCTACTACCAGAGTGTCTAGTCTCCACCTCTAACCACTAGGCCAAGAGAAGGGGAAGGAAAAAGCTCACTGAAAACTACCCAGGATTTCAGCAGGACCTGCTGTCTGGCCCTTTATGACCCTCGGCTCCTAGTTTCAAGGGTTAAACCCTAACATGACAAATGGGACCATCAGCTTGGAGGTGGGTGGATGACAGCAGCTTCAGCCCACTTTAAACTCCCAGCCAGCCTTGATTTCATTTCCCCCGAGTCACTGGTCTGGGGGGAGAGTCTGTGACAGGAGCTGGGCTCTGACTCAGTTACTATGCTGGAAGGACAGAGATGGCATTGTTCAGACGAAGATTCAGGCAGCCAAGCATCTATGGGGAGGTACGTGCCTGGCTGAGGTCCCTCTCTAGCAACCTAACTAATGGGGTCACTCAATAGTCACTCCTGTTTTCTCATTAGTTGTCCCAAGAATTCAGTTGGCTCCAGGGTCCAGTCACCACTCCCATAAGCCAGGGGAGGGGCCTTAGCACCAGGTGGGGTTAGGCCCACCCACTTCCCAGCATCCAAATAGTCACTCAGTAGTCGCACAGGACAGGTTGCAAACCCAGAACACAGTCTAATTCTGAGAACTGGGGAAGCAGAAGCGGCGTCTAGCTCTGCCACTGACTCACAGTGACCTTGAGGGTGTCATTGTAACCTGCCTGTGCCTCAGGCTGGAATTCAGTGCTGCCTGCTCCTCCAGTTTTTGTGCCTCCAGAGGGGGCAGGGCCCAGACACTACTGACGGCCCTGGGAGTAGGACTGGTGTTTTGCACCTGATAACGCTAACAGATACTCTGGGCCCTGGAGCAAGGAGTGCGTGGGGGTGGCTCTGTGCCTTAGGAAGGGTGGGGACTAGGACGGAAGGGCCAGGGCTTTGGGCCGTCAGGCTTTCATACTGCTCAGACTACAGGCTGCCGTTCCCCCTCCCAGCACCACAGGGAGCTCTGGGGCTTTGGCAGCAATTCAAAGGGGCCTAGGGCTCCAGCCACTGCTGCCGCTAATGTGACGGAAGTGGCAGCCAGGCACTCTGGGCCCCTTTAACTCTCTGGGCCCCAGGGCAACTGCTCCCCTTCATTGACAGGCCTGTTTGCATCCCGCATCTCTGCCGAGGAGACTGTGACTGCAGAAAAAGCACTGGCAGCTGCATTCAAGGAACACCACGGCTTCAATGCAGCTGAAGAGTTGCCCATTCAAATACATGGCAGGATGGTAGAGAGAAAGCAAATAAAGGGCACTTCTTCTGCTCAGCCCTCAGCAATTCAGCCCCCTGCATGCCCACCTCCCAGCCGCCGCCCCTCCCTGCCCCGCCAGACTTGGGGGTGAGTCCCCACCCCTCTTCCAGCATAAGGGGAGCCCCAGGGGTTCTTCTCTCTCCATCAGACACGACAGTGAGAAATGGAGGGGGAGGAGCCATCTCTGCTCACAGGAGGGGTGGGGAAGTGGGGAATGGCACCACCCTGAGCTCTTGCGCTCTTTCTGCTCCTTCATCCCCTCTTGCAAGCAGAGATGGCCCCTTGGCACTTCCCTCCCAGTAAGAACAGACTCCAGGGGAGAGGGGAAAGCAGCTCAGCTTGGCTGCTGCTTCCCAGGAGTCACAAAGGAAGAGCTGATGCCCAGTGGTCAGCCAAGGCCTTTGCATGGGATTTGGCCCAGCTGCACTGGTTGAAGAACAATGCAGCCAATTATAGCAGCACGAGAAGATCTACCCAGCTCAGGTCCTTAACACAAATAAGTTTTGTTTTTCTTCCTTGAAATCATTGCTTTGGGGTGGGGCTGGGTAGGAGGGCTTCAGTGTGCAACCTACCCTGGTGAGAGAGGACAACCCAGCCCTCTCTCACCACAACAGGTTGGGGCCAGAGAAGTGCCTGTACGCAGCCACTGCAGCTGCCGTGGGCACAGCCTGGGAAGGGGGTGCTCGTCCCTCAGCTTGGGGACAGACACACACACACACAGACAAACACTCTGAAATATATAGTCGATACCTGCTCCTTTCTCCACCCCGGCCCCCTGCTGGCCCAATGGGCTTGTAGGTGTCCCAGCTCCTGTCTCTGGCCTTTTGCTGCCCCGATGGTCTTTCTGTAGCATTACTGACTCTCCTAACAGAACCATCCCTCTTCCATTTCATGAGAAACAATCGCATTCCAGGAAAATCCCATTGCCCTGGGACAAGCACATCCTTATCTTGCTTTAAGTTAAGCTAAGAGGAAGCTGCATTCCCAATTTGGCGGTCCTAGCTCTTACCATTTCAAAGGAGCTCTTGAACAAACAGACCCAAAGACCACCAGTGAGACAGACAGACAGACAAAGTTTTTATAAAATACCTAGTAGATATTTTGAGGGCCCATCGAAACCTGAAGCCCTGGGCTGCAGCTTCTAAAGCACCTTCACTAATACTCCACAGTTTCAGAGGCAGCCGGCTGTGCACTTGTTTTGAGGGTGGAGTTGCATCTCTCAGCAACAACAGGTGCTAAATACTCTGAGTAGCCAGCCTCCGCTGCATGCTGGGGTCTGGAATCGTCTGGAGCCGAAGCTCTGTATTACAGCTAAATGGCTATCCCCATGCAGGGCTGTATGCAGCCTGTTGGCAATGCTCTGGACGCCTTTGCTTTAGCGCTGGTATAAATCCCACACCATGCTCTGTCCTCAGTGCAGCTCCACTGCACGCAAGAGGCACCGCACAAGCACAGCCCAGGGCAGACGGTGGCCTCATGTCCATCGCTTGGCTGCATTGTTTTTCCATTGTGAGACCAGTGCCAGTCTGCCACTGTGGAACCTGATCCACCAGGCCTGCCCAATCCACCCAAGTCAACACTTTTCCCCTCTTGTGAAATGCTCTAACAATGTCCCGTAGAAACAATGCCTATTTTGTTCAGCAGAGAGAAGCTGAGGCCAATTAACTCTGCTATCAACAGCAGGTGTCTCAGATGGCAACAAAAACCCAGCATCAATAATGGATAGGATGGAAGGAGATGCACTGAAGAGGGGAAAAGGCCAATCAGCTTAATGGAATAAGGTGCATGGATAGCAAAGGGCTATTTATAGCCTGCCACTTGTTCAGCCATGTGCACTTCAATTCTGGCTCAGACTGGCTCCTTAACAGCAGTAATAATCATTAAAGGGGAGGTGGGGGGAAACAGGGGGAGGAAGGTGAAAGCTTGGAAAATTCGCAGCCGGAGGTAAATCTTTAGAGCCAGGACTGGCTGGAGTCAGAAGTAACTGCATTACAGAAAGATTGAAAGGTTAATAGGAAAGCAGCTGATGCTGAAAGGGAACAATTAAAGAGGTTAAGGGGCTTAATATTAGATTAATGGCTGCCTGGAGGAGAAAAATCAGAGCTTCCAAGAAAATGGAGTTTGCGCAGAGAAAGCTGTTTGTAGGCAGCCCCGTGTTTGCCCGTCACTACTCCCCCGACTGAGGTGGCTCTTCTGTACGGTCTCCCCCACTATCTTTCTCTCCTTTTCCTTCTGTCTCTCTTTCTTTCTTTGTCTTCACCTCTGGGTTTCTTCCTCTCTCACGGTCTTCCTTTGCTCTCCTCTCTCAATCCCTTCCTCGTGGTTTTTCACCCAGCTCTCCGTCTCTCTCTCTTTCTTAGATAGTGATAGATAAAGTAATATGTAACTATTTCCAGCCAGAGATCTGCGTGCTACTCTTCCAGGTGAGTCAGTGTCCCTCATCTCATATTACGGAGGGGGAAACTGAGGCAGAGAGTGCAAAAATGAATGGCTCGCAGTCACACAGTGAGTTACTGGCAGGGGCAGGTCCCTCTTCCCAGGTTTGCAGCCTAGCAGCTGCCTCCTTCTGTCTGGGTGTGTAGTACTGACATCACACATCTCCAGAAAGCCCAAGTTTCAGGCTGCCTATAGTTGTTCCCAAAGGACCGCTAAAAGAAACGTGTCTATGTAGGGCAGGGGGCGTGGCCTTAGGAAAGGAGAGTCTAGGCTTCCATAACAGGGCGAGAGAGGGGACCAGACAGCATATTTTGCGCCAGGAAGGGAAAAGTGGGATGCTAAGAGATGGGGCTGGGGGGGAAGGGGGGGAAGCTCAGTTCAGGGGCCACCCAAAGGAGGCAAAATACCATGAGGCAGCAGCGACCCCAGTGGGGAAGCAATCACCAGGTCCGGGTTCAGATGGCATCCACTCACAAAGAAAGGATGCGCTCTTTCTACAGATGGGTCTGTCTACATGCCGTCACTTGGCCCTTGTGGAGACACAGAGGAAATAAGCTGTTTAAACAGGCTTCATGCAGGCAGACAGCAATCTGATCTTCATCAGGTGTCAAGATTTGCTTTGGATGCTTCTCTGGGAGCCCTGCCTAGCCCTTTGCCATAGGCTCCATGACTGACAACCGCATGGTTGATCATAGTGTCTCTCTAGCAGTCACGCAGACAGCCTCTCTCCTGGTTTGGTATCTCAGGCACCAGGGTTATTGTCAGCATCAGGTGACTGGCACTTGGCTTGCGGAAGCTCAGTTTGGGTTTTTCCTCAAGTCACAAAAGGTTCCGACAGGTGAGGTCCCATTGACAGGTAAGGCTCAGACAACTTGCTAAGCTCCTGTTTTCCCACCGTTCCTTTCTGTATCGCACTTCAGATGACTCAGGGTCTCTGCTCAGCTATTGATGCTCCAAAACTCAGGTGCTCTGTCTGATGCTGGCTCTGGCTGGATTTCACTCTCGGGGTCCAACCCTCTGGAATGGTGCAAAACTCATGTAAAGGGGTTTTCTCCATGGGTGAATGTTCTGGAGCCAGGCTGTGGGCACTGTTACTGGCTGAAAGGCTGGGGGATTGCAGGTGGGCTTTGCTGCTTCCCCGCAGCATGGCAGATCAGTACTGTACAGAGATGCACCAGCCATGCCCCTGACGGGCACACATTCTGTCCCCCAACAAAGAATGGAGCATTACGGTGGCAATTTCCCCTCAGATCTCAGCTGCTCTGCCCCATCCCCTCTGCCCATCCTGTCGTGACTTCACAGAAGTCACGGGGTTTTGACTGCCGGCTCGGGGCACCTCAGGATTTGGTCCACATTTGAGCAGATCAAAGGGAGAGCAGCATTCTGGGGAAGCACCTCCAGACCCAGCACTCGTCCCATGCCAGGGCTGGATTTACACTGAGCTCAGTCTATGCTGAACTGGGCTTTGGAGCTCAGCCAGGTGTTGGGGGGATGCCCCAGAAGTGCAGATAAGACCAGTAATGCTGATAGCTCTGTATTTCCCTGGTGAGTATCCAAGCCTGGATTGAAGGCGGCCCTGTCACATGCCACCCGCCTCTGTTCTGTGCTCTCCAAACAATGTTCAGTGCCCCCCAGGATGTTCCCCCTCCTTTTTCAACTCTCAGGGATTCCTGAAGGACAATGTGAAATTCTTTCCCACTCTGCCACCCCCAGCCATTGTGCTTAAGAAGCTCGAGGTTGTGCTCCTCCCACATGCAGTGGGAAAACTTTTGCCCAAGCGCCTGGCACTTGCCTGCTGCTGGCAGACTCAAACAAGCTCAAGCTGGCTGAATCCAACTAGTTCTTAAGCAGATTCCCTCAGTACAGCCTCACCTTCAGAAAATCCTCCGTGCAGATTACAGAGCAGTGCCGTGCCGGCAGCCGGTCCTTCCTCAACTGCGGAGTCCAGGCCAGGATTTAGATGCTGTAACTGCACCAGATATTCTCCCTCTAAACTTTCCCACTCAGAACCAGAGCGAATGTGCAAACAGGCTGCTGGCTCTTTGTTAGCATGTTTAGTCTACCCTGTCATCTTGGTGTCCTGGCTGCAGGCTTAAATGACGTGGTGCTTCAAATGCTGCTAGCTGGGCTGCCTGGCTGCCACCCGCTGTTGTTGTCCCTAGTGGTGGAGCTGTACGGGAAAAGGCTGGATACAGCCCAGAAGATCCCATGTGCGACACTAACGGGCAGCACAGGCTGTTAGGTGGGGAGCTGTGGAGCCAGAGAGAACCACAGGGTCTGTCTGTTCCCAGTGCCGCACTGAAGAATCTCCTTCATATTTGTTACATCTGAGTCGTGTCTCCTATCTACCATGACAACAAGGGGTATTGTTGGCCCTCTCACTGCAATATATGGGTTTCTCAGGGATTCCTGCGGAGCCTCCACCTTTCCCAGGGATAAAAGAAAGCACCTTAAAGAAGATAATTTCCTCCTTTGTTTTCTATTTTTGCATAACATCATTGCCCGGTGTTAAGATCTAACCCTCTCCCCAGCAGAAGGGTGTTTTGTTTACATTGTTACCCAGCTGGTACAGCACCCCAGTCAGAAATTTCAGAGCCGCAAACGATCTGCCCCAAAGGTAGGGAGAGTTGTGGGAGGGGAGGAGACAGAAGGGTGGTGGGGTTGGGGTGCCGACTCATTCCCAGTCTGATTATTTAGTAATGCTCTTGCCCTCAAGAGCAGCTTTCACCTGAGGATCCCAGAATATCTGGCAATCCCCCATTAATCCTCAAATCATCCCTAGGAGCGTTGTATTTATTTTGCACTTTATCCTATGCACCCATCAGACTCTCCGTTGGGGCAGGTACACAAGGTAAAACAATACACACACATTCGTAACATATGGTAAAATTAAACTCATCCCAGACTAACCAGCAAGTATGTTACATTCTCTGTAATCACCCCTCCGTTAGGCAAAAACTTAAGAAAAATCTGAACAAGCAGCTGGTATTATTCCACCAATGGGTAAGCTTTGCCACTGAAAGGTTAAATGAAGTTCTCAAGGTCACACAACAAATGACCAAACAGAACGGAGATGAGAACCCAGGAACTCTGGTTCTTGATTGCTTGCTACTAGATACTCTCCGTCCCCGGAAGGCTGCCTCCAAAGAAAAAAGAAGTTGAGCTTGTGCCCATGTTTGTTCCTTTAGAATGGCTGAAGGAGTCTGAAAGGGTTTTGCTTAAAAAAGAATTACAGGTTGAATTCAGCACTCTCAGGACCTTACCAGTGCCAAACCAGAGAATTTGCCAGACCATGGGAAGTCAATATTGTCTAGCAGCATTACCAGCACTTTCACTGCTTCTTGAGCTCTTAGAAGATATTCAGGGTAAGATAAAGCTAAATAACAGCACAGAACACTGAGACCCAGGACTGGTGGCTGGAAAAAAAACTTTATGGGCCCACAGGAAATGGCCAAACCCATGAAAAGTGGGCACCCACCTAACAAAAGTCATGCTGGACCACCGATGTTGCCACACCAGAGCATGCCAGACTAGAGAGGCTCAGCTTGTATTTTTCTGCTTGCTTTCTTCTATTAGAAATGGAGGCCTTAAGGAGCCTGGAAGGCTTGTGCGTGTTTAGTGTAGAGAACTCCTGAAATATTAGCAAAACGAGAGACAAGAGAGTAAAAGCCACGCAATAGTGAGGCGAGGGAACTTGTGTACTCTGCTAAACTCTTGTTTTTGTTTTGTAAATGCCACTTTCACTCCAATACCTAAGGCACACAGGTGAGAAAGGGAGTCTTCATGAAAAGACTTGACACTATAATCCTGTCAGCTAAAGTATAAAGTCTCCCACACTCTTAAATCATGAGAACGCCAAGCTATTTCCCATCCTATCCACAGCTTCCTGCGTGCTCCCTCCTTTTTTCCACTAACGAAGGCCAAAAAGGTCCTGGGCTACTTTTTTCAAACTCTTCTGCTGATTAAGGTTAATTCATTCCCAAGTCTGGTCTGTGCAGAAAAGAGGACTGTTTTCAAGGTCCATTTCTTTGCTTGTCATCACTCTGTCAATAGGGGCTCTGGCACTGCATTCAGTTGTTCCTCTGGCCAAAGCAATACATTAGTTGCCGTTCATGAGCCAGGCTGTCCATAATAATTCATCTGAAATCTAAAGATCTGAAGCGAGCCTTTTCTTTATGTAATGGGAGATTTGGCAGAGGACATCTCCATCGTGTGCAATTAGTTTCTTTTCCACGTGGCCGGTTTCCAGCCTAGCGCTGCATGCAGTTATCCTAAGTAAAAGCAGAGCCTAAAATGAAAGCGGTGGCAATAGCAAAGAGCGAGCGGCTAGTGGTTAGACCATGTGAGTAGGTGGTAGGGCTCACAGGTGCTATCTTTGGCTGTCCCTCAGATTCAGTGAGGATGTTGGCCGTGCCATGTCAGGGTGATGTGCCTCAATTTTCCTGCCTGTAAAATGGGGATGATACTGACTAATCCACCAAGCAGGGAGACAATTATAATTACGATGTCATGGCAGTGCCTCAAGGCTAGTCAAGAGCGAGGCCCTATTATGAGAGTCATGGCAAGCAGCTATAGCAAGAGACAGTCCCTTCCCCGCGGAGCTAAATATAGATCAGACAGAGGTGGGTGAAAGAAAGGAGTCGCACCTACAAACCGAGAGAGAAGAGATGTGCTTCGCAAAGGGTACGGCATGACCACAGCATTATTTGTGATGGTGATTTCAAGCGTCTGGGTTGGGACTAGTGAGGAGAAGATTAGCTAAGCACAAAAACAAAATGTGTCTACACTAGAACTGGTGGGGTGATTACCGGCGACTCACGCTGAGCCACAGCCTACACTAAAGCGTTGCTGTGGCAGTGCTTTGCGGTGAAAGTGGGGCCACCGCACCAGGGCGGACAGCGAGCTCCCCCGGCGCTTTCTGTAAACTACCTGAGCCAGGGAGCCAGTTTACACTGGCACTGTGCAGCACTGGCAAATCCTGTGCTGGGAGAGGTGAGTTTTCACACCCCTGCGCAAGAAGCTGCAGCACAGTAAAGCGGCAGTGTAGACACGGCCTAACTCCAATCACACTGGCGTGCGGCCTAACAGAGTGTTGCCATGGCAGCACAAGCAGCTAGCTGGGCTGAGTAGGTGCTGGTCTGTATCAGCATTACAGCTTGCACGCTGGTGCTGGAAATGGCTCCCTTAGCTCACGTGTGGCCATAACTGACTGAAGGGAGAGGGAATGAGGGCATAATAAGGCTGCGGCAAAGAGACTGGGAGGAGCTAAGTGCAAACGGCCATTCGGCAATGAAAGCCTACTGAAACTTTAGACGGCAGCCTGATGACAGCATCAGTGTCCCACAGTCCCCGCTGAAACTGCAGCGGTTCTGCTCATGGCAGTTCCTTGCCCTGGTGCTCTCACAAATGGGGGGTGGCCACTGCAAGTGCCGTGTCCACAGACAAACCGACCAGCATAGGAGTGCCTCCTTAAACTGCTTCTCCAGCTGCAGAGTTTAATTTGGGCCAGTCACACAGTTTGTGCTCCCCTGTAGCTGAATGGGTTTTGCACTGGACATAGCTAAAGCAGTACAACCCCTAGTGTGGATGCTGTTACACTGGTATATGGGTAGTTATAACACTGTGGCTTAGCCTTGTAATTCTACACTATAAAGTGGACCACCACCTGGCTGTAGACAAACTCTTAATGTGTGTAACACACAGTCGATCATAGGCGTGAAGGCGCGATGCAAGCACAAGCATTCTTTAACTGAAAGGGCCTTCACCAGCTATGGTATTGACACAGTTCTCTGACCCAGGAGTACACAGTGGGAGGCAGACCCACTCGGGGCCGGGGTGAAATTTTGTAAAGGGGACACAGCGCCATTGGCTGCTGTGTCTCAGGCTCATCCATCTCATTAAAAACATTGACGTATGTGACTGTTTTATGTGCGTGTATTCACATTTATATGGGGATAACATTTTTACATTCTACAGACTAATTTTCTTACACATGTGGAAAGGGTTTTGTTTTTGTTTTGTTCTCATATGAACATAACCAAACTTTCCATTGGGTTTGGATTACATTAGACAGGCCACGGGGAGGCGGGCAAGCCACTAATTGCAGGACAAAATGTGGCACTCGAAATATAAAGTTTGCTGACCCCTGCTCTTACCAATCCTTTACTAGGAAACCTTTAAAAATGGTCTGTAAAATGAAATCTGCCCCCACCTCACCTCTCTTAAAAAAACAATTGTTATTTTTAACCTCCTGAAATAAAAAGGTGCAGCAATCTTCAATTATACTTGCGGTTAGTCTCCAGAAACACCTGGCTTCAGAGCAGCATAGGATAGATGCATGCCACAGAGCTACCCAGGCTTCCTTTGGTTCTGCACTCAGGAGATTTTCTTAGCACAACAGAAAAATCAAATTTTGAGTGGCCAAGTATTTGTATGAAAAATAGCACCTTTCCCTGTCCTGAGAAGCTACAGCAGGCAGCCTACTTTGGCTTTCTGTTTGCACTACTTTGGCTTTCTGAACTACAAGATCTCTACCAAATATGCACAAACCTGAATTACCCACGAGGAGAAGTGAAAAAAACAAGTCGACAGAGCCAAACGAATACCCAGAGACCAGCTACTTCAAGATAGGCCCATAAAAACCAACAACTGAACACCACTGGTCATTGCCTACAGCCCCAAACTCAAACCACTACAATGCATCATTAAAGACCTACAACCCATTCTTAATCAGGATGCCACACTCCAGAAGGCCCTAGGTGACAAGCTTGTTCTCTCCGACAACCCCCCAACCTTATGAGGATTCTCACCAGCAACCACAGGCTATACCACAATAATACCAACCCTGGAACTTTTCCTTGCAACAAGCCCCATTGCCAGCTTGGTCCAAATATCTATTCTGGAGATACCATCACTGGACCTAACCAGGTTATTCACAGAATCACACGCACATTCTCATTTTCCTCTACTAACATCATATATGCCATCATGTGCCAACAATGCCCACATACTTTCTATATAGGACAAACCGTAAACACACTTCAAAAAAGAAGGAATGGACACAAAACAAACATCAAAAAGCTCTTAACTCACAAGCCTGCCAGCCAGCACTTCAATGGAGTGGGCCAGTCTGTTAATGACCTGGCAGTCTGTGCTTTACTGAAAAGGAACTTTAAGACTTAATCACCTGCAAAGAGAGAGTGCAGAGCTCTCTTTTATATTCAAATTTGACACATTAACATGTGGTTTGAACTGGGAGGCCAATTACCTGGGCCATTATATGGACTCTTTTACATGCTTTGTTTTATCTAACTCTTGACTCCCCCCTTTGCTCACGTTGATTACAATTTTTTCTGATTTGTCAACCTTGATAACTATTTTTGGTTCTCTGTGGCTTAAATATTGAGTCTGTTCTGGTATGGCTATGGTCTGAAGAAGTGGGTCTATCCCACGAAAGCTCATCACCTAATAAATTATTTTGTTAGGTCTCTGAAGTGCTACTGGACTGCTTTTTTGTTTTCACATTAGAAAGACGTCTTTTGACAGCCATGAGACTGCTGCAAAATAATCACTGATATCAGCGAGACCCCTTGTGGTCAGCTGTATCATAGGCATCACACAACACGGTCACACAAGTGTACATACGAACTAATTTTTGAATTTACGAATAAATTTCACTTACCAAAAAAAACTTGCAAGTGCTGCAAAGGCCGATTTCTAGCCGACACCAGTTCAGTCATTACCAGAGATTAGCTCATTATAGCTCCTACCTGCTCACAGGGATGAGGACCTGGGCTCACGTCAATTGAGTACAGTTTCTATTTGCTCAGCCAGAAAGACTTCCCCAGCTCAGATCTCTGCTGGGTACACACAGGACCCTAGTGGCAACAATTATTGGTTACCCTAAGGGGTTTAGCTAGCACAGGCTGCATTGCCCAATCAGATGTACTTAAATAATATCCCAATTTTAGAGATGGGGAAAAGCACATAGGAGAAATTAAACCCCTCACCCATGACTACATAAGGTACCAAGGTCAGAGCTAGAATCAGAACTGGGTAATTTGTGATTAAATTACTGAGTTGGACTCAGAAGATCAGTGTTGAATTCCTAAGTAACAGAAACACCCTCCATGATCTGGCCTTAAGCATTTCAATTTCTCTGTGGCTCATCTGCACATTTATAAAACGGCAATGATAATACTGCCTTTGTCCATTTACACAATAAACTTATAAGGGCACAAACAATGTCTTACTAAACGCACACACAGCACCTTGAGGTAGGGCCCTGATCTCTTGTAGGACCTCTGGGTGCTACCATGAAACAAATAAGAATGAACATGGGAGTTCTCAGCATCTAACCCTGCACTTAGAGTCCGGGATCGCACTTCCCTCTGGTTGAGAAACAGAGATATTTAGACTAATAATGTTAAGAGTTACAGTCTGCTTGACTGGTTTGTACACAGGTCAGTTTGAGTAAAGAAAACTGTGGTACCACCTTGCAAAAGTCTGTGTCTGCAATCAGGATTGCTAAGCATTAGTGTACATTGGGATTTTATTTTATAAGGGCTTCTCAGCATTTTAAGATTTGCTACTTACAATCCACCAATCTTAATACTTTCCAACTCCTGGTACCCATAGATGGAGTGAGCAGCTCTCACCATTTTAGCCACTGTCATGGTGTTTTTTGTAAAGCACCAGCTCCAGGAGTCCTCCACAAGGATCTCAGCTTCAGGGCCAATAAGAGGGAAGCCCAGGAGGGCCATTTGGCCTTGATCTCACGCTCAAAGGGGCCTTGAAGTTAGAATTTCCTCATTAATTAGTGCATGGGCACAGAAAAAGGCTAGAAAATTATTTGTTAAATAAAAAAGTTAAAATTATGTCTCTTTTGGGACCTTATTTTGTTGTCACGTAGTCATCCTTTCATATTTTCTTATGGTTAGGCCAGGGCTGGCCAACCCACGGCACTCAAGCCGCATGCAGCTCTTTGAGCCATTAAATGCGGCTCTTCCTCAGAGCCACATGCCTAGCGTGCTGTCCGCTGCTCTGCACACATGGACCAGCGCCTGGTGGAAGAAGCACGTGGCAGCAGCAGCAGCTCTGGAGCAACGGCAGCAGTGGCTCTAGTGAGTCGCCAGCATTAAGTTAGAGCGGGCAGAGGGCATGAGGGTGCCTGGCTCTCAGGGATGGGAGGCAAACTGGGTTAGGGGAGAAAGAGAAAGGGGGTTAGGTTAGAGTGGGGGACTGGGAGTGCCCAGCTCTGGAGTGGGCATTGAGCCATGTATTATATATTTATTTTTATGTATCTAGCTATGGATATATATTATATTGAGTGAGAGAGAGAGAGAGAGAGAGAGAGAAACCCATAATACATGGGTCTTCGCACTCTGTGGCTTTTCATTCCTAACTGGTTGGCCGCCCCGAGTTAGGGGGCCTCAAAAGCTGGATGTGGCCTGGGCCCCTCTGGGCCTTTGACGCTACGGTTACATTAGCAAATTTTGCTGACAAAACCCGAGTTTTGTCGACAAAACTGGTGGAACATCCCCAAACAAAATGAATTCTGTTGACAAAAAAGCTGCGTGGCTGCTCTGGGGGGGTACCTCCTCTCAACAGACAAGGAATCCCAAAGCTTCCAGGTGCCTGTTCTGTGGAGACAGCAGCCAGGCAGTCCATCCACTCTGTTGACAGAGCAGAGCGCTCTCCCGATTGGCTTTGGTGTGCAGCCGCACTCTGTTGACAGAACCTTTGTCGGGAAAGCTCCTCAGACAGTGACTTCTGTAGACAGAGCGCTGTAGCATAACAGTAGCCTGAGAGGGCCTGCTCAGCTTTCCTCTAAAAAAGCAAAGAAGTTTCTAGTTCCAATAGATGCAGGGAAAAGGTTGAAAACAAACCTTAAAGGCTGGAGCACTAGAATGCGGATAAATTCCATTCCCAACACTTAAAAGAAAATCTAGTGATTTGTAAACCAGTCCCATAATTTTCAAATGCGTTGGCAACACAACTTCCTGTGAAAGGCTCTGGGTAGCGTAGTCCAACAGGCATTTCAGTGTGAGTGCCACAATTACAACTGTCACCAGAGGGCACTACAGGTTCATATTACTACAGCACAGCCATTGTTATCCAACGGGCTATGGTAGTGACATCAGCAATTTCCCAGCCCAGCAGCTGGTGTTACCTGGAGTAATTCTGTTGATTGTGATTCAGCAATGATATAATTTACAACCACCGAGGAGCTGACCCAGCATTCAGATGCTGCTCTAAGTTCGTTTGTAAGGCTTTACCAACCCAAACACAGCTGCAGGTGCTCTTTCAAGGTGAGAGTTATGAAAATTGGAAAGTGAAACTGGGCCATTTCATGGTCCATGCTGAGTGAAAACAAACCCTAAGATACAGCACAGGTGGTGAAACCATACAGTGCATTGTACAATACTTTAAACTGTAATTATTTTGCATGTTCCTAATAAAGAGATGGGAGGACTTGTGAGTTCCAGTCATATTGGCTCCCTGGGCCTCCAGTTCCCCATTTATCAAAGGGAAATAATATTTATTTGGATTAATCAGTTAATGTTTTAAAGTGTTTTCATGACAGAAGGTACTAAATAAAATGTTAAATAAACAATAGTCCATTGTTATTCTTTATTAGATTATTTTTGCTGTCTCCCTTCCTTAGTAATTTAAAAAAAAACTTCTTTGATCATTTTGTTTGCCTCTGGACATCAAGGGAAGCAGCATGGGGCACCCTGTCCAGTCAAGGGGGTACCTGATAGAAAGCCATGATGACATGAATTTTGTTCTTGAATCAATCATTGCATGACCCTGGCCAATTCACATCCTCTCTCTGTGCATTCTTGTCCTCATCTCCATTAATGGATGTCATGTGATTGATTATATGCTATAAAAACACAGCGTCCAACCAGCTCTGAAGCAGTATACCAAGCCACTATACCAAATAGCCACATTATTCTGAAAATGTAAATAATTTTGTGGGACACTCTGAACATAGTAATTCTTGTCTTTTAATGCCAACAGAATTCTTCAATGTTGCTTTTCAATTAATCCACGGAAATCATCACATTTCACAGACATTCCATCAATGGGACACTTGACCATTTTCTTCACTGCTAAACCTCTGAAATCAGGCACAAACGTGACTGACAGCACACCTCAATTCAGCCTCCATATTTTCATACAGTAATCATTTACTTTACCTTGATGTACATTATGACAGAAAATGATGCTTCACAAAGCCATGTTGACCCAAACATGGAAAAAAAGGTTGGCAACTGCAGTTTTCAAAATACCTAACTGATCCTGTCACAAAAGTGTGAACTGGAAATCTCCATCTAGCAGATGGGTCAAATTAAAGGAAAGTAGCTTCAGAATTCAGAAAGCTCTTGCAAGGTTTATTTTTATTCTCTGCAAATTTTTGTTTTTTTATGTAAAAATTTTGAATGCAATGATTTTTGCGTATTTATTGGTAAAGCTAACTAGCCACACTTATGTGGCTAGGATGTTGGACACCACAGCTATAAAACGTCACGTGTATGAGACAAAGCAAAAATTACAGGAATTGAAATACCAGCCACATGTTTACTAACCATGTGCCTGCAAAAATTTGGGAGTTGAGTGCTTTTGTCTCTTTCCCTCTGGTAACAACCAAAGAAAAGGGGTTGCTATGCACAATGAGAAAAGAGGGAACAGCTGACATTCAAGAAAAGTATTAGAAGATACCTTCAAATACGGCATACGTTCGCGAACTATCTTATGAGAACCAAAAATCATTAAGATGACTCTGGTGTGAAGAATTACAATGGAGCATGGCACAGGATATAAACTGCACTTTGATCTAAAGCTGAGAACACCTGGGTACATGAAATACAGACAATTGAAGAAATGTGCACTCTAAGTCATGAAATTATTAAAAGAAAAAAAGGACAAAAGTGGAAAATCGGTGTGTAGTAAGCGCAGTACCAGCAAGAGGTCCCAGCGTGAAGGCTGAGGTACAGACACATTGTCCCCAAAAAAGTTTACAGTCTAAATAGGGGTTCCCAAACTTTTTGTCATCACACTCCCCTTTTGATTTTTGAGAAACCCTCACACCCTCACCTCTTCTTTACCATCATCCAATCCCCCTTTAACAAAAAATACAAGTCATAATTTAAAATAAACACAAAAACTTGGTATAAAAATGTTATTTAAAATTAAAATAAACATAAATAGTTTTTCTTGGCCCCTTGTGGGTGCCCATTGCAGCCCCAACTGGGCAGCTGCTTGAGCCCCGTGCCAGCCTCCAGAGCTGCCCATGCCAGCTGCCCGCCTGCCTGAGACCAGTGCTGCCAGAGCAGCCCACCCACCAGCTGCCAGGGCCAGCTGCCCACCAGCCACCAAGGCCAGCTGCCCACTTGCCTGCCCGCCAACTGCCTGAGCCCCGCGAGCCAAACACCCAAGCTGCGCACCCGAGTCCTATGCTGCCAAGACCAGCTGCCCGCCCACCAGCCGCCCAAGCCTCACGGTGCCAAGACCAGCCGCCTGCCCGCCAGCCGCCCAAGCTTCACGCTGCCAAGTCCAGCCGCCCACTCCCCAGCCGCCCAAGCTTCACGCTGCCAAGACCAGCCGCCCACCCCCCAGCCGCCCAAGCCCCACGCTGAAGGGGCCAGCTGACCGCCCACCAGCCTGAGCCACCTGAGCCCCGTGCTGCCAAGGCCAGCCACCCACCCACCCACTAGCCACCAGGGCCAGCTTCCCACCCACCCATCAGCTGCCTGATCACCGCAATTCTGGGGCCAGCTGTCCAAGTCCTGCATGTCCCGTGAGCTGCCTGCCTGAGCCCCTCCCCTCACCCAAAGCCAGACACCACCAGTCCCCCGCTCTTACCCCACCCCCTCCCCAGAGCCAGACAGCCCCAGCCTCCCATCTCCCATCCTACTCCTCCTCCCCACCCCACCACAAACCCACACTCAGTCACCTTTGCAGGAGGCAGCTAGCTCCATGTGGGCCTTCACCGGCTGTCTGCTTTTTATAGTGGCTGAGCCGGGTCACCCACATAAAATGGCCGGGGCTGAGAGACAGAGGCAAAGACTGGCTTTTTCTTGGGGTGGGGAATAATGGGGGGGGGCTGGGCCACCTCACCCCCCCCCTAGAGTTTTTTCACACTCCCCCCAAGGGGGCAAGATCCCCATGTTTGGGGAACCATGGTCTAAATAAATAGGACAGATGAACAATGAGAACAGAAGCCTGGGAGGAACAGAAACTGGAAAAAGAATTAATTTCTGATTCCCACTCCGGGGCCCTGTCATCAGACTATGTTGCCTCATTTTTATTACAGGCAGTGCAGGTAGCGATGCCTGTAGGTGCCTGACACTTTTTATCGTAAGTAAGGCTATGTTCCTCTCACAGAGGTCATGGATTCCATGACTTTCCAGGACCTCTGTGTTATCTTCTGGGGCGGGGTTAGAGCAGCTGTCTGCTCCAGGGTTGGTGGAACAGCCAACTAATGGGAGATGGGTGGGGAGGGCAGGAGACACAGAGCTCAGCTGTTCCTGTGGTCCTGGGGCTGGACCTTGGTCAGCTGTTCACACAGGCAGGCAGAACAGCTGATTGGTGGCCAGGTCTGGGTCTAACAGAACAGCAATCCGTGGCCTGCCCAAGCTGCCACTGGGGTTGGGTCAGTCCTCCTGGGGTTGGAGCCGGCATAGTCAGCCCCTGCCACAGGAACCGCTGTGGGTCTAGAGAAGCTGTAATCCTCAGCCGCATTGGCACCCCAGAGTGTTTTTAGTAGAAGTCAGGGAGAGATCACAGACATCTGTTTTTTTTTTTGTTTGTTTGTTTTTTTAATTGCCAACAGCCTGTCGATAACTTTTACTGAGGTTATCTGTGCCAGAATCACAGCTTTATCTATTTTCAGATGCTTGGAATTTTAACAACCTTTAACATCAAGTTCGAAATCTTCAGTCCTGGCTGTGTGCCTCAGGCTGGTTAGGGGCTGAAAGGGGTAGGAACCAGGAGACAGGAAGGATAGGGGAATAGAGACAGACTACAGTGATCTGCTGACAGAAGTTACTATCAGTAGATCTCTTCCAACCAAACTTCTGCTGAAAGATTGTGGCCACACACGAAAGCAGATCGCTCTGCCAATCCGCTTTGTCGACAGAGAGCAGCCGGACTGCCTGGCCGCTCTCTCGGCAGAATGACCAACTGGAAGTGTAGCAGGTGGGGCTGCCTAGTGACCCAGAAGCCCTGTCTGACCACAGAGGGCCCACCAGAGCGTCCATGTGGTATCAACCCACCAGTAGAGAACTGCTGGACTAGAGTAAACAGCAGAGTTCATTCCACCACCATTGAAGAATGCCTGCTTCTTGCGTGTCAAAAAAACCCACAATAGAATTTGGGGCAGGTAGAGGGAGATGCTTTCTGGCAGTGCAGACAAACACAAGAGCCAGAAAAGCTGTTGCTCCCCTATGCATGGGCAATGTTGTGGCTTTTTCTTTCAGATCAGAAGGAGATGAAAACATATTTCCCCTGAATACTTTTCTCTTTTAAATGCAAATAAGGTTAAAGTTGTATATCATGTCCGTTAGTTTTAGATTTGTTTACATTCACTTGTGTTAGTTAATGTCTGGAAATATTAGCAGAAATCTGCCTCGTATATTTCATGCTCTCTCACCTGTAAAAACAAAATACAAAAAGGAGCATGGACGCAAAGGGATTTGCTGATTGACTCGCTCTGTCCTCTCTCAAAATAATCATCATTAAAGGAGGCCATCAATGCAGGAAAGATAAAAGTGGCCAACAATAGAAGCTTCAGAACAAATAGACAAACTAATCTTCAGAACAAGCCAGCACTCATGGCTGATGGTCACAAGATATTTGTTCCATTTCTTTTCTCAATTCTTCTGTCAAAACTCAAAGGAGTTCAATCCCTTGTGCTATAAATTGGCCTCAGGTTGTTGCAGTTTAAGATCTGGAATAAAAAAGGAAATCTTATTTTAGTTTGCAATGTTTTGCCAGTTCCCCAGAAACAGACTTTAAACACTAGCAAATGATAAATATGAATCAATAAAATACTGTAGCATTTTGCAACAATGTCTTTGGCGTATGTTAGTAGCAACATTAACTGACACTCAATGTACCCCTTAGGTATAATGCTGCAGGATTTTTTTTTCCCTATGATATCATTATGCATTTGTGGGGTATCTTACACCTAACGATCGTAGAACTTTGCTAAGGTAGGCAAGCATTATCCTCATTATACAGAAAAGAAACTGGGGGACAGAAGTTATAATGAAAAAGTGTCAAGACAGAATAACTCAAGTGTTTACTGCATGCGATGGGTACCTAAATAAAACTCAGCTGATTTTCAGAAGATACATTTAAGTGCCACTGATGTCAACACTTTCTGCTTAGTGTACCAGACAGCAGCAACACAGGGACTCCAGTCTGGAGGAACCAAGACTCTGGTCCATACAGACTGTGCCCCTTCTCCTATGGCCCCATTCCTCCCACACCAAACCTCAGCCCGGAACCATTTACACCCACGCCAGACCCCAGGTGGGGAGCTTGTCCAGCAGCACTGGCAACTTGAAGCATTTGGTGCAGCTTGACAGTTGTGCTGGCTACTTTTTGCCAAGCTCAGTCACACTCCATTGAATAAGGAGAAGTAACTCCGGACACGTGTATTACTTTCCAAAGCAGCCTGGGTCTGAGATAGTATTCAACTGTGTGTGTGTGGATGATTTCGTGTTGGTGGGGACTGTGGTTGCTCAGAGGAGGGAGGGAATCCTCGCCAGAAAGGTGAGACGGCTAGGACCAAAATTTCTAAAAAAAGAACATTTTAAAACATTTTCTTTTCAAAAGTTTGTATCCCAGATCCATAGCTGCTTTGGTTGCTCATGTCGCATCCTGGTGAGGACACCCCAACTTGGCAACCTCAGACTTTGTGTTTCAAGTGTCAGATGTTTGCCCAAGACCCAAACAGTAGAGTGGAGATCCTCTCCAAACATGGATCTAATGTACTTCTCCTGCCTACAGCTGTGACAGACAGGGCCAGTTCTTACACTCTGCTGAGGGGTTCTGACAAAGGTCATACAACCTGTGAGCAGCAGTGAATCAAATGCTGCCGCCACTGCTGCTTTGTTCTCCTGCAGTGTGCGGTAACAATAGTGCAATACAAGTAATAATAATGCAACTGTGTATTACAAACTCCCAAACACAGCTCAAACACTATGGCAAACCCGCATGGCCAAGCTAGGCCTCTGGTTTAGAACGGAAAATCATAATAGCCTGTAACCTAGCAACAGCCAACAAACCTCACAAAAACTTAAGTCTTCGGCCTCACCCATCAAGCGCACTGACGGGCTGTGGGTCCCATTGTAGCTGACCCCAAATGCTATAGCTTAGATCAGCTCCCAGCTCCAGCCATTTAGACCACGTCACTGGCCTGCCTCGAATAGTCACTCTGCTGCCTCTCTTCATCTGTATCAAATACAGGTTTTTCATCCTGCCCCATTCTCAGGTACATTCTACACTCAGATTTAGTTCAACTGCCTTGGCCTCGTTTCAGCCCTGCTATGCCTTCATCTCATTTCTGCCTATTTTCCCCTCACTCACTCTCCTGCGCCTCCCTTCTCACTGCTCCTCTGCCTCCAGCAAATACTGCTGGTTGATATTAAAAAGAAAAATCTGCATATTTCTGATAGTCCCTCACCCAGATTCCTGTGGAGACTGGGAGTCTTTAATGCATTATCAATGTCGTATGAAGGGAGAAACGCTTATAAAAAATAGCACACTACTCCAGGCTTGTATAGTCATGCTGAACTGTCTCTTCTCTTTGGGTACAACATGGTGCAGCTGGAGGTATAATTCCCAGATCAGATAAACATGCATGCACTTGTTCTGACCGATTTAGCTAGCTAAAAACAGAGCGCACCTGTGGCAATATGGACTAGTCTCCTGAGTGCAATCCTGTCTGAGAGCCTATCTACGTACTCAGGGCAGCTCACCCAGCTCTCCACCTACACAGCCACAGCTGCACCACGATTTTAGTGTGCAAGCTCAGTGGAGCTGTTGAACTTTGTCAGAATGACCCAAGCTGGAAAGGTACAGCCAGAGATGTCACCTTACAAGTTTTAGAAAGAGAAATCTCAACTTCACCTCACTGAGCAGTATCTTAAGAACAGGGCCGGGAAGAGAGGTGCTGGTGAGGTTGGGGAAAGTTGTCAGGCCAACGTAAAAAAAGAGGCATATTTATTTTCCTTAATTTTTGCAAAGCATGAATCAAAACCCACATCCAATTCAGGGAAGGCCAAATTAACATACACAACTCCAGCAACGTTAATTATGTAGATCATGGACCCATTAATTCCTTTGTAGTCCAATATGAACCTCTGTCTACAAATATGCACTTGTTTAATTAATAACAGAGAGGAAGCTGTGCTAGTCTATACACTATCAAAACAAAAAGCAGTCAAGTAGCACTTTAAAGACTAGCAAAATAGTTTATTGGGTGAGCTTTCGTGGGACAGAGCCACTTCTTCTGAAGGTCTGAAGAAGTGGGTCCGTCCCATGAAAGCTCACCCAATAAACTATTTTGCTAGTCTTTAAAGTGCTCCTTGACTGCTTTTTGTTTTGTTTAATTAAATCATTTGGGTTGGAACCAACTCAAAAAACGAGTGTACATACTAACTTTGAGTTAAACATGTTTCTTTAAATCCCTGTTCAACTTAAGCTAAACAGAAATAAAAAGGGTTTAAACTAAAGAGCATCCATGCAGCTTTCTGCATGTATTAGTAAATAATTATGCATGTAGCTACCGCTTAAGACACTAATTCCAATGAGTCACAAAAAGAAATAGACTCCAGCTCCCTCCTTCAGATGTCGTGGTCAGCAGAGTTAAAAAGCAACAAATCATGTTTTAGTCAGGAGATCAGTTCATTCTGAAACACCAAGTGAGCGGACCTTTGGGGTAAAATGGATCACTTTTCAGAGCGAAATTGTGCAAAAGAAACAAGTTTTCGATTTTTAAGGTTGCCCACACCATAGTGAAGAATTAGAAAGAACACACCTTCCTAGGGTGTATATTTTTTTCTGACATCCCCAGCGTTAATCGCTCTGGTTTGATGCACAGGTTTCTTTAAAGAAAGGAGTGTTTGAAAGTTGAACATCATGTAATTTTATCCCCAAATTACTAAAAATGAATGGTTTACAGAAAGAAAAAAAGGCTAGCGGCCAAATCTTAATAATTGTACCTCCGTACCAATTCAGGGATATGACCTCTGTACGTTAGCCTGAGGCCTTAGGCAACACCCAACTGAAGAAAGGTGAGAACAATCACACTTATGATCATGACTCCACAACAGGGAAAACCCCAAAAAGGAGAACACAAACAACAGGCACTTCAGTTACACTCTTTTTCTGTACCCCACTCTGTAGAGAGCTTTAAAATGATTATGCCTTAAAAGAAAATGCACGTCAATGCTAAAAGCGCTACATTGGCACAGCTGAACCAACTGTAGCACATCTGGTGAAGACACTCAGCAACCCCGGCACAGATGCCAAGAGCAGCACATGAGCCCGTTGTCAGTGGCACACAAGGCAAGAGCCGAGCCCTGCCCTCCTCCCCCAGGCAGCTGGGCGCTTACTCTGCATTGACAAAAGACCAGCTAATGCTGCCAACCACCACCTTAAACGATAAAGCTCTGCATCTTTATCAATGAATGAAGCTGCTGTAAGCAGGACTATTAGGCTACGTCTACATGTGTATGCTACATCGAAATAGCTTATTTCGATGTAGCGACATTGAAATAAGCTATTTCGATGAATAACGTCTACACGTCCTCCAGGGCTGGTGCCGTCAACGTTCAACGTCGACGTTGGGCAGCACCACATCAAAGTAGGCGCTGCGAGGGAGCGTCTACACGCCAAAGCGGCACACATCGAAATAAGGGTGCCAGGAACAGCTGCAGACAGGGTCACAGGGTGGACTAGCACTTCCGGGGCAACAGCTAGCCGCTCCCTTAAAGGGCCCCTCCCAGACACACTCAGCCTGCACAGCATGCGGTCTGCAGAGCCACAGGCACGCACACCTCGAGCAACGCAGTCATGGACCCCCAGCAGCAGCAGCAGCCGCCAGAGGTCCACCCAGCTGCCCCTGCAGGAGCAGTGCTTGCCCTGCTCAATGCCATGCAGGAGGCAGCTGATCACCTTTTCTTCATGGAAGAGGAGCTGCCCCCAGGGCAGGAGGAAACAACCCCAGACCCTGCTGCCCCCCGCCCCACCCCCGCCGCACACGCCGCCAGCTGTGGAGCTACCCCACGAGCACCGACTGGTGGGAGCGGCTGGTGCTCTGCGAGTGGGGCGACGACCGCTGGCTCCAGAACTTTCGCATGAGCCGGCAGACATTCCTGGAGCTCTACCAGTGGCTCACCCCCACGCTAGGCACCAGGACACCGCCATGCGGCGTGCCCTCAGCATGGAGAAACAGGTCGGCATCGCTGTCTGGAAGCTGGCCACTCCAAACAGCCACCGATCCGTGGGGCAGCAGTTTGGCGTCGGCAAGGCCACTGTTGGGGCTGTCCTCATGGAGGTAAGAGGACCCACAGGGAGGGGGAGGCAGCCCTGGGAGGGGAGGGGGAGACACACCCTGCACACCCCTCATTGGTGCTCTCCCATGTCCTTCCGCTGCAGGTCGTCCGCGCAATCAATGCCCTGCTCCTCCACAGGCTCGTGAGGCTTGGGGACCCGGATGCCGCCATCGTGGGCTTTGCCACCCTGGGCTTCCCCAATTGCTTCGGGGCTCTGGATGGGACCCATATCCCCATCCGTGCCCCGGAGCACAGCGGAGGAGGCTTCCTGAACAGAAAGGGCTACCATTCGGTGGTCCTCCAGGCCTTGGTGGACAGCCGGGGCCATTTCCTGGACATTTATGTTGGCTGGCCTGGCAGCACCCACGACGCCCAGGTATTCCGGAATTCGGGCCTGTGCCGCCGCCTGGAAGCGGGGACCTACATCCCCCAGCGGGAGATCCCTGTGGGGGACACCACGATGCCCCTCTGTGTCATCGCAGATGCAGCATACCCCCTCCGGCCCTGGCTCATGCACCCTTACACGGGCCATCTCACAGCCAGCCAGGAGCGCTTCAACACGCGCCTGAACCACGCGCGCCAGGTGGTTGAGCGCACATTTGGCCGCCTCAAAGGGCGCTGGAGGTGTCTCCTCACCCGCCTTGATGCGGGCCCCACCAACATCCCCCAAATTGTGGGCGCGTGCAGCGCCCTCCACAACCTGGTGGAGAGCAAGGGGGAGGCATTCTTTCAGGCCTGGGCTGTGGAGGCTGGCAGGGCTGACGTGCAGCCACCAGCTGCCCCCAGTCACCAGGTGGACCCTGAGGGGATCCGGGTCTGGGAAGCCCTGCGGGCCCATTTCGACCAAGCCGCGGGGTGAACACTGGCAGGCCTCCCCCTGCACGCCCCGCATCCTCCACAACACTCCCTGCCCCTACACCCACACCACAGAGCACCCAAGAGCACCCCCCCCCACACTTTTCTTGCAAATAAAAATAGACCTGTTGTTTGTGAAACCACAAAACATTGAATTCTTATTATTATATTATTACAACAAATATAAATATTATATATTATATGGATAACCAAAAAACAGTGGAACACAAGGAAGGGGAGAACTATTTACATGGGGGGGCAGGTATCATAACATAACAGGGTCTAATACAAACTATATACAACACAAGGGGATATGTACAAAGGAGGAGGGGGGGGCCACGTCCTGGGCCCCGTACCCCCTAATGTCCAGAGCTGGGGGTGGGCTGCCGCGACCTTCGCCTCGGCCTCAGCCCTGGCCGGGGCTGGCTGTGGGCCGGGCGGACCAGCAGATATGGCCAGTGGGTGTCAGCAGGCCCCAGGTTCCCCTCAGCGGAAGGCCCCTCAGTGGCGGACGGCAGTGGGATGGCGGGTGGAGCAGTGGGTGGAGCAGGCAGGGCGGGCAGAGCGGCGGCCGGTGCGGCATGGGGGGCCAGGTAGTCCGCGATGCGCTCAAACGTGCGCATAAAGGCCCCCCATGCCTCCTGGCACCAGGCCAGCGCCTGCTCCTGCAGATGGAGGCGCCACTCGTCCACCCGCAGGCGCTGCTCTGGATCGCCAGCAGCTGGGGGTCCGTCACCGTCTGGGGGTGGTGCTGGCTCCACCGTCGTCCCCGCCCTGGGGCTGGTCAGTGCTCCGCCGGGGGGCTGGCCTGCAGTGATGGCCCCGGTGGGCTCTCCGGGACCACTGACACCTCGCCGGCGCTCTCCGGTCCCTCCGATGGTGCAGCTGTGGAACACGGGGGGAAGAAGAGTGTGGGCTCTGAGCCGTGGTGTGGGCCGTTAGTGTGGGCTCTGAGCCCACACTCTTCTTCCCCCCGTGTTCCGCAGCTGCACCATCGGAGGGAAGCCGTTAGTGTGGGCTCTGAGCCGTGGCCCTTGTCCCCCCACCCCTCTGCTGCTGGTTCCCCATCCCCGTCCCCGGGAGATGCTGCTGCTGCTGATGGGTGTCCCACCCCGTCCCCCTGGGGGACCCTAGGTTCCGCTCCCCCCATCCCCAGGGATGGGGCATGGCACTGTCGTGCTGGGGGGGCAGGGGCTGATGCACTTTTCTGAGGGACATGCCACTGCTGTCCTTGCAGCCATGGTCATCTGGGCATGTGGAGGGCCCTGGTCACGTCTGTTGCCCCCACCCCTCAACCCCGGGGGTGTGCACCGGGGGGTACATACCTGACGGTCCGCTTCCATGGTCGAGGGACACCCTGTGGGCGGACGCCCTGCTGGAGCTCCGGGACGGCAGCGCGATGTGGAGCCCCCCATCGCTGGAGGAGGATTCCCCCTCCTCCTCCTCCTCCGGCATCCCAGGGGTGGGCTCCTGGGGGGGCCCCTGGGGTGTGGGGCTTGCCTCCGGGGCGGACTCTGCCTCTGGGGCCTGCTGGGGCTCGTCGGCCGAGGTGTCAAGAGTGGCCAGCGGGGAGGCGGTGTGCCGGGGGCCCAGAATTTCCCTGAGCTCCCTGTAAAAGGGGCAAGTGGCAGGGGCGGCCCCAGATTGGCTGGCCGCATCCCAGGCCCAGGCATAACCCTGCCGCAGCTCCTTGACCTTACTCCTGACATGGTCAGGAGTGCGGGCAGAGTGACCCCAGGTGGCCAGGCCCTCGGCCAGCCGAGCGAATGCATCCGCGTTCCACCTCTTGCTCCCCATTACCTGGAGCACCTCCTCCTCGCTCCAGAGCCCCAGCAGGTCCCGGAGCTCGGCCTCCGCCCAGGAGGGGCCCCGCTGCCTCTTCCCTGGCTGGCTGCCGGCCTGGGAGCCCGGGCTCCCCTTGGGGGGGTGCCCTGGGGGCGCTTAGGGGGCTGGCGGGCAGCCATCACAGCGGGGGGGGTGTCTCTGGGCTGCAGGGAGGTGTGCAGGCAGGCTGCGTGGCTGTGCTGCCGCCTGCACGCTCTCTCAGCTTCCTGCACAGGAAGGCAGGGGGCGGGGAGCTTTAAGGGGCCGCTGCACGCAGTGACCATTGAGCTTAGGGGCTGGAGAGAGAGCGTCTCTCAACCCCTCAGCTGATGGCCGCCATGGCAGACCCCGCTATTTCGATGTTGCAGGACGTGGATCGGCTACAAGTGCCCTACTTCGACGTTCAACATCGAAGTAGGGCGCTATTCCCATCTCCTCATGAGGACAGCGACTTCGACGTCTCGCCGCTTTATGTCGATGTCAACTTCGAAATAGCGCTTGCCATGTGTAGACGTGGCGGGCGCTATTTCGAAGTTGGCACGGCTACTTCGAAGTAGCCGGCACATGTAGACGCGGCTTTAGTGACTGCAGAAAGTATCACTGATGCTCGACCATACAGAGAGGTCAAAAGGTCAAATTTCAGCACTGTGTCCTAGAAAGGTTACTCCTGCTCTAGGCCAAAGGGGAGAGAGTTCTCCCACAGCCATAATAAAGAGTTGGTAGCTATGTCGGCGGGAGACACAATGCAGTCTGCACTGTCATTTAGCCTGGCATAACTTACATTGCTCAGGAGGGTGGCTTATTCACCTCCCTGAGGGATGTAAGCTATACTGAAGGAAGTGGTAGCACAGACTTGGTCACAGTCTACTCTGGCGGGTAATTTTCTCTAAGTATGATGAGATCAAAAGTATTTTATTCTGAAAATCAGTAGTGAGTCTCAGAAAGCACACCACAGAGAAGAAAAAGAGTTTATAGATGGCTAAGAAATTTCATCTAAGCATAATGAATCTTATATCGCAGCGGTTTTCAATCTAGGGTCCTTGGCCTCCTACCCAGTTTGACTGAGTCCACAAAGCAGAGCCAGCATTAAACTAGTTGGAGCCCAGGGCAGAAAGCCACAAGGCCCCTCTGCAACCTACTACCCTGCAGGGCAGAAATCCACGGTTCTCCCCACCATATCGGCAGAGCTGTAAACCACCCGTGGCTGCTGAAGTCCTGGAATCCCCTTCCCCCTGACTGGAGGTCCAAATTATGGCTTGCCCCACTGGCCCTCAAGGTTTATATACACCAGGTTGGCTTGTGGGAAGGCGGGGGGAGACACTAAAAGAAAAAGGTTGAGAATCTCTACTGTATAGAAAGGATAACCAGGTAAGTTCAGTGAACCAAAATATCAATTTAAATTCATGGAAAATAAGCCCTTCAAAGAGTGTTTTGAGTCAAGCAAGTGATAAACATTCAAAAATTTCAAATCCAAATAAACTCTCACTTTCTCTCAGTCTACCAAGATTAGTTTACTTCTCTCCTCTCCAGAAATACAAGCGGGTCTTTACCAGAAGTTTAAATACTATTTCAACTTAAGGTATCAACAATCTCCTATCAGTATAATGAAATGTGTTAAAACAAATCCCTCTGACAATGATTTTGTAAGTCCCATCTCAATTATGACGCAAAGAAGTCTTGATATCACAGGGATAGCCGAGTTAGTCTGTATCTTCAAAAACAATGAGAAGTCCTGTGGCACCTTATAGACTAACAGATATTTTGGAGCATAAGCTTTCGTAGGCAGAGACTTGCTTCATCAGCTGCATCTGATGAAGTGGGTCTTTGCCCACAGAAGCTTATGCTCCAAAATATAAGTCTTGATGTTATCCTAGAGCAGAGGCTCACCTTGGCAGCAGGTTTCATCTTGGTGCTGCAGTGTGGTTTCTCTTCCTCTTAGTTGTCCACTGCATATTGCTTGGAGAGGTGTCAGCTAGAACAGGCAGAGCTGAGAGGAGCGAGTTGTACTGAGCATTCAAGTCAAATGTGCTGCTGATTTGCTCAATTCGGAGACATTTATGTTCTTCTTGTTCCACAAATTTATCAAAGGAGGAAAATAAACTACTTTTAAGGCATGGCTGGGGTCAAATATTTGCCTTAGTTCTTCTGTTGGGATTCAATGCCTTTGTGAGTTGGTCTTAGTAAGGTCTTCAAATCATGAATACGTTATCTGCTGCCACACTGACAACGAGCTGGTAAGTGTATTTGTGGCACAAAATTCTCTAAATTTTACCAATTATTCTGAGTTTTACCTCTTTCCCTGATTTAGTCAAAATTCTGAAGTATCTCTTTAGCTTCACTAGAGTTCAACAAAAGTTGAACTCTGCTGCTGCTGCTTCTTCTTAATAGTTCTTGAAGGAATTGCTGAAGAATTGCCAGATACCTACTTAGTCCCACTATACCAAAACTCTACATCCAAAAGACTTATTGAAATAATCACTTCTAGCACCAGATGACCCCTCTAGATTGCACCTAAGTATCTTTCTATTCACACAGCACTGACGTTAGGAAATTACATTAGATGCTTGGATTGAGGAACAAAGCACTTGCAATAAACATTGTATAAAGAGCTTTGATCATTTTAAGCATTTAAGGAATAAACAAAGATTTTCCTCTTTGATTGGATACATGAATTTTGAAGTACCAAAGGTCTTCTATATAATAGGTTCCAGCTATAAATGCTCTCCTTATCAGTTGAAGGACAACGATGTTGAGCGTTTATTTAAAAATTAAATTAATTGGGAAGTTTTCTAGAATCCCATATGAGAGTTTCAAACCAAAGCTTGTTGCTTGCAAACAGGAGTGGTTTAAAATCACCCCACTTTATGATGTAAAGTTTTTGACTGTTAGTAACACATCCCTGAACATTTCTGCTCTTCTTATAGTCTTATTTCTATGCCCATATCGTACCATACCATAGCAAATGGATGTGCCTTGACCTTTCATCGAACACTGTTAGCTTGGTTTGCCTTTCTGATCAAATGGTCCTCAGATTTAAGATTTGCCATCAGTACTACATTTACAACTAGAAATTAAAGATTTCTATCAAACATTCTGTACAAAGCCTGGATCAAAACATTTATAATATTTATTTCAAAAATACAGTATAAAAAGGATAGAATGTTAAAACAAAATGGAAGCTATAAGCTGCATTTCAAAGCCCATTTAAACAAGGTTTGGGGTAAAAAACACCACATTATTTCTCTTAGATAATCTGGGAGCCTTTCATTAGTTGACAGAAAGTAAATTTCCTAGGAATCTCCTTAGCATGAACATTTGACATGATTACATAACAAACATGTCATTCTCCAAGCATAATGTGTACAACAACTATTGTAAATCTCCCTTAAAATTTAGTACAGTCATACCCCGAGATACACCCATTCGGGTTATGAGAATTCAAGTTTACAAGGAGTTTGATTTAAAACCCCTATCTCGTCTTACGAGGCATTTCCTCAAAATTTACGGGACCGAATTCAATTTTGTGCACCTCAGCGGGACGTGGATGCCCTGCATCAGGAGAAAGGCTGCAGCTCCAGGCAATGGCTGCCCGCAGCTGCATCCCACCCGGCACGTCTCTCTGCACCACCTGGTGGCGGTTTCCCGGAGCCCTGGCCCAGCCTTTACCTGTGACTGGTCTGGGTCTCCGCCTTGGCTCTGCAGCAGTGGTGCACCCCGGCCCAGCCAGCGGCTGCGGGCTCCCAGGTGCTCCTGCAAGACGTGGCTGCTGGGCGCACAGCCCATCCCAACCCCACCCCTGCCCCTCGCGCCCCAGGTAGCTCAGGGGCCACCGTTGCCCGCCCTGCGCAGCTGTCTCTCGGGCACCGCTTGCCACCTGAGGCATTCCTTTGCATTTAGTGCCTCAGCCACTGCTGGTGAGGCCTCTCCGCCACACAGCCCCCCCACGAGTGAAGCATCGCCCCTTGCCAAGTGGGGGACTCCTGTGCCTGCCTAGCTTCCCAGGCGGCCAGCCCCTGACACTGCCCCCTCCCCACTTAATCTAAGCTGAGCTCAGGCCGGGCTGCCTCCCCATGCCCTGCTCTGCCCTGCCCGCCCCCTAGCACCAGCCCTGCTTCTGCAGCCGCAGGCAGCTACCTGGCTTTGCACCCCCCTCCCAGGCGCTCTTTGATTTCCGTTCCCCTGTCTCTGCAGGTAAAGACATATTGTAGAGTAATTAATGAAGGGAAAATGCCTTGTTAGGTTGTGCTATGATAACTAATGTTATCCACTGAAGTAATTATGTTCATTTTACTGGGATCTGGTGTTATTTTAGCGTAAATGGGTGTAAATTTTGGGGCTCAGGAACACATAAAATGTTTTCCCATTGAAATTAATGGTAATTACATTTTCAACTTACAAGAATTTCCCCTAAGAGTAGTTTTTCAGGAACAAATTACCCTTGTAAGGTAGGGGAAGACTGTAAAAGTACT
Source organism: Carettochelys insculpta (assembly GCF_033958435.1). Lineage (NCBI taxonomy): Eukaryota > Metazoa > Chordata > Testudines > Carettochelyidae > Carettochelys > Carettochelys insculpta. The sequence continues at coordinate 226,450,056 of NC_134137.1, forward strand.
GGGAAGTCTCTAATAACCTGACACAAGAATCATAATTCTATTAATTTTGAGCTCTATTGCATAAAGCCTCTAGAATAGTGTTTCTTAAACTTTGAGACCGTAAAACACCAAACAATAGTATTTTATATGCAGAACTCCTATGAAAATTTTCTTAAAAAAAAGAAGTTGTCAATGCAAAAAAACACCAAAAAGCAACATACACAGCAAAACCAAAATGAAGTAATTTAATCAGATATCATAGCAATGAAGAAGTAAGATTGTATCTGGTTTTACTGAGAGAAAATCTCTAACATTGGTGTATTTTTCCTGCAAGTTGTTTGTTAAACACCAGTGTTCCGCAGAACATAGTTTAAGAAGCACTGCTCCAGAAAGTTTAAGCAGCCAGTCTATTTTGGGACCTGATTCTCTGCTGCTCTGCACCTCATGCTACCATTTACACCGGTACATACTGGGTGTAAAGTGCTATAGATTTATAGTAGTTTACAGGCACTTTGCACAGACACAAGTGACAAGACAACAAACAATTAAGCCTATTACCTTCCCCACTATGGATCTAGTAACCACAGAGGGTTACTTTTTCTGAAAAGACAAACGCCATCTCCATGCCTAACAGCATAAACCAAGCAGCCTTCCCGTCCCCTCCACCCAGCATTCTGGCTAGGGCACAGCAGACTTTATCTCTGCTAATCAATCAGTTCCTAATCCCCTCCCTATATCTTCCAATCTTCCCAGGTGATAACAGATGCCAGCTGACTCAGGAAGTTAACAAAACAAACTATTCAGGAAGATATGAAAGCCATCAAGCAGCAGGGGAGTGGAGTCAGCGGAAACGTCCTTTCTAAACATTTCTAAACATAGGTGCCTTAAAGCAACTAAATGTTTTGGGCTGCATGGACTGTCCAGATTCAGCTCCCAGTGTGTCTGTGGGGGCTGGTGAGTGCCCGGCAGAGACGCACACCACATCATCTTTGCATTTCAGCAAGCCTGAGCACATATGCAGAAGCTAGGCTGCTGCCAGCCACCTGAACACCTCACGGACAGCAAAAATCAAGCGGGAAAGCACAGGGCCTTTTCTTGATGCCTCTACGTAGGAGTGTCAGGTGGCAGAGTCCCTCAAACATGAAACAGCAACGAAGGGTCCTGTGACACCTTATAGACTAACAGAAAAGTTTTGAGCATGAGCTTTCATGAGCACAGACTCACTTCATCAGATGCATCTGATGAAGTGAGTCTGTGCTCACGAAAGCTCATGCTCAAAACTTTTCTGTTAGTCTATAAGGTGCCACAGGACCCTTCGTTGCTGTTACAGATCCAGACTAACACGGCTACCCCTCCAATACTTCAAACATGAAAGTGCTTCAAAAAAAAAAAACACAAAACTTGCTTGATGTTGATTGTGTGGCTAATTATCATCCTGTTTCTACTGTGGTGTCTGGGGCAAGGTTGTGCCATCTGGAATCCTCTCATGGCTTTGTTCACCACAAGACTTCTTGTTGTTCTTGAAGCTACAGACTAACACGGCTACCTCTCTGATGCCTGGGTCCCAACTAAGACTGCAGGGGAGACTCATCCTTTCTCTGTGTCAGTGATCTAAGTGTCACTGCACACGACAGCAAACCACACCTAGGGCTTAGGCTACACTACAGTTTCAATTTTGGGATACATTTGTACCCAAAATAGAAACCCCATGGCCAAACATGTTCTTGAAATAGTCTGGCTATTTCAAGCATGGTATTTTGTTCCAAGTGACATTCGAGGGTTACTGAGAATTTCGAAATAGTTCCTTAGTTCGAACCCTGGTGCAGCGTATCCTGTACCAGGCTCAAAATAAGGGAGCTTGAAATAATATACGCAATTTGTGTATGTTATTTTGAGCCAGGTCTATAGTCCAGCCCTAGTCTAGGTGTATGGGTTACATACTAAGTGGGTCTGTCCCATGAATGCTCATCACCTGATGAATAATACTGGTAGGCTTTAAGGCGCTACAGGACTGCTTTTTTTGGTTTATGAAGATACAGACTAACACAGCTACCCTTGTGAGACTACTAGCCAAGAAGCCAAACCCAAGCTTCAGAGACCCAGCTGAAACCCCAGATGAGCCCCCACATATAACTATCCCCAAGCAGACTAGAATCTGGGACTTCTAGGCTACGTCTACACGTGCAGCCAACATCGAAATAGCTTATTTCGATGCTGCGACATCGAAATAGTCTATTTCGATGAATAACGTCTACACGTCCTCCAGGGCCGGCAACGTCGATGTTCAACTTCGACGTTGCTCAGCCCAACATCGAAATAGGCACAGCGAGGGAACGTCTACACGTCAAAGTAGCACACATCGAAACAGGGATGCCAGGCACAGCTGCAGACAGGGTCACAGGGCGGACTCAACAGCAAGCCGCTCCCTTAAAGGGCCCCTCCCAGACACAGTTGCACTAAACAACACAAGATCCACAGAGCTGACAACTGGTTGCAGACCCTGTGCCTGCAGCATAGATCCCCAGCTGCCGCAGAAGCAGCCAGAAGCCCTGGGCTAAGGGCTGCTGCCCACGGTGACCATAGAGCCCCGCAGGGGCTGGAGAGAGAGCATCTCTCAACCCCCCAGCTGATGGCCGCCATGGAGGACCCAGCAATTTCGACGTTGCAGGACGCGGATCGTCTACACGGTCCCTACTTCGATGTTGAACGTCGAAGTAGGGCGCTATTCCTATCTCCTCATGAGGTTAGCGACTTCGACGTCTAGCCGCCTAACGTCGAAGTTAACTTCGAAATAGCGCCCGATGCGTGTAGACGCGACGGGCGCTATTTCGAAGTTGGTGCCGCTACTTCGAAGTAGCGTGCACGTGTAGACGCAGCTCTAGAGTTCAGCACATGAAAAGCCAGCTGGCTCTCAGCTAAGGCAGTAGGGGGGCCTCATTCTTTCCCTGAGTAAGGGATCTAGGTGCCACCCCATGGGACGGTGAAGCACACCCAGTCAGTGTGTGATTCCGCAGGCACCTCTATGCTCTTCAGTGAGTTTACAGAGGTATAAATGCTGGACACCCCGCCTCCACCCTGCAACCCCCCGCCCCCCCGCAGGCACGCCCTGTGACGTTAACTGGGCCAGACAGAGGTTTGCCCCTCTGGGGCCAGTGTGAGATCTTAGCAAGCAATTCCGGCCCAGCCCCCACTGCAGCTCTGGGGGGCGGGGGCGGAAGGGGAGTGCAAGCGCTAACACCCGGGGCCGCTGGGCAAAGCAGGACGAAGCCATTTTCACACACGCGCCCCGCCCGTCCCGGCGGCGGGAGCTGGCCCAGCCCCGCCACTAGCAGTCAGAGGGAAACCAACTTTCCCCAGCCGGGAACAGCCTTGGGGAAAACAGCGGCAGGAAGAGCCTCGGCGTCCGCCCGCACCTACGAGGGGCGGCGCGGCGGGCTAGGCTGTCCCGGTCCCAGGTCCCACCCTCACTGCCCCGCGAACTGCGGCCTCACGTCCGACCCGCACCGGCACCGGGAGGGCGGGCACCAGCCGGGGCACGTGCGGGGAGCGGCTCTTACCCTGCAGGGCGCTCGGCACCAGCCCGGCGGCGAGGAGACAGGAGCTGAGCCCCATAGCGCCTCCTGGGGCGGTGCCCGGCTGCGCGGGTCGGGGGTGGCGGCGGGCTCGCCCCCGTCCTTCCTGCTGCTGCGGGAAACCAGGGGCGCCCTGCGCCTGAAAGGGAAAGCGGCGCGGTCCGCCCCAAAGGCTGAGCCCGGCGGCCCAAGCTGGAGAACTGGGGGCCTCGCGGTCCCGCCTTGGCCTGCCCCTGGGCCTGCCCCTGCCCCGCCGCCCACCACGTGGCTGCACGTCCTCCTCCCGCCGCTGGGCTTGTGGCGGGAAGCTAGAGGCGGCTCCACCAGCCCTGGCACCACACAAGGCTCGGGGCCTTGAAGCTGCTGGGAAGCAGGACAGGGGCGCCCGTTTTTCTAGCCCCACCCCCGCTTGGCCCTGTCGGCCCAGTGACCAACCCACCCCTGGGCTGTCGGGGGTCAAGGCAGGGTGAGAGTCACGCCCATCTGTACCACTCTAAATGAGAGCAGCAGGATCCGGCCCATGACAGTGCCAGAGGTTGGGGGTCTGGGCTAATCTCGGCAGGGAGAGAGCCAACTGCAGGGGAGATGCTGAGGGGAAAATGCTTCTGATTTTGCTAGGCCGGTGGAGTTGAAGGTGACACTGGGCTCATGGGCTGGTTGATCTCATCACAGGCTCTAAGCATGCACAGATGAGCCACTTGGCTGCTGTTCAGCTGATGCGCCTGCCCAGCATGTAGCCCCCGCTCTGAGGCTAATTTGGTCCTTTCTTGTTTGCGGGTGTTAATACGGCTACACGTGCCCACCACCAGCCACATCCCTAATCGCACACACTAACCGAAGAACCAATCCCTGTGGTGTGGTTGAATTTTCAGTTGTCCCTCATCGTCTGCCCCACCCGTTCATATAGGTCTGGAAGGGTGTGTGGGTCTCAGTGGGTGTGATACGTCTGTGCCGGTGAGTGTGAATGGCTCTGAAAGTGAAGTTAGAGTCTGTGAGTGATGGGTGAGAACCTGCTAAGGAAGCTGCTGCACCTACCTAATGTTGTGGGTACCAGGGTTGGAGCGGCACTGCTGTTGGGGGCCCCCAATTGGCTGAGGCACCTGAGCATGGACCAGTGTTCCCTACAAGCAGAGTGCTTCGGTGGCCACCCAGGAGAGATTGAGGTGATGGCCAGCTGATTAACAGAGTTCCCACAGTGGGCAGTGTGTGTTTCTATTAGTGATGCACATTTGCATGTGCCTCAGTGCACATAAAATTTATTCCACACAGGTGGAAAAAAATTAGAGGAAACTCTGGAAGGGATCCCACGGGTCTATTGGATAATCCACTCCTGCACTCACCAGTCTTCTCTCTAATCTCTTTCCATGCATGGATTTTTTTCCATCCATGCGCAGAATAGATTTTTTTATGTACACTGACGTGAATGTGCACCACCAGTAGGAAAAAAAAAACAAAACCTAGCTCTGCATACTCAGAGTTAAAGCAGGATGTTTTTCGGGACACACAGGGACAGGCAGGAAAAGGAAATAAGGACAAGAGAATCGTTCCCTGTACAAGCAGTAACTTTTGCAAACAATGGGCCCCCAGACCTTCAAGGAGAGTTAGGAGAAAAGGGGTCTGGCACACAGTGGCATGGCAGAGAGAGGACGGAGCAGTGCAATGAGTAACAGAGGAGCAAGAGGAAGGAATGGGTATCAGGTGCAGAATAGAGGCCATTGCACTGAAGGTGCAAGAGATGCTTTGAGAACAGAGGTTTAGAGGAAACTCATGATGGCTGGGGAGTCAACAGATAGATGGGATGGGAAGCCCATAAGAGAGTTACTGCAGAGGGCTGCCCAGTTAGAGAGGCAAGAGGAATTGACTGATGGGACTCCTGTAAATCCCATAATAGACCCTGAGCAATCAGCACCACTCCAATGGGGTGCCTGCCTCCCCGAACTCCCCCTAAGGTTGTGGCTAAACTGCAGTATGACAAATGTGGGCATCCCACTGCAGGGGCAATAATGGGGAGAGAGGGGGAACAAACATGCCCCCTATGCTAATTGACACTGGAGCATCAGTTTGTGTGCTGGGAGAGCAATGGCTTCCCAGGAATGCTGTGGAAACAGAAAATTCAGCACAGCTGGTGTCATATACAGGGGAAACAACTAACACACACATCACAAGACCAATCCTGACCTGTGTAGGGAATCAGGAGTCATGGATCGAATACTGTATACAGAAATAGGAACAAATTGCTAGTGAGAATAAGGAGGGTAGAATCTTGGGAATGCCTTATCTTAGTCAGGGGAGACGGATAGTGGATTTAGCCAATGGGCTCCTATGGGGAAATAGTGAAGAGCCAGTAGAAACATACACATTATCATCAATAACCATGGGCTCAGCGCCCATTGGCATCAGATGCCTCTCTCACTATTTCCTTCCATCTTTCGCTGTCCAGTGCCGAGTGGCTTAGTTTCTGTGGACTAGCTCCGCACCAATCTACTACATCATCTATCCATTCTCTGTGGGATCTGCCTCTCCTATGCAAACCATCCATTATGCCGAACACCAGGGTCTTGATTTTTCATTTGTCGTTCATTCTGCAAATACGCCCAAATAGTTGTAGCTTCCGTTTTATAACCTTCTGCAGCAGGTTCTCTTTTGGCTGTATCTTCCTATAGAATTCCTCACTGGTGACCTTCTGCATCCATCCTAGTCTCAGAATCTTTCGATAACTACTCCTTTCGAACACCGATATTCTTCTTTTTGAAACTTTTGTTATCACCCATGTCTCTCATCCATACAATGCGCTGCTGAATACACATTTTCAATATGCTCAGCTTCATTGCTAAGCTAATCACTTTGCTTTTCCCCTGCATTAATGCCATACATAGATGTGCAGCTATAAAGGCCCCAGAAGGAGGGCAAACAGAGGAAAGGGACCCATGGGTGAAAAACTTTCCTGGTGTATGGGCTAAGAATAAATTCGAATGTGGAAAAATTGATGTTCAGGTTTTAATTCAAGGGCCTGACCCTTCTCCCCAGGGTCAATACAAGTATCCACAGGAGGCAGAGGAAGGACTAAAATCTGCCATTGAAAGTTTGTTAGAGCAAGTTATTATTGTACAAATGGCCAGCATTAATAATGCCCCAATTTGGCCTGTGCTGAAGGGGGATGGGAAAATCGGGAGAATGACAGTGGCTTTTAGAGCATTAAATGCAGCAATCCCAGCCACTGCTCCAGTAGTGGCTAAGTGCCAAGAAGTAGTTGCTGCAGTAGCAGCAGGAGCACAGTGGCTCTCAGTAATAGATTTAGCAGATGTCTACTTTGCCATTCCCTTGCACCCCGCAACTTGGTATAAATTTTGGTTCACTTACAGGGGACAGCAGTTCTGTTTCACAAGAGTCCCGCAGAGTTTTCCTAATGGTCCTGCAGTTTGTCACACTCATGTAGTTAAGATGTAGGAAAAATTGACACCTGAAGCCCAAAAAAGAGTCATTTCCTACATTGATATATTGGTGCATGGGAACAGTGAGAACGAAGTTGGTAGGATAACTGAGAGTGTGTTACAGATCATCCAAGACACTGGATTCAAGGTTAGCAGAGCCAAGGCACAGTTGGTACGACAGGAGGTAAAGTATTTAGGGGTCATATTGGGAAAAGAGGGACGAACCCCAGATGCACAACAGGTGGAACTGATTGGAAAACTTCCCATTCCTACTGATGTGGCATCCTTAAGAGCCCTGTTGGGGACCCTGAATTTCTCAAGAGATTTTACTGAAATGTACACTGACAAGAGTTGCCCACGGTATTTTGTCCTACAGAAAGGGCAGCAATGGGAGTGGGGACCTGAACAAGCAAAGGCCTCACTGATCCTGAAACAGGATCTGGCCCAGGCCCCAGACCTAGCGTATCCGAAGCTGGGAGAGCTATTCATCCTGCAACTGGCTAGCACAGACCTAGCACTGGGAGCAGTGCTGCTACAGAAGCAAAGCACAGGGAAAGTACAGGTTGTGGCCTGTGTGTCCAAAGCTCTGAATTACATTGAACAGAATTTCACCCCCTGTGAGAAAGAGTGCTTGGCTGCTTGGCCTTAGTGTGGGCCTTGCAGCGTCAGGAGTATATGCTTCTGGATGGTCCAGAATCATAGTACAGACCACACATTCCCCACTGAAATACATCATCTGAGGAAAGGTACAAGAAGGGCAGGTCTCTAACCTGAGGCTGGCACAATGGACTCTGGCTCTTGTAAATCGAGGAGTAACTGTAGAAAAGGGGAAGATACTGTCCCCTGTGCAATTTGGCCTTGTGCAAGGGCAGGAACACAACTGTCCCCTGCCAGAGTAGAAACAGGGGGACTGGCCAGTGAAATGCACAGATCTGGTTTGTAGATGGATCTAGTTTTTTCAGCGCTGGGAAAGCTAAAATAGGATTTGGAGCTGTAAAGGTAAATACCACCCAGGAATTGAAGGGACTGGTGAGGCCACACTCAGTGCAAGCTGCAGAAGTGGTGGTGGTATTGAAAGTGTTACAGGATGAGGAGCAGGAAACCACCCTGGCAATATTTACTGATTCTGACTGGATGTGCAGAACAACGGTGACGTGGCTACCCATTTGGGCAGCCAGGGGAATGTGCACCGGTGATGGAAAGCCTGTGGCCCACGAACACTACTGGGAGCAAGTGGCAGCCCTACTAAAGGGCAGGAAAGGAGTCACATGTGTAACTCATGTAAGAGCACATCAGAAACCAGGGAGTGAAGAAGGATTTTGAAATAACAGGGCAGATGCCTTAGCCAAACAAGGAGCCCTGTTAACACCAACTGAGAAAGAGGAGAAGGTAATCAGTATAGTAACCAGAACACAAAAGCAAGTGATAAGTCAAGAGACATAGGATCTGCAAACACTACAAGAAGGGGACGAAGAGACTGAGCAGTTACTGAAGCAAGGACTAGTCAGAAGGAAATGGCATGTACACAAAGACTCCGAAGGGGTAGTTTGGGCCACTAAACATGACTCAGACCTTGGGGAACAGCATAAGAGGTGGTGGTTGGTGCTTAAAAAAGTCAGAATGGAATTGGTTCAATATGTTCAAGAGCAAGGGCATTTTGAGGTGGACAAGACTGTGGAAAGGGTCAAAGACACAGGGTGGTGGCCCACCTTAAGGGACGAGGTAAAGTGGTGGTGTAATAATTGTTTGCAGTGTGCTATGGTCAATGCAGACCCACAGACAAAAGGTTTCCATTGCTCACCAAAGAATTGAGGGTCCATGGGCCCAGATACAGACAGACTATGTTGGACCCCAGTGACTCCAAGAAACAACAAATATTGCTTGGTAATTGTTGATCCATTTACAAAATGGATGGAAGCCATCCCAACCAAGAGGAACACAGCTTTAAGTACAGCCAGGCAATTGTTCAATGTGGTGTTTAGCTGGTGGGGGCTGCCAAAGGAAATTGATTCAGACTAAGGCCCACACTTCATTGGGGAAATTATGCAAGAACTATGTAAAATGCTAGGCACTAACCAAAGGTTCCACATAGCAGGACATCCCCAATCCTCAGGACATGTGAAATGAACTAATTGCACAGTAAAGGATGGTCCAAGAAAAATGGTAAAATAAAATGGGAAAGATTGGGATGAAAAGCTGCCTATAATCCTAATGGCTTTAAAGTCAGTTCCAGCAAGTCATGGTTATACTCCTTTTGTAGAAATGACGTGAAGAAAAATGCGAACACCCCAGCAGTGGTGGTTAGATGTTGATACTCCAGACGGCTGGCTACCCAAAGTCTTCAATGACCAGGGGATCTAGTCTCTGTTACAGACATTAACAGAAATCATAAGGAAATAGCAGAACAGGTTGGTGTTAACATAAAAAAGATGGATAAAAGGCTGGGCTGGGTAAAAAGGCCTATTGAATGGGAAAAAACAGTCACCTGTTCCGTAACTGGTATTCTTTGAGATGTGTTGCTCATGTCCATTCCAAGTTGGGTGTGTGCTGTTACACGCACAGTCACCGGAAGCTTTTTGCCCTAGCCATAGGGTCAGTGCGGCACCATCTGGAGTGGCGCCAATATGGCAACCAATTTTTGCATCCCCCAGCCCCCATCTCCTCACCCCATTCAGTTCTTTCTTGCCGGCTACTCCAACAGTGGGGAAGGTGGGAGGGTTTTGGAATGGACATGAGCAACACATCTTGAAGAACACCAGTTACAGAACAGGTAACTGTCTTTTCTTCTTCAAGTGATTGCTCATGTCCATTCCAAGTTGGGTGAGTCCAAGCCAGTGCCTAGGAGGTGGGGTCGGAGCTCCGAATGGCCTGCAGGACAGCCCTGCCCACCGCAGCATCTTCCCACGTGTGCTGTGTCAAAGTGTAATGTGCTGTAGACGTATGAATTGAGGACCAGGTGGCTGCCCTACAGATGTCCTGGATAGGCGCCTGTGCCAAATTTGCCACAGACACTCCCTGCGCTCTTGTGGAGTGTGCCCTAACTGGCGGGGGAGGAACCCCCATGAACGAGTTACACTCCTTGATGCACGTCACTATCTAGGAGGAAATCCACGTGGAGGAGACTGGAAGACCCTTCATCCTATTAACAACTGCCACAAAGAGTTGCTGCGTTCTTCTAAAGGGCCTAGTCCTATCCATATAGAAGGCCAGCACCCTTCTAACATCCAAAGTATGTAAACATTGCTCCCTCAGGGAGGCACGGGGCTTTGGGTAAAATACCAATAGGGAAATGTCTTGGTTAACGTGAAATGCGGAGACCACCTTAAGCAAAAACGTGGGGTGAGGTCTCAGCCTAATCTTATCCTTGTGAAACACTGTGTACAAGGGGTCCACTGAAAGTTCCCTCAACTCAGATACCCTCCTAGCTGAGGTGACTGTCACCAAAAATGCTGTTTTGTAACTCAGAAACAGCAGGGAGCAGGTAGCCAGGGGTTCAAAGGGGACCCCCACAAGCTTGGCTAACACCAAACTGAGATCTCACAAGGCAGTGGTGCCTGAACCTGGAGCTTGATTCTTTCTAAACCTTTCAGAAACCTTTTGACTAGGGGGTCTGAGAACACAGAAGACGTTCCATGACCTGGGTGAAAGGCTGAGCTAGCAGCTAAGTGCTTCCTAACCAAGGAGAGGGACAAGCCCTCCTGTACCAGACCCCACAGGTAATCTAAAATCAACAGGATGGGGGGTTGTGAGGGTGATAGTCCTCTGTGAGACACCCACACTCAAAACCCTTTCCATTTAGCCAAATAAGTCACCCTCGTGGAGGATTTTCTAATATTTAACAATTCTTCCTTTATGGGGTCCCAACCGGCCAGCTCCCGGTCCCTCAGCCACGGAGCATCCACGCTGTGAGGTGCACCAACTGGAGACTGGGATGTTGCAGTCTCCCCTCTTGCTGCCTCAGCAGGTCCAACCAGATCGGTAATGTCATTGGCTTGCAGAGCAACAGGTGCAGGAGGGCCGAGTACCAGTGCTGACGGGCCCATGCCAGTGCCACCAAGATGATCAGCGCCCGTTCTCAGCGAATCTTGAGGAGGACCCTGTGAACTAGCAGAATCAGAGGGAACGCATACATCAGCCTGCCCAACCAGGGGACACTGAAGTCATCTGCCCAGGACCCTGGGCTCTGATTGTGGTAGGAGCAAAACATCCCACATTTCTCATTGAGGTGGGAGGCAAACAGATCCAGCCGGGGATACCCCCACCACAGGAAAATAGAATGAACGACCTCCAGGTGGAGAGACCACGCATGATCTGTAAAGGACCTGCTGAGCTGGTCCGCCAGAGAATTGTGCACACCTGGCAAGCAAAGGGCCTGCAGCTTGATGCTGTGCTGCATGCAGAAATTCCAGAGCATCATGGCCTCGTGGCACAGGGGAGAGGAGCGTGCACCCCCCTGTTTGTTGATATAGTATATTGGTGTTGTGTTGTCTGTACTGACTGATGCACAATGTCCCGCCAGATTGGCCTTGAAAGTCACACATGCTAGTCCGGTGGCTCTGAGCTCCTTCACATTTAAGTGGAGCCGAAGGACCGACACACTCCAAAGAGCCTGGGTTTGCAGCTGACCCAGGTGTGCTCCCCACCCCCGCTCCAAAGTGTCCATTACTAGGGAAAGTGAGGGCTGCTGAGAGGCAAAGGGGACTCCTGTGAGGACAACCCCCTCGTCCAACCACCAGTGCAGGGTCAACAAAGTCCGTGTCAGCAGCGTAACCACCAAGTCTAAACTGTCCCTTACAAGGCGATACACCGATGGCAGCCATAGCTGTAGAGGATGTATCCTCAACCTGGCATGCTGTATGACGAAGGTGCACGCTGCCATGTGACACAGCAAACACAGGCAGCACCTGGCTGCTGTGGTGGGAACTGCCAGGATGTCTCGGATGGTGACCTCCATGGGCCTGTGCCTGCCATCTGGCAAGAACGCCCTGGCACACCTGGCATCCAGTCATGCCCCTACAAACTCTATTGACTGAGACGGGACCAACACTGATTTTACCTCATTGATCAAGAGACCGAGGCTTACAAAGGTTTAACAGATCAACTGTGCATGCTCAATCACCTGCTCCCTGGAACGACCCTTCACTAGCCAGTCGTCCAGGTACGGGAACAGCTGCACCCTTTGCCTGTGAGGTGCGCTGCTACTACCGCCATGCATTTGGCGAAGACCCTTGGGGCTGCAGACAGATTGAAAGGCAGGACTGTGAACTGATAATGGTTCCTGTCTGCCGTGAATCTGAGAAACCTCCTGTGAGGAGGGTAGATTGAAATATGGAAATATGCATCCTGTAAGTCGAGAGACACAAACCAATCCCCCTGCTCCAGCCTCAGGAGTATGAGACCCAGGGATATCATATGAAATTTTATCTTTTTCATGAATTCATTGAGACCTCTTAGGTCCAGGATGGGTCTCAAGCCATGGTTTCGGAATTAAGAAATACTGGGAATAAAATCCCTGTGACCTGAACCTGGGCGGAACTTATTCTATGGCCCCAGCACCAGGAGGGACTGCAATTCCTGCTGTAACAGGCAAATTTCCTTGGACACCTTCTCGGATTATTTGAATAACCAACCGCTGACTTATTTCCTGAGCTTGTGTACAGGCTAATGCTAGTTACACATTATCCTGTATTGATCTAATAGTTGCTGCTAAAAGTAACAAATCCCTTTGCTCTTGCTGTTGCCACACAGGCTATATGCTAGAAAATAATTGTTGTCTCATTCCTAATTTTGCTAAGGATGCACTGATGGGCTTTCTCAACTCTTGTGTTTCAGCTGTAGCATAACTAAGTTTATTTGCCAATACCTCTATGTTAGCAGCATCCAATACACCCACTTCTTATCCAGTTCCACCCAAAACAGTTTCCAGTGCACTTCTAGGGGTTCTTTTCCTTATGAGTTTCTCAATACACCATAGCTTTAGTCAGGCTGCCCACCCCTTATGGAATGTTTGTATGTACAGGACACATTGAGGTATGACCTTGGGCACATTTAACCCAGTAAGGTCCAGCTGAATTTGCTTTAGAGGTCGTATTGGGGATGTTATGACTTGCTCACTGTGATCCACATGTGGGCCATTTAATTGTTGTCATCGTGATTTTTGCATGTCAGACTCAGTAACAATTATTTTAAAATTTAATTTTACCCAAAGGCCTTGCAATATAGATTCACCTTCTTCAGCAGGGATATCAAGAAAATTAATCAGACACTGATTTTGTAATAGAACTTTAGACTGTCTTTCAACACAATTTCTGCCCTGTGTTTCATGAATCCATTCTGGGGGGTCCCAGTTCCCCTAGGTCCTGGATATCCACCTGCCATGGTGTGTTAATGCAGTTGCAGGCTGTTTGCAATTGTTTCCCTGAGGGACTTATCAGGATGCTGGGCCTTGATTCCCAGAATTGAAGCAGATGAGGCTCATTAAACCTCATTAACATACTAATGTCAGTGTCCCCTCCTGGCTGTCATGCAAACCCCCATAACTTTAAATATCCCACATTTTGGAGAGAACATGGGGACTTTAAACATATTGATTTCTTGATTGTGTGTGAGCTTAAGGCAGTCAATATTGTATATTGTAGTTTTTGGTCCCATACAGTTTCCCATAATAGTGTTAGAATATCCGGTCATTAATGACAACTTAGACTGTGATGGGGCTTCTGGTGACAGCCCGCCAGTTGTTCTGTTATGGTAATAGGCAAAGCCCTTTTCCCAGCACAAACAACAGCTAGCATGCTTGAATACAACTGGATTGACTCAACATTGTGTCATTACCCAGAACTTATTTTTCCACACATTTACTACCTGGATGTCAACAGGCCAGAGAATTGGGTTAACTAGTAGACAAACAAAACATAACATAAAACACACACAGGGTATGTCTACACTAGCCCCAAACTTCGAAATGGCCACGCAAATTACAACATTCCTGGCCTGTTTTCTGCACATCTGGAGAGCAGCAGAGCTGAAAGCAGTGGCCAATATGGTCACATGGGGGCACTATGGGACACCACACATGAGGCCAAGAACATCGAATTTCACAATGCTCCATCTGCACTACCCTAAGGTCAACCGTGCAAGGTCAAATTTGGCATTACTCCTCATGAAACGCAGGAATACAAAAGTCAACCTTCGGAGGCCTTAAAATCAGTGGAACAGACCCTATAGCGTGGACTGATTGTTTAGAAAATTGACCAAAGTCATCTAAATTCAACCTAGTCTCCTAGTGTAGAACATCCCTGAGACACCTTTATGCTGATGTAACTGTGTACACAAAAGAGTTGTTACTAGTCTACATTGTAAAAAAAACCACACCTCCAACCAAAATCGTTATACTAAGAGAATTTGCAAGTACACAGCAGATCTAAGGCTTTCTCTGATTACCCAAGATACCATGATATCAACTGGGCAGGCAGAATCAAGAAACTGGAGAAGTTAAATTAGATTAAATTTAAGAATATGAATTTTGCAGCCCAGATCAAACTCTCCCTGTGGGACAAACACCAGGCTGCTGTGTTTCAGTCTCACTATACTGCATATACCTGGGTCCTGTTAAACTTTCCTTACCTAAGTAGGCTCCAGTGCTGTTTCTCTGACCTTTCTGGTATGCACCCTGAGCACACAGGCTGTTACTTTTGCTAGGAGTAAAGTTTTGTAGCCCACACATCCTAAGATCTCAGGACCAACGACACACATACACCCAGACTCCTCAGTAGCTTTTCTTACCTATTTCCAGAACTCCGCAAATGTGCAGATGCTGGTTTACAGTTCCATTTCCATGGACACTTGATAGCTGAAGCAAACACACACACACACACACACACACATACACAATTTTTGTAAGGATTCCACATCCAAGCAAGCTATAGCTACACTATAACTATTTCGAGCATGGTATTCCAGTTCCATTACCCCTCAGCATAAGAGGAGTAGCAGAAGTTTCGAAATAGCCACTTATTTGGACCTTCAGTGCTGTGTGAAGAGCTCCAAGTTTGAAATAAGTTCACTCAAAATAAATTATGCAATTTGAATTGCACAAATGGGGTAGGTTATTTTGACTTACGGCTACAGTCTAGGGCTGGCCTCACTTTTTACTAGAAGCAGCTTCAGAGATATACAAGACAATAAGAGGTCTGTATGTCACTTCCTATTTCACAGTTCAGGCTGTGGGACAGCATTTGTTTAGAGTCCTCTCTGGCCAGTTATCTCCCTCTGCTTCCTTTGACCTGGACTTCTCCTACAACTCCAGCCAAAAGCCTGTGCCTTTTTCCCACATTCTCACTCAGCCTCTTTTAAAAGCTAGTTTATTTTCCCCTTTCAGGGATTTTCCAGTTTCCTAATCCCTCTGCCATCAAGCCACCTGCATAGACCTCACTAGCCCTGCTTGGGCACCGACATATCTATCATTTAGCCAGAGCTCAGTCCTTATGTTAACAACTTTTTTGTTTGTTCTGGGGTGGCGGATGCCTCCCTAAAAGGTGTAAGAGGGGGCCACAGATGTTCACACTGTGGCCCCACCCCTGCATTGTACCTGTAAGGCCTGCCCCATACCCTAAAACCCCACCCTAGGCCTCAGTGCTCCAGCCCTCACACCCTGATCTGGACTCCTCCCCTCCAGGATTTGCTCTTACCACTGATAAAAAGTGGAAGAATATAGCCCCCCTGATTTGTAGCTTCTTCCAAATAGAGAAGGTGGTGTGTGTGAAGGAACTTATGTGCCTATTACCTGCACAAAATTCTCTGTTACACACACACTAGGGGCACCACCCTTATCCATTTCTCGGGGTCAGGCATAGCCCTTTTGAACATAAACACACACATATTCCTGGGGATCTGGCATAACCTTCTCAATTCGAAGCAACTTCCCCATTCTTGAGCTCAGGCATAATCTGACACTCTTTATGGGGGTCTTTTCCCAGTGAAAGAGCCTTCCACGGTACTATCTTACTTAACCTCAACAAAAAAACCAGAATGCACATGCTAACCATACAATGCTTACTACTCCGAATAAGACAGATAAACTTGATGGCCAAGTCAGGATGAGGTCCACCGGGGGTCTCCAGTGTCTGCGTGGTGTTATTGGCAGAGTGTTCGGGTCTAGCAGATCTGATCTTGGAGCTGTTTCCTGAGGATGGTTCCCAAAGAACTTCCTTTTGGACCCCAGTTCATATAGTAAAACTTGAGTCCTGCTCAGCTTAACGGATTAGTTTAGTACAATTTTACTAACCAACCCTAGAATATGATAACAGAATTATCTTACCAGTCATACACCATTACCTTAATTAACTTACACCTGGCACAATTAATTATCCAGAGGATAGAAACAATGAAAAAAATAAGTCAGAGATCATCCAGACAAAGGGATGGATAATCCACCAACTCTCTAGGCAACGCATTCCACTGCTTCACCACCCTCCTGGTGAAGTAGTTTTTTCCTAATATCTAACCTACACCTCTCCCTCTTCAACTTCAGACCATTACTCCTTGTTCTGCCATCTGACACCACTGAGAACAGTTTCTCACCCTCCTCTTTAGAGCTCCCCTTCACAAAGTTGAAGGCTGCTATTAACTCACCCCTAAGTCTTCTCTTCTGTAAACTAAACCAGCTCAAATCCCTCAGCCTATCCTCATAGGTCTTGTGCTCCAGACCCTTAATCATTTTTGTTGCCCTCCGTTGAACCTGCTCCAGCAAATCTACATCCTTTTCATACTGGGGGGGCCCAAAACTGGACACGATATTCCAGATGTGGCCTCACCAGTGCCGAAGAGAGGGGAATAACTACTTCTCTAGATCTGCTCGAAATGCTCCTCTTAATGCACCCTGATGATGATGTATGCTGATAGCCTTCTTGGCTACAAGGGCACACTGTTTACTCATACCCAGCCTTCCATCCACCATAACCCCTAGGTCCCTTTCCGTCATACTGCTGCTGAGCCAGTCGGTCCCCAGCCTATAACAATGCTTGGGATTCTTCCACCCCAGGTGAAGGACTCTACACTTTTCCTTGTCGAACCGCATCAGATTTCTTTTGGCCCAGTCCTCCAATTTATCCAGGTCCCTCTGGATTCTCTCTCTACCCTCCAACATATCTACCTCTCCCCCTAGTTTTGTGTCATCTGCAAACTTGCTGAGGGTGCAATCCAGTCCCTCATCCAGGTCATTAATAAAGATGTTGAATAACACTGGCCCCAGAACCGAGCCTTGTGGCACTCCGGTTGAAACAGACCGCCATCCAGATATTGAGCCATTGAACACTACCCATTGGGCCCAACCGTCAAGCCAGCTTTCTATCCATCTCATAGTCCAAGGATCCAATCCATAGTTCCTTAACTTATGGACAAGAATGTTGTGGGAGACCCTATCAAAAGCCTTGCTGAAGTCAAGGTATATCACATCCACTGACTTCCCCATGTCCACAGAGCTTGTTACCTTGTCATAGAAGCTAATCAGATTGGTCAGGCAGGACTTGCCCCTGGTGAATCCATTTTGGCTACCTTTGATCACTTTCCCCTCTTCCAAGTGCTTCAAAATGGATTCTTTGAGGATTCCCTCCATTATTTTCCCAGGGATTGAGGTAAGGCTGATGGGTCTATAGTTCCCTGGATTGTCCTTCTTTCCTTTTTTAAAGATGGACACTACATTTGCCTTTTTCCAGTCATCCAGTATCTCCCCCGATCTCCAAAAGTCTTCAAAGATAATGGCCAAAGGTTCAGCAATGACCTCTGCCAACTCCCTCACTACCCTGGGGTGTATTAAATCCAGACACATGGATTTGTGTACGTCTAGTTTTTCTAGATAGTTCAGAACTTGCTCCTTCCCCACAGATGGCTGCCCTCCACCTTCCCATACTGCATTGTCTAGGACCGTCACGTGGAAGTTGACTTTGTCCATGAAGACAGGCAAAAAAAGCATTGCGTACTTCAGCTTTTCCTACATCATCTGTCACTAGGTCACCTCCCTCATCCAGTAACAGCCCGACACCTTCTCTGATAACCCATTTATTGTTAACATGCCTGTAGAAACCCTTCTTGTTACCCTTCACATCCCTTGCCAGCTGCAGTTCCAATTGTGTTTCGCTTTCCTGATTACTGCCCAGCATTCTCCAGCCATATGTTTATACTCCTCCTTAGTCAACTGTCCACATTTCCATTTCTTGTATGCATCCTTTCAGAGTTTAAGCTGACTAAGGATTTCCCCTTTAAGCCATGTTAAAATCATGTTGGAGTGTGGATGTTGCCAGATTAGAGAGTTCTGTAGCACAGGGATCAGCAACCTTTCTGAGGCAGACTGCTGAAATTTGACCTTTTGAGCTCTATGTATGGTCTGACTGCTGGTGATACTTTTTAAAGTCACCAACAGTCCTACTTACCACAGATGCAGAGATTTACTCTGTAGATAGTAGTTGGGCTTTTGTTACTCCACAGGGCTGTGAGCAAACTTCTGGCTGCATAGGGGAGGAGGAGCAGGGCTGCACTCCCACCTCACGTGCTGATGAAAATTGGCTTGCATGCCACTCTTGGCACCTGTACCAGGGGTTGCTGACCCTTGCTGTAGCATGTAATGGATTGGTTCCTTCACAATTCTGAAAATATCTACAAGGCTGTGAAGACAAATCCACCTCTTCTGAGCTTTTGACCTGCAGGTTTGTATTAACATAATGTTGTAATAGTCAACACTTATTATTCAGTATTATATATTTTCAGACCATTTGATAAAAATTAACTAATGAATCCTGCTAAAAAGAAAGCTTTATTATCTTCATATCAAGTATGAAGAGAAGGAGAAGTTCCCTGGTTTCCTTCTTGTGGGTTGTTATGTTCTAATATGAGAAATTAACACAGGATTGCTACACCCATACTGTTGCTATGGAGGCTACATTTTAATTTATGAGATCAGTTTAATAGTTTAGAGAATGAGCACAAAGGGTTTGCTCTTATCCTCACTCATCAATCCCTGAACTCAGTGGGACTGCGTATGTCAGGCAAGCAGGAGTGGTCCCTCCAAAGCAGCGGTTCCAGACAGGGACCCATTCTAACAATTCAGTAAGACTTTGTGACCCAAGGCAATTCAAACTGGAGAATGGGGAGCTTCTCCCCTGGGAAAAATGCACCCCCGCCCCTCCAGTTTAAATCCTCCTCAGCACCAGAACACCACCCACACCTACCTCACACAAGCTCCATGCACTGCCGCTGCTGCTCCTTCGCCAGGTTGCCGCCACCTCCACTACGCAGCTCTGCCCCAGTCCTCCTACACCCTTTCCCCACCTGCAGCACAAGGAGTTCCTTGCCCTGCAGCACTGAAATGCGACTCCATTTAATTGGTTAAATGGCCAGATCCCTCCCGCCGGGTGTTAAACCAACCAAATTGAGTTCCATTTCAGCATGGCAGGGCCAGGACTTGGAGCCGGAGGAGAGAGCAGTGGCAGTGGTGTGAGCTACAAATGGCTCCTTAAAGAGCCACATGTGGCTTGGAGCCACCCAGCGGGCAACCCTTAGAAAATCTAATGGCGACCCATGTTTGGGGCTCAACCCATAGGTTGGGAATCCCTGTTTTAAAGTAAAAACTTTGGTACTGCCTCACTGTGAAAGGCAGTAGTTCAGTCTCATTGTTAAAGTGGGGTCAGGGGGCTGGGAAAGAAGAATTCCTGGTTCCTAATGCAGCTTCCATAGCTTCATAGAGTTTAAGACAAGGAAGAATTATTAGCTCATGATCTAGCAGGGCTGCTGATGAGGGAGGGGCGGTTCAGAAAATGGGCCGCTGCTGCCAGGTCTAGACATTATAAAAGGCCCCAGGCTCCTGGCTGCCTCTGTCACGACTGCAGTGGCAGGCACGGCCAGTGACCTGTGCCCTGTAAATCACTGCCAGAGTTTCAGGCGACACAGGCTGATCAGAGCTGAAGGACCGGCTGGGAGAGGCTACCCACGTGCACTCCCCAGCGTTGACCCGCTCCCACTCACCATCAGCACTGCGTCACTTCCAGAGAGAGTGGGGCAGTTGCCCCTCCCCACCTCAGAGCGGCATGGCCTGAGAGTAGCACGAGCTAGGACACTCTTCCCAGTCATGGGCTGCGCCATTCTGAGCAGGGGGAAAGCCTCCACATTCCAGACAAGTGGCATGATGCTTCCACAGAAAAAGGGGGTGAGGGTGGAGTGTGGGAGGGGCAAAGCAGGAACAGGGAGAAGGCAGAGTGGGGCAGGAGTGGGGGAGGGAGGGCCGAGCATGTGTGGGAAGGGCTGGGGCAAGGGCAGAGCATATGACCAATGCACGCTCGGAACCACGCGCGGGAGAATAAGAGAACTGTCTCGCCTGACACAACCTCCACCCCCAGATCCTCTAGGAAGGACCATCTAAGACATGAGCATTGCATGGATGGCTTTGGGCGGCTTGTGGGAAGGTGAAGTGTACCATTAGTCCACCAGTCTCTTGTAAGCTTGTACACGGGGAATAGGATGGGAGAGCCATTCACTCCTGAGACTGAACCACTGCTCCCTCCAGGTGCCGCTTTTGCAGAGTGAAGGTGAGACAGGTTGTTCGACTCACTACCGCACAACAGCACCTGTAGAGGATTCTGGGAAGTAGATGTGTCAGGCCAACACCCCTGTGTGTAGCAATTCCACCCTGTCAGTTTCACCTCTGCAGCCTTCTTCTTGCACCAAGAACTAGAACATCCTCTTTGTGACTCAGCCCTGCAGCTGAGCCCCTGCTGCAGTTTCCGGGGAGACGGTGCCGGAGGGGGTGTGCTCTTGCGTAGTTTTCTGTTTCACTGTCTCACACTGTTACTTCTGCAGTGGCTGGCAGAGAAACCCAGGCACATCCTCTGCTCCAGGTTCTGACTCAGGAACCCGCTACACAGGAACCAAGGTCTGTTTCCTATCTTTCCCTAAGCCATCTCTTTACCTTCTAGCCCTCCACACCCCCTCCTCCCATGGAGTAACTTTAGGTAATTCACATCTGTTCCTGCACCCCCAGGCCATGTCTCCCTTCTCCCAGGACGTGGTCGCAGACTTCTCCCCACTGCCCCCTCTTTTTCCTGTCTTGTAGGAGCCCTGCCTGTCCCTCACAGCTCTCTAATTAACTCTCTCCACTCTAAACCTCTCCTGCCTTAATTCAGGTCTTGCAGTTCCAATGTGGGGAGCACGCCCCACCGCAGATGGGGTTTGGAGTAAAGCTTGGGCATGATTGATTACCATCCCATTCCCATCTTGCTTAACATAAAGAGGAATGAGATTTGGTTTGTTCATCAGCGATCAGGACCCATCATGCACCACTGAGACTTAATGTACCCATGTGACATTATCAGAAAGGCCCAAAATGTGCCCTTCACCTGGATCCCTAACCCAGCTCCAGTAGGTGGAATTTGTCAGGTGTGCCCATAGTCATGTGCTGACTTAGGCCAGGCTACAAACCTTTTGTCATCTACTGAAAGCATTGGAAGGGCAGAATGAGCTGTTTTCATCTAGTGAAGCTCTTTGGGTTAAGGACAAGTCGTATACGTTTGTAATACGACCTTATGGCATTGATAAATAGTAAGATACTGTCTTCTAACTTCACGGTTATTTTTAGCAGTTTGCCTATTGGGACACCATGGCTATGCTATGAGTACACACTGTTGCAGCTACACTGTTGTGGCTACATCACTGGCTAAAATTTCAGCGTAGAAAATGCCTAAGGTGCAGGCAAACATCAGAAACTCCTGCTGCCCCATAAAAGAAGCAAATATAAAGGACAATTGCTGATACAGGGCCACAGAACTCCTGTGTTTTCTTTGCAGTTGTTCCATTTGTGATGTAGTTTCATCTAGATATAGTCTCACAGTGGGAATTAAGTGCACATTATTAACAGGAAAGGTTGGAACAAATTTCCCAGGGATGTGGTGGATTCTCCATCATCTGAAGATTGCTTTAGTGCAACCAGAAGTTACAGGACTCATTGCAAGAATCACCCGGTGAAATTTTGTGCCCTGGCTCATACAGAAGGTCAGACTTCTGGCCTTAATGTTTATGAAACTATGAATATTTTTCTGTAAATAATATGTGATTTCAAGCCACCAACCAATAATTGATTTTCATTACTCTCCATACGATGAGAATGACAATACTTCCACACCTTACCAGAAAGTTTTGAGGTTTTTATTTGTTAATGTTTATAAAGCACTTTGGATTTAAGGGGTGTAGAGTATTACAGTAACTTCATAACAGGGACTAGCTGCAGCTGATCAGACCAGTAATTGACTCCTGAAACTGTTTGTCTGGGGAGCGGAGTGGGTCCAATGTCCTTCACCTATGAGTCAATAACGTTCTATGCCTGTTGCCAAGAGTCTGGCCAATAATCAAACAAGGGCAAAAGTGAGGGTTCCCACTTTTTTCCTCCCCAAAAAACACAGGTTGTGTTAAATGTTAACAGAAGCAGCCTGCTCAAAAGGCTCCTGTTGCAGACGGCTTGTTGTTTCCTCACCTCCAGTTCTGGCCCTGTGGATTACAGCATGGGAAGCTTGACCAGGAATAAGGCTGAGGATCACAAGAAGCAGCTCCTCTTCATTCTTGCTGTTACACTGCTGCTCAGCTCAGCATGTGCAGGTGAGGCAGGTACTGGGGGGAGGCTCAGGCACCAAAGGTGGCAGACAAGGAATAGGTAAATTGGACAAATGTCAATTCTGAGTATGAATTCAAGTGATTATGGACCCCACTCAGTCCAACATGTGTCAGAGCCCTACAATGTAAGTGTGGTTTTGGTCGGAAAGGTGACTCTAGAAATTGTGTCTTAACTCCCCTCAACCCCATGGATTTTGTGCGTGTCTGTGAGGTAGGTCCAGTAACTTGGTTTACAAAAGTAACTGCAGCAGCCCAAGTGACAGCAAAGTATACACCGTAAAATTCTTTATTATTGGTAGCTATGTAGAAAGCACAAGATCGAATGTTCTTTTTGACAAAGTTGGTAAATAAGAAAAACAACTTCTGTCCTGAAACCTGAGCATGTTTGATCTGGAATAAGAAAGAAGATACGGGACCCTAAGGATGGTTTAAAAACAAACTTCTCATGCTAAAGTCCTGTGGAAGCTGCACTTCTTACCATGTAACGTCATTCATTTGCTGCCAATTGCTATTCATGGAAGGCACATGACTGTCACTGAATGTGTCCTTTCTAATCAGCCTTACTCAGTCATCCATTTGATCAGGTGCAGCCAGAAGTGCAACCCCTGAGCCCATTTCTGCCTATTCTGCCCACAGTATGGGGAAGTCCCAAATGGACTTCAGTGAGACATTCTCATATCCTACAGCTGGAGACTTGGGCCCAGAGTCTCTTGCTTCTCAGGTTCTTGCATTATTCAACAATGACCCCCTCCACCCTGGGATATATCTTAAGTGCCCTCAGTTGGGATAAAAAGTGATTTGTAAGGTGACTTCTTGTTCCTGTTAAACACACCTTCAGGGCTGTTTAGTAAAGGAAAGAAAGTTTAGGTGTGGTGAAGAAAGAATCATAGAATAGAATCATAGAACACTAGGACTGGAAGGGACCTTGACAGACCAACGAGTCCAGTCCCCTGCCCTCGTGGCAGGACCAAGTACTGTCTAGACCATCCCTGACAGACATCTATCTAACCTGTTCTTAAAGGTCTCCAGAGATGGAGATTCCACAACCTCCCTAGGTAATTTATTCCAGTGTTTGACCACCTTGACAGTTAGGAACTGTCAAGCTTTCAAGTGGGTTTGCACGAGGGATGAATATGACCTACAAGGCACATTTTCAAATCAGCACTTATACCATTCCTGCACAATGTGTGCATGCATGTAAAGGGTTCACTCAGCTTACGAAAAATATACTACTTTTGTAGAATTCTCCCTGAAAAGATCTTAGAACACGTAACAAGTAGTATATTTAAATTTACAGTATACCTGGCAGATTGAATATTATGGTGATGGGCTAAACAAAACAAATGGCTTGTTTACATCGAGAAACTTACCAGCCTGACAGTACCAGCACAACTATATTGCTCTAGTTAGACCAGGGGTGTCCAACACCTGGCCTGCAGGCCAGAATCTGGCCCACAGTATCTTTTCATCTGTCCCCTGGAGCCAGCAGCAGCACCATTTTTAAAAGCCAGCTGGGTGGCTTCAAGCCGCATGTGGCTCTTTAAGGAGCCGTTTGTGGCTCCCGCTGCTGCCACCACTGGCTCCTCCTTCTACTCCCGGTCCTGCTGCACTGAAAGAGTAGAACTCAATTTAATTGGTTTAACAGGGGGCAGGAGGGATCCAGCTGTTAACCCAATTAAATAGAGTCCCATTAGTTCAGTGCAGCCATGCAGAGAGCTGCATTCACAGCAGGTGGGGCAGGGAGTAGGAGGGCTGTGGGGTGCTGCAGAGCTGCTGTGAAGAGGAGACAGAGGCCTGGCAAAAGAGCAGCTGGGGACAGCAGCGTGCAGAGCACCTGTGTAAGGTAAGTTAATCCTGGGTTTGACGCTGCAAGAGGTTTAAGCCTGGGAATGGAAGGGGAGAGCAGAGGTTTGGGGCTGTGAGGGATTTGAGTTTGGGGCTGAGAGTGTTTAAACCTGGGGGTGGGGGGGCAGGTTTGAGGTTATTTGGTGGTCAGACCCCAGAACACATAAAAAATTGCCATGTGACCCACAATGAAAAAAGGTTGGCCACCTCAAATTAGACCAATAACAGTCTACATGGATGCCCTTTTCCCAGAGAGTTTCTAGTGCTTTCAAAATTACAAAAGTACCACATAAAATAAAAGATATTTGGGGCACTGTGGGTGGTATCATGCGGGTAGAGGCTGGGAGCTCTGCCTTAAGAGACTGAAGAGGGATCTCACTTGGCTGTAGGGTGACTCTCTCTGGCTGATGCTCCTTGCGTCATTGATAAGATCTGGCAACAGCAATCTCCAGCTCTCCATGGACTGAGAGAGCGTAGCCAGGTATGCTGGAGGGTGGAGGTGGAAAATCATATACGCAATTATTACATAGACCAGCATGGGTACGTGCATCACAGAGGTCTTTGAAGAGTTTGAGTATTTCTGAAGCCAGTCAGTCACGATCAGAGCGTCAGTGTGTCAGGCGCTGTACAAACTAGAACAATGGTCCCTTCCCCAAAAACTTTACAATCTGAGTGGTTACAACTCTAACTGATCTATCTGCTGGGGTTTCCAGGACTGGGCATCACTAATACGCTTCCTGGCCTCAGCAAAGGAGAGCTTTCCCGCAGCTAAGCTGCGTGTCTCAGTTCCCTGACAAACCCCCTCGTTTGTCTTGCAGCAAACTCCTTATGACTCAAACCTTCCCTAGCAGGTAACCAGGACAGATGAGGGGGGCAAGGGGAGGGGAAGAGTGCAAAGCAGGCCTGGCAATTCATAACGCCCAGGCAGCGCTAAGGGTGTGGGGGAGGCAGTGTGACATGCTCCAGGCAATGTTGAGGACTGGCTGCCTCAACTTCACTACTTCTTCCAGAGACCCTGCCCCTTTTGCAAACGTAGAGCCGTGCCAACCCCCACCATGCCTATCAGTCCAGTAGGTCTGTTGGCCCCTCTGTAGGCAAAAATCAGCAAACCCCAATTCTCATGTTCCCCTTGGAGCTGGGATGTTAAACAGTTAACTTGCTCTTGCCAGTGATGTCCAGTGCTGGACAGCTGCACCAGGCCAGTGCAGCCCTAGCTGAAGAGGGGCTGGCAGGCCAGGCAGTAAGACCTCATGGCCATGGCAGGGCCCCACAGCTCCGGCTGTGACAGGGCCACGCATTGGACTGTGTTACAGGCCTTATATTAAAAAGGTTAACAAGTTAAGCATTATCATTTAAATGGTTAATAGTTTTAACATCCCTACTTTGCAGTCCTCAGCCCTTCTGGCTGTAGCACAAACAAAACTTTATCTAGTTCACAGCTCCTTGAAAAAGGCAGTTCAATCAAAGCATGGAGATGGCTTATTGTTTAAGTTTATAATAAGTTTATCAATGAAAGTATCAGCTTCAATGACACCAGGCATAAGGAATAAAGCTAGAAATGGTTACAAACAAATCACACTAAGAAAACACTTCTAAGACTACCATTTAACTTAAACTATGAGTGTGTCGACACAGAGTTCTTTTGAAATAACAGCTGCTATTTCAAAATAAATGTGCAAGTGTCTACACAATACAACCGCTATTTTGAAATAGTAGATCCCTTATTTTGAATTCGGGTAGCCTCATTCTAAGAGGAACAGTGGCTATCCTGAAATAGATACTTTGAAATAGGGGCTATTTTGAAAAACTATTCCGGAATACCTTATATAGAAATAAAGCTGCAGTGTAGGTACAGTATTTCACTGCTTCCAGGAGCTTTTATCCAAAATAGTGTGTCCACAAACAATAGAGCCTATTTCACAGTAAGTTTTGCTTATTCTGGGGTTTCCCTGCAGTGTAGGAACATTATTCCAGAATAGCTTATTTTGGAATAATAACTCCAGAATAAGCTATTCTGTATTAATGCTGTAGTGAAGACACATCCCTAGGCCATGGCTACACCAGCCCCCTCGTTTTGGAAGGGACATGATAATGAGCCACTTCTGCAGATGCTAATGAGGCACTTCCATGAATATGCAGCACCTCATTAGTATAATGGCAGCTGTGCGCGTCCAGAAAGTGCTGCTTTCCAAACGCATGCCGCCTGTGTAGACAGATGCCTTTCAAAAGGACCCCCTGACTTTGAAAGCCCCTTTTTTCCAAAACCAAACGGGAAGAAGGGGCTTTCGAAGTCCAGGGGGTCCTTTCGAAAGGCGTCTGTTTGCACAGGGGGATGCGTTTTGAAAGCAGCACTTTTTAAAAGCGTACAGCAGCCATTATGCTAATGAGGCACTGCATATTAATGGAGGCACTTCATTAGCATCTGCTGAAGGGGCTCACTACCATGCCCTTTCCAAAAGGAGGGGGCTAGTGTAGCCTCAGCCCCTGAGTCCTTTCTTCAAAGAAGTCTTTCTTACTTGTCTGTCTTCTAGTCTGGCTGACCAGGTTTTTTTTTTTTTAGCCAGGATCCTTCACAGAGCTCAGAATGCTTGGGCTTGGTTTCTTTGTCTCCTCAGATGAAAAATAACTTTTAGGGATTCTCTCCTCTGCTTGTCAGTCTGGTAAGCCTTTTGACATGTATACTTGAAAAGTTAGGCCAAACAAAGTTTCTTTTAGCTGCTGGAGTGTAGCCAGCAAGCTGTTTTCTCCCACACTTGTCAGCTATGTTCACTTTTTATGTAAATACACCTTCTTTGTCTCTGCCTAACTGTCTGGAAAAGCAAATATACACACCATCTAGGGCAGACTGGACTAATAAATTGCTTGTCCGGCCCCTTTAAAATTCCAGCACATATTTATAACTCTTTCCACCCTTATGCATACACCACACAAAGATTTTTGGGACCAGTGCATTATTGGCTTGTATACAATAGATTAGGATGACTGCGTGCTAGGTGTAGTGAGTTGGTCAGGCCTGATAAGTTGCTGGCACATAGTAGTGAACCATCAATAGTCGTCTGTGCCACAAGAATACTGTCTCCATTTTACATAGGGCATGGAGGCACAGAAAAACTAGGCAACCTGCTGAAAAAATAAATCACACAGGAACGCTGGGGTAGGGTGGCCAACTGTACCCCATTCTCCAATGTCTCAGCAAAGTGCCCTTACTACAGGTCCCCCAACCCCCCTCCCCTGCACTCCACTTGCTTTCTCGCTGAGCATATGCCGATGATGGGCAGACTGAGGGCCATATGCATGCCATTAAGGTTCTGTGGTCCATGAGACATTTTGTTCACTGTTGACCATGCGCAGGGTTGCCAGAGTCTGCTGGCTTTTTGTCCATGTCACTTTTTCCGACCAGTATCACTAAAGTGACACGCAGAAAAAGCAAAGGCACTTGAAGTGAGCGCGTACTGATTACACACAACATTGTGAGAGCTGTGTGCTACCTACCTCTGCTGTCAATCAAAGAATTTCTACAGGTCAGTCGGCACACCCCGCAAATTCTAGGTACGCAAGCACAGTGAGAAAAACTACCCTGCTCCAGGAGATGGTCTTGTTTATGACAGTCTTGCACCCCACTGAGCTGAAGGAGGGCCACTCGTGTCCCGTTCACTAGCTGAGTTTGTCCCCCCACTGGTATATGCAGACAAGACCTGCATATTTGTTTCTTTCTCACTGCAGGGCACGAGCTCAATGTCCCAGCAGAGCCCTGCTCTGATTTTCAGGCTGCAAGCATCTTACGGGGCAGCAAGCTGAAGATCCAGTTTCTTCTGTTCACCTCCTCTAACTCCAGCTGTGGGCACCGGATATCCTCAGCGGATGACATCAAGAACTCCAACTTCAATACTAGCCTGGACACTAAGATAATAATACATGGCTTCAGGTCAGCATAAACTGAGCGGGACACTTTTACTGCCAGTTACCTCAGAGATCCCCTCTTTCCTCATTTCATACCTCAACAATTAATTGTTTATCATTAAATATTATTAATATTACCACAGCACCTAGAAGCCTTAAGCATGGACCAGAACCCCTGGTGCCAGGTGCAGCACAAACTTAAAATGAAATTATATTCTCCGCCCCAAAGAGTTTATAATCGGCAATCAGGCAAGGTGCTGTGGGGGCAGGGCGGGGAGGGAAGGGAGAAGCTCATTGGTTTAAATCAGCAGAGAAGATATTCCATGTCAAAAGAGCTGAACTGCAAAATGTCTGTGAAAAAAAATCTAGTCAACATTTCAAACACCACAAAAAACAATGGGGGTGGTGTTAATGCTTTTTGGTGATGTTTTCACCCTCATCCTGAGACTAACGTCTGAGCTGGTCAAAATACTTCACATTTCACGTTTTAAAAAAAATAGGAATTTCCCCCTCGCCCCCTCCAAATTTCTGTCTCCTCCCATTTTTGACAGCTTTCCTTCATGAAGGGTCTTTGCTTTGGAGGTTTCTCCTTTCTCTCCCCACAGCCATTTAGTACCTAGATTTCTTAATATGAAAGGAAGTTTGCTGAACACATCTTTCTTCTCATCCTGGAGGCAGGGGGTTTGCATCAGTGTATTTAAAGATGTGGCCATCTGGTGGGCTTGTTTTGCTGTGAGATCATCAGCCAACCTATTGCTGATCTTAAATGTTGTTAATTTGATTTCCATAAAGTGTGAGATACAAAATGAAATCAGTGAATATAATATTTTATGGAGGCAGAATTACGACACAGAAAGGGCAAACCCCACAAATTTTCAAGATATTTATGCTTTGCCGTGTATCAGTGCCTAATGCTCAACTGATTTAGAAGCCTACATATAATTGTAAAAGGGATTTAGGCGCTTGGCAGCCAAAATCCAAATGCCATTGAAAGTTGATAGGATTTTGGCTACTAAGTGCCTAAATCTTTTTAGGAGCAAGACACAGATTTTGCAGTCAGTTTGTTATTCCACCACTAACAGTAGCGCTACACTTGCATTCCTCTTTCAAAAGAGATACGCAAATGAGGTAAATCAAAAATGCAAATGAGGCATAAATTTGCATGTTTGGCATCTCATTTGCATATCTAATTTCAAAAGAGCTTCTTTCAAAAGAAGAAAGCCAGTGTAGACACTGCTCTTCCGAAAGTAAACCCCATCTTCAAAAGAATCCTTTTGCCCATTAAATAAAGGCAAGAAGGATTCTTTTGAAGATGGGTTTACTTTTGAAAGAGCAGCATCTACACTGGGGCTACATCTACACTAGCCAAAAACTTCAAAATGGCCATGCAAATGGCCATTTCGAAGTTTACTAATGAAGCGCTGAAATACATATTCAGGGCCTCATTAGCATGCGGGCGGCCGCGACACTTCGAAATTGCCGCGCCTCGCCGCCGCATGGCTCGTCCAGATGGGGCTCCTTTTCGAAAGGACCCCTCCTACTTCAAAGTCCCCTTATTCCCATGAGCAGATGGGCATAAGGGGACTTCAAAGTAGCCAGACTCCTTTCAAAAAGGAGCCCCGTTGGGATGAGCCGCGCGGCGGCGAGCCACGTCAATTTTGAAGTGCCATGGCCGCCCACATGCTAATGAGGCGCTGAATATGTATTTCAGTGCTTCATTAGTAAACTTTGGCCATTTCAAAGTTTTTGGCTAGTGTAGACATAGCCATAGTGACCTCAGCTGGTGACTGGTTTAGGCACTACAGCACAAGTGATATCTTTGGCAACGTCATGCTGGCTGCTGCCACTGCAGCTGTTAGTTTTGGTCATATAAATGTCTGGTTTCTTTCTGAATCATAATGAGCAGGAAGCCTATGGGTGAAAAGAGCTAGTCAACTGCAGAGACGGAAGACTCTGAGGCTGTCTGATAGCAGGCAAAACTTTCATCTACTGTATGGTAGTCCTAGTGGGGAGATTTTGAGATCCCCTCACGCCAATAGGGAAGTCCGCATGTGTGCATCTAACATATTTATTTCCGATGGCTCCCCAGAGCATTCGGCAGAAAGCCTTCCTGGATCAACAGACTCATCAGTGCATTTTTCCAAGCTGCCAACGTGAATGTGGTTGCCGTTGACTGGGTTTATGGAGCTACGGGACTCTACTCTGATGCTGTGGAAAACGTCACGAAGCTGAGCCTAGAGATCTACCATTTCATCAGAAGGTTGCTGGTAGGTGGAAATGAACATCTGGGTGGGAGGAGCCTGGCCACAAAAGGACAGAGACAGGAGCAAAGACAAAGTGACCCAAACAGCTTCCACGCTGGTGTCTGCTGTTCATTCCATAGCAAGCTCAAAGCAGTTACCAGACAGATTCGCGCCCTTCCCCCACACTGCAGACACCCCATTGTCTTCCTCTTCCTCCTGAGGATCACAGGCCAGCTCCAGCCCATCATGACTGTGGGGTCTGTGTACGAAAGACACGGCCTTTCTCCTCCCCTTGGCCCCCCCTCATGTACCCTGTTGTATAGCATTGTCACATACCACTGTGCCTAGCATTGTGCTTCACTATATTGCATTGCACCACACTGCATTGTCCTGCCTATATCACAAGGCCTGCACACTAGTGCATCCTTACATATTGCAGGCACAGGACTTGACCCTCCACTGCTTTCCCCTGATATCATCATGTACACCTGTGAAAAGTGGGCCTCGTGCTAGCAAAGCCAAGGTGGCAGGATAGATGTGTTGGGTCCAGTCCCATTACACTCTGTTGTCTTGGAGTGCATTTCCCTGCCTCTGTTGCATCCCATTGTATGTAACTGGAGTGCCTGGTGTCATATCACACCCTACTGACCTGACACAGAAAGCACTGAAGGACGTGTTTAAGCTCCATTCAAGTCAATGGACTGTAACTAACCTGTGCAACTAAAACCAACCAAACACAGAGAAAACAAACATTTACATAGGGTAGTAGTAGTAGTAGTAGTAGGCATCCTTCAGTCTGCATAGACTATGGATCGCGCCCTTTAAAGTTTCTATTGAGGACTTCATTTACAGCATCTATTGTGACTATAAAGACCCACACGAGAGTGACAGTCCTTGCTGCATCTCTTGCAGATGTGGTGGGTGTCTGGCAAGTCCTTATTGTGCTTTCTGTGTGCTCGCTTCTCCTCTGCTAGCTGTCTGATCCTCATCTCTCCCTTCTGAAGGCCCTTGTGTAACCCCTGCCTCCATCTGCTGCGGTCGTCTGCTAGATCTTCCCAGTTGTCCAGACTGATGTCTACCTCTCTGAGGTCTCTCTTGCAGACATCTTTGTAACGCAACTGGGGGCATCCGGGAGGTCTTTTGCCAGAGGCTAGCTCACCATACAGGATGTCTTTTGGAATCCTTACATAGGGTGGTGAAGGGACAAACCAGGGGAGAGTCCTTGCCCTTCTTGCTCCTGTGCAAACGGCGGGCAGATGATGGGAGGATGTCATCCAACCCAAGCGTTCTGATGGAAGTGCTCCAGGATGAAGCTAAATGTGGTGGCGCCTCCAGCCCTGTGCCTATTCTGAGGACTTTCTCGCTGCCCTCAGAGCTTAGTCCTTAACCCCTCAGTAAGGCCTCAGTGGCCTAGTCAGTGCTCCTCCTTCCTATTGGTCACAGGTCTGGGGGAAGACGAGCTCAGGCCCTCCCTCTCCACTGAGCACCAGCCCAGGGCCCTGTCAGTGGAGGGTGCGTCTCCCCAGCTGCCAGCTGAGCAAGAATCCCCACTGCAATGTACTGAGCTCCCAGGATACATCCCGGTTCCCTGCCCTGGGCTCCTTCCTACCCCTTTCTAGAAGGAGTGCACTATCTCATCCCGCCGGCGGCTGCGGCTGCGGCTGCTGCTGCTGCTTCTGCTGCTGCCAAGTTCTAGCAAGAGTTCCTTTCTCCCTGCTGGCCAGCCCCAAATGACTGGCCTCCCTGGCCTTTATACTGGGGCAGCGGTTGGAGCATGCCCAGCAGGGCCATGGGGGAGGGGCCTTTTCCATCCAGCAAGCCTGCCCCCCCACCCCTCCCTGACCTGGCTGGTGTGGGTTGGTCACAATAGCCCCTAGGGAGGGAGCATGAGGGCAAGTAGGGGGCTGGGAGAAATGATATCTCTAACTTAGAATGTTCTTCTGGCCATAATCAATAGGGCAGAAGGAACTAAGTATGGTCAATATCCACCACTCCTCATTTTTCTTTGGTTGCCCAGTGTATGAAAACCAGTGCAGTCCAGGAGCAGTGCACAGGACTGAGGGGTCAGCAGATCCGGCTCTGCCACTGATCTCCTGTGCAACAGGGTAGATCACTTCTTCCTGTTCCTTTGTTTTTCTGTCTGAAACATGGTGACAATAATAGTGCCTCACCTCTGAAAAGTGCTTCGAGAGCCTGGGATGAATATTACTGACTATTATTATCACCTCCTCAGACACTTGGAGTCCCAGAGACATCCATCCACCTCATTGGGGTGAGCCTTGGAGCACACGTTGCTGGTCTGGTTGGATACTTGTGTGAAGGCCATCTTGGAAGGATTACAGGTATTATAACACTGGATCCAGGATTCTTCTTATGTCCTTGAATTGTGAGGACAGAGAGAAAGGGCATGAGAAGGGATTGATAATGGTCCTTCAGCTGAGAAGTCTTGGGCTTGTGAGCACTTCCAAGCTCCATACCAGTTCAGGAATGCTTTTTCTTGGAATAATGACCAGCAACCCTCTGACGAGCACAGGGTTTCACTTGCAGGGCTCACTGTTCAGACTGTGAAGAGCGCATAACATTTTCAAAAACCATCGAAGAAGAGAATTTACACCATTCACTGGGGTGGGTGGGAACCAGCTGCCATTGCCCCATCCGCTAATGATGGGAAATCTAAACCCCATGGGAATCAAAGCGTTAGTGTATGAGAATAGTTGTGTATGTTGAGAGCAATACCAAAGGACTGTGCCTGAAGAGAGCACTAGGGACGAATTAGAAAGAGGTGACCTCTTGGCATCAGAGCTTGTACCATCTTAAAGTCAAACTATCCTGGCTGGGAAGCCTAACTGGACCTGGTATCCCAGGAACCACAAATAAGCTTGTATCATTTGGTCCATGCTGGCTTCCTTATTATCAAGATCTCACCTATATTTCTCATATGGAAAGAATAAAAGACAGGCTTTCACATGAGTAACTTTTAATCCAGAAGAAAGAACAAGAAGGAGCAAGTGGACAGCTCCCAGGAGAGCAAGCAAAGTGTGTGTGATTCACTCTGTAGAGTTGCCATGTTGAGCTAGCTCAGTCTCGGGGTAGACTTGACACTCAGAGATGCAATATACACAAGATGGCCCAATTCCCAGCCACCCACACCACAATCTTCCCCCTCCACCTTTTTTTAAAAAATGTAGGTGCCTCATTATTAGTTTTGTCTGATGTTGGGTCCATATATATATATAATATAATATACTTATGGCCCGAGGTATTTAGCAGCAGAGGAAATTGCATTACTCTTCCTCTGGTTTCCTATAAGCATTTTAAGATCCAACTTCAACACAACATTTTTATTTACGCCCTCTCCAGACCTATAAATAAGCCTGCTGACTGGGGTGAAGGACCAGTGGGCAACTGCTCTAGGGTCCAGTGATTCAGAAGGTGCTCCCAGTTACAGTGGCAGCAGCCAGAGCCCCAGGTACTTAAAATCACTGCTGGAGCCCCAGGTGGCGTACTCCAGGAAGCACTAAGGGCTGGCCCGGTGGGAGCAGGGGCATGGCAAGATGTGGGTGGTGCTAAGGGCTGGTAGCCCCTTCTAGGAGCCTAGAGTAGGGCCCTGA
This sequence comes from Carettochelys insculpta, assembly GCF_033958435.1. Taxonomy (NCBI): domain Eukaryota; kingdom Metazoa; phylum Chordata; order Testudines; family Carettochelyidae; genus Carettochelys; species Carettochelys insculpta. Next base: position 226,484,285 of record NC_134137.1, read on the forward strand.
CTCCCACCTTGCCCAGGGGCCTGGCAATTCTGTCCCCGCACCCACTACCTTTACAAGTACAGTAAACTCTTTCCTATCCAGCAGTCTATCCTCCGGAGCTCTCAAATAACCGGCATTTTAACCATACGTACATTTTAATTACATTTTCCATAAGTACAGAATAGTGAAAGTAAATACAAATAGATACAGCAAATGCAGTGTAAGTTCACACTGTACAATACTACTGTTGTGGGTAAATAAAGGACTCTGCATACATTTTTGTTTGTTTCTTAATATCTAATCTTGTTTGTCTTGAGTATTATGCATTGCTAGATCTACCTCTCTATTATCCAGAGTATTTGAATATCCAGCAACCTCCTGGTCCTGAGGCTGCTGGATATGAAAGAGTTTACTGTAAGAACCATCTTCCTCCCCGGTAATTATGTGCTCACCAACCTCACATTCAGGGCCTTCTGCCCTTTCTGAACATGTAACTTTTAACAGGTGCTCAACGTATGTCTTCCTTCTCTCTCCTTTTAACCTGTGCCAGATAAATTACAAGCACTTTCTGGCAATACCCTTTCCCTACTCACTTCTGCTCTGTGATTTCACAAACACACTAGAAATTGCATCCGATCATCTGTTCCCACTTGCAGCCTGGAGCAGTTTGGATCAGTGTTTGGCTTTCTTGGTGCTAACTTGAACTCTTCCAACGCTAGGCTGTTTCCAGTATCTGCACCGGTTAGTGGTTGCGGTCAGCGCGTCTCCTGTTGAGACTTTATTTCTGTTTTGGCACAGGGCTGGATCCTGCAGGGCCCAAGTACACAAAAGCCAGCCATGAGGAGCGCCTGGATCCTGGAGATGCTCTCTTTGTGGAAGCCATTCACACCGATACAGACAGTAATTTGGTTTCTATCTGTTTCCATTCAACACTTCACCTCCACCCTGCCATCATTAACTCCCAGGGGCATCTTTAGAATGTAGCTCTTCGTGTGGCGTAGAAGCCAACTCCAAGGCCAGATTCAGAAACAGGCAAATTATGTATATGCCTAGGGCCTTTTGGGGGAGGGGTCAGAGGTGGGGGGTGTAGGATGGAGAGTTTACCAGTGCAAATTTGCATGCAAACAGATTTGCTTTCCAGAGGGTTTAACTAAAAGGATAATAAAGTAAGTGTGGCCAGGAATGCTCACCAGTGACAGCAGGCACCAGGTTGCGGGGGAGGCATGTAGAAATCACACTGAGATTGCAAAGAATGCAGCAGACACTCCCCAAAACTGATAGTTCTTTCTAAAACTTCCATTCACCAAACCACCAACAGAACAGCTTCTGTAATACCTTCCTGGTTACCCAGAAGCCAGCAGTACAGTTTCCTTAAAGCGGGGTGGGGCACCCCCCCAGCCTGCAGTCCAGATACAGGCTGTGGCTTGCCTGGATGTGGCCCCCCAAGGCTCAGGGCTCCCCTTCCCAGCATCTGGCCCATAGTTGGCCGGGGTTGTGGAGCCCCAAGCCTTGTGGACCAGAGTCAGGAAACCAGGGGCTCTGACTGCTGGGGGCAGGAAGCAGCTCCACACTATGCCACTCCTGCTCCTCCACCCACGCCCATAGCTGTGGGAACAGCAGCACAGCATTGGCTGGAGGCTTTCCCCTGCCGCTCTGACTGGCTGGAATGCTGTGCCTGGGAGCAGTGGGAAAAAAGCCCCTCCAGGGAGCGTTTCTTCATGCTGCCCTTCCCTCAGCCAGGGGAGGGGGTGGCAGCAGATGGAGGGAGGTGTCCCCCATTGCCCAGATCTTCCACCCCCACCCACCCACTCCTGTATCTTCCCTCTGACCCAGACCCCCACCCCCAGCCTGCTTCTGCACCCTCTCTCTGACCCAAACCCATACTTGCTCCCCGGCAGTCTCCTCCCACACACTGAACCCCCCCCATTTTTGGTCCCACCGTAGGCCCCCCCCAAAAAGTTAATTGCGTATGGAGGAAGCCCTAAACCTCAGTCCTGCCTTCTCAACCCCACCTCCCTCCCGCAACCACCATGCTGGAGCATGAGGTTAGTGAGGTGTCTCTGTCAGGAACAGTTGTGGTTCACATCAGTGAGGGTTTTGTGTGGGTTTTATTGTTTGTTTGGTTTGGTTTGGTTTTGGGTTTTTTTTTGCTGCTCACTTTTATGTGGCCCCCGACTGATTTTTCTGTGGGTCAGTGGCCCCCACACCCAAGAAAGATTCCCCACCGCTGCCTTAAAGCAACCCAGCTCTGGGCTTCCACCCAGCCAGCCAACTCAAATAATATAAGAATGTCTCAAAGTCCCGTCATTCTACCAATCCCAAAAATCAAATGCATTACCTCCTCTGAGTTAAGGAACATTTCAGATCTTATCCAAATACAAACTTTGCAGCCAATTCTTATTAATTAAACTAAGATTTCTTTAAAAAGAAAAGAGTATTGGTTAAAAGATCATTGTACGTACAGCTGTGAATCGCGGTCTTAGGTCAGTTTCATAGCGGAGATGGTGAGCTTTAGAGTTGCAAACATTTTCTCTCAGAGTAAGTTCCATAAATAATGATCCAATGTCCAACATCAGCACGACTTGAACTGGGGGGGCATCAGATTTGCAACTCAAACTACCCTGATGAAGCTTAAGCAGATCTGAGATATGGGATTGAGGGTGGAAGTTCTTATTATAGTTCTCTGGCAACCTGTTGACACCATGGTGTCCTTGGGTGAAGCATTAGGGTTTTGGAGTAAAATTACCTAATTCCTGTGTATAACACAGGTTGCCTTCATCACCATCCATTATTAAGCAGTTCATAGATAGTTTACTATAAACCTCCATAGAGAAATGTAGACAACATCATTACATGCAAGTTTTATGGACATATAATCATTCCCTTTTGATCTTGGAATCAATAAATAGAATAACAGACAGGAACTACCTGTTTACATAGATAACAGCCAACAAGATATAAGCGAACACACACAGTTAGTATTACCTCTAATTCAATAACAACAAGAAATCCTGCTACATCTTATAGACTAACAGATATTTTGGAGCATATCATGGGCAAAGACCCACTTCATCAGATGCATGAGAGGAGAGTTGCAGAGGAGGGTTTAAATATATGGACTCATGAAAAGGAGGGAGTACCAGTTAAGGGGCAGGCCAGAGCTGACAAGAACAGTTCAGTCACAGAGGATGTGGCCCATTAGCAACAGTGAATGTGGAGCTGTGAATATCAAGAGAAGAGAAACTGCTTTTGTAATTGGCCAGCCACTCCCAGTCTCTTTTCAATCCATGGTTGATGGTGTCAAATTTGCAAGTGAATTACAGCTCTACAGTTTCTCTTTGGAGCCTGTTTTTGAAGATTTTTTGTTGCAGGATGTCTACTTTTAAATCTGTTAGTGAGCATCCAGGGAGACTGAAGTGCTCGCCTACAGGTTTTTGTATGTTACCGTTCCTGATGTCTGATTTGTGTCCATTTATTCTTTTATGTAGAGACTGTCCAGTTTGGCCAATGTATATTGCATGGGGCATTGCTGGCACATGATGGCATATATTATATTAATAGATATGCAGGTGAAAGAGTCCCCAGTGATGTGGTTAGGTCCTGTGATGGTATCGCTGGTGCAGATATGTGAGCAGAGTTGGCACCGAGGTTTGTTGCAGGTATTGGTTCCACGTTTAGAGTTACTGTGGTGTGGTATAAAATGTGTTTAATGTTGGCGAGCTGTCTGTAGGCGAGGACTCACCTGCCTCCCGAAGTCTGTGAGTGGGAGGAGTCATTGTTCAGGATGGGCTGTAGATCACTGATGACATGCTGGAGAAGTTTTAGTTGGGGGGGGGCTCTATGTGATGGTCAGTGGTATTCTCTTATTTTCCTTGTTGGGCCTGTCTTGTAGCAGGCAGCTTCTGGGTACACGTCTGGCTCTGTGAATTTCTTTCTTCACTGCCTTAGGTGGGTATTGTAGTTTCAGGCAGGCTTGGTAAAGGTCTTGTAGGTGTTTGTCTCTGTCTGAGAGATTGGAGCACATGCGGGTGTACCTTAGTGCTTGGCTCTATACAATGGATCATGTGGTGTGCTCTGGACGGAAGCTGGAGGCATGTAGGTAAACATAGCGGCCCGTGGGTTTGCGGTATAGGGTGGTAGTTATGTGACCATCATTTATTTGCACACTAGTGTCCAGGAAGTGGATCTCTTGTGTGGACTGGTCCAGGCTAAGGTTGATGGTGGGGTGGAAACTGTTGAAATCGCGGTGGAACTCTTCAAGAGCCTCCTTCCCATAGGTCCAGATGATGCAGATGTCATCCATATAGCGCAAGTAGAGGAGGGGCGCTAGGGGACGAGAGCTGAGGAAGCGTTGTTCCAGGTCAGCCATAAAAATGTTGGCAGACTGTGGGGCCATGCGGGTGCCCATAGCAGTGCCACTGATTTGAAGGTATAATTTGTCCTCAAAACTGAAACAGTTCAATTCAATATAGATTTTCATTTTAAAGCTCTAGTCTACCTAAGGTGGCTTTGTTAGCTACTGATAAGGACTAGCCCTAATTACCACTTATAGACTTTTCTAATACACCTTTAAAGGTTGAATTTGGATCATTTAGTCTGCAAATTGCTTAATCCTTTTTGGCTCAATGTGGCAGATATCACACCTGAGAATTACATTGTAAATCTCACCAGTATAGACACAGACAACGTCAAAAATTTCTCAAGTACTGCTCCTCCCTTGACCTCCCTTCATTCCCAGAATCTGAAAGCAGTAGGGTCAGTAAATGATCAGAAAGTCAGCTGGAGGAACACAAAGAGAGAACTTCTGCTTCTGGGACCAGCTCAACATAGTTTCTGGGTTTGCCAAGAGAAGATCGTGTCTGAAATTTTCTGCTGAAACTAAAGGATTCAGTTCCTCCAAGTCTGGGCAGCGTAGAAGGTTCCCTTCCAGTTTATGTGGAAGAGCAACCAAGAGAACATATGGCAGAATTTTGGCTGGGGTAAAACTGCAACATAGACCGTATCTGTGTCCGGCTTCTGAATATACAAGTAATGATTAATTCCAATCTAACTTTGCCCTGCAGTTGGTAAATGCACCATCCTGTGCAGGGTGGGCCTCATAGAAGGGATACAGGTACAGAATTTCTGTACATCCCATTCCCTCACTGGCTTCCTCTGGAATGTTTCCCAGGAGAAGCAGGAATTACAGCTCAGCAGGGTTTTTTGCTTCTTTCAGATTTTGGTATCCGGATTCCTGTAGGCCATATTGATTACTTCATCAATGGAGGCAAAGACCAGCCTGGATGCTCCTCGATCATCTCAGGTGAGAAGAATTCATGGCAACTTATCCAGGGCAGCTGCATCTACACAAGAGGAGTTTGTCAAAGCAGCTTTCCTAGCAACCTTTTTCTAATGTTGGCTAGATCTTAGAATTTACCAAATCTAGGCTTTTACAGGTCTCAGATCACTGTAGAAAGATAGATGAGTATCCACAGAACCATTTTCTAGGTTGGAAACTGAAGCACAGAGAAGCTGAATGAATTGCTCACAGTCACACTCAGAGGCAGAGGCAGAACTGGGAGCTAATATCTGTGACACCTGAATTTCATCCTTTTGCTTACTGGTCCACAACTGCATTAGTCCACAGCTGCCCTGGAAAGGATGAGTGGAGGAGGTTAGGGATGACATTTTCATAAGCACCGTAGTGACTAGACTTTCTGTGGAAGTTGAAAGCCTAAATTTCTCAGGCGCTCTTGAAAACTGTACCTAGACTGCCCTTTGCAGATGAAATAAAGCACTTCTTAACTTGTAGCCAATTTCTGTGCTGGGCTCCTTAGAAATGGACTCCATAGACAGGGGTGGCCAAATCATGACTCATGAGCCACATGCCACTCTTCTATAATTAAAGTCTGGCTTGCAGAACCTCTCCACCCTGCTTTCTCCATCTGCCAGATTTGGTGGCAGAGCCTGGGACTGCTGCCTTGCAGCAGGGTGGGGGTTTTTGCCCAATAGGAATGGGGTTTTTTGGGGTGTCAGCCTCATAGGGTGTGTCTGCCGGGGCTCAGGGCTTCAACAGAGCTGGACTGAAACTCCAAGTTGAAGCAGGAATCCTTGTGTGCCTTGGCTTTCAAACCTCTGATGACCTTTGTATGCAGCTCGGAGGGTCAGTAAGTTAGGCCACTCCTGGCATAGAGAGCCCAGATTGGATAAAGAGGTCAGACCCTTCATAGTTGCCTTACCTGTAGTCTTGCTTTATCCTGCAGGCTATAACTATCTGATCTGTGATCACCTGAGGGCAGTACATCTCTATGTCAGCGCTCTGGAGAATTCCTGTCCTATGATGGCGTATCCATGCTCAAGTCATGAAAATTTCCTTGCTGGTCACTGCTTGGACTGTTCGAATCCTTTCCTCTTCTCCTGTCCCAGAATAGGTATGACATCAGCCTGGGAACCCCACTGCCCGTAGGGAGAGGAGAGTAGAAACCTGAAGGTCTTTGATGCGGGGTAAGGTATTTAGGTTGCGGTGGGAGGGGGCTGAGCTAGGGATGGTCAGGGGTTCTTGGGTTTCAGACCTTTCTGTGGAAGCATTTTAAGTGTATCTGTCAGATGAGATGTTAAATCAAGGGTTTGAACTCCTATGGGCATTAAACATCCTATGGCACGTTCCACAAGGGCAGGAAATGAACCTGAATCAAGACCCCCATATCTAGCCCCCTGCCAAAGTCTGAAAGAGCTCAGATTTGTAGCTGGCCTGTCCCTCTGAACAGATTGAATCAAAAGACCAAATCCCAGTTCCTCTGAACTCAGGCCAGGGAGAGAAATCTGCAGTCAGATCTGGATCCACATTCTATGGTTGGGACCAACGGCAGGTTAAACTTGGTTTCCAGGCCAAATTCCAACCTGGGTAATTCAGTTCCGGCTCAGGGTTTAATCTATGCAAATGTTTAGTTCATGAAGCGTGTCAAAGTGCATTAACAGCCTTTGGTGCCCTTTGCTCTCCCCCTGCTTTGGAAGTGGGAGTAAATCAAAGTGTGCAAGAGACCCATAAGTGCAGATCAGCAGTGTCCATACATACACTTAGTACATAGCAGGTTTGTGCAAGGTAGATTTAACACCCCAGCTTGCATACTAAATGCTTGTGTGCCTAAGCGCTCACATTCCCCCCTGCAGTTTCAGCAGGAGACATTGTTCACTCACCGGCCTAACCAATGAGCGCTTGGAGCAAAACGTTGGTCCCGTTCAGAGAAGTAGCCACAATGTGCCTAACCTGAGCTGAACCCCAACTTCTCCCTTTGAGACTCACTCAGTGCTCCTGCATCATTTTGCTGGTCAACAGTGGCACTGTCCACCCCAGAAGAGGCAGCAGTCCAGTGCTGGGAGAATTCCCTTATGCTGAGCTGTGCTGGGGTTGGGAAGAGGGGCGCTGCTAGACAGCCACTGGCTAGAAGCCAGTGGGGCCAAAAGCCACCATGGGCCCTGGGACAAGTGCTTTGGAGATCCTAGCTCTGGGCCCCGGAAAGGGAGGGCAGAGTGGGTGGGACCAAGGGCAGTCAGCCTTTAGCATTGCTCAGACCATGGTACTGGCCCCCACCCCAGCCCTCAGAGCTGTACAGAGTGGCACTGCAGGGGCCATTCAAAAGGCGCCAGGCCTCTGGCTGCTGCTGCAGTGGCCAGGAGCTCTGGGCGCCTTTTTAAACTTGGGGCCCTAGTGCAAATGCTGCTTTTGGCTCTCCCTCCTCTCCCCCCCAGCCCCATGTTGGTGGGCCTGCTGGAAGCACTTTGTCCCTGGTACTTTCTCTGGTGCAGGGGGAATGCAGGGCAAGGCAGCCTTCACGACCCCTGCACACCAGCACTCACTAGGCCACCCCCTGGCACAGCCAACTGACAGTACACACGGTGAAACCGTACCGGCCTGACCGGGCAGCCTTGTACACTCACATGGGTCAGGCGCAAAGGAGGGCACCGGCTGCAGGGCAGTGGGGAATCAGGACCAGAGGCTATGATGGTGTCATCGTGGCGCATGCCTGGAGACTCTCCTTACGGCTGGCTGCCCTCGTGATCTCGGAGGTGGTGGTGGAACGCCGCCGAGGAGAGTAGCTGGGACGCAGGCGCGGGTAGCCTGTTTCTGATTTCATTGAGTGTCAAGAAAAACTATTTTGACCCACATCAAAATCCCAGGACAGGTGAGAGGTGACTCAGGTGCTCCTGCTGCCTGTCCCTCAGGGCCCTTACCCTGCCGCCTTGGCATCATTTCTTCTCCTAGGCTTGTTGGAACGTGCTGGAGTCAGTGTGTCAGAGCTGCCCAAGGAGGCGAAGGTTTACCTGGAGACCTCCTCCTCAGCCCCATACTGCAGTAAGTAGCAAAGTGAGAAAGCAGCCCGGCCGGTGGCATGAATGAACTGTGGGGACTTTGTGAGGATAACCATTGCCTGGAACATGTCATTCCTTTTCCCTGCTCCCCAGGGAAGCGGCAGGTGCTTAGAGAAATAGATTGAAGGGATGTCTAGCTTCATGATAGCTTCTGGATATCCGCCAGTACTTGCTGCAGAAATGTGACACGTTTCTCAGCGAGGGACAGCAGACCCCATCATAGGCCACACCCATGCTCCTCAGTGATCTCACCACCCCTAGGCCTCCTTCAGCAGCTGTTCATTGTGGGGAAAGGAGGCTGCTTTCCCCAGCTGCAGAAGAACATGGCTGTTACAAATGCTGGGCTAACTCACATCACTGTCCTCTTCTGAGTTATGGGCCAGCTTCTGCATCCAGTTCCATGCCCCTCGGCCCCCAGGAAATACTACATTTTTCCACAAGTGTACCTGAGCACAGACCCTGGCCCTGAAAGGCACTTGAGATCTGGCCTTCAGCCTTGTTTCGTGCTATGGTCCCGGAGACTACAGAGGATAATGGGCCTGATTCTTCTCTCACTTCCACCATTCTTACATAAGTGTAACTCCACTGGCCTCAGTGGCGTTACTCCTGATTTACACCAGAATGAGATGAAATATGGGTCTAGTGGCTCTCTCCAACCCCTTCATCTTCTCTGTGCCATCCCCCTCCACTCTGTCGCTGTCTGACTCTCACTCCCAGAACACAGCAGTGAGGAATGAAGTCCCACCAGCAAACACACACATGTCCAACAGACAGTGCCACCTGTTCCCTTTTTATGTCAAAGCTCTGCTTAATCTCCTCCATGCGGCACTGGGGAGGTCCGAGTGGGTAGGGGGTGCAGACAGACAGGCTTCCCGTTGTTACAGGGAGAGGGGTAATGCTGAAGGCATGGCCCAGCCAGGGACTGGTGGGCTCACTCTGGTGTGTGCTGTCTGTTGGCCAGTGTACCACAGCCTGGTGGAGTTTCGCATGCAGCAGGGGAGAAGTGCAGTCACCAGCATCGAGGTCACCTTCCGCAGCAGCAACTCTACATCCAGAGTGAAGATAACCATGTGAGTGACCATGGGCCTGCCCGACCTGTCTTTGCTCCCTTGTCTTCCTTGCAGCTGGTTGATGGATGTCTTTCCAAGCCACACACAGGCATAGCAGTAATATAAGTGACCAAGTAATGTAATGTAACCAAGGAGTTACCTATGGCGGGCAAAGAGCGGAACATCCAGCAAACACCAGCCTCCCCGCCAGTGGCTGGCTGTACGTACCTGGCAGCTGTTCTGATGACTTGGAGATGTGAACTGAACATGGCTGGGGTGACAGAAGGATTCCTGTGGAGTAGTATGGGGGTTGACTAGTCCATTGTCAGTGCAGTTACCAAGCCATGAACCTGGGACAGGGGAATCCACTGAGGCTGGGGGCAGAGGCAGGTTCAGGGCAGTAAGATCTATCCGGAACCTGCCATCTTCCCCCAGACTGTATCTGGATTAATGGGCCACATCTCTGCCCTGAGCCCACACGCCTCTGGGATTCACCCAGCCCAGGAGAGCGCTCAGCAGGCACAGAGCCAGTTTTGGCTGCCTCCTACAGCTCCTTTTCCCCTTTCCTCAGCTTCCAACAAAACAGGCAAGATGGGGCAGGAAGGGAGTGATGTGAGCATGCTTCAGGATCTGTGCTGGGGGGGCCAGTCAAAGCAGCACCAGAACGCAAGTGGCCCTCTTCTGTTGAGCTGAGAAGCCACTCCACAGTCTGGGCCATTGTTCTTTGTAAGAAAGGCTTTGTCACAGTGGATCAGCTCATTAGTGCACACAGTCCATTCCCCTCTTGTTGACAGTGGCCCGCCCGTGATTTTTCAGAGAAGGCACCATCCCCCATTCCACACCTTTCCCACTTAAGGCTCTGAGTTCTGACCATCGGTGCATTCTTCAGTGCTGTATATGATGAAGCATCAGGACAGGGTTACAAGATAGAAGGACAGAGGCCCAGTACTGACAGCCACTGTTGGCTCGGGGGGCAAGGAGGACGGAGGCCCAGCTCCCCACCCCAGAAAGGATAGAGCCAAGGGGAGAAGGGGCAGGGCTTAGAGCAGTCAGCCCTCCTCCCACACGCCCTCAAAGCCACACACAGAGCAGCGGCACAGTGCTCCATCGCATTTCAAAGGGGCCCAGAACTCCAGCTGCTGCCGCTGCTACTTCAGGAGCAGTAATGGCCAGAATTCCAGGCCCCTTTGAAATCCTGGGCTCGGGGCAGCTGCCCTCCTTGGTCCCCCCACCCCAATCTACGGGCCTGGACAGAGAAGTGAACATTTGCTGGTCTGGGGAGTGGCTTTAGTCATGTGGTGTACAAAGAGAGAGACACGCACACACCCCACACACACAATCTCCGGCTTTGGAAAAAAAGAACATAGAACACAGAGGGACCCTCTGTGTGTGGGCGGGGGGGAGCGTCACAGAGAGATAACCGTATGCATCCGTACCCTAACAAAACAAACCAGCCGTCATGTAGCACTTTAAAGACTAACAAAATAATGTATTAGCTGATGAGCTTTGATGGGGCAGACCTACTGCTTCCTTCCCTCTGGAGGAGGCGAGGGTTCTATCAGGACAAACCTTCCCACCTTGCATGAAGCGTCACGTTGCCACAGAAGGATGCTTAGAACTTCTCGGAGGGTTCCTGTTAAAAACCTGTCATCTCCAGTATTCCAGTAGATAAACGCCTGTGTCCCCATCCCCACTTGCAAGCTCGCATACTGTTGTTGGTTGGTCCTTTGTTCTCATTCCCATCCCTCTCTCCCTTGCAGACCTAAGCAGCAGATGCTGGGCAAAGGGGTGCTAGCTCACCCTGTCCCACTGTGCCAAATAGAGGCAGTGATGCTGAAGTATGTCCCCAAGAGGCAGATCTGGAAGAAGGATGAGACCCTCATTGTCGGCAAGTTCTGCACAATCGCACTGCCTGTTAGTAGCGGGTAAGCAGGAGCCATCCCTTGAGTTCACTCCAGCCTGAGAGCTTTGTTTGCTGGCTCAGTGTGTCAGTTTTTCACCCTTTGTGAGAGCACAACTCCTTTGGGAGCCATGCAGCAGCTAAGCACATTAACGTAGGTCTATGCTACAAAAGAAATTTGACCTAAGATATGCAACTCCAGCTACAAGGATTGCATAGGTGGAGTTCAAGGTACCTTAAGTAGAACTTCCAGTATGACCCCACTGGGAGAGGTCAATGGGGGCACACTTAGGGTCTGAGTTAGCACTTCCCTGCCCAGCCTGTTAAATAAAACCCCAAAAGATCAACCTCCAGAGCGTGAGTCTTCAAGTACATATAGAGGGGCCCATAATTAGAGCTTCTGTCCTTTATCTTTTCTTGCTGTCATCAGGTTCCACATCAAAACAAAAAAATAGTCATGTAGCACTTTAAAGACTAACAGAATAATTTATTAGGTGATGAGCTTTTGTGGGACAGACCCACTTCTTCAGCTCACAGCCATACCAGAACAGACTCAATATATAAAGCACAGCCAACCTTGACAACAATTTTTCTGATTTGTCAACCTTGATAACAATTTTTGGACCTCTGTGCTTTATATATTGAGTCTGTTCTGGTATGGCTGTGATCTGAAGAAGTGGGTCTGCCCCACAAAAGCTCATCACCTAATAAATTATTCTGTTAGTCTTTAAAGTGCTACATGACTGCTGTTTTGTTTTGATAGGAATACAGACTAACATGGCTACTTCTCTGTCACTATAGGTACCACATGCAGCATAAATGAAAGAGATAATGAGAAAGTGCTGAGGAGTCACAAAGGCTCCTGTTTTCACTCCCTCCCCACAACTCTCCCCTTGCACGCGCGCACACAGAGCTAATTCAATACATGAATTACATGGGAGATGCAACCTGATTTTTAACTGATGAGCCCCACTGCTTCCTGAGGAGGTAAAAACCCCTGTTAACTCTGTCACTGGGAAAACCATTCTATATCCTTGTGTGTGTGAGAGAGAGAATCACATGTTCTAAGTCCCCAGCTCCATCTACCCTCTGACAGACTTAGCTGTGCTAGACTGCTGCTGTGAGGGGAAAGGCCACCATTCCAAGCTCAGCCCCACCAGAGGGCTTTGTACCACAGTGAAGAGCTGTTACCAAAGGGAATCTGCACAGGCCATTTCCACTGAGACTTGTGCTTTTCATCCTCATCTGTTCTCCCCACCCAATTGTGCTCACTTTGGGTCTCATTTGGAGAAGAAGCAAGCACATATTGAGCAACAGTGAGCACGGGGCCTTGACTATTCTGGTATCCAGGGAAGCAGCTGATGCTCAGGACCTGGGCAGACATATTGGTGCCAGGTGGCATTGTTTGTGTGGCAGAGACGGAGCCAGAGACTGTGACAGTGACCAACAGACCAGGGCAAATTATTTGATTTTTTTTTTTGTCCAACCTTTTTTTTTCCCACCAAAAATGCATTTCAGGGGTTCCAAAGTTATGTGACAAATTTAGGTCATCCAAATCATTTTGGTTCAAAAAATGCTTTTTTATTTTCAAGTTGACAAAAAAATTAAAGTACTTGTTTCATTTCCAATAGACTGGATTTTCCCCCCTCAGATTTTAAGTTCAGGCTCAACCAAACAAAATCCATTATTCACTGAGTTTTTAGCTACCATCCAGCCACAGCTAGCATCTCCAAGGCACAAGAAACCAAAAGTGAACACATCAAACCTGGAAAGAATGAGATTCTTGCCCTAATGCAACATTCCCAACCACCAGCGTAATGTTCCTAGTATACACGTGGTACAGTTAGATTAAAAACATAAATACTGTCAATGGAAGAGTGGAGTGTAACCCTACTTTACTACTTAGCATTCAGAACAATCACACACATTAGCCCAAACCCAGAGGGAGACAAAGGAGGCTGCTTGCTAAGTCACAGGGGCACACGTCCCCCCTATTTCTTTAAGGCTTTCCAGTCTGACTGACCGCATGCTTTGCTATAGCGCCCCTCTAAAGTGATACTTTGCAATGCCAACAGTGTCCTCTATATACAATGTGGACCCCCCCCCCGATCACACCTCAAAGTCATTAGGAGACATGCCCCTTATTGTAGGCCTAAAGACAAAATGGGGCTAGACGGAGCTGGGCCTTCATACCAGTGCACAAGTGGTGGGGGAAATAAGGAGCCTCCGTACTCTTAGATCCCTGCAGATGGAGCAGGCGCTAGTATTGCTCCACAGCCCTTTTGAGCACTGTTCCTTTCTAGAGCCCCCTGGAGAGCAAAGGATTCCCAGAGGGGCTAGGAGGATGGCAGAGTCATGCCCTCATGTCCCCCACACCATCTTGCAAGGACACAGGGAAGCACATGCGTCACCTTCCCACAGGCTGGTGCAGCAGCTGCGATCCCTTGCTCACTGGACCTCTGGGAAGCGGCGTACTTGCCCTTCCGCATCATCCCCACCCTGAGGCTGTGCCTACATGATGCAATCTGGCCCATCCCCTCTGAATGTGCAGCCAAAGCCAAATCTGAACCTCTTGAGGCACCAGAGGGTTTCGCTAATTCTTGGTATCCTGACCTGGCACCATGTGAAAGCACATAACACACAATCCTCAGAGAGCAACACAAAATCTGCCATTCTCCTAGCTAATGCACCAATGACCACAAGAGGCAGAGCTCAGCCTGGACTTTCCTCACTCCCTTCCCAGACAAGACTTTGGACATCAGTAGATTCTTGCCCTTGGTTGTTTTGATATTTGCCTGACTATGATGTGCTTCTCTCACAGTGAAAAGATGTTCTGCCTGTCTCAGCATCTGCCCCTGACAGCAAGCAGCCCCTTTGCACATGGCCTGGCAGTACCCTGTGTGTAGGAGAGTCCCGCAGAGCATGCAGCGTGCATAGGAATGTTGATGGGCTCCACAATTGACTTCCTTTCTCTGGACAATACTTCCTCCAAAGGACAGAATTAGCTGAATTTCTCGTCTGCTCACGGTGGGACAGAATGACTAAGAGTCCTGGGAAGAGCAATGAATTGCAGAAAGGAAAGACTGTGGTCAAGTGGTTAAAGCAGCTGATTGGCTGTTAGGACTCATGGGCTCTATTCTCAGTTTTGCACACGTGCGCTCTATGACCTCGGGCAGATTGCCTGATCTTGCTTTTCCTCTGTGTAAAGTTGGGCTAACAAGGCTCCTCTCTCAAGTGGCTCATGAGGTCTGGTTAATTCCTTAACGTTTTGAAAGTGCCTTCAGATCGTCATATTAAATGCCCCAGGCATGCAAAATATTGTGTTATTAGTGAGCATGCCACTGTATGGCTCAGGTATTGTATGGGATTCCCTTGCACAGGAACATACATGCACACACGTACACAAAAATTACTTATCCATGTCCTGGATACCGACAGAATCTGAGGGCGCTCTTGACTTCATGAGTGGTCCTCCAATGTATGCGATATCAATACATTTTCTCTTATCAAGACAAGACTTCAGCAGCTACTCTGGCTACCTGATTGTCATTTTGCGATATGGCCCTTTGGCAAAGTTGATGTATCCTGCTCTTGTATATTCAGATTTACCAAACCAGGATTGTCATATATTAGAACAGACCATTTATTAGTAAGAAACAAACACCCCAAAACCACCAAAATAAGCATAGGCCCTGATTCAGGAACCCACCCCTATTTAGATGCAAGTAACCCTGGCATCTGGAGATCAAGAGGTACAGCCAGATGAGTTAGTGAGAGAGCTCTGCTCTGATGGCTGGATGGATGTTTTTCCATTACTTCTTCTGCAAATGCTTTTCACGCAGCCTTAGGAAAGCAGCCCTGCACCTGGGACACGCAGGCCTTTACTGGCAGCAGTCTCTCAAACATAGCTCACCAGTCTCTTTTAGGGCCATCCCCTTTTCCAAAGTTTTCCCCAAATGAACCTATTTTTAAAAATAGCTCAGAACATCAGGGTTCTAACCCCTGAATTGGCCACCCCTCCAGCCAGACAGACTGGGGTCGGAGGAGCCCCTTCCTGGCAGGAATGAGAGAACACAGAGGACAAGAGAACAGCTGGCCAGCAGAAGCCAGGAGGAGAGCAAAGGAGAGAGATACACCTGGAGGGAGGAAGCTTCATCAAGGATGACTTTCTGTAAGAATGTTAAGGGAGTGGAGGAGACGCACCTGGTGGGAAGGTGACAAGGGAAAGTGCACCAACCGCTGGGATGGCTTCACGGTGGTGACACAGCAGAGCCCCAGTTCTTTGATAGTTCAGCTTTTCTCCAGTGGGGTGTGCTAGTGGGGGAACCGAGGGGACAGCTCCTCACCTGCTGTGCACATACTCTGGGCTTCACGTGCCAATTGTTGTGACAGCACTGAGGGTCACTAACGCTGTGCGTTCTCAAGGGCTCAAGCATCAATGCAGGGGAGGGAAGTGGTGCTCAGCACACACCAGCCACAGCTGTAGGGCAGGGCCACTGATCAGGTGTTGGGTGGCTGGTAGGAGACAGAAGGGGACAGCAGAGAGCAATGAGTAGCAGGGGAGTGTGGGCCTTGCAGGAGAGGGGAGGTTGCAAGAGGCAGAGCGAGGGTGGAGCCTCAGGAGAAAGGGGGAGTGGGAGCAGGGTCTTGGGGAGGAGCAACTCCTGGGGAAAAGAGCAATCAGCTCCTGTGACAGCAGTTGCCTTTTGCATGGCTGCCTGGGCGTAGCACTATGCATTAACCACAGAGCCTACCTGACAGCTCAGGGAATGGTTGATACTTTGCTGTGTAGTTTAATGACACCGCACAGAAACCTCTGCTCCTTTGCTCAGGGGAAGCCGAAAGCTCTCCGCGGGTGGAGCTTCCTCGCTGCAGAGGATGGCTGGATTAGAGAAGCAGATGCAGTGAATAGCTGGAGAGAGAGAGAGAGAGAGACCTGTTTGGGGCAACAGCGCAGCCAGGTTGTGAGAGAGGATTCTGGAGCATGATCCTCCCATGATGAAGTAACAGAGAGGAGGCAGTTTGTGCTGTCAGGGGCGAAACAGCTCCTGGCACTGGCTAATTGCATCCCTGCTTCATAGAATCATTGAATCACAGAGCTGGAAGGGACCTCAAAAGGTCACTAAGTCCAGCCCCCTGCCCCAAGCAGGATCAACCCCAACTAAGTCATCCCAGCCACGACTATGTCAAGCCGATTTAAGTGATTGCCAGTGAAAACAGACAAAAGTAAGTTACTAAACCAAAATAAACAAAACAAGCCAGCTAGTTCTAACCCCCTAAGAAACTTGTCACAGGTGATTTCTTGCCCTAAAGAGTTGTTGTTATTTCAGGATGGGGTTGAGCTTTTTCTGACCTGGGTTCAGCGGCGTTGCTTTCACCCTTTTTCTGCAGTTCCCTGTTTTCAGTTTTCTTCATGTGTGGCCTCAAGATGGGTGAGGCAGTTTAAAGGTCATCTGAAGACAAAGACCTGGTTGCATTCCAGCCCTTAACTAAACATTCCTGCAGGGCAGGAACAGTGTGTTCAGTCTCCCAATCCCCATGAAAAAGTACTAGACTCAAGATAAATTCTAGTGCCAGGTGGCATGGTCACATGTCTTTCTGGGATCAAACCAGTTTGGACTTACAGGCGCTTCAGTGACTCTTTGCAGGAGCATGCCTTCACCATGCCCCTAGCCCCCACCAGGACATCTCCACCACTTGGGCCCTGTGACAGCAGCATGGAGCTGACAGAGCCACCTCTGTACCTGGGAAAAAGGGGACCTTATGCCTGTCATGCAGCCTCTTGGCACTAGAGTAATGGGAGGTAGTGACCCCTGATGGCTAATCCTATTATCACATCATGCAAGCCCCCATTGATGAAGCCACTGCCTGAGTTTGTGATAGAACTACCATCACTGCTGTATTTGTAAATTTTCTCCCATCTCCCTGTTGCTTTTAACTAAAATACATCGTCTTCCCTGCTTCCTTATTCTGATCTCCTACATCCTTTTGCAAGGGCTCAGACGTGACTTTTCCTTCACTTCATCTCCCTCTCAGTGGAGACACCCAGAGCTCACAAAAATCCAGGTCAGCTTCTTTTTTCCAAGGAGATGTACCTATGTTCCCTTCCAGAGAGATACAGAAATCCAGGTTAAATCCTTCCCCTTTCCCAGAGCTAGACCCAGAATCCATCCCATGTGGATATCAATATCCATTCCTGGTTCTTCTCTGCCTCTTTATTCCAAGGGGATTGGACCAAAAGACCTATGGTGTCTTTTCACAGCATCAGAAACTAGCACATATATCGTTACATAGCCGTGGTTATCATGAAGCAGTAAATCCTGGAGGTGAAATTTTAAGCCCGACAGGAATGGATGCCATGTACATCACTAGCACAAGTCCCCTGTCTAAACTCCACAGACCCGACCCGACCCCCCACCCAGCCCATACAGATGAATACTCTTGCCTTTCTGCAGTCCCATTTCCCTACTTCTTGAGCTCCTGTGAAATCCTCTGAACATCAGCTTCCCGCTTGCAAGTCACCGAACCCTCATGACGCAACACTCCGCTGTCTTCAAATCAAAACACACCCTGGGCAGACTAATGTGTCCGTCTTTCCAACACATTTAATGGAGCTGGTCACAGAGCTGCCAACAGACCATTGAGGTGAAAGACCAGTATACAAGAACGAACACCCAGACATCCCAGGTGCTGCTGTGGGTGACAGAATGTCTTGTGGAAGGAGTCCAGCCAGCACACTTCAGTCTCACACATATACTTCATGTGCTTGTTGGGGGGGGGTGTTGTATGCATATGTAGTGTGTGTGTGTGTGTGTGTGTGTGTTAGTGAGGGTCTCTCTCTGGCTAGAGGGCTGTGAGCATAAACTTGTGTGGGTCTTCCTGATCAAACCCGATTCTTGTTCCCTAGAGTTCTGGGGTCTGGGTGGGAGCCAGAGGAGCCCGTCCTTTGAAGAGCACACAGGGGTGACTCCAGCTGAGGCTTCCCAAAGCTGCAGAAGGAAGAAGGGAAAAAAAGAGAGGCCATTAGTACAGCCACAGCTTTTATCCACTTGCCAAACTTACCCAGGCGATAGTGTTGGGACTGGTGGGGACCACCAGGCACCCGACTGTTTCCTTTCTTAAATCAGTTTGTAAAATCTGCATAATTCATAGTCATTCAATAACAAAGCAGCATGCGCAGGCTAAGCTTTCATGAGCAACCCTACACTAACAAAACCCTAGCGATCATGAGCAACTTCCTTATAACACAAGAGCAGGCCTGATTCACCAGTGCATTGGCACCTTTCTGTTATTATTTACACGGATGCAAACCGGATGTAAAATGTTTCCTGGTCATTCAGACACCCACTGGGCTGTGGCGGAAATGATTCCGTACGCTGCAAGGTGAAGTAGAACTGGGCCCAACGGAAACAGCACAAGCCTACTGAGCTTAGCCTCCATAAGCTCACAAATACCTTACAACTATCAGATGGACCAGGTATTGCTCGACACTTTAACTGAAGTAATTTTTTTGAAACTAAATGAAAAATGTACATGCTTTTTTTCCCCAATGATAGTATTTTTCAAAACTGAAGAAAAATTAAGGCTGGAGTGAGGGTTTGGGGCAAGGGGTGGGTGGGGGCTTAGGGCAAAGGGTTGGGGGGCTCAAGGCAAGTTGGTGGGGGTGCAGATGTCAAGCTAGGTGGGAGGTGTAGAAGTTAGAGCAGGGGTCTTAGGACAGAGGGCTGGGAGATGGGAGCGGGTTACCAGTGCCAGCCATGGTGATGAGGGTGATATGCTATGGTGGCAGCTCCTCACAGGGGGGCCAGGGCAGTGCTCCCTGGCCAGTGGCTCCTCTGGTGTGGGCTAGGACGGCACTCCCCATCCAGCAATTCAGCCCAAGAGGCAGGGATTCAGACCTGCACGCTTGTCAGGTGAGAGCTGGGACTCTGTGGGCTGGCCCTGGCCTCCAGCTCCTCTCCCCACCCCCGCAGCCAGCCTACAGTCTGTCTGGGGTGGGACAGCACTCTGGGGACAGCCCCCAGCCTGCTGCTGCTGCTGCTTCCTTCTTGCGGCTTCTCTAGTGGGACTTTGCGTGGGGTAGTGGCTGTCACCAGCCTGCAGCTTGCTGGGGGTGGGGTAGCAGTTTTCAGGCTGAACTCGGCCTCCAGCTGCCCCTCCCCCTGGCTCTGCACTGGGCTGCGGGGGCAGCACTTTGAGGGCTACTCCCAGAGTCCAGTAACTCCCTACATCCTGCAGCCTGTTTGATGCAGCACTCCAGGGACCAGCCAGACTCCTGGGGCTGTCTCACCTCCAGTGGCCCCTGCAGCCTACAAGTTCTCGGGGGGAGTGGGCTCTGGGGGCTGGCCCTCCCTCCTGCAGTCTGGTGAAGTGGGGGTGAGGTTCTGGTGCCTGTCCCCAGCCTACAGTGGCCCCCATTTGGTCTGCAGGCTGAGGAGAGGCTCTTGGAGCTGCCCCAGCCTGCAGAAGGCTCCAACACACACACACACACACACACACCCGCAGCAGGCTGTTGAGGGGGAGACCAGGCTCCCACTGGTCCGCAGGCTGTCCGGCTAAGGACAAGTTCCAGGGGCTTCCCCCAGCCTCTGTACCCCTCCCTTGGCCTGCAGGCCCTCTCAGGGCTGCCCTCCTCTAGCTGGCCCTCCCCAGCATGCAGGCTGTCTGGCAAGGGAGCCATGCTTCAGGGAGCTACCCCCCTCCAACTGCCCCCTCACAGTCTGCAGGCTGCCTTGGTTGGGCCAGGCTGCAGAGGGCTGCCCCTTCTTCAGCTGCCCTCACTCCAAGTACCCTCTCCCCTCTCCCCCATGATGGGGCAGGCTCTGGGGCTGTCATCCCTCCAGCTAACTCCTGTGGCCTGCAGGCTTATGGGGGGGAGCCAGGCTTCAGTGGGCTGCCCCCTTCCAGCTGCCCTACCCCACAGCCCGAAGACTGTCAGGGGAGCCAGGCTGCTGGGGGCTGCCCCTTCTCCATCTGCCCCCCTCCAATCACCTCCCTGCGGTCTGCAGGTTGTCTGAGGGGGGCAGGCTTTGGATGACGTAACCCCTCCAGCTTCCAACCATCTCCAAGGCTCAGACAGACTCTAATATATAGATAGCTAGATTAGATTAATTATGCAGATTTTTTTTTGCCAGTATCTCTTTCAAACACCCTCCCTGAATATCACCACACCCTCACAGCCTCTCTCATGCGAATAGTCAGAGAAAGGTTGTTTTCACCTGGCTTGTTTTCTGAACTGTCACTGGCTTGATTATAAACTCCTCCAGGATTCAAATGCTGAGTTAGCTAATACTGTAAGAATAACTTTTCTCTCAGCAGCACTTTCTATCCCCCAAGAGGATCACAAAATATTTGAGCTGCCCTGTCCAACGGCAATGGACAGGTATTTCAAAAACTGATAAATACCTTGGTGGGCCATTGTCACAATGTGGGTTGAGAGGGGAAAGAAAGTAACTCCTGACTTCTTTCCATGTGTAACTGGGCCACGTGCCACTACGTGGGACAGTGAAACGCACCCCTAGGTGTGTGGGTTACACTTGCACTGGAGTACAGAGTCACAAGACAACGCCAGGGCTAGCACTGACGTCCAGTAATCACCGACTGGACGGCAGCAACAGCCCCTGGAATGCAGCGTGTGGCCCTCAGAGCCCAGAGCCCAGGTGCTGGAATGCGGTGTCTGGCCCTTGGAGTGCTGCTCTCAGGCACAGCTGCCGGACACTGGAACGCAGTGACCACCACGCTGGCCTGGGGATAAGGCTGCACTGCAGCTGCAGAAGCAATTTCTGACTTCAGCAGACATATACAGACTGCCCAGTGGCGCGAGTGTGCTAAAAATAGCGGCGTGGCTGCAGCGTGGGTCTACCCCTCCCTCTGCCCCCTGAGTACAAACGTGTTGACTGTACATTTGACTTAGTGGGGGTTGATCCTGCTTGAAGCAGGGGGCTGGACGAGACGACCTCCTGGAGGTCCCTTCCAGCCCGATGATTCTGTGTCGAGTACACATTGGGAGCAGATAACCCAGGCTGCCTTGGCTACCGTTCTATTTTCAGCACACAAACTAGTGCAGATATGTGTACGCCAGCTGGACATTACACCCCCAAGCACAGACCACTTGTGCTTCCCCCTACCGGAGGGGGCACAGTCCAAAGGGAAAGACCCATATCACCCTGTGTCTTCTCCACCCAACATTCCTATCCCCTGCCACCCCACACAGCACTCCTATACCCTCTGCTGAGGAGGAGGGCTCTGTCCCCTGGCAGCCCAGCCCGGGTGGGGAAAGAGAGGGAGCTTCTTCTTTTTGCAGCTGAAACTGGCCATTCCAGCTCCCTGCCTCTGCGCAGAGGGGCCACTGCCTGAGAGAGACAGACCCTGACTGGAGAGGTGAAAGCAGCAGGCCAGAGACAGGAGACAAACATGCTGGGGCACAGCTGTAGTGGGAGAAGGACAGAGCCCCTCTTCCCTCTCCCAATCCAGCAAGCCTAGCAGAAATCTGAACAGGGGCACTTGATCCTATACACCCCTCTCCCTGCACATCGCCTAGGGGTATAGGTGTACCCTTAGTGACTAGCCATGGAAGCCAAAGGATAGCTATCTTAACGCAGTGACTGAAATCAGCATCCAGTAACTGGCCACAGGTAGCTCCGCCTGTAATTTAACCCTTGACCCTTTGGCTCAGAATTTCCAGCACAAAGCAATCCAGTGTCTATTTGTGTTCACAAATCTTGCCCAATCCCCGTCAGCCTCCCTGGATCTCAGGAATTCCTCCTGTGCAGAGTGAGGGATGGGTGTGGGGAAGGAGCTCTGGAAAAGAGTGTGTTATTCCCTTGCACCATGAGAAGAGTGAGGCAGGGAAGCCCAGTGAATGCCTTCGATGAGACTCATGTGGCAGGGATCCTAGACAGGCTGGCCACCACACTCATCTGCTGTCAGCCGAGCCAGGAATGGTTTAAGATAGTGGGTATTGTAACATGGGAGCCTTGGAAAAACCCTTTCGGTCTGGCTGAGTTGAGTCTAACTAGAAACAAGGGGACAGATTCTGTGCTGTGCCTCACAGGCAAGGCAGCTCAGGGAGAGCAGGCACAATCATGGCTATGAGCCACCTTTGTGTCTTTCAGATCCAGTGCCAGCTGGGGCATGGTGTGGTCCCCCATGTAAATGAGAGCAGATCTGGGGCTGTTCCACTACACAGAAGCCTCACCTAGATCACCCGTGGCTTCTTTTACAGCCTGAAACAGCCCAGAGACTCCATGCTGACCCTACACTGTTCACGTACTAGAGGATTTTCCTTCCACTGTCTGTCGTACCACCTTTACAGCAACTCTGTTTCACTAGGGTGACAATTCAGGGAACAGCGCAGGGGCCAGAATCAACCCTGAGAGATGCTTGTAAGATGTCAGTCTCTATTCCAAATCCTGAACTGACATTTCTTTAATTCATCTTGGTGCGCCACCCTGCCCTGCAGATAGAAATATTTCAGTTCTGCATCTGCCATGCATTTGTCTGGAGCCCTGGTGTCTGGCCTTTGCCTGTTCTTACTGACACCACTGTAAATTGGGAATAAAGCCACTGAAGTCTACCAAGTCACACAGTGGTAAGGCAGAATGAGGACACAACCAGGCACACTGGCCCAAAGCTTCCCAATGGCGGCAGCCATACAATCCCACCAACATAACAAACCTTACTGAATTCACTAGAGAATGGCTCGCCACTGAGGACAGAATCTGGTCCAGTGTGCTTTTTGGGAACCACAGAGAACTCAAGGAGTCCCACAGAGAAATTTTCCAAAGTCCTTCAAATTTCCCAAACTCCTTTTAATTCAAAAGCATGCACACCTCACTCTCCTGCACTCTATTCTTCATGGCCCTGACCAAGTCAGAAGACCTGTTTATTAACTGCCCTGTGTTTTTCCCAGCCTGTTTTGTTCCAGGCTAGCTGCTTGGTTAACAAGGAAAATGACACAACATCCTTCAGATCCCTTACAAATCTCTCTCCTTGTTATGTCTCCATTCTGCCTCAGCTTTACACTGTTATTCAGTGTCATGCCACCTCCTCTCCCAAGATGCTCTGTTTGTTTTAAGATTCCTTCAGACCTGCCAATACTGTCGCCTAGCTGAATAGTATGATAGTTAACGGAGGCCATCAGAGGCTGGAGTCAGACCTTTAACTCAGGTTCTTCCAGAACATTCTGTTATTAAAGCGCCAGGGGAAATACATTCAACACAGCATGTCTCATGAGAGTCTTTTGAGGAAGTGCCCTGAGAATGCTGTAATGTGGAAGTTTCACAACAATCTTTGCAGCCTTTCCTGGTAGCCTTACCCCACCTGATTTATTTTGGGTAAGTAACAAGATCGCCAGATGATTTCCCTGAAAGTGGGTTTCTCACAACCCAGAGCCCAGCTCTGCATGAACCAATGTCTTGTGATTGTAGGTGGGAAAAGTACTCAAAAGTTACTTGAGTAAAAGTGCAGCTGCTTTCACTTCTGGATACCTGAGTACAATAAAGATGTGACACGTGTGTATTTCTACTTGAGTAGTTTTCCAGAGGGACACCAGTGACTTGTATTTAAGCACACGCGCACACTCCTTCCAAAGCACCTGCACTTTTTACACAAGTAGCTTTTTGGGTAGTAGAATCAAATTAACATTCACTGGAAGGTAACCAGGGTTGTCCTTATGAATTCCGGTGTCCTACTCAGCCGGAGCACCTGCACCCCCCATGGGAGAAGGGACAGCAACTCTGCAGGGAGAAGGACTGTGTTCATGGCTGTGGGGTCAGGAACTGGGAAGGGAGGCTGTAGAGAGAGCTGTCCTCCACCAGAGCTTCAGACAGGAGACTGGGGCCACCAGGGCCCAAGGCAGAGCATGGGGCCAGGGGATTATAGCCCCAAATTAACGGTCTCTTATGCAGCTGCATATTCTGCACATGCCTACAGACAGCCCTGCAGTTCACCCTTCTGTAGTCCTGCCTAGCAGTTAGGTGCCTGTTTACATGGTGCTGAAACCCTAAAGACTGAGAGGAGCCCCCCAAGATTCATGCCATTTACCAAGTTTGCAAGGAACCAAAGCACGAGCAAACTGGCCAAGGAGTGGGACACTTTAACCCTCACCTCCCCTAGGCAGAGTTAGTGCTAAGCCTCACACAGCCAGACCTATTAGCTACCATCTCCAAGGCCCAGGCACAGATGGAAGTGCTTTCTCCCACAGGCAAGCAAGTACTTACATGGGGGTCCCACACTGGGTGATGTGTGCCCACGTTAGAAGTGCCCTCACTTCATATACTCCCCTTCGCTCACATAGTCCATAAAAGACCCCGACAACTCAGTAAAATCTTCCAACACAAGACTGGTAGAGTCCTCACCCAGCAGGGCACTGTCAGGCCGAGGCACCTTGGGGTGGGCAGCAGGAGGAGGAGGGGCTGAGGCAGCTGTCTGGACGAAGGTGGGCATCGAAGAATGGGGTGCGGCCCACTCCTCACGCTCTTCCAGCTCCTTCTCCACCTCAGCATCTGAGGAGGCAGGTCCCAGGACGTGGTAGAGGCTGGGTAAGCGGATGTCAAAGCGCAGGCCAAACTTAGCGAAGAGCTTATCATTGAGGGCGTACAGCTTCTCTGAGATGTCATAGCCAAGGAAGACTGAGAAGAGCCGGGCGATGTAGCGATCTCTGGCCAGGAGAAGGTAGAGCTTCCTTCTGGGCCAGGTGATATAGCTACAGTCAGTCTCCGCTGTCAGTGTGACCTGCAGAGGAAGGAGCAGGGAAGTGAATACAAGCAGCAGTAGTCTCAGAGGAATAGTCGTGTTAGTCTGTAGGCCTAATTTGAAGAAGTTGGTCTTATTTACAAAAAATCATTACCTAATAAATAAATGTGCTAGTCTTTAAGGGGCTACAGACAAGCCACAATAAACAGCCTTTGGCTCCCTCACTTTGAAGTGTGGTTCTGCTCTGAAAAGAAACTGCTGTCTCTTTTCCACCACAGAGCTGTTCCAGGAGTGTAGGAGAGTGAGAGCTGCTGAGTTTACAAACTAAATAATAGGGTTTTTATTGCTTTTCAACCCTGTTCTCTATGCAGAGCCAGCATGACTCAACGACTATGTCTACACTAGCCCCAAACTTCGAAATGGCCACGCAAATGGCCATTTCGAAGTATACTAATGAAGCGCTGAAATGCATATTCAGCGCTTCATTAGCATTCGGGCGGCCGCGGCGCTTCGAAATTGATGCGGCTCGCCGCCGCGTGGCTCATCCCGACGGGGCTCCTTTTCGAAAGGACCCCGCCTACTTCGAAGTCCCCTTATTCCCATCTGCTCATGAGAATAAGGGGACTTCGAAGTAGGCGGAGTCCTTTCGAAAAGGAGCCCCGTCGGGACGAGGCACGCGGCGGCGAGCCGCATCAATTTCGAAGCGCCGCGGCCGCCCGAATGCTAATGAAGCGCTGAATATGCATTTCAGCGCTTCATTAGTATACTTCGAAATGGCCATTTGCGTGGCCATTTCGAAGTTTGGGGCTAGTGTAGACACGGCCAAAGAGAGGGAGCTGGCGTCCATTCCTTCCTATGCGTCATTAACACAAATATTCAGCGAATTCCAAATGCAAAACCAACCCTGCCACTCTCTCATCTTCAAATTATGCCCGTTTCTACCTATGCAATGCCACTGAAAAGATTAGGGTAGCACAGGCGTCACTGTGAGACCTCCTGTTCTGAAGAACCACTACTGGTGGGAAAGTGATTGATTTCAAGGGGAAGAGCTACATGTAAGAACAGCTATACTGTGTCAGACCAAAGGTCCATCTAACCCAGTGCCCTTTCCTCTGACAATGACCAATGGCAAGTACCCCAAGAGGGAATGAACAGCACAGGTAACCATCACGTGAGCCACCCCCATCACCTGTTCCCAGCTTCTGATAAAATGGAGGCCAGAGACAACATTCTTGCCCATCATGACTAACAGCCATCGATGGACCTATCTTTTATTTATCTACCTAGTTATATTCTTGGCCTTCACAACATCCTCTGGCAAGCAGTTAAAGAGGCTGACTGTGAGCTGTGTGAAGAGCTACTTCCTTTTGTTTGTTTTCAACCTGCTGTATATTATTTTCATGTAGTAGCCCCCTCGTTTTTGCGTTATGAGAAGGAGTAAATCATACTTCTTTACTTTTTCCACATGATTTTATGGCTCTCGCTGATACTCCTGTCTCTTTTCCAAGCTGAAAAATCCCAGTCTTTTTAATTTCTTCTCATATGGAACCTGTTCCATACCTCTAATCATTGCGTTGCCCTCTTCTGAACCTTTTCCCGAGGCACTGTCCAGCCAGCTTCCAGCTGTGGGGTCTCCCCGCCCCCCAGCTGGGGACCCCACAGCTGGCTCTGCCGGCTGCAGGGCTGTGTGTCTCCCCACCCGCCAGCCGGGGATCCTGTGGCTGGCTCTGCCAGCCAGGCACTGCCCAGCCAGCTTCCAGCTGCGGGGTCTCCCCAGCCTCTCCCCAGGACTCCCACCCTCGAGTAAATGCGAGATACATGCATTTCGAACGTGCGTATCACAAGGGATTGCTGTACTGACCCCAGAAGGACAACACTATTTACCTCTCCCTATTCTGAAAACTGACTATTTAGTTTTACCCCTTGTTACTTATCTTGTAACTAGTTATTGATCCACAAGAGGCTCTTCCCTCTTGACCCACATATAAAAACTGATGGAACTGTATTGCCTTTGCAGTGCATTGTAATGGGGTTCCCCTCACTCCTTATCTGGAGGGCAGGTATGCACGCTCTCAGGATGACTGGGGAATGGAAAATGACACCAAAGTTTTCTTTTGGCAGATAGCACCACCTGTCATCAGCTTGAAGGAAGGCAGGTGCTGCTGGCTGCAGTCAAGCTTGCTGGATTGTGGGGGTCTTCACATATTCCAGTGGATTTGCTTATGGCCACTGCCTCTGGGGTAGAACACAAGAGATATTTAACAGTGCAAAGCAACCCTTCCCAGTTCAGCACAGTGAGGGAGGAAGGCTAGCATTAGGCATTTTGATACTGTGAGGAGTAGTGCAAGAAGCAGAGCAAAATTATCTGAGCTGGAAGTTGGCCTGAGCATAAGGGGTTTAACACGGCTATTTTTGCAGAAAGTTTGGGTTGTTTTTTTTTTAAATCTTGCCATGGGGAAAACAGGTTCTTTTTCAGGCTCTGAAATGGGGAAACATGTGACCAAGCCCTCATAGGCTGGAGCCAAGTGTGGCACGTCAGAGCATAACTGAGACACAGCTATGTGAACAAGCATTACAGCTGGGCCAAAACATACTCAGCCCCCCCCAGTATGCTGCATACACAGACATCTCTGTGGCCAGGAACCATGGCAGGGGCTGCTGGGAAGCCAAACAAGGCTGAGCTGCAGTGTGTGTCCTTCAGCTGGATATTTAATGCCACAGCCATGCAAGCAGCTGCCTTATGACATAGGGGAGCTAGAATATGAGAACTTCCCTGAGACCGGCTGTGAGTCAGGAGCATGCTGAAAATTAAAGGGGCAGAGCCTCATTTTCCTAACTGTCTTTATAAGCAATTGAATCCCTCTTGAACAGATACCTTGGTCTTTCTCTCACAATGCATGAAGTCAAATAGAGCAACTACTCCCTCCTCCACCCACCCCGCCCCGGTCGCCGCTTCTTATGGGGCAGCCAGAAAGTCTCTCTCTCTGCACCATCGGGCCTCACAATTCAATGCTCTTGGGAAACAGCGTAACTGTGAAACCTAATCCAGTTCAGACTGCGAGCCAGCAGCTCTCTGAGTGGAAGAGGTCAGAATCCAGGCGGCGAACAAATCTTGCCACAGTTCATTAGTGTTCTGCCATTCTTCATGCTGTACCTGACTCAAATTACTGCGCTCAACAGCAGTGG
Organism: Carettochelys insculpta; assembly: GCF_033958435.1. Classification (NCBI taxonomy): domain Eukaryota; kingdom Metazoa; phylum Chordata; order Testudines; family Carettochelyidae; genus Carettochelys; species Carettochelys insculpta. The sequence goes on from NC_134137.1 coordinate 226,512,443, forward strand.
GGGAACTTAGACAAGGAAATCCCCCGCGCCCCTCAACCCCCAGAAGGTCCCAAGTTGGAACATCTCCTCCAACAATATTTTTGATAAAAATGATCAACTATCTATCCGGAGAACCACGGCTGGGGGTTGTTTGGGGCGTTACAGAGAGCGATTCACATCCCTGGACTGAGCTGAGGGGATTAAATGGATTCAAAACCTCCACGCTGTGACATGTGGAGCAGGCTACATGAAACTGTTCACATAACTTGCCTCCAAAAGTAAATCATTCCCTGGAAATTGCCCAATTAGCTTTTCAGACCACAAAGCACCACAGGCAGCTTTCCAGGACTCCTGTCATCAGACCTGTCTTACCCTCTCCGAGCAGGACACTGCACTCATAGGGGAAGGCAGGGCGACTGCTGCCCAGCTCTGCTTATACACACTGTGTTAAGAATTACCGGTAATCTGCCACCGCAATCAGAAGTTCTGTAATAATATGGAATGACTCCTCCTGCAATCTTGCAGCTTGCTTAAAGGTAACAGATTCATGCTCTGAACTACATTTAAAAACCCTCTCACTCACAGAATGTGGACCAAATTTAGAGCTCATCCAGAAGCTGGCTTCAGTAGCTAGCTGCACTCATTTACAGCAGGTCTGAATGGGGCCCTCTCCATATACAGTTGTTTCTGTCTGCTGACCTTGATTACTCTCACAATAAAACCATTTCTGGCAAGCCCTTCAGGCACATCTAGGTTATGACCATCCATCTATTGACTGGCATCAGCCTCTCCCAGTCTGCAGAGAGATAGATCTGTCCATCTATTTAATAACCTGCTTGCAGAAGGGAGGGACTCAGTTCTATGGTCTTCACAGGATAGACGGATCAGAAAAAAAAAATCAGTAGGTTTAGTTACTACAAATACCCAGGCATGCTTTAGTCCCAGGAGAACCCCAGTGCCTCATGGAGGTTGTTTGCAGTTTGGAGGTAGAGTAGCTACATTTGCATATAAACCATCCCCTTTCTCTCTCCTCACTGTTCGTCCCCCAGCTTCCCTGTCTGAGAGTCATCATCAGCATACCTGACTCTGGGGCTATGGCTACTCTGTAGCCGTAACACAAAATAGCATGCAATTTGCACGGTGCAAACTGCATAAGTTATTTTGAGTTGACTTATTTTGAACTTAGTGCCATCCACACAGCACCAAACTTTGAAATAAGTGTCTGGTTCAACGTTTCTGCTGCCCTTCATGTAATGAGGGGGATCAGAGGCACAATACCACACTCGAAATAGTGCTGCTATTTTGAGCGTGGTGTTTAGCCTGGGTGTTGCTATTTTGGAATACATTTGTAGCCCGCAATAGCAGCTACAGTGTAGCCATAGCCTAAAAGAATCGGATATTTAAGTCTTTTTTATCACAGTAATGCCTCCCTGCAGCAACAGCAGCAGCACACAGTTCTGCAGTTCTTATGAGGTTCCCTCCCTCTAATGGTTCATTATGCAACATATTAATGCTGGTATTAAAAATCACTATAAAAGAAGCAGACCAGTGATCCATCTAATCCAACAGGCTGTCCGTCTCCCTGCAAAATCAGAATCAGAGCAAAAGTCCCTCTACTTTGGTATCCTGTAGCCAACCAAAGCCAATGCTACGTGGTTTGCAGGAAGGCAGACCTATGACAATGTGCCTGCTCGTGCATACAACGCCATGCTCTACCTTGATGGGGGTGGACAGGAATCCCTTCCTGACCTAGCTGCATAAGTAGCTGAGAGCTCAAAACCTGAGAATTGATAACACTTCTCTGGCCCTCTCCACCCTCTTCCATCTTCCCCTCTCTACTGCACATGTACAAAGCAGTAAAGCCCAGGTCTGAGCAATTGTGCAGCACCAGGTGGTAGCTGTGAGTTACCTGGAACGTTCCCTCCTCAGATGGTCGCAGTGACTCCCACTCCGGCGAGTCCAGGAACTGGTAGGGGAAGATATAGTGCAGGAACTGTTCATCCTGGCTGACTCTGACCCTAGACAGAGAAGAGAATGATGGGCTTAGGCCAGAAAAGGACTGATGGGTACAGAATCTGCACTAAGAAGCCACACATACTCCACCCTCTATAGATGCAGAATTGTTCCCTGCTGTCTTCTCCAGTCAAGTTACAAAAGTGCAGTCAAGGTGTCTCTCTTGCAAAACAGTTCATAGACTAATATCTCGGATCTCATTGCCAGTACATCTTACCAGATATTCTGCCAACATTTTCTCTTTCCTAACATTGTGACATTATTTGTAGACACAACCTTTGCTCAATTCCTCCTGTCCTAAGGATTTGCCCCTTCATCTACTTGCAGATGGTTAGTATGACCATCCCGTCAGCCATTATCAAGGACAACTCTTTCTACCTATTTCTTTTCCCCTGCTCCTTCCAGTCCACTGGCCATTTTTGTTGCTCCTTCCTCAATGCCTTGAAATTTACCATACGCCAATACCCAAACCTAGAGCCAGGTGTAGCTGCATTAGGGTGTATAGGAAGGCTCTGTGTCCCCAAGCTCCATGGCATGATGCCTCTATGATGTCTTGAGCCCAAAATTATATTGGTTCCTGCCACAACCGTATCACACTACAAGTTCATACTTTGCTGCCCACTACCATTCAGTTTCTTTTGGCCTCACTGCCTTTTGCATATCACGCTCCCCGACTGCATGTGCTTGACAGTCTAGGGTCAAACTTGTGGTCTAGCAGTTGAGGCAAATCACTTGGATTCTGGAGAAATGGGTGTTGTTCCTGGCTCTGCCATTAACTTGTGTGCACTGAGGCAAGTCACCTCCTGTTGCCTCAGTTTCCTCATCTGTACTGTTGCCATAGTGTTTCCCAGAGCAGCTAGGCATGTCAATTAATTCATGCATGTAAAGGAGTTGGAGCTCTTGCAATAGAAGGAGTCAGAGGATTGTCATCTGAGCTTTCTAATGTGAACGCTGTAATCTTGAGTTTCCCCTCTTGCTGCTTTTGGGCTATTGCTGGTGCGAAACTCTGAGACAGCCCGCAAAATAATAAAACAGTCAAGGTGTTTGTGATGTGCTTTGAGATTCTCAGATGGAAGTTCTTAGCAAAATGAAGAGTGCTAAATATTAACTCTTCTCTGATTAACCCATTATGATCTTATGTTGCACCCAGGATGATGGAGGAAGGTGACAAACAGGGGAAACAAGAACAGGCCTTTTCCTACATACCTACTAGTCGGAGCAGACTTGAGTTTTGTGGGTCCCTGGGCCAGATCAGTCCCAGAGGGAGCTCTCCCACTCCAAGTGGCCAGTGAGGCTGGGGAAGAGACAACCATTTTTTCAGGGTACCCCAATTGGCTACTGCTGCCACTCCAGTAGGAAGAAATCATGGAAAGATTTTTGAATGGTTTGATTGCATGTGAGCCCAGTGTGGTAAAAAAAGAAATTGGTCTTGAAGACTTTGGAAGTCTTAAAGTCTGCATCAGAGCAGAAGGGCAGGAATAGGGCCTGCAGCATCTGTGAAACAGTCTGGTGAGTTACTGAAAGCTGGAATGCCAGGCCATTGATTATGTCCTTTCTCTTCTTGCTTCATTTTCTGTTGTGGCAGAGTAAGGGGCAGTGGAAGGTAGCATATATCTTCACAGCAGCGTAAGCCTGTCGTTAGGGGGACTCAAGATAGCTGATGTTAGGGAGCCTTGGCTTGAGTGTCAACATCACATTGTAACCCAAGGCTAAGGATTTTCTGACCCACACTCAAAGCTAGGATGCTGGTGTCCATGCTGGAGTGCACAGACCTGTGTCAAAGTAAACACAGCCCAAAGTACCTAGTGCCTCCTACATGTCAGTACTAGAGCCATTGGAATAGGGTGCACTGTGGGAAAATGACCTGCCAGTTTCCTGCCTGTGGTGGCGCTCGTGATGCCAGTAAAGAGAACATGAGTACAGAAACTGCTGCACTGGTTCCCTTGATGGCTGTCTCAAAGGAACGATGGCCAGTTTGAGCTACCATCTCACGTGAGAGTCGGGCTCCCCACTTCTAGGCTGAGTCACATTGGCAGAAAAACGCCCACATGCACCTGCTCAGAGGGTAATTAGCACATTGGTCTCCGGGGCTGTCAAATGATTACAAACAAACTTGGCAGTTCTTAATTTTTCAGATTAAATGCTCAGTGAAAGTGTTGGGGGGGGGGCGGCCCTGGTTTTTTTAATTAATTAATTTTTGTCTATTTCAAAGCGCGACATAAAATGGAGGTATCAGAGGAAAAACAGACACCCCCCAACCTGGCTGCTGCCAGCTACAGAATGGTGAAGCACTTCCCCAAGGCTTGGGCTGCGCCATGCTCCAGCACCCTCAGGGTAATGTAATTCTGCCCCCGCTGAACCTTGGGAAGCAGTGACGAGGGATCTCTGGGAGTCTATGGGGAAATCTGGGGGCTGGCTTCCCCAGTGCCAGAGTGCTCCTGCGCACCCAACGCCAGGGCCAGCAGGGGGAGCCTATGCGCCCGGGACAGAGAACAAAGCAGAATTAAGCTCCTCTCTGCAGGGAGACAGGCCTGCTGCCATTGATTGGGGAAGGGGGTGGGGTGGGCAGAGGGCAGTTGGCCCAGGGCTCCAAGCTGTTAAATTGCCGCCGGAGTGCCAGGTGACATGCGCCGGGCAGTGCTGAAGGGCTGGTGCAGCACTCCCGGCAAGCTGTGCGCTTGGGGGGCCACGCCGGAGAGACTCAAATGTTGCCGCCCTGATTAGCAGCGCGCCCACAGACAGCACCATAAAGTTTCTACTGGTGGTGCACCTCTGCATGTGGCTGGGTGCATGTAAGAAAATATATTATACACATGAAATGGAGAATTGGAAGGAACACTGCTGGCGGGGGAGGTTAGCTCTGCCTCCTCTGGGAGCATAGAGCTGTCTGTCCCCCCCACCCCCCGCATAGACTTGACAGGCCCCTGGACAAGCAGTGTCAGCCCCACTCACTCAGCACAGTTGGGGAAGGGATGAACCCCAACATCCTGGCTGCCAGGAGCCGCCTCCTGCCTGTCAGCTTTGCTCCCTGCTCTGGGCCAGCTCTACAAAGCTGTGTGAAGGAGCAGAAAGCAGCAACCTGCTCAGCCAGGCACTAGCAACCCTTCTGGCCCTTGCACCGGTTGTCAGCAGCACTGCTCCTCTGCTGCCAGGAATTCTGGGATAAAACCAGAGGCCCTTCAAGACAAACTAGACCTGTGCACACACAGCAAAACAATAGGGCTCTGACCCTAGGTCCCAGCTTAACGTGGGCTTGGACCCCCCAGCAATGCATCTTAGTCTTGGGGTTTGTCTTCTCTTAGCCAGAGACTGGTGCTGAAGAGATCAATCTCCCAGGGTTCCAGTTAACGGGTCTAGTAAGGAACTGCGAAATTGACCACTGATGGCACCCCCTTCGATTCCAATACTGCACCAGGTCAGGAGGAACAAGGGAAGTTGAGAGTTTCTCCCACCAACCACTTGCAGGGGGAACACCACAGAAGTTCAGCCTCCAGTTAGTCAGCTCCAGCTATGCTATTCTTGTAGCTTGAGTTGTGTACCTTAGGTCTTCTTTCTCTGCTAGTGGAGACCTGGCCTTAGGTTAGCACTTTTGTAATGTGGATGGAAGCAGGCTGGCTGGCTTGAGCCCACACTCAGACTCTGGCTTTCACTGCTGTGTAGACATACCTACCATGCTACTTTTACTGGTCTCTATTTTGATATTTCAAATTGAAAACAAGCTAGGAAAACAGTCAGGCTATCAGGAAATGCTTTCTAGTAGCAACCTGTCACACTGCGGCACAGCCTGCTAGGGGAAGTGACAGCAACTCCATCATATGGGAACATTGCTATACTGCTAAGATGGAGGTGGGATATTTCAAAGAATCTTTCTCTTATGAGAGATCCCAGCTGTGAACTGAGCGCTGGGATTGAGCGATGGAACCATTCCCTTCAATGTTTCTAAGCCTCTGGCTGAGTCCAGATGTGACTTTCAGAGAACCTCCTAGCAGACGGACATCAACATTACAAAAATTGTCATTCTAAGCGGTACCTGAGAGACCACAGGCTCAAAGGCTCTGGCTAGACTGCCAAGAACTGTCGGCAAAAGACATGCAAATTGTGCCACGCATTTGGGTATCTTTTGCTGACAGTTCTGTCAGGAGAGGTTTTTCCAATGTTTGTCTCGTCCACATGGGACCAAATGTCTGGAAAAAACCCTCTGTCGAGACATCCCTTCTTCTTTGTAGAACAAAGCGTACAGGGATGTTGACAGAAGGCTCCCACCTGGCAGATTTCTGCTGATAGATCTGCAGTCTGGACATGTGCTCTATCACCAGAAGTTTGTTGCCCTGAAATCTAGACATAGCCAAAGAGACCTTCCTGCTTACCCCCAGCAAGTTGGAATGGGGGATGCTGCACTGTTGCTGTCCAGGTTGTACCTGTTTATTGACAGAGGCCTTCAGGCTCCAGCACTATAAATTATCACCTCCCTCAGCACTATGACTGCTTTACGAATAGCAGGATAAAGAGATTAAAGCCCTCCCCACATAACCCCAGCCAAGCCAGTAAGTCAGATTCATTGTTGCTAGTTTAATTCTACAAAACGGCTACTAAATCGTAAGGTGGGGTGGCACTCAACATTGCAGGGCAGGGAAATGTCTTGTCAGGACAGGGTACGGCCTACCTGCCAGAGAGCAGCAGAGACAGGCGGTTGATGGGCGTCTTGCCCTCCAGGGCATAGTTCTGGTCTCTGGACAGTGACAGGACCTGCTCTTCGCAGCATTTCACAATCTCTTTGTAGACCTCAAAGGGCACCTGCAAGGGCTGGCAGAGGGTCTTGTAAAGGAGGTCAAACTCTTCCAAGAAGTTGTCCTTGCGGAGCCGGTAGATTAAGTGAGCCAGCTGAAGCAAACAGGCCATGACCAGCAGTATGTTCCAGATGAAGATGTCTAGTCCACAAGCATCCAGCCAGCCCCACAGAGCATAGCAGAAGTAGCCAGCGGCCAGAAGGCTGAAGATATAGATGGAGCCAAAGATCCCACTTCCCCCCATGTAGCCTAGGAGGAGGATGCAATTGCCCAGATGATAGGCTGCTCCCTCAGCACTTCGCTTCCAGCCTTCACATAAAGGGGGCTGAAAAAGTATCTGGTCCCAGAGGGTGCTGTTTCCGCTCATCCTTCCCCTCCCCTCCCGTCCGTTCTGCTTTACAAATGTATTGTCATAAAAAAAAATTAGACAGATAGCTGTAGTCGGAGGCACGCACAGCTCTCCTCCCTGAAGCTTACTGGTCTCACTAGAACGCACTTCGAAGTAACTTTTAACTTGTTTGTACAAAAAAAAAAAAAAGAGAACCCCACTGGCTTATGTTTGTCTTCGCTGCTGCTGAGGTGCACGGTCCTGCCAAAGGCCTCCCCCACCAACTGCATTCAGGACAGAGCAGGGAAAAAGGTCTGAAGAGTTCAGTCACAGGGTAAGCAGAGCGCCTCAGCGAGAGAATTCCTGAGAGAATGCAACTGGAAAGAGCTCCTGTTGCTTTCACTCTCCCCAGCCCTTCACGAGTGAAAATAGAGACTGTGAGAGAGAGCAGGAGGGAACCACTGGGGGAGGGGTGGGGGAAAGCACTGGGCACATGTGTTGAATTTGGAATGTATATCACTTGGCAATGGAATGAAGAAAGACCCCAAATGGATAACCATGTTTGGAATTGAAATCCGAAGAGCAGAGCTAGTGAGGGGAACAGACAGGCACTAGTCACTTAACATAACTCGGAGCACTAGATAAGCCCAACACAGAGGTGAGAAGGCAGACAAGTAGCTGCTTTACCACAGCGTACGTGTAGGGTTACATTCGCACACTATTCCTCACTCTCATTGTGGGAGAAAGGAACGCCCATCACATTACAAGACCAAAAAAGTCTACTTGCCTACTCAGTGATAATAGCAACAGGAGGAAAATAGCAAAGGAAAACAGTCATGCTATCAGGAAATGCTTTCTAGTAGCAACCTGTCACACTGTGGCACAGCCTGCTAGGGGAAGTGACAGCAACTCCATCATATGGGACATTGGAACTTAGAGTGAACAGAGGACTGGAGTGTAGAGCGTGAGCAATCATTCTGCTCTGCACACCATGCAGATATGAACATGTGAGGGATGAGTTTCACTGTAAGAGCCAAAAGGCTCTTCTCACCTTTAGCATGACAACACTACAAAGCACAGGGAGATGGTGAACAATACAGGGATCACTTGGAAACGTGCAATGGGAAATTTCTGCCCTAGAACAGGACACTCCCCGGGGAAAGTTGGCTTCCCATGCCACAGATAGGAAGAAGGCATTGTGCAATTCAGGTGCATTTGTCTGCTTTGTAAGACTTCTGTTTGGGTAGGGTATACAGACTGTACACTGCAGAGCAGAGCTGAAGGAACAGCTCAAGGCCCAGGCAACCCTGCTCAGACACACCTGCAAAGCTTGCACAAGCTGGAGGAGACAGGGTTTTAAAAGGGAGAACCGAACAGCTCAGAAGAGGGCAGTGGAAGAAAGCAGATGGCTGCTCCAAGCTGCAAGTACTATTGCCCAGGAGCTCCTTGCCTGGAACCTGATAACAAAGACATATATGAACCCACAAAAGATAAGTGTGGGACAGAGCGTGCCACCCCCATGAGTGATTTATTCTGGAAGGCTCGGGAGCGTTAGGGATAGGAAGAGGTGAATGGGGTGGGGGTCATAGTTTAGCACTCTAGTATGCTGATTGGAGCCGACAACCATTTAGGCTCTGGACTGGAGTCTGGTGAACGAGGAGGGCCTAAGTTTCCCTATCCACGCTGAAAGGACAATACAACAAGAGCTTTCACCTCCGGCGACAGGCCAGCTGTAAAAGACTAATTATAACTCTCAACCCTCAAAGCCCCTGTGCAATGGGGAAGGACTGGAAAACTATTAGGGTGCACACACCAAAGGACAGGAATGCACTTCAGCAGAGAGAAGACCTGCAACCACTGCCTGACCACAAGGCAGCATTCTCAGTGATTGCACACCTTCTACAACGTCTTACAAACAGCAGTACCAGTTCTGCTGGTGCCAGCAAGGTAGACTGGCAGTTACATAGCAGGCACACCAATAGCAAGAATGCCCACCCTACAGGAAATGTAACACCATCTTAAGTTTCCTATAGTCTGCAAACACACACTTTTTCATCCAGTACAGAACAAACAACATACCACTCACTGTTCACGCATCTGAAGTACACTACACAGTGGGAAAGTTACATTCTCCCCATGAATCCAGATCCAGTGTGTTGCTAAAAGATCATCACTCCTGCCAATTGCACGCAGGCTTTGAGGATCCAGCTGGGCATTTCCTGTCCCCTACCAGCAGCAATATTCAGGGTGGTAACATCTTCTGCTGTCACATATAATATCAAAGCTTTGAGTGTGCCAACTGGAATCTGTTCTGTCCTCTGTATCAGTAATACAATCATCATCTGTACACTGGTGGGAGAATTCTCACAATTGTGAGGAAGCGGTCACTTTTCAGTCAGCTGCACCCTTTGAGGCCAGAATATTGATGCAAAGGATGAAGTACGAAGTCAGCCTGTATAAGCCAATTGGAACAGGCCTTTGTGTAAGATAGGATTACAAGGGTGGTTGTGTTTCAGGACAAATTTACAGGAGTCATGCCGATCATACCATTCCCATTGGCACTAGTCACTTAGAGAGACATGAGTCTACTAATACTGTATTAGCACACACTGTACAAGTGAGACTTGATGCTTTTTAAAAAAAGATGGAAAATGTCAAATCATAACTGCCATCACTAGATGATTTTATCCCTGGGAAGACTGGCTCCATGTGGAATATTCAATTAGTATCAAAGCAAGCAGAACCAGAGCTGGAGTCACCTTTGCTAGCTTACTGCTGGGTGAAGAAATAGCGTAAGGTAAGGCTCGCACATCCACCCAGAGAATAATCTGAGAAGCCACTTTCACCACAGTCTGTTTGGGGGTGAAACAGGACAGCAGAAAGTTAAAGACATTTAGAATTAAGTTTCAAGGAAACACAGAGCTCATCTTTTCCTCGCTCCCCTGTAACAGATCCAAGCAACTCCTACCATCTTTGCTGGAAGTTACTTACAGTGTGCAGGAGCTAGGGAGAACAGGAACCTCTAAGATATAAATGAAGGATGCTCATGTTTCATATTTTTTCACTAAGGAAGAAAGAATGGTCCTGTGGCCAAAGGGCAGCAATATGCATAGGGGATTCAAAGTCTATTGTTCGTTTGCTACTAACTCACTGTGACCCAGTGCAAGCAATTGCCTTTTAAGGTCTCTCTTTCCCCCTATCAATATACTGAGGATTAGCTACCTTCCTGGCAGAGCAGGCTGAGATTTAATTAATGCACATAAAGTGCTTACAAACCTTATAGTAGAGATGGGTATAGATACAAAACTGAGAAGTTTACTAAATGCTTTCTACTACAGGTTAAAACACCCTTATCTGGGCCTCTCTCGTTTGGCAACATCTCTCATTCAGCGGGAAAATGGATGTTGCTGGACCAGAGAGTAGCTGCGAGACCACAGCCTGGCTAACCACAGCAGCCCTGCAGCAGGAAGCCCACTGGGGTGCAAAACGCTCCTGGAAGCCACAGCTGTAGGGACACCATCTGACCAGGGAAACCTCCAGCAATCCACAGCAGGGAGCCAGATGGGCAGTGAGCCCTACCAGCATCTCCAGGTACCCGGCTGGGGCTGAAGAACCCCAGCAGTCCTGCGGCTGGGAGCTGGTTAGGGTGCAGAGCCCTGCCAGCAGCCCCACAACAGGGAGCCAGCCAGGCACTGAGCCCCCCCCAGCAACCCTACAACCACAGGGACGCCTACAGAAGTAGTTCCACCCCAAGCCCTCAGGCAGGCCTGACCTCTGGCAAATCTCCTTATCAGGGACCTCTCAAGTCCCGAGGGTGCCAGCCAAGGGAGGCACAACCTGTAGAAAACAAAACCTTCCCAAAAAAATATCACAAGCTAACAAGAGACAAGCCACCAACAGAGAATATTCTGGGAAGTGGGAGTGTATTGGGATTACTTCCTGTGCGTTGTTGCTGATGACTAAATGACGTTCCATCTTTCGAATCAGCCTCTGACTAAAAGGTAGCTGACAAGTATGAAGGGCCCACTCCACTCCAGAGGCTGTACAAGAGAAGTTTCTCTCACTTCCAATCCATAGCTGTTAGTGAAGGGAGGAGGTCTCCTTCTCTACCTATTCTTCAACTACCATTTTTAAGTTCCCTTATCTGTAAATAGACACTGCCCATAGCTTTCAAAAGCAGCAGTCAAAATTAAATTTGGCAGTTTTTGTGCCACCCAAAGGGTTCTACATAACACCACAGAAAGTGATAAATGGCTTGTTAATTTGACTTGACAGCCAGTTTGGCAAAGCCTGTGACAGTAAATATGGTGAGACACTGGATGAAGTCTCAGAAGGACAAAGGCAACACTGTATCAGGGAACTGAATGTATCCGAGTATCCATAAGGGCTAGAAACTTACTTTTTAAAAGCAAGATGTGAATGTCTTTGGTTTAAAAAAGAAGAAAGAAAGAGCGAGCATTTTTAAGTCCTTTATTATGAGGAAAATATATCTCTATCAGCAAATCAATATCAGATAATGGAGGCGCCAGAGGGGCGATATTCACATTGTTTTTGCTAGAAATTCTCTATAAATAGATTCCTCATAAGTTTGTTCTTTGACGTAGCTTGCAGAAATAACTTATTGTTTAGCCACCTGAGAAACCAGTCACCCAACAGCAAACCACCTAGGAGGAAAAAAAAAAAAGAACATTTCTAATAAGAGACTTCTCACTGAACATCAACAATTCAATAGCCTCCAGTCATAAAGGTTGCTATATGAGGCAATTTGAAGACTACACTAACGACAGTTACTTCCACAGGTTCTCTGTTGTAGCAACTCTGAAGAACACAATATGGTGTCTTTATAATGATAGGGAGACAATAAAGACGACAAAAAAAAGGAAAGCTAAACTCCACATTTAAATAGCAAGCTGTCCTGTGGCAATTTAGATACTAACAAATTAGGTCAAGATTTTTGTGGGTATAACCCACTTGAGATGGATTTGTAGTAGAAATACAGAATCAGAGGTTTATATAGCAGGGGACAAGGGAGGAAAGGGAAGTTACCTGTCACTAGTAACACCAGGTAATGAAGCAAATTAAGCTAAATGTGTCACATTACAGCAAATATCAAAGGTTGGGAGATTACCCTTGCAACACATAAGCCAATTAAGACCTCTGTTCAGGGCAAGGTTAAAAGGCGCTAAATTTGTAAATGAATTCCAATTCAGAAGTCTCCCTCTGACCTTCTGATAAAATTATTTTGTAGAAGAATGGAAAGCAGGCATTGTCATTTTTAATCATTTCATATCCTCCTTGCACCTTATGACCCCCTCCAAATCTATTACAGGACAGCCATTCATAACAGCCGAATGGTGCTTTGTCACTGTAGAATTATTTAACACAGATGCAGACTCCCAGCAGTCCTTTCAACTCTGTAAACCCTCTAAGGGTTCGTCTATATTTATGGGTGGTGGGGGAAGGGAGAGAGGAAAAGGGGAGTTGGTGCACCATGATCAATCTTCCAAGGATCAATTTTGCTGCATGTGTGAAGATGAGGCAAAAATTGATATCTCTGGGCTCAGCGGTTGGCCCTGGCCATGCTGATGTGCAGAGTAAGGGACATCAGAGCAGGCCCAAAGATACCTGATCAGGAACAAAGTCGATCCTGATACAGGGATTCTAGCAACACAAATGGCATGGATAGAACTGAGTATCTGGGATCGACTTTGATCCCTAGTGTAGACCAGGCCCAAGAGGCCAACAATAGTTACTCTTGAGCCAGTGAGGACACAAGCAAGTATCAGTCTTCTCTTCTTTATCCTAAGGCACAGCTTTTCACATTTAAGATGATGCTGTGCAGGAAGTCCAGACCCACTAGTGACACCTACTGAGATCTCAGGGTCACTGCAGAAGCAGCAGCCATGTAAGCAATGTCATACCACAGTCAATACTCACCATGCATACAGCCCTGCTGCTCAGTTCAATCATACTTTAAACCCCAAGGCTCTCATGCACTCCTTGTGAGCCTCAATAAGGGGCCCGCAGTACTCCTCTCCTTTCTCAATGATGCTGCAATGCAAAAGGATTTCCCTGGTTAGCTGGCAAAACAGAAACCATGTAATACCCAAATTTGTAGGACCAAGGAACTATTGCACATGAAAAGTCCACAAAGAAATTGAACAACAGATTTCATACTAAGCAGACGATAAAACAATCTCATTTAATATAAGGCTGTTATTAAACTCAGATGGTTTTCTGTTTGACTTTTCCTGCTTCTTTTAAACATTTAAAATAAAAATAATTTGAAGTGGGACTTTCAATTTAATTTGCTGTACAGTTTACAACTGGGTGAGTTAATGACTTTTTTCAGAAAGGTTATCCTGATCTAGTTGTTCCATATGAAAAAAAAAGATGCCACCTACTAGAGATATTGACCATCTCCCATCCTTCCCCATGGGACTGAAGCCACTGGCTACCCTCAGTTAAGATGACTGCCATTTCGCTACAGCCTTTTCATGTGGGAGGCTGCCCTTAGTTTAACACCCGCCCCCTCCAAAAAAAAAGAAAGAGGCCATTCTCAGCTTGAAAGGGAAGCCCAGCTGACTTTGAGGAACCCTTGACAATATAAGGAGGAGACAAGAGAATGTTAACATTACAGGCATTTTCATTAACCATTTCATTTTTGCCGCACTGCTGAAAACTCACTTGACACTAATGAATTAAAATGAGCCAGTTAGTACTTGTGCATGTTATACCCAAGGCAGTATTTTCTTCTTCCAGAAATACATAGCACTAGTTTTCTCCATGTCATTTTTAGTTTAAAAAAAAAAAAAAAAAAAAAAAAAGGATCTGAAAAAAGGTGAAACCTCACATCAGAAGGTAGGGAGGTTTCAAGCCTTGAGCTTAACTAATAGGGGATACCTGATTTGTAGCCTATGTAGGCCAAATGAGTTATACCTTGCTTCTTGCAGATCTCTCCAACAACTCCTTGTGTGACTCCATCTCCTGCCCCTCTATTTCAGGGACTTCCTGCAATTCTCCCTACACCAAATGCTAGGGTGGCATACTCTAGGTCCCTGCTTCCCTCATCACCATTCCCCATCCCTCCATTCTCTTGTGGGTCCCTACTTTACCTCCCTCACCCCCCACCCCACCCCTCAAAAAAGTAGATTCTCCTTTTTTCTGCTCTCCTCTCAGTCCTAGCTTTCCCTGCCACTACAGTTGTCTCTGAGTCCCTGCTTCTTCACATCTGTTCCCCCCATACCCCCACTGCACCACTCCTCTACTGGGTCCCCATTCAACCCATACAGCTACAATCTTCCTTCCCACACAAATCCTTCCTGTGGGGGTTTCTAATTTTTGTTAGAGTCCAGGCTACTATCTTCCCATGCAGATAGTTAAGTTGCAGCATCTGACAGATGTAGACAGCAGCAAAAGATAACAGATTCTCCCCTCTGCAGCCCCAGGCATGGTTTTCCCGAGAATACAAATTTTCCAAGGGTCTGAGTTACATTCTAATCTATTGGGCTTGTATCCATGGATGCCTATAACATTCCTGAAATTAAAACATGTTCCGATTTATACTTTCAATTATTTTCCTCCAGAAGTATTCAAGTCTGTCACCTTCCACATCTATGCAATGTTGCCACTAAAAGGAAAAATCTAGCACAAATTTTGGACTATGGAATTAATTCTGGCATCTCCACATTAGGGCAGAACATTTGTAGCTGTAAGGAATGGAACCAGCAATTACAAGGCCATAAATGTAATTAAGAATAGTTATCAAGCTAAACAATAAGTCTTTAAGTAGTGCAGCGCGTTGAGAAATACACATGTGGGTTAAATAACCCAAGTGATGTGGAACAAGTGCACTTCATGTTCACAGTAAACACACTTTATGCACACACACAAAAAAGTTCTCTTTTGCAAGCCACCAAGTTCTAGTGGCTTGAACGGGGACCAGCAATCAGAACTGTGTTCTATTCCTGGTTCTGTCATTACCCAACATCATGCTGTGAGTTGTCACTTGGGCCATAATTTTTGGTCACTACAGACCCTGTGCCATAGGTTCTCCTTTAAAATATAGATCTAATATTTAACACACCTCAGTAAAGGGATGTAAGTAAGGCTATGATTTAGTCACTTTTCATCACCACTGGACAAACACCTGCCTCTGTTCATTTCCTCTGAAGCATCTGGCATTAGCCACTGTCTTAACACACAATACTAAGTGAGATGGAATTTTGGTCTGACCCAGTATGGCCCTTTTTATGTTCAGAGGTCACAGATTCTGCCATGGTGGTTGTGACCGGAGCTGCACCTCCTTTCCCACCCACTGGCAATGGCAGGTGTTGTTCCCCCTTTCCTGTCACAATGGCCAGAGATGATGCTGTCCTCTCCTTTCCCCCTCCAGTGGCTGGGTCTGGAATTGGAGTTGTCCCTCTTGCACTGCCGTGTCCTAGGCTGTCAGCCTACTCACCAAGTGGGGCAATCAGCTCCTCCCATTAATTTATTGCCCTTGACCTGTCAATGACTTTTTCTAAAAGTAACTGTGACAAAATCTTAACTTTAGCTATGAAATCTTACTTAGGGCTGATCAAGTGCTAAGAAGTGACAAGTGTAAGACAAGAAGCTTATACTGTTGCAGAGCTTGCTTTGATTTCCCCACATATTGCAGTCATAGTTATTAATTATCACAGAGCCCCTGTGCCATTGTAGAATCCCAGCCACATAGAAAAAGTGCCACACAACCATCAAGCTTTCCAAGGAATACAGAAAACCTACCTCACTACAGTAATTTCACTGTCGACTCAAAAAATGTTAAAATGATTACATGATAAAAATAATTGAACTAGCTTCTGAAATTCTACTGCAATAATATATGGTGTTGTTAGTGAGAGTCACTACAAATTGTGTATATATTATTTTAACCCACATATCTATTGTTCCCATTCTCATCTCTAAAGGGAAAAATGTCATTTAGGAAGAAAACTTTCCCAGTAAGACAAAACAGCAGAAATGTAGCAGTTTAAAGACTAACAAAACGATTTAGTCGGTGATGAGCTTTCGTGGGACAAAATAAATCATTTTGTCAGTCTTTAAAGTGCTACGTTTCTGCTGTTTTGTTGCCGTACAGACTAACATAGCTACCTCTGTTACTTTCCCAGTAAGGTCAAGGTTCATTATTAGATGTCAAACATCTTTTATGTTCTACAGGTTTGCAGACAAATTATTGTTAAAGCTTTAAAAATTAAGATTTAACTTGTATTAAGTCATTAAAGACTGAATCAAAGAGAAACTGTTATGAGTCATAAGAACATGTAGCGAGACTGTTTAAAAGCTAGTCAGTTTTTTTAAAAAGTTCAGTTTCTGATATTGTACTTGTTCCTGAAACCATTCACCAATGTTGGTGTTTCTTTAAAGTAAATTATGGTTTTAAACAAATGTTTTTCTCAATTTCTGCTTTGTGCAAAACGCAAAAGTGGCACAGAAGCTGATGATACAGGAAGTGCAGTGAAACTTAAGCTATTGAGAAACTGACAATACAGGAAGTATTGCAATACTGCATATGTAAAAATAACATTTGGTCACCGCCCTACAAGCAGACTACTAAAAGAGGAAACTGATTACTGTGAGTTATAATAGTGATTTTGGCACAGGGTCATCTGTCTGCTGGGAAGCGAGGTGAGGCTTGGGCAACCTTTAAAACTTACCTGGGCATCAGTAAGTTGGGCAGTGTGTGGTACAATGAAACATTGCACATCCAAATGTCACAGTTATGCTAACGAAACCTAAGGGGTACACACACCCGTGGGGAAAGAAGTGAGCCCTAGTCCACACGTCCCCCTGAGCTGCACCCAGCTGGATCCCTCAAGAGTGTAGGCAAGTCACACCCCTGAGGGATGTAGTTAAACTGGTTTAACACCCCCGTGTGGCCACGGCCCGGCTCATCCATGCACCCAGCTACCGGCTGGCTGCTGGCTCGGGGAGGTGTCTGCCCGACAGCCCAGGGAAAAGCCCACGTGGGGTTGCAAGACGCGCTGCCCTCCCGGCCCGCCCGCACCAGACCCGAGCAGCGCCGGCCCCGCTTACCAGGCATCGCGCGCTTTCTTGGTCTCGGGGCAGGCGCAGCAGGGCTTCAGCGGCTTCTTCTCCTGCGGCTCCGCGGCCGGCGGCTCGCAGCTGGCGGACGCCAAGTTCGACATCTTGGGCGTCAGCAGCCCAGGCTCCCAGTGGACGCACGGGGCTAGTGAGAGCCGCCCGCCCTCCGCAGGGAGCTCTCAGCACAGGCCGGACCCCCTCCCCCTACCCCGCTGGCAGGTGCGTCCCTCGCGCGTTCTTACCGGGGCTCGCGCCACGGCTCGCCAGTGCGCATGTGCTTCGCGCGGGCCCGGACTTCTTCCGGGTCACCGCCTCCCGTGACTCGACACCTTACCGCGCCTGCGCTTGCTGTGTACAGGGGGTGACAGGGGCGAAGGTCGTTCTCCTGCTCCGCCACGCGCTCGAGTCACGGGCGACGCCATTACCGACTCTTCCCTCGTGGGCGTTGCTCCTCTTCCTTTCCCACACTCCTCGGTCTCGTGTCCCTACCCTATTGCCGGCTGCCCTGCCTGGCCCGGCCCTGGCGCCGCCGCCGCCGCGCTTCCCGGCGGGAGCCCCCCTGGTGGGGCGGGGCTGCCGGCTCCCAAGGCGCCTTTCACACTGGTTGGGCTCGACAGCGCTGGCGGCTCAGTGCGGACGGGCGCTGCAAGTGCTGGCCTGAGCAAAAAGCGGGTGCGTCTGCCCCCATCGCTGCTTCTCCTAGCAGTGCCGGGGGGAGGGGGAGCTCTCACTAGGCTCTGGGACAGTGATTCCCAACCTCTTCAGTAACACAGTAGGCTTCAATGAGATGTACAGTGTTACAGGGCTAGGGAGATCCTGTTTTGTCAGCGTTTGCCCTCGGCCAGAGGAATTGATAAAGGGCTAAGGTTACCACCCCTCTGATACATATAAAAAGAGACACCCCTGAGAGGGAGTGTATCCCTATCATTATCTACCAACTCACCCTGTATTAATGTGTTATGCAGAGCACATTAATAAAACAAGTGGGTGGACACTGACAGATACGTTCGCTTAGAAGTGTCCTTTGAAAGGTCAGATATGGTAATCCTAGATAAACCCTGTGCCTGCTGGGACCCAGGGTTGCAGGACCTCCTCCTCAGTCTCCTCCTGGCTACAGCTAAGGTGGCCACCTGTAACACCAGGGAGAGGAGGCTGGTCAAGGGAGGAGATTGCGATTGTGGGGCCTACTTCTGTTCCACCATTCATTCAAGAATCCGGGTGGAATTCCTCTGGGCAGTGTCTGCTGGCTCCCTGAACACCTTCAAGGAGCAGTGGGTGTTGTCCGGGGGTCTCTGCTCCGTATCGCCTTCTGGCTCCCTTATTTTGGCCCTTTGAGCCCCACACCCATTCCTGTTCTTTCTTTAGTTGTCCCCTGTGATTATTTGGGAACCATGTCCTTTTAATGGATCCCCCTCTTATGGGGGACCTTTTAGTTGTGGGCGGGCTGTGCTTGCCCACTCCCTTGTATAGGATAAAATTCTGAAGTAGGCCATAGTATTTGCTAAGAACCACTGTTCCAAAATGGAGTCTTAAGCCTCCCCACCCCAGCCATCTGGGGAGAGCATCCCAGTTGATGTAAATAAGTCCCTAGGCAGCTGCATTCTAGGAAGGGACTGTGTGGGGAGGGTAATTGGACTATAGTTAAAGGGCAACTGACACGATTCCTTCACTAACTTCTGCTTTGATTCTGTAGAGATAACATGAATGATCATGTCCACACGAAGATTACATCAGGATGCCAGACAAGACATCAGTGCTTTACACATCAGTGTATTACAGATGAGATGTCACTTTGTACATTGGTGTTGAGGACTGCACTCTTCAAAGCACTTGTTTATAGATAAAATGTTCTGTAAACTGCACATGGAAACTCTTTGTAACTCCCAGAGTGTTCACTAATTCATCTGGATTGCTCATTGATTATGTTCATTTCCTTATTGTCTGCTTCTATTCTTTCCTCTGACTATCAGCTCTCTATATAACCAATCATAACTTGGTGGCTGCCAGTGCATTCTGAATCTTAACCAAGTTCAGAATCACTCCACCAACTGGTTGTAAGAAACCTTTGTTTCTTCTCATACAGTGTCCAGATTTCATTCCAACACTTAGTTATCACAATAGGAGTTGGGACTCAGGCAGCCTTCTGCTTGAGCCACAGCTGGTGCAAGTCATCGACGTCCCCCTCCCCTCCTCAGCTCTGCAAATAGCAGCAGTGAGGGGAAAATGACAAAATTTCATGGCACGCTGACCAGTTCTCACAGCACATCAGTGCGTCCTAACACATCAGTTGAAAACTGATCTGAGGCTCACTGTGAAACAGAACATTACCCATTTCAACTTCGGCAAGTGGGAGCTTGGCTGCAGTGAAGCTGTGTGACAACTCCCTTACCCTCCAGTCTGACCTTGTCCACACACTACTCCCGTTTTTGCCAACCCCAGCCTTTCTCAGGAGGTAACTATCAGTGAACTTCAACCTTGGAGCACCTCAGAGATGGCTCTCTGCAATGCGCAGCTGATTCGTTCATGGAAAACATTAAAATTTACTGTTCCTTCAAAGAGACAAAAACAGCAGCTTATTACGAGTCATCTCTATTTAATCAAAATGCTGGGTTGGTCAAAAAGTAAACCTAGGTTAATTCCATCAACAGTAGGTTTTAACTGTAAAAGAGAGAAGGATTACAAACAAACAGAAGTAAAAATATGGTTTCTAATGTCTGAGACCTATAGTCTTTGTTCAAGGTACTCTTCTCACCAATCTTTGTTTTCCAGCAATGACAGATTAGCTGTTATTTAGAATCTCCGTAGAATCCATAATCCTGATTTTCCTTGTCTCAGGTGAACAATAACTTAGGTGTTCTTTCAGGGTTACCAAAGCCAAACTTTCAAAAAAGAGGACAACCCTAAAAGGGAGTGTATCTGTACCAGTACCTACCAACTCACCTTGTATTAATGTACTAGCTATACTATAAAACATTATTACAACATATGTTGGTAAGATACTGATATGGATACACTCCCTCTCAGGGGTGTTCTCTTTTTTATATTTTAACTCTAGTTCTTTGGTTCATCATAACCAAAGGAAGGTTGTTGTAGGTGTGTTAAAATTGATTAGTTTGATCATATTCACTTGCGATTAAAATAGGAACAGCTGTGATGTGCAGGCTTCTGCTTTACACTTCACACTCCCTAATGCACTAATCAAGTATATATCTTGTTTGGTCTTGGGTTCACCAGGCTTCTTATCTTTAGTAATTTCAGTATCCATATGGATAATGGTACTTGAGGGTTAGATTATGCACTCACAGCTAACTTGGCAAAAGTAGTATGAAGGGTGTACCATCAATCAAATATTAGCCCTGCCCCCTAACCCCTAGGGGCCCATATTGACTCTTTGGCCCTGGGTCGTGAAATTGCTGCCAGCAGGCCTGACTTAACCCTAACCCCATTAGTTTCCTGCAATTGTACAAATTAATGTAGTTAAAAACCTTAAAAATGTCTATAGTAACCATCAAAATTGCAAAAATGTAAAACTAACTTTTACCAAACTTTAGATGTGTGTGTACAGGTTGAAACTCTGAAATCTAGGATTCTCTTGTCCAGAAATGTGTTGTCTGGCAAGACCATGGATCTTCCAGGACCAGAGAATCCTGGGGCTGGGATTGGGGGTTATCGTTAGGCTAGACTAGCTGCTGGATGCTATGGCAGGGTAGCCAAAGCTGGGCTGGCGGCAAGGTGGGGCAGGGTGGGCAGTAGCAGCCAGGGAGCCTGGGCCAGGAGCAGCAGTTAACTTGCCTTGCCCTGGGAGTAGTGGCAGGGGCTGGGAAGCCAGCAGCCCAGGCTTGGGAGTGGAGACTTGTAGCCGCTCATGTCTGGGGCTGGGCAGAAAGCTGTGGCCTGGGGATGCTGTGGCTGGGGCTGGGGAGTGGCTGGCTGGAGCCAGGAAATGGCAGCTGTGGCTAAGCCGTAGCTGGGGAACTTAATGGGTTGGGTGACTGCTGGGAGGGGAGCTTAGAAGCAGGAGCTGGAATGCCAGCAAGGGGGCAGAATTGACCTTCCCTAGTCCAGTTAAATCCCTGGTTTGGGACCTCTCAGGTCCCGAGGGTGCTGGATCAGGGAGGTTTAATCTGTACATATCTAGGAACAAAGAACGAAAGCCATACCTACAGACTGGACTCTTCTTAGACAGAAGGAAAAGAGAGAGGATATATTCTAGGGAAGAAAAAGGATAAAATCTCGTGTCCTGGGCAGTGTTCGGTATTTAGCCAAAGATTGTGGTGTCAGCCAGGTCTCTGGCCTGGTCAGAGCATATTTTAGGGTAGTGGACAACTATGGGACATTCTTTTAGTCCTTTCTCAGATATATTTATTAGAAGTTTTAGGCAGTGCTGTAACTAGCTAATTATGCGCCTGAGGTAAGAATATAAAGTTGCACCCTGTCATGTTGCAGGGTGTGTGTGTCATGTTACTGCCATCTTCACCTCTGCCCTGACCGCAGAGCTGGGCTCCCAGAGAGTGGTGGCTGTTAGCTGGGCACCCAGCTCTGAAGGCAGTGCCCTTTCAGCTGCAGTGCAGCAGTAAGGGTGGCAATACAATATCATATCATGCCCTCTGTTAGTCTGCATTGCTGCCAGAGTTGGTTCTACCTTCAGAGCTGAACTCCAGGCCAGCAGCTTCCGCTCTCCAGCAACTCAGCTCTGAAGGCAACATTGCACCAGAGCAGCATAGAGGGATTGTGGTTCTACAACCTAAGTTTCCTGTAAGCTGTGCAGCTTCCCAGTAAGCATTGTTCTGGGATTTAGGGATGCAGTAGGGAGAGATCTCTCTACCTAAGCCCTGAAGCTGCAATGGCTGGCGTAGTGGGGCACCCTTCTCCATCAGCCACAGCTGGCAAGAGGGGAATCCCTCCCTGCCAGCCCCTGCAGAAATCTGACCAGGTAAACCTGAGCCCCCAACCCTTACCTCACAACCCTGAGCACCTTCCTTTACCCCACAGCCCTAATCCTCAGCCCTATCCTAAAGCCCACACCACTAGCCCAGAGCTCTTCCCCAAACCCAAAGCCCCTCTCTTGCACCCCAAACTCCTCATCCCCAGACCCACCCCAGAGCCTGCACTCTCCCAGCCAGAGCCCTTGCACCCTTCCCCTCTACCACAATCCTGAGCTACCTTCTACCCTCAGCAACCCTTGGCCTCGATCCTGCCACATTACTTTTATGTGCACCAATATGAATGTCACCCTTGAGCTCCACAGTGTGTCACCCCTGAGCTCCACAATGGTGCTGTACATAAAGAGAATTCATTCTGCTTGGGCTGGGAAAAGTTAGGTGGAGGGGACACTGACAGCAACTATACCCTACACTAACCACGTGACACCTCTCTCACAGACTCCTTTTTGGTCACAACCCTTACAATTTCAACGCTGTGAAATCTGAGATTTAAGACAGCTAAAATCACAGAATTTTTAATAACCTATGACCATAAAATAGATCAAAATGAACCCAGAATTTGGTAGTACCCTAGTAACAGTAGAAGTGCTAGAGCAGACAGCCATCCAGAGTCATCAGCATTTAGTTACCGTGGTGTACAATTTTAATTAGAACAAATTCTAGTTTAAAACAACAATAAATCAATCCAGTGGCAACCAAAGACTTGTTCCATTATGATCACAAGAGGAGAGAAACTGGTGGCATCGGTTAGACAATTTCAACATTAGATAATTTGGGTGACTTGAAAGATAGTGCAAATAAGTTCAGATGAGTCACTATAGTTATAATACTGTCATGAAACCTCTTGGTTTCCTTCTCTTGGATTAGCACCAGCAGGCAGAGTACCTGGAATGTTACAGGCACTAGATCATATACATGTTCTGCTGTTACTATTACTGTAAGAAGAAAGAGACAGCTCCCTATTGGTGCTGCTGATTCTGGAAACTTTTGTCCTCTCATCCAGGCAAGAAGCACCCATTCACCTGACCGTCTTTTCAGAGTTACTTCCTTGGTCCAGTAAACCTCCCTTTTGGGAGAAGCCACACCTTTTAGGGGCTGTTTGTGAATGAGCCACACAACCTGAGACCGAGCCAGCACAGTGATTTGGTTACGTTAAGACAGCACTGCATCCCAGAGAGCAGCATGAGTAGTTTGATGTAAATTATCACAGATTTACAGTTTAAAAACTCAACCTGCCTCCATGTTCTTAATCTAGGTCCACTATAAGGATTATATTTATCATACAAACAGACATAACTCATAAGGAGCAGGGTGGCTGTCTACAGTGAGTCTTCATATCATGGGAAACTGGGAAGAAAAGCATTCCAAAGATACTCCACTGTATTTCACTGCTCAACTCCCTCTAGCAGTTGACTCTGAAAGTGATCAACCCAAAGTCACTAGCCAAGAGGTAGGCTGTACTACCTAAACTCACTTTGGCTCACTTACCAACAGAGTGCTGACTGAAAGAACCAGAGTCAGGAAAACTGCAAGTTTGTGTTGAATTAAGAATGGGAGAGTGAAGCAAACTTCAGTTTTAATACACGCTGCATCTTCCCCTCCCCAGTATATTTTGTGTGCATATATTTCAACAATTTTTGCCACGGTCTTCTGCAAATTCTACATATCGTCTCCTTATGTTGTTAACATATGTTACATGCATTTGGGACCCCCCGACACACTTCTAGGGAGTTTCTCTCCTGCAAGGACCCCTCATGCAGCACTGAGATGTGGCTGCCTCTGGGGTGGAACGCAGGGAGTGGTTATACAGGGGCCCAGCACCGAGATGCAGCTGGCTCTGGGGTGAAGTGTAGGGGCTTGTTGTTCAGGGACCCCTTGCCTGGCATGGAGATGCATCTGGTTGTGGGGTGGGACTGGTTACTCAGGGACCCCTCACTTGGCACTAACATGTGGCTGGCTGTGGGGTGGGGGTGGGAGACCTGTCACATGGGACCCCTCGCCTGGCATGGAGATGCAGCTGGCTCTGGAGTGAGGCAAGGGGGCTGGTTACACACAGACCCCTCACACAGCATCAAGAAGCGGCTGGCTCTGGAATGAGGTGGGAGAGGGGGCTGGTTATATGGTGACCCCTCACCTGGCTTGGAGATATAGGTGGCTGCAAATGTGGCTGGCTCTGGCGGAAGGCATTGGGGCTGGTTATGTGGGGACCACTCACCTGGTGCTGAGAGGCAGCTGGCTCTGTGGTGGGGGGTATGGGGTTGGTTTTAGGAGGACTTCTCGCTCCCAGAGATGCAGCTAGCTCTGGGATGGAAGACGGGGTGGTTACAAGGGGACCCCTTCCCCTCGTACTGAGATGTGGCTGGCTCTGAAATGGGGCAGTTACAGGGGAACCCCGCCTTTGGCACTGAGATGCAGCTGAATCTGGGGTGGGGCAGTTACAAGGGGATCCCTCTCCCTTGGCTCTGGGATGGGGGATCCCTTGCCTAGCTCTGGGGTAGGGTGGTGGGGTGGGGTGGTTATGGGGGCAACCCTCCCCTGGCCCTGAATGCATCTGGCTCTGGGGTGGATCTTAACTCTGGCTCTTTAGCTGCCACTGGTGGCTGTGGCCTGACATGGGCAGGGTTAAGTGTGGAGTGGCCTCTTTAGTCGGAGTCTCTATGGCCTGGCAGATCACAGAATCATAGGGCTGGAAGGGACCTCAGGAGGTCATCTAGTCCTGCCTCCTGCTTCAAGCAGGATCAACCCCCACTAAGTCATCCCAGCCAGGACTTAAAAACCTCGAGGGATGGAGAATCCACCACCTCTCTAGGCAACGCATTCCAATGCTTCACCACCCGCCTGGTGAAGTAGTTTTTTCCTAATATCTAACCTACACCGCTCCCTCTTCAACTTCAGACCATTATTCCTTGTCCTGCCATCTGACACCACTGAGAACAGTTTCTCACCCTCTTTTAGAGCTCCCCTTCAGGAAGTTGAAGGCTGCCATTAACTCACTCCTAAATCTTCTCTTCTGTAAACTAAACAAGCCCAAATCCCTCAGCCTATCCTCATAGGTCTTGTGCTCCATACCCTAAATCATTTTTGTTGCCCTCTGCTGAACCTGCTCCAGCAAATCCACATCCTTTTCACACTGGGGGCCCAAAACTGGACACAATATTCAAGAAGTGGCTTCACCATGCTGAATAGAGGGGACTAACTACTTCTCTAGATCTGCTTGAAATGCTCCTCCTAATGCACCCTAGAATGCTGTTAGCCTTCTTGGCTACAAGGGCACATTGTTTACTCATATCTAGCCTTCCATCCACCATAACCACTAGGTCCCATTCCATCATACTGCTGCTGAACCAGTCGGTCCCTAGCCTGTAACAATGCTTGGGATTTTCTGCCCCAGGTGCAGGACTCTGCACTTGTCCTTACTGAACCGCATCAGATTTCTTTTGGTCCAATCCTCCAATTTATCCAGGTCACTCTGGATTCTCTCTCTACCCTCCAACATATCTACCTCTCCCCCTAGTTTTGTGTCATCGCAAACTTGCTGAGGGTGCAATCCAGTCCCTCATCCAGGTCATTAATAAAGATGTTGAATAACACCAGCCCCAGAACCAAGCCTTGCAACACTCCGCTTGAAACCGGCCACCATCCAGAAACTGAGCCATTGACCACTACCCATTGGGCCCTAACATCAAGCCAGCTTTCTATCCATCTTATAGTCCAAGGATCCAATCCATAGTTCCTTAACTTATGGATAAGAATGTTGTGGGAGACTGTATCAAAAGCCTTGCTGAAGTCAAGGTATATCACATCCACTGACTTCCCCATGTCCACAGAGCTTGTTACCTCATCGTAGAAGCTAATCAGATTGGTCAGGCAGGACTTGCCCCGGTGAATCCATGTTGGCTACCTTTGATCACTTTCCCCTCTTCCAAATGCTCCAAAATGGATTCCTTGAGGATCCCCTCAATTATTTTCCCAGGGATTGAAGAAAGGCTCACTGGTCTATAGTTCCCTGGATTGTCCCTCTTTCCTTTTTTAAAGATGGGCACTACATTTGCCTTCTTCCAGTCATCGGGTATCTCCCCCGATCTCCAAGAGTCTTCAAGGATAATCGCCAAAGGTTCAGCCATGACCTCTGCCTAGATAGAAAATATGGCACAAGGCCACCTTGGCTTAACCAGGAGATCTTGCGTGATCTCAAAAATAAAAAAGGAATCATATAAAAAATGGAAACTAGGACAAATTACGAAGGATGAATATAGGCAAACAACACAGGAATGCAGGGGCAAGATGAGAAAGGCAAAGGCACAAAATGAGCTCAAATTAGCTACAGGCATAAAGGGAAAGAAGATGACTTGTTATAAATACATTAAAAGCAAGAGGAAGACCAAGGATAGGGTAGGCCCATTGCTCAGTGAGGAGGGAGAACCAGTAATGGGAAACTTGGAAATGGCAGAGATGCTTAATGACTTCTTTGTTTCAGTCTTACTGAGAAGTCTGAAGAAGGAATGCCTAACATAGTGAATGTTAGTGGGAAAGGGGTAGTTTAGAAGATAAAATAAAAAAAGAACAAGTTAAAAATCACTTCGGAAAGTTAAATGTCTGCAAGTCACCAGGACCTGATGAAATGCATCCTAGACCACTCAAGGAGCTGATGGAGGAGGTATCTGAGCCATTAGCTATTATCTTTGGAAAATCATGGGAGACAGGAGAGATTCCAGAAGACTGGAAAAAGGCAAATATAGTGCCCATCTATAAAAAGGGGAATAAGAACAACACAGGAAACTACAGATGGGTCAGTTTAACTTCTGTGCCAGGAAACATAATGGAGCAAGTAATTAAGGAAATCATCTGCAAACACTTGGAAGGTGGTAAGCTGATAGGGAACAGCCAGCATGGATTTGCAAAGAACAAATCATGTCAAACCAATCTGATAGCTTTCTTTGATAGGATAACGAGCCTTGTGGATAAGGGAGAAGAGGTGGATGTGGTACACCTAGATTTTAGTAAGGCATTTGATACGGTCTCACATGATATTATCAATAAACTAGGCAAATACAACTTAGATGGGGCTACTATAAGATGGGTGCAAAACTGGCTGGATAACCATACTCAGGAAGTAATTATTCATGGTTCTCAATCCTTCTGGAAAGGTATAACAAGTGGGCTTCCACAGTGGTGTGTATTGAGACCAGTTCTGTTCAGTATCTTCATGAACGATTTAGATATTGGCATAGACAGTATGTTTATTAAGTTTGCAGATGATACCAGGCTAGGAGGGGTTGCAATTGCTTTGGAGGATTAGGTCAAAATTCAAAATGATCTGGATAAATTGCAGATATGGTCTGAAGTAAACAGGATGAAGTTTAATAAAGACAAATGCAAAGTGCTCCACTTAGGAAGGATCAGTTTCACACGTACAGAATGGGAAGTGACAGTCTAGGAAGGAGTATGGCAGAAAGGGATATGAGAACAGTGTGGTGTTGTTGCATAAAAAGCAAACATGATTCTGGAATGCATTAACAGGTGTGTTGTGAACAAGACATGAGAAGTCGTTCTTCCGCTTTACTCTGCGCTGGTTAGGCCTCAGTTGGAGTATTGTGTCCAGTTCTGGGCGACACATTTCAAGAAAGATGTGGAGAAATTGGAAAGGGTCCAGAAAAGAGCAACAAGAATGCTCAAAGGTCCAGAGAACATGACCTATGAAGAAAGGCTGAAAGAATTTGGCTTGTTTAGTTTGAAAAAAAGAAGATTAAGGGGGGATATGGTAGCAGTTTTCAAGTATCTAAAAGGGTATCATAAGGAGGAGGGAGAAAACTTGTTTTTCTTGGCCTCTGAGGATAGAACAAGAAGCAATGGGGTTAAACTGTAGCAAGGGAGGTTTAGGTTTGACATTAGGAAAAAGTTCCTAACTGTGAGGGTGGTCAAACACTGGAATAAGTTGCCTCGAGAGGTTGTGGAATCTCCATCTCTGGAGATATTTAAGAACAGGTTAGATAAATGTCAATCAGGGATGGTCTAGACAGTACTTGGTCCTGCCCTGAGGGCAGGGGGCTGGACTCAATGACCTCTCAAGATTTCTTCCAGTCCTAGCAATCTATGATTCTGTGACGCATCAACCTAACTATGTTGACTTAAGCACGACACCTCGAGTGAAGGACGGGTTATTAAGCTGGTGTAGGAAGTGAGTTACACTGGTGGGAACTACCTTTTAGTGTAGATGCTTACAGAGTTCAGTTGACTTATGGTGACCTAACTCTGTATTGTAGCTCAGGTCTCAGTCTCCTTCCCTGGTCAGACCAAAAGGCCACAGGATACGTCAGCAGGCGGTGATTAGGTGATGGCAGGTGTTGAGACCAATGACAGCTGTGATTTGCATATATATTGCTGAACCTTTCACCCCTCCAATATTGTACATTGCATGTCTTTGAAATGAGTCTTATTATATTTAGTAGCAGTCAGAGCTACAGAAGAGGACACACTGAATTGAAATAGCCCCAAGTTTCCATTCTTGGCTAAATTCAGCTTTTGTAACTTAACTGACCTCAGTAGAGTTGCAATAGGGCTGAATTGGCCCCAGAGCATATTTTGGTGTCCTACCACAGCAGGCTGCTGCTGCTGTTATGCTCTTTAGCTGAAAAAAATGGGTAGATTGACTGGGACACCTAGCGGCAAGACTGGAAATGACCAGTTCCTTCTGCTCTCACACTATGGATGGATTAGCAATGTACTGTATTGATTTTATGCAATATTTAACATTTGTGTAACACTGCAAATACTATTAATCACAAAAAATTTATACTGATGCATGGA
Source organism: Carettochelys insculpta (assembly GCF_033958435.1). Classification (NCBI taxonomy): domain Eukaryota; kingdom Metazoa; phylum Chordata; order Testudines; family Carettochelyidae; genus Carettochelys; species Carettochelys insculpta. Next base: position 226,541,383 of record NC_134137.1, read on the forward strand.
TACCACTTTCTTCACACTGTTTCCTAGTACTCACCTATCTGTATTGGTTGTCTCATTTCATTCTTGAAGTCTCAGAGAGGTAGCCATGGTGGTCTGTATCTTCACAAAACGAAAAAGCAGTCCTGTAGTACCTTAAAGACTAACAATATTATTAATTAGGTGATGAGCTTTCGTAGGACAGACCCACTTCTTCAGATCTGGAGAAAAACTGATACCTGTGAGAAAACGAATTTTGGAAAAAATGAAACAAAAAAGCTAGATGGGGAGGGGAAGAGGAGGAGAAAAAAAATCCTCTACATATGTCTAAGTTAAATGGAATGCCTGCGATCACTGAAAATACCAAAGGTAGGGAAAGCGTCCTTATAATCCGTAAGATAATTGAGCTCTTTGTTGAGTCCCTGGTGATGGGTATCCAACTTAAAACTAGAGTCCAATTCAGATGTCTCCCTTTGTAATCTGGTGTTAAAAATCTCTTTGTATTAAAACGCACACCATTAAGCCTTCAATGGTGTGTCCTGCCAAACTGAAATGCTCAGGCAGGTTTATGTGTATTCAAATTCCTAATGTCTGATTTGTATCCATTCAGTCTTTGGTGAAGTGATTGTCCAGTTTGTCAAATATACACGGCAGAGGGACATTGCTGGTGCATGATGGCATATATCACATTAGTGGAAATGCAGGAATAGGAGCCCCTGACCATGTGGCTGATGTGGTTAGGTCCAGTGATGAGGTCTCTAGCATGTAAATGTGTGGACACAGTTGGGCAACAGGATTGTTCAAGGAGAGGTTTGGGGATTAGTATTTCTGTGGTGTGGTGTGTGGTTGCAACTGGGAATTTTTTCTTCGGTTGGGTGCCTATCTGTAGGAAAGAACAGTTCTCTCATCTAAGGCCCATGAGCATGCAGCACCATGTTCCAGTACAGGCTGTAGATTGTCAGTAATGCACTGGAGATGTTTGAGTTGAGTGCTAGAGGTGATAAGTGGTCTTCTGTTATTAACCTTCTTGGGCCTATCTAGAAGTAGCTGGTATCTGGGTATTTTATCTGGCCCTGTCACTCTGTTTCTTTTCTTCTCCCAGCAAGTAATGAAACTTTATGAATGCCTGGTAGAGATCTTGAAAGTTTTTTGCCTCTGTCAGTAGAATTGGAGCAGATGAGGTTGTATCTAAGGGCTTGACTATAAATGATGGATTGTGTGATGTGTCCTGGATAGAAGCTGTAGGCATGTAGGTAAGAGTAATGGTCAGTGGGTTTTCAGTATAGAGTGGTATTGATTTGATCATCAGTGATTTGTAGTGTGGTATCTGGAAATAAGAAAAGAAAGAAAATGATTGTGGAGATACACACCTCCTAGAGCTAGTAGGGACCTTGGAAGGTCATCTAGTCCAGTCCTCTGCCCTCTTAGCAGAACTGAGCACCATCCTTGGCATCTATTTGCCCTCCTCAGGGGAGGAACTCACAACCCCAGGTTTAGCAGGCAAATGCTCAAACCACTGAGCTATACCCGCCCCCAAGAGAACTCTCTTATGCAATGATTGCAGGCCCCCCACTTAAACGACACTTACAGCGCCTTTTTTCCTCCCTTCCTCCATATCTCCTTCCTATTTAGCTGATTCATCATTTTCTTTCATTTTTTCCTGTCTTTTTAAAATTCTCTCTCCCAGTTATCAGTTAATTCTCCAGATCTGAAGAAGTGGGTCTGTCCCATGAAAGCTCATCACCTAATAAATAATATTGTTAGTCTTTAAGATGTTACAGGACAAGTTTTTTTATTCTTGAATGTGAGCTCCTTGGGGCAGGGTCCTAAGTTCCCTCTAAGCTTCATGGCTGTGCAGCTGCCTATTAAGCCTCATGCAAGGGCTCAGTGCTGTGGCAGGAGGAGATGTCATTTCCCAAGCCCTGGACCTGCTGTGGCTGGAAGAGGTGCTCTTCCCACCTGCTCCAGCATGGATCTGTCCTGGACTTACTACAGCAGGGGAAAGGTGCCCCTCCCCCAACCGCAGCCCTGCTGGAGCTGCCACAGGTGTGCAGAGTTGCCTCTTTCCTGTCCTTGAGCTGTTGCAGTGAGCAAGGATTGGAGGTAGTTCTCTCTCCTTAAGGCAGTCTGTACTCCAGACACTTCATCCCAAGCCAAAGCCTTCACCATCCATACCTTAACGCTCTGCCTCAACCCTGAGCCCCCTCCTGCACCCCAAACCCCTCATCTCCAGCCCCATCCAGATCCCTTACCCCTCCTCACCTCAATCCTCTGTTCCAGCACTGGTCCTCCTCCTCCTGCACCCTGAACACCTCATCCCCGACCCCATCCCAGAGTCCACACCACTAGAAAGGGCTGTCACCTCCTTCCTGCACCTCAACCCACTGTCCCAGCCCTGGGCTCTGTTCTGTACCCAAATGCCTCATCCCTGGCCCCACTCCAGAGCCTGCACTTCTAGACAGAACCCTCATCCCCCCCACACCTCAATGCTCAGCCCCACCCCTAAGCCACTCCTACATGCCAAACTCCTTGGTTCCATCCCCACCACACCTTGTCCACGTGTGGAATTAGTTTTATGTGCATCAATATGGACATGATGCATTGCACATCATCATCTCTGTATTGGTGCACATAAAGAAATTCCACACAGGCCCATAGGAAATTAGAGGGAACACTGGCTGGGACTGTCTTTTTAGTCTGTCTGTTCACTGCCTAGCACAGTAAGTCCTGGTCTAGGATTGGGGCTTCCAAGCACTGTGGTAACACAGATGCGTGTAAATGTTGTTAATAGTAAGTAAGACCATTAAAGTCACACTATCAAGGCTGCAAAATGCCAGAAGGTTGCCTTTCCATCCCTATTGAGCCTTATATTTAGAAATTACTAAACCAGGACTGAGGCAGAAACCAGCCATGTAAAATTTCACCGCAAATGGATAACATTTGGCAAAATTATAAACTAGGACTGAGGCAGAAACCAGCCATGTAAAATTTCACCGCAAATGGATAACATTTGGCAAAATTATAAGCAACTGAGAAGAGGGTCTTACAATAGGTGGTGGTGTACAACCTTAACCCTACACAACACCACGGGTCCCAGCTGTAAGAGCGAGAAGCTCTTTAAATTAGATCTCTGCAGTGACAGCTGAACCCATAATCTTTAAAACCCTCCCTTAACTAAGCCTCACAACACCTGAGAACAGAATAATAGTCAAAGGGTAACAAACCAAGGAGGGGCCGTGTCCATTTCATTTGCACGTAATACACTTCGCAGCACTATCCATTAATGAGAATGAAGTCGAAGTCAAAGTCAATAGGAGCCAGATGATGCCCACGCTCCTTGCCGCTCAGCGGGGATCCCTACGCCCAGTGCTGCACTGCACGGGAACTGCCCGGCCGGCGCTCCCACTGGCGCTAGATGGGCGGGGCGCTGTTGGATAGGTGCGCGCCGAGGGCCCCGCCCCCGGCCGCCAGGCCCCGCCGGCGCCGTTGCCATGGGAACGGCCGCCAGCGGCCAGGCGCAGCGTTGGGGATGAAGAGCTCCGCGGTGATCAAGCCGGTGCAGGGCCGGGTGGGCGACGGAGGCCCGGGCCCCAGGAGCCGGTACCGCTCGGACCTGGCCCCCGGCAGAGCCTTCGACTTCCTCTACGGTACCGCCGAGCGGTCCGCGTCCGGGGGGGGCGGGGCTAGGGCTAGGGCTGGGGCCGGCCTGGTCCAGAGACCTAGAGTGGGGCGTCGCCAACGCCGCAGGCCCCACCTGGGAGGCTGCAGACTTGGGGAGACGAGGCCCCGCCTCCCGTGCCGGAGCGCCGCCTCTGATAGGCCGGGCTCCCCACCCCCTCAGCTCACACACACTCCGCGTGCTCGCTCGCTCGCGCCGCCCTGCCTGACGCGCCTCGGGGGAGGGGAGGCTGGGGCTGGAGCAGGGCCTGCAAGGCTAGGGGAAGTCTACCCTGAGGGAAGTCCTATTGGGGATCGAGGGGGCGGGACTTACCCGGAACGTCGGCGGCGGCTGCGCGATTGTAGCTACGCCAGTTGCGTACCTAAAACCGACTTCGCAGCAGTCGACAGGAGCGCAGCTCCCGCCCGCCTCCGTTCGTCCTCGTGGCTCGTGGGGAGGTCCGAGATGGACGGCCCCGGAAAAGCGCCGTTTCGTGCAAGCGTGAAATGGTGCCTGGGAAGATTGACCCTTAGCGGTTAGTGTAGGCGTAGTGTCGGATATGCACGGCTGGAGTTGAGGTAGTTTAGGTCAACTTTCTGCAGCGTCCCCACTGCGGGAGGTGGAGGGGAGACCCTCTTCCCCCATCGACTTCCCTTACTCCTCGTGACTCAGTGGAGTGCCAGGGTCCACAGGGGCACTGTCAGCAAGTTGATTTGGCAGGTCCTTACTAGACTTGTTAAGTTGAATTCCAGGAGATTGATCACAAGCCTGAAATTAAAGAGGTGATCACAACATTGGGGAAGAGGTGTGGGCAGAGCATGAAGTCTGAGCTTGGGCTCAAATTAACCACCCTACTTCCATCCCCACTGCAAAAGTGCCAGCCTAAGGCCAGGTCTCCAGTACTGGAGAAGATCGACCTACCAACTCCAGCAACAAGAATAGCATAGATGGAATTGGCTTACTTAAGGTCAAATTTCTGTGGCATGCCTGCTGCAGGTGGTTGATGGGAGAGACTCTCGTCACTTACTCCTCATGACCCTGTGCAGTAGGGGAGTCAAAGGGGGTACCATCACTGGTCAGTTTTGCAGTTCCTTGCTACATCAGTTTACTGGAACCCTGGAAGAGTGCTCTCTAGAGCATCAATCTCTGGGTAAGAGAAGACAAGCCCCAAGCCTAAAACATATTGTAGGAGGGTCCAAGCTCTCATTAAGGTGAGACATAGGGTCAGAGCTCTTTTGCTTTCCTGTGTGCATATGGGTCTAGCTGGTTTTGGGTCCTGAATACCTTGCAGCAGAGGAGCTGTACTGCTGACAGCCAGTGCAGGGGCCAGGAGTGTTACTACTGGCTGGCTGAACAGGCTCCCAATTCCTGCTCTTCCTCACTGCTTTTTAGATCTGGCCCAGAGTGGGGAGCAAGCTGTCAGGCAGGAGGTGGCTCTTGGGTGTCAGGGTGTAGGGGACAGTTGCATGTGCCATTTCAGATATTTTGGAAAGGGGGCAACCTGTGCATCATGTGATATGGGGGGGCAGAGTGAGAAGGGTAAGTTCTGTGCAAGTCAAGCAATAAATGAGGAGGATAAACCACATCCATCCTTTTCTCCCAAACACAAACATCACTTCTTTCTTGAGTGGTATCAGCTGATTTAGATCCCATCATTTTGTACTTATAGTTGAGATTATATTTTTCTGTGTGCATTACTTTACATTTATCAACAATGAATTCCACCTGCCATTCTGTTGCCCAATCACCCAGTTTTGTGAGATACCTGTTTAACTTTTTGCAGTCAGTTTTGGACTAAACAATTATGAGTGATTTTGTATCATCTGCAAATTTTGCCACTTTTTCACCCTTCTTTCAAAATGTTATGAATAAATTGAACAGCATTGGTCCCAAAGCACAATATTCTTTTCCCCTTATCTTTTAAGTGGAGTACCTAGCAATGTTTTCATGACTACCGAAGGCATGGGTGGGGAACCCTTTTTGGGTCGGGGGGCCAGAGCTATGGAGTCTGGGCAGGAGGGAGGGTGCATGAATAGTCTGGGGTGGATGATCTGGGCCAGAGTGAGGTGCAGGAGCAAGTTGTGGGTGGGTGTGCAAGGGTGGTACAGGAGCAGGCTGGGGGTGTGCATACAGATGAGAGGAAGGGTGTAGGGGGCTTTGAAATATAGGGGGCTGAAAGGAAGGAGTCAGGGTGAGGGGTTGGGGAGTCAGAGCAAGAGAGAGATGCAGGAAAGGTATGTGGGGTGTGGGCAGGAGGGTTGGAAGGTTTAGGGTGCAGGGTCTGGAAGGGAGGGAACAGGGTTGGGGTGAGGGGTCTGGGAGGGTGCAGGAGGGTGATAGTAGTGAGGGGTCTGGATGAAAGGGGGTGCAGGAGCTGTCTGGGGGCATGGGGTCTGGGTGACAGGAGTGCAGCTTACCTTTACAGTTTCCCCAGACACACTTAACTCTGCCTCCCCTCCTGTTTGCTCCCAGACACTGCCCTCTGCTGCTCTGATTGGCTGGAATTCTGGCCAATCAGAGCAGCAGTAGGAAGCCTTCAGGACACGTCGCCTAGACAGCTGCTGCTCCCCTAGGGGGAATAGCAGCAAATGGCAGTGGAGCTACTTCCTGCCCCCCAGTCCCCAGAAGAGCCCATGGTCTGGATCTGGACTGCAGCTAGCCAGATCTGGCCCTTGAGGCTCATGGCTCCACACTATCCACCCCGCTGCAGGCTGGGTGCCATGGATGGGAGCCCTGAACCAGAACCAGACAAGCTGCAATCCAAATTCAGACCATGGGCTGGGGTTCCCCACTGCGATCTAAGGATCCTTCAACTACTTGAAGGACGAGCCTTTTGTTACCTTAATAATCCTGCCTCCCTCTGTTTATGAAATAACTCTCTGCTCCAAATGCAAAGCTAGGAGTAGCACAAGCTCTTTTGTGATTCAGAGCTGTCTCTGGAGCTAGGGTATGTGCTTTAAGCAGATCTCAAGTATGAAATACAGGGGTTCAGACTTAAAGGGGATAGCTACAGCATCCCCTACCCTTCCTAAATGGCTCCTCTGCTGGCTCGCAGCTGCTTAATATTTTTAACAGTAGTCACTAAAGTATTTTTAAAATTGAGCCTTTTCTCCCCACTAGAGCATGGCCCACATCATACAGCTGTAGTAGCATTCAACATGGAGGCGGGCTGTGTGATGTTGCGGGTGTGGGCGTGTTCAGAGATGCAAAAGTGTGCTTGCTCATTTTTATTTCTGTCTCTTGTTTAGTCTATGAAGTGGAAGAAGTGACCTCTTATCAAGAGGAGCCTGGCTAATGTTCCTTTCATTTTTTAAAAATCTGTGACTAGTTCCATGTGGCTGCTTTTATTTCAGATCCCTTGTATGTGTTATCAAGTGAGAAGGACCATGCACAGGCAAATGTCCAGGCTCATCTCTTGTGTGACAGGATGGTAGGTTGCTTCAGCCTGAGACATCTTCAAGGAAAGTTGTCTCCACACATTCTTCGCTGTATCAAAGTAATATTAATATATGTGTAAAAACTTGAATGCACTTGGACAATTTTAACTTTGATGAACTTAACTTTCTGTAAAGAAAGGAAATTTTATCTCTAACCCACGAATAGTTCAATAACTGATCACTACCACTTGTTTGGGTTGACTTTATACCAGTATTCTAGAAATAAGCAGTAATGTGTGCTGTTCCCAAGCTCCTAAATCATAAGTGTTTGAAAATGGGACAACCCTGAATGCCTTTGATGGCAGCTGATCTGTGTCTCTTTAAGAAAGGTCTTAGGCAGCGTTTTTTCTCTAGGGAAAAAAGGTGCTGGAACTGAACCAGCCCACCAATCCCAGGTGGCTTAACGCCTCGCAGTCCCAAACCACCCCTGGACAGCTTAATCCCTTGCAGCCTCAAACTGCCTCTCCCTCCTGCCCCCAGGTGGCTTTATGTCTTGCAGTCCCAACTGCTGCCTCTCCTGTCTCCAGGCTTAATCCCCCACAGCCCCAAACTGATCCCCACCTACCTTACGCGGAAGCAGCCAGTGGCTCCCAGCTTGGTGCAGCCATGTGTGAGCTGCCCAGAGCAGCTTCCAGCACAGCCTGACCATTCACAAGCTACCCAGAGTGGCTACCGATGCAGTGCGGCCATGCGCAAACCACCCAGAGCAGCCCCTGACACGGCCCAGCCCTGTGTGAGCCACCCAGAGCAGCCCCTGGTGCGGCCCAGCCCTGTATGAACCACCCAGAGTGGCTCCTGGCATGGCCCGGCCATGTGCAAGCCGCCCAGAGCAACTTCCGGCATGGTTCCCTACCCCACCCAGGGAAAAAAGGTGCAGGAATGTCATTCCGTGGTGTTCCAGCAGAAAAAAAAAAAAGCCCTAGTTTTAGGCATAATAGAAGAATTGGATTATTGTTATGCTGTTTTTTAAACAGAGCATTTGAAACGTAAGTAACATTTCACACAGTGCCCTTACTTATCTTGATAGCTGCAAGTGAGCCATTTAGGCAGAAAGTAAAAGTAGAAAGGGATATGAAACAACTTCAGTGAATTAAACTTTGTTACACACAAGAAGTTCTAATTTTACCCTCCTGCACTTGTTCAGACTATGTTCCTGAATGAGTAGGCTGGGAGGCATTCTAAACTCTTGGCTCACAGCTCTTCTTGCAAACAGGCTGACACCTTCCATTCTAGCATTGCAACAATGAAGCCAATAAAAATGTATTTTTCAAAGCCTGTTTCCTGTCTCCTCCCTGCTGCTCATCTTAAATCCTGTTTATCTGAAGTTTCTTGATGTCGTCTAAGATGATGGCTACAGTAGTAGCTAACGATAGGAGTCAAGGGTTGACAGTCTCGGTTACATGGAGTCCTGGAGGTTTCCTCCCATAATCTTAAATTTAAAGATCAATTCCTGAAGACTCCACAACAGTCCTGGAGGGCTGGCAACCCTGTGGAATTCCCGCCTTGCCTAAGTGCTCACAGTACTTCTAGGGGTGGGTTTCTGAGTTTGCCTGCCTACATGTGCTTAGGGTAGCTCAATGAGAGTTAGTGTGAGTGTAAAGAGTTTAGCCCCAGTAGCATGGGCACCTGTAGCAGCACTGCCAAGCTTGACTATGTGCCTACACAGTTTAGGTGGTTTTGTACTCCACGCAGCCCATACTATCATGGCTACGGTAATATTCTACTCACCCTCGCTCTAATTGATCTAGTGTGCATGTCTGCTTTCATTGTTTCATAAGCTTTAATTTTTTTATCCTCACAAATCTGAAGGAGGCAGGATAGTGTTAGTGTACGCACTTTACAGAGGAGGGTCTAAGGTACAGAGAGATTAATATGACTTATCCAAGATTACATAGGAACCTGCAGCAGTGCCCTTCAGGCCAGACAAAATATATGGATGTGTTTTCATTTGGGTTTGTATGCACTAGCACAGTGGTTGGCCGCCAAACTAGCAAGAGCCAATTTTTATAAAATTTAGTTTAAAAAAAAAATTCAGGAGCTGCAGTGCATGTGAATATGAGATAGTCCTTAATAAAGTCAAACTATACTTTTTGTCATCCACTATTTTAAGAACAGTGCAGATAATGATTTGTAATGCAATACATATTTATTCAGGATGTTCACAAACTTTTTTACATATTCTGTTTCCTCATCCTTTGTGTTTGTACCACTGTCTTCCTGACTTTCACTCCCAAACCCACTTTAGTTAGGCCAGTTTTACTTCATGTTTCATTTTGGTTTTCTTTCTTAAAATGCATGTTGCCCTTCATAGCAGGAATGTCACGAGCTTCGTTTTCCTTTTCAGAATCAAGACTCTATCAGCAACACAATCAAAACACAGATACTGTATTCTATCCCACAATGCACTGCACATGTTAAAAGTGGAGTTGTCCAGCATTTTGAGACCACATCTCATTTGCTATTTAGATATGAGTTCATTTTTGGGCTTGTAGCTATTCCCCATTTATTGAAAATAATCAGGAGATTTTTTTTTTTTTTTTTTTTTTTTTTAACTTTAAGGCCTTCTTTGTGGCTCCCAATGCTGTAACTGCAAAGAGCAGTGTGTGGCTCTGGAGCCTCATGTTGCAGACCCCTGTACTAGCACTTGGTTGGTGAAACTTTTGTCCATCAGGAATGTGAAAAACATGCATCCCTGACCAACATACGTTTCACCAGCAAAAGTGCTGACATAGCTAGTGGCCGTCTTTGAGGGTAGTTTAATAATGTTGGCAGGAGAGCTTCCTCCAGTTGGTGCAGATTAGCTACATGAGAGACCTTACAGCCATGCAGCTCAAGTGGTACAGTTGTGCTGGTGTAATGTCTGAAGCATAGACATTGCCTCACTCTCCACAACTCCAGGGTGTAAAGGCGTGATAAGTCTACCAGCTGTACCAGTTGATCCTATCAGACTCTGCTATCTCCAGGATTTCTGGTGTGACTTCTGTGCATGTAGCACAGAGAACAGAAATACCACCAAATCATGCCTAGCTCTGAGTGTAGTTTTTGTTTAAACATCTGACTGCATCTTTTTGATATTGGTCACTCTCCAAAACACCAAATTCTAAAGGGGAGCCCTTATGTATTGAGCGCTTGTCCATCCCCAGCTTATCTATGATGTATTCAGGGCCATCCTGAAGGAGAGCAGGTCTCAAGGCACCCTTCCTCCACACTATAGGCACCACTCCTGTGGGCAAGGGAGCTGGGGATTACTTGGGGCTGAGGGTCAGGCATGATGGAGGCAGCAGAGGTCACCTCTCCTCCCTCCCACACTCACCATGTGGCAGCGGGAGTCACAGCCTGCTCCACCCTGCCTCCCTCCTGGCTCACTGTGCCTCGCTTCTCCACAGTGGCAGTTGCCCATCTGATGAGTATGGGGGGCGGAGGGGGAGGCAAGCTCTGCTGCCCAACCCTCAGCCGCAGGTAAACCCCCACCCTCCCATCCCTAGGGAGGTTGGGTCAGCCACTGTGGGATCCCAAAAGCCTGGGATTATCTCTACCTGCACTGGAAATAACACCCCCCAGCTGCAGTGTAAGCATACCCTTGCAATCCATGGACTGGGCTTCTGAGTTGGCAGCTATTGAAATAAAAGGGGCAATTCAGATCTTAAAATATCATTTTAGACTTTCTGCCAATGTAGAGAAATATAGGTGTATCAGTTACATGTGGGCTACATTTTCGAAGGATTTATTTACAGCTGTATTGGGTGATTCTTAGCCTCTGTATGCCCCTCCAGTTTAGTACTCTATGCACCTTATTTTGGGAAGCAGTCTTACTGATTGATGTAATTAGAGCATGCGATTACCTCTACCACCTCCAGTTATAGTTCTGTATTTCACCATGGCCGTGTCTACACCAGCCCCAGACTTCAAAATGGCCACCCAAATGGCTATTTGGAGGTTTACTAATGAAGCGCTGAAATGCATATTTAGCGCTTCATTAGCATGTGGGTGGCCGCGGCACTTCGAAATTGACGCGCCTCGCCGCCGCGCGTCTCGTCCCTACAGGGCTCCTTTTCGAAAGGACCCCGCCTACTTCGAAGTCCCCTTATTCCCATGAGCTCATGGGAATAAGGGGACTTCGAAGTAGGCGGGGTCCTTTCGAAAAGGAGCTCCATCGGGACGAGCCACGCGGCGGCGAGGCGTGTCTATTTCGAAGTGCTGCGGCCACCCGCATGCTAATGAAGCGCTGAATATATATTTCAGCGCTTCATTAGTAAACTTCGAAATGGCCATTTGCGTGGCCATTTCGAAGTTTGGGGCTAGCGTAGATGTAGCCCATAACTTGTTTAATTGTTATATATTTCTATATATTTTTCATGCCTTGTTTACATATAGACTCAAAAACACTAGCTGACGATATACCTTTAATGCAGCATGGAACTGCTAAGTAACAACCACCGTTTCTTTTGTCTGTACATTAATATTAGAAAAAGATGCCGATATTTAAAACCATGTTTAGCAGCCTGATCCATTATCCTTGGTACAATCTGCGTTTGGAGGAAAAATTTCCTGTGCCCCCATTTATTGACCGAAGATGGAGAGGCAAGGCTCAGCAGCGTCTAGAGGCTCTTCAGCAGCTTGCTAGGTAAGTAACCTACTGTTGGCCAGTATTTAAAAAAAGATATACAGGATAGATTACTGCAGTTTGATCCTACTTACATCTTGCTGAACTTGATTCGGAGGTTATAGCTGTTGTGGTATATGGCCACCCATCTGCTTTTTTGGGAGTGGGTGTTCCACATTTCTTCAGCTCTATCTGCTCCAGTTGCCAGTAAATTAAGAGATGCATTTAAACCTCTTGTTGTCAGCATAAGATATAAAAACTTCAGTGATCAAGGCTGGAGCTACTTAAGTAATAGTCTTTTACCTTTGCCCCACTTAGGCTGAAGCCATCTGGATTGTCTTTGCTGTGCATCCCAAAGTTTCATTTGGACTGGAGCAGGGCAGGGCCTTTTTAGTGCAGGAGTCCTGTTTGAGGAATGCTGTCTGGAATATATTCATTAGGATTCCTGTTCAGCAAAGTACTTCACCATGTATTTGACTTGAGGGCTGGAGTTCCTCTGTAGCTGTAGCATCTGACCATTCCCCTTTCCTTTATCAGAAGCCCTATCTTGTTTGGTTTCTTTTTCTTTGTCTTATTTATTTTGACCAGGGTTGCCGATTACCTGGTCCACTTGAACAAAGTTGCTTAAATAATGTTTTGTGTTTTTTCCCTTGTGCACATCTGGGACGCTACAACAGATGCTTAACAGTTAACAAAACAATACTATTATTTTCTATAAAATGTTGCATATAAACTTTGCAAAACACTTCAAAGAATTAAGGTACAGAGACAGAGGGAGCTGAGGATGGAGAGCTTGTTCCGGACAAATTTTACCTGCAGAAGAAAGATTCTGCTCCAGCACCTATGGAGAAACAGAAAAGAGAATACTGCTAGGCATGCAGAAAGAGTGGGAAGCAGAATGCAATGTTTGCAAAGTACAATAGGCTGTGTCTTGTCCATCGAGGATTTTGAGTAGGATCCTGAGATGAATCAAAAGTTCATGGAGTGATGTGTGGAGACACCTGTACTTATCAGAAAATGGGCAGCAGTATCATTAAGAGCTGGGACTCAGAGAGGCTACTTGGAAGAGCAGTAGTCAGAAAAGGAGGGATATTGACGTGGAAGAAGAATTCACATGGTTTTTCTGAACATATGAAAACTAATTCGTTTCTCTATTCAGGGTATATGTTATACTGTTAAGTTTTAAATATCACCATTGTGCTCTTTTCCACTCAGCTTTTTTTGCTCAGAAGTTGAAGCTTGCCAGCTTCAGACTAGAAATAAAATGAAATTTTTAACACTGAAGGTAACTAACCATTGGAACAATTTACTGAGTATCATGGTGGATTCTCCATCACTACCAACTTTTAAATCAAGATAAAGTGTTTTTCTAAAATGTGTTTGTTAAAACAGAAATTAATTTAGGGGACTCCTGTACTCTGTGTTGCACAGGAGATCAGACTAGATAGCCACAATGGTGCCTTCTGATCTTACTGTTTTTGTACAAGGATGACAGTAGCAGGTGTTAGCAGCACTGGTTGTTCTCACATTTACTTCTTGCATTGATTGTGTCAACAAGCTGCTTCTAGACCAGTGGTCTCCAAGCTTTTAAAACACAAGATCACTTTTTGAATTTAAGTACAATTAAGGACCTACCTCAAATCCAAATATCCTTGCCCCCCCTCCTTCCCCACCCCTTCTCTGCAGCTCTGCTTCTTCTCCGTGGCTCTATCCTGCTCACTCCATTCCCCGTCCCTTTCTCATTCTCACTCATTTTGACCAGACTGGGGCAGGAGGTTGCGATACAGGGGGGCACAGACTCTGGTTTTGGGCTAAAGAGTTGGGGGGTGAGAGGGGCTCTGGGCTGAGCGTGAGGCAGGGGTTTGGAGAGCAGGACAGTGTTCATGCTACAGACACCGGGAGGGAGATTGGGTGCAGGAGGGCTCAGGTGGGTAGGGAAGGGGTTTAGAGTGCAGGCTATGGATGGGCAGTGGCGTAGTGGGTCTAAAACAGGCTGACCCTTGCCCTAGCCCAATGCCACTTCCAAAAGCAGCTGGCATGTCCAGCAGTGGCTCCTGGGGGGGCAGTTGGCTCTGTGTGTTTTCTCCTTTCCACAAGTGCAGCCCCCACACCTCACACTGGCCATGGTTCCCCATTTCTGGCCAATGGGAGCTGCAGGGGCAATGCCTTCAAGCTATGGCAGTGTGTGGAGACCTCCTGCGGGCCAAAGGGACTTGCCAGCCATTTCCAGGAGCGGTGCAAGGTCACAGTAGCCAGGAGTCTGCCTTACATCACTACATTGCTGGACTGTTAGCAGCTGATCTTCTGATTTGGAGATGGAGCCCAGTGCCAGGAGGCTGCTGGTCAGTGTTCCACATGTGGATGGAAAAAGTTAGAGGGAATGAATTTTGTTTTGTGCACCAATATTGAGGTAATGTGGAGATGTGCACCAGCAATGGAAACAAGAAGCCTAGATTAAAAATTATAATAGAGATAAATACTCCAACCATAACAGGTTAGGCATTTTAGAACTCAATACTCAAACAATTCAGTTGAAGCATAAGAGAGAATAGAAATTATGAAATGCGCAGACTAGTCAAAAACCTAAAACAATGAGCCTTGAAAGAAGTAAATGTAGTAACACCACCAGATGCATTGGGTCAGGTGTTGAGTGTGAAAGATGGAGTGTGTTTGTGTGAGTGACAAAGACACACAGTGTGTGTGACTGACAGAGATGCTCATTGCCCCTTTTAAGTATGCTGAGCACATTCAGATGCAGGAGCAGCTGGCAGCGAGCTCCCTTCATCCCAAGCCCTGTCATGTTCCCCTTCTCTACGGAGATTGAAACACAGACATTCCGGTCATAGGACTACGTGGTGCAGCTGCCCCAGGCCCTGTGCTTTTGGGGCCCTTGCAGCAGCTGCCCCAGGCATCCTACGAACAGGAGAAGGGAGGATTACCTAGGGAAGGGTGTGGCCAGGAGTGGGGGGAGCAAAAGCCTCCCCTCTGCCCCTGCTCGCCACATAGCATGAGCAACAGCCTGCTCCACCATAGCCTCCCAGCCCACTGAACCCCACTTCTCTGCAGCATTGGGAAGTGGCCTCCACTCACATCTGCCCACATAGAAGCAGGGTTCAGTAGGCTGAGAGAGCACGGCAGAGGCTGCCAGTTGTGCCATGGAGAGAGTGCAAGGGAGCGGGGTGAAGGGAGGTGAGCCCCTGCTGCTACTTCTGCCCTCTGTGCTGTGCCCTGCCCCAGGTAATCCCTGGCCAGGCTGATCGGGGAGCGGGTAAGGTGAGTGGAGTGGAGGGGCTGTGCCCTATGAGGTAGGATTTGCCTATATATTTCTTCACTTTACACACTAAAAGCTGATTTTTTTTTCTTTCTAACTTTCAGCACCCCACACTGCACCCAGGATATGAAAATCTAACTGGGCTTTTTTTCACCTCTTGCATTTCCATTAGTAGTAATTTTGCAAGAGCAACTCAATTGACAGTAGAACTTCTTGAAATTCATTGCAATTTGAACAGACATCAAAGAAATCAATTAAAAAGTCCATCCTCATATCAACGCTAGTTGACAGTGTTGCTGACAGAAGACAGACTGCTCACTAGTAGCTGTGTTGAATTTTTCAAGGCTAACAGGAATAAATTCTTGACTGTGTCAGCAAATTCAGCAGATGTAGCTGAATACATAAGGATACACAAGGGATAAATCTGTGGACTGAGAAAGGGCTAATTGCCCTATCCTTATTATGACTATCACTGTACTATAATGAGATAAGTAGCTTATGTTAACAATGATAAATCACGAAAATAAGTGCCCACCTGTGCTGAATAAAATAAGAATCCATCTGGATGGAGCAGCAGTCTGACATGTGGTGACAATGCCAGTAGGAAAAGCCACCAACTCAATTAACTCATTTGAACCGCAAGCAGCATTTTACAATTAAAGGTTGTTCAGAGCCGAGAAAGCCTTTCAGATTCAGATACTAGCATCTTGGCCAAGACATTGTTTTGCAATACATTTGGGCAGGTGCTGGGAAAGGATGATTTAAAACAAACTCTGCAATGTCTTGGATACCAGAGAAGATTGATGAAGCCTCATTCTGTACAATGTTTTGTGGTAGTGGATGGCTAAACTCTGTCTCTGAGTTCTGCAGTACAGCTCTTGAGCTTGTGATGGGAGGTTCTTGGACTCAACAGATCACAGCAGGCAGTGCTCTGTTTCAATCCAAGTCATACAACATTTTCTGCTGGTATCTATATCTCTGATATTGATTCTGGGTTCAAAATTAGGGCAGAAACAAACTGTTCCATTTTATATAAATTAGATTCAGGCTTCTGATTAGTTGCCAAAAATGTATTAATAAGGCAAAGTGTGACTTTCTGAACTGGTTCTTAGCTGGTGATGTGGCCTCAGGTTTTTCAAGGAACTCTGTTTCCTCTCTGTAACCTCTTTCATTCATGGTGTCCTGAGCTCTCTGATCATGGGCAACCTCTCACAAGATATGGACAGGAAATTATAGACAATCTGTTGTCCTCTTTCAAACTCAGTATTGGGTTATCCAGGATGGGAAATTAGGGGAAGGGTGGGGACAAATGGGTTGTTTTTACAGGGGATAAATTCTAGCCAATGGACTCCTGAAAGTACCACCTACAAGGTCAGCCTAATGTTGCAGAATGCAGAATGAAAGCTTCCTCTCCTGTCATTTACAGGTTTAACAAAATCTGTTTTGCCATTTTTGTCATCCTCCCCTTATATTTTTTGCTATACAAATATATTCGTATTCTTTTGCATGCCCACACAAATAAGTAAAAATAACTGAATTTCACAAATTCAGACTTTTCTAGTGGTTAATAGTCACCAAAGGATAGTTTCCAGGTCAGTTTAATTGAATTTTATTTTAACAGAAGTAATAAATGATTTTTGTCTATGCAGTGTGAAGCTTCATTAAATTTAGAGCTGTGAGACTATAAAATACTGTAAATGCGAATTCTTGAGATTTTGCAGGTATGGGTGTTTGCTCTTATTTATTACAGAGTTTGAGGTGTGTCTGCTTTGATTATGAGACAGAAGTCCAGAATAAAGTATAGTTAAAAAGTATCTTTTTTTTGAAACATCCAAACTTCTCTGAACATACTGTCTGAAAATTTTGTGATCTGTTTTGCTTTTTAGATCTCAGCCTTCTCTTCAGATTCCTCATATTATGAATGAAGATCCTGAAATTAGTGGTAGGAACCGTTACAAGTATTTTGAACGGTATGGAATGAATTAATGACTACCATATATTTAATAAGCCAAATACTTGTCTCAGTCACTCTGTGTCTGACACTGGTGTAAACTTCAGTGATATCAGAAGGGTTGCTCTGGATTTTACACTGGTGTCATTGAGATTAGAATCTAGCTCAGTGTGTGATTGAGCACTTTAAAAATGAAACACTTGTGTAGGCAAGTGCAACAGCCAGTCAGTGCTTAGCAATTGCTTACACATAGCCTTGGGTATTAGACTCTGTCAAACTGACAGAGACATGTTGGTCCTGCTATTATGTATTTCCGGTCTCTTGAAAATTGAAAAAGGTAATTTTTAACTTCAGATCTGCTACCTGCCACTGAGACAAGCAGAGTGAATCTCAGTTTAACTTTTCATCAGAGGAATGACACCTCTTTCAGAACCACAACATTCCCTACAATTACACCACAGCCTTTGGCGTTGGTCTCAAGATTTAGTGTAGGACTTGAAACAAAAGTTCAAAGCCATGATACAAGAGTTCCCAACTGAGGTGCACAGGTTCCTTGGCACAAATTCGTTGCAGATGTATAGAGGTTTAGCTGTGTTAACATTAGGGGACTTGTGTTACACTTTGAACTTAGCCCATTTTAAATCCAGTTTTCTAAGATTTCTCATATTTTGCTAGTCTGGTAAAAATGCAAACATGTTTAGGGTTATTTTAGCAACAGAAAGACTCAGACTGGCTTGTTCACTGACAGCTTTCATTTAAACATTTAAAAGCCTCTCAAGGAGGCTATTTAGGAAGGTTGGTAATGAAGCTAGATGTATATTAGTTTCCTCAGACATGGAAATTTCTATTCTGTGTTTCCAAGCAGGAATTAATTAATTAATAATAGTGCTTAGGGCTTCAGCTGCATTTCATTTAAGAATTATCTCACTGCGCTGAAGAAGCGTATTAGATAAACTTAAAATGTGTTTACCTTAAAGGCTGATCTATGGTTTAGGATTCCACTTCTGGATTCCCATAGGGTTTAAGGAAATCCTAACATATATGCAAGGCTGAGAGTACTCTCAGTACTAACCTTACTTATTTTAGTAACTTTCTCACTGTTCAACCCCAGCTTGAATTACAGGTTGATTTTAGGAGCTGTCATCTTGAGAGCTTCTAGCACTTAGAACATATTTCTCCCACTTAATGTGACTTGAAATTTTATCTGTCAAAGATTCAAGTGTTAGTCTCTAATGCTAAAAGTTTCTGTGACAGTGGCTGCTAAAATAGGCCAGTCAACTTTGCAAGCACTAATCTGTGGTAGTAGGACAAGATCGGTGTTCTCCAGTTCTAGAGTCTGGGATAATATATTTTTCTAGGAATGAGAAAGGAGTTAGAAACATGGGAGTGAATTACATGAGATTTGTGAGAGCAACACTGAACATCTCAATAAACTAGCACATAACTTTATAAATAGTGAAAGTGAACTGGACTGTCATCACACTCACACACACGTTATGTGAAGGTTTCCAGGGCAAGTGGATTTTTGAGAGGTAGGAGAGAAAAATATTTGTAGGATCATAGGGATAGACAAGACCTCAGGAGGTTATCAAGCCCAACCCCATGTTCAAAGCAGGACCAATCCCAACTAAATCATCGCAGTCAGGGCTTTGTCAAGCCAGGACTTAAAAACTTTTAGGAATGGGGATTCCACCACCTCTCTATGTAACCTGTTCCTATGCTTCACCACCCTCCTGGTGAAGTAGTTTTCCTAATATCCACTTTAGAGCTCTCTCACATCGACTGGAGATCATTGCTCCTCATTCTGCCACCTGTCACCACTGAAAACAGCCTCTCTCCATCCTCTTTGTAGTGATGGACAAGGGGAGAGTTTTGTAGTGGGACAGGTAGATTCATGTCTGAGACAACCAGCCTTTATATTGTCTTTCTCAATCCTAATGTATAATCCATTAACAATATTGGTTCTGAATCTCCTCTTTTGACCCCATAAACTACATTAATGGTGTTGGGACAGCATAGGAAATTGTATAAATGAAAACCAAAGTGAGCTATTTGAATGAAGAACAATTTTTCTGCTTGGGTAGAGCAACATTTCTCACATATTGCTTAAGAAGTAACAACACAGTTTCATAAAAGATTAAAGAACTCCGAACAAACATACGTCCTTAAACATGGAGAAACAGATCCTCCATTGTTGTGAATCAGCAATGAAGTCACTGGGGAACTACTATGTTTTACAATATCTGAGGCTCTGATCCACCATTTTGCTGAGATATAATAACCCATTATTGTTCATCTTATTCTCATTGTTGTCTTAAACATGTTTTCTCTCTTTACAGACCTTGCATCCCTTTTCATAAACCATTTCCATTAAACGTTGCTTATGCAGTGGCAAGGTAAGTTGTGATGTTTAGAAAAACCCTGTTAAAACAGGTCAGTTTCTAGCCACAAATGCCTGGTTAGCTTAGTTAGAGGAGACTTGTATTTGTAATAATGAAGAGATAGTGAGAACTCATTAAAAGTTCAGAAAGAATCTGTACACAAGCATGAAATGACAAAAAGAGCAAGTTGGGGCAGATGCCTACAGCTTATCTCAGACATTGCTTGAGTTATATAAGCCCTGGTCTACATTAGGATGTTAGGTCAAACTTAGCTGACTTAGGTTGATTTTTCTAAGCAATCAGTTCATACTACAGGATCCATTCCACTGACTTAAATGGGTCCTTAAGTTGATTTTGGTACTCCTACTTTTCACAGGGAATAACGTCAAATATGACCTTGCATGGTTGACTTTAAGGTATTGAAAATGGAGCTCTGTGAAATTTCACTTTCTTGGCTTCCTAGGGGTTTTCCCCAGTACTCCAGTGTGACCATTCTGGGCAGCATTTTCAGCTCCACTGCTTTCCAGCTGTGCAGGAAATGGCCCATGAAAGTTCAAATTCCCTTTCCTGTTTGGCCAGCGTGGTGAGTGGGGCAGGCAGCACACCTCAGCAGCACCTATGGCCATGAATTCCCAGGGTGGCAGATGAACTTCGACATAGAAAGTGCTGGGGATCCATGACCTTATTGCTGGGGTGGGGCAGGGGATGGGGGAGAATGAAGCTGTGCTGAAAGAATTACAAAGCAGCAAAAGAAACACAAACATCCATGCAAAGGTCTCATAGGGCATAGTGGAAAAAGGATACACTAGAGACACCCAGCAGTGCTGTATGAAAATAAAGGAGCACAGGAAGGTGTACCAGAAGACAAGGGAAGCAAACGGATGTTCTCAATCACCACCACAAACATGCTGCTTCTAGGAGCAGCACCATGGGATTCTAGGGGGGGACCCTAACACTGTCCCCAAACAGTCTGTGGATACTCCTCCCACGAGATTCTTCAGGCAGCCTCTGGCAACAGCAAGGAAGACATGGTGGATGATGAAGATAATGATCAGGAGAGAGGTGACCGGATGAATGGAGCAGCCGATCTCACTAACATACAGAATATTTTTTTATTTTTGGATCCCATCCACTCTTCCCAGGCTGTTTTGCTGCCAGACCCTGATGGTGGGGAGGGCACCACTGGTGAGTTCTCATTTTTAACCATGCTGTAAGTGGGTTAAGGCAATTTGGTGTGATCTGTGGCAGGTGCTGTATCTACACAGCTGGGCTCCCCTGGAATAACTTGTTGGGATGGAGGAGGAATCCTCCTTGCACATCTCCATACAGCTGTTTGACAGGTATTCTTTAATACTTCTCACAAGGTTTCTGGGAAGGCCTGCTTTATTCCAACCTCCACGACAGGACACCTTTCCACACCAAGCCAGCCGTAAGTAATCTTAAGGGTATTAAGCTATGATAGCACAAGCTGCTTTGTCATGCCTGGCCCACCCCCCACTCTTCTTTTTCCTGGCTTCCTGGGGCAAGGGAAACTTGCACTGTCCCAGGCAAGAGGGAAGCATGCAGCAATCATGAGAGTCACACAGACCAGAGAAGGATAGCACAAGCTGTCCTGTTTTGCATTGCCCCCCACTCTCTTCCTGGGGGAGGGGAAACTTGCACTGTCCCAGGCAAGAGGGAAGCATGCAGCGACCATGAGAGTCACACAGCCCAGAGCATGATAGCACAAGCTGCACTTCGTCTTAGTTCCTGGGGAAAAGGAAAGGCTCACTGTCCCAGCCTGGGCGTGGGGTGGGCATGCAGTGACTGTGACAGCCACACAGCCTTGATAGCACAAGCTGCATTATCATTCCTCCTTCCCAGCTCCACCTCTCCACTCCCTTCCCTGGATTCCTGGGGAAAGGGAAATTCTCAGTGCCACCATTCCAGTAGCCACCATGCTTCCTGCTTGTAGCATGCACAGCTGCAGAATCTGCCAGTCCCACCATGGCTAGAAAGCATTCCCCACTCTGTACTTTATTGTGCCTCCATGCCTGGAAGCAAACTGAGTCATGTCATTACCTTAAGATCTCTGTGTCATACCTGCTGCACAGAGGACACTTAACAGCAAAAATTTGTCCTTGTACATAACACATCCCTATTGTTTCCCACAGGTACACTTTCATGAATTACTTTGTGTGTTGTAAAACTTAGCTCATCTACAGTAAATGCCTCCCCCCAATGTCTGTCCTTCACTTATATTTTGTTGCAGTGTCTGCAACAGTGGTCTCTTTCACGAACGCCCCTCCCGCAGCTTGTAGACTGAAACAGCTCAGAAGGCAAAAGGGAACATAGGAACTTATGTTCCTTGAACACGTGCAAGGTGCCTGCACAAACAGGGTACAGTTAATGCATGGAGGAGAACCATGCTGGAGGAGAGGAGAGTGTGAAGTCCAGACCCAGGAGGAGATGTTGAAGCTCATGGTACAGCAAACAGAGCTCATGAGGTGCCTGGTAGAGGAGCACAGAGCCCTGGTGCAGCCCATGCTGAACCACATGCCCTCTTCACCATGTTCCGTACCCTTCCCCCTCCGTTCCCAGAATGCCAGGGGGCTGCGGGGAGTCAAGGGTCGCCTTCTGTTCAACCCCCAGGGATGTGTCTCTGAGCAGAAGGCTGACATACCCCCACCTGTGATTGCAAAACACCTCTTGCTCTTGCTTACCTGCCTCCAAAGCCCCTGCCATTAACTCCTTTACAGTGTGCTTAATTTTGTCTCCTAAATAAAAACTCAGAACCTCTCAAACACTGTCTTTATTGCTTCTGCTGCACAAGGGTGGGGTGGGGTGGGGTGGGTTTACAGGCCAGCACACGTCATACAGAGGGCATCTTCTTAACAGCAACAGACATGACAACTGTCATGTCACTGTCTGGTCATTCATAAAGCCTCCCTGAGTAGCAGTACCCCTCACTGAACTTATCTTATTGCCCTCGTGTCTAGCTGCTCATAATACTGGCCACTGCAGTTAGGGAACCCCATCAGAGCAAAACCATCCATTGTGTCCTGCTCATTTCCCAGAGTCTCTGTCCATCATAGCAGAAGAGTATTGATTGCTTGGGCTGCCTGGATCACAGCAGCCCACTGTAGATTTACCCACTCCCAATTGATTGCTTACCGATTGGTAGCTGTCTGGTGTTGCAAGCTCCCACAGAGCTATTGCCACTCAGTTCTGAACTGTCAGAGCAGGTGTCATTCAGGTATTCCTGTGCTACCGGAATGGGAAAAGCAAGTCGCAGAAGTCCATGAAAGTGGCCTTATGCCTGCGGAAGTTTTGTAGCCACTGCTGACCATCCCATAGCCGCAGAACAATGCAAGCCCACTGGTCTGAGCTTGTTTCATGGCACCAGCACCGGAGCGCCATTGTGTAACGCAACATCAAGTGCAGCCAAGATCTCCACGTTCCTTATATCCAGTGTTTCACATACATGTATGTCCATGTCTTCTTCATAACGTGTGAGGTGTTCACCCTACTTGACATGACAGTTTGAAGCTGGATGGGGGTTCATGGTAGCCTTGCAATGGCATCTGCAGGTACCTAGTGAAAAAAGGGGCGTGAAGACACTGTTTGCCATTGCTTTCCAGCTGGAGGGGGAGGAGGTAAGTGGGCTATGGGAGACTGATGACATATGCCCAGAATTATCCATGGCACTGTTTTGTCCCGTCGGACATAGAGAGCTTAATCCACAATGCAAGGGGTCAGCAGGAACCCACATTGCTGACAAAGGTGAAGCTACCCATCCTAATGGGGGGACATTCCATCGATTTCTTGTGCCGTTGGGAACAGGCACACTCGATACTACAAAATTGGGTGCTAAAAAATTGACCTAAATAAAGTTGACCTAATCTCCTAGTGTAGATGTACCATGAGCAGCACCACGTGACCAGGGACGTGGTACATACATTCCTCAAGGGTGTTTTGGATCATGGTAAGGAAACATAGCCAAGTGTCTGACTCTTAGAGGAGAGGAAAGATCTGATATAGCCACATGTGGAGATGGGTGTTAACTGATTTTATTGAATGGGTTTGCAATAGCCTTTATTTGTCTATAACATCCTTGTAGTAGGGTAGCCATGGTATTCCTGAGGAACCAAAGTCAGATTTAACGTAAATGAATAGAATTCTCAGTGAACATGCTGGAGTTGTGTATACTGGTAGAGGAAATATTGTGTTTGTCAAAATGGCATAAGTATAATGTAAAATACAACAGTCCTACTTTATCTTGTCTTCTTCTGTTAGTTGCTTTTCAAACTACACCCCTTTCCAGTTGCACACCCTCTGAGTCGCATGTCAGTGTAAGTTGTGGCACTTCGCCGCTTACACTTGACATGAAACATACGTAAGGATGATGCACTCAGGTTGTCACAGGAGGGGGTGAACCTGCGACCTGAGGGACTAAAGCCCTGTGCTCTACCACATGAGCTAAAAGCCATCTTACATCAGTCTACATTTGGCCCTGAATCCTTAAATACCATATTGTAGTATACATGTGTATTAGAGATTTACATGCAACAGTTGAAGCATCTTGATGTGGACGGTTCATGGTTTACATTCTTGTAGGGAGGGATTTACATAAGTGCTCAAGAAAGGCCTCACTGCTCTGACTCAAGTCAGCCTCATTGAGGTCTGTGAGAGCAAATTTAAGCACTTTTGAAAATCATGTCTGTAAGTAGTATTCTCAAGTTCTTTAAATCTTAATGCAACAGCATTTACAAACACACATTCTGGCTCATGTTTGTTTGTTTGTTTGTTTTTTCAGAACAGAGCCATATGTTTATCCATCCATCACCAGTGATAGTTCACATTCCCCCACATCACGAACTCTGGGAACACAGACAGATTACCGGGATGGTGAAGCTCAGACTGACCCTTATTCTCCAGAATATGTAATACCTCTGGGTTCAATCCCTGAACTGATGACACTGGCCACTCTCACTTGGGGTGAGTTAGAAGAACAAGAAACATCTATTTTAGTGCTCCCTTCTCCTTAAGAATGATTGAATTGCTGTTTTTCTTTTTCAGAGGTCAGTTCTCTCAGTGTGGACGTTATGCTGCTGAGTTTCCTGCGGGTGTCTCAGTTTATTTAGCTTTAAAATGGCTGTAATATTATTTAGCTACGTAATAAGCCAAGTGTGAGGCATTTCATAAAGAGTTTTGAAATAGTTTCATTAAATGGCAGTTGATGTTGTAAGTGCGAATTATTCTTAATATGATTTTCATTTTTCTTTCCACTTCGAGTGCCACCTGCCTTGAATAACGGTGAATGCTGGATGCTTCAGAGAAAGGTGTCTATCCTCAAAATGCAGCTAAATGTATAGTGCTGTTTCAAAGAAGGGAAATGTCTTTCTAGCTCCCCCCAACCCCCAATCTGACCTCTTTCTGCTGTGGAGCAGAAGGAATGACAACCACCTTTTAAATGTTACCATAATTATGGTAACATTAAAAGATGCTATTCTTAACATTTTAAAGCTATTTGAGCTAGTTGTCTTAGAATTGTTAACTTCCATTTTTCAAGTGCTCTCTCTCTATTTGCTGTAAGGTTTTCTGTTGTGCTAATCACTGTAATATCTTAGTATGTTGCTCGTGGATATTATCCTGCTCCGTAGTCTTTCTAAAGAATTACTGCTTCTTGTCCCTGTAAGGGCGGGGTCTTCCAGCAGGCCAAGCTGAGGTGGAGATGATTGAACGTGCCCGAGAGAAACGTGCTTGGGACGCAACTCTTCCACCACTTAGCGATCTCTCACAAATTGAGAAGAGGAGGAGGATGATGGATGACATGGAGAGGAAGGAATGGGCCTTTAGAGAACAAGAAATAGAAAAGTAGGTGCAAACTGTATGCAGTGTTGCTCCTTCAGTTATAAGGAAACCAAATGGAGTTCAGAATCAGATAGTTCAGGAGTTTCGTAGTATGATGCATGGACTTTTATTGCTAGGTCACCTGTTCATTAGTGGTGATCTTCTTTTTTTTTTTTGTAATTTGAATCCTGTTCCTCTCTTATTCTGAAAAACCAACACCACCACAAATGGCATTTTTGAAGAGATGAAATTGTGAATGGGCAAGGAGGAAACACACTGGAATTGAAGTACAGTGATTTGTGGGGAGTGAGTTTTTTGGTAAAAGAGGCTCTGACTCATCACCTTGCATCAATGATAAACTCACTTTTTAAAATAAAAATACTAAAATATTAGATGTGAAGTTTGGCTGCATTTTACAGATAGATCAATAGGTAAATTGGGTTGAAATATAGCAATGCTGTTGGGGAACTCTTGGAGCATCTCAATTTATACCTTTTGTTTTCTTGAAGACTGCAAGATGTTCGACTAGAAATTTTAAAGAAGCTTTTGAGGAAACGAGAGGAGGATCAGAATGAAGTGGATATCAATCGCTTGGATGCCCACTGGTTTAACCGTCAGCGAGACAAAGAAGAGAGAGTGCGAAAAATTAAACATGAATATATAAAAGGTAATTTGGAGGATAAAGAAAACAGTGGAGGGTGGGGGTTCCATACAAAACCGTCTTTTGCCATTCCATTTTTACAAGTCTACAGCTCTGTATTCAAGATGAGGACATCCACAGATCACAAACTTGAATTCCCTATGCCATATTTGGTCTGTCAGCCACACTTTGTACTAGAGGAATGGCATCCTGACTAAACTTCTTAGGATCTAACTCTTTCAGAACTGTGTGTGTTAGGGAATGTCTCATGTTTGCATTTCCTTTTCAGCAATGAGAAAGTTGATAGCTAAAGGGAAGAATGTGGAGGGGAAGTTGGAGAGACGAGATGTCATCAAGGACTATACTGATTATGCATCACAGCCCTATGGACCTCTGTCCAGAATTGGTTATTTTCCAGACAACCATTCTGAACGTTATTTAGTAAAAAATCGCTTTCTTAACACTTATGATGGTAAGGCATCTTGGAAAATCTTAAATTATGTGTTATTGACTAAAAATACTAGCAGCCTGTACAACAATTCACATCTTTCTCTCTCTTCTACCCTGTCTCATACTCCACTCCACCTTTCCTAGGATTGCTTGAACTGGAGGCATCTCTCCCAGACTCTGTCACTCAACCCAAGACCAAAGCTCCAAAACCCAAGACTACCACTACTAAAGAGGGGTTTATTAAGCGGACTGCTAGGCTAGATATGGAACTGGCACAAGTTCACCAGGTATGATGCTGCTGCCAAGAGCAAGATAATTCTTTATAGATTTGAGATGAATTGTACACGGAAATGGTATTAGAAAGGCATATCTGTCAATATTTCCAAATTCAATTCCTAAATACCAATCTTATAAAGAGAGAAGTAAGGCCATTTATAGGTAGAGAACATATCAAGTGTTAATAACTAGTGGGTTGTTTGACATGATGGTACTCTTCTGTACTCAGTCTCCCTTTTTCTGTCTCCTCCATTCTCCCTCTTTTGTGCCTAGCTCCTCTTTATTTGCAGAGCTGGGAAACTGACCAGGGCTGCTGCCTTGGTCAGTTTCCCCACTCCTGTCAATAGCGGTGGGGAGGGTCAGGCTGTCACTCCTGACAAGAGCAGTTTCTCTGCTCCTGCCAGGCAGCAGCTGCTTCTGTCAGTGCAGGCAGCTGAGAGTCAAGCTCTCAGCTGCCACCACTGACAGGAGTGGGGAAACTGACCAGGGCAGCAGGGCTGGTCAGTTTCTCCGCCACTCAGAGTCACCTTAACCTGAGATATGCGCACCTCAAGTGAACGTATCTCTGGGGTCGACTCTACATACCATTTTGTCAATTTTATTAGCTTTTTCTTCAGATCCAGTTGTTAAGAAATATTTAATCATTCATAGTATATACATCTATATCGTCCATCTTTTCCTTTTCTAATTTGTTACAATGCATATACATATATTTACGCATATATATATATATATACACACAATAGTGTATATATATATATATATATATATTTATTTTTTAGTGTAGCACAGTAATGTATATAATACAGACAATAATGTTCTGTTAATGAAAGTAAAATCCTGTGTTGAAACAACTACCATTCTGCCTCAAATTCAATCATCAGACCTTATGAGAAACTATTGAATTTGATCACAACTTTGGGGGGGAAAGCCTTCAGGTGTGTAGAAAGTACTAGGGGCTGTCTTTATGAAGTCAGTACTGAACCAGTACACCCATATGGAGGCAGACTCAGTGCTGTTGGAGTTCTCTTGTCTTTTGCCTAGAACCAAGGACCTGGACACCCATGGTCATGATCAGATGGCAAGATTCTCCTAGCATTCTTCCAAAAGTTAGCAATGCTAGTTCATGCTTTTCTGGCTAGATTCTAATTTCAGCAATTGCATTCCTTCTGTCCAAAGGAATTCTCATTGCTTTGACGTAGTTAAGGTTCCCAAATTCCAGTCATGGGTTACAAGTGGTCCCCAGGGCTGGCTGGTTGAAAATGATGGCTCTTGTTCTTAGTGTCAACTGAGGGAAATAGGTGGATGAGGATAATTCAGAGTGAAAATAATAAAGGGGCCAGATTCTTACCTAATATAAATCAGTGTAGCTCCAATGACTTCAATGGAGCTGGACTGATTTACACCAGCTGTGGATCTGGCCTGCTGTGGTTGATTTTCCAAAAAGGGGACAACCTTTATTCCATTTAAAACACCTAAATTATGCATTCTTTGTGCAGAGACAATCTTCATATCTTTTACAATGAGTCTTACTTGTACCTGTAATTACTTGAAGACAGAGCCAGATCTGTCAATCAAGGCTTGTTGGGGGGAAAGCCGCACCTCTGAACACGTTGCGAGTCATCTTGAACTGGCTCCTTCAACTGCAGGGTGGCTTAACCAGTTCTGCTCCAAGAAACAAGAAAATAAAGCATTCAGAAAGGGATTGTTTTTATCTCAGTAATAGGTTTACTGGATTCTAAACACTGTTGGTCTGTTTAGCTTTGGGGCAGGAGCTCTGCAGCAAGATTGCCAGAAGCACTTTTCTGATATTGAAGTATCTGGCTGCAGCTGCTTCTAGTGTAGCATGTGTGGGCAGGCTGCTTTGGCAGGAGCATCTTGCAAGGAGCCAGAGAAAGACATTGGCAGAAAGGGGCGCAAAAGTGCCTGGGCTAGCTTAACCCTGCTTGCTGCAGATTGACCAACCCCTTCTGCTTTCATACTCTTTTCCACCCAGCTAGCCCCGGAGGGATGATGGAGAGAGCAACCCAGACATGAAGAAACAAGCAGGCAATAAAAGGCCTCTTAGCTTACCACTTACTTTTGACTCTTTCCTCTGCTGCCTTTAACAAGCTGTGAGTCAGCCCTTTTTTAGCTCTTCCTGCCTCTCAGATGCAGTGAGTCAACATGGCTGTGCCCTAGGAAGGTTTCCTTGTCTTTCTCTGAGGAAGAGATTTAGAGAGCAGCTATCAAGTTCAAGGAAAACCACTCAGAGGTCATCTTAAGAGTGATCTTTTCATGTGATACACTTACTTGCACAGCACAACAGCAGTACAGTTCTCCCTTCAGACCCCCTCTTCAGTGATAGTCTCCCTTCAGTCCTACAAATAAGTGGAGAGAAGACCCTTTAGATCAAAATATGCTTAGTGGTTGAGGTGTGAGACACTAATTAATTTTATTTTCCTCCTATAAATCTGAGAAACAGTGGCAGAAAGGTTAAAGGCATCAGAAAAGAATCTGCAGATTCAGAGCCTAGGAAGTCACTCCTCTACAAAGGAAGTTTCTAAGTCTCAGTTTTCCCAGTAAAATTATAAGCAAGCCATGCAGGGACTCGCTCTTCCTCCATCTCTTCTTTTTCTACTTTATCACAATACAGTTCTTCCCAGAGTAAAGGCTCTAAAGATAGAAGAAAGTGGTTGGGAAGCGAGGGGAGAGAGAGAGACCAGGAAATGCAGAGGAAACACATTTATCTTTCTGAGAGCCTACATGGCTTTTTACAGACTTGGACCTAGAGTCCACAGAGGAGGAAGCTGAGTTGTTTTTGAGAAGTAACTTAAAACCATTCTCAGGACTAATTAGGTGGTCTTCATATTCCTCCAGATAAGCTCCTTTAAAATTGGAAATGTGAGAAGAAAGGGGAGAGAAGCCTGGCTTTCACCTTAGAATTAAATGTCATTCCAAAACTGGGGTTATTGGCATCTGCCTCTTTCTCTAGTTGAAACCCAGAATATGAAAACTAAAACACCATCTACTTCAGACTGGTGTAATTTATTTCCCAGGGAAAAAGAAGGCTGAACGGCTCTAATCAGTTGTCTTTTCAAGTGCCCAAATATGCCAAAGTCTGAGGAGTACTCAAATGGAAATTCTTAAACTGATTACCATGGACGCCACAGTTCAGGATAGAGACCCTAAATTCCAGTGTAGCAACAGTTTTTAAGGAAAAGTATCCATCACTAATGGATCATCAGAATACCTATCTACACTCACTGTATGGACTTCCCACAGAAAATCTCTCAGCTTCACATGTAACACACACCGCTGCCACTCTGGTGCTCTGCATTTGGCCTATCTTCTGCTAATGTTTTCCAGAGTGTTCTCCTTGAGCAGAAAAGAGTTTGTATGTTAAGTGGAGCACCCTTTCTGAAAAAGGGCCGCAATCTACATTCTATTCTGAAATAACAAGGATTTGTCAACACTAAAGAGCTAAATGATGTCATGCAGTCTCAGTCTTAGGTGTATTCATAGATGTCAAATGATTACATTTATCTTCGACAATAATAAAAGATCTCTGGCACCAATATACCATTGTGAGAGAGTCCATTTGTCTTTTCCAGAAGCTGCTTTATCATTCTTCATGACCCATCCTCCCTTATGCTGTTGCAAGGGGGAAATCAGAAGGTCATGGTGCATTGGAATAAGGATTAGTGCAAGAAATTTCAACAACATGGTAGTTCATTCATGGAACAACTTAATCTAAGGTCAATGGCAAAAGATAAAAATGTTTGGATAGTCCCTAAGAGCTAAAACTCCTGTCCTGATCCACCAAGATATACAAATGTCTTTCAGTCTCTGTAGCTATAGTCATGCTCTTTCTCCAATGGCCAAGAACAGGTAGTTAGTCTGGACTGACTGGAGACATTAATTTATTTTTATGAGACTGCAAATGTAGGTGTAGCATGTTTGTGATGAAATTTAGTGGTAACTGTTATTTTTAAATGTTCCTATGTGAAGGGCAATCAGTGGAGTTTTTCCTTCTCCTGTGAGGAACCCCTTCAGCCTTAGGTCCTCATCCCATATCTTATCTCCTGGCAGATAACACATACTTCTGTTCTCCATATACACCATACTGGTAAAAGGCCTGTCTCTGCTTCTTAGTGGAGATTCACCAATCACATAGATCTGCCTTTTCCTAGCCATGGTATGACCCTTTGTCCTTCTTCCTTTTCTTCTTGGCTGCAAGTTGTCTTATCTTTTATTCTCCCTTGAAATATTCTGGGGGTCATACTGTGTCTTAGTCACAGTTTCTGGGGGTACCTGTGTTAGCTTGTATCTTCACAAAACAAAGCAAGCAGTCATGTAGCATCTAAAAGACTAACAATTTTATTTATTAGGCAGTGAGCTTTTGTAGAGAAGACCCACTTCATTAGATTGTTGAGGCTCTGAACACTGAGTATCTCTACTCGCTCTTCCTCTCTGCTTACAGGACCAGCTGCCCTTGTCTTCTTCCTTGCCCTCAGTCCGTTAGTTACTGCCTGTTAGGCCCTTTCTTCATTTTCCAACTCAGCAAACCTGTTCTTGAGCTGTATTTCTGCTTCATTAATCTTTTCCTCTGGCTGGCTGCCGTAGTCACATGCTTCCACTGGCCACTTTGCTCAGCGAGCAGTCTCCCTTCCAAGTTCTTCAGTCCAGCTGGCACCCTTAAGTCTTGACTTTTCAGCCTCCTTAACATCATCTGCTCAAATGCTTTTCAAAAACTCAACCATAGTTCCACCTGCATCTCCAAACCTCAGGTTCTTCTGTTTCATCCACTTTGTGAGGTGGTACTTCATACAAACAAAGCTCTTTTCAGGTACCCATTCTGGGATTGTGTATATCCTGCAGCTTCCACATGAGGTCATCTTCATTGTCTCTACCATTTGCCTTTCCACCTAAAGTCCTGTCAAGGAAAAAAATAGCGGGGGGGGGGGTGCAAAATAAAAACAAAACATCCTTCCCCCTCCAAATAGGAAAACTAAATCAGAACACCACAATCTCCAATTCATCTATTTTACAGCTCTTTTAGCTGGCTGGCTGGTAGGCCACCTTAATAGGACCCCAATCAAGAAAGCTAAGCCGTCTAATCAGGGTGCTGTGTTTCCCACAGTACACTGCCACCTACCAGCCTCTGCAAACTGAACCGAAAAAGAAAAAAGAAAAAACCCCACAGAACAGAAACAGCACACAACACACACAAAACTTACTGCCTTTAAGGAACAGCTTGTCTTCTCCTGTGTCTCCTCCCACAGAATTCCCATGCACATTCCCATTTACGGCTCTTTTTACTGGCTTCTTGTGCTGTTTTCTGTTTTCTTCACCCTACATCTGTGTGTGGTGGATATGAGCATGGAAGTAGTAGGTGATAAGATTAAAGGTACAATCCTGCAAGTTGCTGAATCTTCTCAACTCCCATGAAAACAAGACTGGGATCTGGTGTTGTGTGCTATCTAGTGAAGATTTTGCACACTGTATAGAAAGAACCTAAATTGTATGGCTGTTTCAGGCACTTCTAGAAAAGAAGAATAAAGTTAAAGAGCCAAAGAAGCCCCTTCGTTTCCTTCAGAAGATAACAAAACCTGTTCCTCGGCCCTTAACTCCAACACTGCTAAGCCCATCACCTGTAAGTTGGATGTTTCAGATGTTTTTGCTTTAAGTCCTGTATTAGGCACTATTAAGTTGCTAAAAGGGTGTGTAGGAAAATATGTAAGTTAGTTTTGTCTTCTTTACTCTGTTTTCTACTGAAAAATAAAACTGACAAGAAAGGCGCCACAACAGCTAGAGACTTGAGACTTCAGCGGGTCTGTCCTCAATGCCTTAAAGTGGTCAGAGCAGAGATGAAAGTAAGCTTGTATGCCCTGACTGCACATGAATGGAAAACGTTAGAGAGAACTCTGCTCCCGGCCCATCTTTGAGGGCTCTTCAGATAGTTAAAATGGAGTGGCTGGGCGAGCCGGCCTGCCATCTGGAAATGCAACAGCCCTAAGGCCTGCCCAGGGTGCCATTTAGGGATGTGAGGGACTGAATCCCCACCCCCCAAGCAAGATTTGTACAGGGATGCTGCTTGCCCTTCCCCTTCCTGCCACTGTCAGGGGCCCAGGGAAAGATGCAGAGTTTGCTGAATTCCTTAGTCTGGCTGAGGATGGCAGCAGGTAGAGGAGCTGTGCACATTGCTCTTGCTCCCTGACAGCATCAGGAAGGGAGAGAGCAAAGCGACGTTCTGGTATGAATCTGGAGGGGAGGGGAGGGGAGGGCTTCAGCTCCCTCCCAACCTTCCTGTACTTTTCCCACACTAGCCCCCTATCCTGAGCCCTGACTTGTGCACCCCACACATCCCCAGGCGTGGGCCCCTTCTGACCCTCCAACCCTGACTGCTACACCCCTCACACATTCCAGCTCTGTCCTGAGCCCCTCCTCATCACCCAACCCTGACTCCTTACCTTCCACACCCCACAACCCTCTGCCCCATGCCTGTCCTCACTCTCCAACCCTGAACCCTGCACTGCCCATACACTTCCAGCCCCCTTGCCGAACCCCTCCTCAATCCCAACCCTGATTCTTGTACCCCTCCACATCCCCACCCTCTGCCCGAAGCCCCTCCTTATCACCCAACCCTGACTCCTGTACCCTCCACACCCCACAGCCCTCTGCCCTGAGTCCCTCCTCACTCCTCCACCCCACCACATGCTCAACCCCATGCTTTGAGCCCCTCCTCATTCCCTAGCTTGATCCCTGCACCACCACATCCCCACCCCCTTTCCTGACACCAGCCCCCCACAACCCAACACTTCTCAACCCCCTTCCTTGCACCCCACGCGCTCCACCCCACATTTAAATTTCTTACAGGTATGTCTGATCACATCCCTCACAACCTCCTGCCCTGAGGGTCCCCTGGGGAGGGGGGCTTACAATGCAACAGGACCCATAAGAAATGTAAGTTACTTTCACTCTTAGGTCAGAGGTGCAATTATCTTGGGAATTGTAACATTCCCACAAGCTCATAGGCTATTCCTTACCCCCTCCAATATCCTACATTCCTGTCTTCTCTAAGATCCTTTATTCCCCATCCTCCTGACCACGGATTCCTCTGCCCCCTCCTACTTCTGCTGAGTGCATTAGGTAGGGTTATGCATCCCCTCATGTTTTCTGTTGGGAAGAAAAAAGCAGCAATATTTTTCTCCCCATGAAGGACAATCATTCATGGAGCTGAACAGTTGTACAGCTCCAAATACAGGGAGGAGCTCTGCGTCTACCATACCTCAAGAATGTAAATAAATCCTGTGGGGCATTGTTTTAAACCTTGCTGGCACTTGGTGTCTGTTTTGTAATAGCTGGGCCTATAAATTCATTCTAATTTGACCTCACAATGAAAAATGAACAAAAGTTTATAAAATGTCTCAATCACCTATAACTGTAAATGTTAGTGGGGCGTGGGGGAGGTGTAAAGATCACATTAAATGAATCAGTCAGAACAAAAAGACCTAGTGTTATAGTTCATGAACTGTGCTAAGGCCTTTCCAGATAAACAAGAAAAGTGTGGAAATCAACGAACCAAAATTGAAGTGTCAGAAATTAGTCCTAATTTGTGGACCAAATGAGGGATGGCCCATTCCATCCATCACTCCATTTTGGGGTCCTGAAAAAGAGAGTGTGGAGGAAGCCGACTATTGCAACTCTGGCTGACTTAAAGATGGTATCCATTGTGGTTGCCATCCCCCACTATCTCCCTGGGCCTCTGGAGCTTCTTCAGCCTAATCCCAAACATAGAGAGAGAGCCAGATGATCTCACCACCTCCACTGGTTCTGACCCACTATCTGGAATATAAGACTTTGTCATACATATCCCTGTAGTAGGAAGAGAGCTTAGATGTGAGGCCTTATATGAGAGACCTAGTGTAAGGCAGGACCTGCTCAAAGAATCTGCCAAGAGCAGGGCTGATAGTGCAGAGATGCACATACCTCAGAAGTGCTAGTCACAGAACGCTCATGCAAACATACCCTGATATCAAGTGGCACCAGAACATGCCAATCACAAGGATGGTGCAAAAACATTCTCTAAGGTAACAGGAACATACTGATCCCTCTTAAAAGCTAGCAAGATTATAGTTCTTTTTAATCCATATTTTAATTTTTGCTACCCTGCACCTCTCCTGATCTTTTGTTTTACTGTTACCTGAACTACCTTTTGAAACCCCAGTTTAAATTTTGTATGGTCTGTCCCATAATTTGAAAATACAGACACAAATATTTTTGACTCATCTTCCAGCCTCTGGAAATCAGAAGAGTGATAATCAAACTCGCTGAGAGAATAAATGCATCAGTTGTATTCTGAGAAGGCTAATTAAGAGGGATGGCTCTTTCAGGTTTCCTTCACCCTAAAATAAATACTTAATTGTAACAAGATTATTGTTGTGTGTTGGCAGAGAGAAGAGGAGCTAGAACTGGCAGTGATCTTTTTGCAGAAGTTAATCCGAGGCAGAGCTATTCAGAACATGGTATTCTTTGTTCTTTTGACTGTTTCTGTTTTCAGAATGCTGAAAGGTATTATTGAGGATATACTAAAAATCTGTTTCCAGTAGCACTGAGCTAATCCAGGCCTGAAGTGGTTGAATAACATATCCTCCTGTCCTTACCCCATGTCACTGTGAGGCTGAGGGTCCTGCTCTCCATCCCAAATTTCTGACAGGAACTTCTAGGTTCCTATCTGTGGCGCTTTCTCCTTTAGGCTGTCCACTGACCACTGATATTCTTTGTGGACATATTCAGGGTTTGTTGTTGCATCTTTCTGTACAGGTATGGTCACTTTTGATCATTTTGCTGTCTTGCGGGGAATGTCCTATTGTATAGACCTGCTAGTTCTCGGTGTGCCATTTGCATTAATACTTAGTATTGTTTTAACGTTCATGCAGAACGCAGGTGGGAGATGATAGGCTCTGTGTTAGTTAGTGATGTAGGTTTGAAAAAGTATTGGTATGAAACTTGGATTTCCTGAGTCTTCCCCCATCTGGAGTGGTCTGATAGGAACAATGACTTTGATGCCGCTGCAAGGATGTTGACTCACAAACATTTTTAGAGTTTCCCCACTAAGGCTTCCCATCATTTTCGAGGCTACTCACCAGCAATTGCAATTAGCTCTGAAATCTGTCTGATTTGGGTGTGATGCTTTTGTACACATGGGCTGGTAGCTTGGAATATGTTTCCTTCCTATCACTCCAGAGCACGCCCGTCCTTTTCACAGAGCCCTCCACTCCCCACTACACACATGCAGCAGAGCAGCTGTCACTGGACCAGTGGGGGAAACAGAAGGAATTGCTCTTGGAGACACCACACAAGGCAACAGCAGTATCTGTGCCCTCCCCAAAACCTTACTGCTGCAGGGAGTGCTGCTAACCAATCTGTGAACAATCCCTAATCCCTCAGAGAGGGGAGGAAGGCGCATCTTAGCTGTTTTTCTGCCCTTCTGTTGCTAGGGTCATATATGAGGTGAGGCAGGGGACAGCGGATACTGGAACAGGAGAGCAAAAGAAAGGGGCGTAGCCAGGCCTGCCAATGGAGAGGGCACATGGGACAGTTGCAAAGGGTCCCTTTGAACTGCCACCGTAGTGCCACTCCATGTGCCTGCCTTAGGCCC